>NC_037343.1:74398487-75606630 GCF_002263795.3 Bos taurus
TCAACACACTTCTCCCCAGGGTTCCCATAACGTCACCCATTTCTTTTAAGACACTATCCTCAGTTAGTACTTAGGCACAGCACCATGGCACCACTTTGTATTACCTAATAACCCCTTAAGGTGGGGTGTATCCCAATGGCAGGGACATTTTTATAGTAGCCCCATTCAAGGTAGAAAACATTTTAGCATTTAATCAATGAGTCTGACAGTCCACTTCTGATTTGAGCCCACATAGAAGCTCCCCTCCAACCTACCATCTATAATTGTCTATGTCCTGACACCCAGCTCCAGGTCCTAGCTGCTGTGTCCTGCTGGGTGAATAATGGAGTTGGTTCTCTAACCTCCAGCAACAACCTAAGGTGAATTATAGCTTGGGGAAAAGGTAGCTGGAAAGGGTGGTGGGAATTTAGATTTAATTGGAGTAGAGGCCACCAGCTTTGAAGATAAATGTCTTTTATTCTGAATCTATTCAATAATTACAGCCCACATTCATCCACAAAAAAATAGTGCCCCTGAGTTCAGAAAGGGGAATGTTGAGATCATTTTTCAACCCAGTTGGTCTAGATCCCCACCTCACCATCCTTGGCTTCTGCAGGCAGATGTTGAACATGGCTTGAGCACAGGGCTAGGGGGTTTCTGCCAAGCAGCTCCAGAGGCATCTACAAACCACAGTCACTGAAGACATTTCCCAGAAGGCTTTCAGAGTACAAATCTCTTTAATTAAAATAGGAAAACCATAGTGAGCGAGGTGAGAGAAGCTTGGCTGAGAGGGGAAGGAGGAGGGGGATGAAGGGAAGAAAGAGAAGGAGGAAAAGTAATAAATATTTTACAAGTGTTTTCAAACACTGCCTGTCTAACACCCAGTGGAAAATGCCACTTGATGGATTATATTTTGGGTTGGAAAGTGAGGCTAATTCAATGTAATGAGAGGTGAATGGGACTTCAGGCCCTTATCCAACCACAAGAGACCCCTTACAAAAGAGTCGGCTCTTTCAGTCATTAATTTTTTATGAAGTTTAATAGGCCTGAGCCTAGAGACCTTCTGTGGTGTTGATTAGCTTCATATTTCTCTCATTAATGTAGAATCTGATTAGCTCTTATAAAAAGCATTTCATCTCAGGCTCCAGCATGGCAACCACATTGTTCTGATATTAGGAACTGCACGTTTGATTCATCCGAGGAAAGAAACATCTGCAGAGACAAAGGCCCTGGCCTGGTGCTGTGGCAGAATGAGAAGCCTGCGGAGCCCGGCTGTCTCTCACATTTTGCTGGCTGCAACAAGGAACCTCAACATTTGGTCCAGGATGACTTTATTGGAGGCCAGCAGTTTGGGTCCACTGCAAAGAGATCGGGTTTGAAAGAATAGACAAGCCCCAGCGTATCAGTTAGGGTTTAAGAAGAAAAGCCAAACTGCAGAGTGATACAGAGTAAGGGGATTAGATTTTATGCCGTCATAGGAGCCAGCAGAGAGGCCTACTGCCCTGAATCTGTTGATGAGCCTGAAGCTGCTACAGATAGATCACTAGACTAGGAGTCAGGAAGGAAGACTTGACATGGATTCAAGCAGGAACATGGTGAAATCCACAGAGACGAGTTGGAACCCACAGAACAGACTGGATTCTTCTCTGTTTCTTACAACCTCCAGCCGCAAAGTCCAAGCTAAGCAGGAGGAGAGATGCTGGTACCCTTCAGCATGGAGATGTGACTCCAGACTTAGAGAGACTAAAGAAGGAAATCTAGCTGCTTCTGGAGGAGTCGAGGGTCCAGGAGTGGCCCCAAGTAAGAAGAGGGGCCAATTGATCAGCAACAAATTACAAGGCATACTGCCTGACACCCTACATTTACCTTCAGACTGAAAATGCTCACTCCCGCATTTTTGTCTTCCAAATCTCATAACTCTTTATGGCTAACAAACTAAAATTCATAAGGGAGGGGAATTCTGGGAAGTGTTGTCTCAGGATAGCTAATTTGACACTCCACAGCCAGTCCTAAGTAATACATGCTAAGTAGAATGGTCTGATGGCCGTGTGGGCTCTAATGTGAAAAAGGGACAGGTAAGAGGTGGTAATCAATGAAAACCTGATCCGAGAGAATTTGGACTGAAAGAAATTTGCTGTCAGTAAAGGTTATAAGGTACCCCTAATTGTATAGAGGCTCCTTTCATGTAGGCATGATCAATTTTTAACTCCATTTTCAGCCCCTCTGCCCTCTTTGGAGAAGTGGCAGTTTGGGGGAATGAAATTCTAAGGTCCTCTTTATTAGAGTTTGATCTTTCTGGTGACCACCACTCCCTGCCCCTGCCACCAACAGCTATCCAAGAGCTCACCCAGAGTTGCCTCAGTAGAACCAAGGATGTTCCTAGTGCACACATCATTTAGGATTTTATAAGGGTTTTAGGGATTCTGTGCTGGGAAACTTGTAAAAAGATCAGCATATGTATTTTCTGTCATCTCCCAGATGACAAAACCATGAAGAAACATAAGGATGTGATAGCTATAAAGTCAGGATGCTGGATGTTGGATTGGGAGAACTGGACTTAAAGAAGGCAGAGTGCCGAAGAATTAACGCCACCAAATTGCAGTGCTGAAGAAGACTCCTGAGAGTCCCTTGGACAGCAAGGAGATCAAACCAGTTAATATTAAAGGAAATCAACCTTGACTATTCATTGAAAGGACTGATCTTGAAGCTCCAGTACTTTGATCACTTGACACCAACAGCCGACTCACTGAAAAAGTCCCTGATGCTGGGAAAGATTGGGGGCAGAAGGAGAAGAGGGCATCAGAGGATGAGATGGCTGGATGGCATCACTGATGCAATGGACATGAACTTGGGGAAATTTCAGGAAGTGGTGAGGGACAAAGAGGCCTGGCATGCAGCAGTCCAAGGGGTCGCAAAGACTCAGACATGCCTGGGCAACTGAACAACAGCAACAGGACGTGGGCAGGCTTCTGGAACGGCTGGCAAAGCTCTGTTTCTTGCTGTGGGTTGTGGTTAAAAGTGTGTGCACCTAATAATGATTCACTTAGCCAAGTATTTGTTTTTGTGGGATTTCTTTTCTATTTTTTTTTTTAAATTGGAGGATAAGTGCTTTCAGTTCAGGTCAGTTCAATCACTCAGTTGTGTCTGACTCTTTGCAACCGCATTGACTGCAGCACACCACGCCTCCCTGTCCATCACCAACTCCCGGAGCTTGCTCAAACTCTCGTCCATCGAGTTGGTGATGCCATCCAACCATCTCATCCTCTTTTATTCCCTTCTCCTCCCACTTTCAATCTTTCCCAGCATCAGAGTCTTTTCCAAGGAGTCAGTTCTTCGCATCAGGTGGCCAAAGTATTGGAGTTTCAGCTTCAGTATCAGTCCTTCCAATGAATATTCAGGACTTATTTCCTTTAGGACTGACTGGTTTGATCTCCTTGCTGTCCAAGGGACTCTCAAGAGTCTTCTCCAACACCACTATTCAAAAACATCAGTTCTTCTTTACAATATTCTTTATAATACATTCTTTACAAAAATAAAATCTGGTTTACAATATTGTATTTGTTTCTGCTGCACAAACAATGTGAATCAGCTACAAGTATACATATAACCCCTCCTTCCTAAGTCTCCCTCCCACCCACACATCCCACCCTCTGGGTCATCACAGAGCATGAGCTGGCCTCCTGTGCTGTCCAGCAGCTTCCCACTAGCTAGCTAGTTTACACGTGGCAGTGTATATAAGCCGGTGCTACTGTCTCAATGCGCTCCACCCTCTCCTTCCCCTGCTCTGTCCACACGTTCACTCTCCACGTCTGCATCTCTAGTCCTGCCCTGAAAGTAAGTTCATCAGGACCATTTTTCTCTATGTGTCTTTATTTTGTGTGAAAAGTTTCAGTTCTTTTTACTTCTTATTCCACTACGCCCATTCTTTACTACACTAACTCAAATCAAGCTTTGGATCCCATCAATGAAACTGCTCCTGGTCAGTCATCAATTGCTTCCAATTGCTACACTCATGTCCAAGTCTCAGCTTTGTCTTATCTGCCAAACTCTGCGCTGCTGCTCATTCCCTCCTTACTCTACTTTCTTCCTTGGGCTATTGTTAACATTCTACTAATTAGATTTCTTGGCCTCTTTTTCTGATTTCTTTTCTTCTCCATTGCCCCTTAAAGTTGCAACACCCAAGGCCTCGGTTCTTGGCGTCTTCTCTCCTCTGTTGACCCTCCTTTCCTTTTGTTCTCTCATCGAGTATGCTGACTTGAATAACATCTATCCAGTGACAGTTCCCGAATTTACTTTTCTTCTGTCTAGAACTTTAGACTAGACTATCCAAATGCCTACTTCCCATCTTCAGCTGGATGTCTACTTGAATCTCAAGTTTAGCAGATCCCAATCCAAACTTCTGATTTTTATCCCAAATCAGTTCCACTCGTCATTTTTACTTCCTGTTAGTGACATCTCAATGTTGCTCAAGGCAGAAGACTTGGAGTCACTGGCTTACCTCTTTTTCTCTTATTCCTTGTTCAATCTCTAAGCAAATCTTACTGGCAGCACCTTCAGAACCCACGATCTGGCCGTTTCCTCCTTCTGCTCTACAAGCACCTTGATTCAGACCACAGGCACGTCTCACCTGCAATTCTGAGACAACCTTCACAGTGGTCTTTTCACTTCTGTTGCTTCTCCCTAGCCTCCCGCACAGGCCACTCTCAGGAGATAGCCAGAGCAAGTCTTTAACAATAAAAATCAGTGCCTTTTATGTCTGCTCAGAACTTATCAACATATTCACATTTTGCTCAGGGTAAAAGCCAGAGTGCTGCAATGGCTTAAAAGGACGCTCACGACCACACTCTCATAGTTCACTCTTGACTTTCCGCCCTCTACAGCTCTTCTCCTCCCTCCTTTCTCTGTGCCTGTACAGACTCCTTTCTAGTTTTCAAAGAGGGCAGACACATTCCTACTTCAGGACTTTTGTTCCTGGCTGTTCCCTTTGTCCACACGGTCCCCATCCTCACTTTCCTTCAAGCTTTTCACCAATGCCATCATCTCAATGAGGCTTTTTCACACAACTGTGTTTATTTGTCCTTCCCAGTTCCTTCAAGTCCTTCAACCCTCCTCTACTGCTTCCACAGATCCCATCACTTTGTAATACACTATATTGTCTTCTTTATTTCTTATGTTTGAGGTTTGATGTCTGTCTTTTCACAATAGAAAACAGCTTCCATAAAGGCCTTGCTGTCTGCTTTGTTCATTGGTATGTCCCTAGCATGTTATATGCCTCCTGATACACAATCAGAATTCAAATTCCTATTAGGAATAGGAATACATAACAAGTACATTTTGCTAATGAATTACTATATGAAAGTGTCCTGCTCACTTCAGATTTCCTAGAAAATTCTTTTAGAAATAGAAAAAAAAATAGACCTTATTTCAGATTTCCAAAAACTGAAGGGAAAATAGATTTTAGTCACTTATATAGATGTTTCCATTAACCAATGTTTTGGGTTCTATAATGATTTGATCTATGATCTCTTAGCTCACTCTTGGTGCCAGGCAAGCACACTTTAATGAGAGTGGTACCCATGTGCGTTAAATGAAGATGTGTCTAAAAACGATAAATTGGACATTCTGAGTGAATGGTGTGTTTTCTTCAAGAAGTCATACTATCATATGGTTAATGAAACATTCTGTTAGCAAACTTTAATTGCTAGCTATCTTTATTTTTGTATGACCTGTCTTCCCATTGTGAACATAAACCGTTGTTGTTCAGTCGCCAAGTCATGTCCGACTCTTTTGCAACCCCATGAACTGCAACCCCACCTCTGTTCATGAAATTTACCAGACAAGAATACTGGACTGAGTTGCTCTTTCCTTCTCCAGGAGATATTCCCAACCCAGAGATCGAATCCATGTCTTCTGCTTGACAGGTGGATTCTTTAAAACCAAGCCACCAAAGAAGTCCTGAACATAGACTACTTATATTTTAACATATTACTTAGCATATTTTTTTAACAAGCCCATCAACATTTTTGTGCATAATAGACTGTGAATCAGTTCTTTGACTTGTGGCAAGGAAGTTGAATTCTGTGTAAGGACAGGTCAGATGAAACTATGTGTCCAATGAATGAAAGATATACATGGAAGGGACTGAGTTCACCGCCTGGCTTTGCTGAAACTACTCAACCCTATAACAATAATGCCTATATTTCAAGCCCAACCTTTTGGAGCAAGAACTTGCATTTTCACTGCTATAAGGAGAGGAAAATACAAGGTTTTTCTGTTCATTTTTCATCTGGTAACTCTAAGGAAAAGAAGGGGCTGAGGTTCTGAATTAGGTCCCTGATGCATGGCTATTTAATCTATTCCTGATTCTGCATTTACTTTGCTCTGTCTGAAAAGGATGCAGAATTTGCCATAATGAATGACCCAAGCAATTTCAGCTAATGGCCGGAATTGAAACCTTTGATAATCCCAGGTGAATAATGTTGTCTCAACAGACTGAAGGAGTCTTTTACCTGTCTGACACAATGATAGATGTAATTAGTTAACAGGGCTAGTCAGAGGTTTTAGTGGAGGCATTAGCAGAGATTGCTCGGGTCATTCTTAATTATGCAAATTCTAGTCTTCTTCAGACAGAATACAAAAAAATTTAAAAAGAGTAAACACAGCTGGATGAAAAGATTTCAGGGAAACCGGGAGCTAGGAAGCTCATCAGAGATGTGATTATGAATCCCTCAGGCTAGGTGGGAGGGGAGGAAATAGCCACACACAAAGACTCATACTGTGGACAGCGCCCCGCCTTTAGCCAAGCCAAGCAGCTGGGAAGCCTGCTAGAAATGCTTGTCCTAAGACATATGGGGCCTTGAGCAAGCATGACTGAAGACAAGAATATTCCTATGGCTTTAATCCTTTTCCAAGAAGCAAGCTTGTTGTCTGGGGAGGACAAGCAAATAAATGGCTTCAATAAACAAAAGCAGGAGCCAGAGAATGATGAGTTGGGATCCCTGGGGTTCCATTCCACAGGACTGAAGGAATATGAGGGACGCAGAAAGAAGGAAGATTCTTCTCCAGGTCTAAGTTTGCAGCCACCTTTTGAGTGAGCTGTTGTGATCCCTTCTCTGACATTCCAGCTTGAGACCCTACATGCCTCCACTCAGCCTTCTAGCAAACAGTCAGAGCCAGTGTCAGATCTGAGAGAAGGTGCATAATTCAACCTGGCATCAAAAACAAAGGACTCTTTGCATCAGACGTGTTTATTTTTCTTGCAAGGCTTTGACACGTCATTGGTTGTCACCCATGGTTGAGTGAAATCTTGGCATGAAATCAGTTTGATGTCCAACGTCAAGCAGCCTTGTTTAATGTCTCTAGATAAGGCAAGAGGGGCCTTGTATCCTTGAAGAGGGGCAAATGAATGACCTGGGGTCAATCACTCAGGCTTGACAAGGATCCAGCTGGTCCTCAGAAGCAGTCAACAGAAGTGGACATTTAGGCAGGGGCTCTTGCCAGTTGGTTTGCAAAAGCTTTGGGAAACAACCCTGGGAATTACCTGTTACCTTCTCTGTTTGCCTGGGACCCTGGGGTGGCTAATTCGAGGGCAGGACTTTTCAGCCACTCTCCTGTGGTTTTCTTCTCTTTCTGTAGCATAAAGGAGGCAAACCCATGAAATGTTCTATATTTAGGGAACTCACAACCAAGAATTAGTACAGCATGAGCACATAAATTTAAAAGGCAAAAATGTATGTATGATAGATCACTGTAGGTGCAGCAGGGAATGGAGGAGAGTGAAAAGAACATTTGTATTAAAGTTATACTGCCCTGGGTCTAACTCCCATCTCTGTTCTTTTTGCTAGCTGTGTCACCTGGCAGAAGTCACTTAAATCCTTTGAGAACAGGCTTCCTCATCTGTAAAATGGAGATTATAGTGCCTATTTGAGGATTAAATGAGTTAGAGTTTAGTACACATAAATCTTAAGGCATATTTTTATGGTGAGAAGAATTTTGGAGTAACATCGTAGAAAAGACAAATTTTTCATAATTTGAAACAATAATTTGAAAGAACCAATAGGTTCTTTAAGAGGAAGAACACAGAGCTCAATATATTTTATACTGAAACTAATGCACCATTGATTCTATTTCTTTGCATTGAAATAAATTTGGAGGTTCAACTTTTCTGTTAAGTCTTAAATGGAGACTAGCAATTAAGACTATGTGGTTAAAAAAAAAAAAAAACAGAAATCATCCTAGAAAAGGGGACAATTTAGAAGAATCCCCCCATTTTCACAAGTATCTCCCTTCCCAATAGATGTCCTCATGGAAAAGTTATCCAAATTGGACTCAGGGATTAATGTAGCAAATCCTTATATGGTGCTTACTGTGTGTGAGGCATCTGTTCATGTAGAACTTTGCAAAGCCTGAGTTGTCTGATGATTATAACAAGCCTCAACTGTAGGTAGGTGGGTATTATTATTATTTCCATTTTGCAGGTGAGAGATTTGAGGAACTAACAGGTTAAGAGAATTGAAAAGATCAGAGAGCAAGTAATCGGTGGCAGAGTCAGGCTGAGTGCACCAGGAGTCTGGCTCCCGAGTGCATCACTTTAGCCAGCGAGCTGTGCTGTCGTCTTCACATGAGCCCTTCTCTGAGACACAGGATTTGCTGTTTCTATGATTCCTTTCTAGGTGTTGATCTAGGCACAGAAGTCAACAAGGAACACTAGACGCTCCATTCTCCAGGATGAGCGTAGAAGTACTAGTTCGATTTTCACCCTGCGCATGTGAGGGAGGTCAGGAGTTGCCTAACATGCAGAGCAGGACAATGAGAGTTAACTGTCCCCTGAAGAATTCCTGAGATACCCACAAAGTATGTGCTGGTCTACATGATAATGTAGGATAATATGATCTTAAAATCTAGATCTTTTCATTCGTCTGTTTACTCAGGATTAGAAGAGACTTCAGAAGGTGAGATTCTAGTTGATGTTCCTGTTCTTTAACATCCATCTCCAACTAGATTTAGGCTGCTAAATAGCTGCAAGTTTACCAGAAATGCCAGTCTATCATCAATCCCAAGGTGAATCAAGCATTCTATTTTTTTTAACTTTAACAATAGCTTTATAGATATATGCTCTTAAAATATACAATTCAATGGTTTGTCATTTATTCACAGTGATGCAACCATCATAACTGTCAAATTTCAGGACATTTTCCCCCTCCAAAATAAACCCATTAGCTGTATCTCTCTAATTCTCACTCGCCCCAGACCCTGACAACCACTAATCTGCTTTCTATCCTTGTATTTGCCTGTTCTGGATGTTTCACACAATATGTGACCTCTTGTGACTGACTCCTTTCTGTTAGCATTATGTTTTCAAGATTCTTCCACCTTGTAGTATGTATCGGTACTTCACTCCTTTGTAAGACTGAAAATATTCCATTGTAAGGATATACTGCTGCTGCTGCTAAGTCGCTTCAGTTGTGTCCGACTCTGTGTGACCCCATAGACGGCATCCCACTAGGCTCCTCTGTCCCTGGGATTCTCCAGGCAAGGATACTGGAGTGGGTTGCCATTTCCTTCTCCAATGCATGAAAGTGAAAGGGAAGTCACTCAGTCATGTTTGACTCTTAGCGACCCCATGGACTGGAGCCTACCAGGCTCCTCTATCCATGGGATTTTCCAGGCAAGAGTGCTGGAGTGGGGTGCCATTGCCTTCTCCGAAGGATATACTACCTTTTGTTTATTCATTTAGTAGTTGATTGCACTCTGGATGTTCTTTCCTTTTCTATTTTTTGGAATCATGTGTGGAGAATTAATTAATTAATTAGTTGGTATTAATTCTGTAAACTCTTAGTATAATTCACAGTAAAGTCAAGCTTATGAATTCTTTAGACCATTGATGTTTGAGGAGTGGATCAGCAGCATCTGCCATCACCTACAAGATTGTTATAAATGCAAACTATTAAGCTTCACTCCAGATCTACTGAATGATAATCTCAGGGAGTGGGTCAGGCTGTGTTTTAACAATTTCTACAGGTGATTTAACTTATTTAACTTATATGCAGAGTACATCATGAGAAACACTGGGCTGGAGGAAGCACAAGCTGGAATCAAGATTGCTGGGAGAAATATCAATAACCTCAGATATGCAGATGACACCACCCTTATGGCAGAAAGTGAAGAACTAAAGAGGCCCCTGATGAGAGTGAAAAAGGAGAGTGAAAAAGCTGGCTTAAAACTCAACATTCAAAAAACTAAGATCACGGCATCCAGTCCCATCACTTCATGGCAAATAGGTGGGGAAACAATGGAAGCTGTGACAGACTTTATTTTCTTGGTCTTCAAAATCACTGCTGATGGTGATTGCAGCCATGAATTTAAAAGACTCTTGCTCCTTGGAAGAAAAGCTATGACCAACCTAGACGACATATCAAAAAGTAGAGACATTATTTTGCCAACAAAGTTCCATTCTAGTCAAAGCTATGGTTTTTCTAGTAGTCACATATGGATGTGAGAGTTAGACCGTAAAGAAAACTGAGCGCTGAAGAATTGATGCTTTTGAACTATGGTGTTGGAGAAGACTCTTGAGACTCCCTTGGACTTCAAGGAGATCTACCCAGTCCATTCTAAAGGAGATCAGTCCTAAATATTCATTGGAAGGACTGATGCTAAAGCTGAAACTCCAATACTTTGGCCACCTGATAAGAAGAACTGACTCATTGGAAAAGACCCTGATACTGGGAAAGACTGAGGGCAGGAGGAGAAGGAGGCGACAGAGAATGAGATGGTTGGATGGCTCAGTGACTCAATGGACGTGAGTTTGGGTGAACTCTGGGAGTTGGTGATGGACAGGGAGTCCTGGCGTGCTTCAGTCCTTGGGGTCGCAAAGAGTCAGACATGACTGAGCGATTGAATGGAACTGAACAGGTGATCGCAGTGGATAACAAACTTTGAGAAGCACTACTTTAGACAACTTTGAATGTTATTTTTTTCTATCAAACTTTTGGTATCTTCTCCCTCTCTCATTCCTTTAGGTCAAGTACCTTTTTAAAAAGCTGTTTAACTTTCAAGTGTAACTGTCCCAATGTACCTGAATACCATCTTTTTGATAAACATCACCCATTTCTTTGGCAAAATATAGGGACAGGTAATATGATATGCAACAGGCTGGAAATCTTTGTTTTGTTCCATGATGAATCTTAAATTCAAATAGTACCTGGCACATGATATCTACTAAATATTTATGAATGAGCAAATAAACATGATTGGAAAGTTTGATCATTGTTTCACTGTACTGGTTAACACCTTTGGTCGAGAATAGCAGAGACCCACTAAACTAGTTTAAATAAAAATATTACATTGATCATAAGGATACACAGATATCTAGTAGGACCGAGGGACTTTATTCAGAGACTGAAGCTCTGAGTAAACACTGAGAAGTTTCTCCCTCTGGCTCTCATTTCTTCCCTTTTCCCAGCATGTGTGAGTCTTTCTTCACAAGTTTCCACAGAATTGGCCAAGTTTGCTATCTTCAGAGAGTAAAAATGTTCTCAAAAGTATCAAGAGTACTTGATGTTACAACTCATTGCTGAAGAATTAAGATTAACCAGACCTGCTTAGTCTCAATTCCAAATTCCTGAAGGTAAAGATTCTGGTTTGCACAGCTTAAATTAGTACCCTCCCCCAAAACATCTTTGTGCGTGGTCAAGATTTTGTGTTTCAGTGTTTCTACATGGCTGTTTATCTGTTGTGACCATGTGAATAGGGGAAGTTAGTACTGATTAGAAGGTGTTGAATAAAAAAATCGGGTGATAGATAAAATGACAGAGGTCTCATATTTTATCAGTCAATATCTTGATTGATCAAACTTTTAGAAACCTCCTCCATGCTGTTATGTTTCAGGCAATGCAAAGATATAGGATTTAACCTTCGTGTTAAGGAGAGGTAGAGTTTAGACAGAAGGTCAAGACTGGGCATAAGAAAACTTAAGCTACGGTCTAAGTAGCACGTGTTGAGTGCCAGTGAGTGAAACAAACAATAGGTGTTTTAAGACCTGTGTCATCAACACTGAAAGAAGAGTCATAAGGCACTCATTACTACGTGTCAGTCGCTCAGTCGTGTCCCCACGGGCTACAGCCCGCCAGGCTCCTCTGTCCATGGAATTCTCCAGGCAAGAATACTGAAGTGGTTTGCCATTCCCTTCTCCACAGGATCTTCCCAACCCAGGGATCGAACCTGCATCTCTCCTGCATTGCAGGCAGATTCTTTACTGTCTGAGCCACCACAGGGAAGCTCCATTCATTATTATGCTTCCCCTCGAAATGTCAAGGATAAAGATGTTGCCTGTTCTATAACCAGGGGCTTGCCCTCTTTAGTAAAATCCTCAGCATTCCTATATTTCAGTTCTTGCTATCAGGAACCACTATGCAGCTTTTGCATAAGGAGTGTTTGTATTTTATGAATATTGTGATTCTTAATTCAACAGAACAATCAAAATTTTAAAATGCCTTTGGCAATTCCACAGAACCTGCTGGTTTGTGTTACGCACATTAACTCTATTTCTGATTTGATTTGATTTTCCTTTTTTGTTTGCTACATCGCTGAATTTCCAAACTTATTTATGTCTTTACACTGTAGTACCAGTGTATATTTTCGTAAACTATATATTTCCATAAGTTTCCCCAAATCTTTTTTAAAACAGGATATGACCAACCTGAAAAAACTACACTCTTGTTTTGTGGAGTTCATAAGCAAGATGATTCCGTGTAGGTAGGCAAGACCACAGAAAAAGTGATACCACATTTTGCTTTGGTCCCCTTCGGATCTTTGTTGTCTATATGTGTGCAACGAGGGAAATGACAAATTAATTGGGATTGTGTTACTGGAAAGCCCTTCACTTATATAATTTTCATTCTTTCCAAAAGTATTCCTTATACTACTCAATATAAATATTACTTAATAATCTGGGTAGTTGTCCCAATATCTAGGTCCTTTTCATGGCATAAATATGACAGTTTTTGAGGACAGCCATTCTGCAAAAATGTTTAATAAGGTTGACTAGGAAATAACAGAAGTTGAAAACTGTGAGGAATGCTTTTTTGTTTTGGCATTCTCTATAGAGAGTTAGCTCAGCTGTACAGAGCATCTGTGTCTTGTTAGCTCAGTTAATTAGAGCCTGGTGCCGATGACACCAAGGTCACAGGCTTAATCCCCTGGTGGATTCTTGGACTTTGTTTCTGCGCCTTAGCTGGTGACTCCGTACCTAGATACCTGCCTCAAACATGTCTGCCCTGTAGTCTATGGGAACCCCTGGAGATACTCCGTAAGGGCTGGTACTCAGTAGCAGCTCTGGGCCAACATCTTCCAAAGAATACCACTTGGGAGTGCCCAGGATGCCGGTTATCCCTTGTTTGCCTTCCGTGGACCAGTTCGGCCCATTCATGTCTCTCTCTTTCCAGTCCTACTGTGGAGAAGTAACTCAAAGCACAGACCGTCTTTGTGATGGGTCAGTTAAATCAACTTGCCTTCTTTGCATGCAGAGAGGACAATGATTCCATTAAAGTGAGATACCCAGAATATAGCTGGTTTTTTTTTTTTTTTCACTTGGATATGTGTACTCTGGGATCATCAATCAATTCTCATTTGATTCCACAAAGCCCCTTTACTGAACAACATCCAGACCTCTGCAACCAATATGACTCATGGGACACTTCTGATTAATACCAATCAGGTTAATGCCTTAGCTATAGTTAATGGTGTCCATTCTGTAGTTGCAACAACAAGAATTAATAACAGAACACCCACTCATTTTTGCAAATCAGAGGGAAGATGCTAAGGGCCTGACAAGCTCTAATCTTTATGATTTAATGGAATCGTGTTAGAGCACCGAGACAGGGAGAATGAAAAAAAAAAAAAAATTCTGTCACATCCCTGGCTTTAAAGATCTGAGCTCTTTCTAATACTCTGTCAACAACTCACTGTCACTGAGGCTTTACAGGACAGGACAGCTGTGGTGACAAACCATCTAGAAAAAAGACACGCGAGCAAGTGATTCATTAGTGCCCAGAACACACAGGAGGCTTCATCTCTATAGAGAGGACAGAGATTCTAACAGGCGCCTTATCATAATGAGCTGGAAAGCGCGTCTTAAAGGCCTGGGGAAGATTCATTCTGTATCTGTTGGTGACCTTTACCGACTCAATGTCACGGACGCTGCAAGTGCTGAAATATTTAGTGACAGGCGGTCCGTGGGATGAAGCACTGGGGATTTTGTAGTCAACTGCAAAGTGCGCCAAACCACCGCATGTCAAGCAGTAGCATGACTTGAAGTGAGCTCTCAGAATCCCTGACTACTTGGCAGTGGGGTTAGTCGTGAGTCCTCCTGGTTTGCTGCAGGGGAGGTTAGGGCTGGGGTGGTAAGTGCTGGTAGGAAAAAGGGGAAGCCCTTCTTGGAAAAGGAGTCAATTCTAAGCCCTGGTATATAGGGCATGGACAGTGATGGGGAATGGAAGTCAGGGAGGAGACTGGCAATGTCAGGCTCTTTATTAGCTGCTGCCACAACCTAAACTCCAAGTGAAAATGGTTAAGAAATGGGGGAGCATTAAGTCAATGGGAACATTGTGGCTCGACTTGGAGAAAAACCCTAGCTTTCAGTTGGCAAGAAAAGAAACAATGATGAACAAGAACTAAGCAACCAGATGTAAGATTTCCTGGTTGGAGAATTTGGGGTTCTAAAAAGAAGCCAGAGAACTGAAATTCATTTTTATGGAATAAGCCAACACAACTGGAGGTGAGCAAACACCAGTATGCAGAGCTATCCGTGGCAGATACCAGGCACCCTGGACGCAGGATCCATGGCGATAAGACTCAGCTGAGCTCCAGCCCTGTGGCGGAGTCAAGTTCCCCAAGAAGTCTCTGCTTCGGTCATTGATGGTATGGTCAGAAGCTGTGGGGACAGAAACCAAGGGTGCAAACTCTAGGCATGGAAGTCCTGCATGGCGTTTGCGAGAGCTACCTGGAGAGCTCTCTGGGCTGATTTTATTTATTTTCCTGAATGTAGGTGTCTAGACCTTTCATGTAGAATATAGCCTTAGCCTACTTCAGTAGGTACCATGCAGCAGTGAATGTCCATGTGAGACGAAAGTGCACACTCAATTATATCTCTTTGCTATCTTGGCCATCTTCCTTTAATTCTGAACAATTTTTTTCTTGGGCTCTGGAAATGACAGGCTCAGAGTTAAATGGTTGTTGATGTGTCTCAAGGGACCATTTAAAAAAAAGATTTTGAAAGCTTGGATCTGTGCAAGGAACCCTCCTATGAAGAGCAGAAGGTTAAGGATCAGTGGCTGATTTCAGCAGGAATTTCCTCCACACCCAATTCTCAACTGACAAATGGTAGGCACAGCCTGGACAGCCAGCCTAAGACAGAGGCTGATATACCATGTTCAAACAAAATCTGGCCCCAGTGCCCTTGATAAACTGTTATAATTGGAGGTCTGTTTGGTGTATTATTCATTTGGCTAAATTTGGTTGCATCAAATATGTCTCCACCCTTCCCCCACTCTCCATAATCCAATTACACCACAGCCATAGTTTAGGTAACTCTATTTGTTCCAGAAGACAGAGCAGGTGGATTAAAATCATCTACTGTTACCTATTCAAGCATTCAGAAATCCATGTGCCCTATAACAACAGATTACTCTTAATATTAAAAACAGATTACCAATAACCATGAGCTTCATGTAGCTATTTACATTTAAAATTAAATTAAATTAAGAATTTAGCTCTTATGACACACCAACCACATTTCAGGGGCTCAATGGCCACAATAGCTAGTAATTCCCATAATGGACAGAAGAAAGATAGCCCCTGTCCATTATCATAGATTTCCTAAAGGAAATCAGTCTTGAATGCTTATTGGAAGGGTTGATGCTGAAGCTGAAACTCCAATACTTTGGCCACCTGATGCGAAGAGCTGACTTATTGGCAAAGACCCTGATGTTGGGAAAGATTGAAGGCTGGAAGAGAAAGGGATGACAGAGGATGAGATGGTTGGACGGCATCACCGACTTGATGGACATGAGTTTGGGTAAACTCTGGGAGTTGGTGATGGACAGGGAGGCCTGGCGTGCTGCAGTCCATGGGGTCGCAAAGAGTCAGACATGACTGAACGACTGAACTGAACTGATTATCATAGACTACGTTATTGGACAGAATTGGATTAGCCTGTCATTCATCTTTGTACTCTGGCACCTAGAACCCAAGGAGAATTTGTTGACTTCCTAATACTAGTTGGCTTAGTTAGAGAAAAGAGACCGAGCTCAATTACTGTTTCCTGCCTCTCCCACCACCCTCTCTGTAATCCAGGCTTTCTTCCCAGCTTATCTTTCTTACCAACTCCTTCTAGACAGACCAAAGGCATACCTGCGTTTGATCTCTGTCCCTCAGTCTCTCTCTCTCTCTCTCATTCTCTCTGTTCTTTCTATGTTTGTTTGAATGAACATGGTATCACTGAAGTGTCACTGAACTCTCAAGAGAGTGTCCAGGAATATGATTATTCTGTCTGGTATCTAGTGAGGACATATTCAGAAGGGCTGAGGTGGTGAGATAACTGGGGTGCTCTGGATGTCTAATTTTGTCATTCAGACAGGAAAAGGAGGGAAGTGGGAAGCCATTGGATAGTTGTATGAAGGGTTAACTCACTTGGCTCTCCTTAGCCAATAAATAGGGGAGAAAATGTGGAGGAAACCAACATTTATTAAACCTCCACAATGATCTAGGTACCCCCCAGCAACCATAAAGTATATTTTATTTTCTGCACTTAATGGAAATTATGCAAAAATTTAGGCAATTAAGATTTAGAAAGGTTATATGATTTGTTCAAGGTCATATAGCCCATCAGAAGCAGAGCTGATATCTTAAAACCAGTCTTCTCTTGAAGTACCTAAACTCTCTCTGTTACTGAATAGAACCTTGCAAAAATTGGATGGGCTGGAGATTTAAGCTGTGTACTGAGGGAATGGTCCTAAACAGTGTCATCACAAATTCCCGACTCCTTATCTACGTCCTGTGAGGAGGAAACGTAAGCCAAGGCTCTGCTAACTCATGGAGTGCTCTGGGGGAAAAAAGAGAGAGGAGGCTGTGAAATAATCTGTTAATTTTGTAAAATGCATTTTGTGTGACTTTGCTACCTGCTCTACAGGCTAATCAAGGGCAAGGTCTTCGGATCCTGATTGGTACAGAGTTCATTTGGAGGCAGAACGCTATCTACTTTCTTAACTGTTCATCTATGACTTAGGGCATGGATATTGCCATGGCAAGTTCTTTGACAGTCTTCGTTTTCTAAAGTTCTGATTGTGAGCTATCCCCACAATATGAAAATCAAAACGTCTTCATGGCACAGGTATTTCTGACATTGTACTTACATTTACAGGCAGGTTATGCATGCATGCATGCTCAGTCACCTCAGTTGTGTCTGACTCTTTGGACTGTAGCCCACCAGGCTCCTGTGTCCATGGGATTCTCCAGGCATGAATACTGGAGTGGGCTGCCATTTCCTCCTCTAGAGACTCTTCCCGACCCGGAGATTGAACGTGCATCTGCCTGCATCTCCTGCATTGCAGGCAGATTCTTTATCCACCCAGCTACATAGGAAGCCCAGGTTAGAGGCTTTTTAAATCTTTCACATGCATTTCAAATCACTCTCACTAACATCCTGTGAGTCAATATAATCGTTTCCTTTTTCCAGGTGTGCAAAATAAGTCATGGGCAGTTAAGGGGACCACACAAAATCAAAGGGAAGCAGCCCAGGACCTCTGCTTTCTCAATCTGTTTCTCATTTTGTTCCATGAACACTAGGAAATAAAGAAAAAGGTAAATTCAAAATCCAGAGCCTTCTGTGTCTATAACCTTGGTCCTTTTCCCTTCTTCCTTATGTCTTACTCTTAGCTTGGAAACCTCTAGCTTCCAAGTTGTGGATGTTTTTGAAGGTCTTGTGATGACAGAAAACAGTTACAGGTCACCAATGTCTGGCCATGTGGAAGACACGGAGCATAGAAGCCCACGTCCTGCCCCAAGGTGTAAAAACTTCGGACATAATTCTTCACAAACTGTTAGCTAAAAGCCAATCAATGCACTCAATAATTATCCTGCAGAAAGGCAAACTAATGGCTTAACAAATTTTTTCCCCACCAAATTCAAAGACCAAAGTGGTCTCAGGTTTAAACTGCTCAGATTAAGAAAAGAGCAAAGGCACAACATTATATGGTAAATCATTAAAATAATATATATATACATATATATATGGTAAATCATTAAAATAATGTATATGTGTATGCTATGCTATGCCAAGTCACTTCAGTCGTGTCCGACTCTGTGCGACCCCGTAGATGGCAGCCCACCAGTCTCACCCGTCCCTGGGATTCTCCAGGCAAGAACACTGGAGTGGGTTGCCATTTCCTTCTCCAATGCATGAAAGGGAAAAGTGAAAGTGAAGTTGCTCAGTCGTGTCCTACTCCTAGCAACCCCATGGACTGCAGCCTACCAGGCTCCTCTGTCCATGAGATGTTCTTATATATATATAATATATATATGTGTGTGTGTGCTAAAGCTAAATATGTATAATGCTAAATATATATGTAAATAAGTGTATATATATATATATATATATATTATTAAAAAAAAAAATTCAGTTAAGCCCAGTTCTCTTCCAGAGACAAGTAAATAAACTAAGGCCCATTTAGGGACTAGAACTCAACCTTCATATCTCTGTTCATTGATTTGCCAAGCCAAGAGATGAGAGCATATCTGAATATGATATTCAGGTGCAAACCAGAACTATTAAGGACTATTAGTATTAATTGATATTTCAAATAAAAGAGTCATCCATCCAGCAAATATTTAATGAATTCCTATTTCATGCCTTATGCCCTCTGCATGGTTGCCTTACTGATGCACAAAAATAAAGACATACAAGATAATCTAAACCCCCAAATGAAGATTTCCTTCTCCCTCAGTGTGGATTATCCAGATAACTGCTTCAGTACTCCCCTTCATGGGACTCTGCTGATAAAACTTTAATTATCCTTTAAGAGCACAGGCATGAGGAAAGGCAAACAAAGCCACACTCTCCTTAGATATTTCCCTAGAGGGAAACCCCCAACACTGGAAAGGAACGAAGAACCACCCCCATCAAGAAATTTGCCTTCAGAGGGCCAGGACTGGTGAGAAGTCTTTTTATAACACTTTCTAGGACAGCATTAGAGCCATTAATTATCTAATCCTCTGTGCCTTATTAGCCTTCTTCAAACCCTTTAGATGCCTCTAACTCCCTTATCCTAAAGGCCTCAGAATTGGGGCTACTGGTCCTTTGGTCCCAATTAGGTCCATGTGTAGCATATTGTGCTGCAAACCTCTTCAGTGTATTTATACTAATTATGAACATTAATTACAGGGCAGCCCTGGGAACTCAATGCCCATTCCAAAGTCATGCATGGAGCTAGGCAGACTTATAATCTTGGAAGCACACAAGGCCAGTCCAGATTATATGAGGTCAAAGAAGGAATCAAGAAAAGATGAAGAAACAATCATAAAGGTGAGAACTTCTAAGAACAAGGGAGTTTTGAGTGTCAGAGGGAAAAAAAAAAAAAGGCAGCTATCCACTTAGTTTGCATAAATGGTACACAGAGTCAGGGCTAAACATCCAGCCAAAGACTTCTAAAAGCCTTCTTCTCTTAGGTCAGAGTTTATCTCAGGAGACCAGGATGAGCTGAGTCTGCAGATGATGGTTATATGACTTTAGCTACAGGAAGAACAGAGTTCAAAGCAGGGATCAGGAGAGGGCTATATAGTAAACATCCCCTATAAAGATATTTTAAAATAATATTCATTCATTCACAGAATGCATACAATGTGCTAAGTTCTATAAAAAATTTAGTGTGTAACAAACATTTACTGTGCATTTGTAATATCAGACACAATTCTAACCATTTTACATGCATTCAGACTTTGATTGTTACAACAGGTAGGTAATATTCAGTTCAGTTCAGTTCAGTACAGTCGTGTCCGACTCTTTGCGACCCCATGAATGGCAGAACGCCAGGCCTCCCTGTCCATCACCAACTCCCGGATTTCACTCAAACTCAATGTCCATTGAGTCAGGTGATGCCATCCAGCCATCTCATCCTCTGTTGTCCCCATCTCCTCCTGCCCCCAATCCCTCCCAGCATCAGGGTCTTTCCAATGAGTCAACTCTTCGCATGAGGTGGCCAAAGTACTGGAGTTTCAGCTTCAGCATCAGTCCTTCCAATGAACACCCAGGGCTGATCTCCTTTAGAATGGACTGGTTGGATCTCCTTGTAGTCCAAGGGACTCTCAAGAGTCTTCTCCAACACCACAGTTCAAAAGCATCAATTCTTCAGTGCTCAGCTTTCTTCACAGTCCAACTCTCACATCCATACATGACCACTGGAAAAACCATAGCCTGACTAGACGGATCTTTGTTGGCAAAGTAATGTCTCTACTTTTTAATATGTTACCTAGGTTGGTTATAACTTTCCTTCCAAGGAGTACATGTCTTTTAATTTCATGGCTGCAATCACCATCTGCAGTGATTTTGGAGCCCCCCAAAATAAAGTCTGGACACTGTTTCCACTGTTTCCCCATCTACTTCCCATGAAGTGATGGGGATGATGATGCCATGATCTTAGTTTTCTGAATGTTGAGCTTTAAGCCAACCTTTTCACTCTCCTCTTTCATTTTCATCAAGAGGGTCTTTAGCTCCTCTTCACTTTCTGCCATAAGGGTGGTGTCATCTGCATATCTGAGGTTATTGATATTTCTCTGGACAATCTTGATTCCAGCTTGTTCTTCATCTAGCCCAGCATTTCTCATGATGTACTCTGCATATAAGTTAAATAAGCAGGTGACATCCTTTTCCTATTTGGAACCAGTCTGTTGTTCCATGTCCAGTTCTAACTGTTGCTTCCTGACCTGCATACAGGTTTCTCAAGAGGCAGGTCAGGTGGTCTGGTATTCCCATCTCTTTCAGAATTTTCCACAGTTTATTGTGATCCACACAGTCAAAGGCTTTGGCATAGTCAATAAAGCAGAAATAGATGTTTTTCTGGAACTCTCTTGCTTCTTCCATGATCCAGCGGATGTTGGCCAATTGATCTCTGATTCCTCTGCCTTTTCTAAAACTATCTTGAACATCTGGAAGTTCACGGTTCGCGTATTGCGGAAGCCTGGCTTGGAGAATTTTGAACATTACTAGCGTGTGAGATGAGTGCAATTGTGCGGTAGTTTGACCATTCTTAGGCATTGCCTTTCTTTGGGATTGGAATGAAAACTGACCTTTTCCAGTCCTGTGGCCACTGCTGAGTTTTCCAAATTTGCTGGCATATTGAGTGCAGCACTTTCACAGCATCATCTTTCATGATTTGAAATAGCTCCACTGGAATTCCATCACTTCCACTAGCTTTGTTCGTAGTGATACTTTCTAAGGCCCACTTGACTTCACATTCCAAGATGTCTGGCTCTAGGTGGGTGATCTCACTATCATGATTATCTTGGTCATGAAGATCTTTTTTGTACAGTTCTGTGTATTCTTGCCATCTCTTCTTAATATCTTCTGCTTCTGCTAGGTCCATACCATTTCTGTCCTTTATCGAGCCCATCTTTGCATGAAATATTCCCTTGGTATCTCTTGATTTTCTTGATCTTCTTTTCTTGAAGAGATCTCTAGTCTTTCCCATTCTGTTGTTTTCCTCTATTTCTTTGCATTGATCACTGAGGAAGGCTTTCTTATCTCTCCTTGGTATTCTTTGGAACTCTGCATTTAGATGCTTATATCTTTCCTTTTCCTTTGCTTTTTGCTTCTCTTCTTTTCACAGCTGTTATTAAGGCCTCCTCTGACAGCCATTTTGCTTTTTTGCATTTCTTTCCCAGGGGTATGGTCTTGATCCCTGTCTTCTGTATAATGTCATGAACCTCCGTTCATAGTTTATCAGGCACTCTATCTATCAGATCTAGTCCCCTAAATCTATTTCTCAACTTCCACTGTATAATCATAAGGTAATATTATTATCCTCCTTTTATAGATGAGGAAACAGAGGCATAGATAACTTAAGGTATAACTTCTTGATACTTAGTTTCCAAATCCAGGCAGTAGGAGTCCAAAGCCCACAGTAACAAACACTGCTCTTCTGCTTGGCCTGGGTGTGTGCATGCGTGAAGTCACTGCAGTTGTGTCCGACTCTTTGTGACTCTGTGGACTATAACCCCACAGGCTCCTCTGTCCATGGGATTCTCCAGAAAGAAATTCTGGAGTAGGTTGCCATGCCCTCCTCCAGGGAATCTTCCTGACCCAGGGATCATACCTGGGTCTTTTGCATCTCCTGAATTGGCAGGTGGGTTCTTCACCACTAGCGTGACCTGGCACACACACACACACACACAGCCTAGTAAATTTAGATATATAAATAATTATATTGAGTACAACATGGGAATACTACAGAGGCTTGGATGACATTGGATCCTACCCCTTCATGTGTAAACAAGGGCATTGCTCCTTTGTCTTCTATGTGATCAAGTTTTCTTTCTCTACTATTTTCTCATTAACATATAAATATACTGTAAAACTCTCTCAGTATAAAAGAAAATCTTTTAATCTATCTCTTTCTAATGACTGATCTTTAAAACAAGAAGAACAAAACAAAATCAAACAAACAAATGAGTAAAAAGCCTTGGAGGGGTTTTCTTTACTATCTCGTTTCCCAGAGGCATGGCCTGTGGGATCCTAGTTCCCCAACCAAGGATTGAACCTGAGCCCCCTGCAGTGGAAGTGCAGAATGCTGACTGTTGGATCACCAGGGAATTTCCCCATTCCCTCTTAATCCCATTTCAATCAGTTTATTCTCTCTACCATACCTGATTTCCCAAAGGCTCAGCAGGTAAAGAACCCCCTGAAATGCAGGAGACTTAGGAGATGCGGGTTCAGTCCCTGGGGGAGGAGGAAATGGTAATTCATTCCAGTATTCTTCCCTGGAAAATCCCATGGAGAGCGGAGCCTGGCAGGCTACAGTCCAAGGGGCTGAGAATATATCACTGAACAACTGCATACAATGCCAGTGAGCAGTTTTCACTCTTCTGCATTTCCTCTGCAGGATTTGACATTGCAAATCACTCCCACTTTCCTACAACCTTCTCTTCCATGACTTGACAGAATCCATATTCTATTCATTTTCTTCCTACCTCGTTGGCTGCTCCCTTTTAGCCTTCTCTGCTGGACATGGCTCACTGATAAAGAATCCGCCTCTCAATGCAGGAACCACAGGAGACATGGGTGCAATGCCTGGGTCGGGAAGATCCCCTGGGTCGGAAAGTTCCCCTGGAGTAGCAACCCACTCCAGTATTCTTGCCTGGGAAATTCCATGGACAGGGGAGCTTGGAGGGATATAATCCATTGAGTCACAAAGAGTTGGACACAACTGAGTGACTGAGCATGCCCTGCTGGACTCAGACCTCAGATCTCTTCCATTTTGACCCTTTTACTGTGTGTGATCTCAATTTTACCCACGATGGCAATAGTTGCCACATTTTATCAAATCTAAGGGACAAATTGTTTCACCTTTTACATTTCTGAAACAAGATACATCCTAGAAGTGCTGTCATCACCTCGGTCTTGACTTAAGTCTTCCTTGGTTGCACTGCGAGACCTTAGTCATTGTTGTTGACACTTTCCTAATTCAATAGAAATTTTTGGGTTAATGGTACTACACATGTTGGGTTTAATGCAGTTTAAAATGAACTTAAAATGAATACTGTGATTTTGCATTAAAAGAATATTATTACATATGCAGAAAACCATAGAAGTAGCATAATATGAATGAATGTATGCTGACAAAACTTCAAATTCTTTTTTCAAAGCAATAACCAAGTGCTTTATAAAGCTTTAGAGAGTATGATACCTTCAAAAAAAGCTCTTTCATATTTTGTTACTGAGATATTTGCAAAAGAATTACTTCTGATATACTTATTAATGTAAATGGCAGACAGTAAAGAATCTGCCAGCAATGAAGGACACTTGGGTTTGATCCCAAGACTTGGGTTGGGAAGATCCTCTGGAGAAGGGAATGGCAACCCACTCCACTATTCTTGTCTGGAGAATTCCATGGACAGAGGAACCTTGGTGGGCTACAGTCCATAGGGTCTCAAAGAGTCAGACACTACTGAGTGACTTTTACTTTCACTTTCTCCCTAAAATTAAGAACAAGGTAAGAATAATAACCTCAGATATGCAGATGACACCACCCTTATGGCAGAAAGTGAAGAGGAAAAAAAAAAAAAAAGTGAAGAGGAACTAAAAAGCCTCTTGATGAAAGTGAAAGTGGAGAGTGAAAAAGTTGGCTTAAAGCTCAACATTCAGAAAACGAAGATCATGGCATCCGGGACCCATCACTTCATGGGAAATAGATGGGGAAACAGTGGGAACAGTGTCAGACTTTATTCTTCTGAGCTCCAAAATCAGTGCAGATGGTGACTGCAGCCATGAAATTAAAAGATGCTTACTCCTTAGAAGGAAAGTTACGACCAACCTAGATTGCATATTCAAAAGCAGAGACATTACTTTGCCAACAAAGGTCCATCTAGTCAAGGCTCTGGTTTTTCCTGTGGTCATGTATGGATGTGAGAGTTGGACTGTGAAGAAGGCTGAGCACCGAAGAATTGATGCTTTTGAACTGTGGTGTTGGAGAAGACTCTTGAGAGTCCCTTGGACTGCAAGGAGATCCGACCAGTCTATTCTAAAGGAGATCAGCCCTGGGTGTTCTTTAGAAAGAATGATGCTAAAGCTGAAACTCCAGTACTTTGGCCACCTCATGCGAAGAGTTGACTCATTGGAAAAGACTCTGATGCTGGGAGGGATTGGGGGCAAGGAGGAAAGGGGACGACAGAGGATGAGATGGCTGGATGGCATCACTGACTCAATGGACGTGAGTCTGAGTGAACTCCGGGAGTTGGTGATGGACAGGAGGCCTGGCGTGCTGCGATTCATGGGGTCACAAAGAGTCGGACACGACTGAGCGACTGATCTGATCTGAAGAAAGTCTGCTTTCACCACTTCCTTTTTTATCTTGAAGTGGAGCAGTAAGAGAAGAAAATATTAATGAAATGGCATTCTGATTTGAATTAAAGAGTAAACTAATTTGCTGATTATTGGACAGTGTACATATGATTTGCTTTATATGAAACTCTGGAAAAGACAAAGTCTCAGTTCAGTTCAGTCATTCAGTCGTGTCCGACTCTTTGTAACCCCATGAATGGCAGCACGCCAGGCCTCCCTGTCCATCACCAACTCCCGGAGTTCACTCAGACTCACGTCCATCAAGTCAGTGATGCCATCCAGCCATTTCATCCTCTGTCGTCCCCTTCTCCTCCTGCCCCCAATCCCTCCCAGGATCAGGGTGTTTTCCAATGAGTCAACTCTTAGCAAGACAAAGTCTAATAGTGACAAAATGACAGATTTCCTGGGACTAGGAGTAAGGGAGATTGACTAGGAAGTTAAAAATGTTTTATATGCAATACAAGCAATATACCAAGACATGTAATGGAGAAAAGTAATATTTGAATAACATAAAATATAAATAAATAAGATATGGTATACTTGTGAATTGGAGAAGGGAATGGCAACCCACTCCAGTACTCTTGCCTGGAAAATCCCATGGACGGAGGAGCCTGGTAGGCTGCAGTCCATGGGGTCTCTAAGAGTCGGATACGACTGAGCGACTTCACTTTCACTTTTCCCTTTCATGCATTGGAGAAGGAAATGGCAACCCATTCCAGTGTTTTTGCCTGGAGAATCCCAGGGACAGGGGAGCCTGATGGGCTGCCATCTATGGGGTCGCACAGAGTCCGACACGACTGAAATGACTTGGCAGCAGCAGCATACTTGTGAATGGAAATACTCAATTATAGGAGGATGACAATTCTCTCCAAATGAAAAGAAAATTTCAAGGCAATTCCATAAATATTATAACAGAAATTTTCATGAAAGTTGTTTAATGCTAAAACTGATAGAGTAAAGACATCTAAGGGGATTAAGATACGAGGATTCACTGTACATGTTTATTAGTGCTTATCAAAAAATGTATGGATTAAGACAGTGAGACACTGGTATAAGACTAGTCCAAAGGACCCAGGCAACAAGCTCTCACCTATATAAAGCATATTATAGAGTGATATTTTACATTTAGTAGAGCAAGCATACTGTAATGAAGAGACGTTCCAGTCTTTGAAAATGTGTGCATATACATACGGGCTTCTCAGGTGGTGGTGATGGTAAAGGACCCGCCTGCCAATGTGGGAGACAGGAGACATGGGTTTGACCCCTGGATCAGGAAGATCCCTGGAGGAGGCATGGCAACCCACTCCAGTATTCCTGCCTGGGGAATCCCACAGACAGAGGGGCCTGGAGGGCTACAGTCCACGGTGTCACAAAGGGTCTGAGAGACTGAAGTGACTTAGCACACGACACAAAGATAACATGGTATTTCTATTCCACATCATTTACAACAAATTAATTCCAAATACAGTTAAAACCTAAACATAAAAAGCAAAATTCTATTTTTAGAAGACAGCATAGTAAAATATCTTTACAAACTTGTAGAATAGGAATTTCCGAAGCAAGACACACACACACACACACACACACACACACAAAACTTAAAAAAAAAACTGACAACTTTGAATATGTTAAAATTAAATATTCTGCCCAACTCAGAATATAAAGGAAGTGAAAGAAAAACTATCTGTAACACATACAGAGATTAGTAACTAGAATAGTAAATACTCCCCTAAAAAGTAAGATAAAGATCATCCAACTAAAAATAACGGAAAATTTATTTGGACAGAAATGTGGAATAATAATGCAGAAACATGAATGCTCAGTAAACATATGAAAAGAAGTTCAACCTCATTTGTAATAAAGGAAATATAAATTAGAACCAGAAGGTGTAAATTAAAACCACATTGTGGGGAATTGTGAACTACCATTCAGTGCTTGTGAGTATAAAAATTGGCACTTTGGAAGGCGATTTGGCACAATCTAATATAATCAAGGCTAGGAATACTTTATCCAGTGACTCTGCTCACAGAGAATTTCTTGCATTGTGTGCTCATGTAGATATACAAGAATGCTTACTATAGCATTGTTTTTTAATGGAGGAAAAAAAAAAAAACACTTCGATATCTCAACAAATGAGGGATAAACTGTAGTGTAGTCACAAAATAAAATGCCACTCAGATAATGAAATAAGCTCAATGCTTCTGTACCGAGAACCCTGCTCAGCGTTATGCGGCAGCCTGGATGGGAGAATGGATACATGTACATGGATGACTGAGTCCATTTGCTGTCACCTGAAGCTATCACAGTGTTAATTGGCCACACCCTAAAGCAAAATAAAAAGTTTTAAAGAAGTAAAATACATTAAATGAAAAAAGCAAGTTGCTTACAAATACATGATGTGTATATACGAAATAATTAACTATAAGTACAATTTATATGTATTTAAAACTGCACGAAGTGATACTATATATGATTGTAGGCCCATCAACAATTAGTAAAAGTGTGAAAAGCATACCTTGATACACCATCAGCTCCAGAATGGTGCTTGCCTTCGGTACGGGGGAAGGTGACTGAGACAGATGAAGGTCAATGTCTCTGAAAATAAAACAGATGTGGGGCCAATACACTAATGTGTGAACATTTGTTAAATTTAGATGTTGGACTTACTGGGTTTCTTATATGATCTCCAGTTTCCTTTATTCATTCCAAAGATTTTCTTACATAAAATAATAAAATTTCAAACTGAAATTCAAAAATTCCAAACTGCAAATGCAGCCTGCTTCAGGTGAGAGTCTGCCTAGAGGGGAAAGAAGTGTTTCATGGTTTCCAGGGAGCTGAGGGTTGGAGCTTTGCCCTAGATTAGGTGTTGGTGGTCACACAGCTGCTCCTGCTGGCTTCTGAGATCCCTGCATCTGCTCTTGGTTCTTCAGCTTGTCCACACCTCTGTACAGAGTCCCTGCATTAAATTAGCTTTGGATGAATCATCGCGTGTGTTTTTATTTTCCTGCTGTGACCCCACCTGTTTCCTCCGTGAGGATGATGGACAATGAAGCCCTATACTTTCACACATTTGTGGAACACAGGAGTGCTTCCCTGGTGGCTCAGATGGTAAAGAATCCATCTGCAATGTGGGAGACCTGGGTCCGATCCCTGGGTTGGGAAGACCTCCTGGAGGAGGGCATGGCAAACCACTCCAGTCTTCTTGTCGGGAGAATCCCATGGACAGAGGAGCCTGGCAGGCTACAGTCCGTGGGGTCTCACAGAGTCGGACACGACTAAGTGACATAGCACAGCACAGAACACAGAGTAGAATGACTGGACATCATGTCAAGGAAGGTGGCCTCTCCTCCTACCCCGCTTTCCTGTCTGTGGAGAGTCCTTCCTCACACTTACATGAAGCCAGGAGAGAAACACTAGTCAGAGCCGACACTGTAGCCAGCCACCCCGGGAACTGAATCCCAACCCTGTTGCTTATCCAACCCTAATGGAACCCAACCCTTAGCTGTGAGATCTTGGGAAAATACCCTCTCTGCTCTCTTCTAAAAAGAAAGTGAAAGCCTTAGTTGCTCAGTCGTGTCTGATTCTTTGCGACCCCACGGACTGTAGCCCGCCAGGCTCCTCTGTCCATGGGATTCTCTAGGCAAGAATACTGCAGAGGTTAGCCATTCCCTTCTCCAGGGCATCTTTCCAATCCAGGGATCAAACTGGGGTCTCCTAAACTGCAAGCAGGTTCTTTGCAGCCTGAGCCAGCAGGGAAGCCCACAGATGAAATAAAACAGTGAGTGTGCAAAGAGTCACCAAGCATATGAACCCTCACGTGAGCAACACTCTCCAGACTGTGAGTCCAGGGGTTTAATAACAGCAGATAGGTCCTGTGGCTGGCAGTCTGTCTCCTCCCTCTCACTAGCTTACTTTATCTCTGATCAGCTTGATTGCTTCCTTTGTACAGAGCCTCCTAAAGGAGCCAGTGCTGTAATAACAACAACAAACAAGTTAGGAAGAATTATTCTTCTGTCTCTCTTGTAAATGTCGACAGGTTCCATCCTTATATTACAATCCCAATTAAAGTGAAATTCCCCACTAAGCCATAAACCTAAAATGAAAAAAACCCTACAGGGATGAATAAGCCTTTTCCGTGAACAAACCTGCTATTTATCCTTTTTTTTTGTCACTGCTTATGTGTGCTCAAATCCCCGCTGAACCCATCTTGCAAGCAGATGAAGAAGAAAAGCTATGGGCATCCATCCGTGGGTCTGTCAAGATGTTACTTGTAACGAGTCTCCCATGGATTTGATTATTATTGGGTATTAATTATTAATGGTATTTCCTGCAGGAGGCCAGCAGTAGGCTTCTCTCTCCCCAACCTCTATTTTGAACTGGAATTAAAAATAACCAAAAATCTCCCCCAGAGGAGCCGGAGGAGAAAAAGGCAGGAATCAAGGATATCCCTCCCAGTCTTTCACCACTAGCACCACTTGCTCTTCTAAAGCTGATCTTGTAATTAAGTGTTGGGGAAGCCGACCTGCACGGAGCCTCCTGGGCCTCCTCCTGGGCCTCCTCCAGCCGCAGCCCCTCTCTCAAAACCACAAAGGAGAAACAAAGCGCCCTTCTGCCTACACCGCTCTTCTCCCGGCCTCACTGTCCTGCTCTAACCTTGCCTTTTTGGCAATTAATTTCCTCTGATGGCTATGTTAATTTTTATGGCTTCCTAATGATCAAAAATATTTGGTGGATTAACATCATTTAACTTTCCTCTCCCTGTGGGGTTGGGAAGTTGGGGGGCAATGTGAGGAGAGACAAGGCGGGGCTCAATGGTGAGAAAGAGCTGGAAAAGGCAAGGATGAAACTTACAATTCTGTGCCAAGCATGTCGAGGGGACAGTGAAAGATGGACACCCAGGAAACCCTGGAGAAATTAAAAACCAAAAGAAATAATAACAATAAGGCTGAAAGATCAGAATCAGAGCACCCCCTCTTGCCCCCCACACACATGATTTTATCCTTCATTCATGGCCAACAGCCCATATGTTGCTTCCTAGACATGTTTTAAAGACGGCCACACCTGTCGGGTGTCTGGGAGGTTAAGACAGAGCAGATGTTGAGATTTGTGTCATGGAAAGGAGACCTGCTTCCTGTCTGGCAAAAAATGGCTCATTCATGAGTGTCCTGAAGGGGCCCCTTCTCTAAGCCATGCTCCCCTCTTCCATAAGACGGTGGTCCCCGAGTGGTTCCACAGATGGGAAGATGGGATTTAATTTTACTGGCTTTCAATCAGAACAGAACAATGTGTTTAATATCCCTGCAGTGTAAGTGAAAGAAAGAGATTCATGACCTCATGGGTGGTGAGGGATTCTCATATATATAAACATAGAAATCCCAGTGGAGAACATGGATAAATCTAGGTTAAGATCTCCGCCTGCTTCCCCATGCTGCTACTTGAAGTTCAAGCCTTTCTGACGAAGGGATGGCACTCACCAAGAGAACAGCTGAATTAATACAAAGGTAGTTGGGTGCCCTGAGCTTAATCCCAGAGCAGGGTGATTTGGTGGCCGTGTCAAGGGAGGAAATAAATGCCTCTGGTTGGCAGCTGTGTGAAGTAGGCGAGAGCCTTGCAAAAGAAGCCACTAAGCTTCCACTTTTAAGTTTCACTTAAAATCTGGGAGGTAGTAGTCATATGGTTTTAAGTCTGCTTACAAAGAGCAGCGCTCCGTGTACACTGGGGAGAAGATTTGGAAGTCAGCAGCCTTACAAAGAGCAGCACTCCATGTACACTGGGGAGAAGATTTGGAAGTCAGCAGCCCAAAATGCTATAGGTAGTTGGGTTCAGTTCAGTTCAGTTTAGTCACTCAGTCGTGTCTGACTCTTTGCGACCCCATGAATTGCAGCACGCCAGGCCTCCCTGTCCATCACCAACTCCCAGAGTTTACTCAAATTCATGTCCATTGAGTCAGTGATGCCATCCAACCATCTCATCCTCTGTCGCCTCCTTCTTCTGCCTCCTTCTGCTCCCGCCTTCAATTTTTCCCAGCATCAGGGTCTTTTCAAATGAGTCTGCTCTTCGCATCAGGCGGCCAAAGTATTGGGGTTTCAGCTTCAACATCAGTCCTTCTAATGAATATTCAGGACTCATTTCCTTTAGGATGAACTGATTGGATCTCCTTGCAGTCCAAGGGACTCTCAAGAGTCTTCTCTAACACCAGAGTTCAAAAGCATCAATTATTTGGTGCTCAGCTTTCTTTATAGTCCAACTCTCACATCCATCCATGACTACTGGTAAAACCATAGCTTTGACTAGACAGACCTTTGTTAAAAAAGTAATGTCTTGCTTTTTAATATGCTGTCTAGGTTGGTCATAGCTTTTCTTCCAAGGAGTAAGCATCTTTTAATTTCATGGCTGCAGTCACCATCTACAGTGATTTTGGAGCCCAAAAAATAAAGTCTGCCACTTTTTCCACTGTTTCTCCATCTGTTTGCCATGAATTGATGGGACTGGATGCCATGATCTTTGTTTTCTGAATGGTAGTTGAGTTAGGAGAGTAATATTGTGTGTAATCATTATCTTTTGCAATTATTCTAATTACATTATTTTTATAATGATTGATGTGTATGTGAGTGTTTGTGTGTGTGTTTCTCTACCTTTGGTGTGCACTTAGGAACTTGTGAAAAATGTGAATGCTTGGGACCCACTTTTTTTTTAATTAATGAATTAGATTTATTTTAAAAAATGAACCAGAGTTATGGTAAATTCATGCTGAAGCATTCCTAAAAAGATTTCAGAAAGAACATTAACACACATGCCTGAAAACTGTAGAAGACCAATGGGATTGTTCAGAAGCTAGACACTGCTGAAGGAAGCTAAGCTGAAGAGCGTCCCCTGAGGTCAGCATGGTACCAAAAACTGTAAACGGGTGCTATATTTTTAAAAGCATTGTGAAAAAAAAAATAAATAAATAAAAGCATTGTGGACTGCCACACATTTGTACACATTGCTTCCCACGGCATTTATAAGCTGATCTATCTTTGTCCACTTGGCTACATAACAAAACGCCATAAACAGGGTGGCTTAGAAACAATGGAAATGTTTTTCTTACAATTCTGGAGGCTGAGAACTGCCAGATCAACTGAGCCCACCTCCTGGTTTGTAGACAGCACATTCTTGCTGTGGCTTGCTTCACAAGTGGCGGAGGAGACAAAGACCTTTTTATTTATATTTATAATTATTTATACTGGAGTATAGCTGATTTGGGCTTCCCTGGTGACTTAGAGGGTAAAGGTCCCCCTGAAATGCGGGAGACCCAGGTTCAATCCCTGAGTCGGGAAGATCCCCTGGAGAAGGAAATGGCAACCCACTCCAGTACTTTCGCGTGGAAAACCCCATGGATGGAGGAGCCTGGGAGGCTGCAGTCCGTGGGGTCGCGAAGAGTGGACACGACTGAGCCACTTCACTTTTACAGCTGATTTGCAATGTTGCATTAGGTTCAGGTGTACAGCAAAGTGGTTTAGTTAATACATACACCCCTTTTGACCTCCTAACTAAGGAAATAAAACGTCCAGTCCTGCCGCAACTTAACCTGGCTTTCTCAGCTCTGTCTACATGGTGCGGTCTGCATTATACTCATTCCAAACTTTTTCTAAAAGAACACTTCCTTCTATATAATTTTCCTGAAAACATTTTGCAGCTATGCATACATATGATTCTTTTCCATAAAAATATTTTTAAACTTTGTACCTTTCTCTCTTAGATGTGCTTTTCAGTATACAAGTAATAAAGCCCAGTGTTTCCAGAATCCCAGCTTGTTCCTCTCCATTTCTCATAGATATTTACACACTTCTACATCACATCAAGGGTGAGTCTATGCCTACACACAACTAAGTATGTAAATTTGGTTAAATTAGTTTTAAAAAATCCACTGTTAATCATATCTGTGGTTGATTGAATGAAACATTTGGGAGGATTAAGGAAAAAAACAAGAAACCTTTATTCAGTGTGTATAACTGTTAGTCAAGAGAGTTGGCTCAGTTGTTACTGGGGATGTCAGAGTGTAGCTGCAAAGAGGCCATCTTCTTATTTTAGCTCTCTGGTGACAGAGTTCAGTCATATAATATAGTTTTTTCCTCTTAATTTCCATGAGTCCAGTTAAGAATGGTACTTGTATCAAATGAAAAAAAAAAAAAAAACCAAAACAAAACCCCTCATGGTTACAGTGCTATTTTAGGCACAGTTGACTGTACACACACACACACACACACACACACACACAATACATATCAATTAGAGCTGCAGAGATTGCCCCCTCATTTGCATAAGGAGGTGGTGACCCACGAGAGTGTGTTTTTAAAGATGTCGACAATGGGATTGAATGTGTGCTCCCGCCTCCCCCAGCTAATTGCACAGAACTGCAAGCAAGATGCCAAGACAGTTCATTTTGTTTTTGTCTTAAGCAGGAGCTACTGACGCAGCGGAAGCTCGTTTCCTCACCATCAATCCGTGCCACTAAAAGACTAACATTGCGTGGAGCCGGCTGGCTCCTCTGCCAGGGCTGGCAGCTGTCCTCTCTCTGGACCTGGATTGGCTCCCGGAGCTGGGGCACAGGGATCCCCAACTAATCAGCTATCATCTTCTTCAAGGAGGGACCGCCCATTTGTTTAGCTCTTTGTAAGACACAATCTTTGAACTTGCGTGTTGCCCATTTTTCCCAGCCCAAGCCTTTCTAGATAGATAGCACTTATGAATAATAATAACACCCTACTTGATTAGTCTTCTCCACTTCCCAGAGCATTTGCAGACCCATTATCTCATTTAATCCATTCCTGTGGTTTGCCATAAACATTAGTCTTTGCTACTCACATGTAATTCTCTGACTAGCTAGTGACCACACAGAGTCGGACACAACTGAAGTGACTTAGCAGCAGCAGCTAGTGACCTAGACTCGGATTACTCATAACTTCTCAAAGACCCTCACTTGAGTTCCTCAGTGACTGAAAATGTATCCTTTTATCTACCTGAAGTTCAGCTGAAATACATTTCTGTTTTCTAGCCCGAAGGCAGTTTCAGCCTACTGTTTCTTCATTGGTTTGTCTGGCCTTCTGGCCTCGTGATTCTCCAATCTTCAGAGCGAGGTCCACTTAACTCCACCTGTACTTCCAGCCTTAAGAGAAACTGGGAGAAAAATTTTGTCCCCAGGCAATGGAGAATGTTGAATGTAAAGCTTATGCATTCACTGTCTCTACTGGGCACTTAAAATGCACTTAGCATCTATTGTTTCATTTAACATGTGCAAATTCTCTTCAGTGGGTGTATCTGCTCCATTTTAGAGGAATGGGAACTGAGGTTCGAGGCCATTTGCCTGTAAGCAGAGAAACAGCATTCAAACCTCAGTTTAGTTCAGTTCAGTCTCTCAGTTGTGTCTGACTGTTTGCAACCCCATGGACTGCAGCACGCCAGGCCTCCATGTCCATCACCAACTCCTGGAGTTTACTCAAACTCATGTCCATTGAGTCGGTGATGCCATCCAACCATCTCATCCTCTGTCTTCCCCTTCTCCTCCTGCCTTCAATCTTTCCCAGCATCAGGATCTGCAGTTCTTTGCATCAGGTGGCCAAAGTACTGGGGTTTCAGCTTCAGCATCAGTTCTTCCATTGAACATTCAGGACTAGTTCTAAATGAATCTGACACCACTGGTCTTTTTCTCAAATTCCTTGCTGTCTCTTCCCACTAGGACCCAGGTAGGCAGTGCCAACTATTTCTCTTCCAGGAGTCAATGGAGTTCCTTTAGCCTTTGACTAATGGCAGCCCTATCCCACCTGGTGTTCCCCAGGCTTGGACGTCCTGTCTGATCATAGAAGGTGTACCGTTCTCACCCTTCCCACATTGTGCAGTCTTTGTAGGTAGCCACAATTTCTTAGTTACACGACAGCTCCCACATCTAGTAGAGTTTCTGGAATGTAGAAACTACTCAATAAATGTTTATTGAATAGATGGGCAAATGACTAAATATACCCACACCTGGCTTGTGCAGGATAGAATTGTGAGATTCTGCCTTACAGTGCAGATGTTCACTTTTTAGGGCCATCTGGGCCTTATATTCTCCAAGGATGGTACCACTCCACATCACAAATCTTGCCTTCTCAGCCTCCCTGGTTTTGGATTCAGTTTAGCATTCCACACAGAGACTCAGAACTGCCAATTTCTGAAAGTAACGGGAAGCTGTCCCCTGCTTCCTCCTTTGTGTGGCTCCCGAAGCACGCCTCCTCTGGAACATATTTAGCAAGCCTCTGACAGCTGCCTCCACCATCCCAAGTTTCTAAAGCCCTGACAGCTTTCTCTGACCCATGTAAGCTCAATCTTGTGATAAATCCTCAGTGTTCCTCCAACTGCCTCTGGTAAAAACCCAACCCAAACAAACAAGAAACAGTTTTTCTCCCAGTTTGTCCTAATCATTAAATATCACACACTCAGATGTCCTGGCCACTCCAAGTTGACATAAAAGTTTCTAGATCTTTCCCCTCAAGTTCTGCATGTGTCCCCTCACTGACAAGGATTGGGATATGGATTGATGCCACAGATAGTGCCTGGAAAAGGCCCAACATAGATCACCAAATTCTGATTTTCCCTGTAGAGCAGACGGTGCAATAGAATCCAAGTCACATACTGATCTTAAGTTTTTTTAGGAGTTGCATTAATAAAAATAAAAAGATACAGATGAGATTAATCTTAACATTGTATTTTATTTCACTCAACATCTCCAAAATGTTAGCATTCTAATATTTAATCAATATGAAAAATTAAGATATTTTGCATCATTTTTTGTGCTAAGCCTTTGAAACTGGTGTATATCACATACTTACAGCACGTCTCCACCTGGGCTGGACTCACGGCGGTGCTCAGCGACTTGGTTCCAGGACTGCTGGCCTGGACAATGCAGTCCTACAGCCCTCACCGCATCACACTTACTGGCTCCCCAGATCCACGAGCCCCTTACGAATATCACTGTTGCATTCCAGGACGTCCCTCACCTATCTTCAAGCTTCAGAAGGTCCCTCACTTGTCATGACTCTTGCACTCAGTCTCAGGCAGTCTTCTAGAATGATTCATTTAGTTCTCATCAAGCAGGGATGGAAAAGATATAGGCAAACAGTGGTAAGAAGAAAGATAGTCTCACACACAGGAGAGACAGATGGCGCTTCAGCAAACCATTCTGAGCCTCTGCAAGGTGTTAGGCATGGGTGCTCTGTGGACCACAAGCCAGAATCTGCACACCGTGTCTCTTTATTTTGTGCAGTTGGAACCAGACCAGTCTCAGGTTCTAAAGAACCTAAAATTTATTCTAGCACAGGAAGAAAGAAAATCCCCAAGATTATAGGCTGCCTTCAGTTCAGCCCTGAATCAATATTGCTCCTGGTCTTACCATGAATTCTTAGGTCTGCCTTGACTAGATTCCGACCTCTCTCCACAGTAATATAATATCTGCCTGAGTTGTTGCTCTGAACATGTCATCTTTCGGTACTTGCTACCAAGCTACCTAGATGCTGATCTTTTGTCTTTATGAAACCTCCATCTTTCACTGTCCTTTTTCTCCTTAAGAACTGTCCTGCATCACTGTAGGCTCTAGGTGAGTGTGCTTGTGACCCACTCACCCTCTGCTGTGAGGAATAGTTTTCAAGTTTTATTTCCACTACCACACTAAACTCTTGTTATCCCTTCCTTAGTCCTATCTTCATTTGACCTTGCCTCTTTGCCTCATATGTGCTGTATGTACATAGATTGGCCAAGCTTTCCATGGCCTAATCCCCAGTTTTGACAGTTAAGAAATATCTACAGTCTCCCAAAACGAACATAGGTAAAATGACTTATGTTTTAGTGACTGGTATTTAGAGTCAAAGACCATGTTATTAAAAAAAAAATCAATTAGCTATTGGAAGATACCTTCACTCCAAGTTTCTTTCCAATTTGCAACACAGAAGCGGTGGCTGGTTAGCATCTGGGTGTCCTCGAGACATACTGAGCTTTCCATTCATCATACATGACATTTGCATATTGCAAATATCATACTTTATGCACATGCCTTCCAGGCTAGTCTAGAGAGTATGATTGCTGCCTAATCCTCACATAAATCAGTGCACCAGGGAGAGCCACTTCTAAACAGGGGGGGAAATCAAGGATTTCTCTGCCTTAGACTCTTCCCGAGACCTTCTCATTCTCTTCACATCCCGAGTAGATTCAGTGCTTTCATTTTCTCTTCTCTCTTGAAGCCATTCAAATTCTATTAGCCATTTTTGAATATTATTTTATACCATCTGCATTTTCTCTAAGTTGTGATAGTGACAGCTGCAATCATTTGTATGCATTTTCTGTACAGGATTTGTGTGTGTGTGTATGACTAGAAGAACAAAACCTTTCCTTTTTGTGACCGTGTATCCAAATAGAAAGATGGTTTGTTTGTAAATCTATTTCTCCTCCAAACATTATTTTATTTGCTGAGGATACAGACAGAAAGAAGGCAAAAATATCTGATACTGAAATGACAATGTCCGTTTGCTTTCTTGCAGCCCTTGGTTTTGCTGCCTCTTAATCAAGCTGACCTCATAACTATCGAAAGAGTCTATTTTCTGCTTGATGGGCTGCAGGGTATTTTCCCCATGCCACCCCCACTGTAAAGTCTGTCTCCATCTCTTTGGGTCTCAGTTAGCAGAATAATGCATGCACTAATGCATGCCCTTCTTTCTTACACAAGAATGGCTCTTCTTATTCTTTGGGAAAGGTGTCAGCTAGGTCAGGAAACCAGGGAAACCAGCCCATAATCGATCACACGGGAAGTCAGCTGTCTGGCATTGTTTCAGAAGGGTGGGTATGCTGACCTGGGAGCAGAACCTGCCCCTTTTTGAGTGTCACCCGAACATCATCCAGAAATTAAATACATGTTGGACTCCAATTAGGGTTTAAGCTGACCTGTGCATGGAAGGTTTAAGTAAATATTTCAAGGAAGTTAAGTGAGAAGAATGTTACTTGAGCTTGAGGCAGCTAGCCAGTTTCCTCCTGCCATGTAAGGAGCCACTTGACCACCTCACGGTGCAGGCCTTTGGGAGCTGTCCCAGGTAAGTAAGACTGTCTTTCCTAATTGCTGACCTCACCCAGTGCTATTTGCCTTCTTCTAACAGACCTTTCTGGAAGGCTTTACTAACATTCAATGACTGAAGGCTTCATCTGGATATTGATGGTAAGAGTTGGGATAGTTTTCTTCCAGGGCTTTCCCTGGTATCAGAAACAGAATTGAGGGAGCTTTGCTCTGAAGGGATGGAGAAACACAGTGTTTCTTTCGATCAGAGTCTGGTCCCCTGGTAGAAATAGCTCTGGTTACATGTCTGCAGAATAACTTGATTGCAGACACTCTTAGCACCAGAAGCATAAATTTTCTCCTAAAATTTCCTCTAATCTCACATTAGATGTGCATATTTCTTCTATTGGAATGTTTTTGCTTTCTGTAAAATTACAACCCCCATCAGTATTTTGCTAAAGTACCATACTGCACCCTTCTTAGACTTACTTCCATTTCATACAGTCCCTCTGTTAGCTAAGAATACCTCTGTTCTCAAAGGCATACCAGTCCAAATAGTTGTTCTCTGATCTCCAAATTTCTTCTCTGATTTAGGGGCACAGTAGGGGATATGCTCTCAGCTAATCATGTAATCTCCTTGTTGGTAATGATTATAAAAGAGGGAAGTTGAGGTTGGGAAGAGAAAGCGGCAAAACAGAACTTAAAAAAAGTATTAATTTTACAGTAATATTTTCCCTTAATCTTCATGGCAGATTAAGAAAATAGAAACACCTAGAGCCTATACTCTTGTCTGATAAAAAACAGAGATCTCTCAATAGCTGAGGAGATGTTGCAACCAAATCATAGTGTTGATGGATCCTCATATAACCTGACATAGAGCTCTCTTCTGAGGAGTTGAATCCATAAATATTTCTGTGCACTGGGAAAAGAGCAGAGGCACAGAAGCCCCCTGGCACGCGTGGAGAAGCCAGCGCCACTAAGGAAAACAAGGTAACGTGAGTCACCCAAAGTGTTCTCCACAGAAATAACCAACGTCGTTCAGCTCAGTTCAGTCGCTCAGTCGTGTCCGACTCTTTGAGACCCCATGAATCGCAGCACGCCAGGCCTCCCTGTCCATCACCAACTCCTGGAGCTCACTCAAACTCACGTCCATCGAGTCACTGATGGCATCCAGCCATCTCACCCTCTGTTGTCCCCTTCTCTTCCTGCCCCCAATCCCTCCCAGCATCAGAGTCTTTTCCAATGAGTCAACTCTTCGCATGAGGTGGCCAAAGTACTGGAGTTTCAGCTTTAGCATCATTCCTTCCAAAGAACACCCAGGACTGATCTCCTTTAGAATGGACTGGTTGGATCTCCTTGCAGTCCAAGGGACTCTCAAGAGTCTTCTCCAACACCACAGTTCAAAAGCATCAATTCTTTGGTGCTCAGCTTTCTTCACAGTCCAACTCTCACATCCATACATGACCACTGGAAAAACCAGAGCCTTGACTAGACGGACTTTGTTGGCAAAGTAATGTCTCTGCTTTATTACTGCCTAACAAATTACTCCAAAACTTAGTGACTGATATCAACCGGCATTTATTTATCCCATAGTTGCTACAGGGCCAGGAATCCAGACATGATTTAGCTGGATTCCCCAGCCTAGGTTTTCTACAGAGGCGTCAAGAAGTTTGCCAAGACTGCAATCATCTCCAAGCTCAACCGGGGCAGAATCTGCCTCCAAGCTCTCGGTTCCTTGCAGGCTGTTGAACTGGGTGTCTTCCTCAGGTCCTGGCTAGGTGGGCACCTCCATGGGGCAGCCCCCAATATGATGACAGACTTCATCTGAGCCAGCCGGTGGAGGCCAAGAGACATGCCAGCAAGATGGAACTCTCAATCCTCTAAAACCTGGTCTCAGACATGAAGTCCCATCCCTTGGCTGCGACAGCGTGGAAGCGCGGGTGGCTGCGATGGCACGGAAGTGCAGCTGAGAGGAGCTACCCCACATCCGAGGTCAGGGGCAGAAGCCGGGAGGACCCCATGCCCGAGGGGCAGCAGCCAAGAGGAGCTACCCCATGTCGGAGGTCAGGGGCAGTGGCCCCGAGAGCCACGCTGTGACTGCGCAGGAACGGCTGAGAGGAGCTACCCCACGTCCGAGGTCAGGGGCAATGGCCAGGAGGAGCTACCCCACACCTGAGGTCAGGGAGGTGGCCGAGAGGAGCAACCCCACGACCAAGGAGTGGTGGCTGCACGGGCACAGGAGGGCCTAGAGGAGCTGTTCCATGTTCAAGGTCAGGAGGGCCGGCGGTGAGGAGATACCCCTCCTCCAAGGTAAGGAGCAGCGGCTGCAGTTTGCTGGAGCAGCCGTGAAGAGATACCACACGTCCAAGGTAAGAGAAACCCAAGTAAGACGGTAGGTGTTGCAAGAGGGCATCAGAGGGCAGACACACTGAAACCATACTCACAGAAAACTAGTCAATCTAATCATACTAGGACCACAGCCTGGTCTAACTCAATGAAACTAAGCCATGTCCTGTGGGGCCACCTGAGACAGGCTGGTCATGGTGGAGAGGTCTGACAGAGTGTGGTCCACTGGAGAAGGGAATGGCAAACCACTTCAGTATTCTTGCCTTGAGAACCCCATGAACAGTATGAAAAGGCAAAATGATAGGATACTGAAAGAGGAACTCCCCAGGTCAGTAGGTGCCCAATATGCTACTGGAGATCAGTGCAGAAATAACTCCAGAAAGAACGAAGGGATGGAGCCAAAGCAAAAACAATACCCAGTTGTGGATATGACTGGTGATAAAAGCAAGGTCTGATGCTGTAAAGAGCAATATTTCATAGGAACCTGGAATGCTAGGTCTATGAATCAAGGCAAATTGGAAGTGGTCAAACAGGAGATGGCAAGAGTGAATGTCAACATTCTAGGAATCAGCGAACTGAAATGAACTGGAATGGGTGATATCTACGACTGTGGGCAGGAATCCCTTAGAAGAAATGGAGTAGCCATCATGGTCAACAAAAGAGTCTGAAATGCAGTACTTGGATGCAATCTCAAAAATGAAAGAATGATCTCTGTTCGTTTCCAAGGCAAACCATTCAATATCACAGTAATCCAAGCCTATGCCCCAACCAGTAACACTGAAGAAGCTGAACGGTTCCATGAAGACCTACAAGACCTTTTAGAACTAACACCCAAAAAAGATGTCCTTTTCATTATAGGGGACTGGAATGCAAAAGTAGGAAGTCAAGAAACACCTGGAGTAACAGGCAAATTTGGCCTTGGAATACGGAATGAAGCAGGGCAAAGGCTAATAGAGTTTTGCCAAGAGAATGCACTGGTCACAGCAAACACCCTCTTCCAACAACACGAGAGAAGACTCTACACATGGACATCACCAGATGGTCAACACGGAAATCAGATCGATTATATTCTTTGCAGCCAAAGATGGAGAAGCTCTATACAGTCAGCAAAAACAAGACCAGGAGCTGACTGTGGCTCAGATCATGAACTCCTTATTGCCAAATTCAGACTTAAATTGAAGAATAGGGGAAACCACTAGACCATTCAGGTATGACCTAAATCAAATCCCTTATGATTATACAGTGGAGGTGAGAAATAGATTTAAGGGACTAGATCTGATAGATAGAGTGCCTGATGAACTATGGACGGAGGTTCGTGACATTGTACAGGAGACAGGGATCAAGACCATCCCCATGGAAAAGAAATGCAAAAAAGCAAAATAGCTGTCTGGGGAGGCCTTACAAATAGCTGTGAAAAGAAGAGAAGCAAAAAGCAAAGGAGAAAAGGAAAGATATAAGCATTTGAATGCAGAGTTCCAAAGAATAGCAAGACTGCTTCCTCAGCGATCAATGCAAAGAAATAGAGGAAAACAACAGAATGGGGAAGACTAGAGATCTCTTCAAGAAAATTAGAGATACCAAGGGAACATTTCATGCAAAGATGGGCTCGATAAAGGACAGAAATGGTATGGACCTAACAGAAGCAGAAGGTATTAAGAAGAGGTGGCAAGAATACACAGAAGAACTGTACAAAAAAGATCTTCACGACCAAGATAACCAACATCATAGATGACTTCTAATCTGTGAGTCATTTGGGAGTCAGGAACTAATGTCTATTAGTGAGTTATCCTTTGGCTTAAGCAAAAAATATACAAACAAAAACACACCTGGAAATAGCACAGGGCAAGGGGCACTGAGGTTGCATAATTTAAAGAGTTTATACAAAAGCCAGTGAGTGAGTGTTAGTCAGCTGTAACCCAATACAAAATGAAAAAGTTTAAAGTTTAAAAAAAAAAAAAGTGAGTGTATGTTTCCCAAGAATTTGCTCTCAGGTGCTTTGTGTCACTTTTGTCCTAATCCTGCTTTCAAACATGGAAAAGAAATGTCCCTACGGGGCAGGAAGGCCTGCTAGCACAGATATAACTGAATAGCTAAAAACCAGCCCATGTATCTTTTATGTAGTTTACATCTGGATTTGCCAATTAAATTTCAGATTTCTTATTTATTACAAATTCCTGGTTTCATATGTTGATGTTCATGATGTAATGCTTTAAGGCAATAAAGGTGATTATGTATTTTATTCTGTGTAAAGGGACCATTAGGCCCTGGAGAAGAGGGTCAGAGGAGGAAATGCACATTTACTGAACGCCTGCAAAGGCAGGTGACATTAGCTGACCAACCTAGTGGTGTCTCCTGTCCCTTTGTGCTTTGCCATCTACGAAGAATGAGAGTATCAAATACTTTCCCAGCCTCCTTTGCAGTATTGAATACAGGGTCACAGAGACTGGCCAATGGGGTTGCAGCGGCAATCTGCTATGAACTCCTGGCATAGGGAGGCCATGATTAGCATAAAGTACAGGATGCCCAGTTAAGTTTCAGATAAACCATAGATATTTAATATAAGTTGCTGTGTCTCAGATATTGCTTAGGAAATATCCTAAAAATGTATTCATTGTTTATCTGAACCTCAGATTTCACTGGGAACCCTGTATTTTACCCAGAAGCCTTATCCAGGTGTATATTTCCACTGTATGTAGCTCAGTGTCCTCTGCTCGTTCTAGTCTTAAACAAGGACTAAGACAAAGTAACCACAGAGATGCTGACTCAAAGCTCAGACATCACGAAGTCTCTGGCTAAATGTATAAAACATCCAGACTCTGGACGATTTACTCTGTGACAAAAATAAACTCTTTTTTGGTTTAAGTTGTTTGTAATAGTGGTTTTTGTTGCTGAGACACAAGGTCACTCTAAATCAACACACCTGTCCTGGGCCAACCGTGAGGTCATGTCTCTGCACCTTATCTTATTTAAATATTATATTCACTCAATGAAATGAACCCTATCGTGCCTATTTTCAGATGAGAAAATAGAAATAAAAAGAGCTAAGGCCTTGATCAATGCCCCATAATAATAATAATTAATGCTGATTGTACACTTAGTAAGTTCAGACAGAACTAAATGATCACACGTACACACTCATTTAATCCTCCCAGTGACTATTGAGAAAAACATTACAATTATAGTCCACTTGATAAATGAGGAACAGGGCTTCCCTGTTGGCTCAGTGGTAAAGAATCTGCCTGCAATGCAGGAGACCCAGTTTTCATCTCTGGGTCAGGAAGGTCCCCAGTAGAAGGGAATGGCAACCCACACCCGTATTCTTGCCTGGAGAATTCCATGGACAGAGCCGCCTAGCATGCTACAGTCCATGGGGTTGCAAAGAGTCAGATATGACTGAGTGACTGACACGTTCACTTTATAGATGAGAAAACTGAAGCAAAGAAAGATGAAGGAACTTATCCAGAGCAACAAGCTGGCTTTGAATCCACACAATGGGTTTCAGATACCATACTCCTAACTTGTATACATACTGGCCTGAAATAGAGTTGATATTCACAGTAAGCCTCAGGATGCTAAAATCAGTGTTCTGTTCCCTGAGTCTGCCTGGTAACCTAAGGAGTCCTGTGCTGGCCTGCTAGATTTGCCAAACTTTCTCTCTGCAACCCTGATAAGTGAACCTTACTTATCCTCCCCTGCGGGTCCAACCTTGTACAAATAGGTTTAATCTGACACAAATTCTGGCTCTAGGCAGTTGGCATGAAGCACGTTCCCTCAGTTGCTCACAGGGTTGGCATCAGTGATTTCTGGTGTTCCAAGAACACAGTCCTTTTCTCCCCTTATTCCCCAGAAAGTAGGTTGATGCTGTGTATCTCCAAGTTGCACAGTGGGCCTGGTCCCCCTTTCCCAATATCCTCTTACTCATCCCAGTGCATGTATCTAGACTGCTTGAAGCTAACTGGTTTGCCTCCTCCATCCTCACTGAGTGAATTACCCTGGTGTTTTCTCCCCACTTATTCTCTTCTGTTATGCCTCAAATAAATCACCTCTTTGGGAAATATACTCTCTAGACTCCCATTTCTGTCTGATTTGCCAAAGACAACAGATCCTTGACTATGCTCCCAAAGTCGCCCCCAGCCTACCCTGACCCTCTGGTTCTACCTGGATTCCTGGTCCCAGATAACTTCGCCCAGCCTAGCTTGACCGCAATCAAATTTCTCTCAGGACAAGCAAGCATTTACTTCCTAATTTTGCCTGGAGCTTGTCCTAATCTTGGAAAGAGCTTAGGGTTTGGCTTAATGCCCTCTGACAACCCAAGACTAAAAACATTTTATTTTAGGAGTGTATTGACAGCTTGCTTTTTTTTTCCTAAAACAATCCCCAGAGGCAAGGAGGTATGGGCTGGGCATTCATGTACTCAATGAGACAGTGTTTATTCAACCTTGTTTTTTGGGTCACCAGTCATTGAAATAACAGTGAACTCAGTGTTTTGAAATAGAAAGAATCACTGTTTTGGTGTACGGTGATACTTAATTTGCCATTTCTAAGAGGCAAGAAATGTTCAGAGTGACAGAAACTCAAGCTCCTTAATCTCATCTTTTAAAATCACATCAAACCATTTACATACTCAGGCTTTGTTCAGTTTGCACCAACATCATCTCTCCGCATCATTTTCTATGCCCTCTGTAGATTCAAGTTTGTGATCTTTTTCATAATCAGGTGTGTGGCACTCAAGTATGGACAGAGGAGCCTGGTGGTAGGCAACCATTATCTTCTTTGTTCTTGAACTGCTCTCTTTCTGTGTCACTGTTTGTAAATATACAGAACCAAGCAATGAACAAGTCAGATTGAAGGCCTTTAGAAAATGCCTTCTTGATTTCACCTCATTTCCTGGCAAAGCAGTTGGTGGTACCATTTTAGAAGTAAATGAGGTTTGATTGTACAGAGATTTGTCTGTGGAACAACTCTATCTAGATACTTTTTTCCTTACTAGAATCCTTAAGGCTTGACTTCCCTGGTTGTCACTGAACCCCTTCATCTAATCATAATTATTTTTTCATTCAATGTGCTGTCCCTGTGGATTTAAATTTAAGCACGGGGGACCTAAGATATGCTTTCTGAAATGTGTTACTTTCACAGAGAATGACAATTCATCTTCTAGATGTGCAGAGATTTCAAATATTTCCTTTCCATATAAAGCCCTCAAATAATATATTTATTCAGAAGAGAATTATTATATTTTTATGCTGCTACCAATAAAGGGGATCAAGTTTACTAATTTTTAATTTGCCTAGCATTTTTCTCTCTAAATGAGGAACAGATTGTAGAAGGGAAAATTTGATAATCATAGTTGGTTGCTAGCTGCTTTGTTAACACAATCTATTTCTGAGATTTTATGAGATCTGGCTTACAAAGCATGGGTTGATAAATGATTCCATATTTAACCATGATTTACCTGTGCCATGTGGATGAAAATTGTGCTGATGGAGCTGAAACCACAAGAACAGAGATTTTTACGTCCCATAGAATATGTCAACATAGTGTTGAGTGTGAATCACTCACTTGGGACATAAAGTGTTCTTCTTTTTTAGGATCCAGGATTATATCTCAATATAAATGGCTGATGAAAGTCAAAAAACAAGCCCAGTGCACTGCCTGGAGACATGTGATAGTAAAGATCAACCATGAAAGATGGAATGGCTCCCCTGCCGTCTCTAGATGTCACAGAAGTAGTTTGTAAACTCTGTGGGTTGTATGAGCCTGGAAAGTAGAGGAACATTCAGACCATATGGGAAAGGATACAGATTCATGCAAGGAGATGAGAAGCAGCTTTTCCTCTTTAAGGGAATGACTCACCAAGGGAGCATAATACCTGGGCTCCTCCCTGATGCTTGGCTACCTATATATTTGATTGAAAATGAGCTTCATCTAAATTGATGAGATCCAGTGTTACAACCTGAGAGATTTCAGTTGGTGACTCTACTTGCATGGTCACTGGAAAAGCAATATCAACTCATGTTGACTCCAATTAGCATAGGGACTCAACAGACTAATGCAATATTTATATATTATACTGTGTATGCTAAAGAAGATACAACTTCCAGTGGTCAACATTTTCTATTCAGGCTAGGATGGCTGATAGATAACTCATCTTCTGGGGAATTGGGAAGCTTTATTTTGCTAGACTGTAAACTTTACATGTGAAGGATCACCCATGTTTTGATCACTAGTATGTCTCTTATCCTTTCTGCAATACTGCTGGCCCAAAGTAAATTTTAAATCATTTTATTTTGGTCTGGTTTCTTGGAGACCAAGAAGTTTCAGAAACAGTGTAAATTTGGGAAGAGAAATATCTTGAGGGGAGCATGGTAAAAATGGGCAGTGGTAGCTGATCTTGCTATAGGGGAAGCTTGGAAGAAGGCCCAGGGGTCCAAATTCCACCCTCAGTGTATCAATCCTTAAACCCTGGAAAGTTGTCCCAGGACGCCATTTTGACTTAGAGCTAGGCTACCATCCTGTGTCTTGTTAACCTGATGCATCTATAGCCAAAAGCAAATCTGACTTTGCTTCATCCCTTTTCTATAAATTCCCATCAAGTTAACCAGATTTGCAGTCACTGCCAATAAATACACCATACCCTGGCCTTTCTCAAGGCCCCAGGCATTTTAGCTGGTGTCCAGGCCAAGAACTAAAATAAGATTTCAAGCCCCTTAAACTGATTCTGGGCTTGCATTTAGGCTGACAAATGACATTATTCTTGTAGAATCCAGTAAGTGCCAAAGCCCTTATCCTCAAAATATGATGGCTTTGGATGTGGATAAAGGGCTGATTTTCCTAAAAGTTCTGTGGCTTATACCATCCAAAATATCTGGCTACCATTGTCTCAGGCCTACTTGAGGCAATTAAAAAAAAAAAAACAAAAACATTTTGTGGTGGGTGGCAGGTAACTTGAAAATCATGGTGCTCTTTGCAGAATACTATGAAATATGAATGCGTTTAATTCTAACATTTGAACTAGGAACAATTTTACTAGCAGAAAATGACAATATTAGAGGTATGCAACATAAAACCACAGCACACATGCATGCAAACAACAGCTCTTGAGGGAAGCACGATCTGTTGTTTCCGAGTTTGGCCATTAATATTCATTTGCTGCTTGTTCATTTGTTTTGTTGTCTGCCTCACAGACAAGCAGTAGAAACCACCAAAGGTTTAGGAAAAATTTATGTAACGAAAATTTGAAGTTGAAAACATTCTATCCATTAAGTTATTATTTCCTCTAAATTGGCAAGACTGCCATTATTCAATTTCAGCTGTGAAAAATCTTGGATCAGCATGTGGGACATTGAGGCTGTTTGAGAAAGTAGTTTGAAAATTACAGATGGAAATTGGTTTAATGCAGGTTAACAATTTGAAAGGCAGGGTCAGACACACCCAGATCTGAGTCCACACTCTGTCAGTCTTACCAGCTGTGGGATTCTGGGCATGTCCCTGAATCTTCCTGGGCCAAACTTTTCCCTACTGTGAAATGGTTATCATTATAATACCTTAGAATTGTGTGTTATGTGAGGTAGCATATTCTTAAGGACTATTTATTTTGAGCAAAAGAAATCAACTTTGGGTAAATTGAGCAAAATCTTTTTTTAGAAGGATGTTGGGGCTTGACAATATCCATGAGAACCTGAAGAATCAGGCTTGGGAATGGGGTTGAACTGACTCAGTTCTAGAGGCTCAGAAGCAGAAAAGATAGAATTAGTTTTGTAACAGCAACTCTAGTCCAGTTCAGTTCAGTTCAGTCTCTCAGTCGTGTCTGAGTCTTTGCGACCCCATGAATCGCAGCACGCCAGGCCTCCCTGTCCATCACCAACTCTCGGAGTTCACTCAGACTCACGTCCATTGAGTCAGTGATGCCATCCAGCAATCTCATCCTCTTGTTGTCCCCTTCTCCTCCTGCCCCCCAATTCCTCCCAGCATCAGAGTCTTTTCCAGTGAGTCAACTCTTCGTGTGAGGTGGCCAAAGTACTGGAGATTCAGCTTTAGCATCATTCCTTCCAAAGAACACTCAGGGCTGATCTCCTTTAGAATGGACTGGTTGGATCTCCTTGCAGTCCAAGGGACTCTCAAGAGTCTTCTCCAACAAAAGCATCAATTCTTTGGCGCTCAGCTTTCTTCACAGTCCAACTCTCGCATCCATACATGACCACTGGAAAAACCATAGCTTTGACTAGACGGACCTTTGTTGGCAAAGTAATGTCTCTGCTTTTCAATATGATATCTAGGTTGGTCATAACTTTTCTTCCAAGGAGTAAGCATCTTTTAATTTCTAGTCCAGTGGTGTGCAATCAAATTGAATAGAATTTTACCACTATCTGACTCTCTGATCTTGTTTGAAATATTAGAGAAGAAACATCTAATTGGTCTATATTGAGTCACAAGGTCACTTCTTTTTCAGAAGTAGGGAGAACCTTTGATTACAGTTTCTTGTCTTCAGTGAGTTGCTCTTGTGTTTTTGCCACACCACACAGCATGTGGAGTCTCAGTCCCCTGAGGGGTTGAACTTGTGCCTCCTGCATTGGAAGTGTAGAGTCTTAACCATCGGACCACCAGGGAAATCGCCATGGTCATTTATTTGTGTGTTTAATTTTCAATCAGAAAGTTTGAAACCGTAAGCCCATAATCAACACAAGGTGAAGGCCAGTCTCTGAGTATCAGCTGATATCGACTTACACAGTTCCTTGGGATCCTTGTTAGAGCAGTGAGGGGACCCGAAAGGCAGGCCTCTGTTTCTCATGACTGCTCCACTAGATAATATGTACCTCATGCCCTGAAATTATATCACATAGGTGCTCCATGTGTGTTACAGTTCTGCTTTTGTTTTTAATTTTTATTTTATATTGGAGCTTCAATGATTAAAGATGTTGTGTTAATTTCAGTTGTATAGCAAAGAGATTCAGTTATGCACATATATGTATCTATTCTTTTCCAAATTCTTTCCCCATTTAGGTTGTTACAGAATATTAGCAGAGTTCCCTGTGCTATACAGTAGGTCCTTGTGGGTTATCTATTTTAAATATAGCAAGATGTGCATGAGGTATTCTAATACCTCTTCAGTGGGAGTGTTGTTTTCAAGAAGGAAAATGGGATACGATTGGGAGGGGAAACGAATGCTTGTGTTCTGAAACAAAAATGTCTTTTTTTCCAGCTTTTTTGAAGTGCAATTGACAAACTGTAATGTTCAACAAGTACAATATGATGATGTGATACCTGTGTACATTGAGAAAGAATTCTCATAATTGAATTAATTAATGCATCCATCACCTTAAGTATTAGTCGCTTAGTCATGTCTGACTCTTTAGGACCCCATGGACTGTAGGCCACCAGGCTCCTCTGTCCATGGAATTCTCCAGGCAAGGATACTGGAGTGGGTTGCTATTCCCTACTCCAGGGGATCTTCCCGACCCAGGGATCAAACCTGGATCTCCCACATAGCAGGGAGATTCTTTACCATCTGAGCTACCAGGGAAGCCCATCACCTTACATATTTCTTACATATTTACTTTGAGTCCATGTCTGTGTGTGTGTGTGTGTGACCACTTAAGTTCTACTCTCTTCACAAATTTGATTTGTCTAACAGCATTATCAACTCTGCTAAGTCATTTCAGTCATGTCCGACTCTGTGCAACCCCATAGATGGCAGCTCACCAGGCTCCCCCATCCCTGGAATTCTCCAGGCAAGAACACTGGAGTGGGTTGCCATTTCCTTCTCCAATGCAGGAAAGTGAAAAGTGAAAGTGAAGTCGCTCAGTCGTATCTGACTCTTAGCGACCCCATGGACTGCAGCCCACCAGGCTCCTCCGTCCATGGGATTTTCCAGGCGAGAGTACTGGAGTGGGGTGCCATTGCTTTCTCTGATTATCAACTCTAGTCACCATTAAACAAAAATGTCTTCTCTAGAAGGAGTAATGCAAGGTACTCCATGTATGGCATTTATCCTCATCTTCCTACTTCACTGGCAATCGGATGATCCACAGTAGACAGAGTTGACTTAGGATGCTGCATAATACTCTAATATTTTGATACTAGCCAGTGATTTTTAAAAGTGTCAGAAGCCCAGCTATTAGTGGTTTTCCATCTCCCTAGAATGAGAACATGATTCACCCACAAAGGGAGTTTGGATGTCATTCCTTTGAGAGTAATCGAAGGACTCCTAAAGATGCGGTTTCTCAAACCCTGAGCCCATGGAGTTACCTAAGGTAGAGTAACTCTGCCTAATGAATGAATTTAGAGACCTCCAGGGACATGTGGCCACTTATATCATTGTTTCCAAGGATATCGAAGATCTTGATGATCTACATTCGGGATCACTTTTCTGTTCTCCTAAATGTGTATCTTTTGATAGCTATTTTCAAAATAACCATTGCCAACACACACATACACACACACACACACCCCAAAACAACCTGTACCCCTTTTTTAAAGTCTCTGCTGACTACAAACTAAATCTACAAATATCCCATGGAGTTTGGCAAGTCTGAGTCATCACAATATGATAATTTCATTGTTTCTCCTGGAGTAACTGGGAAAATTCACTCTGGGGCACATTTTCATTGCCAAATGAACTCTGACACCCTCCTTTTAGCCCCCTCTCACTTCTTGTTTACCCTAATCATTGTATTTGCTAAACCACAGTCCAATTTTATGCTTATATACTTTTGTACTTTAAGGAGAACTTTCTAATTATGGTCTTTTAAACTCCAACAACCTGTGTTCTGATGTCAACATTTTAAAATAGAGTAACTCTTCATTTTCCCCCATTGAAATTCAGATAACAAGTCGGGGTGGACACTCCCTATAGCGTACCATACATTTTGCCCATTTCAACTTGGTGACTAAATTCCCATATCACCTCTAGAGTTCTTCATTAAATTATCAGGACTCTACTGCACTTATGATTGATTTGATGGGAACTCAGGGGCCATCAGAGCTACAAGGTCTGTATCTCCAGCTTTCTTTTTCCTTCTTAAATCAAAAAAAGACTGGTTTGTCACAGCCTGACCCATCTACTCAGAAGTTTGTTCCATTAACTCTTTTAATAGTCTCTTCTCCAGGGCTCTGATGAGATTAAAGTCATTTCCACCCTAGAGGCTCGAGGGCTCCTGCCTTTCACCATAACTCACTGACTCCAGCTAATGGGCAGGGGAAAGAGGGATGATGGGGGTTATTGCAAGTCCAGGCCATGCTTTTTAGACTGTGGGGTTATTGAAGAGGTGAAATAGTGAGTGCTTGTTGCTTCTTCTTAGATCTTGGTTGAATATTTACTTTTGTCTCTCCCATCCTAGAATGTAGGAAGAGAGGCCTCCATCACAGCCTATATAAGATACGCTGTGCTGTGCTTAGTCGTTCAGTCGTGTCCGACTCTTTGAAACCCCATGGACTGTAGCCCGCCAGGCTTCTCTGTCCATGAGATTCTCCAGGCAAGAATACTGGAGTGGGTTGCTATGTCCTCCTCCAGGGGATCTTTCCCACCAAGGGATCGAACCCAGGTCTCCTGGATTGCAGGCAGACCCTTTACCATCTGAGCCACCAGGGAAGCCAATAAGACATGCTGGGAGAGGTTTAGTCTTCCAATACTCTTTTCTATAACTTTGACAGAGGCCTGAACTCCCACAATCAGTCATTCATTCTTTCAATTTAAAGTTTCCTAAAATTTTTAGTACAATACGTACTGAATTTTATGAGTCATTTTTGTTGTCGTTGTTCGGTTGCTAGGTCATGTCCGACTCTTTGCAAACCCATGGACTATAGAATGTCAGGCTTCACTGTCCATTGCTATTTCCCAGAGTTTGCTCAGATTCATGTCCACTGAGTCTGTGATGCTGTCTAATTATCTCATCGTGGGCCACCCCCTTTTCCTTTTGTCTTCAATCTTTCCCAGCATCAGGGTCTTTTCCAGTGAGTCAGCTCTTTGCATCAGGTAGCCAAAGTATTGGAGCTTCAGCTTTAGCATCTGTCCCTCCAGTGAATATTTAGGACTGATTTCCTTTAGGGTTGACTGATTTGATTTCCTTGCAGTCCAAGGGATGCTCAAGAGTCTTCTCCAGTACCACGATTCAAAGTCATCAGTTCTTCAGTGCTCAACCTTCTCTTTGATCCAGCTCTCACATCTATACGTGACTACTGGTAAAACCGTAGCTTTGACTATACGGACTTTTGTTGGCAAAGTGATGTCTCTGCTTTTTAGTATGCTGTCTAGGTTTGTCATAGTGTTTCTTTCAAGGAGCAAGCATCTTTGAATTTCATGACTGCAGTCACAGTCTCAAGTGATTTTGGAGCCCCCAAAAATAAAATCAGTCACTGCTTCCACTGTCTCCCCATCTATTCACCATGAAATAATGGGACCAGATGCTATGATCTTAGGTTTTTGAGTGCCAAGTTTTAAACCAGCTTTTTCACTCTCCTCTTTCACCTTCATCTGGAGGCTCTTTAGTTCCTCTTCACTGTCATTCGAGTATTGTCATCTGCATATCTGAGGTTGTTGATATTTCTCCAAGAAATCTTGATTCCAGCTTGTGACTCATCCAGCCTGGCATTTCACATTATATACTCTGCATGTAAGTTACATAAATAGGATGACAATATACAGCCTTGTCATAATCCTTTCCCATTTTTGAACCAGTCAGTTGTTCCATGTATGAGTCATTAGAATTTAATTAAAAATTTTATTTTACATTTACTGGATAGCAGACCTTGAGCCAGAAAGATGAGAAGAGTCAAAGAATACTAGGTTTCTGAGTTAGTGTAGAGGTAAAGATGTGTTGGAAAAGCCAAGGAGTTGACTATGGTAGTTTTCACCAAACTTTATTGTATATAACTCCCAGGTCAGGAAGATCCCCTGGAGAAGGGAATGGCAACCTGCTCTAGTATTCTTGCCTGAAGAAGTCCATAGACGGAGAAGCCTGGTGAGCTACAGTCCATGGGGTAACAAAGAATCAGACATGAAATACACTAACACACACACACCTATGGTATTTAATACAGAGCTGGTCACTCTATTCCCTATATTCAAATATTGCTCTGGATTCCTAAAACTATATTTTCTAGTTCTTGGAATTAAAGTTTATCAATCACTGTAGTCAAAATGTGTCCTATTCTTTTTTTGGGCATAATTGTATACCCTATTTAATCTTTTTTTTCTGGCACAACTGGTAAGGAAATTTCAGAAAAGATTTCCAGAGGAGAAATGTGCTCCCAATCCACAAATAACATCAGAAATGCCAAGGAATTACAATCCAAATGAAGTAAACTTGGTTTCTATCCACAAGATAGTCACTAGTTGAGGACTCGCCCTTCTGGCATAAGAAACTGGAAATCTCAAAAAATATAAGAAACAACTGTAGAAAGCAGTAAAGGACTATGCAGAAAGGAAAACAAACTAGGCGAGCCCTAAAACAATTTTTGGAACACAATGCAGAGATGGGGACACATTCAGAGTACAATTGTCTTGCTAGGTTTCCAACAATCAGAATTTGGTGAGAATAAGGAGGTTTAATTTGTTGGACAGAGCACCTGAGAGGAGAGATTACATGGATTAAGGACTTTAGAAACCAGCATGGAAGTTCCTTTGAACAGGTTGCTGAATTTTACGTTTTACACTTGTTGGATAAGATAAGGCTGAGCAATGCACAAATGTCATTTAAAAAAAAGAAAAAACAACCAAGAGCTACATGCTGAATAATTCTCAGAGAGAATTGGATATGCTCAAGTTCCAATCAGTCAGATTAGACAGAACTCAGAAAGTTCACAGTTTAATAGTAGGGATAAAATAGATACAGACTTGAAGGTATTCTAGGCATACCTTAACAACATTTATAGTTTTAAGGGGACTCTGTATAATTTAACTGCCTGCCCAAACCAAACTCAACATTCTTTAAAAGAAAATAATCAAATTCAGTGTTCAAAAATGTAACATTTACAATGTCAATCATCAAATTGAAAAATAAATAAACAAACACACCAGGGAATTATATGTGACCCATAATTAAGAGAAAAATCAAATAATAGATGTAGATCTGGAAATAAACGAAAGGATAGATCTAAATGCTGCTGTGTTGCTGCTAAGTCGCTTCAGTCGTGTCCGACTCTGTGTGACCCCGTAGATGGCAACCCACCAGGCTCCCCGTCCCTGGGATTCTCCAGGCAAGAGTACTGGAGTGGGTTGCCATTTCCTTCTCCAATGCATGAAAGTGAAAAGTGAAAGTGAAGTCGCTCAGTGGTGTCTGACTCTTAGCGACCCCATGGACTGCACGCTACCAGGCCGCCCATGGGATTTTCCAGGCAAGAGTACTGGAGTGGGTTGCCATTGTAGATCTAAATATAAATACTAAAACTATAAAACCTATAGGAAAAGTGCATAGAAAATGTTTGTCTTTGGGGTAGGCAAATATTTTTTAGACAAGGTACAAAAATACTGGAAACATAAAAATAGCAATTTGGATTTCATAAACATTTTAAATTCCTGCTCTTTGATCTCTTTGATAGACACCACTCATAAAATTCAGACAAGCCTTACAATGGAAAAACAGGTTTATAGCACACTGGGCAAGGGACTTATCTCCAGGATAAAAAAAATAAAACTCTCACAACTCAATAATAATTTTAAAAGCACAAATTTTTAAAATAGGCAAAATGCTTGAACAAACATTTCACAAAGGAAGATATAGTAATGGTCAACAAACACACAAAGAGATGCTCAACATTATTTGACTTCAGGCAAATACAAGTTTAAACTACAAGGTTACCACTATATACCTACTAAAGTTGGAAAAAACTGACAAGTTTTGATGAGAATTTAGAACAACTGAACTCCTACATATTAGTTTAGGAGTATAAAATTGTTGAACCACTTTGAAAAATACTTAACAATCTCTTATAAAACTAAACATATACTCACTATATAACTCATCAGTTGTACAAGAGGCATTTATTCAAGAGAAATGGAAACATTTGTTCACACAAGATCATATAAAAGAATATTCATAGAATCTTTACTTATAATAGCCAAATACTGAAAATTAACAAGTGAATAGATAAACAGATTATAGTAGGCTTATTCAGTGGCGTATGGATCAGTAATAAAACTGAATGAGCTATTGACCATGGAACAACATGGACAAATTTTAAAAGCATTATACTGAAAGAGACAGGTTATATACAAAAGAATGAATACCATGTGATTCAATTTAGATGAAATTCTTGAACAGGCAAAATGCATCTATAGTGACAGCAAATCAGCGGTTTTCTGCATCATGAATGAGGGGGCATTGACAACAAAAGGGAACAAGTGAAATTTTGGAAGCTCTGGAAATCTGATGTATCTTGATTGGCATGGTGATTACACTGGTCTATATATTTGTCAAAACTCATTGAATTGTACGCTTTAAATTGATACTTTTCATTGTTGCTAAATTATATATCACTAATGTTGATTTTTAAATTAACAAGAAAAAAGCAAGGAGTGGGCTTGCCTAAAAAAAAACAGTTTATTCTCAAGTTTAGCTTGTCCTTAATTTGTGGGACTTGTGAATACAATAGAAACAGAAGTTCCTATACGCTTAAAGACTTACGAAGCATCATATCTAGATACTAAAGCTTACATAAGATATGTTCTTAACTTGCTAGCTTTACTCTAATACATTTATTGCAACCTGGAAGCCAAATCTAAATTCAACGTTCTTGGAGCCCTCAGACTCTGGAACATTGTTATATGGACTTTTAGCCAGTTGTCTTTCTACCTACCTGTGTTTCACGTAATCATAAGGGTATCTCAGCATTTATGTCCAGGTTCCATCCACATAGCTCATAAACACCTTTGGGGCATTCTTCTGGAGGTGCACACTGAGAATGGAAGGATAAACCCGAGGCCAAGGCACACACAGGCTCTGCGGGTCGGCCTGGGGCCACTTGGTAACAAATCAGGTCTTCAGAGCCTGTTGATCTGGAGGGGCCCACGGGATGGAGTTGAGCACACATCCTGATACCAGGGACGCTTGTGCGGAGGTGGTGGGTAGATGACAGACAGGACCTTGAATGCAGGGTTCCAGCCTGATCTGAGAACAGCATTGTTCAAAGGGCAGGCATCTCAAGTAGTTTTGCTAGGAAACTATCACCAGACTTCCCCTTCCTCGTTCTCAAAATAAGGGAGAGGAGAAGCAGAGGTAGAGGAAATGAGCCTCGTTTAGGCCATGTATAACTGATGCTTAAAATATCAAACCAGAGGAGGCCGCAAGTTCAGCCTAGGAAAGAATAGGTACATTTATTTAGAGCAAGAGAGTGTTCTGGATATTTGTGAGGGACAGCATGTAGCTATTTCTGATTTTTAGTTCCGCATCTAAAACCGTGTGAATGCTAAACCAACTATATCAAGCTTTACGAATTTAGGAATCTTAGAACATGAACAAGAATTCTTTCCAACCCTCCTTTTGTCTCCCATCAACGCTTCCTCCCTCCCTCCTTCCTTCTTTAACATGGTTTGAACCTATAATTGGCACAGGTCTTTATAGTAATAGGTGTAACCCCTGGTGGTATCTGTTCTTCAAGGAATTTACAAAACCGTGGAATGAAGTGTTAACGTATGAAAAATAAGATGAGGCATATTATGATGGAATATGTTATCGGCTACAAGTTCCTGGGAGAGAGAGATTAGTGTGAGTCAGCATAGTTAGAAAATACTCTGATATGTAAGTTGATCAGTAAATGGAGTAGCCAAAGTTGAGTAAGGACTAGGGAGTTGGAGGCAAGAGATACTTCCAGGAGGAAATGACATCAGCAAAGATGTGATTATGGAAGCAAACATGGTGGGTTTTAGGGAAGTAGATGAATCAGGCAGCTCAGCAATCATTGAATACACAAGTCAAAGAAAGGCTTAGGTTATAAAGCTAGAGACTTGAATATGAACTTTGAAAGTCAAGTTGGGGAAAGATTATAGAAAATATGTCCCTATGTTAAGTATACAATCACTAACAATTAAAACATCTGGTAGCACCTGAAAGTTTATAAAATCTTCTTCCCATGCATTATTTCAGCTGATCTTTATGAACTTTGGAGAAAAATCTGTAAATGAGAGGGAAAAAAAAGTTTTAAAGAAGAAGATAGCTTGTACAGAGACTTACAGAGCTCTGTGTGGTGGAGTTAGGACTCAAGCCAGAGTCTCTTAGCTTTATGACTTAGATTCTTATGTTAAATTAAACACTACCTCCTAAATTAAGCATCCTCTGATTCCCCTCACTAATATCAGTTTCATCTTTAATAGGGCACTTCATCTGTGTATTCATTCTATTTCCTCCACTGGTTTGTAACTCTCCTGACGTTTGGAATTGTATCTTCCACTTCTTTTCTGTCTTACATAGGGCTGGACTCCTAGAGGATATTCACACATTAATTATTAATGAATGAAATAAATAACAAGTGCGTGAAGTAATGAGCAGATATATGAGAAGGAACTGGAACAAACTGCACATTACTCTCTGGTAAAATATTTAGACATGCCAGTGCCTATAACCCAGAGATTTTTATTTTATTTTTCTAGGGTAGGACTAAGACACTGCTATTTCTTACTTGCTATTGTGTTTCTCTACACATGGCAGAGGTTAGCATCTAGGCTTCCTATTATCTGTGTTTGAGAGGAGCTGGGAACCTTCCTCAGATGGAAATATGGACAATTCAGTTCTTTCAGGACAGAAGTAGAGTGTATATAATTTCAGTAAAAGAAACAAAAGTAACCAAGGCTTCTGTAGTTACAGGTCTCAGATCTTTGGATGAGTGTGCTTATGACAGGTCTGAAAAATATAAGAGGGGTGATCCTTTCTCCCCTCTTGTCTTTGTAGTATCTCCAGGAATGTGCCATTAGGTAACAGCATATGTGATTTAACAGAGAGGCTAATGAATGTGATTTAACAGAGAGCGCTAGTGGAGTGAGGGGCCGCTCTCTGGCCTCCTATGGGCTGTGCAGACCAAGCAGGCTCACTGATGTCCATCCCATTCTGTGCCTGGTACGCAAAGGATAGCACCCAGGAGAGCCAGCGACTGAGGCAGAAGGAAAGGGAGGTGCTGGTTTCCAGATAACAATGAGGGTGAGCGATTTATCCTTAAGCTCATCCAACATCATCCCCAGAATATTTCTGTCCTTGTATGGCTCCGAAAGCTTTGGAAGCATAGTGCAAAGGCCTGATGGTAACAGCTGTTAAAGGCTCCCTGCAGATGGAAATGAAAGCCAAACTTGCATGCACATGGGAAGGAGATTATCAACCAACTATTCCGATTTCTCCCTGGATCTTTGTATCAAAGAATGTGTGTTTCCTGAATAATAATGTCATGTCTTTCTGTCCAAGACTCCAAGACCGTCTGTCGTTTTTCCACTTATTGGGAAGGAGGGAAGACAGAGCATAAATATTTTGTACTGTGACCAGCCATTTCAGTTTGACTGCAATTATTGGTCACCATAGCTTCTCCCAGTGCTGTTGTTTATAAATTTATATGGCACAAATTATTCATATTTGCTAAAAAACTAGAAAGTACACACACTCACACACATACATCAAAAAGGCTTAATGGGTTATCAAGTCTTACTTAGTTCTATAAGAGGAAAAATTCTGTAAATGTAAATATACTTAAAATTCTTGAACTGTACACTTTAGGTTGCTTAACATGTTAAGGTTTTTGTTAGTGATTTTAATCCCAATTAAAAATAAAACCTAAGGAATTCAGAGCAAGGGCTTACCCGATGGCTCAGTGGTAAAGAATTCGTCTGCCGATGCAGGAGACAAGGGTTTGATCCCAGATCCGGGAAAATCCCACATGCCACGAAGCCCGTGTGCACCACAACTGTTGAACCTGTGCCTCAGAGCCCAGGAGCCACAGCTACGGAGCCCAGGGGCCACAGCTACTGACATCTTCTCCCTCGAGGGCCCGTGCTCTGCAACAAGAGCAGCCACCACAGTGAGAAGCCGGTGCATCACAACTGAAGGGCAGCCTCCGCTTTTGGTAACTATAGAGAAAATCCCGCATGGCAATGAAGACCCAGCACAGCCAGAAATAAATAAGTAAACAGTTTTTTAAAAATTTAGCAACAAAGTTTAAAACTCAAGAAAATAAAAAGCAACACTCTATTATCCAGATATAAATAATTTATATTGTCTAGCAATAAATATATATATATTTATAGAATGTATATTATATAATTATATTTAATAAGTATTTTATATGAAATATATGTTAATATATTTGAATTTATGGAATTTCGTGTTTATATATACACACATGTAGATATGTTTGTAGGCATACACACATGTCCCCCCACCACACACACACACACACACCACTTTGTTATCTGATTTTCAGTCTTCATGCAATTTAGCATAGGTGTTTTTCAGGACTATTCTGTATCTATACCTATGCCCTGGGCTGTGTTTAGTCGCTCAGTCATGTCCAACTCTTTGCAACCCAATGGACTGTAACTCACCAGGTTCCTCTGTCCATGGGATTCTCCAACAACAATACTTGAGTGGGTTGCCATGCCCTCCTCCAGGGGATCTTCCCATCCCAGGGATCAGACTGGAATCTCCTGCATTGCAGGTGGATTCTTTACCAGCTGAGCTACCAGGGAAGCCCATCTATTGCTATAATTAGTCTTAAAAGCCCATTGTAAAATGGTTCTCTGCTCTATTCAACCAATCTCCATTGGTTGTCTTCAGGTCCACACATACAAATCAGATTTTTGCTCTTAAAAATAGAGCTTCAAATATTAGCATCATCACATATCACTGAGGATTATCTAATTATTCATTGATGACTTTAATGTCCACATAGCTTATCCTTCCCAAATCCAACTATCTTAAGTTGAAAAGTGAAAGTTGCTCAGTTGTGTCCAACTCTTTGTGACCCCATGAACTATACAGTCCATGGAATTCTCCAGGCCAGAACACTGGAGTGGGTAGCCTTTCCCTTCTCTAGGGGAATCTTCCCAACCCAGGGATCAAACCCAGTCTCCCACATTGCAGGCAGATTCTTTACCAGTTGACCCATGAGGGAAGCCCAAGAATACTGGAGTGAGTAGCCTGTCCCTCCTCCAGTGGCTCTTCCTGACCGAGGAATTGAATCAGGGTCTCCTGCATTGTGGGCAGATTCCTTACTAGCTGAGCTATCAGGGAAGCCATTATCTTAAACTGGATTTCCCCAAAACAGATTCTGAGATGAGGCTTTGGGTATAAGTGATTTATCTGAGATATGATCCCAGGAACACTAGTAGGGAAGCAAGACAAAGGAGGAAAAGTCAATAGCAGGTGGATTACTGAGTGGGTTTCATGTTTGGGGCCTGGGGTCCAGTACAACTAAAGACCTTCAGAGAGACTATAGAACTGACTTTAGAAGCGCGTGTCAAAGAGCCAGTCAACTCGGGAATTTAGCCACTAATTCTCTTCCCCTATCGATTAAGAGTCAATTGATTCTCCACCCCAAGAAGGCCAAGGAAATGCTTGTGTCCAGAGAACACCCAGGCAGGGAGATGCAGGAAAGCGTCACATTCCGAGAGCTTCCTAGGGTAGCCCCCAGGATGGGCCAAAGAGACACAGAAGAGTGTCCACATCTTCTGCTCCCCTGCACTCTCAGAACTTGACTCCCTCTTCTCTGACGATGTGGTCTCCCCACGCCCTGACACCTGTTGCCGGTAATATCAACCCCACTTCCACAATATCATACCCTCCAGCTCCCTCCTGTCTTTCTCATTCTGTTTGGTACCTGCCAGCATGACAACTCTTCTGCCACATTGGAACCTGTAATACATTGATTCATCAACCCTCCTCTGTCACTTATCCCCTGCAAGTCATCATGTCTATTCTTCACCATCATTATAATCACTCTCTTTGCATGTTGCTTCAAATCCTTTACCTGCCTCTTTAAGAACTGAACTAGCCTGGCAAAACTCCTTTCCTTAGTTAAATCCAAATTTCTGTCATCTCTGTGCATGGGCTCATATTGTCTTCTATCTTCTCTTCTTCTGAAACCCCTCATATCTGTTCCATGCTCACATTCCAGCTGATTATCATGTTCTATTTCTTCAAGAAAATGAATCATTCAGAAGAGAACTTTCTAAGCTCTCACCATGAGCATCTCCCCGCTGCACTGGCGTCCCTCTGTTACTGTTAGTCTGGACGAGCAGCTTAATGTCTCAAGGACTGAGTTGTGTCCTAGATCTTGCTTCTTGAGAACGTAATCAATTCCTTGTTCATTTTCCTGCATCACCAACTTTTACCTTTATCTTTTACATCACTTTTATCAGGACATAAACATGGTAAGTATTTCTGCCATCTTAAAATTACCATCTTGGGACCAGATGCCTGTCTAACCTAGGCCTGTTTTCTTTGTTCTGTTATAGTAACCACCCCGCCCAAATAGCCACACTTAATACCTGCAGTTTTTCTCCTTATCTCGAATCAGTGTTTGTTAAGTTTCCATTGCTACCACTCCATCAACACTTCTCTTGTAAATGGCACCAGTGGAATGCATCTTACTAAATATAATGGCTAATTCTCCTCCTCACCTTATTTGACTCTTAGTATTTGAGTCACTTGATTGCTTTATTTTCCTTGAGATATATTCCTCACTTGCCTTCAGGAACAGTTTGATTTGCTGGCTATCATCTTTTCATATTGATCTTTCCTTCTTACTCTCCCACCTTATCTCCACAAATTCTCAGATTGGAAATGCTGGGATTTAATTCATCTTCATCATTATTTTCTATTTACACTTAATTCCAAAATCTACTCCTCTTTATCTATAGTCATGTCATTAATCAAGCTCTTGGATTTAAGCACCGTATGTTTCCTAGCAAGCCCAGATGTATCTTTAATCTAACCCTGGGAATTCCAGAAAAAACATCTACTTTTGCTTCACACTCTGTGCTAAAGCTTTTGGCTGTGTGGATCACAACAAACTGTGGAAAATTCGTAAAAAGAAGAGACTACCAGACTATCTTACCTGTCTCCTGAGAAACCTGTATGCAGGTCAAGAAGCAACAGTTAGAATGGTACATGGAACAGACTGGTTCAAAATTGGGAAAGGAATATTTCAAGGCTGTATATAATCACACTACTTATTTAACTTCTATGCAGAGTTCATCATGAGAAATGCTGGGCTGGATGAAACACAAGCTAGAATCAAGATTGCTGGGAGAAATATCAACAACCTCAGATACGCAGATGATAGCACTCTAATGGTAGAAAGCAAAGAGAAACTAAAAAGCCTCTTGATGAGGGTGAAAGGGGAGAATGAAAAAGCTGCCTTGAAACTCAACATTCAAAAAACTAAGATCACGGCAGTTCCATCAGATCCAGTCTCATCGCTTCATGGCAAACAGAAGTGGAAAAAGGAAAACAGTGACAGATTTTCTCTTCTTGGGCTCCAAATCACTAAGGATGGTGACTGCAGCCATGAAATCCCAAGGCGCTTGCTCCTTGGAAGGAAAGCTATGACAAATGTAGACAGCATATTAAAATGCAGAGACCACTTTGTCAGCAAAGATCTGTATAGACAAAGCTATTGTTTTTCCAGTAGTCATGTATGGATGTGAGAGTAGGACCATAAAGAAGGCTGAGCATCGGAGAATTGATGATTTCAAATTGTGGTGCTAGAGAAGACTCTTGAGAGTCCCTTGGCCTGCAAGGAGATGAAAGGAGTCAATCCTAAAGGAAATCAACCCTGAATATTCATTGGAAGGACTGCTGAAGCTCCAATACTTTGGCCACCTGATATGAAGTATCAACTCATTGGAAAAGACCCTGATGCTGGGAAAGACTGAGGGCAGGAAAAGGCAGAGACAGAGGATGAGATGGTTGGATAGCATCACCGACTCAGTGGATATAAGTTTGAGGAGACTCCAGGAGATAGTGAAGGACAGGGAAGGCTGGCATGCTGCAGTCCATGGGGGTCCCAAAGAGTCAGACATGACTTAGCGACTGAATGACAATAACCCTCTCCCAGATCTCTAAAATCATATATACAACCCCTTTGTTGCATATATGATTAATACAGCTTTAATGGCTCTGTTTTAATATCCAAAAGGCATAGCAAATCTCTGTAACCAAACCCAAATACCTGATCTTGTCTAAATCTGCTGTTTCCTCAGTCTTTCCATCTCAGTAAGCAGCAACACCAGTCTTCTAGCTGTTCAGTCCAAAAACTATAGAGCCCTTCTATGCCCTATCTTTTTCTCACATTTTATAACACCCATCAGCAAATCTTATAAGCTCCAACACTCAAACTATATACACATGTCAATAATCAGGCTGGTCCAATCTACTATTATGTCTTGCTTGGATTATTATCTTAGCCTCTTAACTGGTCTTCCGCTTCTGGTTTTTCTTCTGTGATGTTTAATTTTGACACCAGAGCTAAAAGCGATTCTTTCAAGGTTTGAGTCAGATCAGTTATTCTTTGTTTGAAACCCAATGACACTTTTGGAACTCATTCACTAAAAGCCTACAGGGTTTGGCATGGTCAAGCCTTATGTTATCTCCATGAGCTCATCATCTCCCCCTCCTCACCCCTTTCTCATTCCATTCCAACCTCACCAATCTCATCATACTTCGGTTGGGTCAGACAGATGCCCCCCTCAGCATTTTTGCCCATGCTGATAGCTACATAGCTCAGTCCTTCCTACATAAATGAGTCACTCCAATTTCATTTTTCAGATTTTCCCTGATGAACTTATTTAAATTGTAGCCAGTTTCCCCACATCCTCCTATTCCTTATGCCCTTCCAAACTTTATTTTTTCCATAGCACTTACCAACATATGGCATGCTATTTTTAAAAATGGATGCATTTATTTTACGACTCTTTTTCCTAGAATGCAAGCTTCATAGGGCCAAGGATTTTGTCTACTGGGTTCTCTATGCTTAGAAAATCACCTGACATGTAGGAGGTGTTCAATAAACATTTATTGAATAAATCATTGAGTAAGAACCTGGTTTGGTTTTGCAAACAGGTTATTGCTGTGTGATCTTGGGCAAGTCTCTGGAATATTCCAACTGTGTTTCCTCATCCATACAATCATATAGTAGACATAATTTAAAGTATGGTCATGAAGATTAATGTATGCAAAAGATCCTATTGCAACACTTGGAATGAACTGTATCATCAATAAATCCACTGAATCTATTTTCCCAAAACAGATTTCCTGAAATGAAAGTGAAAGTGAAAGTAAAGTCACTCAATCCTGTCTGACTCTCTGTGACCCCATGGACTGTAGCCTACTAGGATCCTCTGTCCATGGAATTTTTCAGGCAAGAGTACTGGAGTGGGTTGCCATTTCTGTCTCCAGGGGATCTTCCCTACCCAAGGATCGAACCCAGGTCTCCCGCATTGCAGGCACTTTACCATCTGAGCCACGTGGGAAGCCCTTTCCTGAAATGGAAATTACCAAAATTTCTTGAAAACTGCAAAATTTATGTCTTCCATATTTTCCTTTCTTCTGCCTGCCCTCAGGTACTTTTTACCTCTGCTTTCTATTTTCCACATATTTTGTGAAGCCAACAGTAACCATTTATCTTCAGCTGCTCAGTTGATCAGAGTGAATGGATTAGTGGTCTTGGTAGTCAGTCACTTCAGTCGTGTCTGACTCTTTGCAACCCCATGGATTGTAACCTGCCAGGCTCCTCTGTCCATGGGATTTTCCCAGCAAGATTACTGGAGTGGGTTGCCATGCCCTCCTCCTGAGGATCTTCCTGATCCAGGGATAGAACCCTCCTCTCCTGCATTGCAGAAAGATTCTTTATCACTGAGCCACCAGGTGATCCTGAATGGATTAGCTCAATTCAGTCCAGTTCAGTTCAGTCACTCAGTCATGTCTGATTCCTTGTGACTCCATGGACTGTAGCACACCAGCCTTTCCTGTCTATCACCAACTCCTAGAACTTGCTTAAACTCATGTCTATCAAGTTGGTGATGCCATCCAACCATCTCATCCTCTGACATCCCCTTCTCCTCCGACCTTCAGTCTTTCCCAGCATCAGGGTATTTTCCAATGAGTCAGTTCTTCGTATCAAGTGGCCAAAGTAATGGAGCTTCAGCCTCAGCATCAGTCCTTCCAATGAATATTCAGGACTAATTTCCTTTAGGATTAACTTGTTTGATCTCCTTGCAGTCCAAGGGACTCTTCATATCAAATAATCAGCTCCTTTCTTCCTTCTTTCCTTCCTTCCTTCTGTTCTTCCATGTCCCTAAAGACCACTTGTAGGTAATAGAAAAGACCTAACAGACTTTAAAGAAACTTTCCCAGGGACTAAAAACTTCATTTTAAAGCTAAAATGTACATTACTGAAACAGATTTGAAAGAAAATGACTGAGATGGTGTTGTTGCTGCTGCTGCTAAGTCGCTTCAGTCGAGTCCGACTCTGTGCAACCCCGTAGTCGGCAGCCCACCAGGCTCCTCTGTCCCTGGGATTCTCCAGGCAAGAACACTGGAGTGGGTTGCCATTTCCTTCTCCAATGCAGGAAAGTGAAAAGTGAAAGTGAAGTCGCTCAGTTGTGTCTGACTCTTAGTGACCCCACGGACTGCAGCCTACCAGGTTCCTCTGTCCATGGGATTTTCCAGGCAAGAGTACTGGAGTGGGGTGCCATTGCCTTGTTAGATGAATGCAAAAATGTGTTAAATTGTTATACATTGAAATAAAGGTGTCTTGATAGAGGTAATACTTGATTTTAACCCAAAGGATGGATTGGTACATTGATAAAGTAATTAATGATAACTGCTGCAACAAATAAACCCCCAAATAATACGGGCTTAACACAACAAATATTTATTTATTGCTTATGTGAATTGAGCTTGATGTGAATTGAGGGGCTCTTCTCGGTCACTCCTCCCCTAGGTGATGATGCCCATCACCTTCTCAATATGCCACCTGCAGTATCTGGCCTCCAAGGTCACCAAGCACATCCTTTCTTTCTGCTGGTTCCAGAATATAGCAGCTTATAGGCTTAATGCAGAGTCTTGATTCAGTGTGACTTTACTCAGGGAGCACTGCTCTGATTCTCAGGGTGGTTGGAACTGCCAGAAATGGTTGTAGGGTTCAGAAACATGCCAATACATGGCAAAAACCACCACAATATTATAAAGTAATTAGCCTCCAATTAAGATAAATAGATTAAATTTTTTTTAAAAGAAACATTTGAAAACAACAGAGCATTATAGCCAGTGCCCCAGAAAGGGTGTTGTGAGTTTCACAGTGTGGAGTTGGAGAACAATGGTGAGCCATTCTCAACCTTATTACCATAAGGCAAGTAAGATATTCCTGAGACTGACATGGAAATGTATGAGTCTGTTGAAAAGACAGAAACATCTATAAATCAGGTAAACAGGTGCGCATGGGATTACAGGTTCATTAATGAAGTGATGGGCCTTTGAGAGAGAGAGATTGCATTTCAGCAATTGTCATAACACGTTTGTTTATGGACTGTGACCTTGGAGGCCAGTACAATGGCACTCTGCATCTTTTGAGAAGATTATAGTGTAATTATAACTTTAATGGGCTTCAGGCAAAGACTCTTAAGTAACCAGAAAGTTCCTATTTTCTCTCTCAGGAGAGCATGTGCTGGTGATATATTGGAACTAGCTCACAGGTATGGCACTACTTAAAAATATCTCAGCAATTAAGAAAGAAGACAAATGAATTTCCAGAAATAAATCCCTTACATTTAGAAGGGGACCTTCAAACATAAGCAGTAGCTACTTACCTTCTGTGTTTCTCTTTATTTCTCCCCCTATCTTTACCTCTGATTTCAGTCCTCTATCTCTCTTACTTCTGGTCTTTCTATCTGTGTTGTTTCTCTGTGGACCTGCCTTATCTCTATGATCTGGCCTGAGCATCTGTTTGAAAGGAAGATCAACTCTGCCCCACAGACTATATAATCCTTCACACTCTAATGAAATCATAATTTAGTGTCTATTTTTCAAGACACTGTGCCAGGTCAAAGGAGAAACCCAAGCCAAAGCTCGTAGTTCCATTGTCTTGATGAATGTAACAGGAAGCATCATATAAAGCTAATGATCCAAAATGGAGACTATTCTAGTGGATAGAGCAGATGCTCTGTAATCAGCTTGTAATTTCTGTTACAGAAAATTTACTGGATTTTCTAGTAAAATCCAGTAAATTTTACCAGACCAGCCAGACCTAGATTTCGTTACTTCTGGCTATGCAACAGAATTCTCTGATGTCTCTTTGATGATCTACTTGAAGGCACCTTTAATAACAGCTGAGAATTTACATTTTACCTCAATTTGGAAAGGACTCTGAGAGGCAGGATCATCCATCCTCTTGTTCTTCAAAATAAAGAGAGAGATGAAAAGAGAGATGGGATTCCCTTCTTCTTTTTAAGGCTTTGTCCTGGAGCAAAAGAGAAATTTCTATTAAAAGAACCTAATATTTATTAAACATCTAAGTTGTGCCAAAGACCATGCTAAGCATTTTACATGAATCAACTCATTCAGCATGGACCACAATCCTGCAAAGTAGGTGTTAGTATCAGGAAACTGAGTATGGGATTGCGTGGCTACTGTGGGCTGGTTCTTTGTGCCCACTAACCTCATTCAACTGCTGAGTCATTCTTCATAGTGGGCATTATTATCTCTAAGTTATAGGTCAGAAAACTAAGGTTTAAGAAGTTTAATGTTTGACTAAGGCAACACAGCTGGTGAATGGTAATTTTGAATCTATGTTCAGACTGTAGAGTACCGAAGTACTCTACTCTTTAAAGTGCTTCCTTTCTCGCCCATCATGCTCCTCCTGAGCTCATTCCAGTCAAGATATTATGTCCTTATGTCTAACCTAGATTCCAGATAGGAATTTGTCTTTTTTCCCGACAGTATCAATCACCAAATCAAAAACATTTATTATGATTTTTCAGGATTTACTCTGTGAAGTCTAGTGCTCAGAAGGGAAAGAGATAGAAAAAGTGAGTAGGAACTGGTCCCTGCCCTCAAGGAGTGATGGTCCTAATTGGGAAGAAGAAAGAAAAGCTTGTGATTAAGTTGCATGGCTTTTCTGGACAACAATGGAAAACATGTCGTGAAGCAGGATGTGACAAATGACCGGAAGAATGTTATGGACAACATGTGCTGGAGAATTTCAGATGAGGGGGAAATGGGGAGCAGATGGTCACATAATACACTTTCGTATATTGATGTTTAAAGCTCATCATTAAGCCCTTCAGTAATCTTTTGTTTAGGATAAATCTCAGCTTTCCTTAAGAATATTATTCCCTACTCCTCTCAGCCTTTCCCTGCTTCTTAGAAAAGCACTGAACAGCATGACGAATGAGTTAATGTTTCTTAGAGAAGGTTGGCGTCTAAAAAACAGTTGTTGAATTGGATGAATAGAGAGACTCTTTTCTGTGAGTTCCTATGTGAGCAGAGCCTGGATGACTTGCAGGCAGTTATGAAACCAGGGCTGTCCCAACACAGTCTCCATTCTGATACCCTTGAGTAGATAAAAACATACCCTTGGGTATTTTCACATAGTTCTTGGGATTGGAGAGCATGACCATCCACACACCCAAACCTGATTGGTCAACTTAAGCATGAGTGGGAGGTGGAGAAGGAAATGGGGGAGATTTTCCCAGCACTCTCTTAGCAACAAGACATATCCTTCCCAACTAAGTGGTAAGTATCTTTATTTATACACTCCTAGGTAACCTCTTTAAAATGTCAATACTCTTGACTCCGGTGTTACATAATCTCCTGCTTTAAAAGGCCGGGGAACCTGTTGACAGGGCTGTATGAGGGGTGATCTGATGTAAGATCACTGCTGTCGGGCTGGAAAAAAAAAAAAAGACCAGTTGGGAAAGAAATGTAAAAAACTTGGAGGGCCAAATCAGCAAAACACAGGAGAGCCTGGAAGTAAATCATACCTACTTCACCATCCTGCCAGGGACTAAACCCTGGTGAAAAGTTCATGGCTGTGGAAATATATGAACCCATTTTTTTTTTCTTTTTTCCCCTTAAATGAAATGTCAAACACAAATCCCAGGAGACCAAAAGGTTAGGCCATCATAAATGCCCTCTATCTTGAATCAAAGGTGACAGAGAGAAGAAAAACAGACTCGATGACCTTGAGAGATTGTATCTCCTAGACAGTTTTCAGGATACACATTTCACAAAGAGTGGTTCAAAGTCACTTTTGGGTCCCTTCCTGTTGTCACCTGATAATTTCAAGACATCCAGTTTGCAAGCAGACAATTTCCTGTGAAGAAACTGCCAACAAACTTTGATTCATGTTCTCTGTTTGAGGATGTTAGAAATTTTATCAAGAGCCTTTAATTCCCTTCTTCGTGTGAACTGAGTTCTGTGACAGGGAACACAATCACCAAGCCAGGCTACTCCTGGGGGCTCTTGAGCAGCTGAGCCCATGACTCACTCATCCACCTGGAGACCACAGACCTCAGCGAGCCCTGCAGGCACAGAGTTGTGGGAAGCAGACTCCAGTGCTGGAGTCTGAGGCAGAAGGTGCAGAGCTTTACTTGGAGATGTGCCATTGTCATTTAAAGTCACTCACTTGCAGATTCATTATCTTTCAGTTCAGTTCAGGCGCTCAGTTCTGTCCACCTCTTGTGCCCCACAGACAGCAGCGCACCAGGCTTCCCTGTGCATCACCAACTCCCGGAGTTTACTCAAACTCATGTCCATTGAGTCGGTGATGCCATCCAGCCATCTCATCCTCTGTCATCCCCTTCTCCTCCTGCCCTCAATCTTTCCCAGCATCAGGGTCTTCTCAAATGAGTCAGTTCTTTGCATCAGGTGACCAAAGTATTGGAGTTTCAGCTTCAGCATCAGTCCTCCCAAGAATGTTCAGGTCTGATTTCCTTTAGGATGGACTGGTTGGACCTCCTTGCGGTCCAAGGGACTTTCCAGAGTCTTCTCCAACACCACAGTTCAAAGCACCAGTTATTCAGTGCTCAGCTTTCTTTGTGGTCCAACTCTCACATTCCTACATGACCACTGGGAAAATCATAGCTTTGACTATCTGGACCTTTGTTGGCAAAGTAATGTCTCTGCTTTTTAATATGCTGTCTAGGTTGCTCGTAGCTTTTTTTCCAAGGAGCAAGTGCCTTTCAATTTCATGGCTGCAGTCACCATCTGCAGTGATTTTAAAGTCATTATCTTTAAATAATGCTAATTATATTACAAAGGCGGGCCTCCCAAGTGGCTCAGTGGTAAGGAATCTGCTTATGCAGGAGACTCAGGAGATGGGAGTTTGATCCCTAGGTCAGGAGGATCCCCTGGAGAAGGGAATAATGGCAAGGAAGATCCCCTGGAGAAGGGAATGGCAACACTCCAGTATTCTTGCCTGGAAAAATCCCATGGACAGAGAAGCCTGGTGGGCTTTCATCCATGGGGTCACAAAACCCATGGGCACATTGGGATTTTTAATATATACCGTGTTACAGTGTATCAGCAAACAGCTGTTTTAATCTAGGTATCCCATTGTCCAAGGAGAAAGGAGCTTGTAGGAAGGATATGAGCCAGAGAAAATAAAGGCAGAACAGAGTGATGGTTTCAGGGCAGTTATCAAAACCCTGTTTACTAATCCACCCAAACCAAAAATAACAGAGACAAAGGAGTGAAATTAGAGGCAAAGATAGAAGCAGGAAGAGGGTGAAACAAGAGACACAGGGGGTGTCTTTATTGTGGAGGCTGAAGATATTGGCTTTGAACTTTCATGAGACACATTGTTTCAGAGTCAACTGTCTTTGGCCACTGTTGCGTGCAGCACGTGTGACTGTTGCTCAGTAGAGTTTACATGGAAGATAAGTGGATGGATGAATGATGGAGTCCCTTAAGGAGTTACTGATATTTTCCTCAAAGTGATGGCCTGATCAGCCATAACAGGCTACGTCTCAGAGTCCGTGGAGGCGACACCTTCCAAGCGTGACCAGACTACCTGGCAGGCCATCACCCTGGAAATCACTTCCACCTGAAACTCTTCACTGCCCGGCAGAATCTCACTCCGGCTGGGTCGGCAGCACTCCTTCCCGTCCAAGGCCTTTCCTGCTTCTGCTTAAGCCCATCTGCACGTGGCTGCAGCATGTGATCTCGCCGGCTGTAGGACTACAGATGACTGACAGCCATTCCCTGAGAACATCGGGTCTGCCTGTAGCGGGGCTGTGCATGGATGGCTCACAGTGACGGGATTAAGTGCTGAAGCTTCTCCAGGGACAGCCCATGCTCAGGATGCGTGTCTGAGATACTGTCAGACATGGCAGCCGGGGAGGGGGATGGCTACTAGGCAGCGATGCCTGCCAGGCATGAAGAGCATCACGGAGACAAAGCACCGAGGTCCACCTGCAGGCCAGCTTCTCTGAGCTCCTTATATTTGTCTGTCTGGCCAGGAAGGTGTTGGTAGGAGGTAAAGGACTCCATCTGCCTTGCCTCCTTTACTGAGTGATGTTTTGCCAGTAATTAAATGTGTTAAAACCTCAAAAGCCCAGCTGGAGGCCTCATAGACATAAAACACTCTCTCCTCTGTGTCCAGGGACTAAACTTCCTGAATCAAATGTCTGACAGGACATGTGAGCAACAAGGAAGTAGGAAGGGAAACCCAGTGACTGTAGCTTTTGGAACCATCAGAACCAGAATGCACGGGGGTTTGACCACTGTCAGGGAAGAATCAGTCCACTGAATTCTCAAGTAGGATTACTATATATATATATATATATATATATACACATACTGCTCAAAAAGTCAGATTCAGAAGAAAGTGTTACTCTCAGGAACTCTCGACTTTCAGTTGTAAGTCTTTCTTCATGAGGAATATTAAGGCTTCAGTGAAAAATGCAGGTCTTGACTGCATTTCCTCTGCTTAGAATGAAAAACAAAAACGGACATTCTCACATTCCTCCATTATGACATAGTCACAAATGGAACTAGACTGGGGAAAAAGGCCTCCCACATCCTTTGTGGATTCCAGTATATATATATATATATATTTTAACCAGTCCAGTGAGCTGAAGTTTAGAGTGTCCTCCAGTTTTGGGATGAGGGCAGGACTTAATTCCTCTTATTTACATCCCTCCTTTCCTATCCCACCACCTCTTCCAACCTCACATGGCCTTGCAGGCCAGGGCACTCCCCAAGGAAGTATGCCCATTCCATTTGCCAATGGGGCTCAAAATTCTTCAGGAGGAGAAGACGTGTGCCCTCTGAAGGCAAGTTCTGATCACTGTTATTAAAGCTAATAATAGGCAGTGACAGGCCCGGGGGACTGAGGCATCTGGGCTTGTTCCGATGGACCCTGATCACTGTAATGTGGGCCTTTCTTTGGGGAAGCCTGTCCCCACGTGCTCTGTCTTCTTGCTGGGCAGGCAGAAGGTGACCTCCTTGAGCCATGGCATGGATCCCTTCCGAGAGAAGCTCTGACATGAAACCAGCACATCCATTCATCACTTGTTCTCTTCCTGTCCCTGTCATCTGACTACCCAGAATTGCCCTGCTTGCTGTTGGTTATTAATGAGCTTCTCCTTTCTTTGGCCAGTTTCCGGAATCTTTAGCCACCACAGGTGCTGTCTCTTCCAGAAACACTGGCATTAGTGTAGGCTTGCTGCCAGTGACTCCTGTGGACATAAGATCATTTCGAAATATATGCTGACAGAGGTCATTCACTTCTATACCCCACTTATAGAACGGGCCACAGAGGCTGCAGAGTTGCACTGGATTGCCCAAGTTCAAACAGATTATTGTGTCTGACCAGGAATTAGGATCTATGTGTTCTATTAAATAACTCCAAGATCACAGATCATCCTTATTAACTGTTTTCAATGATTCTACTCCAAACTCCATGATTAAAGTTCTCTTGTTTTCCTATATTCATTTCCCTGAAGATCTTACATCTCACTTTTTTGTCCATCCTGCTCTCTCTAATGTCTATGCCTTCTTCTACCACGTTTCCTGTTTCTGCACCCCCACCCACCCCAACTATTACTCTATTGTTCAGTCACCTTTAGGAAGGCACACAGAATTGAGTGAACAGAAAATAAGTGCTGTTATGACTTGCCAGTGAAGCCTGAGGGAAGTTATTAAGAAGCAACTCTTCCCAGGGATATTTCTCCTGTTACTGTTATAATTGTGACTGAGATTTCAGTCTCAAAGGTTAAAGTATCATGATTTCCCTTTCACTTTCTTTTATTCGCAGAGAAGAGAACATATCCAAGGAAGAATGCCTAACACAGTACTTCCCAACCCAGGTCACAATGCAAGGTGAAGAACCATCTGGAAGTGTAGGCACGCAATACAGATGGAGAAGGGCGTATGGAAAGGGGTGAACAGAGTAGATGCCAGGGAGGGACAATCTGTGGATGGAGGAGGACCACACCAGTTGGAGGAAATGATTTTCCAACTTTGGTTTGGTATTACCAGACAATGGAAAAGAAGGCAGGTGAGTAAGTTTTGTTTCAAAAAAAGGAATCCAGCTGGATTAGAGGAACATAGGACTTTCTTAGGAGAAGGCAATGGCACCCCACTCCAGTACTCTTGCCTGGAAAATCCCATGGGCAGAGGAGCCTGGTAGGCTGCAGTGCATGGGGTCGCTAAGAGTCAGACACGACTGAGCGACTTCACTTTCCCTTTTCACTTTCATGCATTGGAGAAGGAAATGGCAATCCACTCCAGTGTTTTTGCCTGGAGAATCCCAGGGATGCGGGAGCCTGGTGGGCTGCCGTCTATGGGGTTGCACAGAGTCGGACACGACTGAAGTAACTTAGCAGCAGCAGCAGCGGCAGCAGCAGGGCTTTCTTGGTTGCTCAGGCAGTAAAGAATCTGCCTGGAGTGCAGGAAACTGGGGTTTGATCCCTGGGTCAGGAAGACCCCCTGAAGAAAGGAAGGGATACCCACTCCAATATTCTTGCTTGGAGATTTCCATTGACAGAGAGGCCTGGCAGGCTACAGTCCATGGGGTCTCAAGGAATCTGACACGACTGAGTGACTAACACTTCCATTTTGCTTTCAGAGGAATGTGGTTGTGATTAGGCCCCCTAGGAACCAAGGTAAACACGAGAGCTCTAATGCTGTGATGATGGTTTGGAGAATCAGAAACTGAAAGCAAGAGGGGGTGGAACACTGAAGGACTGGACATAGGAGATGTAGTTTCTACTCTCAAAATCCTTACTTGACTTTGAAGATGTGATTTCTCCACTGGGGGCTTCAGCCTTCTTCACTGTAAAATGAGTCAGTTAGACTTGATCATCCCAAGGTCTCAACTGTATTTTTCCAACTGCATTGACACCCAGATTCTCTAACATTGCAATTCCATTTGACCAATCTGTCCAGATATAACCTGTTGGCATCACCACAGAGAAGCTAACTCATGTCTTTTCTCTTCTTCTGCATGACTCTCCTCCAAAGGCCAAACTCTTCTATATCAAACACATCCAAGCATTTTTTGAAACCCTGTTTTACTGACGTCACAAAGCCCTGGGGGCTCCATCCTGGTGAAATTCCTCCCCACCTTACCCCTGCCTCTCTTCTCCCTAAACCCATCCCCTGCACCTAGCAGGTCGAACTCATTTAAAGTGTAAATGATAGCAAATCAGGAACCTCCTGCTGCTTGTAATGATAACACTTCCCATAATTTGCATGATAAAATTCAACTGATTTCAGACCGCATTTCTTAGGACAGATAGGTGACACTGGGCTCCATGAGGGGAATAAATTACCACCTCAGGTTCTATGCCATCACAGTTGTGAATTCGGATTGGCTGACATTCAACTCCAAACAAAAGCACAAAGCCTTGTCTAATGGAGCAATGAAAAAGCATATCTAGGAAATATTAACAAGTTTCGCATGGTAATTTATGCAAATACACGCCATAACTCAGCTGAAGAGGTTCAGCTTACACCTATAGAAGGGAGCTGCACTAGCCAGGGATTTTATGGAACTGATACCACCTCATTACATCTCAGAGGTTGTGGGTTTCCATGCAAATTAGCACTGGAGAAGGCAAAGGTGGCAATTAGTCCTCAGACCACCCGCATCAGAATCACCTTGGCGTGCCTATTAAAGGCGGTTCCCTATGGCAGACCCATTAAAATCATAAGCCCTTTGGAGTGGGCCTAAGAACCTGCATTTTAATAAGCTTCCCTCCCCCCACCCCAGGCAGTTTAGACTGTCTTTCTGACCTTGGACTCCACCGTCAGTACTGTCTACATCTAGGTTATGCACAAAATGATCTACTCTCTTACTCTATGAATTGGCTAAGTTGCTTAACTATTTTCACCCTCAAGTTCCTCATCTATAAAATAAGAAGTCAATCCAATGACCTCTTAAGTGTTTCAAGCTGTGATTCTTTTTTTTAAGTCCAAACATGGGCCAATATTTCAGGACCAGTGAAACCTATCCTCAGGTATGTTGGTAAACTCTCCAGAATGGCTGTGTAGCCATGTCTCTCTGGGGTTCTGCTGTCTCCCAGGAACAAGAAGGACTGCACAGCCTCCCCATCCATCTCTGCTTCCTTGATTTCTTGACTGCACAGTCTCTTTTCAGTCTGGAAGCCATGCTTACCCCACTGCTTCTGCTAGAGCTTTGTGTAGACTCAGAACCTTTCTCCTATTGGTGACTTCAGTTCAGTTCAGTTCAGTCACTCAGTCGTGTCCGACTCTTTGTGACCCCATGAATCACAGCATGCCAGGCCTTCCTGTCCATCACCAACTCCCAGAGTTCACTCAAACTCATGTCCATTGAGTCGGTGATGCCATCCAGCAATCTCATCTTCTGTCGTCTCCTTCTCCTCCTGCCCCCAATCCCTCCCAGCATCAGAGTCTTTTCCAATGAGTCAACTCTTTGCATGAGGTGGCCAAAGTATTGGATTTTCAGCTTCAGCATCAGTACTTCCAGTGAACACCCAGGACTGTTCTCCTTTAGGATGGACTGGTTGGATCTCCTTGTAGTCCAAGGGACTCTCAAGAGTCTTCTCCAACACCACAGTTCAAAAGCATCAATTCTTTGGTGCTCAGCTTTCTTCACAGTCCAACTCTCACATCCATCCATGACCACAGGAAAAACCATAGCCTTGACTAGATGGTCCTTTGTTGGCAAAGTAATGTCTCTGCTTTGGAATATGTTATCTAGGTTGGTCATAACTTTCCTTCCAAGGAGTAAGCATCTTTTAATTTCATGGCTGCAATAACCATCTGCAGTGATTTTGGAGCCCCCCAAAATAAAGTCTGACACTGTTTCCACTGTTTCCCCATCTATTTCCCATGAAGTGATGGGACCAGATGCCATGATCTTCATTTTATGAATGCTGAGCTTTAAGCCAACTTTTTCACTCTCCTCTTTCACCCTCATCAAGAGGCTTTTTAGTTCCTTTTCACTTTCTGCCATAAGGGTGGTGTCATCTGCATATCTGAGGTTATTGATATTTCTCCCGGCAATCTTGATTCCAGCTTGTCCTTCTTCCAGCCCAGCGTTTCTCACTATGTACTCTGCGTATAAGTTAAATAAGCAGGGTAACAATATACAGCCTTGACATACTCCTTTTCCTATTTGGAACCAGTCTGTTGTTCCATGTCCAGTTCTAACTGTTGCTTCCTGACCTGTGTATAGGTTTCTCAAGAGGCAGGTCAGGTGGTCTGGTATTTCCATCTCTTACAGAATTTCCCACAGTTTATTGTGATCCACACAGTCAAAGGCTTTGGCATAGTCAATAAAGCAGAAATAGATGTTTTTCTGGAACTCTCTTGCTTTTTTGATGATCCAGCGGATGTTGGCAATTTGATCTCTGGTTCCTCTGCCTTTTCTAAAACCAGCTTGAACATCTGGAAATTCACAGTTCACGTATTGCTGAAGCCTGGCTTGGAGAATTTTGAGCATTACTTTACTAGCATGTGAGATGAGTGCAGTTGTGCGGTAGTTTGAGCATTCTTTGGCATTGCCTTTCTTTGGGATTGGAATGAAAACTGACCTTTTCCAGTCCTGTGGCCACTGCTGAGTTTTGCTGGCATATTGAGTGCAGCAGTTTCACAGCATCTTCTTTCAGGATTTGAAATAGCTCAACTGGAATTCCATCACCTCCACTAGCTTTGTCATAGTGATGCTTTCTAAGGCCCACTTGACTTCACATTCCAGGATGTGTGGCTTTAGGTGAGTGATCACACCATCGTGATTATCTGAGTCATGAAGATCTTTTTTGTACAGTTCTTCTGTGTATTCTTGTCACCTCTTCTATTGGCAACTTAGGCTATTTTAAAAATTTAAATGTAGTTGATTTATAATGTCATGTTAGTTTCAAGTGTACAGCAAAGGGATTCGTATACATATATACATGCCCGCGTCAGTCGTTTCTGACTCTTTGTGACCCCATGAACTGTAGCCCACCAGGCTCCTCTGTCCATGGGATTCTCCAGGCAAGACAAGAATACTGAAGTGGGTTGGCATTTCCTTCTCTCTCTATATATATATCCTCTATCAGATTATTTCCTCTTATATGTTATTACAAAGTACAGAGTATAGTTTCCTGTGCTATACACAGAGGTCCTTGTCAGTTATCTATTTTATACACAGTAGTATGTGTATATGTTAATCCCAACCTTCTAATTTATCCCTTTGTCTGTCTCTTGCTCCTTTGGTAACTGTAAATGTGTTCTCTATGTCTGTGAGTCTCTTTCTGTTTTGTAGGTAATTTCATTTGTGTCTTTTTTTTTATTCCACATATAAGCAATTTCATATGATATTTGTCTATCTCCATCTGTCCTACTTCGCTTAGTATGATAACCTCTAGGCATGTATCCAGAGAAAATGGTAATTCAAAAAGATGCAGGCACCCCAGTGTTTGCTGCTGCACTATTCACAACAGCAGGACATGGAAGCAACCTACATGTCCATCAGTGGACGGCTAGAAAAGGAACATGTGATTTATTCAATGGAATAGTATTCAGCCATAGAAAACAATGAAATAATGTCATTTGCAGCAACATGGACGGACCTTGAGAGTCTCATACTAAGTGAGGTAAATCAGATAGAGAAAGATTTAGCTTTTTGAAGGTAAAAGCCACTACAGTTTTCGTTTGTTTTTTAAGCCTGGTTATACTTTCCACTGATAAGTGTCTCTCCTCAGCTTCTAGGCACCTGTTGTATAATAGACTCTTAGTAAGTATTAATTGACTGAAGGAATTCAGGAACAATAATCTGCTGGGAGAGGGTATGTAAAAGGGGGAACTAGAGAACTATATACCTAGCAGGGGCATATTTAATCGCTTAATACATTAGTACATAAAACTAGCATTTATTTACAACCAAATATGCTTGAGGCTTGCTGCACATAGCATCGCATTTGCTCCTTAAATGTCTATGAGACAGCTATTAATACATGCATTCTACCTGAGGAAACTGGCGTCCGATAGGTTAAAACACTTATCCACGTTTTCACATTGGTAAATTGCTGAGGATGGATTCGGTGTAACCTTTGTGTGGCAAAAAAGCTAAATATTTTCATCTCAGCTCTGAGTCTCCAAAGGGAAAGTCTGGCAAAAAAAATTGTTAATCAACTGTTACATCTAAGTCAGTTTTCCCCCTACTTTATTGCTATTTCTTTCTTATCTGAAACTGGTTTGTCTGCCTTGTTAAGATATTAAAAACAAGACTGCAGTTTGTTTAGATGGGAGCTCGGCTATTTCTGCAACAAAGACAGCTAACCAGTGACTGAACCATGACCTTGGGAGAGGGTGTGTCAAGGCAAAGCCTGCTGGCATAGCTGTGATGAAGTGCAAGCTCAGCGGTCCCAACCACGCTGCCACCGCACAGGGCTCGCTCATGTCTCTCACATCTCCAAGATTACGCATTGCCTTCTCTTTAATCTTCCACACTTTTCCAGGCACTTCTCATTCCTCGAGTGTTCCCTAGGCATTCCCTCCTGCAACCCTCATGATTTCTCAGGTTACATAAGTTTTGGGGATGATGCGTGTTGAGTGCTAAGTCACTTCAGTCGTGTCTGACTCTCTGCTACCCAATGGAACTGTAGCCCACCAGGCTCCTCTGTCCATGGGATTCTCCAGCAAGAATACTGGAGTGGGTTGCCATGCCCTCCTCCAGGGGACATTCACAACCCAGGGATTGAACCCTCATCTTTTATGTCTCCTGCATTGGCAGGCAGGTTCTTTACCACCTGGGAAACCATACACTGGGGAAGGTGGTATACAGCCAAATAAAACAAGTGTAGTCCAGGCAAAGGAATCAGCATGGGCAAAGGTTCTGAGGAGCTCCAGAGGTCCAGCAGAGGATTTAATCCTACACTGTCTTCCCTATTTAGAGCTGCTCAGAGGCCCTTTTCCTTATTTCTGTTTTTCCTTTTTTTCCTCTTTCTCTCTGCTCACATACAAACTCTCTGAGAAAAGATCTCATTGTTCAGTGAGTCCTCATCATTCCTGCTGAACAGAGCGCTTGAGCCAGGCTACCTGACAGCCTGCTGGTCAAACAGAGACCCGTGGTCCATTTGCAGGATCAGGTTTCTGAGGCGGAGAGTGGACGTGGCAAAGTCCTTGGTGCTTAAGAGTTTCCTCTGCAATATCCTCTCTTCCTGCTCAGCAGAATGTCTGACCTTTCAGCACATACATGTTGCAGACACCCAGGTGAGAGTCACTGCTGGACAGAAAGGTACCCAGGTAGACACAGGTGTGTGTGTGTGTGGATGGAGGTGGTGTAGAAGGCACGCTTAGCCTCAGTGGAAGACCGTGACTATGGGCAAAGCAGTATTATCAGGTGGCCCGTTTTGTCCACCTGCTGCCTTTCTATGTTTACAGGTGTTCAAAGGACATTCCCCTGTGGACTCAGTTGCTGAAAGTCAAAAATCTAGCCTCCATCTCTTTAAACCGTGCCCCTCTTCTTTCTGTCGGAAGGCATCAAGCCATGGAAAACCATCAGCCCACCACGTGGCCTGCAGCCACAGTTCCTGATTCCTCTTAGGGAAGAAGGTGTCCCTCATTGGTAAAAAGCACACAGAAACACACGCTACCTGGGAGGCATTGCCTGTAGCTTTTCCTAAATTCAAATCGCAGCCCATCATCTGGCCCCTCTGGGCTCCACGTCCACTCTCTCCCTCTCTCTGTTTTTGTTTTGAGCATGCCTTCCTTTGGTTGCAGTGAAGTCTGGTTTCATGGCTTTCTTCCTCAAGTCTTTTCTGTAACTGTTTTCTTTGCTCCCAAAGGCCCACCACATGGGGATTGTCTTTGTTCTTCTCACAAAGCAGAAACTCTTTTTAGAGAGACAGGGAGGAGGCCCTTGTTTCTCTGAGTCACAATTAGATGCATTATTTGCACTTCTATCCGCTTTCAGGCATGTGACATAAATGTAACGTCACAGAGGGGTCATGTCTTCATAGGTCTAGGGTGGAGTGGATGTGTGTGTGTTGCGATGAGGGGTGGTGCGATTTGTCAGAGTGAAAACTGAGACAGGAAACTAAGGGGGAAGAAACAGAGGAAGAGAGAAAGAGAATAGAGTGAAACAGAGGAGACATTTGGAAGAGGAAACCCTTTAGTAATGGTGCCACAGACCCAGGGCTTCAGTGTCCTCCCTCCAGGGGTGTAGTTCGATGTCAGATCTTTTCAAAGCTCCCTGCAGTTCAGGGGTTCGGTGGGTGTCTGGGCATCATCCAAGGTGACATCCCGAGTGACATCCATCAGGGTCCCCTTTGGGCGCCTCTTTGGGCTGATGAATTAGAGTTGTCAGTGTGGAGACAGGCAGCTCAGCTCTGGCCGTAGCCAGGGACCCCAGCCGCGGAAGGGAAACCACGGCCCACGTTGTGTCCTGGGTGGCCTCGCTGCGTGCCAGGCTCTGCACCCCGAGGACAGTGGTTCGGCCTTCACTTTTCATTTGTCACCCCTGCTTTGTGTCTGTCCTCCCGAAAGGTGGTTTAGAGCCGAGGCACGAGGGAGAAGGCTGGAGGCCAAGTTCACACGTCACCGTCAGGACCCCAGTTCGGCTTTGCCGGCTTTTTCACCCTCTGTGCAGCTCTGCAAAACGCCCTTTGATGGGCTGACTCTGACGGATGGGAGCTGTGCTCGAGGCCTGGCAGTCAGTCCCTGTGTGATCCTGGCTCCAGGACCACACTCGCAAGCGCTGCAGGTAGGCAGGTCAATGAAATAACTCCAGGCACTGCTTCTCCTCCCCCTGGCGCTTGGCACTGCTAGTGAAAGGTGCTTTGTGGATTATTAACAACAACAATTAATGGAGGGGTAATTGACTGTGAAAGAGGCCAGGGGGGTGGCGGGGACCACCATCCAACCTTACATTCCTGGGGCGAGGGCCTCCCCAGGGAGTAGACTGCCTCCTGAATGAGCAGTCCCTGAGCCACGGAGGAGGCACATGTGGGGCTCCCAGGGGACAAAGTTGAGGAAACGCTGGCCTGGTGCTGCAGTGAACACAGAATTGCAATGCCTGACAAAGGCTCTTTGTTGGATTAAGCCTCACATTCTGAAGGGAGAGTCGTTTCCTTAATGCACAAAGCCATACGTTCACAGTCTGGCCATTAGAGCTGAAAGGACATTCCCTGTGTGATTTGAGGTCCCTCCTGTAAATTCCTGCAAAAGATAATTTGCCTGGATTCAGTGATAATACCTAGTCATGTCCCAGAAGTCACTGATAATACCTAGTAATTCACAGTTGGAGATCCAGTATGCAAGAGGCTAAACTGCAGAGACCACATGGAAAGGATACACGCTGAGCACTGCAAATCAATAATGTGATAGTCTAATAGCAATAACAATCGATACCCATCAAGATGTGATCGTCACCACGGGGGTCATCACCATCATGACCCTTTTACACACGTTCAGTGCTTTGCTCCTTGGATCCTCATCACAGCACTATGATGCCTGTGTTACTATTATCCCCTTTTTCATAGATAAGGAAACTGGAACAGAATATTTAAGCAAATTGGCCCAGGCTACCAAACTTGAATGTTTGCCCCAGTTAGCAAATGTAGGTGCCAGAATTCTAAACTATGAGCTCTTCTTGGCTACCCAGGGTCTTTGCCATGAACCACCATGCTGTCAGATCAGAGCAAACAGAAGGGTCTTAATGTCAGTCCTAGGGCTGTGTGACTTGGGCCTCTACATGGCTGAGTTCATGCTTCCCAAGTGGCTCAGTGGTAAAGAATCTGCCTGCCAACGCAGAAGACCCAGGAGACATGGGTTCAATCCCTGGGTTGGGAAGACCCCCTGGAGGAGGAAATGGCAACACACTTCAGTATTCTTACCTGGAGAATCTCTTGGACAGAAGCGCTTGGCAGGATATAGTGCATGGGGTTGCAAAGAGTCAGACACGACTGAGTGACTGAACATGCATACATGCATGGCTGATTGCATGTATCTGACATGAGAATACACATGCAAGCCAAGCCGCAAGGCCCAGAACTAGGTGGAGGCAAGGGAGATACCTGGGTGCCAGATTGAAGGAGGGTCTCCCACTCAGGGCAGCGCATGAAGAATCCCTACACACTGCCCATGGAAGCCAATTCCTTGTTAGGCTTTGAGGTCCAAGCAAGTGGGTGTCTTACTAACCTCATCCTTCCCTTGGCCTTAGTAGCAAAGGTTAAGCGAGATCCTTTACTCGGGTTTCTAGCATTCTTACATACACATTTCCTTCATTTTTCTTGAGATTAATATTGTGGGATGTTTCCTAGGCAGCACAGTTGATTACAAGAAAGAGAAGAGATGGCAGAGACCCACTGCCCTTGAATTGGGGTCACCAGGAACAAGAAAGGGATGGGGGATGGGTTTGCTGACAGACTTCACATTTGCTTAGACCCTGCTTGGTTCACTGGAGCCCATGAGTGACTCTTCCTCCTCATGTGCTAAGGATCTCACTGCAGAGGAGCGGGGAACCAATGCATTGGCGGCCCCAGAGACGCTCCTGCGTCCAGGTTTCTCAAACACTGGCTCTTCGAGCTTTGTTTACGGTGTTTGTGTTCTCCAGCCCGCCGGCAGGGATGCCTGCTTTCCACAGGGCACCCACATGTGCCTCTCAGTGAAGAGGCCCCTGCCGGGGGTGGTCACTTTGTATCAGCAAAGTGACCCTTTGGAATAGCAGGATATGGTTGCTTGAGGGGACCTTCCAACCCGTTTCGTTAGACCCTCTCAGTTTACAGATGTTGCGCCTAGGTCCCAGGGGAGGGAAGTGATCGGTCCTCCGTCCATGCATTAGGGATGCCCTTGGTCTTCTGTTCTGGGTCTCCACAGCTTTCTGCACTGTGCGTGTGCTGCGCGCCAGTGAGGTCCGCAGTGGACGTTGCTGGGCAGGAATCTTGCTCTAAACAGCCTAGCTTTTCCCCTTCTGGAAAAACCCTCTTTTAGGAAGCTTGAATCCTCGAGCTTTCTGCCCTTTCCTGTCCCAGAAATTCCAAGTGACGTATCAGTAACTTTCATGAGAGCAGAAAGTGTATTACACAAACCTCCTGTCTGGGTGGGAGATGGAAAAACTGAATCGTGTGTGTGTGTGTAGGTAATGGAGGATTTGGACCTAGTAGGTAACAGAACAGTTTCTCTCCCTCTGAAAGCTAATTGCAACATTTCCATTTCTGGGATCCAGCACAGGGCTGGGCACAATACAGGTTCAGTTTCTGAGTGTCTTTCCTCTCCTGCCATCTTGGATTCCCAGCACTCTGCTCCTGGAAGAACTGAGCTAATCTTGACCATATGGATGTTGCCACCACAGCATGACAATTCCGCTTCAAGGGACTTATTGCTTTTTGCATCTTTCTCTGCCTTCCTAATGATGACAAAGTCGCAGGGCCAGTTCTATTCTCTTTTCCCTCAGGTCACGAAGTGACTCCTTCTAGAAGTCTGGTTGCTTGCTAATTACGGATGAAGTCTGATCTGATGGAGCCTGTGGCCGTATGGATGCTCTGATTCTCTGAGATCTGAGAGCTGAGTATTTAGCTGGGCATTTAGGATAATGCCTCCCTCACCCTTTGGGACAGTAACAAAGTCAGCATTGACCACAAGTACCAAATGCTTCTGAGAGAAATGCTGGCCAACTACTATTGCCCTTCCCAGATGACTTCTCCCTGGTCACAGTGATTCAGATAACACAGCCAGAAATAATTTTGAGGCAATTTGGAGTAGCCAAGTAATGATGATGTCTGTTGATAGGTTTGTAGTCCTGAATTATCATAGAAACTGGAAAAATAGCTCTGCATCATTTGTTCCCATATGTTCAGTGCTTGTGTATGTGCTGGTATAGATACTTATTTAGACTAATATAGCTTGGATAATATAGAAACAATTCCATCAACATCATTTTATTTAAACCTTGCAATAACCCTGTACGGTTGCTTCTCTTATCTACATTTTTCATTTAAAAAACAAGATTTGTCTGAAGTCATCTAGCCAATAAGAAGCAGAGGTGGGACTTAGAGCCAGGTGTAATGAGTTCACATTTGGTGGCTGTTCAATGATGCCATACTTACTTTAGGAAACATCCCCAGCATGTACTGGTGCCCTGCTACTCACAGGATGGGCCACAGACCATCAGTGCAGGCAACTCCTGGGAGCTGGCTAGGAACTCAGCATTTCAGGCTTCATCCAAGACCTACTGAATCAGAATACGGATTTTAACAAGATCTCCAGGCAGTTCCTCTGCATACTGAAGTTGAAAAAGCAATGCTTTAGAGCAGCACTACCCAGTAAAAATATAGCATGTATTACATACGTACTTGGCGTGTTCGTAGAGTCAATAAAAGGTAAAATGGAATGAGTAAAATTAATTTTGCTTTTATTAATACATTTCACCTCAAATATTGAACACATTATCATTTTAATATGTGTCAATAAAAAATGATTAGTGAAACATTTTTATATTCTTTTTTTTTTGGACTAAGTCTTTGCAAGGGGCTTCCCTGGTGGCTCAGACGGTAAAGAATCTGCCTGTAATGCAGGAGACCCAGGTTCAATCCCTGGATCAGGAAGATCCCCTGGAGGAAGAAATGGCAACCCACTCCAGTGTTCTGGCCTCGAGGATCCATGGACAGAGGAGCCTAATGGGCTAGGGTCACGAAGAGTCAGACACGACTAATCGACTAACACTTCGCAGTCTGGTGTGTACTTTATACTCACACATCTCTGTTCAGGCTGAAGACCTTTCACGAATTCAAATGCACACGTGTTGAGTGATAGCCCTACAGGATAGTGCAGATAGACAAGGGTGACGGAGTAGGGTTCTCAGACTTCAACACAGATCGGAATCCCTGGGAGGGCTTGTGAACATGGATGGCTGATAGTCCACTGATAGCCTTACTGATTCAGTGGATCTGGGTTGGGACTCACGTATTTACATTTCTAACCAATTCCCAGATGCTGCTGCTTCAGCTGCTCCCAGGACCACCACTGATCTACAGGTTCCTCAGCCCCACTTTAGAAATCATATGTACCTGTTGTGTGCTCAGCCATGTCCAACTCTTTGCAGCAGCCCCATGGACATAGCCCGCCAGGCTCCTCTGTCCATGGAATTCTCCAGCAAAAATACTAGAGCGGGTTGTCATTTCCTACGCCAAGGGATCTTCCGGACCTCGGGATCAAACCCAGCTCTCTTGGGGTCCTGTATTGGCACAGTTTCTTTACCACTAGTGCAACCTGGGAAGCCCAGAAACCATAAGGTTCTAGATTTAAATCAGAAAAACAAAGAAGATCTTGGAATATGCAAGGGGGGTGGGGTGGGAATCTCAACCAGAAGAAATAACATCAGCTTCTCAGCCTGCCGGATAGAAAGAGTAAGATGGTCTCTGGGTCTTGAACCTAGTTGTCCACAGTAAGACAAACCAGAAAGGAGATTTTTACCCAGCTTACAGAGCATGCATGTCTGGGTCCAGATGCAGTGACTGCAGAGTTCAACCTTCCACTAAAGGTTAGCTTCAGAGGGTGTATCTAGTCATCCGTGGGCCTTCTTGACACTTCCTGTTCCCTGCACCCAACGCACGATCCCTTACTACCCGGGTCTCCTTCCTTGAAAACAACTTTGGACCTTCTCATTCCTTCTTTCTCCATCCCACTGCCCTCCCGTCCCACCTGGTAGCCCCCTGGCAGTTCTCCCAGCCTCTGGGGATGTCCCATCCTCGATTCATCCTGCACACTGCAGCCAGAAGATCTTTTTCAAAGATAAATCTGCCCACATCTCTTCTCTGATTTAAACCACCTTGGAAGCGTCCCCTGAGCCTCAGTGTAAGGTCCTACCTGTTTCACTGACCTTTGACACACTTCCTGTCACTCTTTGCCCACTCTCCTGTCACACAGGGCACGGTTCTTGGTTCAGCGCCATGCTCCAGAGACACTCATTTTCCTCTTCCTTGAACACAAACTGGAGCTCTTCTTTCTGACTCGGCCTTCACACATATGGTTCCTTTGCTTGGAATTCGCTTCCTCTTCTGATTTGTCAAGCTGGCTGTGCTTCCTTCAGGTCTCAGCAAATGTTACTTCCCCTGAGAAGGCTGATTAGACCATCTTCCGGAAAATGGCTTTCCCACCCTCCAGGTTTCGTTAGAGCACCTGATCATTGTTTTCAGGCCATTTAACACAATTTGTTATTACATATTTATTTGTGCATTTACTGCTTCATACTGGCCTCCCTCAATAGTTTATAAGCAACCAAAAGAATGGTACCATGTATTTGGTTTACGTCTATAGGCAGTCTAACCCAGAACTATGACCAACACAGTAGTAGACCCTGATATACCTATTGGATGAATGGATAATTCTGTCATGTTAACAAATTAAAAGACATAAAAGATAGAAAAGATGATCTCGAGTATGTTTTCAATTGCTCAAAGCCATTGGGTAAGAGCTGTTGAGGAAGGGATGTACTGTTTTAGTCAACAGTATTAACAATAACACAAACACATATATTCTGAATATTCAGAAATGGTCCAAGAAAGCAGAAAAATGGACCAAGTCAGGCTAGTTGGGCTATGAAGGTCAACGTCAAGAAGAAAATGTATCGGTTATCCACAGCAAAATACTTGTTGGGAGAGGCAGCCTGGTGGCACAGAAGACAAGGGACATTTTATTTGGACAATAGGTAGAACCCGATAGCCCTTTTGCCATTTTAAATTAAATGGAATCCAGCATGATTGCTTCAGTTCAGTTCAGTCGCTCATTCGTGTCTGACTCTTTGCAACTCCATGGACTGCAGCACGCCAGGCCTCCCTGTCCATCACCAACTCCCAGAGCTTACTCAAACTCACATCCATTGAGTTGGTGATGCCATCCAACCATCTCATCCTCTGTCGTCCCCTTCTCCTCCTGCCCTCAATCTTTCCCAGCAGCAGGGTCTTTTCCAGTGAGCCAGTTCTTGGCATCAGGTGGTCCAAGTATTGGAGTTTCGGCTTCAGTATCAGTCCTTCCAGTGAATATTCAGGACTGATTGAATCCTTTAGGCTGGACTGGTTGAATCTCCTTGCAGTCCAAGGGACTCTCAAGAGTCTTCTCCTACACCACAGTTCAAAAGCATCAATTCTTTGGTGCCCAGCTTTCTTTATAATCCAACTGTTACATCCATACATGACTACTGGAAAAACTATAGCCTTGACTAGATGGACCTTTTTTGGCAAAGTGATGTCTCTGCTTTTTAATCTGCAGTCTATGGTTGCTCACTCTCGAATTTTATTTTTAGGCTTTGGTCACAGTCTCTAGGATATATCCCATTTCCTTTTGTATTGATTCCCAGTATCATGTTTGCACCCCTGTCTAGGTGCAGACAATACGCACTCTCCAGGAGAAGGGATTGCCTGCTCCCCAGAGGCTGCAGCCTGAGAAATCCCAGAAGCAGCTTGGCCACAGGCCCCTGGATGACGGTGTCTGGACCAGGCTGGACTGCTGAGCATCAGTGGTGGGAAAGGGTTGGGGTGAGGGAATGCTTCCTCGCCTGCCACAGAGGTTCTAATAAATCAGGCGGAATCCTGCAGAGGGTCCCCACTGGCTCAGGCATTTAGGCAAGAGCTGAGCAGAACCAGAGCTAACCCATTCTTCATCCTGCCTGACGATTGCATTCTCCTGGAGGTGCTTTTGTGGCGCCCTGGAGCCTGTGCCCTTGTGAGCCTCTAGGGGGGTCCCCTGGGTCTGTTTGGGGAGGGGGTTGGGATCGGAAGGAGGGGGGCGCACACCTCATATGCCTTTTCTCCCTCCTTTCTCCTTTGTATTATTATCATTAATAATGAAATATTGAGCGCAGGCTGCTAATGAGCCTAAACTCCCCTCTCTGTTAGTTTCTTTTGTCGCCTTCAGACTGTCACTTCAGAGTAAATTACTTTTCTCTGCGTCTTGTTGCAGTCATATTACACCGCGTGACCCTCCCCCGTCCTCCCGTTCTAATTTCAGGGTTATTCTCTCTCTCTCTCTCTCTCTCTCTCTCGCTCGCTCGCTCGCTCGCTCGCTCTCTCTCGCTCTCTCGCTCTCTCTCTGCAGTTTGCTAAGCAAGGGAGGGCATCCCATCTATCATACTTAAACCTGCGCCGCGTGTCCCCTCCTGCAATTGAGACATCATTCTTGCGGCTCCGGATCCAGCCACGTTTTAAATACTTACACAATACACACAGATATAGCCTATAAATAAGTAAGTAAATAAATAATATATAGTCATCTCTGATTGTTGTTTCTGGAGTTTTGTGGAGGAAGATTTAGAGACAAGGAGGCAGAGTGAGCCCTGTTTCTCAGGGAAGGCGGCGGATCCGCAGACAAGCTGTACTCCTTGCTGTTGGCTGACACTGCCTTCTGCTCAGCCCTGGCTCCTGTTCATTTCATGGGATGCTAAGCATTTCCTTGTCAATTGGGGGATGTCAGGACGTGAAAACAACCAACATTAAGTAGATATTCTGTGCCAGCACGACAGCAAGTGTCTGGAATATGCTTTTGTCTCCTGTTCAAAGATGCTAAACTGGTCTCCAGCAAACAGCCACCATTTCAGCGTGCTTCCTTCGCTACTGGGGACCACAAATGGCTGAAAATTCGGTACTGCTTTCCCTCTCTCTGAATTCCTTCCTGCTTCCTTTTTCTCTTGTCTTCATACAAGGGCACTCAAGCCTTAGTTTATACCTCAGCTCTGCTGTTTGCTGTGCGATCATGGAAAACGAATTTAACCTCCCTGTGCCTGCGTCCTTATCTATGAAGCAGTGATAACAGTTATATTTATTTCATAATGTTGTAAGGACTAAATGAACTAATACATGTAATGTGTTCAATATGGTGTTTCATACTTTATAAACACTCCATAAATCTTTTCTTCTCCCCACCCCCCCTTTTTTTTTTTCAATTCTCCTGTCCTTTTTACCCAGTCTCTCTCTAGCCCTTCTTTTTTACCACTGGGAATTCTGACCTCAGAGGATTAGCTTTTACTGATCACCCACCTGTCTCTTTCTACCCAGAGCTGAACATTATTTCCACTGGTTGGCTGATAGTCACAGACAATGCCATGTAGACCCATCAGAGCCTGAAGCAAAAAAAAAAAAAAACAAACTCAGTAATACTGATACTGTACTTGCTTAAAAATTTTATCTTTTGTTCATCATGGGTCTCTTTGTTTTAATTTAGATTTTATTTAAAGTAGTACATTAAAATGTCATTTATCTTGCTTATTGAGCTTCTGATAACACTTTAATTTGTGCCCAAGGCAATGCATTATGAGCATCGCTTGCCTTACTTTAGCCCCAGCCCTGGCTGTCACAGAGATCAATTTTCTTCAGTCACCCTATTTTTTTCTTCTTAGTCTGTGTGGACCCTTGTAAAGGACATATCTTCTCTACAATGGCCACCCACCTGGTATTGATCATTGCAGAGGACAGGAAGTGAGAGTCAATTTTAAGCAGAAGTAAACATTTCTTTGGACTGAACACGAAACAAAAGGCAAGCAGGGAAACACATTTGCGATCTACATGACCTAAGGGTTAGGCCTTCAAATCTCCCCAGCTGATCCTTGAAATCTCGTCTTGCCCGCTTTGATAGGGTATGAATACGGGCCAGCCTAGAGGGGGCGTTATTTATGAACCTGACCGTCAGGGTGCAGGATGGCGTCGATGGAGGAGTCAGGCAGCAGGCTTCCAATGGCACGGCTTTTCCTCTCCCATTTCCATGCACGTAAGGATCTGTCCTGGGATTAAGCATTTTATGAGGGTCTTCTGCTGTGCCCCGTGATAAAGTAGGGCTGCACAGCATTTATCCCTTACAGTCCTTTTGATTTAAGACTAAAAGGAAAGCTTTTGATCAAACAAGAGGCTGACTATGCAGGCTTCTGGACTGTCTCACTATCAGGACCACCTACCACAGTGCTGAAACCCCTCCCTCTCTGTACTCAAAACACTATTGGGAAATTACACAAAACTTTCTAAGGACTTCCCTTGTGGCTCAGCTGGTAAAGAATTTGCCTAGAGAAGGGAAAGGCTACCCACTCCAGTATTCTGGACTGGAGAATTCCATGGACTGTATAGTCCATGGGATTGCAAAGAGCTGGACACAACTGAGTGACTTTCACTTTCATTTTCTAAGCTTTGAGGAATTGGGGGGCATCTCGGCTCCTTAGATATGCCTCAGAAAATGCTCTGTGTGTGCATACTAAATCACCTCAGTCATGTCTGACTCTTTGGGACCCCATGGACTGTATCCCACCAGGCTACTCTGTCCGTGGATTTCTCCAGGCAAGAATACTGGAATGGGTTGCCAAGCCCTCCTCCAGAGGATCTTCTCAACCCAGGGATCAAGCCCAGGTCTCCTGCATTGCAGGTAGATTCTTTACCATCCTAACTACCAGGGAAGCCCATTAAAATTGCTGAGCTCCACTACTGGTGTTTCTGATTCAAGAGGTCTGGGGTAGGGTTTATAACATTCGTAACATGTTCCCAGGTAATGTTGCTGCTGTGCCTTGGAGATCAAGCTCGTAGGAACACTGGCGTAGACTCTAGGTGTCCATTGGGTCACATCTTCAAGTCAGTACTTTCCCGATCAGTTGAATTATCTTACAGATAATATCTTACAGAGAGAAAATGTCTTTCTTTTATTGTCAATCAGGGTAGGCTATATTCTTACGAATATATATTCCTTTTCTGCATCCTATCTTATATTATCTCTGTCCTTCTCCATGTCCTTGGAGTCCTCTCCCTTCAGCTGGTGGGTGGGAAAAGAGAGTAAGGGGAAAGCACACCCCTTCTTCACCACGTTAGCCCAGATACGGCACATATCACTGGAAAGATGGAGGAGAATGGACTATGGCAGTGAGCCTAAGAGGGAAAAGAAACATGTGTGGGTGAATTTATAGCCCTCTCTGCTACACACCTCAAGAGTGTTTGGGAGTTCCATCTTGTTTTGTATAAAATCTCCCATCAGTGGTCTCAATTTTCCACTTTATGTCAACTGTATCAAATACTGGTAGTTAAAGCCTGTGTTCCTTCCCTAGTTAATTGCCAGCTTGATATAAACCATCAGTCCTTCCTAGAGAGAAGGTGTTCTCTCTCTGTGTGGTTGGGTTTTGAGGAAGCATATCCCCAGGTAGGGGAAGATGTTGTTTCCTTGAGAGACTTGTGATTCCCTTCTTTAAGAACTTCTGAGACAATAGCAAGCAATCTGACAAACCCCTTTTTACTTTGTGCTGTGCTTAGGTGCTTAGTCATGTCCGACTCTTTGCAACCCCGTGGACTGTAGCCTGCCAGGCTCCTCTATTCATGGGGATTCTCCAGGCAAGAATTTTGGAGTGGATTGCCATTTCCTTCTCCAGGGAAGCTTACTAACCCGGGGATCATACACAGGTCTCCTGCATTGCAGGCGGATTCTTTACCATCTGAGCCACCAGGGAAGCTTTCTACTTTAAATGCCCGTTATTTCTTATATTCTTTCATTAATAGGCAGAGAACAGGGGTGGAAAGGAAGTGAAAGGGAACAAGACTAAAACTTTTAATGTTCCTTTTTACTCACCTTGCTTCTTCTGTATTTCTATTACATATGGCCTGTGTGAGCACATGAGAATGAACATCTGACCAGGCATCACTTTTTGTTGCAATCAGGATTCTGACAAATTGTATGATGTATGACTATGTATGTGGGGAGAGATACTTAAAATAGCCTGGAAATCATCACTTGCATACAGGCATATTATTATATGTGATGAAATAATGTCATTGTATGTCAAGGAAGGTTAAAAGGAAGACATTGAAATCAGGTTCTCTCCCACCCTCCTGGAGTTTACAGGGAGAGAATAAATTGCTGTAAAATCTATTTTGGCTGCTGGCAACTCTGACCACATACTTATTCATGCACTTCAGCTTGTCCCTTCCGGGGTGTCTATTTCCTATCTAGAAAGTCACTGAAAGCAGCTCCTCTATAGAGCTTTCATATTCCCTAGAGATTATTAGGACAGGGAGCAGCTACACTCAAATCATTTCGAATAGCAACAGACTATTAAATGCTTGTAATTCCTTATACTTTTCACAATAAATCTGCATATATTTTCTCCTTTGGTGCTATTTATAACCTTGCAAAAATAAATATGTATAGGGTAGATGGGTACTATCTGTTCCCAGTTTACAGATGGGAAAAGTGACATGCAAAGTATGAGAGTTATTTGCGTAAATTTACGAAAGAAACTTGAATATGGAGTGAGGTCTAGAATGGAGATATGCATGTTTAATTAGAATGCTGTGTGCCGATACATGTGAATATTGTTTTTGTACAGTCACTACCTCGTGTCTGACTCTTTGCAACTCCATAGACTGTAACCCATTTCCTTCCCCAGGGGATCTTTCTGGACCAGAGATCAAACCTGCATTTCCTGCACTGGCAGGCTCATTCTTTACTACTGAACCATCAAGGAAGCCCCATGTGAAAATTACCGCTGACCCTAATGTTAGGGACCCCTTTCCATCTCCTTCACACAATCAGTCGAATGGTTTGTGGAGTTTATGAAGTTATCATTTGCATAACTATAATAAAATAGACCAAATAAATCCTTTTGATGATATGAATTTTCAATATGTTCAGCCATTGGCTCCAGGGAATTCTAATACATGCACATTTTAGACATTAAATTATTTATCATCAACGAAGCGGCAATGTCAAAATATCATAGGCATTGCTTAAGCAAGCAAATGATCAAACACTTTCCATCAGCCTCTCTGTATTCTGAAGAAAGAAAAATACAGCTCCAAACACTCATGTATGTTTCTGTCTCCTCCTTACCCAACTACTTTCCAAGACATAAGGATCCAAGTAAACCTAATTCAGGAGTATCAAAGAAGCATAATCGCGACAATGACTTAGCACCTCAGTAACATTTTCTTAGGCTTTCCTGGTGGTTCAGATGGTGAAGAATTCGCCTGCAATTCGGGAAACCTGGGTTCAATCTCTGGGTTAGGAAGATCCCCTAAAAGAGGACATGGCAACCCACTCCAATATTCTTTTATCAAAAATACGTTATCACTATTATTAACAGGACTCATCCACTATTTCAAATTTCGAGTTCCAACTATTGTTCCTAGGCATGGTCCTGTATATTATCAGATGTCCAATGGTATCTCTAAGTGTGATGTCGTCATGCAGAATGAATACACGGTCTACGGAAAAACCCTGGGCTCCCCTGGTGGCTCAGATGGTAAATTATCTGCCTGCAAGGTGGGAGACCCAGGTTCAGTCCCTGGGTCAGGAAGATCCTCTGGAGAAAGGAATGACAACCCACTGCAGTATCTTGCCTGGAGAATCCAATGGACAGAGGAGCCTGGCGGGCTACACCCATGGGGTAGCAAAGAATCTGACATGACTGAGAGACTATCAGTACTTTCTATGATCTATCAGATGAGACACATGTAAAATGACAAAAGAGAAAAGCAAAATAAAGAACTTCTTTACTCCTTTCCTCCCCGCTCCCCGCACCCCGCCAAGATGTGCTCCTTTCCTATCTGTTTTACAAAACTCTTCCTGAAATTGTTTTTGGATCATATATCCCCAAACAGTAGAGCATCAGAGTGGAGGCATCAGGGAACGTGTCCTTGCACTTCCTGAGAACCCCCCTCTCTCCAGCTGGGCTTCGAATGCCCTCCAGGCGCTGACTAACAGCTGGGTTGTCATCCAGGCCACTGAGCCCTGCCGGCAATGTGACTGCATTTTTTCCAAGTTCAACTCCAGATGCTTGCTCACAAGTCACTAAATTAACAGCAGATTCATTTTGGGCTCATTAACATTACACCAAGATCACAATAGGATCACCACCCAGAAAGGCGATCCCGTGCTTATCCAGTACTCTCATCATCCCTTTGTTTTCATTTTTCTAAAATGAAGTCAGAGAAAAGGAGGGTGAAGCCCCCAAGAAGACCCATGCCTAAGACATCATCAAAAACCTGTGTCACTATCGAGAGAAAACCACCACCACCCTATGTCTGATTGACACGTTTTATGAAGGGCAAGTGACAGCTTTTAATGTAAGTACTGACAAAATTACTGTTGGAGGGCTTTTTTAGAAAACGCATATACTTTATGACATGAAATATATTAAGACGTCAGTGTTTTAACCAATGTTTATAAAGATCTATTACCATCATTTATTGAGTCTGTAAAGCATGTTATGGGCTAACAAGATAAAAGATGCTTTGCAAATAAAGTTGCTATTATTTAGAATGTGAATCTGCTGCCCTAGTTTACCCAGTTAGAGAGGTGGTGCATTTAACCACTTGTAAGCAGAATATTTTTTTTTCCAAGTGCTTTGTTTTGGAAGATGAATAAATTAGTCGACATCATAGTCAGCACTCACGTGAGCAAACTCCTCTGTATTTTTACACAAGTGCATTTATGCAAAGTCTGGTATACCTTGACATATTTAGTATCTACCTGAGAAATCGGTTCAGAAAGCCAGCACAGCCATTACCCACATGCTGGACTGTGACCCTCGTTAGACCCTCAGCTCCATGAAGCAGAGGATGCTTTATTTTCATTGTGTGCCAATGCCTGGCTCAAGGCAAGCCACAAAATAGGTAATCAATAAATGTTTGTTGATAGATAAACTAAATAATGAATGAACAGAGCATCACCTGGGTCCATTGACCTATGCTGTAATCACAAATTTGAATGAGTAGAGGCAGTGTGTCTATTTCAAAGAATGGCTTTTCTAGGTGTGGTGGTCTGAAAATATCAGATGTTTTACGTTTTAAAGTAACAATTATTAACTGGAGAGGTGCTGTTTCAGATGTTTTAAGCTTAATTAGCAAAGGATATCTCTGCTGAGACAAGAGCCCGGAATTCAGGCCATGACCTCAGATTTTTTTTCTTGTCGGGGAGAAGAAATTACAGAGTGAACAGACCTTCATGTTGTACAACTCAAGGGTGGACGCCCATGTGGTTAATTGGTCTTCATATGTCAATAACTTTTCTGCTAAAAGTTCTCAATATCCCTTTCTACAAAAGTGTCACTGAGGGAGGAAAATCTTCAGTGAAAGTGGTATCTTGATTTGTCTTTTAAAGCACCTGCTTAACTTCACACACCGCCAGGCTGTTGTCCTGGGCACTGTCTTCTTGGCTTCAGACTTCTGGAAACCACAGTCTCTGCTACCCCAGTGCTGAGAGGGGTGAGGCGGGGTTTATGGAAACCACAGTCTCTGCTACCCCAGTGCTGAGAGGGGTGAGGCGGGGTTTATGGAAACCACAGTCTCTGCCACCCCAGTGCTGAGAGGGGTGAGGCGGGGTTTAGGTACAGAGGATGTCTCACTTTACTGAGCACATTCATTTCAGGAAGGGGTTGGAAGTGACACTCAAAGAGCCAGAGCCATAAGCTGCCATATGTGAGGTGCTAAAACTAGACTCAGACTTTATGTGGCTGTGCTGTTTTCCATGGTTCAGAATGGAGTTCATTTGAAAACACATTCACATTGAAGAAAATCTGAAAATCAGAGAGTTATAAAGAGAGGGCATGATGCCACAACAAAATTTAGCCGAGAGAGAGAGAATATAAAATATTCACTTATATTCATATGCATAATATGTAAATATATTTTATGGATAACTAAGTTCATGTCTGGGCTTCTCCAGTGACTTAGCAGTAAGGAATCTGCCTGCCATGCAAGAGACACAGGAGATGAAGATTTGATTTCTGGCTTGGGAAGATCCCCTGGAGGAGGGAGTGGCAACCCACTCCAATATTCTTGCTGGGAAAACCCCATGGACAGAAGAGCCTGGTGGGATACAGTCCTTGGGGTCACAAAGAGCCGGACACGACTGAAGCAACTGAGTGCTAGGTCATGTCTATCGATTTGTATCCTACGTTTTTACCTAGATTATGACAAAAGATGAGGTTAAGGCAAATTTATCCAGTGATAGAAATGCTGCCTTTGCCCATTGAGAGTGGGATATTCATAACATGCCACAGACTGAAGTAGTTTCAAAATTATTTATTCAAACCTCGCTCCTCTTTCTCTCTCCACAGATCAGGAGAAGAATCTACTTGTGATCATTGCACGTGCTTCTCCTGGTTTGCACGGCACTCCTTTATCACAATAGAACAGGCGTGTGGGGCAGGACAGCACAGGTTCTGGAGTCAGACTGTCTCTGTTCAAATCCCCACTCTGATGATGCCTAGCTTTGCAATTTTGAGTGACATATTCACATTCCCTATGTTACTGTTTCCTCTTCAGTAAAACAGATACAATGCTATTGCCTATCTCATGATTGTTATGGGAATTAAGTGAGCAAATATACAAAAAGCACTCATAAGAGAGCCCAGGAGTTACTATGTTGCCAGTAAATGTTAGCTTTTATTATCAGTGCACATAGTATTATATGTCTAGGAGAAAGTACATGTACAAGTCCATCTGTTATCATTGTTGTTCAGTCGCTCACTTGTGTCCATCTCTTTGTGACCCCAAAGACTGCAGCGCACTAGGTTGCAAGTTGCAAGTCCAGGGTCATGGTGAATTCCATTTAGACACTCTCTCCAAGACTGAATGTCCTGATCTACAATTTGAGTTTTCAACCAACCAGTTGAGCAGGGGGAAAAAGTGTAATCAAATATATTAAAGGATCAGGCCTTATGAGATTATGAGCGTAGTTTACAATTATACAGTATAGTTCATAATTTTCACTGTGGAAACAAAACGTAAAAATGAAGCAACCTTGATAAATGTTTACACAGTCTCTAACCACGTCAACAGTTGTCTGTTTCCCTTCACCATCAGTGGGTGACCAACCCAGCTCTGGGAGTTGGTGATGGACAGGGAGGCCTGGCATGCTGCGATTCATGGGGTTGCAAAGAGTCGGATACGACTGAGCAACTGGACTGAGCAACTGAACTGAGCTGAAGCCAGCTCCCTCTTGGCAGTTCACCTTGCTCTCCCAGGATCATCACTGCCCCTGGTGCCCAGCTACGGAACAGCAGCACCGAGCCATCGAGAAAGTTCCTAGAAACCACAACACAGTTTATGAGCTGCACACGCATTGCAGTGACTGATTAAAAAATACAAGATGAAATATTGCAGCTATCAATGATTCCTTCACATGGCTGACTTCTAATGAAAAGGTACAGTTTCTCAGGGAGAGAGAAGAAATGAAGGAAAAGGATTTTTATCAATTTCAGAGGAACCCTTGATATCATCCTGAACATTTTTCTGGGTGAAATATTTTTCTTATATTACCCTCCATCATGCTGTGTTTGTTTAATTTCCCCTTTTCAGCAGGTATATATTTCAGTTTTTAATTTAAAAAACATCATTGCCCCTCATTGGTTTCCTCACATCATTTCATTTCCTATTTGCTCACTTCTCCTTAGAATTTTTTGCTGCTAGTGATGAGGAATTTCTGCTGATACTTTATTCTCCAAAACGTGTGTACAAAAAAGAGAATAGGCCCACAAGTGATTTGGTTTTTACTAGACTTCATATCCATATCTGCCCCCAAAGCGATACGTAATTTCTGTTTCTACCTCCAACACAGAGGCTGAGAACCACCTCCGTCAATATGGCCCTCTGAAATATTTTAGAGAAAATATTATGAAAAGTAAATCATCTGTTGTGTAATTAGTGGGTGTCTTAGCACATGGATTATGGAGAGCGTGGTGAGGCTGTGAGAAGCTGAAATCTCTCTGGCTGATGGATGTTTGGGCAGCATAAGGATCACTCCGCACAGGGCTGCACACACCTTTCTCCCCACCTTCCTGTCTTTCCCTTTCTGTCACCTACTCCATCCGCCCGTGTTTCTCCTCCCTACTCCTTTGACCCAATCAGGGCTTGGCTACTCCTTTACTACCTGGGCCTTGGGTAAGAAAATGCAAAAAAAGAAAAAAGAGAGAGAGAGAGACCATAGCATTTTTTCTTTAGCTCTATCCCACCAAATTCAAGTGCAGGGGCATGTCTTCTATGAACCTGAGGAATGATCTTCATCACAGTCCCCAAATAACATCTCTTGAATAGGTCTTGTTAGTCTGGCTGAAGGCTGGACATCAGATGTGGAGGGGTGCCCAGGAAATAAGCAAGCTCTGAGGTTAAGGCATCAGTCCTGCAGACCGCCAGGTCTGCTCCAAATTTCTGACACCAACTACAGCTTCAGGAGTTTCCCCAAATCACTGTGTCAAGGAAAACACTCACTGTTTCCTCGACTCTCACCCTCAACACTTCTGTTACCAGATTTGTAGAATTTTTTTTCCCCATACTAATCAAGTCTCTGCCACTAGTTGGATGCCCTACAATTCAGTTCAATTCTGATTCCATAAGTTAAGGGCTTAGTCCCACAAGACTGCTCCCCGTATTAGATGTCAGTTGCAAATAGTAGGTCCCCAGGTTACCCACCACTTCCATCTGATGGGGTTGCAAATCAAAGTTTCCCATGGTCCCCTTCTTGGGGTCAATAATTTGCTCAAGCTTTGCTTAGAACCCAGGAAGAGAGTTTACTTATTGGTTAGTGGTGGGTTAGTCACTCAGTTGTGTCCGACTCTTTGTGACCCCAGGAACTGTAGCCCGTCAGGCTCCTCTATCCATGGGATTCTCCAGGCAAGAATACTGGAGTGGATTGCCATTCCCTTCTCCAGAGGATCTTCCTGACCCAAGGATCGAACCCAGGTCTCCTGCATTGCAGGCAGATTATTTACCATTTGAGCCACAGGGAAGATCCTTACTTACTACTGCCAGTTTATTACAAAGAAAATGTTAAAAGACACAATTGAAGTGTCTGATAAACAGATACATTGGGGAAGGTCTGGAAAACTCCTGAGTAGAGGAGCTTCTGTCCCTGTGGAGTTTGGTTAAAACACCCACCTAGCATACAGAAGTGTTCATCAACTCCCAGGCTCTCTGTGTTCTGTAGTTCGGGGATTTATTTTTTATGGCAGCTTCAGCATGTAGCCATGATTGGTTATTAACTACTTTTTCAGCCTCCTTCTGCTCTCTAGAGGATGGGAAGTTGGGCCAGAAGTCCCAAGCTTCTAAACATGGTTTCACATTTCTAGTGACCAGCCCTCATCCAGAAGCCCACCAAGAGCTGGCTCATTGGAACAAAAGATGGTCCTGTCACCCAGGAAACTCCAAGGGATTTAAGAGTTCTGTGTCATAAGCTCAGATCAAAGGCCAAATGTTAGCAGGAACTAGGAACAGAGAAACAGATATAAAAATAATTATGTACATACCCTTAAGTTCAAAAACTGGAGAAGACAATGGCACCCCACTCCAGTACTCTTGCCTGGAAAATCCCATGGACAGAGGAGCCTGGTAGGCTGCAGTCCATGGGGTCGCTAAGAGTCGGACACGACTGAGCGACTTCACTTTCACTTTTCACTTTCATGCATCAGAGAAGGAAATGGCAACCCACTCTGGTGTTCTTGCCTGGAGAATCCCAGGGACGGGGAAGCCTGATGGGCTGCCGTCTATGGGGTCGCACAGAGTCGGACACGATTGAAGCGACTTAGCAACAGCAGCAGCAAGTTAAAAAACTCACTAGAAAGACTCACAGAATTCATTAAAAACTATTATACTCACAATATGTGAACCGTGAACTTCCTGATGTTCAAGCTGGTTTTAGAAAAGTCAGAGGGACCAGAGATCAAATTGCCAACATCCGCTGGATCATCAAAAAAGCAAGAGAGTTCCAGAAAAACATCTATTTCTGCTTTATTGACTATGCCAAAGCCTTTGACTGTGTGGATCACAATAAACTGTGGAAAATTCTGAAAGAGATGGGAATACCAGACCACCTGATCTGCCTCTTGAGAAATTTGTATGCAGGTCAGGAAGCAACAGTTAGAACTGGACATGGAACAACAGAATGGTTCCAAATAGGAAAAGGAGTTCGTCAAGGCTGTATATTGTCACCTTGCTTATTTAACTTATACGCAGAGTACATCATGAGAAACGCTGGGCTGGAAGAAGCACAAGCTGGGATCAAGATTGCCGAGAGAAATATCAATAACCTCAGATATGCAGATGACATCACCCTTATGGCAGAAAGTGAAGAGGAACTAAACAGCCTCTTGATGAAAATGAAGGTGGAGAGTGAAAAAGTTGGCCTAAAGCTCAACATTCAGAAAACGAAGATCATGGCATCCGGTTCCATCACTTCATGGGAAATAGATGGGGAAACAGTGGAAACAGTGTCAGACTTTATTTTGGGGGGCTCCAAAATCACTGCAGATGGTGACTGCAGCCATGAAATTAAAAGACGTTTACTTCTTAGAAGGAAAGTTATGACCAGCCTAGATAGCATATTCAAAAGCAGAGATATTACTTTGCCAACAAAGGTCCGTCTAGTCAAGGCTATGGTTTTTCCTGTGGTCATGTATGGATGTGAGAGTTGGACTGTGAAGAAGGCTGAGCGCTGAAGAATTGATGCTTTTGAACTGTGGTGTTGGAGAAGACTCTTGAGAGTCCCTTGGACTGTAAGGATATCCAACCAGTCCATCCTGAAGGAGATCAGCCCTGGGATTTCTCTGGAAGGAATGATGCTGAAGCTGAAACTCCAGTACTTTGGCCTCCTCGTGCGAGGAGTTGACTCACTGGAAAAGACTCTGATGCTGGGAAGGATTGGGGGCAGGAGGAGAAGGGGACGACAGAGGATGAGATGGCTGGATGGCATCACTGACTCGATGGACGTGAGTCTGAGTGAACTCCGGGAGTTGGTGAGGGACAGAGAGGCCTGGCATGCTGCGATTCATGGGGTCGAAAAGAGTCGGACACGACTGAGCGACTGGACTGAACTGAAAGAAGCAACAGTTAGAACTGGACATGGAACAACAGACTGGTTCCAAATAGGGAAAGGAGTATGTCAAGGCTGTATATTGTCACCTTGCTTATTTAACTTATATGCAGAGTACATCATAAGAAACACTGGGCTGGATGAAGCACAAGCTGGGATCAAGATTGCCGGGAGAAATATCAATAACCTCAGATATGCAGATGACAACACCCTTAGGGCAGAAAGCAAAGAACTAAAGAGCCTTTTGATGAAAGTGAAAGATGAGAGTGAAAAAGTTGACTTAAAACTCAACATTTGGAAAACTAAGATCACGGCATCCGGTCCCATCACTTCATAGCAAATAGATGGGGAAACAATGGAAACAGTGAGAGACTTTATTTTGGGGGGCTCCAAAATCACTGCAGATGGTGACTGCAGCCATGAAATTAAAAGACACTTGCTCCTTGGAAGAAAAACTATGACAGAACTAGACAGCATATTAAAAAGCAGACATTACTTTAACAACAAAGGTCTGTCTAGTCTAAGCTATGGTTTTTCCAGTAGTCATGTATGGATGTGAGAGATGGGCTATAAAGAAAGCTGAACACCAAAGAATTAATGCTTTTGAACTGTGGTGTTGGAGAAGACTCTTGAAAGTCCCTTGGACTGCAGGGAGGTCCAACCAGTCCATCGTAAAGGAAATCAGTCTTGAATGTTCATTGGAAGGACTGATGATGAACCTGAAATTCCAATACTCTGGCCACCTGATGTGAAGAACCAACTCATTGGAAAAGATCCTGATGCTGGGAAAGATTTAAGGCAGGAGGAGAAGGGGACGACAGAGGGTGAGATGGTTGGATGGCATCACCAATGCAATGGACATGAGTTTGAGTAAACTCTGGGAGTTGGTGATGGACAGGGAAGCTTGTCGTGCTGAAGTCCATGGGGTTGCAAAGAGTCAGACACAATTGAGCAACTGAAATGAACTGATCCATGATTATTATAGGAAAAAGATACAAATTAAGACCGACCAAAGGAGGAGACTCATAGGATAGCATCTAGGAGGGTTCTAAACCCGCTGTTCCACCATCCTCAAGATGAAGTCCACTCAAGCTTGGTGTACAGAGTTTTACTGAGCCTTCATTACAGTCATGATTGGTTGGTTGTCCCTGTGGTTGATCTCAGTCTCTAGATAAACTGATACCTCAAGACCAAAAGCCTCCGCCCTCTAACGATACTGTCAGCCTTTCTGGCACAGCCAGTCCCCACCCTGAGAGTATCAGGGATGAGCAGCCCACCCTGAGTCATTCTGTGAGATAAACTCTCAGGAGTGTGTTTAGGGGACATCATAAATAATAAGCACTGTTGTTAGGAACCAAGGACAAAGGCCAGACCTCTATTTAGATGTGACCAAACTCCTCCTCACCACCCCAGGGCTAAGAAAGAAAATAGAAAAGCCAGAGCAGCTACCCAAGCCCACCTGTTTCACTGAGTACCTCTCAGTCTCTTCCCTCCTCGCACTCTTTAGAGGGTCAAGTGTGTTCGCTGCTGTGCTAAGTCGCTTCAGTCATGTCCAGTTCTGTGTGACCCTACAGACAGTAGCCCTCCAGGCTCCTCTGTCCATGGGGTTCTCCAGGCAAGAATACTGGAGTGGGTTGCCATGCCCTCCTCCAGGGGATCTTCCCGACCCAGGGATCGAACCCGTGTCTCCTGCATTTCCTGCATGGGTAGGCAGATGGGGACTGCAGATGGTGCAGTCCCCATCACAGTGACACTTTACCACCAGTGCCACCTGGAAAGCAAGTGTATTCTAAATAGAGTATTAATACAGAACTGTTGCTTGGACCAAGCATGTATTTTAAACAATATAAAAACAATACAAAATTCTTATGAAGTCCCATAAGTGATGTGTTCACATACTCACATTAACATGTGTTCAGATAACACATTCCCATAAGTGATGTGTTCTGTTATCTTGGATACTATTTTAGCTAGTAATTTGCGTGTCTTTCATAAGTCCTCTCCTTAACGCTCTGAATGGAATTTGAATGTTTCTTTTAAAGATTTTTACTTAGAAGATAGTGTTCGCACCTACAGAGTGAGTCACTGGAAAACCTGTTTGTTGACTGGGAGAGTGTTGGTCTAAATCCAACACAGATGTTTTGAAAAAAAAAACGTTTTAGTGAATATCATGTCTTTTCTATATGATTTCATATGCCTTGCACGTAGAAGAAATTGCTGCAAGTTTTGTAACAGTGATGCTTTATTTGGTTCCATCTTACCAGTGTTTTCAACATCTTAGAGATCTGAAACATTTCTATCCATTAAAGGCAACAGGAGGGAACTCCTTTGTGAATAGAGATGCAAGTCCAAATGTTTGATCTATGATACAGTACTTGTCTCAAAAATGGTTAAAAGGAGGTTGTAATATGCATCCACGCACAACCATCTGCATCTTCGCGACAGCGACACGTCAATTGCTTGCATATTCACAGGTGGTGATTGACTGGTTCGTGCCTGTCTGGCAAATTGGTGCGTTCAGCTTCGTGCTCGTGGATGTGGGTGTATTTCACAGAAGCAGGTTGGGCAATAAATTCTGAAACTTTATCCTCATCTTTGGATAGAGTAATAAAAGTTTGTAGGCTTAAGAAAGCAATATTCCCTGGAACTGCAATATATGGGAATGATGAAACTGAACTAAAATGTACGGTAATCTCTAAGGCCTACCCAAGCTAGGGAGGTGCAAAGTGAGGGCTATAAAGCAAAATTTAACACCCGCCACACTAAAAGTCATTTTTGGCCTCTGACCAATTTCACACAGAATTGGGAAATATGACTAATATCAAGGCCAGAGTCCCTGGAGGAGCTTAAGGAGGAGCATGTCAGGAAGAAAAGTGATGGTCCGTTACTAGTGGAACCAATGAGAGGTCAGTGCTGGCACTAGAATGGCCCAAAGCCTGCCAGGCAGCAGCTTGTCTTCCCTTTTCTTAAATTCCATCTGCTGTGCAAAACAAGATTTGCAGCTGTCCTTGGAGACTTGCGACTTCTGTAGGTTAAAAGGTCTCCATGGCAGAGACCAAGGATCTTCCTTTCCGTGGGGTGTAGGTTAGGGTATGAGAATCAGCTTTTCCCATGAGGCAGTGTTTGCAGCATGCAATTCACTGTCACCAAGGACGTCCCCACAAAGCCAGACTTAAAGAGGCAACAAACAAATAACCAAACTCGCATAACTGCCAAACCCTGATCAACACGTTCAGCTAGCCCGAAGCATTTTTGTTTACAGTTCCAAGGCCAGAAATGGTATTCTTTTTTCTTTTTTTTTTAACTTAGTTGGATCATTATGCTGAATTCTGGCACCTGGGTTCCCCTTCTTAATTTTTTTTTAAAATTTTTATTATCCAAATACCATCAGCCTCTATATGGTAAACTTGTCCTGTGTCCAGCTTGACAATCTCTTTCTGTCCCAGCACCCATGATTAGCCCCATGCTTGATGATGGTGGACACAGCTTCATGTGACCATCAGTTCCAGTTAATGTTCTTGACTGATTACAGGATCATTGCTGTGACAGGAACATGTCAGCAGTGGGTGATTTCCACTGAACAGTGACTCCTAGACTATGGCTTTGCAAGCAGAGCAAGGAGGAAAGATGAACAATTATCCAGTGGACGTGATCCATGCTGACAGCCAATCTGGATAATTCAAATAGAAACAACTTCCTTTGCTTCACTGGCAGGTTTGGGGCTTGATTTAGTGAGATCAGTGTTTAACTTTCTTTGCCTGTGGAAAGGCAGTACATGTGTTTGCTGGTTAAGTGAGGGTTTGGGGGCTATAACCACAGCATCTGTTAATTTGACATTCAAGTTTCACTCTGGCTTGGAAGCCCCTGTGCCTAAAATTTTAAAGCTGCAATACATACCTATCTTCCAGATGTCTGGGAACTCAGATTGCATATGCTTCTTGGTTTTCTAATCTGCCCAGAGAAATAAAACCATCACCTGAGCCAAAGAGTAGTTTGCTTAATTGGATTTTTTTTTTTTCCATTCCGGAGATACACAAAATGTATTCTAATGTTGCAGTCGTCTGAGTGACATTGTGAGCTGAGCCAGACCACTTACCTAGACTTGAAGATTTACATTTTGATGATGTTTTTCAAGTGCTGTTTTATCTGGAGGAAAAAAAAAGCAGTATTTTCAGCAGCTGCAGAATTCTCCACACATCTGCAAGAAGTCTTTCCTTCTGCCCTGGGCAGCACAGGGTAATGGCTAGAGCATAAGTTTTAGGGTCAATTTGACCTTGTTTGGATACCAGTTCCAAAACTCATTAGGTATATTATCTTGAGCAAGGGACCTAATCTTTTCAAGTGTCAGTTGCCTCATTTATGAAATAGAGGGTAAGCATCATTCTGATAACTTCAAGACTGCTATAAGGGTTAAAGATGATGTATTCAACGAACATTTACTGAGTGCCTGCCATGTGTCAAGTGCCGTTTCAGGCACTGGGAAACAGTAGTGACTCAAGTAGGTGAAATCACTGCCTTCGTGGAGCTGGTGATGTATTTAGTGAGGCAGACAAAAACAAGATTAATAAGGAGGATAAATAGCAGGTGAGATGGGTGGCATGGAATCTGGGAGAAACATAAAACATGGAAGAGGGACAGGAAGTGACAGTGGGGAAGGGGGTGCAGTAACACATGGTGATAAACACAGGGGTGAAAGTGTAGGTCACGGGGATGCCGGGGAGAAGACTGCTACGGGATGAACTGTGTGCCTCCACCGAAAGATACGCTGAAGTCCTAGAGTCGAGTAACTCAGACTGTGAACTTGCTTGGAAATAAGGTCTTTGTAGAGGTAATCAGTTTAAAAGGAGGTCTTATGCGGGCTTCCCTCACAGCTCAGTTGGTAAAGAATCCACCTGCAATGCAGGAGACCCTGATTCAATTCCTGAGTAGGGAGGGTCCCCTGGAGAAGGGATAGGCTACCCACTCCAGTATTCTTGGGCTTCCCTTGTGGCTCAGCGGGTAAAGAATCTGTCCACAATGCGGAAGACCTGCGTTCGATCCCTGGGTTGGGAAAATCTCCTGGAGAAGGGAAAGGCTACCCACTCCAGTATGCTGGCCTGAAGAATTCCATGGACCAGTTGCAAAGAGTCAGACACGACTGAATGACTTTCACTTTCACTTTAGGATGGGTCTTAATCCAATATGACCTGTGTCCTTACATCAAGAGGAAATTTGGGTAGAGAGACAGATGGGCACAGAGGGAAGACATCGTGAAGACACACGGGGAGAAAATGGCCATGTGGCTGAAGTGAGAGAAAGCCAAGGAGTGCTGGCAGACACCAGGCGCTAGGAGGGGCCAGAGAGGACACCCCTAACCCTCAGAGCATGGCCCCATGGACTCCTCGATTTCAGACTTCCTGCCTCCAGCACTGTGAGGCAACATATTCCTGTTGTTTTGAAGTCACCCAGTCATGGGTGCTTTATTATAGCAGGCTTGGAAACTAATACAAAGAGCATCTGCATTGAAGGAGCAGCGTGTGTCAAGGCCCTGAGGCCAGGAGGGCATCAGAACACGCGAGGAACCGCCCAGAGGGCAGCATGCCTGGAGAGGGACAGGTCAGAGAACAAGGAGGAGAAGACAAGGTGGGAGAGGCCAGGGGTACGGACCGGGTCACCCTCACGTCTGTGCCTTAACTCTGCAAGACAGGGAAGAAAAAATCAGAGGGCTTGGAAGAGAGGAGGCTGAGATCTGACTCTCATTATCAGATTATGTCTGTGAAGTGCCGCCTGATTGGCAATGAATATTTTTTTTTTTACCTCTTTAGCCCACTTCACTTCTGATAAATTCTAGTTGAAGGGTGGGGAAGGCAATGTTTTTAATGTTCATTATTTATGCAGCTGTTCCAGCGCTGTGTGCTGTGGAGAACTTGCTCGTAATGATTGCAATCCTTGGAAGTTTACAGTGACAGAAAGCTTTTCTCTACCTGCACCATGCCAATGCCATTTATTCAGGTCTCACGCACTGGAGGATGATTGACTGAAATCTCTCTCTCCATTTAGCTTTTTTAAAGTTTATTTATTTCTTCGACTATATCAGGTCTTAGTTGTGGCATGCGGGATCTGGTTTCCTGACCAAGGATCGAACGTGTGACCTCTGGATTGGGAGTACAGAGTCCTAACCACGGACCATCACTTGGTGGGGGTCAGGGTGTCTCCTTCATTTAGTTCTGATTATGCTTTGCCTGTGTATTTCTTTGGTTTGGCTGGAGAAAGATAAGCTCCCACACGGCTAGCTGACCATTTCTGGAGAGGTAAACAGAAGTTTCAGCACGCAAGATAAAAGGGAAGTTTTGGAAGGAGACTCGGTGGAGATACCAGGGTTTTTGGTAAGTGAGTGATATAAACAGAAACACGCAAGGAAAGGAGGAGATGCCGACCTGAGGACATGACACAGCGTGGCCGTGTTCACTGCAGCGGACTGAGCAGAGCAGTGCGCCTGGGACATCGCTCCATTCATTCTGCCTGTGTTTATCGAGCATGCCCTGCATGGCGATTCTTGGGTTAAACACCAGATATTGGGCTTCCCTTGTGGCTCAGCTGGTAAAGAATCCACCTGCAATGCGGGAGACCTGGGTTCCATCCCTGGGTTGGGAAGATCCCCCGGAGAAGGGAACAGCTACCTACTCCAGTATTCTGGCCTGGAGAACTCCATACACCAGATATTAAAAAGGTAATAAAATCTGGCTCCATCTATACATGATTCCCAGTGTGTGTGAACAAAAAAGAAATGATACAAAAGGAGGAAATTCATCCTTTCTGCTCAGGGATTGGAGAAAATATTGAGGCAGGAGGAACAGGGGACCCAGAGAACATATGATAAGGCCCAGGTATTAAGCAGTTTCAGGCTCGCAGCCAGCAAGAAGGCTGTCAGGAAGATGGAAGCTTAAAGCTGAAATGGGGCAGGTGACAGGTGAACAAAGCAGGCTGGGAGGAATTCTAGGAAGTGCAGGAAGATCCATAAAAACAGGGAGGGCATCTGGAAAGTGTCTTCACAGTCGCAGAGCCCAGATGCAGGGTTGGGATTCAAGGGGAAAGACTCCATTTTACAGGACGGTGAGGGGGAGTGGAGGGGAGGAGCCACCAGGCATAGTCCTGAAGGTGGTACGTGTCCTGCTTGTTATCAGACAAGGATTTTTGGGTTTCGGCAGAGAGACATAGGGTGAGTGCTGCTGCTACTGCTGCTAAGTTGCTTCTGTCGTGTCCGACTCTGTGCGACCTCATAGACGGCAGCCCACCAGGCTCCCCTGTCCCTGGGATTCTCCAGGCAAGAACATTGGAGTGGGTTGCCATTTCCTTCTCCAAGGCAGGAAAGTGAAAAGTAAAAGTGAAGTCGCTCAGTCGTGTCGGACTCTTAGCGACCCCATGGACTGCAGCCTACCAGGCTCCTCGGTCCATGGGATTTTCCAGGCAAGAGTGCTGGAGTGGGGTGCCACTGCTTTCTCTGATAGGGTGAGTAGTTAGTTACAAATAATACCTGAGTGTAAGATGCGTTCAGGTTTTGGAAACAAAGCAACTCCCCGATTATTGTAATGGGGGACAAAGGTCAGCAAATTCAGAGTGTGGAATGCTAAGGTCAGACTCTAACCTTCTCACACGGCCCCTTCTCCGGGGTGTGGTCACATTTACCCTGAGCGGCCCCCTGGTTAGCTATGGGGAGAGAAAGCCCACGAGGAGACCTCGAAAGGCAGTGATTCAGCACGAAATGTCTTGCATAACCTGGGAATTACTGAAACACAGGCTTAAACCACATGGTCCACACGAAGGAGAAAAGGAAACTCCCCGTGGCCCTGGACCAGGCCTCTTTCAGGCATACCCACACCTGCTGCACCACGGCCCACCTCCACGGGCCAAAAGTTAGCTGTTCCGGGCAAAGCGCTTTCCTATATTCTTAGTGAAACAAAAGCGAAGAGGAAATGATAGACTCTGAGACGGATGGGAGGTTAGACCCGAGCTATTCCTGCTTCTTCCTTTTACAGAGAAGGGAACTGAGGCTCCGAGGCGTTACTCGATTTACAAAAAGACTGAAAAAGAAAAAAAAGCAGCTGAAGTTCTTTGCTAGTCTATACCTTAATTTAGATTTTCTTTTTCTCAAATGGCTGGAGAGGAGAAGACTTTTTGACACAATCATAATTTAAGCAGCTTCTTCTTGGTTTTCTTTCTGGTATAAAGAGCAGTTCAGGAAAGTAGAGTCACATGTATACTCCCCAATGGCACCCTACTCCAGTACTCTTGCCTGGAAAATCCCATGGATGGAGGAGCCTGGTAGGCTGCAGTCCGTGGGGTCACTAGGAGTCGGACACGACTGAGCGACTTCACTTTCACTTTTCACTTTCATGCATTAGAGAAGGAAATGGCAACCCACTCCAGTGTTCTTGCCTGGAGAATCCCAGGGACGGGGGAGCCTGGTGTGCTGCCCTCTATCGGGTTGCACAGAGTCGAACACGACTGAAGTGACTTAGCAGTAATAAACATCTCAAGAGAATGAACTAGAAATATCTTCCTCTCTTGGATGCCACTGGAAATACTTGTGTATCTACATTTAACTCATTTCTTCTATGTGGCCACCGTTACACTCTTATCCTAAAGAGGGGCGTGGAAAAGACTTTCTCTTCCTGTCCCCTCACCCAGAATGTTTAAGAATATTTAAGCCTCTAACGGGTGCTCTGAGGTCAGAGTACCTGTACTGAGTCCTGACTGTACTTCTTGCTAGGAATGTAACCTTAGACAGGTGATGTCACCTCCTTCTGCCTCAGTTTTCTCATCTATGAAATGGCATGTTATATTAGCATTGTTAGAATGTTAGATAGGATGAGAGAATTAATACTTGTAAATTTCTAGAACAATGCTTACCACATAGTAAATACACAATAATTCTTTGCTAATAATATTACTTTTATATGTGACCTTACTTGGGTGACCTTGGGCAAGTCACCAAAGCCATCTGGGAATCATTTGTAAAAATGAATGGATTGGGAAGACTTTTCTGATGCTAAATTTCTAAGGTTCTGTCCTACAAGGTTGCCATAAAAGTGAAATCAATAGTTACATTTTCACATTGACTGCAACATTTCTGGAAAACCATGCTTTGGGGGTTTAAAGATGAATGTCACTGATAATTGGAAAACTTTCTCTTTTTCATGAATGATCTTCTCCATTTGCTCCTTATTGCTCATAAATTGAAAAAGTTGTCTTGAACTTCAGAATGCGAGCGTTAGTGAAGGAACACAGATTTAAAGGGTGAAGACCATTAGAGCGCCTTTGTCTTTTCTGGCTTCATTGTGTGGGTGTTTACATTCTGCAGGCGAGGAGACTCCGGCTCCCTCTGACCCTGACCTTTACATAATATTTATTGGATTAGGAAAAAAACAATTCAGAGTAATAAAGATTTCCGTGCATGCATTTATTATACACAGAACTGTGCTTCATTTTGGAAAATCTGTCCCAAACCTACTCAGACAAATCATCCATTACAAGGTCACTACAGACTTAGCAGAATGCCCTGCTGAAATCTTATATTTTAGCTGGAATGGCAGTGAAGGCATGAAGAGAAAGAGAAGAGAGACATTTATCCTGAGGGAGGGACCTTCACCAACTCTGTGCAGATAAGATAGAAGTATCCAAGGTGATCTTAGGATGGCCCATTGGCTACAGAGGAACCATTAGGGTGTGCAGAGGACCCACTTTCATTCCCAGGGACTAGGCTCCCCCGCCTCTCCCCATCTCCTCTATTGCCTTATTTTCTCCTTCTTCAAAAATCTCACAGACCAAACTTTCTTCTCTGTTTCCAGTTATACCACCCCAGGCCAGGATATCTCAAGTCTCAATCCCTGTGACCATCTCTGAGCACCTCTCTTTGCCACTCCTTGGACTAACAAATCTGTACCACATGAAGCTTCCAAAAATACTTATCTTACATTCTACTTTCCTTTGGTTACTTAAATAACAAAGCCCAGAGATATGCTCTTACTTATCAGTTCAAATCAATGTTTCTCAGACTATCATCCTCAGCTCTCTATGGATTAGTTCCTCAATATCTATCCAGTTTATTTCTGAGAGATCTGAAGTCTGGGCTCCCACTGAGCAAGGTTCATCTCGCTCAGCTCAACAAATACTTCTTAAATAAGACAGTTTTAATTAGACAGGGCTCAATTGCTCATATAAATACGGGACTTATCAGATTTTCTATTTCTTTTGGGGTTACCTTTTGACAAAATATTTTTCTACAATTCTATTCATTTTTTTTCTTACACATATATTTATGTTTTTTATATCATGCGTTTTTAATATCATGTGTTAAATTGGTAGTGATATTCCTTTTCTCTTTCTTGTTATTAATAAATTGTGCTTTTAAAATTGTAATTAGTTTTTATCATAAAATATCCAAATATTTTTTGACTCATCAAAGAAAAAATTTTTGACTTTTTGATTTTCTTCATTGTACATTTGTTTTATAGTTTATTAAATTCTACTCTTATCCTTATCATTCCCTTCTTTCTTTAGATTAATTTACTGTTGTTTTGTCGTATTGTCTGAGAAAGTAGTTAATTTCTAGCCTTTCTTCTTTTTTATTACTGTATGAATTTAACACACTAATTTCCCTTTAAAATTGGTTTTGGCTGTGTCTCACAAATTTTGATATGCCAGCAAATTTGGAAAACTCAGCAGTGGCCACAGGACTGGAAAAAGTCAGTTTTCATTCCAATCCCAAAGAAAGGCAATGCCAAAGAATGCTCAAACTACCGCACAACTGCACTCATCTCACATGCTAGTAAAGTAATGCTTAAAATTCTCCAAGCCAGGCTTCAGCAATATGTGAACCGTGAATTTCCAGATGTTCAAGCTGGGTTTAGAAAAGGCAGAGGAACCAGACATCAAATTGCCAACATCTGCTGGATCATCAAAAAAGCAAGAGAGTTCCAGAAAAACATCTATTTCTGCTTTATTGACTATGCCAAAGCCTTTGACTGTGTGGATCACAATCAACTGTGGAAAATTCTGAAAGAGATGGGAATACCAGACCACCTGATCTGCCTCTTGAGAAATTTGTATGCAGGTCAGGAAGCAACAGTTAGAACTGGACATGGAACAGCAGACTGGTTCCAAATAGGAAAAGGAGTACGTCAAGGCTGTATACTGTCACCCTGTTTATTTAACTTATATGCAGAGTACATCATGAGAAACGCTGGACTGGAAGAAACACAAGCTGGAATCAAGATTGCCAGGAGAAATATCAATAACCTCAGATATGCAGATGACACCACCCTTATGGCAGAAAGTGAAGAGGAACTAAAAAGCCTCTTGATGAAGGTGAAAGTGGAGAGTGAAAAAGTTGGCTTAAAGCTCAACATTCAGAAAACGAAGATCATGGCATCCGGTTCCATCACTTCATGGGAAATAGATGGGGAAACAGTGGAAACAGTGTCAGACTTTATTTTGGGGGGCTGCAAAATCACTGCAGATGGTGACTGCAGCCATGAAATTAAAAGACGCTTATTCCTTGGAGGGAAAGTTATGACCAACCTAGATAGCATATTCAAAAGCAGAGACATTACTTTGCCAACAAAGGTCCATCTAGTCCACGCTATGGTTTTTCCTGTGGTCATGTATGGATGCGAGAGTTGGACTGTGAAGAAGGCTGAGCGCTGAAGAATTGATGCTTTTGAACTGTGGTGTTGGAGAAGACTCTTGAGAGTCCCTTGGATTTGCAAGGAGATCCAACCAGTCCATTCTGAAGGAGATCAGCCCTGGGATTTCTTTGGAAGGAATGATGCTAAAGCTGAAACTCCAGTACTTTGGCCACCTCATGCGAGGAGTTGACTCCCTGGAAAAGACTCTGATGCTGGGAGGGATTGGGGGCAAGAGGAGAAGGGGACGACAGAGGCTGAGATGGCTGGATGGCATCACTGACTCGATGGACGTGAGTCTGAGTGAACTCCGGGAGTTGGTGATGGACAGGGAGGCCTGGTGTGCTGCGATTCATGGGGTCACAAAGAGTCGGACATGACTGAGCGACTGATCTGATCTGATTTTTATCATTTAGTTCCAATTTTTTTCTAATCTCTACTGCAACTTCTTTTCTTCTCTTTTAATGAAAGGGTCATTTATAAGTCTCTTGCCTGATTATCAGATTGGAACGCAGGAAGAGGAAGATTTCAGGTATGGTTTTGTTGGCTTAAAAAAGAGAATTAATTAGAGGGAAAACTAAGTCTAGAGCTCAAGAGATAGATCTGAGCCTGATACAAATATCAGCAATTCCTTAGCAAAGCAAAGGTCATGAAATCTTGTAAGTAAATGAATAACCCAGGAACAGAAAATTGCATGAATAGTCGAAGGCCAAGAGAAGATAACTGAGGACCATCAAAATTTAAGGAGTAGGAAAACAAGATGAGCTTTAAAACAGACTAATGCAGCTACTGAGATTGGAAAGTGATTGAAATGGCATTATACTTTATTTCTAAATTTGCCTAAAAGGGGGAAAAGAAATATTATGGTGACAAATCTGACAAGGGACTTGGGAAAGAAAGACTTTTTAAAAGATATTAAAATCTTGAGTATCTGTTAATGGAACTGGGCAAAAGCCACAGAAAACTAGATACTGAATATGGATTGAAAAACATCTTTGAAGATGGTAAGAGTCAGTAGGATCCTCAATAGAGCAAGAGGTAAGAGCCCTGGTTGGGAAAAGGGACACCTCAGTCTCTGCAGCCAACCAAGGGACAGAGAGAGTGAGTGCAGACTCATATGTAGAGGTTTGGGGAGCAGGAGGCTGAAGGGCTTCTCCTGGTGTTTTGTGTATTAAATCAAAACTGACATAAGTCTTATGAAAATTACAAAAGGAGAGGAAAATATTCACATTTAAGTCCTGGCCCACTTTTCAAAATTAGCAATGATAACTGAAATATAGAGGGTTTACAGATTTCTCCTTTTCTTTAGTTATTCTTCACATCCCTCTCTGGAAAGACTCGAGAGAGAGGGTATGTAAGCATAGCAGCTGGGCTAGGGCTGCGTGGCAGAGAGTGATACTTCTCCAAGTGCGGTCCCTGGATCAGTAGTATCAGCATCATCTCATGACTCATCAGAAACTCAGAAATGCAAATCTTCAGGTCCCATCCAAAAACTATTGACTGCAAAACTCTGAACATGGGGCCTTGTATTATTCTCCTAGGTTTTCTCTAACAAATTACAGCAAACTTAGAAGCTTAAAACAACAAAGATGTACGATTTCATAATTCTGAAGACCAGAAGTCTGAAATCGAGGTGTCAGCAGGGTCATGCTACTCCTGAAAGCCCTAGGGGAGAATCTTTGCTTACCTCTTTTGGCTTCTGATGACTCCAAACGTACTCGGCTTGTGGGCGTTTAAATTCAGTGTCTGCTTCTATCTTCACGAGGTCTTCTCCCTTGTGTCTCTTTGTCTCAAATTATCCTCGGCCTTTTTCTTATAAAGACACCTGTCATTGGACTAAAAGCCCACCCTAAATCTAGGTTGATTTCATTTCAATATCCTTAACTCAATTTTCTCAAGTTCTTGGAGTTAGAACTTGAACTTATCCTTTTAAGAGCTGTTGTTTGACCCATGACAAGCCTACTAGACTGCTTTAAGATGACATAGAGTAGTGACTCTCAAAGCTGACTGGGCAGAGCTTATAAAATCCCTGATAATTAAATCAGAATTTTTGAAGAGGGAACCCAAATTTTACCAGATGATCACAATGTCAGCTGAATTTGAAAATCCACAGTATCAAGAGAAGAATATTAACTACAGAGTTAGACAAACCTGGGTTCCAATGTTGCCCCTTTATCGTATCAGAAGACTTTAAAATGGAGATAATCATAGCTACTTCATATTATTACAATGTTATTATGGAGCTTAAAAAGAATTGTGTATGTAAAGCACTTGGATTTTAGCTGTATACTGCCTGACTTCAAAGCTTCATTCATTCATTCATTCATTCACTCAGAGCTTATTTATTGAAGCATTTGAAATGACATTCTGCTGAGAACTTTGGTTCTACTTGTAGCCCTCCCTTGGAGAAAGCAATGGCACCCCACTCCAGTACTCTTGCCTGGAAAATCCCATGGACAGAGGAGCCTGGTAGGCTGCAGTCCACGGGGTCGCTAAGAGTCAGACACGACTGAGCGACTTCACTTTTACTTTTCACTTTCATGCATTGGAGAAGGAAATGGCAACCCACTCCAGTGTTCTTGCCTGGAGAATCCCAGGGGCGGGGGAGCCTGGTGGGCTGCCGTCTATGGGGTCGCACAGAGTTGGACATGACTGAAGCAACTTAGCAGCAGAGGCAGCAGCAGCATAGCCCTCCCTCAGCTTACCTCTGAAAGCAGGTAGAAGGATCTCCTTTGTAGCATTCTGCTTATATCCCTCTCAGCTTTCAGAAAGGAATGTATTTCTGCCTGCCCCAGTTCAAGATCTCTTATCTGATTGCTGCTCCTGCTGCTAAGTCACTTCAGTCAGGTCCGACTCTGTGCAACCCCATAGACGGCAACCCACCAGGCTCCCCCAACCCTGAGATTCCCCAGGGAAGAAAACTGGAGTGGGTTGCCATTTCCTTCTCCACTTATCTGATTGAGTTTATATCTAACTGGACACACAGAATATCTGGGTGCTAAGCATTTTCAAGGAAGAATAATCTTGAGCTCATATCTACTTACTACTCATCAAATACTCTGTTGAGCAGAATACTTTTCCAGGAAGACTGCATAAAAGACTAAAAATATTCTACATTCCAAATATTTTATGCTTTTTTTTCCTTTTTTTTAGAAAAAAAGAAAAAGAAATTGCTATCAAGAATCTAAATGTCAAGGGCTGGAGGTACTGTGACAATTTTAGTCGTTCTGTAACTAAGTCTAGTCAAGAGACAAAAAAACAATCAACTCAAATCACGAACAAAGGTAAAATTGCAGCCATGGCAAATTCTGTGAAGGAGGCTTGCCCAGTAAGACGTTGTAAACCTATAACACGATTGGACAGAGTCAGAGAGGTCAGGGAGGCTCTCCTGAGGAGGGAATCTTAAGCTGAGATATCGAGTATGACAAGGAATTAACCCGGTGTAAAAGGAAAGAAAAACATTCCAGACAGAAGGAATGGCAGGCAAAATGCTGTGTGGCAAGAGTAAAAATTTCCCCTCCTCACCCTTTTCCTTGTTTCCTGTTTTTCCTTCCCCTCCCTTAGCACCTCTTGGTAGCAAGATGTCCACCCAATGTCCAGATTATTGAGTTCACATTCAAGTCACAAAATAAGGGAAAAGGGAAAAATACTAGATTTTATCTTTCCTTTTGTCAGAAATTAAAAACTTTCCAAGAAGTCCCACCGAAGACTTCCCTTTTATTTCATTGAATAAATGATCAAACTTAGGTCTCTGACAAAGAGGATCAGGACCAACAAAAATTGATCTAAATCCAAACAGCCCTTTATTTTATTCCAAGGTCATATATGGGTTTTCTGAGCAGAGAAGCTGTGGCTGCAGGAATTCTGTTGGGGAGGCAATAAATAGTGCCTGCCCCAGAGACTAGAGCATGGTGCAGGTCAGTCGGTCAGTCAGTCCAGTCACTCAGTCATGTCTGACTCTTTGCGACCCCATGAATCGCAGCACGCCAGGCCTCCCTGTCCATCACCAACACCTAGAGTTCACTCAAACTCATGTGCATCGAGTCGGTGATGCCATCCTGCCATCTCATCCTCTGTCATCCCCTTCTCCTCCTGCCCCCAATCCTTCCTAGCATCAGAATATTTTGCAGTGAGTCAACTCTTCCCATGAGGTGGCCAAAGTACTGGAGTTTCAGCTTTAGCATCATTCCTTCCAAAGAAATCCCAGGGCTGATCTCCTTCAGAATGGACTGCTTGGATCTCCTTGCAGTCCAAGGGACTCTCAAGAGTCTTCTCCAACACCACAGTTCAAAAGCATCAATTCTTTGGTGCTCAGCTTTCTTCACAGTCCAACTCTCACGTCCATACGTGACTACTGGAAAAACCATAGCCTTGACTAGACGGATCTTTGTTGGCAAAGTAATGTCTCTGCTTTTGAATATGCTGTCTAGGTTGGTCATAACTTTCCTTCCAAGGAGTAAGCGTCTTTTAATTTCATGGCTGCAGTCACCATCTGCAGTGATTTTGCAGCCCAAAAAATAAAGTCTGACACTGTTTCCACTGTTTTCCCATCTATTTCCCATGAAGTGATGGGACCAGATGCCATGATCTTCATTTTCTGAATGTTGAGCTTTAAGCCAACTTTTTCACTCTCCTCTTTCACTTTCATCAAGAGGTTTTTTAGTTCCTCCTCACTTTCTGCCATAAGGGTGGTGTATCTGCATATCTGAGGTTATTGATATTTTCTCCCGGCAATTTTGATTCCAGCTCGTGCTTCTTCTAGCCCAGCGTTTCTCATGATATACTCTGCATATAAGTTAAATAAGCAGGGTGACAATATACAGCCTTGACGTACTCCTTTTCCTATTTGGAACCAGTCTGTTGTTGCATGTCCAGTTCTAACTGTTGCTTCCTGACCTGCATATAGGTTTCTCAAGAGACAGGTCAGGTGATCTGGTATTCCCATCTCTTTCAGAATTTTCCAGTTTATTGTGATCCACACAGTCAAAGGCTTTGGCATAGTCAATAAAGCAGAAATAGATGTTTTTCTGGAACTCTCTTGCTTTTTCCATGATCCAGCGGATGTTGGCAATTTGATCTCTGATTCCTCTGCCTTTTCTAAACCCAGCTTGAACATCTGGAAATTCACGGTTCACATATTGCTGAAGCCTGGCTTGGAGGATTTTGAGCATTACTTTACTAGCGTGTGAGATGAGTGCACTTGTGCGGTAGTTTGAGCATTCTTAGGCATTGCCTTTCTTTGGGATTGGAATGAAAACTGATCTTTTCCAGTCCTGTGGCCACTGCTGAGTTTTCCAAATTTGCTGGCATATTGAGTGCAGCACTTTCACAGCATCATCTTTCAGGATTGGAAATAGCTCCACTGGAATTCCATCACCTCCACTAGCTTTGTTTGTAATGATGCTTTCTAAGGCCCACTTGACTTCACATTCCAGGATGTCTGCCTCTAGGCGAGTGATCATACCATCGTGATTATCTTGGTTGAAGATCTTTTTTTGTACAGTTCTTCTGTGTATTCTTGCCACCTTTTCTTAATATCTTCTGCTTCTGTTAGGTACATACTATTTCTGTCCTTTCTCAAGCCCATCTTTGCATGAAATGTTCGCTTGGTATCTCTAATTTTCTTGAAGAGATCTCTAGTCTTTCCCATTATATTGTTTTCCACTATTTCTTTACATTGATCTCTGAGGAAGCGATCTCTCCTTGCTATTCTTTGGAACTCTGCATTCAGATGCTTATATCTTTCCTTTTCTCCTTTGCTTTTCACTTCTCTTCTTTTCACAGCTATTTGTAAGGCCTCCCCAGACAGCCATTTTGCTTTTTTGCATTTCTTTTCCATGGGGATGGTCTTGATCCCTGTCTCCTGTACGATGTCACGAACCTCCGTCCATAGTTCATCAGGCACTCTGTCTATCACATCTAGTCCCTTAAATCTATTTCTCACTTCCACTGTATAATCATAAGAGATTTGATTTAGGTCATACCTGAGTGATCTAGTGGTTTTCCCTACTTTCTTTAAGTCTGAATTTGGCAATAAGGAGTTCATGATCTGTGCCACAGTCAGTTCCTGGTCTTGTTTTTGCTGACTGTATAGAGCTTCTCCATCTTTGGCTGCAAAGAATATAATCAGTCTGAGTTTGGTATTGACCATCTGGTGATGTCCATGTGTAGAGTCTTCTCTCGTGTTGTTGGAAGAGGGTGTTGCTATGACCAGTGTGTTCTCTTGGCAGAACTCTATTAGCCTTTGCCCTGCTTCATTCCATATTCCAAGGCCAAATTTGCCTGTTACTCCAGGTGTTTCTTGACTTCCTACTTTTGCATTCCAGTCCCCTATAATGAAAAGGACATCTTTTTTGGGTGTTAGTTCTAAAAGGTCTTGTAGGTCTTCATAGAACCATTCAACTTCAGCTTCTTCAGCATTACTGGTTGGGGCATAGGCTTGGATTACTGTGATATTGAATGGTTTGCCTTGGAAACGAACAGAGATCATTCTGTCGTTTTTGAGATTGCATCCAAACACTGCATTTTGGACTCTTTTGTTGACCGTGATGGGTACTCCATTTCTTCTAAGGGATTCCTGCCCACAGTAGTAGATAATGGTCATCTGAGTTAGACTCACCCACTCCAGTCCATTTTAGTTCGCTGATTCCTAGAATGTCGATGTTCACTCTTGCCATCTCCGGTTTGACCACTTCCAATTTGCCTTGATTCATGGACCTAACATTCCAGGTTCCTATGCCATATTGCTCTTTACAGCATCAGATCTTGCTTCTATCACCAGTCACATCCACAACTGGGTATTCTTTTTGCTTTGATTCCATCCCTTCATTCTTTCTAGAATTATTTCTCCACTGATCTCAAGTAGAAGATGGAAAATAGCAGGCCAAGGGTGATATTTAGGCAGTTACAATAACAGGACTCATTGATTCGTTTGTCATGAGGTTAAGAAAGTGGTATCTTCTAGTAGAACAAGTAGCCATATGAGCAGAGCATTATGTAGGTAAAGAATCTGGTGCTTCTAAGAGCAGAATATCTTAGCCTAGACACTAATACAATATTGGGCTAGATAATTTTGTGTGTGTGTGTGTGTGTGATTGTATTAAATTTGCCAGAGAAACAGAACATACATATGAGAAATTAGCTCACCTGAAGGAGGCCGAGAAGTCCCATTGAAGCAGGAGATAGATGGCCCCAAATTAGACATTTACAACTAGACTCTTGTTTATGCTTTGAGACAAAGATGATAGCTGAAGCAGGATAGGCAGCTGGACTTGGTCTCCTGTAAACCCTCCAAGATAATGGAAATGGTAGACAGGGGCTAAGACCTGCTTAGGTAAAAGATAAGGAGGTCATATATATCTTTCTTAAAATCAAAGAGATGCTTCCCCCAAACTATCGGTGTGCAGAAAAGATCCTCAAGGGAGGGGACCCTGGACCATACTATGCCCTGCTAACTTCCCAGAGATCCTCACACGGGAATCCATCTTGGCTAAAAGAGGCACACATCCAAGGGAGCACCCTGAAACAGACCAGATGTGGATGGGGAGACCAAGAAAGCAAGATGACCGGCCAGAAGAAAACCACAGACTTGTCCCCATATGTGTGATTTTTGTTGTTAAGTCACTCAGTCATGTCCATCTCTTTGCGACCCAATGGACTGCAGCACACCAGGCTTCCCTGTCCTTCACCAACTCTTGGAGCTTGCTCAAACTCATGTCCGTTGAGTCGATGATGCCATCCACCCATCTCATCCTCTGTTGTCCCCTTTTCCTCTTGCCTTCAATCTTTCCCAGCATCAAGGTCTTGTCTAATGACTTGGCTCTTCGCATCAGATGGCCAAAGTATTGGAGCTTCAGTTTCAGCATCTATCCTTCTAATGAATATTCAGAACTGATTTCCTTTAGGGTTGACGGGTTTGTTCTTGCAGAAACCGCCCTGAAAGGGTGTAGCACACTCTCTTTCCTCTCTCTCTCTCTGAGACCGCTCACGCTTTCTCTGCATGTATCATCTCTCCTAGTAAACTCTTTCCTTGCCTCACTACTTTATGTCTCTTGGCTGAATTCTTTCTTTAAATCAGAAAAGAGCCAGGGGCCACTAGTCTCTGCTGGTCTAGGGGCTAGGATTCAGTACCCTCACTGGCGTGGCCTGGATTCAGTTCCTAATCGGGGAACTGAGATCCCACTTCAAGCTGCCATACACCGCAGCCACCACCCCACAGCCACTCAACAGCATCATAATTTGCTGTCTGCCAGATGGAGATACAAGAGAGCCAAAGTGAAGTTCCCATCTGAGTTCGAAGGCCTGAGAACCAGGGGAGCAAAAGCTAAGAATTTCAGTCCAAGCACCGGAGAAGATGAGATGAGATGTCCCAGTTCAACCAGTGAAGCAGGAAAATTAAGGGGCGGATTCATCCTTCTCCCTCCTTTGGTTCTACCCAAGCCCTGGAGAGATTGGATGATGGAGGCCTCACTGGAGAGGACAATCTGCTTTACTGAGCCCACAAATTCAAATGTTAATGTCATTCAGAAATATCCTCCCACCCCAAAAGGAATGCTTAATCTGGGCCCTCCTTGGCCTGTCAAGTTGGCACATAAAATTAACCATCACAGTGGCTGACCTGTCCACTGAAGAATGTTCAGCAGCATCCTTGGCCTCTATCCACTCCATGCAAGAACTGCCTGTCCAGTAGTAACTACGTCTCCAAATGAGCCCTGGGAAGAAAATTCACCCTCCATTGAGAGCTGTTGCCTCAGAGGATTCCTTCTACTGGATATGGCCTTGGGTGATGTGATCACAGGGGCAGGACTAAAGGGACAAGGGGAGAAGGGGCGTTGTCCAGGGCACACAATTTAAAGAGACTCTAGTACAATCCTGAGAATGAGCGCCTCCTTAAATTTGCACCCTAAGACACTCACATACCTCTCCCTTCTTCTAATGTGTGGTATTAGCATAATTTTAACAAGGATAAACCTGATTCTGCGTATAACTGGTTCTTCTTCAAGGGTGTTGTTGAGGATATTACTCTGTATCCAGTACAGAGTAGACTATGAGAAACCCCAGGAGGATTTCTGCTTATTTTTTTGGAAATAGAGATGTTTTTCCTAAGCCACTGGATTGCTTTTATCTGATGAACATTATGAATTGTACAACCATTTGATTCCCTTTTTTCATGCTTGTTATTAATTTTCCCTCTTTTTTTGTATTGACTTGTCAAACTTGGAAACCAAACCAGCAGTTTCCGTGGCAAGAATGTATAATAATATTTCCAACATTACTCCTGACTATATTTGAAATTTTTGCCTTTGTTTTTCCTCTGTTTTATCTCAGTTTTGTGTTGGGTCATTGTACATTTTATGCATTCTTATAAAATACCTTAAAGATATTTGGCGCTAATATCATAAAGTATCCAGCACAGGCCCTGGCCCCAGAATCCATTCGGTATATAGCTACTTCCTTCCTTCAACAGTGAGATCTGAGAGAAAGAGGCTGTCAGGGACAGCTCTTTGTAAATGGCCATGTGCTCTGGAAGGATACGAGCAATATTTGGGCGTGAGGGTGGTTTCTGAAGGCAAAGAAACAGAGGCAGCTTGTGTCAAAAGATTCTAAAAATAACATTTACGTCTCCAGGAAAATAAATAACTTTCAGTGGTAGACTTTTGACCTGTGGCTTTGTTGATCCAAACTCTTGGGGGTTAGAGAACTTTCATAAACCTGCCACCTACATCCCACCCTGAAAGCACTTGTTAGTCCTTGTTCAAGTGTCTGAAGTGTCATGCTCCTCCACAGTGGGTGCGCGTTATGACTGTGAGCTGTGTTCCATCTTCCAAAGACAAGATGCGAGCAGAATGACAGACGGATAACTTAAGAAGCGCTTGGGAAACTGACGGCTGCATTAAGTGAGAGAACACTGAGCCCTGATCAGCAAAGACAGGGCGGAGGGTGCGGGCAGGGGAGGGGGAGTCTGTTGCTCTAAATAGCCTCTGCCTCTTGCAATGAGATTACTGCATTTTCATCATAATTATTAAATCTTGGCAAGAGGCTCAGCAGCCTGTTACCCACCTCCCTGATGTCAGGCTGCTCTCCCCACTCTGCAATTTTGAAACCTGGCTGGCAATGGCACCCTGAAGAGCAGTTCTAACAGCACTGCAGCAAACTTTCCCCCACTTGAAATCTTCAATTATATATGTATAGACTAATGGCAATCTACATCCTACCATTTTCTCCCTCTGTCTTTTTTCTTATCGCCATATCATTAGCTTCAACAAAATTAAGTTAGGGACATTTAGTGCTCAGAGAAGCCAGGGGAATAATAACAGATGGATTAGGGTAAAGGGGATAAGGCAGACAGAGGACAATTTGACTTCCTTTTAGAAAAGTTTGAGCTACACAAAGAGAAAGACATATAAGGTAACATTGAACTTCACAGAGAAAATTTCAGCCCATGGTGAGTTGAGCTACTAAAAACCCCAAGATATTAAATAATCACCATCCTTGAGGGGAATGTATGGGGCAAATTGAAGTGATAACATGTATTGTACAGTGTAAAGCACTGGGGAAAAAAATAGAGAGGTGATAAAGTACTATTATTTTCCCCTGCCTATTTAAATTATTAGTTAAATAAATAACAAAGGTTCCGGATTAAAATCAACCATCCCTGCGTGTCAGAGACACTGGGGAATGGCACTTGAAGGACTCTGTAGAAATATGGCATCTGGACTTCATCAGAACCCAATAAAAATCAAATCTCTACATGCACCCTTTGAAGGCCTTATTTAGTCTTATCCATTTGTTATTAGGGCTTCCCTGAGATAGCTCAGTTGGTAAAGAATCCGCCTACAATGTAGGAGACCTCGGTTCTATTCCTGGATCAGGAAGATCCATTGGAGAAGGGATAGGCTACCCACTCCAGTATCCTTGGGCTTCCCTCGTGGCTCAGCTGGTAAAGAATCCACCTGCAATGTGGGAGACCTGGGTTCGATCCCTGGGTTGGGAAGACACCCTGGAGAAGGGAAAGGCTACCCACTCCAGTACAGTCCAAGGGCTCACAAAGAGTCGGACATGACTGAGTGACTTTCACTTTCACTTTCATTTGTTATTAACATTAGTTAGGCTCAAAGTTCAGGTCTGGCTCTACTGAACTGGCAAAAGTGTCTTGAACATGTTGTTGTTTAGTTGCTAAATTGTGTCTGACTCTTTTGTGACCCCTTGGATTATAGCCTGCCAGGCTCCTTTGTCCATGGGGTTTCCCAGGCAAGAGAACTGGAGTGGGTTGTCATTTTCTTCTCCAGGAGATTTTCCTGACCCAGGGACCAAACCCATGTCTCCTGCATTGACAGGCAGATTCTTCAGCACTGAGCCACCAGAGAAGCCCCTGTTTTGAATATAGTAGGTATTTGATATGTGTTCACTGAATTAAATTAAGGTTAGTGTACATATGTTTCAAAACCAAAATAGGTAAATATGAGAGAATGTCATGTGAAAACAATTCTTTAAAACAAATATATTCTAGGATTTCACAGATCTATATTCCAGTGGGGAATGAAGAAACCAGAGCTTTATAGGGTGGATGTAGCTTTTCAGAATTTATTAAAAGAAAAAAAAAAAGCTCTCTTTTGTTTATCTTACATGATTTTTCACCAGACTCTTATAGGGAAGTTTTTGTTATCCAAATGAGATAGATATCGCTAGTGCCCTTCTAGCCCATGAAACACGTCCTTGCTCTTAGGTCAGGCCAGGAAATGAGTTAAAACCTATTGGCTGCTAGAGAAAATGACATGGGTTCATTCCTGGGGAGGTGACGAGATGACCATAGATCATTATCTGGCCTCTCTTCCCAAATTCATTGACCAGTTAGACTATACATCCCACATGATGAAGCTACAGGATGAAGTCATTATCAGCCTGGACTTTAAAGTTACCACATAAAGTAAAATTACCCTGAAAGGTCATCTAGACCCACGTGGATATTTGTGCATAGGAATAAGCCTTTGTTGTGCTAAATAACTTAGAGCTGGCTGGGCTAGTTACAGAGCATTATAAGACCTATCCTTATTAATATACTGAGCTTTATAAATGAGAAAACTGAAGCTCAGAGAATTATTTTAAATCGATCCAGATAACACTGTAGGTAAGGGACAAAGAGTGGTATAAGAACCCAGATCTTGCTGAAAAATATATCAAAGAAAGAAAACACCCAGCCCTTCTGCAGGGTGGGAGGAAAAGTCATAACTGAACTTTTGTTTGGGTTTTTTTCTGGTTATAGAGATTGGCAGTGGTACCTACTCTGGGCTGCAGGGTCCAAGAACAGAAACGTTTCTTCTGTTCCGAAACACAGACGAGCAGGGGAAATAGTTATTTATGTGCTTTCTGCACCATCTGAAGAGCTTTTCCCACCGTGTACTAATAACTTTTGTTTCTGTGAAAGAAAGGTCCACATCTTAGTGGGTTGACACACAAAAAAAGTTTATTTCTAACTTACACAAAGTCCAGTCAGTGAGCTTGCGAGCTTAGCTTCACACGGTTCTTCAGAAGCTCAGGGTGATAGATTCTACCACGTACAGCACACGGTTTCCAAGGTCGCCCTCAGCACTAGCACGAAGCCGGCACACAGAGAAAACTCCAGCGTAGGGAGCCGAGCTGGTCGTTAAGGACCCAGCTTGGCAGTGGATGGCATCACTGCGGTTTCATTCCATTGGATAGGAGACAGTCCTGTGGTTCTGCTTGCCTACAAGGAAAACCAGGAAAGCTGGCGCTGGGTGCCTAGCAAGAAAAGGAAAAGAATTGGCAAGCATAGAGCAGTCTATACCACAGTCAATCTTTCTGGTCACCAAACAACCATTGCACTCTTTTTTCCCAAGAATAAACCACACTCACTCACCTCCATTCATCCTCATGAGGCAGCCCCAGGTCCTGTGTGGCCCCTTCTTCCCGCTCAAAGTCCAGGATCTTTGGGTGATAGTCAGTGCTCTCCATCAGCTGCCACGCTTATTTCCCAAAATCTGAACCAAGAAGAGAAATGAACTGTCCTCACAAATAATGGTGATGTAGGGATAGAACCACTTCAGGAAAAAAAAAAAAAGAGCAGAAAACAAATAGCAGTCACTGGTTCCCTTTGGTTACGGACTCCTGTGGGGCAGGTGCTGTGGAGGTCCCTGGCCCGAAGTCGTACAGATTTCCTTGGCTAGTTTCTAACTGCTCTCTGCACGAGGAGTTACCTGGCACATAGTCTCTGTGGGCCCTGGGGACACCCCCTCCAGGTGGCTCTTCTTTACCTACTATTCTCTAAATCTAAAGGTCCTTGAGGGCTGTCTAGCTTGTACAGTATACTTTTTGTTTTGGCTAGTGATATTAAGGAGTCTAATAGCTCTTTCGAGGAGAAGGAAATGGCAACCCACTCCAGTATTCTTGCCTGGACAATCCCAGGGATGGGGGAGCCTGGTGGGCTGTCGTCTGTGGGGTTGCACAGAGTCAGATACGACTGAAGCGACTTAGCAGCAGCAGCAGCAGCTTGGTACCTTTGGTTCAATATCCAATACAGTTCTCCTGAAATCTTAGGAGGCTTCTGATTCTATTTGCTTCTGATCAGCTCCTTGTATCAGAAACCCAGCCCAAACTTATTTTCTAGACACAATTCTCAATCTGTTTTATTTCTTTACTTTCTTACCTTACGTCTCTCTTTCTTAACTTAATATTGGTTTACTTTCAGCCTGGAAAAATTCACGGAAAGGTGACACCTGTAATCTCATCTTTGCCACAGGGAAGAGTCATTTTCTTCAATTGGTGTTTTATAAGCCATTTGCTACTAAGTATATTTTTTCAAATTACATCTTTTTAAAGTTTGAGTTTGTATGTGCAGAGTTTTTCCAACCTTTTGAAAATCCAAAAACTGCTGGTATTTCTTTATTTCTTTTCATTCTAATTGAAAATCAGTCAATTGTACCCTGAGATGGTGTCTTTCTTACAATAGCTTTTCAATGATGAACCATCATAACTATTTCTTTCTGATTCTTTTAGCCATTTTCCTTAGCATCACTGGCTTAGCAGGTATATAATCTTATTTCCATGTTTTATCAGATATTTTGATGAAAATTTTGCTTCTAAATAACAAGTTCACTTGCCCCGCCTCCCATATCAGTTTCTTGGTTCTGTCTCTCCCACTGCCAAGTCAGTACCACATACTTCAGATTTTTCATCCGATGGTACCCCAATTCTGATAACAATTACTTTAGTTGTTAAGATATCAAGCATACCTGAAATCTTAATGATTTAGTGGACATTTATCTTCTTTCATCATAAATTCCAAGTGGGGGTGCATGTGGGATCCCAGCCTTCCTTCATTCAGGATCTTTGCCATCTTTTTTTCAACAATGCCACGGTCATGGACATCCAGATGGTGCATACAGGGAATGTGAGTAAGAAGGATTTTACTAGGTATTCTTAGGTGACAGGCTTAAAAGAGGTATATCTCACTTCTGACCACATTTCATCCGAGGCTAGGGTTTTACAGAGTGGAGAAGGCAGAAGAACAAGAGCCCCTGAGAGCAAAGGTTAAAGTGGTTAGGGTGTTAGAAGTTATTCAGGCAGTCAAAGAATTAAAGTCAGGAAGGTGCGTAGGAAAGGGAAGAAATGTGAATTTGAAGAACTGGTGGTCTTGGTGAGGTCTAAAAGCATGAGTTTTAGTAATAAAATGAGAACAATGGAAACACAGGCGTGATGATCAGAAAGGAAGATGTTGGAACAAGTGTTTTCACAAGTGGGATAGGTGGGTCCACATGATAGCAAGATGCAACTTTTGGTTAGAGAGGTGGGTTGCTGAGGCCTGGTTAAGGTGTCTTTGTTCTAATATTTCAGTGCTTTGTGAGTCCAGCTCAGAGGCAGTGCCATGGTACAGGGGTTAAGCTAGAATGTTCTAGAATCAGAAAACCTTAGTCTGAATCTTGGCTCCATCACTTACAATCTCTGTGTTCTTGGCATGTTAACTTCCCTCAACTTTACTACTCACCTGTAATAGGACAATGAGAATCACTTCTTCATAATCAGGGGGTTTATATGTATAAGGTATTCATATACTCTAGATCATCCTAAACAGTCATTTAAAATCTGCATTTTATCTGTGTCATTCCTGACTAGTCTTTCTGTTCTCAACCTTCTCCATCTCTACCTCTACCCCTGTTCCTACTCAAATTCAGTGGAACAATACTTTGGCCACCTCATGAGAAGAAGAGTTGACTCATTGGAAAAGACCCTGATGCTGGGAGGGATTGGGGGCAGGAGAAGAAGCAGACGACAGAGGATAAGATGGCTGGATGGCATCACCGACTCGATGGACATGAGTTTGAGTAAACTCCGGGAGTTGATGATGGACAGGGAGGCCTGGCGTGCTGTGATTCATGGGGTCACAAAGAGTCAGACATGACTGAGCGACTGAACTGAACTGAAACAGTATCCAATGTACACGGTTCCTTTGAATGATGTGTTGTAACTTCAACCTTCTCCCCAAGTTTATCACACAATTTCTAAATGGGAATTTCTTTTATATCACATTAGGTAACCAATTTCAGAGGTAGTGGTTTAGTCTAAAGTTTTTTCATTTCACTGAATTTCTCTTGAGAAAACATAATTAAAAGTTTTTGTTTGTTTGTTTGTTTTGGGGGGGGATGGTTTGTTTTTGATAATGCAAAGTTTGTCTAAAGGTATGGCAGGTGATCCAACATTACGCTGCCATCACAACCATTCCCATCACAGCTGGGAAGTGATCATTTCTAAAGGCAGTTCTCATGCCTCTCCCCTCTCCTGACCAGGAATCTCCCACAGCCTCCACAGCCTTACTGTGGTCCACAGACCAGCAGCGTCAGTATCACCTGGGTTGTTACAAATACAGAATTGCAAGCTCCATCCAAACCTACTGCATCTAATTCTGCATTTTAAAAAGATGTGAAGAGATTCTAAGACATTATAGAGTTTGCAAAGCACTGTTCTATAGCAAAGAGATGACTTTTCATTCCTTTGTCTGAAGGAAGTGTTGCATCTTAAAATAAGGTGTTCTGTCAGACATTAGGCAGAGCCCACCTGGGATTCATCTTTCCTATTAAAGACGTGGAATTATTAGACAAGTTCTATCCTTGTCTAATACTCATACCTTGAGATTCAGAAATGAGGGAGGGGCTGTTAAGTGGTACCTGGTTTTACAAAGAAATTTCTGACTCTGGACAACAAGATTTAAAGAGTAAGATCTTTCTTTTATGTTGCCTGAGGAAATTTACCAGTTTCCTTAATGCAATCGTCCCTTTACTTGAGAAGGGGAAAAACAAACAAAAACACTGAAAGAAAATCTAATAGAAATGATGTGTGTGTGCGTGTGTGTGCGTGTGTGTGTGTGTGTGTGTGTGCATGTGTGTAAAATCCTCAAGAGTCTGTTCCATCTGGAGAGAAGTCTAGTATAGAAATCTGTTAGACTGGGGAAGTGGTAGTCTCCTGTAAGTAGATATTGATGTGTTCAGTTGCTAAGTCTGGTCTGACTTTTTGCCACCTCATGGACTGCAGCACGCCAGGCTTCCCTGTTCTCCACCATCTCCTGGAGTTTACTCAAACTCATGTCCATTGAATCAGTGATGCCATCCAACCATCTCATCGTCTATTGCCCCCTTCTCCTCCTGCCTTCAATCTTTCCCAGCATCAGGGTCTTTTCCAATGAGTTGGCTCTTCATATTAGATGTCTAAAGTATTGGAGCTTCAGCTTCAGCATCAGTCCTTCCAATGAATATTCAGGACTGAATTACTTTAGGGTTGACTGGTTTGATCTCCTTGCAGTCCAAGGAACTCTCAAGAGTTTTCTCCAGCACCGCAGTCCAAAAGCATTGATTCTTCAGGGCTCAGCCTTTTTTACAGTCCAACTCTCGCATTCATACATGACTACTGGAAAAACCATAGCTTTGCTGTAAGGACCTTTGTCAGCAAAATGATGTCTCTGCTTTTTAGTACACTGTCTAGGTTTATCATAGCTTTTGTTCCAAGGAGCAAGCGTCTTTTAATTTCATGGATATAGTCACCATCTGTAATGATTTTAGAGCCCAAGAAAATAAAGTCTATTACTGTTTCCATTTATCCCCATGAGGTCATGGGACTGGCTGCCATCTTAGTTTTTAGAATGTTTAATTTTAAGCCAGTTTTTTCACTTTACTCTTTCACCTTCATCAAGAGGCTCTTTAGTTACCCTTTGCTTTCTTCTATGAGAGTGGTATCATCTGCGTATCTGAGGTTATTGATGTTTCTCTGGCAATCTTGATTCAAGCTTATGATTCATCCAGCCTGGCATTTCACATGATGTACTCTGCATATAAGTTAAATAAGCAGAGTGACAATATACAGCCTTAACATACTCCTTTCCTAGTTTTGAACTAGCCCATTGTTCCATGTCTGGTCCTAACTTTTGCTTCTTGACCTGCATCCAGATTTCTCAGGAGACGGGTCAGGTGGTTCGGTATTCCAACCTCTTTAAGAATTTTCCACAGTTTGCTGTCATCCACACAGATGTTTTTCTGGAATTCGCTTGCTTTTTCTATAACCTTACAGATGTTGGTAATTTGGTCTCTGGTTTCTTTGCCTTTTCTAAATCCAGCCTGTACATCTGGAAGTTCTCAGTTCACATACTGTTGAAGCCTTGTTTGTGGGATTTTGAGCATTACCTTGCTAGCCTGTGAAATGAGTGCAATTGTATGCAAATATAGTGAGGGGCTAAGAGAAATCTGCTTAGAGAAAAGAGGGCAGGTGCCCCAAGGAATGCATTTGAAGTTGTGTTAGTATAACAAACACACCAGTTTTAATTAGAGTACACACTTATTTGGAAGGGGATGCTAGCGACTGATAGATGTTATGGTGGAAGCTAAAGCCCACTCCAAAATTATCAGCTTGGAGGATTAATTGCCTATCTGAGTGGAATCCTATCATTCAACAGCTATTATTCTATAAAGATTAAATGCAATGATTGCAGGGTGGAAGGTTTCATCTCAACAAACAAACAAACACAAAAACTTTGTTAGTGAATCAATTATACATAAATACATATATTCACTCTTTTTAGATTCTTAAATGAACTTATAAGATTTCTTAAGCTTTCTGACTATTCTAGTTTTTTTCTGAATTTCTCACTAGCTATGTATTCCGGTGACTAGGAAGAAAACACAGTTTAAATGCCTGGCAAACACCACTTTAACCAAGTGATCTGGGTTAGCACTGCCATCAGAGTTGAACATCATCCACCCTCTGATATGACGCGCTGAGCACACGATGTCACTTCTATGATGTTCTGGCCAAAAATGTATAACTTCATTCTGTTGTAGCTTTTCATGACAAAACATTATTAAACGAATCCAATTGAAGGACATTCTATAAAATACTGATACTCTTCAAAAATATCAAGGTTATGTGAGATAAGGAAAGCCTGAGTGACTGTCTCAGATTGAAGGAGACAACTCCAAGCAATGTGGGACAAGAGATAAGATCCTGTGACGGAAAAGTTTCACTGGTGAAGAAAATAGCAGAATTCTAGAAACGGTAGTTTGGTTACCATTGTATCATTGTTAAGTTTTTGGTTTTAATTATTGTACTATGGTTATGTAAGATGTTAACATTAGGGAAAGGTGAGTGAAGGATATAGGGTAATTTTTTATACATTTTTTGCAACTTTTATGAGTCATAAATTATTATTTCAAAATTAAAAGAAAAAAACTAAATAAAAAGCATTAAGGTCTTTTGTGTTTGTTTTTTAAGAAAGCTACAAAAATGGGTCCCAATCTTCTATCAGTCTTAGGAGGAAAGCCTTAAAGAGGATGGGAAAACAGATCAAGATCCTGTGACCATAACATAAGGAATAATGAAAACCCCAAGAATTGTTCTAAGTCTGGGGAATGGCGCTGAGCTTTACTTAAGTATAGCTCATGAAAATCTAAACCAAAAGGACATGTTAAATATATATGTGTATATATACATGAACTATATATCTATATTACATGATATTAGACCTATATTATACTATAATATATTAATATATCATATAGTCTAATATAATACTATTATAATACTATGTATATAATATCTATAGTATTTCAATATATATAGTATTATATATAATACTATATATGTATATATTCTAATAATATAATGCTATAATATTGATCTAAATCATAATAGTATTATAGAATATATTATATGTTCTCAGATATAATATATATTATATATTCTAATATAATACTATAATATAGATCTAAATCATAATAAAACAGTAACATATACATATGTATATATAAAATAATAATAATAAACAACAAAATGCTTTAAAAACATAATAAAAGCAATAACATATGACATATATCTAAAAACAGTAACATATGACATATATAAAAAGCTAAAATATATGACATACATATATATATATATAAAATATACCTATAGTCATGCTTATTCTTTGGAAGAACTGATACTGAAGCGCCAATACTTTGGCCACCTGATGCAAAGAGCTAACTCATTGGAAAAGACCCTGACACTGGGAAAGACTGGAAGCAAAAGGAGAAGGATGTGGCAGAGGATGAGATGGATGGATGGCATCACCGACTCGATGGACATGAATGTGAGCAAACTCTGGGATATAGTAGAGATCAGAAGAGCCAGGCGTGCTACAGTCCATGGGGTTGCAAAGAGTTGGACATGACTTAGTGACTGAAAAACAACAACAAAAATGGTAATTTCTATGGGCTTAACTGTGTACCCCTAAATTCATATGTCCAAGCACTAACCTCCAGGACTTCAGAATGTAACTATATTTGGAGTTAGAGCCTTTAAGCAGGTGATCAAATTAAAATGAGGCAGTTAAGTCTGGCCCTTAATCTGACTGGTGTCCTTGTAAGAAGAGGAAATGGGACAGACTCCTAGAGGAAAGATAAAGTGAAGACACAAGCAGAAGGAGGCCACCTGCAAGGCAAGGACAGAGACCGCAGGTGAAACCAAACCAGCCCATCCTTTGATCCTGGACTGCTAGCATCCAGAACCAGGAGATCTGACCCATCTGCTGCTCGGTCTGTGACATTTTGTTATGGCAGCTCTAGCAAATTAAAATAATCATGTATATTCTAAATAAATCTGTGTTTAAATTAGTCCTTTTTAAGTAGTCTAAACTTTTCATTCTTCCCCTTGCCTTTATGGGCCTCCCTGGTGGCTCAGATGGTTAAGAACCCACCTATAAGGCAGGAGACCCAGGTTTGATCCCTGGGTCAAGATGCCCTGGAGAAGGGAATGGCTACCCACTCCAGTGTTCTTGCCTGGAGAATTCCACAGACAGAAGAGCATGACAGGCTACAGTCCATGGGATCATAGAGTTGGACACAACTGAGTGGCTTTCACTTTATGGATAAACACATTACTTTCCCAGATGCAAATCTTTTGACATATGCATTTGAGACTCTTTTAGGCCCATTTAAATCCTTATATCCTTTACAATCTTAAGACTTTAAACCCTTAAGACTTTCATCTAGAGGATGTTCCACTTAGTTTTAGGATGGATATTACATGTGTATGAGGTTTCTCAGATAACCCTTAAAATGCTTTTTTCAATGTAGGGTACTGCATTTAAAGACTTGGCCAACTATAGGATGTTCATAGGAAGTTAAACTGGCTTAGGAGAGGTCTACAAATCTTATCATTCTAGGAGCAGTGGTAGAATCTGATTTTGCTAAGGGCAACAAAACAACTTAGGAAGGACATGACTGATTCCTTTAAGCTTTTATAGGGCTGCCAGTTGGGAGAGATTAGGTTTATTTCACTAGTTTTTAGAGAGAAGTCTAGGACTAGCTGGATTTTAGTTCCAGGGACATATTTTGTAACAACATAAGGAGATACATTTGAGCAATTGACCCCATCCATAATGCAATGGTCTAGCTCAAGGGGTGGTAAGTCCTCAGTCACTCAAGGCATTCGATCATTTAGTGACGCCCATCTGCCAAGGAATATGTAGATCAGGTTCTTTCAGAGGGTGAACTACTGGGCAGAGGTTGAGAAATAATGAAATTTTAGAGTCTTCTAACTCTAAGAGTCTTAGAGAATTCCAAGGGTAACATGGGAGAGTGAAAACATTCTGGATTTTGGAGGAAAATACATGGGAAAAGAACTATCAAAGATATTAGCAAGGGTATGTCCCATGGAGTCAAAGATTATATAAAAGTCATGCATCTACCTTGCCCCAGAGGGAGTTGACTTAATTGGTCTAGGTTAGGCCTGGCATGGACATTTTAAAAAATTTCCTCTGGTAATTGTAGCATGCAGCTGAGGTTCAGATCTTTGATCCAGCTAAAGTATTTAAGAACATTATACACAATCATCCCCCAACTCATTATAATTTCCAGCAATTCTCAAAATCCTGAGCTTTATATCAGACTTCCTGACAAAGATGATGACATAAATTCTCCTGAGGAATGCTAATGCCAAGCCACCCAAGAGTTATGGAAACGTCACAGATTTTTTCACTGTCTACACTTGCCTGACAGCAATCATCACACCCGAAATTAATGCAAAAGATGGGTATCAGAATTTTGCATTTAATATAGAAGTTTTTTTCAAACTCCCCTATTGGGTAATAAATTGGAAGAAGCTGAGTAACTATTCTAGATGCTGTCCTATACTTCTGTTCAGTTCAGTTGCACAGTTGGGTCTGACTCTTTGTGACCCCGTGGACTATAGCGCACCAGGCTTCCCTGTCAGCGCACCAGGCTTCCCTGTCCATCACCAACTCCCAGAGCTTAGTTAAACTCATGGTCATTGAGTCAGTGATGCCATCCAACCATCTCATCCTCTGTTGTCCCCTTCTCCTCCTACCTTCAATCTTTCCAATGAGTCTTTTCCAATGACTCAGGGTCTTTTCCAATGAGTCAGTTCTTTGCAACAGGTGGCCAAAGTACTGGAGTTTCAGCTTCAACATCAGTCCTTCCAATGAATATTCAGGACTGATTTCCTTTAGGGTGGACTGGTTGGATCTCCTTGCTGTCCAACAGACTCTCAAGAGTCTTCTCCAACACCACAGTTCAAACGCATCAATTCTTCAGCGCTCAGCTTTCTTCACAGTCCAACTCTCACATCTATACATAACCACTGGAAAAACCATAGCCTTGACTAGACAGACCTTTGTTAGCAAAGTAATATCTCTGCTTTTTAATATGCTATCTAGGTTGGTCATAACTTTTTTTCTAGGGGGCAAGCATCTTTTAATTTCATGGCTGCAGTCACCATCTGCAGTGATTCTGGAGCCCAAAATAAATAAAGCCAGTCCTAAACTTACTATACATCTATCATCCTGTACAGGTAACTGGTGCCTAAAAAGGTGGTCACCTTTGTTTGAAGGCAGTATGGAAAGATACCGTAAGAGTTAATAAGACATGAAAAAAAAATCAAAATTCAGGAGCTGCTGACTTGCAGAAAAAGTTTTCCCCTCTTTGGGAGTTGGAACAATTATAAAAATAAAAATAACTACTAACATTTATTGAGCATGTATTCTGTGCCTGATGCTATTTTAAGTAAGAATACTGCATCCACTGATACATTTAGTCGTCACAACAATCCTTTGAGGTAGGTACTATTTCACCTTCCTATCTAGTTATGTAGGTTTAGGAACTGAGGTACAGAGAGGCTAAGTGAATTTCACCAGATCCTATAATTAAGAAGCGATAGTGCTGAGATAAAACCAAGAATATCACAGTTTAGCACGCAAGCTCTTACTATACTCTGCTTGCGTATAACTTGTATGGCATCAGCAAAAGAGAGAGAAACCGATTTGATGTCATCTGGTTCAGCTCTTCGTGTTGTAGATATCCACCAGGGTACAGGATTGACAGGTCCATCATGCAGACAGTCGCACAGGCCTGGCCACACGCACCCAGGCAGATAAACAGATCAAGGAAACCAACAGCCTACTTCTCTAATCACCTCTGTCTTTAGACACCATATATGTCACTGCTTTCGTTTCATCCAGTTAACTCATTTCTCCTATATAAAGGGAATCAAGTTTAATTAAAATTAGAGAAAATCTAATAATTGGGACACACTATTCAAGCACCTTTAATCTGATTTGCTTCTTATATAGCTAAGGCCTGCCTTCCTAAGTTGTCACTATTTTGGTTCTACACTGCATCAAATTTAACTGTTGCTATCTCACAGTTCCTATCTATTCCTTTTATGCTTGCTGACATTATCTCTTAAAAAATAAAGGTAAGGAATTAGCCCTGGGAATGATTTTTGTGATTAACATATTTATTTGAGTGAATAGAGCACCTAATGATGCTTGAACATTTTTATACTAAGAGCTAGTTCATGTTTTTGCATAGAAAAATCCAATACAGTCATTCCTTCTCAGATTAACTTATGAAATAAATAAAATTAACTTTATGAAATAAATACAAGCTACTTGCACTTTTGACTAGATAAAATGGTCTTAACATTTTTCTAGAAGAGCCTATAGAATTGTAGCTAAGATAATTTTGAAGAAGAATATGGTAAGTTTATACTAGCTGATAGCTAGACTTATTATAAAACTTAATAGGTAAACAGTAAAAAAAAATGGCATAAGAATATGTTTTATCCTGACTTCATGTTTTAACATTTTTAGATTTTCATTTGCCAGAGGATTTAACTCCTTGGAAGTCTGAAAATAGGAGAAGGCTTTGCATCAAAGTTGGGTCACCTAAATATTGTTGGTGTTTTATTATCAGAGCCTTTTATTTATCTTATTGTTGGAGCAACTTTATGTTGTTTTTAGTCTCCTAGCAGAATCTCTGATAATGTATATGGGACAAGGTAGCTAGATATAATTTAGGATGGGAAATAAAATAGGGAGTTTTCAACATGGAGGTAGGGCTTGAATTTATTTGCTTTATGTACTATTTTGATCCATTTCAGGGCTTTCTGGAAACTAAACCTAAACTCTCTCTACTACTCCAGATGCGCAAAAGAGTAGTGGCCAGTGTTGGAGATAACAGCCTAAGGAAGGTAGACCCTGAGTTCTTCTGATAGACCTTCTCCCTGGAGAGACAGCCACACGCTTTACTCCGTTCGGTGAAACCCAGTGGATGTAGAGCAATGTGAGTGAGGAATGTCTTTTTTTCTACTCCCTGGATCCCTTGTGAAAGGATTTGCTCTAGCATCTCACTCTTTACACCAAGGGAAAAGGGAGTAACTGACTTATCAGTAGAATTCAAAAGGATGAAACAGGCTTGCTATACTCAACACTCTCCTTTTTTCTCCTGGGCACAGCTACAGCCTCCAGTCTTTAAGTCCTACCTGGGAAGGCAGTCCTTGGAGAGAGGACTAAGCAACCACCTTGAATTTTGAGGCTCAGTTAGCAGGGCCCATTTGGCTCTCCCAACAGAGTTACATCCTCTAATATACCTATTGCCAGTAATAAAGGTAGTATGTTTATGCCCATCTGCCCTACTGATCCTTATTCTCAAGTTATTTAGAACCCAAGGGTACTACACGCATGCTGGACCTCTTCAAACACTAGCATTTGACAAAAGTGGCTGCTTGACCTTCCAAGTTATACACTCATTTTGTCTTCTATGGAACATTAATTTCTTTGATGTTAACAGATGCTGTTAGTACAAGGATTGCATAGCTAAATGTATAATTCTAGGTAAAGCAAGATAAAATAGGTATTTTATTCTGCAGGACTTTTGGAAACCTTTAAATAGAAATATGCTATGTGAATCTTAATGAAGATTATTCAGCATACCTCAAATATATAAGTATCTGAATTTTTTTTTTTCTATTTAAAGTCATACAGTAATAGTATTCTCTGGAACACATTTAGGGAAATCCTGAATAATTTCATAAGTTGGGCTAATTGGCAGTTTTCAAAGAAAAAATGAAATAGAAAGAACACTACCTGTGCTGCATACAAAACTAAATTACAGATGAATTTTTAAAAGAAAAGAAATGAAAATATAAACTATAATGATTACAAAATCTCAGAATGGGAAACATTTTCCAAACACTAAAGCAAAGAAAGAGCAATCATAGAATAATGAATTTAATTTAGATAATAATAAAATTTAGATAAAATTAAAATTTAGATAAAATTAAAATTAAAATGTAAAAAACAACAACAAAACACACCATCTGTGGGGGTGGGGGGAAGGAAGTAGCAAGATGGAAGAAAGATACTGTTGAGGATACGCGAAAATGATTCAATATGTAATAACTCTTACAAGTGAACATTCAAAAGATGAGTATCCCAGGAGCAAACGGAGAGAGGGCATGATTTAACAGTTCACAAAAGAAATGCATTCAATATGCAAGAGAAAATATCTGATCTCACTGGTAGTCAGAATTACAAGTAAAAACAATGGTGAGATATCACTTTTTGTACTATATTTGTTAAAAATTTTACTTATTTTTCCCATACTATTTGTTCTAGGGATGTGAATCACTGGTTCTGGGAATCTTTTCTGAGGAAAAGCTTGACAATATGTTCCAAAGCCTTTTAAATGCACATAATTTTTGACTCAGCAATTCCACCTCTAGAAATTTATTCAAATGAGATGATCATAGCTGCTTGAAAAGATTTACATTCAAGCACAGCCATTTTATCATAGCTTATAATAACAAAAATGGAAATATCCATTAAGTCTGATCATAAATATAACAAATTCATGAGCTGGAATACTATGCAGTCATTAAAAATCATGCTCTACAAGAATATTTAATGATGTGGGGAGATAATGATGATATACTAAGTGAAAAAGCATGTTTTAAAGCCATAAGTGCAACATAATTCCACTTTATTAGGAAATATATAGTGTAAAGTAGGCTATACACTAAAATGTAAATAGCACTTACATCTGGGTAGGTGGGGTTATGTAACTTTTTTTGTCTTTATTTTTTATTGAATTTTCCAATTTGTATGCAATTAAAATACATTGCTTTTTTAAATAAGAAAACATTATTTTCAAAAGGATTATACTAGTAAAGACTGCATTTTGCAAAGAAGGAATCTGTTTGCATACTTTATTAAAGTGTAATTAGTGAAGCTTTAGCCTATTGCATTTTTAAATGATAAGGATATGACTTTACTGCCTTGTGTAGAGCGAAAAATAAGATCGGCGCTTAAATCAATTGTGTATAGTACAATTCTTTCAAGAGCCCATGAATTGCATGGTCTGAAGGACTGGTCTTTGGGTGATATATAGACCATGACAGTTACCTATCTTCAGGTTACAAGCATGCAAAACCATAAGTCAAACTATTTTCTGACGTAAAGAGGTTCTGCGAATTCAGACTTCCCGAGTAATCCATGAAGTCCAAATTTTACACTCAATTCAACTACAGCAGCTATCAGCTCCCCTCAGCTGCGTCTAAACTACCCACATTATCTGAACATCTCCGCGAGCATCAGACCTGTTTATTTGTAACATAGGGATAAGGAGTTAGTGGAAACGAAAATAAAACTGTCCTACACGGAAATCTCATATAACATAACTGAGAGGGCAAGGCCTCTTATTCTTCAGAGAGCCTGAAAAAGATTGTCTCAGAATCAAAATGGGAACACTTACTCTGTTTATCTGGTATTCTCCTATTATGTTCAGTGAGGCCACGCCATTTAAGGCTGTCTCTTGTCTGCCTCTGTCTCTTTTCAAGCACATCTGCAGAATTAAATTCCAGGCACTGCCAGGGATGCTTTCAAAAGCTCCGAATCAATTCTTCAATCATTCCACTTTCTTAGCTGTGATTAAAGACATGTGTCCCCTAATTAAGCTAATGAGAAATTGTTAATTGGCACAAAGCCCCCCTCTGTGCACACTTGTTAATGTCACCGTCACTTTGACAGGAGGAAAGATCAGAATCAAGGACAGAGTGTTCTTAAGTGACTTCCACGTTGGACTTAAGTACAGGAGCTCTGTTTGGGAAGTGAGGACTACCTGTTCTAGGACTTACAGGAGGGAATAAGGAATGCCATTTTTCTGCGGCTTTCTTAGGGAAGTAAAAGGCAGAAATGCAATAGAACAATGGCTGACTTGTTGATTTCTTTTTTCCACTTCATTGAATGATGCTGTTAATTTTCTCATCTGCTTTCCAGGTAACAAGGAATCTATGTGGGCAGGCTACAGCCGAGCAGAAATACATCTCTATGAAGGACTGTTATTAAGGCTGTCTGCCCCAGAATCTTACCCCTGCCTCTCCGTCAAGTAGGAACTAATTACTCTTATCCAAGTTTCAGGAGAACGCTGCAAAGAGAAAAAATAAGGACTGGTTAAAACCAACTAGGTCCAAGATGGTGGAAGATTTGACTTCTGGTGTACCTTGAGCCTCATTATACGCTCACTGTAATGTATTAGCATCTAAATTTGGGGGGCTTCAAAATCACTGAAATGGTGACTGTAGCCATGAAATTAAAGGACGCTTACTCCTTGGAAGGAAAGTTATGACCAATCTAGACAGCATATTAAAAAGCAGAGACATTCCTTTGCCAACAAAGGTCCGTCTAGTCAAGGCTATGGTTTTTCTAGTAGTCATGTATGGATGTGAGTTGGACTATAAAGAAAGCTGAGTGCCGAAAAATTGATGCTTTTGAAATGTGGTGCTGGAGAAGCCTCTTGAGAGTCCTTGAACAGCAAGGAGATCCAACCAGTCCATCCTAAAGGATAGCTAGACTTATTATAAATAAGTCTACAGGACTTATTATAAATCAATCCTAAATATTCATTGGAAGGACTGATGCTGAAGTTGCAACTCCAGTACTTTGGCCACCTGATGCAAAGAGCTGACTCATTTGAAAAGATCCTGATGCTGGAAAAGATTGAAGGCAGGAGGAGAAGGGGACAACAGAGGATAAGATGGTTGGATGGCATCACCAACTCAATGGACATGAGTTTGAATAAACTCTGGGAGTTGGTGATGGACAGGGAGGACTGGCGTGCTGCAGTCCATGGGGTTGCAAAGAGTCGGACACGACCGAGCAACTGAACTGAACACACCAACCATGCCCTGATAGTTGACGATTGCCATGACATCTGAAAAACCCCATGCAATGACTGAGAAGGAGAATTGCATCATTTCTGGGTCCAAACCATGCCCCTGTTCTTGGATAATTCATGAGTGTTCCTCCCACTCTTTCCAGTTCCCTCCCCTTTGCCTCACCTTCCTATATATTTGGTGTCTCCACTTGAATTGGGTTGAGAAGTTGATTTGCAAACTAGGTTCCTGCTTCTTCATCCTTTGACCATTGAATAAAGGTTGCACTGTTCCAGTCTCAGAATTGGTTTTGTTATTGACTGCAGGAACCAAATCAGAAAAAGAACCTCCCTGGCTGAGACAGCGGGTCTCAGCTTGGTCTAGGACACCGGTGGAGGTATAGTTGACCAACTCGGTAGCAGGACCATGAGGAAGGAATCTTCCTTAGTTATCCAGTTCACTGTTGGCCCATTTGTTTCCTCTTGGACTCGAATAACATCATTATTGCAAATTATCCTGCTGACACCTTGTGGATGGGAGTGCTGTGCTTTGACAGAGGAAGCAAGTGCTTTGGTAAGATTTTTCTACAGGATCCGTTTGGGGACGATCAGAACATTGTACTTGCTTGGCCTGTCTTGGTGTCTCCTGTGCACCTTTGCACACCAAACATGAGGAATTCTCAAAATCTTGGAAAAGTTTGAAAATGAAATGGGTCAGGATTCATGGAAGATTCTCAAGAGAGCCTTAAGCAAGACAGGAGAACTGAAAATACGTGAGCTTATCTTTTCATTCAGAGCAGCTAGTTCCAGGAAGTGGAACTTGCTATTCTAAGCAAGTTTGGTTTTAGAATAGCCCTGGATTGATCCTTTCAGAAAGGGGCAAGCCTGGAGGCCGGTTGTTTAGGTTACTGACAAAACTTGGGCTGCAAATGCCCAAGAAAAGCAACGGAAGTTCAGGAGAAGTGGTGGCTGCATCTGAAAGTCCATGACTTGTGAGTCATGGGGGTTAGAGGTGGGGGCTCTGTTTCGTCTATCACCTGTCTGAAGACAGGTCTTCAGTAGTCTTGCAGATCGTACAAGTGGGGTGGGGTGGAGAGGAGAGGATAAGTGCTTTGCAGTTTGAAGGCCTGCGGGTCACTGTCAGAAGCCTGAGAGGATGTTGCAGCCAGCTGGTTCCCTGGTGGGGTTTACAGAGCTGGTCACTCCTCAGACAGCAGTTCCAGTGAGTGATTCAATGAGAAGGAAGAGGCCTGCATCAGGTAAAAAATAATTTCCCCTTCTCCCTTTTAGGGTCATGGCTAAGAGCTCCCTGCAGTAAAAGACAGATAAACAGAAAAACAAAGAGCAGATAAATGTCGTGTGTTCCTCCTATATACATGGGAGAGCCCCAGGAAAACTGAGTAACTCCCCGAACTGACCCATGGCAGCATAGTGAACAGGATAAGGTTGTTTTGCAGATATAAGTCATCGCCTTCTCCATGGATAAAAGTCTCCAGAAGGTTAGAAGCATTCTCTGCTTCTGGTACAGACAGGGAGACATCTTTACAGAAGAATTTCCTTTATGAACATGCATGTCTTACAAAAGAGTAATTTTTAACCATTTTTCAGGCCTTTTTCTGTAACTGCAGTTTCTTAAAAATAATCAGTTTGAGATAATTCTACCAAAGAGACATTTTAGGGTAGCAAATTCTGCTCCTCCTTACCTGTTAAGGAGAAAGTGGCTTCCAGGGTCAGAGGTGAGGGGTGTGGGCAAGGCGGTAGTGACAGCGGGCGTGTTCCTTCCACCCAATGCCCTGGGCTGTGTTTGAGTCCAGGTAGACAATTGGTTGGCCTTCCCAGGTGGCTCAGCTGGTAAAGAATCCACCTGTTAATACAGGAGATACAAGATACGCAGGTTCGATCCCTGGAGGAGGAAATGACAACCCATCCCAGTATTCTTGTCTGGAGAATTCCGTGGACAGAGGAGCCTGGGGTCTACAGCCCATAGGGTCACAAAGAGTTGGACATGACTGAGCGACCGAGCACACAACAAGACTATGGGATATGAGCTCTCATTCCCAGAGAGGAAGGTCAAGAAGCACTCTCAGCATCCCAGCTGAGAAAGGATGACAGCCAGTGGAGGAGAGAGGCATTGTCGCTACTCCTGCAGTGCCCAGCCTCGCTGGGCGAGGCAGCCTCTGACACCGAGGCTGGCATTTCACAGTGGGCATCCACATCTGGAGCAGCAGTGAAGCAGCCTGCAAAGCTGAGGACCTTGACAAGGGGGCCTGGGAAAGCAAGAGCAGAAGAGCCCTAGGGCCTCCGTGCGGTGGTTTCCGGGATGAGGAATTCTGCTCTTGCCAGACAAAGGCATCTGCTCTCCTGCAGTGCTCAGTGTGCGTCTACAAGGCTGGGAGGCTGGTGGAGACCTGAGTCACACTCTCCTGCCACGTGTGTGAGCGGGGAACATTTCAGGAAGTCTTGAGGTGGGTTGGCAACAGGAGGAGGAATGCAGGAAGCAGGTGTAACATCATGTGACTATAGACAAAGCTCCTGAGAAGCCTCTAAGATCCCTTCAAATCGTGGCACAGGCACCTGAGACTACCATTTCATCCCACTCATGTTTTCTTTCCTTATAGTCTCACCCTGGAGAAATTTACACACAAAGTTCAGTCAGGGGAGCCTTCGTTAGCTTCCTCTTCCATGAAGAGGAAAGATAAGCACAACCTGCAATATATTCCCTAAGTATGAGCTGAGAGTTAGGCAGAGCTCAAGTCACAGGGATAAATAGGATGTCCTTGTCACACGCTTCAGCCTCCTGCTCCCAGGAATCTGCTGTTTAACAGAAGAATTCTATCCTATGGCCCGAAGTTAGGGCTGAGTGTTTTGCAAATCAGGGGATCTGTTTATTTGCACTAAAAATATTTAACTCAATCCATAAACAGATGGAATGGGGACCAGGAGGTCATGTTTTGTGATTCAACTGAAATAATTCCTTTCTTTTATCCCATTGGTAACCAGAGGGACAGGGACAAGATGAAATGATGTATATAACCATGTTTTGTAAACACTAAAGCTCTCAGAGCACAGAGTGAAATCTGATGAGAGTAGCAGAATAGTTACTTGTTAAAGTAGGGATGATAGCAAAATGTGGTAGCTTTAAAATTCTGTTAGCTCCATTTTCCAAATGCATTCATTTCAGTCTTTGTCCACCACATGATTGCTAGTCGTGATTTTTTTTTTTTTTTTTTGCTCAAACTCATGTCCATTGAGTCTGTGACACTATCCAATCATCTCATCCTCGGCCACTCCCTTCTCTTTTTGTCTTCAATCTTTTCTAGCATCAGGGTCTTATCCAATGAGTTGGCTCTTCTCATCAGGTGTAGAAAGTATTGGAGCTTCAGCTTCAACATTAGTCCTTCCAATGAACACCCAGGATTGATCTCCTTTAGGATTGACTGGTTTGATCTCTTTGCAGTTCAAGGGACTCTCAAGAGTCTTCTCCAGCATCACAGTTTAAAAGTATCAATTCTTTGGTGCTCAGTCTTCTTTATGGTCCAATTCTCACATCCATACATGACTACTGGAGAAACCATAGCTTTGACTGTATAGACCTTAGTTGGCAAAGTGATGTCTCTGCTTTTTAACATGTTGTCTATGTTTGTCATAGCTTTCCCTCCAGGGAGCAATCATCTTTTACTTTCATGGCTGCAATCACTGTCCACATTGATTTGGGAGTCCAAAAAAATAAAATCTGTCACTGCTTCCACTCTTTCCCCATCTATTTGCCCTGAAGTGATGGGACCAGATGCCATGATCTTAGCTTTTTGAATGTTGAATTTTAAGCCAGCTTTTTCACTCTCCTCTTTCACCCTCATCAAAAGGCTCTCTAGTTCCTCTTCACTTTCTGCCATTAGGATGGTACCATCTGCACCTCTGAGGTTGTTGATATTTCTCCTGGCAATCTTGATTCCAGCTTGTGCTTCATCCTGCCAGGCATGTTGTATGATGTAATCTGCACATAAGTTAAAAAGTCAGGGTGACAATATATAGCCTTGACATACCCCTTTCCCAATGATGAACCAGTCTGTTGTTCCATGTAAAGTTCTAACTGTTGCTTCTTACCCACATACAGGTTTCTCAGAATTTTAAGTAATGACAACCCTTTATCGCTCATTAAATTTGTTCCAAACTTAGCTAAGTGTTGCCTATTCCTGTCTGAATACACTTAGTTGCTTTAACAGATCCTTTACCTTCCAAGAGAGAGGATGCAGGAGGCTCAGGCTCCAGGATTCCGTTTGCTTTAGTCACCCTTCAAGACCTGTTGCTTATTTCTGTTTTCTTTTGCTCAGTTGTCACCTCTAGATCGTTTACATCTAGACCTTCTCCTTGGTTACCATAGCCACCTCCAGATGCTGTCAGTTTGCATAGCTCTTAATTCTAATCATTTCCCTTAAGAGTCAGTACCACACCACCCCTGTGTCCTCTGTAGACTCTGGAACTCCAGGTGGAAACAGATGCTGAGATCTTATATTAGTGTGGGAAGAGTTTGGTCAATTCTACTCTTCAAGTTCAGTTTTAAAGAGCAGCGAGTGGAGAAGCTGTCATATAAGTCAAAGACAGGTCCAGGTTCTAGACTTTGAGCTGTGATACTCATCACTGGGTCAATAAGGTAGAATAAGATGATTAGACATTTTATCGAGGCCATGTGAGTATTAAGGAAAAGCAGCCAAGACAGGACAATTAATGCAAAGTCTTTGACTCCTGAGCTTTCCCAGTAAAGCTTTGGGAATCCATGCTATAAAATCTCCTTCTGAATGGATTCACGTATATCTTTCAGCAGCTGATTCTGTCCTCATTGCTCTCGCAAGGCGACCCTGAGGATCCTGTAGTGACAAGAACACAGTAGTAAAAATGAGAGTGGAGAAGCCGGGGTGGTGATGCTGTTTCTTGCTAGTTAGCTGCTTTTTGTTCCAGAATGGTGCCACAGAGTTAAACGAAGGTTTTCCCCCAACTATTGAGAGGTATTCTTTCATTAAGCATGAATGATTGGAATACAGTAGGTGCATTTTTTATTTTCTTCTTTTAAACTTGAAAACCAGTTTCCCAAGGTCTGGGTCAGCAGCTGACCCATACTCCTGAGAAATCAGAAAAGCTCTCTGACCCAGTCACCACACACCCATGTCATAGGGAGAGCCGATTCCTGGAGCCCCAGGAAATCTGTGCAGCCCGCACCATCGATGCATGCAGAAGTAACCTTTACTCCCAACTTTTCAGAATTTTAACCAAAGAATAGACATGACAACCATTCTCCAAAATACATATTAAACACACATTATGTGCTAGGAATTCTTTTAGACATTGAGAGTTGAGAATACAACAATGAACAAAACATAAAAATCCTGCCTTTATGCAATGTACAGACCAGGGAATGGATTGAATATATTATGTGTTAGGCTATGATAAATGCTACAGAGAAAGTAAAGTGGATGCAGTGGACAGAGGACGCTGGCATGGTCATTGCAGATTTAAGCTGGGTGATGCAGTGGATAGAGAACGCTGGCATGGTCATTGCAGATTTAAGCTGGGTGATGCAGTGGACAGAGAATGCTGGCATGGTCATTGCAGATTTAAGCTGGGTGATGCAGTGGACAGAGAATGCTGGCATGGTCATTGCAGATTTAAGCTGGGTGACCAAGAAAAGTATTGCCGAGGAGGTGAGACTCGGATAGACTTGAAGGAAGAGAGTGATGAGATATCCGGGGAGGGTTCTAGGCTTAGGCATGGGGCAGTCCTGCCATTCCCCCAGAGACCTCTCTAGGAGGCCAAGACAGCTGACTCACGGTGAGTGAGAGGGCATATGTAGAAAATGCAGGAAGCAAAGGAGAGACCTGGGATCCAGTGGTGGCTGTGGGAGACCCCAGGAGCTGTCTTGGGCTCTGCTGTGGAGCATAAACAGAAAGTTGGAGTGGGAGGTGGAAGCGCAAGTGGAAGCAGAAAGGTCAGGCTGTGGCTCCTGCAGTCAACTGTCACTCAGGCCAAGCTGGTACGGCTCGCTGCACGGTAGATTGATAAACCAAGAGACAAGTTGTTGGGGCAAGAAATAGTGACTATTTGCAAAGCCAGCTGGCAGAAGAGAGGGTGAACTCATGTCCCAAAGAACCATCTTACCCAAGTCAGAAATCAGACTTTTAGACTAAAAAAGGAAGGAGGTGTGGTTGGTCGTTGCAAACTTCTTGGTGTCAGAATCCTTTGTTCTTGCAGCTTGTCCACGCATGTCAGGACATGATGTTCCTGTAAACTTCCAACAAGGCACATTTTATTCTCTGTTCTATGACTTTTTATCTCTATATGAATAGAAAAGTATTATACCCTTAAAGGTCAGATCCTTGAGAATGGGCTACCCTATATATTTCAGGCTACAGGCAATATTCTTAACTGGAAGCAAAAGCAATAGAATACAAATGTTAAAATTAAAAGAAATAGGTCCAATAACGGGGAGGGGGGGGTTCAGATTTATTCTTCCCTATTACAGTATGGATGAAGGATAAGGGTGGTTTGGACCATACGTGGAGCTTCCCTGGTGGCTCAGAAGATAAAGAATCTGCCTGTAATTCAGGAGACCCAGGTTCAGTCCCTGGTTTGGGAAGATCCTCTGGAGGAGGGCATGGTAACCCAATCCAGTGTTCTTGCCTGGAGAATCCCATGGACAGAGGAGCCTGGTGGGCTACAGTCCGTGGGGTCGCAAAGAGACTAATACACACCGGAGTGATAACAGAAGAGATAATAAAAGTGATTTGATTTGGAATATATTTAAAAGTGAGCCAACAGGATTTGCTGATGAACTAGATATTGGGTGTCAGGGAGAGAGAACAACTGCTTCATTAACTCTCTCAAGGGGTCTTAGAGTCTCTGGGTGGCCTGCCAGTTCAGAGTAGAGAGTGGGCTTTTAGACCATGCTGCCTCTCCCTGTTCAACGTCATTCTGCACACGGAATAAGATGGGCCTCTTGTGACCTCAGGCAAAGCCCAGGGATTAGATGATAAATCACTGGATATAAACACATTAAATTAGGAGTCATAAAGGATTATCTTCCTTCCCAGGCCTAAAAAACGTATGTCTTCTTTCACACCATGTCAGTAGGCTTTTCAGAAGGGACCCTCATGCCTGGCTTACACAGGCCTCCAGATAACAGGAGCCCTTAGGTGGTACCCTTTACTGTTCATCACCTCCCCCCACCCCTCCCATTCTGGCTATTCACTCTCTTCTGGATATCCTTGGAATCTTGTTATTATTTTTCTAAAGCAGGAGTGTTTATGATCTTCCCCGCACAGACTAGAAAATAGTTTTATTAAACTACTCATAAAAGAGGCGAAGTTAATAAAAGAGAGAGTTGAGGGAGACAAGGGAGCCACAGGCTTCAAGAGGAGCACGTTTTAAATGTTTTAAACAGCTCCGTCTGCCCGCACTCCCTTCCCCGATCAGCTATCACTGTGGTATTTTTGCTGGCATCAGCGACTTTCCACCTCATCTTTCTTGCTCACAGGTAGTTTTGAAACCTCATTTCAACCTGTTTGGATGGGATGCCAGCGCTTGACTGGAGCTGGGCCTCCACCAGCAATCTGGCACTCTGTCCTGGCCGGTTCCGCTGTGAGCTGCAGAAAATGACAAACGACCAAGGGTTCACGTGGGGCGGCTGAAACAGGTGTTTCCTCAAACTGCACGTGCTCCTGCACATGATCTTTGCTGGTGGGATTCAGCTTTGTCAGCCCCACCCCAGGAGAGACAGCAAGATTGCCTTTACACGCCTGGATAAAGTGGAACTCTTCTTGGGGGTAATGCTATGCCTGGAGATTTGCTACCCATCTCTTCTATTGTACATGTGAAGATGCATTTCTTACTGCCTGGAAGATACTGCAGCTGGAAGCAAGGTCTGTATCAGAAGCTGGCTTTCCAGAACATTTAATCATGGCAGGCACCACCCCCTTCTCTTTCCTCACCACCACCCCCCGCCCCACACCTCTTTCCAATGAATGGGAATATGTAAGGTCCTTGAAGGATAACCACCTCCACACTCAACTATAATGCATCTCCATAATTGAATGGGGAGAGTCAGGGCAGAAGCAGCGAAGAGATGTGGCCTTTTCTCTGCCAAGGGAAGATTTTACAAAGCATGGAGAAGGGATGGGACAAGAGAAAGGGAGATGGATCAGATTTCTGAAGAGTTAGAGCAGCTGTAAGCTTGTGCATATGAATAGAGGCTGACTATACAAAGCCACGAACCCTGGAGCAAAAGACCATTTGACTACATCAAAGGCAAGAAGGAAACTCGGAGGGCGGGGGTGAGGGAGGTGGGAGAAATAATAACGGTTGTATTAAAATGGTAAATAATGGAATTCATAAGTTATCGCCGGAGTTGAAATGGAATATGAGGTTCTCACTCTCCTCCCGTCTTAAGCCTTGTGTGCTGTTGATGTGGTTTATTAAACAGCTGTCACAACCCAGGCCTCCGAGACAGATGCACTCAATAGGGTACGAAGAAGAAATTCCAGGAGAGGCAGCAACCAGTTGTGCCACAGGCTCGCCAACTACAAAACTCTTCCCAGCCTCCCCCACCCCCATGCCAGCTAAAGAAAATAGAAAAAGAAAAGGGGGGGGGGAACCTAAAGGAACAGGAAATCAAGTAAAAGAGCAATACAAGTAAATAAAGGAGGATGGCTCCTCTGGAAAAAGAAATGCAGAAATCTTTTCCTCCCACAATTAGTTACAATGTATCTGGTGAGCCAAGCAAGTTACCTGCTGTGATGTTCACAAAGATGGACGATGTAGTACCTACCCTTTTGGCGACTTAGAATCCAAGGTGACACTGAATTGAAGAATGAGTAGGCTTTGCCAGAATAACTCTTAGAAGAAGCTGTTCCCAGGCAGAGAGATTAGAGGCAGGCAAATCTGTCATTTGTGTGGCTTGAGCAACAGTGAGGAATGGAAGCAGGGGATCCAAAAAAACAGGTTGGGGCAAAATGGAGAAGATTCTTGAATGTCCATCCTCTGGCATTTGGATGCGATCCTAAAGAAAAGGTGAACTTTTTAAGGGGTTTTAATCAAGAAGCAAGGGGCTTCCCAGGTGGGCCCATGGTAAAGAATCCGCCTACCAATGCAGGAGACTCAGGACACAAGGGTTCGATCCGTAGGTCAGAAAGATGCCCTGAAGGAGGAAATGGCAACCCATTCCAGTATTCTTGCCTGGAAAATGCCACGGGCAGAGGAGCTTGGTGTGCTGCAACCCATGGGGTCGCAAAGAGCTGGACACAACTGAGCAACTGAGCATGCATGTGGGCAATCTAGAAGCAATCAGGTTTGCATGTTAGAAGGACCTGTTTAGTAGCTGTGGGAAGGACCTGCAGAAAGGAGACTGGAGTGGAGATAAGGAGACCATTCAAGGGCTAGTGCAACAGTCCAGGTGAGGGATGGCTCCAGATTATAGGAATAAAGTAGGGTAATTAAACAGTTAGTTTAAAAATCCTATTAGGGACAGAGAGGGGATTTGAAAGGGAGTTTGAGCCACTGATGTAAGCTAATGACCACTCAAGAGAAGAATCCAATAACGAGCTACAAGCTACAGTAGCTTGAAGGAAGACCTGCTGCATTCAAGTGCTAGGCACGCTCAAGCCACAAATCCTGAGAGTTAAAACATAAAACAACAGATGTGGAGTCTGAATCTTATACGAAGTCAGGGAATTAATGGTCCTTGAAGAGTAGCATTTCTGCATGTGGCCAAGATAGGAATATAGGTGAAAGGGGGCGGGGGGGAAGAAAAGCTAGGTGAAAAGGGACATTATACTGAAACCTTGAAACAGATCGCCATATTGCAGTGTATATCACACCCCTTTTGCTAATATAACAATGATTTAAATAGCACCATGACTATTCCTGTTAGACCATATAGTGTCAAAGCAGGAAAATGACACAAACCTTGACCTCTGTCCAAAAATGAGGGAAAAGGGTGGTCTTCTCCCAAACCCACTTTTTCTCTGATTATGAAAATGTAGCTCTCTTTGTTCACGGGGCTGCACTCCCTTGCTGCTTGTGTCTGCACAAGCATCCTATGCTAATCAGCTCCCTCTTTGCTTATCACTTTGCCTCACACTGGATTCTTTCTGCAACAAGATGAAAGAAGCTGAGCTTCAGTAAGTCCTGACAGCAGTGAGTGGTTTCAGTGAAAAGGCAGTGGGTTTGAGTCCCCTCCTAAGTCAGGAATCAGGCGTTGGGATTCAAGTCCCAAACTGAGTTTTGGCTGGGTTTGAGTCCCTCCTGGGGAAAGGTGTGGTTTCACAGACAATTTTGCAGAAGAGATGGACCCCAGTCCTCTCCAGCCCAGTCTGTGATCTTTGGCCCGTAGTTACACTGGTCACTCTTCAGTTCTTCAGACTGCATGGCCTGCAGATGGTGGCCTGGAGGAGCCAACAAGAGCTGCATCGCAGGTCCCTGAGAGTAGAAGTGAAGTCCTGGGTCCTAGAAGAAGAGTTTCCAAGACGTAACTGGCTCCATGCACAGCATTGTCAGTCCCAGAGTCAGAGTAGCAGTTTTAAGCACCAAAAGAGCCCCCTAAGATTAGTATGCACTTTGGAAGAATCCTATTCCCATTTTTAGGCTAGATAGTAATTAACTCCCGTTCCAAAATTCCTTAAAATAGTGTGGCTTTTGCTTCTATTCACAAGTAGATTCAACAATTTCTTGTGATGTCGCGCTAACCAATTGTTAATTACACCATTATTTTATTATCCGGAAATGAGGAACACTTGCTATGCTATAACATTTTTGAATTCCAGAGAGAAAAGAAATTGGATTGCTAGGTTTTTTTTTTTTTTTTGAGAGGAAGGAAATAAAAATCCTTAAATCAGTCTATTCTTTGCCTTATAGTCTTTTCTCAGCAAGTGCTGCATGATAAAGTAATTGTGCAATTAGGAATAAATGGCTTATAAGAGCGACATCTTACTTTGTTCCAAAAAGGTGTAAACGTTCTGTGTTCCTTTTTAAAATTGCTCAATTTGTACTAGAAAAGAAGTCAGGAATATAATTTTGGAATAATTGTGCTTTATAAGTTTGGTAACCAAGATTTTCCCATTGGCATGGTTCCTACATTTTCTCCAAACAATATCAATGTGTTTCAGGAACTATTTAGAAATAGGATGAACCGTCTCCCTCAAATCTGGCTTTGATTATCTTGGGCCAAGATAATCAACAACCTTGGGTTGTCATCATGTACTTTTCTTCCTCTGAGCAGATTATGTAAGACATGGAGAAAACACTAGATGAATGTAAGTATATTAATTTTTATCTTTATGATTGCTTCAGCTCAGAGGTAAAGAATCCACCTACAACACAAAAGACAACACAAGAGACACGGGTTGAATACCTGGGCCAGGAAGATCCCCTGGAGTAGAGAATGGCAACCCAGTCCAGTATTCTTGCCTGGAAAAATCCCATGGACAGAGGAGTCTGGCTGGCTACAGTCCTTAGGATTGCAAAGAGCTGGACACGACTGAAGTGACTTAGCACATACGCACAGCTAATAAAAGTGAGGTTTTTTTCTTCTTCTCATTTTAATGGTGGTTTGAAAGCTAGAGTACACTGATAACTTTTCACATCAGCTTAATAAGTTAGCATCCTGATTTTGGTGGAAACATAAAGTTTACATGCCAAGAAGAGAAGAGAGATGCACGTAGAGCTTGGGGAAAGGTAATTGTAATTTGCCAGACAAGAGCCCCAGAATTTAATTTTTTATTCTGAAGCAAGAGCTGGTTGAGAAGAGTATCCCATTGTATGTGTAAGCCTCTATCCTTTTCTAGGACCCCACCTTACATATTTGATCCTAAGAAGGTCCTATGACTGAGGAAGACAGACATGCCCACTTGCCAGGGAGGATCATTGGAAACACTCCATGATCCTCTTGCCAGTTTTTTATATCTGAATAAAAGGAGCTTTACCCCAAACCGATATGTCTCTCCCAAGGGTATCAGAATGAGAGAATGACATAACAGATGTGGATGCACTTAGAAAGAAAATTCAATATATAAATGCAAGAGATTCTTGGTTTTTATTACAGAGATCCATCTAGTCCTGCCACATTATGACAGAAAAAGCCCTATTAGCTACATATATTATAATAATCTATTATTGGTAGAACCAGCCTTGGGTGGCAGCAGCTGGCCTTGACTGTTACCGTAGAAATTTGTTAGAGATATGATAGATGAAGAGGTGAGGCTGGTTAGTGTGTGTTAACGGCAGAACACTGTCTTGTTTCAGTCCCAGCCCTGTGAATTTTTCCAGAAGAACCTGTGTCTAAATGAGGCTCTCAGAGCCAGGTTGGAGAGACTATTAGGCTGAGGGCCGAAGTCCTGGTTTCTAGACCCAGCTGTTCCACTTACTAATTGGGCAAAATCTTTCTGAAATGATTCTTTTAAGTAGGCCTAGTTATGTCATAAGTGAGTTGTTGAGTTATGAACTGGGTACTGGGCTCCTAAATGCCAATGTTTCATTTTTGAGGGGCAATAAGACTGAAACTTAGGATCCAAATGAGATACAGATACTTTTTTCTCATTCATTCATTCATTCATCAAACATAAAGTGTGTGTTAATTGCTCAGTCACGTCCAACACTGACTGTAGCCCACCAGGCTCCTGTGTCCATGGAATTCTCCAGGTAAGAATACTGAAGTGGGTGGCCATTTCCTTCTCCAGGGGATCCTCCCAACCCAAGGATTGAATCCTGGTCTCCTGCATTATGAACAGATTCTTCACCATCTGAGCCACCAGGGAAGCCCACTGTCCAAGGTAAATGCTGAGTGGTTAGTATGTACCAGGCCCCAGTTTTAGGCACAGAGGATGGGATAGAGAACAAAGAGAAAAAAAGTCCTTTTCCTCCTGAGGGTTACAATCCAGTGAAGAAGACACTATTGTTTCCTATGGTTGCTATTAATAAAATAAATGATTACAACCAGTAATTTAAAAACCAGTGATTTAAAAACAATACAAATTTATTCTCTCATAGTTCTGGAAGCTAGAAGTCCAAAGTTAAGGTGCTGGAGGGTCATACACCGTTCATTCACAGGTCTTACGAGAGAACCCCATCCTCACCTCTTCCAGGTTCTACTGGTTGCTGGCATTCCCTGGCTTGTAGCCGTATCGTTCTAATCTTCAAGGCCACCATCTTCAAATCTCTTTTTGCAGTGTTTTCAGCATCTCTATGTATGTCAAGTTCTCCTTCTACCTCCATTTTATTCATGCGATTTTATTTAGGGTTCATTCAGATAATTCAGGATAATCTTCCCAACTTGACAATCCTAATTTAACCGCATCTACAAAGATATTTTTTCCATGTAAGATATACGTGAAGGTTCCAGGGGTTAGGATGTGAATATCTTGGAGGAAGACATCTTTCCAGCTAGTGCAGAGCAATAGTTAACTGATAGACCAGTAGAGGTATAATATGTCAGATGATATTGAGGGCAAGAGACGGGGAGGGTGACAGGGGTCTTGGGGTGGGGTGGGGTGGGATTACTGTTTTAGATTCAGTGTCAGGAAAGCTCTTGCTGAAATGCTGATCAAGTCAGGGATCGGAAAGAAGGGAAGGAGCAAGTTCTGCAGGGATGCTTTTTTTGGGCAGAGCTAACACACCATGAGTTTGAGTGAACTCCAAGAGTTGGTAATGGACAGGGAGGCCTGGCATGCTGCAATTCATGGGGTCGCAAAGAGTCGGATATGACTGAGCAACTGAACTGAACTGAACACACCACAAGAGGGATGCTATTCCCATCAATTGTAGCCCCATTTCCTGTAAGTACAGCCTCCTGATCATCCTGGCCCAACATAGTCTCAGCTGTTGTTGGACTTCTGGTCTTGATTTCTTAATGAAGACAACATTACTCAATCTGGATGAATCTGGGGCATCCTGAGTTACAGATCGAATGTCCTAGAGAACCTCATGAAAATGACCATGGAATCCTTGGCCTTCTGGTGTCTCAATGAACTTCTGATGTAGAGAAGCTTACAATTTGAAAGATATAGGTCAATCACTTCCTTTCTACGGGAACTATTCTTTTCTTTTAGGGTTTCCAGTTATTTTTCTTTCTCCTCTTTGTTTCCCCAATTTTCTATTATCAGAAAATCAGAAACATTCAGATTTCTGTGCTGGATTTTTCTGAAAAATATTTCTACTTTATATTGAGATAGTGAAATTGTTCCCTTCTGTTCCACTGATCTACCTTAGGAACTTGAACTCATTTCAATATTTCTGAAGGCAACTGCTTCACTCTTTCATGACTTGAAAGCTAGGGACAGAGAGGTAGTGTCTCACTATCTCCTGCATGACCGATGTGTGGGCTGCACATGGACTTTGCATTTCACATCTATCAAGCATCATTCACAGAAAAGTTAGTGGTGTCCCTTGAAGCTGAGGTCTGTGGTGACACTATAGCCTCATTCACAGCGGGTACAGGAAAATCTTCCACATGTAAGCAAATGGCTCCATTCCTTCCATGCCCAGTAAGTCCTTGAGATCCTCTCCATAAGAATTCTGAGTCTTCTGAAGCAGAACTATCCCTGGAAGGCATGCGTATGGGTTTTTTAACACCAGCATCAGCCATTAGCATCTTAAAGAATATCGGTTTATTCTTACTATATTTAGTAAGAGCACATTTTTAAAAGAAAAAGAAGGAAATTCAAGGTTGAGCTAATGAATTGTGTGGAAAAATATCTTCCACCTCCCAGCAATTGTGTAAAGACAAAGAATGAATGTGAAAGGTGAACATATAAAAAAGGGAAGTGGCAGGCATTGAAAGCTCTAGTTCATCACAGCAGTGTTGCTCTGGCAAGTCATTTCAGCTTTCTGGACCTGCTGTTACTAATTCCTTATACAGAGATTCATAATAAATGAACATGTCCCTTTTAGTTCTTCAGCTTATGATCTAATTTAATAACTCCCATCTACTTAGTGTTTATGCCAGACACTTATTAAATCCTTTACATGTTTTATTTTACTTAATCCTTCCAACAGCCTCCATGAGATAGTTACCATCACTCTCTCTCTTTTAGAGATGAGGAAACTGAGGCTCGTGGGATTTAGTAAATTGCTTACATTCCCATAGCTTATAAGTGACTAAGCCAAGATTAACTCCATGTCAATTTAATGCTAAAGTTCTTCCCCTTATCTACCACATACTATGGTCAGAGGACAGAGCATACCATATCATAAAAAGTGCATACTGGAGACCTGTTCCCAGTTCTTCCCAGCCTGAATCCAACAAAGACTTTTTAAAATTTTCCTGATTCCTGAAGGATAGGGTCAAGTAAATGAGGAAAAACCCCCAAACCCTATGTTTTATGTTTGTGGTTGTCATCACAGATGGTCTTAAAATTGGAGCTTTCTGGCAACATTTTCAAAATTCTCAGAGAACATGTGTGATGATGGTGATGTCACTTAATGATACGTGGCTGGCCTGCTGATGTAACATACAAGCATTTTGCTAATCTAGGCAATATAGAGCTTGCATTTAGCTACTCCAAACCAGTTCTTTTGCTTAATATGATGAAATGTTTACTGCAGACAAGTTTAGTAGGGCTCACTTTTCACTTTCGTGCACTGGAGAAGGAAATGGCAACCCACTCCAGTTTTCTTGCCCGGAGAATCCCAGGGATGGAGGAGCCTAGTGGGCTGCTGTCCATGGGGTCTCACAGAGTCAGATATGACTGAAGAGACTTAGCAGCAGCAGCAGCAGGTGACATCTATGGATAAGTTAGTCATCAAATGGCTCCCATGACTTGAAAAAAAAAAAAAAACATAGTCTTGGTCCTGAGCTCATGGATTTAACCTGGGGTTCTCCCACCTGTGAAGCTGCCTCCAAGGAGTTACCGTAGCTAAGAGGCAGAGAAGACTTGATAAGGCAGCATCAGGACGTCTGTCCAGGAAACGTGCTGCAGTCTCCTAGGCTGGAACAAGCGCATCTCTTAAGCATGGCCCATCATTTTGATTTTTTCTGTGACAGTTTCTAAATGTGCATAGAGACAACCTGGCCCCCTTTGTATTCATGTATTCCAGCACACAACATCTGATTTTCTGCATGGCAGGAGCCAACCAAGCGCCCACTCTCCATTCCCTGGTTCGCCGTTTTAATGCATTTCATGATTTTGTTGCTTTGGCGTGCATTTCAAAATGACACATTTGATCAGTTCTTTAGGTAATATTGATGTTTTGCCCTTTCAAATGTGTCATTTGATTTTCTGATGTTATTCTCCATCTGCTTTGGTAACACTTTCATTTAGTCCCAGCTTTTTATTGGGTCCCCAAAGGTTTATATAAAGGAATCTGACTGGAGGGTATTTTATTTTATTTTAAAAATGTTTTTGTCCATTCTTGGCTCTTGTGTACCCCAACCCCACCTTTCCAACCCACTTCCTCCCTCCCCTGCTCTTTCCCCTCCTCTACCATCTCACCTCTTTCTCCACCCTTTAAAACACTGTGAATAAATTCTGCTCTCCAACAGCCTCAAACGCCAGACCTTCCTCAATTGTATTTAAGTATTTCATTGTGTAAGGCCTATCGCCTTGGCTCTGCTATTCCCTGTGGATTCAATCAAAGAGCAATCTTTAAAAGCAGCTATGGGGAGAGGGCTGGTGTTTTACATTTCTGACAAGTTTTCATTGCCCTTGTTGAAGACATTTGCAAACTGCAATTCCAAAATTTTCAAGGCAGAAACAAAGCCTTAGTAAAGTCTGTTCTTTTCTCGTTGTTTGACTTTACAGCACTGATTGTATTTACCTTACATTCTTGGCAGGTTAATTTCCACATTTCTGATCTCTTAACCTCTTCTTCGAGTACAGAAAATGCAGATGTTAGAGACACGCAATGAGGTTGAGAGACTGATTGAAAATAAACACATGCCAGTTTCTTCCTTGTAAAATATCTGAAGAGACCCGAGAAATAAAGTAAATGATAAAAAATGCCTTTATGTTTGCAATTGTCATCACTGATGTTCTCAAAACTTAGATTCTGTACAGAAGGGCTGTGCAATCTGTGAGTTCATCTTGTTTAGTTAGAAAAAGTCCCCGACATAAATGCATTAGCTAAAGAATTTTTCTTTTAAGAAAAGACATTATATTATAAATAAGTACCATCAAGTAAGCTGATAGCAACTATTTCATTTATGTCATGGGATAAGTTAAGGATTTATTCATTAGAGGGAATGAATAAAGTTACAGGCTTATGAAAATCATTGTATCTTCTATGGTGGCAAAGTGGAAGGAAGGCAGACAAATTCACAGAAGTCTAGCCTTCGGCATAAATGTAAATCAACCAAGTTTGTCTTTAGGATTCTTCCACTTTTCTGTCTTCTTTTCTACATAATCGGTGTATCTGATGCCCCTCTTAAGTTCCTGGTAAAATTGTATAGTGTGATGAGGAGAGCACTCATTTTGACTTAAAAATAACTAGTATTTTGATACAGAGCTAGAATTTTAATATGGACTCTGGCACCATCCAATTGCATACCTAAACTTCATGACTGATTTCCTCATCTAAGATAAATTAGATGACTATTGCCTATTTCGCAGGAGGAAGCTGATGTCATTCCTGGTGTGATGGAACCTGCCAAAAACAGAATCCAAGTGCATGCTGCATTAGGATGGGAGCTAGCCCTGGATCAGCGTTCTGTCCGTGAGGAACAGCATCCTGGGGGAGACACATTATAAGCTGAGTCGGGGCACTGTGTGCACAGACGCCACTGGGGAAAGAAGCAGTTCGCAGGTCCAAATGGATGAGGTTGTCTATAACTTAAGGATGATGACCGGATATAGACACCAGAAGGAAAGACGGGGTGTGATGGCGCACACATTTCTTCAGGAGATTACTGGCTGCCTGCTCTTGTCTTTCTTTTTGACCACTTCCTTTAAGTGTAAATTTGTTTTGATCCCTCTAGACTTCCAAGCTTTCCTTTTTTTTTTTTTTTAACCCTAAAGAAAGACTGACAGGAGGATATTTTGGTTCTTCACAGCACATGACCCCAACAATGAGCCTCCTCTCTCTCAGCGATACTGGGAGAACAGTATCCACATCTGTCTCTTTACTAGAACAGAAACTCCATAAATACAGTGATGTCTGGTCTCCTTTTTCATTGATGCATCCCCAGCACTGAGAACAGAGGCTGATTCACACTTCCCACTTAGTAACTATGTGTTGAATGAATAGATGACTTATTGTTGTTCTGTTGCTCAGTCATGTTTGACTCTTTGCGACCCCATGGACTGCAGCACTCCAGGCCTCCCTGTCCATCGGGAGTTACTCAAACTCATGTGCATTGAGTCAGAGATGCCATCCACCCATCTCATCCTCTGTCGTCCCCTTCTCCTCCTGCCTTCAATCTTTCCCAGTATTAGGGTCTTTTCAAATGAGTCAGTTATTCACATCAGGTGGCCAGAGTATTGGAGTTTCAGCCTCAGCATCAGTCCTTCCAATGAATATTCAGGACTGATTTCCTTTGACTGGTTGGATCTTGCAGTCCAAGGGACTCTCAAGAGTCTTCTCCAACACCAGTTCAAAAGCATCAATTCTTTGGTGCTTAGCTTTCTTTATAGTCCAACTCTCACATCCATACATGACTACTGGAAAAATCATAGCCTTGACTAGACGGACATTTGGTGGCAAAGTAATATCTCTGCTTCTGAATATGCTGTCTAGGTTGGTCATAACTTTCCTTCCAAGGAGTAAGCATCTTTTAATTTCATGGCTGCAATCACCATCTGCAGTGATTTTTGAGCCCCCCCAAAATAAAGTCTGTCACTGTTTCCATTGTTTTCCCATCTATTTGCCATGAAGTGATGGTACCGGATGCCATGATCTTAGTTTTTTGAACGTTGACTTTTAAGCCAGCTCTTTTACTCTCTTCTTCCACTTTCATCAAGAAGCTCTTTAGTTTTTCTTCACTTTCTGCATGAAAGAATTTTTAAATTACATAGTGACTTGGGGACATAAAGAACCAATGACCACTGAATCTTTATGGCGCATATTGCTGTTCCTAGTTGCTCAGTCATGTCCAATTCTCTGTGACCCCGTGGACTGTAGCCCACCAGGCTCCTCTGTCCATGGAGAATCTTCAGGCAAGAATACTGGAGTGGGTTGCCATGCCCTCCTCCATGGGATCTTCCCAACCCAGGGATCAAACCCAGGTCTCCTGCACTGCAGGCAGGTTCTTTACTGTCTGAGCCGCCATGGAAACCCATGGTGCGCATTGGTGACTGGCAAATAGTTGAATGAATGACATTCTTTTTCTATTAACAGTTGTGAGATTTTTTTTTTTTCTCCTATTTTGACTTACAGTTCCTTGAGAGTAAGGTGAAATATTTTTAAATGTTATTTGTATTTTTTCCTGTTCAATTATTTGTCATTCTCTTGAAGGCAGGTTTTTTATGTCTTGTACACTAATGTCTGTTCTCCTTGATGTGAATATTTCCCCTGATGAAAGACAAGGGAAATGCCAGCTAGATATTTCATAATTGGGCCGTTTGACTACTTTGCTATTTTAAGCACCAAAGATTTTGCTTTGAGCTAAGGCTGTATGTAGCTCCACAAATACCTTTTCACAATCTTATGAATTAAAGGGGCATATGTTATGAGTATTTCCATTTCTTAATGAAGAGATTGAATCCCCAGCTGCGTGTTTTTGTCTAGAGTGACAGAGCTGTGGGATTTATAGTCCATCGTTTCCCCCTTTGGAGCATTAACCCAAGGAAATTTTGTTTTAAAAGAAAACACAAGGATGACAGAAAATAAGTGTGGAGTCATATTTCCAAACATGGACAAACTCTTCTTTTGTTAAAGATCAGGTGCCTTTTTGCTGCAGGTGCGCTGGCATTGTTCTTTGATTAATCCATGCTGGACGGGCCTCCTGGCTAATCTCATTAACTAATAATGCTTCTGGGTAATTAGCTTGATGTGTGCAATTATGCTCAGATTGTAGGGCTTTTTTCCCCTCACTTTGGTAGCTTTAGTATGTATTTAATGCTTTGGAGTGCTCTGGCCCTTTGAGAAATTGAGCAAAATGCCCAAATCTTTTCCCATCAAGAAAGCATGACAGTCTACCTGGCGATGGAATTATCTGATGTTCATCTACTAAGAAATGTCTTACTGTCAGAAATTTCTCAATTATGCTCACACAGACACACATACACATATATACACAGACCATACACACAGTCCAGATGAGGAAATCTGGAAGCACTTCCAGAACTATCCATTTTGGCTGAAGTCATGAATCTCCCAGTTTCGTGATAAAATTTCTTACTAGAATTTAGCTACATACCCCGAACTAGAAAGATAATTCTGCATAGTAGACAACTATGACTGCCATGTGGAAACAATATAAAATCTTTGATCCTTTAAAGATCTGTTCTCTTTCTGCAAAGAACGAAGAGATCTAAGCTGTTGTCTCCACTCTGCCACCATCTAGCCTTGTGACTTTGGGCAAGGCATTTAACCTCTGTGGCACTGAATTCACGTATCTACAAAATGAGAAAGCCCCTTCAATCAGTCAATATGTTTTAAGCTCCTACGGTAAACTGGACCTGTGATAAACGAGACATCATGAGTGTGTAAGAAAGACTCAGCCCACCTACACTGTCATCTCACCAGGTTGAATTAAATTATTTTTCTAAGATTCTTTCAAACTTGGCAACGTTATGATTCTGCTATGAACCACTCTTTCCCTTTTTTCTCGTTCCCTTCCCAGGTCCCCAGGAAGTAAGGAGAAAAAGTGAGCATATTGAGAAGCTGAATACACCAAAATGTTTGAATCCAGTTGAAGTTAGTGGTTATTCAGACCAGTAAGCATGTTTGGCCTTATTTTTCAACCTTCCCTATTATCATCCTTAATCTCACCCATTGTGATTCTGGAAAAGGGACTAGAAAAGGTTGAGATTGTGCATTTTAAACCTTCAGTCTTTCCGTGTGTCTACGAGCCAGATTATTCCTTCTTCCAGTGACGGCGGGGTACCCACCTGAATTTAAACCCAGAACGTATATCTCTGGCTACCGAGCGATGATCCTCAGCTGCTGTAACAAAACCATTTCATTTCAGGGCATTTTAGCAACCTTGCCTAAACCAGTGTTGTCAACTAAATAACCCCTATGGACACTAATGGAACCTTTGAAATGAATTGTACTATTACAGAAACTTATCATTTCTTGTTATTGCTTTTATAACCTGGAGTTTTGCTTTTCCTGGATCTGTTTGCAAAAATAACAGAGAGCACCTTAGTCATGTGCTAACACTTGCCTTGATATGATCCTGTATAGCCCTTTCAGGGAGGGAACCATCAACCATGACTCAGAAGAAATTTACAGCTGAAATGCATTATTGTCTGGCCACTGATGGTCTATCGCCCAGGTGCTTAAGGTCTGGACAAGTTGTGTTCTGTCTCCTCTGAGCCAAAGCTGGTTTATATTAATGACCAATGCACAGCAAATATATTGGATTTTATTCTCCCCTTTAACCTGCCTCGGTAATAATCTTAATGGGAAAAGAAGCTCTCATGATCTCTCTCAGAGGCCTTGTGTTCCTGCCTCTTTCAGACAATTTTTTTTTCTCCCCACACTTAGAGCTTGTTGGAGACAGAAACAGAAAACTCAGTGATTTTCTCTTTTATATTAAAAAGAAAGGGAGTGTTTGAGTGCCTACCAAAGACGGGAATTGACAATAAGTCAACTTGTGTTTTTTTATTACTCAGGTTTAGTCTAGAGAGAGATTTCTTTTTTCTCTAAACTTAGTAAATGAGACACGTTGGATGGTTCTCTAAATAGCTAAGCATTGGAGCATTTATATTGCTATTATTATTTTTATGCATACTATTTTCCCTTAGCAATAGAAAAGAAAATAAATAGTCTTTTCATTGCCAGTTCTATTTTTGTTAAGGGCTTAACTAGAAGATATATCTAATCATAATGAGCAGAGCATAAAGAATATTAAGATTAAAAGTACTTATATTTTCCTTTATCCTCTCAACAATCTCCAGATGGATTTCCTAGGGGTTGCCTTCTAAATCTTCTTACACAGTAAGCTGTAAATCCCAGATCCAGCAAGCTTCTGGTTTGGCTGAACACAGCCTTTCATGTACAATATGTACTGCCTGAATAATGGCAAAAAATTATTCAGAGGATAATTACAGCAATTGATCCTGAGATGTTTTGTAGCGTCCTTCATAGATCATTCTTCAAAGCCTCTTGGAGAAACGGTGTCTGTGGAGTCGTCTAGAAGTAGAGAGCTTCTAGAGTCCAGTGTAAAATAGATAGTCTGCAAGAATCAGTCACCTAAAAGATGGGAGATAACCCCAGAACTCATGCCAGAGGTCGAAGACAGCTCAGAGAACCAGATGATTCTGAAAGTCTGGAGGTGACAATTCCCTTGATCCCCTTCTCAGACCACAGCCTCCATCTCAGATGTTCTAATATACCTAAGCCTTTAATTGTACATTGCTCTGTAATTTCCGAGGAGCTCTCAAAGGAGTTCCCTTACATGACTCTGAGCATCTCCCTATAAAGTGAGAGGTGGTGAGCCATTAACTTTGATGGATGAGGAAAATAACGATGAGTGGTCCGATAACTTTTCCAGGGTCACAGCTTTGGCAAGTGGTGGCACCTGGGGAGAGCAGGGTCTTCCGATCAGAAGGCCAGTGGACTTTGCTCCCTGACAACCCCTAAACAGGAAGCAAAGCTCGCACTTGGCATTTTGGGGAAATGCCACAAGCCATACTTCATATTAGCATCTTTCCTACCAAAGAGGAATTATTGGAATCCTTATTCCTCCCTTTAATATCACTTCTATACACATACAGGTCCATGTACACCCCTCCACACACACGGACATGCACACACACACATGTACACACCCATCTTCTCTTTATTTTTTTCAGTGGTCCTTCCTGAGGCAGAGAACAGATGGGCAGCTGAGCAAGCATACCTGTACTGGATGCAGAAATCAATAGAGACAGTGATTTCAAAAACAGCTCCACTAGGCACTGAAATTCATGGTTTAGAGACAGTGGGAGGTTGGAGGAGGAGGAGTTTTGGAGGAGGCAAGTGTATCCTTTCTCAATGACAGCTTGTTCTCCAGAATACCTGAAGCCTTCACGATAGGCTGTAGTTAAACAGTACCAGGTCAGATGCTCAGATGGTGACATTCCAATTTTTATATTCCTGAAAACATATTATGATGTCTGGCATCAGAACATTTTATATATAGCTATATATACATTATAGCATGTTATGAGTATCATATACTTTATAATGTGTATTTATATTATTTCAGAAATATTTTATATTATTACATAATATTTATTTTTTAAAAAAACTATACAGCTTTTAATTAAGCTGTGGGGGAGATTTCGGACTGAATTGAATGAGACCTTGGTGACTAGTAATTATGGCCTGAGAGAAAAGACTGTGATGGAAACAAAGAAAGTATTAAAATCAAATAATGACTGACTTAATCTGGTCAATTAATGTAAAACAGAGATGACCAGATTTGTACCACCAAAGCATTAGCTGGCAGTTAACCTTACTTACCTCTACTTTTTACCAGGGTGTTTATTTTCCTATAGAATCCCCATGAAAAACAGCACAGTCATCTATTTGTTTTATGATTTGTGTATCACCAACCTTTAATTGTTGTTCAGTCACTCAGTCATGTCCGACTGCAGAATGTCCCTCACCATCTCCCACAGTTTGCCCAAGTTCATATCCATTGAACCTTAAATTCACCAATCTTAAATTATCACAATTAATCAATAATTTCTCAATGACTTTGCAGTTAGGACAGAGGTTTTTTTAAATGAGATTGGATAAAATATGTATCTGTATATGTATGTGTATAAACTTGAAAGAAGTTATTTTTGAGAGTGAGAATCTAAAGTTTTACTTTCATACAACTTCATCTAAAACTTAATACCTAAAGTTACTGTTCCTTTTTTCTCCATCAAAGTGAAGACAATGCTTCTTACTGGGAAGAGAAGAAGGAGTGTGTGTGTGTGTGTGTGTGTGTTACAAATACCAGGATACAGAAAAAAGTAATTGCCATATTCCAATGAATCCTTAACCAATTATCACAGCATCCCACTATCCATCTGTATCCTTAGGGACATGTACAGTGTTAGCATCCATGATTCCAGCCCTAAAGCAAAGGCATTCATCTCTTTTGTTCACATATTGATATGGTTTTATCAGTGACAGATGTGTTTAAGTTCTTCTTCAACCCCTTTCTAACTTAGAACCATACATAATATCTTATGAACTTATGTATTCTAATTGGCATGACCCATTTCGGTGTAGTTACTCTGAAAAGTATGACCAACCTAAACAGCATAGTAAAAGCAGACATTACTTTGCTGACAGAGGTCCATCTAGCCAAAGCTATCAGCCCAGGCTGATCCAGGGAGTTCGAAGCGGGGACGGCATAGGCGAGGATCAGAATACAATAGCTTCAATTAGATATTAATTAGAGATGTAAAGAGTAATAGAATGAGGATAGCTCAGTAGGAAAATTCAGTGGAGAAAAGAGGCTGAGTAGCTTGGTTTATGCGGGAGACCAATAAAACTTCAAGACAAGAAGTTTGCACCGCTTACGTAGGCCGCAGGCGTCCTTCCGTTCTCCCGAAGGAGAGGAGACACTGAGGCCTCCCCAGTCGGATCTTAGAAGCCCAGGCAAAATTAGTAAGCTTGGTGGGTTCCGCGCTCCAGATGGAAACTCAGCCAGAGTTTGAAAGAGAGAGTGACATGGGGAGACCAGTATTTTGAGAAACTGATCCCAAGTCTTTATTTTCCATGGTCTACTTTTATACACTGAGATGTTATGCAAAAGTCACGTGGGGTCAGCAGTCCTGATTTTTATCAAAGTCAGGTGCTTCATACAAATGTATACAGAGGTCTTAGGAGTGTTACATCATCTTCTGGCCAGGGGGCCTGCTGACAATTTATGACCCTCTCCTTGTGACAGCAGTCAGTCAAAACTTATTTCTCCAGGGGTGATTATTCTTAAAACAGATGCCACCCAAATAAAGTTACATTCCTATAGGGTGAGGGTGTAGTGGGTTTTAGTTAAGGAAAGAATTTACTTAGCCTAAGGTCTAACGTGATTAATATCAAAGGTTAATACTTTTTTCTTCTATATATTCATTAATGTGTGTAACGGCAGGGGATGTGGAGACTTAGCAACAAACACTGGCTCAACAAATGAAAAACCCTTCACCAATACAATTTCTAATCAGCCCACTATACTTATACTAATGGTTTTCTAACTTTTCTAAGGAACCTGTTTTTAGAAGGTTTAAAGCATCTCATGCCTCTCACGGTTTGGAGGCTGTGAGCAATCACATGTGGCCGGACAAGCCTGTCAGGCAGGCTAGAGAACCTTCAGAGGAGTTTGTAAGTTTGGAACACTCCTGTCATGCCCAGGAATTATTATTAACTGGAGCTCTAAGTTAACTCCTTCTCTGAAAGAGGTGGTGGGAGACAACCCCCCGTAAAGTCAGAGGTGTAGGGGAGAGCACAAAGTAGTAAAGTAGGCAGACTCTGGTTTTGGGGGTAGATGCTCGAGGATTTCCAGGGGGACTCCTGAGGCTCAATCCCGCCTTTGTGTATGTGAGCCTCCATCCTCATGACCTTTGCCACGGGCGGAGTGTCTCACACTGGCCCCCAACAGCTATGGTTTTTCCAGTAGTCATGTATGGATGTGAGAGGTGGACCATAAAGAAAGTTGAGCACCAAAGAATTGATGCTTTTGAACTGTGGTGTTGGAGGAGATTCCTGTGAGTCCCTTGGACTGCAAGGAGATCAAACCACACAATCCTAAAGGAAATCAACCCCAAATATTCATTGGAAGGACTGATGCTGAAGCTCCAATACTTTGGCCACCTAATGTGAACAACTGACTCATTGGAAAAGCCCCTGATGCTGGCAAAGATTGAAGGCAGGAGGAGAAGGGGACGACAGAGGGTGAGATGGTTGGATGGCATCACCGATGCGATGGACATGAGTTTGAGTATGCTCCGGAGGTTGGTGATGGACAGGGAAGTCTGGCGTGCTGCAGTCCATGGGGTTGCCAAGAGTCAGACACGACTGACTGACTGAACTGAACTGACTTTGAAAAGCTATCCATCTTTTGGTTATGCTATTAACTCATGGTGTAGCTAGAAGAATGCTGGATTAAAAGCTAGGTAATCAGGCTCCTAGTTGCGAGTCAGCTACTGATTACAAAGTGTGTCCCTTTTCAAATCACTTCCTCATCCTACTCTCTGTTTTCTCATTTATAATGAAGGAGGCTTGGTCCTCTCTCAAATTCCTGCTAGCTCTAAAATTATGATTCTATGGCTTCTATGCCCCAAATCTTGGAGGACTTTTAGAAATTATCTTCTGTCCATTATGATATGTTCTTTTGAATTTCCACAATAGTTGAAACTTTTTTTTCCATTGAAAGCAAATTTGATTTGAAACAGCTAAAGATCATTAAGAGCTGAGCTGAGGGATTCATGTGCTTGATCAAGCTGCTTATGAGCCTTTTAGATCAAAAATGAGCTGTGACCATAAACTAATAAGATTGGTTTTCTCAGAGTGTCATGCAAATGAACTTTGAGAAATCTAGCCCAAAGGTGAGTTCCAAAAACAATTCAAGTACTGACAACTTAAGAGGCCTGCTTTGAAGGGGAAAATATCCTTCCTTTGGCCAAACATGTCATATGTTGGGCCAAATTCAAAATAGTATGGTAACTATCAAGGACTTTCTAAGTTGCTGTTTGTATAAAGCCAAAGCTAAAGTTAAAAATCAGTCGCTGTGTAAGGTAGTATCAAACTCTTTACTCTCATAGGTATAATAGATTTTTAAGAGGATGTTCATGCCCATGTTCAATCTAGATTAAGTACATTAGATAACCATCTCACATATTTTCCTAGCTCTAGATGATAAGAAGTCGATAAAGAAACTGAGTCTCATACTGATTAAATAGCCAATCACAAAGCTAGTAATTAGCTCAGCTCTCACTGTAGAAAAGTCTCTGACAAAAAGTGTTCCATGGTATATGGTTGTTATAATTTGAGAAATTCAAGAAGTGATGGTTTCTTCTTACTCACACTCTGACCTTATCTTAGTATGAACTGCTCCAAAATAGAGAGTCAGAGATGAAAACTTGGGTGCCAGCTGTTTATTTGGGGATATATCATAGGAAATGGATGTGAGGGGGTGGGGAGAGTGAGGCAGGGAAGGAGGATCGTCTAGGTTGCTGCTGTTGGCAGTGAGGCTCTGCCCTGTGGTTCACTCCAGAAGCACACAGAGTGCCTCGTGCAAATATCCATCCTAGAGAGGGAGGCGTGACCAGTTACCCACATATTTCTGTTGGCTCAGGGTTGCCCCTGGTGGTGGCAGCTTTCTGAACCGCTTGGGCACAGGCTTAGCATGGTGCTTATGAGAGAAAATCCCGAGCTGAATGCAGAAGATGTGAGCAAAAACTCATCATCAAAGTGGGAAGGACAGAGAAAGAGAAACTTGCTCTTGTGGAACCATCCAAGCTGTCTGCTTCCAGGACATCTGCTGCAATATCCACAAAGTTCATGCAATTGGAATTCCCTTTCTCTCACCCTTGGATGCCCTCCTTCTCTATTGAAATTCCACTCACCCTTTAAGGCACTAACCAAGAATCATGTCCTCTGTAAAGCTTGCTTCCCTGGCCCCGACTCTTCCCTCTGACTTCCCACTATAGTTTGGTCATAAGGCCATTAGATATTCCATTTATATCTTGGAAATACTTGCTTGCAGACTTGTTTCCCTCTCTAACTTGGAATTTCTTGAGGGCAAGATTTGCACTTGTTTATTTCTATAACCCTAGCACAGAGCCAAGATTTGTGTAGATACTCTATATATTTTTAAATTATTTAATTGAAGCATAATTGATTTATGATGTTATGTTAGTTTCTGTTGTACAACAATGTGAATCAGCTATAAGTATACATATATCTCCTGCCTCTTGAGCCTGCATCCCATCCCCAACCCCATCCTTCCCCTCCAGGTCATCAATGAGTACCAGGCTGAGCTCCCTGTACTGCATCGCAGCTTCCCACAACCTATTTGATGCATGGAAGTGTATGCATATCAATGCCATTCTTCCAACTTGTCCCACCCTTCCCTTCCCCGCTGCATACACAAGTCCATGCTTTATGTCTGCATCTCTATTCCTGCCCTGCAAATAGATTCATTAGTACTATTTTTTTTTTCTGCTCTACACATTTTTATTGAATATGCCTGCCAATGCAGGAGATGCAAGAGACTCAAGTTCGATTCTGGGTTGAGAAGATCTCCTGGGGTAGGAAATGGCAATCCACTCCAGCATTCTTGCCTGGAAAATTTTATAGACAGAAAGAGCCTGGTGAGCTACCGTTCATGGGGCTGCAAAGAATTGGACATGACTGAGCGACAGAGCACACAATGTAACAACACATTTTTATTAATGACATAAAAAAGCATTGAATATAAATAGCCACTTTTCATACTTTGGTAGATTTTAATCCTAACCTCTTTCTGCTTTCACCTCCCCAGACTAAGACAGCAGAGTCCTAACATTTTCTATCATTTTTGGTACCCTTCCCTGGACTCTCTCCAGACCTTTTTGATCTTGAAATACAGCATCCAGAACTCCCAAGAGTTTCCCAGGTGACACTGCACCACAGTTCTCCATATCAGTGTGGTCCTGGCATCTGTTTCTCTGCCTTTCAACCCAGCAGCAGCAACTTTCACTTCATTGCTGGCAATCGTTTTGATGCCCTCTGTTACAGTGATTCATAGGCAGGCCTCTGTTTCCTAATGGACTGCAGACTCCCGAGGGGAAAGCAATTGTCATCTTCATTTTCCTACTCCCCCAAGGCAGAGAGGATGACACAGCAAAGAGTCAAAGACAACCACTTTTTCATATAATGGTGACAGTAGGAAGGATACCTAACAATGATAAATGGTCCCAGATCCATGTCTCTCTGAGTCCTCTACATGTTATATCACCTTCTCACTGCAACCTTGGAGATGATCTTAGTATTCTTCCCTTTTCACGGACCAGGAAACTGAGGTTCAGCTAAATTAAGGGGCTTATATGTGATTATGCATCTAGCAAGTCATGAGTGACCTTAACCAAAGTCTGTGCAGTCATAATGCTTGGGGCTGGTGCACTGGGACGACCCAGAGGGATGGTACGGGGAGGGAGGAGGGAGGAAGGTTCAGGATGGGGAATACGTGTATACCTGTGGCGGATTCATGTTGATATATGGCAAAAGCAATACAATATTGTAAAGTTAAAAAGTGCTGCATGATCTACGGAGATTTCTTGCAAAAGATGGAAGTGAGCCCGGGGATCATCAAGGACAACCAGAGATGTTTCTGTTTTGTTCATGTGTTTATATCAGTGGTTTTCAGGAAATATTTGACGATGTTTAAATGTTTTTGGTTGCTGTAGCTGGAGAGGGGAGGTATGCTCCTGGCCTCCGGGACCCAGAGGACAGAAAAACTGCCAAGCGGTCCAGATTGCCAGAAGTGCTAGGCTGAGACGTCCTAGTTGAAATGAAGGAAAAAGAGACTGAAGTAAAGGGAGAAACTCGGTCTAACAACACAGATGCAAGGCTGGGATGAGCAACTGGGCCTTCTACCTCTTTATCCCAGGCACTCTACCAGGCCTGTAAGTCACGCTGGCTCGGCTCGTGCTGATCCAGGGAGAATCTACGTGCGAAAATGCTTTGTAAACTATCAAGTTCCTACAAAGGTTTTATCTTATTGTTTTATCTTACTCCCCTCGAAATTCCTTAGTTTTTGTTTTGTTTTTGAAACACAGAGTGGCCTTTTGGGACGGTGTGGTACTCCAGGTTAATGCCTTTGGAGACGTTCTTGTCCTTCTGGGCTTGTACTTGGTTTAGCTCATTAAAAATACAGGATTTGTCGACATGGGTCTTATTAATTATCTAAAGTATTTATGAGCATCTTAGCTTTGATGTCTTTAAGTGATCCTGATGTCTGACAAGAACTCTCATCTCTGGAACTTGCCCAGGTCCTCCGGGATGCACCAGCCCAGACCTGGCGCTTCAGGTTGGCACCTCTCAGAGTTCTGATCCCTGCTGACCTTTGCATCTTGACCTCAAGTCTCACGGCAAACACTGCTGGTCTCAATGGCTTATACGGTCAGTGGTGCTCTGGATGGGACCCTATTCTCCTTGAGACCTTATTCCCTTCCCACGCCCCCTGCCCAACAAGAGAAGCAGAATGGATATATCTTTCACAGCGAGGTTGTGGAAGGTCCACTTTTCAATCAGCTTTAGAGGACCTCACTCAAATATCCTGTATCATCTTGGTAACTTACATGCTTCATCCATGAACTTCTCTGTAGCCTTTTGAATTTGAATTGCTAACTATGTTCAGCCTGTAATGGATTACAATCAAGCAAGAAAGCAAGTAATCAATAATATAAACAAGTAAATAAATAATAATTCTGCAATTTACTACCCACTATAGGATACAGCCATGCCAAAGTAAATGATCCATAGTTCAACAAATGGGAACATCTCCAACTATGGCTTTGATCTCATCTACACAGATATAGAGGGAGTTAAAGGATCTGCGTATTACTGGGTATGTATATGTAGGAGAGGTGTTGTATGTAATGGGGAGATGGAGGGCAGAACACACACATTTTATTCCTTTGCTTTTCCCCCCATTTCTCCCAATGGAACACACTGAAATACACAGGATAGAGTGATCTGTCTTCAAAATATCAGCCTGCCTTGGGGAAGCCAAAGTTTGTAGCCTACTGTGCTCTATCTGATATAATCATGCAAGCCATAGCAAAAATCTGCTGCTTCAAAATCCCAGGCAGACTGCAAAGCACACAAGTTCATTTGTCTGGTTCTTTCACCTCTCTGAATTCCCATCCCACCTTTTTATTTGTGTCCAATATCACAGATGATAACAAATATTGAGCACCAATGATGACCTGACTTCAGCAGATGGCCACCATGATCATCAGAAAGGACCCAAGTCCTCCTCAGCTACAAAGACCCCAGGTTCCTCTCTCTAAAGCGTCTAGGGAGGATCTTTCTGTAGCATCTTGGCGAATGTTCACTAGAGTTCAATTTGGAACTAGGACCAAAGATAAGCCACAGTCAATAGAAGACTAACTTTACATTGAAGCTATTGTGGATATTCCAAGCTTTGGTGCCAATCGAATTCACCATCTTTCATATCCTAATTGTTAAATACTACCACCAAATTGCTTTATTGACTATGCCAAAGCCTTTGATGTGTGGATCACAATAAACTGTGGAAAATTCTTCAAGAGATGGGAATACCAGACCACCTGACCTCCCTCTTGAGAAACCTATATGCAGGTCAGGAAACAGCAGTTAGAACTGGACATGGATCAACAGACTGGTTCCAAATAGGAAAAGGAGTATATCAAGGCTGTATATTGTCACCCTGCTTATTTAACTTCTATGCAGAGTACATCATGAGAAACACTGGGCTGGAAGAAACACAGCTGGAATCAAGATTGCTGGGAGAAATATCAATAACCTCAGATATGCAGATGACACCACCCTTATGGCAGAAAGTGAAGACAAACTAAAAAGCCTCTTGATGAAAGTGAAAGAGGAGAGTGAAAAAGTTGGCTTAAAGCTCAACATTCAGAAAACGAAGATCATGCCATCTGGTCCCATCACTTCATGGCAAATAGATGGGGAAACAGTGGAAACAGTGTCAGACTTTATTTTGGGGGGCTCCAAAATCACTGCAGATGGTGATTGCAGCCATGAAATTAACAGACGCTTACTCCTTGGAAGGAAAGTTATGACCAACCTAGATAGCATATTCAAAAGCAGAGACATTACTTTGCCAACAAAGGTCCGTCTAGTCAAGGGTATGGTTTTTCCAGTGGTCATGTATGGATATGAGAGTTGGACTGTGAAGAAAGCAGGGAAGAATTGATGCTTTTGAACTGTGGTGTTGGAGAAGACTCTTGAGAGTCCCTTGGACTGTAAGGACATCCAACCAGTCCATTCTGAAGGAGATCAGTCCTGGGTGTTCTTTGGAAGGAATGATGCTAAAGCTGAAGCTCCAGTACTTTGGCCACCTCATGCGAAGAGTTGACTCATTGGAAAAGACTCTGATGCTGCAAGGGGTTGGGGGCAGGAGGAAAAGGGGATGACAGAGGATGAGATGGCTGGATGGCATCACTGACTCGATGGACTTGAGTTTGAGTGAACTCCAGGAGTTGGTGATGGACAGGGAGGCCTGGTGTGCTGCAGTCCGTGGGGTCGCAAAGAGTCAGACACAACTGAGCGACTGAACTGAACTGAACTGACCTGAACCACCAAATTCCAGCCTCACTGGTCATCTACTTTTCCATTCTAGTCTTTTCATTATTAAATTTTGTGTATTTTTCCTTCTTCCCAATTTGTCCTACTTAAGGTGCCTTTTATTCCAAATGCCATCTTGAACCCCAGTTTCAAAGTAAATAAACTCCTCTATATCTGTAATTCCTCCACAGCCCAGTTCCTCTCTCCCTAACTTTGAGTGGATCCAGGCAATCACTCAGGAACACTGGGGTCAAGGGTAGATGTAAAGAGCTCTGGCTCTGGGTTCAAATCCCAGCCCTGCCACTCATGAAGTATATCACCTTGGGCAAGGTACCAAAAGTTTTTTAGCCTCAGATTTTATATCAGTAAATAGAAGAAAAAACTCCATTAGGACTATTATAAGGATAAAATTAGTATAGTACAAAACAGAACAGCGTCTAGCACATTGGAAGACTTTGAAAAAAAAAATAGTGTTTAGCAAGTCCAGGTAAGACTGCCTACATTCCGTGCACTTCAGTACTTACTTTGTTGGAGATTTTCAACATCCTTTCAATGATGCCTTCTCTTCTCCAAGCCATTACTCCTTCACTGTGCTCTAAGAAGTACCTTTTGCTATGAGACTCACCCTTGCAAGATGCCTCACTCCTTATTCTTCTCATCCATGCCATAACCTCATGTTCATCCAGGACTTCTGCACCGTCTCACAATACTTCAGTTTCAAGTACCATCTTCAAACTGTGTGATGTCCATGATGGTATGACTTGCTCATCCTCCTGAAAAACCACATCTGTCTGTTGGTTCATCTCAGCCCCAGCACCTCAGCTAGGACACTGCTGGAGGCCAGGACAGAACTTGCTGCTACTCATTTGTGGTGAATCAGTATTAAGTGCTCCATTTGGAAAGAGGTTCAGATTTTTACTCAAGAGCACATAGATTGCAAATAATTATACCCAGTTCTCCTGACTTGGTTCCAGATCCAGGACTCCTGACTTTGTATTGCATAGTTGCCTTGAAAGACTTTCCAAAGCTTATGCACATTTGTTTGGCATTTTAGCACCTAGGAGAATCATGTAACATCATCTGAAAGCTTGAAGCATTTAATGTCAGCTTTCTCTTCTATAAATTATTTTTTGTATAAATAGTTGTGTTTCCTTGTCAAATATGAGAAATCTATAATTCTTTATCCCCAGCCTTTGGAGGAATATACTTATATTCCCACTTCTCTGAGCAAAGGGGTGCACTTTATCATGGCTGCAGTAAAGGGGAAAAGGAAAAGCTAAGCCCTCAGCCCAGTAAGGTTCCTCCTCTCTAGGGTTTAACAGCAGGCTGATTATCATTCACAACACATCAATTCGTTAAGGGAAATACTGAGACAGGTAATGAAATTCCCACTGGAATGAGGTTGGGTGTGAGAGCTTATCATCGCTTTGATCTAGTTTTTATTTTCTTTTTGAGTATGATAGGTATGGCAGATGATTGTCCAGGAGCCTAGCTGGACAAGAAATGACCAATAGTGTATTTCAAGGAGCAATTGGTGATACCTCCTCAGGCATGGGAAGTGGAGAGGTGGTTTAGTGTTTGGCCCCAACCACAACTTTCTGAATAACCATTCATTAAAAGTGATGGTCAGTATATGCCTACCTGACATCCTCACTTATAGATCATCAAACTAGAGGACGAAAGTATTTGTTTTGAGAAGACATGAACCTTTGGAAGTGAGGCTCCAAGGCAACTTTTCTATCTCAATTAAATAAAGTGATTTCAATATTATTAATTACTTTCTGAAGACCTGCTGTGTCCATGTACTAAGAAACACAATTTAACGACAACAACAACAACAAAACCAGCTTCTTCCCTTAAGAAATTTACAATTTACTTTCAGTCAGAGAGGAAACCAAACAATTATGTTTGGTTTTATAATTATTCATATAGATCACATAGGAGATCTCAGTAAGTGCCTGGGACATTTAGGATGTTTCCATCTGGGAGTTCATATTCAGATCAGTAGGGATAAATGGCAGAGAGGCAGATTTATTCAATAGTAAAAGGAAGATTTTAGTGTGTCCAAAATTGGAGTTGGCTGCCTTTGGAGATCGTGAATGGTTCATCCCTAAAAATAATTCAAGGAGGAGTTGGAAAAATACCTTCAGGGATGCTGACAATGAAGGCCCTCTTTGGGGACAGGAGTGTTGATTATTTCCTGTAAGCTTCTTTCTACATCTTATTGTCTCTTATTACAGCGAAGAGTCCCCAAAGAGCAATTTTTACTTAGATTCTCAGAAGTTGATATCCACCCCTTTCCTCCTCTCCAGTCATAGTTTTCAAAGTCTTTGAGAGGTTTCCATCAGAAGCAGATGCAGATGAGAGAAGAAAGAAATATTATTTTGCAGCAGCTGGTGCTCCATCAAAACAGAGGCCTTGTGAAATGACGGCAGACATCAGTAATGGCCAAAGCGCCGGCCTTATTTATAGGCTTGAGTGAAAGATAAATACTGTACATGCACATTCTAATTAAGGCCAAGACTTCCCAGCATGCATAGCTCTGCATCTCATTCCCCTTGTCACTGCTGCCACGGATCCCATATTTTCTGTGGTTTTCTTCTAGTTATGAGTGATGCCGTGCTGACCGAAATGGATGGAGTCCCAAGCTGGCTGTAGGGCACAGGGATTTGGTCTGCCGCATGGCTGGAGCCTGGACTCAAAAAATACCACAGCTGTATTTGCCCTTGTCTTTAGTGGCTGACTAGAGCGTTTAGACCAAAGATGGTGATGTAGGATTTAGGATTACCTGTGAAGGGGCTCCAGCCCCACTGTGGTACAGCAGTGGATGGCAAGGAGTGAAACGCTCCATAAAAATGCTCCCTTCTCAATTCCATCCGTGTCTATTAAGCATCTGTTGGGTTAGGAGGAGAGATATGGTCTGTTTCCATCAGACACATTTCTAAGATAGATTTCTGAGTGGCATAAAGCTAATGCTTTTTTAATAGTCTCCTCTGCCTATTACATAATGAAAAAAATTGAGCACGTGCCATGAGCATATGACTAATGGCCCTTAGAGAAAGTCCAATCCTAGTTTTGATCTTTGAGAGATGAGGACATCAAAATCTAATGCAGCTAATCATGTCAAAGGCACAATCAATAAGCATACCCTGATCTCACAGTGTAATTAAGTCTCCATAAGTTCATTTTTAGACCAAATCAATCAAAAGTAGTCAACCTGATTAGGAATTAATTCAGCAGTATCATTAATTTGAAAAAAAAACACACAAGATTTATTTTTCAAAATATTAATATCTTGCTTTTTAAAAATTATCTATTCTTAGTTCCTTAAAATATCTTTATATCAATACACTCTAATAAAATTTGAGGTCTTTTCCTGGCAAGAGTAAGACTTTTCATCACTGCAAAAAAAAAAAATAATGAAACTATTTTTTCCTCTGTACATCTTTTTGGATGTCCCCTAATTTTACTCTGAAGCTCTCTTTAGGTCCTCCTCGGGACGTGTAGACGTAGTAGGTAAGGACTAGGCATGGGTCTGGATTTCAGTTTGTGGCGTCCTTTGTCCAAGGTCAAGAGTAAAGAAAGAAAATAGAAACAGAGATAAGAAAACACAGGGCTAAGCTATGCATGAACTATGGGTTTTGCCTCAGGATTTTTTACTTGAATCCTAGTTAAAACTTATTTGAATTATCAGCTGATTTTTCTTCTAAATTTTTTCCCAATACACCAACCAAAATTGATGTTTGCCTGTTTTTATGTGTGTGTGTACATGTGTGTGTGTACATGTGTGTGTGTGTGTTTGCACACGCACACAGGCCATTTTCATAACTAAGACAACTATTAACTGAGGATTTGTTTCTCAATGGATATAGCTAATCCAGGCTTCCTTGGTGGCTCAGATGGTAAAGAATCTGCCTGAAATGTGGGAGACCCGGGTTGATCTCTGGGTTGGGAAGATCTCCTGGAGAAGGAAATGGAGACCCACTCCAGTATTCTGGCTTGGAAAATCCCATGGACAGAGGAGCCTGGTGGGCTATAGTTCAGGGGTCAAAAAGAGTTGGACACGACTGAGCCACTAATGCTGGATAGCTAATCCAACAGAGTAAGTCTCAAACAGTGTGTTAGAATTTGTTGTGCACCATCTTTCACTCTCTGAGTTTCATCTGGATAATGGCAGAAACTTGATACCACGTCTTGGGAGGCGTCAGCATGGAGTGGGCAGAGGGATGAAATTAATATTCATATTACTACTATGTAACTGACTATTAACTGACAAAGACTAAGACCATTCACATATTTGGTATCATTTTTTTCACAATGTGAACAATAGCTATCTCTCAGCATAGCAATTTATATTCATACTTCTTCGAGAAGGTAACTGAACCTCAAGAAACTAAGTAATTTCTTTAATATTTCAGGGTTATTAAGTGGTAATCAGGGATTTATTTGAACCTCTGGAAACCAGGAATTGGAGTCTGACATTATCAGAGAGAATTCATGGGTGACTTGCGAAGGCTGGAGCTGCAAGGGCTCGTGGCCAATGTTTAGCACAGGGGTCATTCGTAGATGGTCACAAATATTATTGAATGAGTGACTTAGAAATTCAGAGCAATCAACTTAGCTATAACAGAATGAAGGAACAATGTGGTATCAGAGCTAGACCTAGGAGAAGTGCTTAGGAGTTCAAACTGGATGGGGAGCAGGAGTCAGATAGCAATGAGTTGATTGTGCAGGCCATGTTAAAAGCATAAGAAATCAGTCAATTAACAAAATAAGCAAATAATTAAACTATAAATATATAAGATTCAATTCAGAATCAACTGATATTTATTATCTAATCACAATGTGCAAGGTTCTAATTTTTCTGCACATTTTTAGCTGTCTTATTTCACTTTATAATAATCATTTTTCATAGTTGGGGAAATTGAGCTTCCTGAAGGTATGATTTTCCCAAGGTCACAAACTAATAAATAGTGAAGTCAGTGTTTGAACCCAGGTCTCCAGGCTCACTTCAGTGTCATTAACGTAACCAGCACAGTCCGTTTTCAGCAGGCATCTTACTTGACCAGTCAACAACATCTAGCATCACTTGACTTCCAAGACAGTATCCGTCTTGTTTCCTTTTGACTTATATCAACAAACCTCCTCAGTTGCCTCTGGTGGTTCCTACTCATTCAAATGATTTCCAAACATCAGAGTGTTCACAGTTCAGTCTTTGGAACTTTTCTCTTTCTTGTTCACTTTCTTGATGTGTTTATCTAGTACCATGGCTTTCAGTACCATCAGGACAACTCCAGATTTTAAATATCTAGCAGAACTCTTGCCTCAGCTCTCTACAGCTCTCTGATGTCCAAAAATCTCCTCAAATTGCAACTTTTCAATACTGCTCTCCTGATATTTACCAAACTTGATTGCACTTGCTGTGTCTTCTATCTTAGTTAATAACAACTCGACCCTTTCAGTTGCTCAGGGCTCAAACCACAGAATTATCTTTAATACTCTCTGACTTTGTCCATGACCAATCTGTCAGCCAATCCTGTTGGTTATGTCTTCAGAAAATGATTGACTATGTCTCGCTACTCCCACAGCTATCTTCTTAACCCAATTAACTGCCAACACTTTTGGATTATTGCAAGAACTTTTCCTAGTCTGAATTTTCCCACCTTTAGCCTATTCTTCTTTAGCCTCTTGATGAAAGTGAAGAGGAGAGAGAAAAAGTTGGCTTAAAGCCCAACATTCAGAAAACTAAGATCATGGCATCCGGTCCCATCACCTCATGGCAAATAGATGGAGAAACAGTGGAAACAGTGTCAGACTTTATTTTGGGGGGGGGACTCCAAAATCACTGCAGATGGTGATTGCAGCCAAGAAATTAAAACATGCTTATTCCTTGGAAGAAAAGTTATGACCAACCTAGACAGCATATTAAAAAGCAGAGATGTTACTTTGCCAACAAAGGTCCATCTAGCCAAGGCTATGGTTTTTCCACTGGTCATGTATGGATGTGAGAGTTGGGCTATAAGGAAAGCTGAGTGCCGAAGAATTGATGCTTTTGAAATGTGGTGTTAGAGAAGACTCTTGAGAGTCCCTTGGACTGCAAGGTAATCCAACCAGTCCATCCTAAAGGAAATTAGTTCTGAATATTCATTGGAGGAAACCAATACTTTGGCCACCTGATGTGAAGAAAGAAAGAAAGAAAGTGAAGTCATTCAGTTGTGTCCCACTCTTTGCGACCCCATGGACCATAGCACCCAGGGATTGAACCCAGGTCTTCCACATTGCAGGGAGACACTTTACCGTCTAAGCCACCAAGGAAGATGTGAAGAGCTGACTCATTTGAAAAGACCCTAAAGCTGGGAAAGATTGAAGGTGGGAGGAGAAGGGGACAACAGAGGATGAGATGGTTGGATGGCATCACCGACTCAATGGACATGGGTTTGGGTGAACTCTGTGAGTTGGTGATGGACAGGAAGGCCTGGCATGCCATGGTCCATGGGGTCGCAGTTGGACACGACTGAGTGACTGAACTGAACTGAACTGAGTTGAGCCTATTCTTCCTATAACAGCCAAAGTAACTTCATAAATAGTAAATCATGTGACTCTTCTGATCACAACTTATTTACTCAGAATAAAAGGTGGAGTCCTTTTAATGGTATTCAAGACTCTGCATGATCTGGCATTGTAAAACCTAAAACTTCCACCTTGAAGACTTTACTTGTACTTATTACCTCTGCCTGGAACATACTTCCCCAAGCATCTGACCATTTACTCCTTCATCTTTTTTAGGTTATCCTTAGCTAGCAAAGTATTTCCCTGGTGGCTCAGATGGTAAAGAATCCTCCTGAAATACGGGAGATCTGGGTTTGATCCCTGGAGAGAGAAGATTCCCTGGAGAAGGAAATGGCAACCCACTCTGGTATTTTTGCCTGGGAAATCCCATCAACAGAGGAGCCTAGCGAGCTACAGTCCACGTGGTTGCAAAAAAGTTCGACATGTCTTTATGACTAAACACACACACACACACACACACACACACACACGTTGATTGAATGAATGGGCAGGAGGGAGCCCTAAGAATTTAGCCATCTGGAAGGGGCATGGTGTATGATGCAACCCCTGACAGGTAGGCAAAATCCTAAGCAGTTTCAGTATATGCATCAACGTGCAACCTAACATTTTCAATCTTCAAAAAATTTCTTGCACTGTCCCTACATGATGCTCCTATGCCTCAGGAGAAAATACATTAATTTTCAGAGGCCTGATAGATCATGAACCATGAGATCACTTGTGCAAAAAGCTGTGTAAATAGCTAACAGAAACCCGGATTCTATTTCTTTTGGGATGGTGCACAATTGCAAACCAAAAATAGAAAATAAAAAATAAATAAATCACACTGAGAATCTTTTCACGGAAAGCCCCATTACTCCCTGTTATTGTGGCTTGCCTCCATCCACACAACGCTGCTCTCCCTCTTTGGTAGAATGTGCACCCTAGGAAAAAGAGCAGGAGAACAGGAATCAGAGAGCCTTGGCTTCAGACTCCGATTGTATGCCTTGCTAATCCAGAAACTTAATTTTCTTGATCCTTTTGAGCTTCAATGCTTATTTGTAAAACAAGCAAGATAAAAGACACTTTATAGGGTAATTATGAAGACCACATTATATATAATATTATATACAGGCTACATGTGTGTGCGTGCATGCTCAGTTGCTTGAGTCGTGTCCAACTCTTTTAGACCCCATGGCCTGTGGCCCTCCAGGCTCCTCTCTCCATGAGATTCCCCAGGCAAGAATACTGGGGTGGGTTACCATGCCTTCCTCCAGGGGATCTTCCTGATCCAAGGATCCAACCCATGTCTCCTGCGGCTCCTGCAATGCAGGCGAATTCTTTACGCTGAGCCACTTGGGAAGCCCACAAGTTATATATAAATTATAGATAATATATAATGATACACTGTATATTTGACTGGCACTTAATACTGTATATATCCTATATATCATATCAAATATGTATATTTGACTGGCACTTGATGCATGCTCCTTAAAATTTGATTGGCATTAAGTGCTGTGAGATAATATATATATTGGTCTCTGTCCCCAGTTCATGGCACTGAACTTCTAAAACCTTTCTATTTCCCTAAGTGATCATTTATAGCACTAGAAGCATCTTTTGTTCTAATATTTGTTCTAATATTTGGCCTTTGACCCCAGTTCCTGATACAGAGTTTCAAACTGCCTTGGACTTTCCTGTTCTTTTGTTCTAATAGTAGTGCCTTTTGTTCTAATGAGGGTAGGCTCTTTCATGGAGGCTGGTCACCAGAAAAAAGATGCCATGAATAGACACTTGAAATCTTCAGCATCCCTTCACATCCTTCAGAGAGAGTATGAGGGGACAAAAAGGAGTTAATAATCAATGATGCTTACATGATGATCTCTGTGTGATCCCCAAAGTAGGGGAATTGGAGAGCTTCTGGGCTAGTGAACACCCAGAGCTCCTTGGCTAGTGGTGCCACCTACGAAAGCGTAGAAACAACATCTCTTCCCACACATCCCCCTATGCCTCTCTTCCATCTGGATGCTCACCTGGATCTTTAACCATATCCTTTTGTAATAAACTGGTAAATATAAGTAAATTCCTTTCCCAAATTCGGTGAACTTTTCTAACACATTAATTGGACCTGAGGAGGAAGGGGCATGAGAACCTCTGATTAACAGCTGGTAGATCAGAAAGAAGCATGGGGCTTTCCTTGTGTGGTAAAGAATCTGCCTGCCATGCAGGAGCCACAGGAGACACAAGTTTGATCCCTGGGTCAGAATGATCCCCTGGAGGAGGAAATGGCAACCCACTCCAGTATTTTGGCCAGGATAATCCCATGGACAGAGGAGCCTGGCAGGCCACCGTCCATGGGGTCACAAAGAGTTGGACACGACTGAATGACTAAGCGTGCATGAAGGTCAGAAGCACAGATCGCAATCTGGATTTGTGTGGCTTCTGAAATGGGGGGAGGCAGTTTTGTGGGACTGAGCCTCTAATCTGGTGGAATCTGATGCTATCTCCAGGTACAACTGAATTAAATTGTAGGCCTTACTGGTGTTGCAGAGAGTGGCATGGGGTAGGAAAAAACCCCATACAACTGGTATCGGAGGTGTTGTGTTAGAGTAAAGAGGAAACAGGAAGAGTAGAGTGTAAGTGTCTACAGTAGTGCCAATTATATATATATATATGATTATATTGTGTGTAATATATAATAAATCATTTAATTATGTAATGTAAACACATATATTGTGTAATGCATACTACATACATACATATGTATGTTTGATTGGCATTTAGTGCATTCTCCTTAAAAGATTCAAGCTCTCTGTTTAAGAAGAACAGGTATTTACAGAAAAGCAGAGACTGATAGCCTAATGTAACATTAGACTCATCTCTTCCCATAGGTATTTAACTAACAGGGATCTATGTCCTGAGAAAACACAGATATACCAATAGGAACTATTTTAGAGTATGTCGGGAGGTCTAACACATTCACTTAACATATGTATTGTAGATAATTTCTAATTGTCATCCAGTTTCTCTTTTTTTTTTGTACAGACAGTTTCAGTGGCAGCTAAAACAAGTGGGAATCCAGAACCCCACCAGGCTTACTGACCTTGACGAGTGGTTCTGGTACATGTGCTGGCATGATATTCTCAAGGTGGTTGTCCCATCAACCCTTCCCTTTGCACAGAGGTCCTTTCTGCAGGAAATCTCCCAGAAGTGGTTCTCTTCCGCTGCTCCTAACTCCAGCATTACGGCTGCCTCTGGAATGCCAGCTGAGGCCTCAGAACACCTCAGTAAGAATGAAGACAAATGTGGCCAACAGAATCTCAAGGAATTTATCTCAACTTGTGATGTTCATAGGTACCATCCGGGTAAGCATTGTGACTTGAAGTCCAACTCAAAGGAATGAAATTTGAAACTTGTTGTAAAAAATAGGGCATCCCAGGTTGCCTAGTGGTAAAGAACCCACCTGGCAATGCAGGAAACATAAGAGATATGGGTTCAATCCCTGGGTAGGGAAGTTCTCCTGGAGAAGGAAATGGCAACTCACTCCAGTGTTCTTGCCTAGAGAATTCCATGGACAGAGGAGTCTGGTGTGCTACAGTCCATAGGATCACAAAGAGTTGAACACAAAAGAAACTTAGCACATACATACAAAAAATAATGAATTTTCATATTCCATCTTCTTTTTAAATTTCTACTCAATTTATATCTCCTGATACCAGGAGAGACAACATCTCTTGGCAAGCAGTAGATAAAAGTTGTGTTCTTAGTTCACATATATTATCTGCTCTATTCTTTTTTTCCCAGTTCAGACTCTGTCCATTGTTCTAACAAAAACAAACAAAAAAAAAGTGATGTGGGTTTATTAAGAAAGGAGGCACAATGACCCTCTGGGGAGAAGACCTTCATTCAATTTAAATGGGTGTGCACTCTGACAGATATTTGGTGTTTAGGCGTCTGATGAGCCTGGACTTTCCAAACTAGTCTGCACATTGGAATCACTTGAGAAGATTTTGATGCCTATGTTCTGTCCACCAGAGGCTGATGTGATTGGTCTGGATATGGTCCAGGCTTTGGACTCTTTGAAACATCATCAGATGATTCTAATGTGCAGACAAGTCTGTGAATCACTTCCACAGGCCCATGATATGAGTCTATCTGAATAAAAGTATATTTCTAGCTTTTTAGAGCCAGAGATACTGCTCAAGCCAGTGTCCTTGCCAAATTATCTATGTCTGGTGTCATTAAGGCCAAATAGCCAGTTTTGAAAGGAGAAGGATTATATCTCTATCTAACAGTACTTCAATAGCAAATGTATCTGAATTATAAAAGGAGAAAGAACGTTTTAATTTGAAAGGAAAAAGGGAAATATAAATTATATGCAGGTTATGTGTGAGTACCAACTTAACCATTACAAGAGTTCTATCTGAAGGGAAATAGAAGGAAATATTGATAGAAAATAGGCTTCTGTTGATGGTAGAGATCTGCTCCTAAAACTGAGTAATTACAGAATCTTTGTTTAAATACATCTTTAAGCTTATCCTGCAATGGCACCCCACTCCAGTACTCTTGCCTGGAAAATCCCATGGATGGAGGAGCCTGGAAGGCTACAGTCCATGGGGTCGCTGAGGGTCGGACATGACTGAACGACTTCACTTTCACTTTTCCCTTTCATGCATTGGAGAAGGAAATGGCAACGCACTCCAGTGTTCTTGCCTGGAGAATCCCAGGGATGGGGGAGCCTCCTGGGCTGCCATCTATGGAGTCACACAGAATCGGACATGACTAAAGTGACTTAGGAGCAGTAACAATCAGGAGTGGAAAATTAGAAAAATCTAGAATTGGATATGAAAAAAGTAATAATTCTTTCTAGTTTGGGATATCCTACTGAGAATTTGAGGGCTTCTTAGGTGGCACCAATAGTAAAGAATCCACCTGCCAATGAAGGAGACGTAAGAGACATGGGTTCGATCCCTGAGTCTGGAAGATCCCAGCAAACTGCTCCAGTATTCTTGCCTGGAGAATCCCATGGACAGAGGACCCTAGTGGGCTACAGTCCATAGGGTCCCAAAGAGTCAGACACAACTGAAGTGACTTAGCATACACACACTGAGAATTTGAAGTACAGATCAAAGGGGATACATTTCAAACCGCCCCCAGCCCTCAACTTTAGCAGGAAGCTGATAACGCTGCTTAGCACTAGGTTATAGGGCAGGGCTTTATTCTTTGGGCTTTTAAGCACATGGGAACAAATAGCTGATAGGAAGAAAGCCTGACCAGAATCAAGCTGAATCTTCAGGGAAGAGTTCGAACGTCTAGGTACTCATATTGCTTTAATCGTGAGCCTATACTCAAGATGGAAAGATGCACAGCATTACCCAGTAGAAATATAACGTTGTCCATATATGTACTTGAAAATTTTCTAGTAGTCACATTCAGAAAGGAAATAGGAGAAAAGGATATTAATGTGTCTGAGCCAATATATATTATCATTTCAACATGAAATCAGTATAAACATTTGAAATCAATGTAATAAAATATTTTAGATTCTTTTTTTCTTTCTACCAGGTCTTGAAATCTGGTTTATTTTCTACATGCTTACAACACATCTCAATTTGGAATGGCCTCATTCAAATGCTGAATAGCCACATGTGGCTACTGTCTACTCTTTTGGACACTGCAAGTGCAGATGGAAGATCATAAGGTCTGAATAAAGAGACTTTTCTTCTAATTGATCTTAAATGATGGGCTGCATCAGATGGTCTCTAGAGTCATTTCGCAGCCCTCGTGTTCTCTGAGTCAATGGCAAGTCAAGGATGTGGGTCCATCGAAAAACTGGATGAGAACGGCCAAGCCTTTGAAGCTGGGACAGTCCCCAAGGCAAGTCTGCTATTTCCATCTCAATTTAGGGAGACTAAAAAAGCATCTTTGGCTCTCACCAAAACGGCAGGTTCTGAGCAGAGAGTATAGATTTTGCCGCACAGAGCACAGGGATTCTGTAGGATATGGTTCTAGGGAAAAAAAACTCCCTGAGGGACCGCTTTACTTGAAATTAACTTTGCTATTGATCCCAGTGGTCAGCTGATGAGCGATGTGGTGTAAATCAAATCTTTGACCCACAAACCAAAAGCATAGCTCTTATGATTACTTTTTGCACAGCTTTATTAGAAGAACACTGCATACTTCCATGGTATGTTTCATTCCCAAGACCCAGCTAAGTCATGAGTCCCCACCCTCCTTGACATTGGCTTTTAGAGCAGCAATATACTCCAGCACAGCGGAGCTTTGTCTTGCCTCATAGCCTGGGGTGGCCCCAGAGCTATTAAAAGTCTCTACTCATTGCCCCACTTTCAGATGAAATTGTTCAAACAACGGGCTGTTTAGACCTCAGTCACGAAACTGCTTTTTACTGGTGCGCGATGGAAGTGGCAGTGGCGAAATACTTGAGCTAAAATGAGAGAACTGAGCGCTCAGCCCATCTGTTCTCCGGAGCACCATGTGACCTTAGCCAGAAGACTCCCCGTGTCTAGACTTCAGTGCGTCCTCCTGTAAGACAGCTGAAGTGCCTTCCACTTTGATGGTGAGGATCACGTTCCTGGGATCCTGGCACATTTCACAGGAAGATTTAAAATAAATGCAAGATACAATGATGAATCATTTCAGCAGACCCTAGGGGAGAAGCAGGATGGTAAATAACTGTCAAATCTTGGTAAACTGTTCAGACAGACAACGGGGCAGGGACACCTTATGGGCAGGTCAAGGACAAATTCGGGGAAGTGGAGAGAGGGGGAGGAAGGAGGTGGAGGGGGGCTGGGGAAAGTTCACTGCAGGGCCACCCAAGGCTGAGGATGGCCAAGTTTGAAAGCCTTGTCTTTATGCTGTAAGGACCTGACGAGCAAAACTGATTAGCTGTAGAATATCATTTAAATCTTCTCTTAAAGCAAATCCAAGTCTTTAATCATTATCTCCCAAACCACCAAACAGCGCCAGACACACACCGGCCTCACTGAGAGACTTGTCAAGACTGAAACAGTAATTCACAAATTCACTAAAATTCCCTGCTCCAGCGAGCAGTATGACAGCTCCAGCGACCGCGGTAACATTTCTATTCAAACTGGCTTTGGAGCCGAAGCTATAAATATCCTTGCAATATTTCCTGCTTCAGAACATAAAGACAGCTTTACAGCACTGATAAAATAGAAATTACTTTCTCTCTGAGGTCTTGCTGGAATTTTAATGTCTGTTTTGCAATAAAGCAGCTCCTACACAATTTGATTTGAGGGAAAGAAAACAAACGGTCTAATTTAGTTACAATAATGACTCTTGTATTGTTTGCCCTGCTTGCTTCTCTGGCTGCTGGGCTGTTAAAGTTTGTAGCGCTGAGCAGAGGGGATGATTTTATGAGAATATTAAAATGGTTTCTTTATTATTTAAAGATACACTGTCTTCATACTTCCTCAACACAGTGCAACCCAAAACAATGTTTTAAGGAGAAATAGAGAGAAGAAAATAAAGTTTACGGCCCTTAATAGCGCCTTGTGAAAATTGCTTGTTAGAACTGTAAAGCTGTTGACCAAAGATGACACGAATTTAAAAGGCTTTTGAAACGCAAAAGATCATAGCAGCTTTAATTATTCCATACATGTTACCCTGTTCTTGTTAGTGCCTTCAAAGTTGAGCAAATCTCTTTTTTAAAATCCACATACACCCGTCTCCTTTGTAGATTACATGATGTGGAAAGAAAAAAGAAAGACAGAAATTTGTGTTTATAAATGGACTGTGTGCTGAGGGCATAGGAAAACGGGGTTGAGAACAGAAGCTAAGGAATAGAGCCAGGCTGTCTGCGAGCAAGAATTAAATGACTGAAGGGAGGCAGGGTTTGATCAGGTGCTGCATAGAAGTGTGATTAATCCAACCTCAGACTTATCGACTAAGGGTTAAAGTTCAAATTAGCCTCAGTTAGGTTTGGGATTTCCCCCTATGTGAAAGGCACCATGACCCTATGGCATCCTCTACTTGACTCATCAAGGGTATCTTCACAGATCACATGGCCCCGGGCTAAACCATGAAGCAAATGTCCTCTTCCACCATCTGCCTCCCTTCTTGCTTCAGGCATCTTGAAATTTATAACTCAGATTGGGACTTGAACTCAACCAAAACTCAGATTGACACTTGGAGCCCCTGTCCTTTAACTGAGATCGCACACCCGTCCTCAGAACTTGCTGAAGTTCAGGTTCTTTACGTCTCATCACAGAAAGAATTCAGTGAGAGACAAAGGGATAAGTAAGAAATGGATTTATTTTGAGAGATATACATTGCACAGACAAAATGCAGTCAGTCTCAAATGCTGAGAGCAGCCTCAGGGTATGGGGTCATCTGGAAAGTGAGAGTGGCCATGGGGGAGACACTCCAAGACAGAGTGTGGGCCATCTCAGAAGGTGAGGGGCCCCGAAACATGAGATGGTTAGTTTTCACAGGCTGGGTAATTCCATAGGCCAATGCATAGGATTATTTTTGAACTATTTTGGAGAGGAGGCAGAGATTTCCAGGGATAAGCCCACTGTCCACTTTTTGGCTATTTGGCATTAGCCTTGGAATTGTCATGGCGCCTGTCATTTAGATGATAAAACATTACAATAAGTGTACAATAAGGTTCAAGGTCTACTGAAGTCAAATCTTCCACCTTCTTGGACCTAGTTGGTTCTAACTAGTTTCTGTCTATCCAAACAGCTAGGTTGTTCCTTAAGGGTTGTGCCCTGCCCACATCCCTCCTGTTTCAGCCTCTTCCCCCTCAGCTGTTTATTTTTGCTCCCTTATGCTTACAATTGGTTGCACCATGTTTTCTTTTTTAGCTTCTCATATTTTCCCATTTCCTCCCATCCAAACAGATTCTACCTCCCAATATCCTGATATACCAAAAGTTCTACACTTATTCTAAAACTTTCAGTGCTTTTGCAGCATGTACTTGACATCACAGACCCATGATATCTTGTCCATAAGGAAATTGGGCTTATATCTCTCCTTTGGTTTTTTAAACTGTGTTCTTAGGGCTCTTCAGATTTCACAAACATCTCTCAACAACTGTGTGGTAGAGAGGGGCTGGGTGCTGCACGCTTTTGTCAATAAAGCACCTGTACTTCTGCCGATTTAGTATAAGGAGGACTCATTTTTTAAGGTGCTCTGCCATTTGAAAAACATTTGAAGTCATTGGTCTTGTTCAAATTTTTATTTTGCAAAAGAGAAATCTGAGGTCCAGGGAGGAAAAATGGCCATTTTCTCATAGCTGGATAATGGCAGGGTGGGAAGGAGAACCCATGGGGACTTACTACGACAAGTGGGAGGGCAGTGATCTTTTACAAACTAATTCACGCTAGAATGAAAGCACTCTTATGATTGATCCCATGTTAGGGATAGTTATTATAATTAAAAGAAGAATGTTAGTAAGTGACTGTAATGCATTTGCCAAGAACACATTTTAAGAATAGTGTACTTACGCAGCTCTTAAAGTATGGTCTGAGGAGCCACTGGAGAAAGGACAGTCTATTCAACAAAGAGTACTGGGAATACTGGATATCCACACACAAAAAATGAAATTAAATCTGTATATCTTATATAAAAAATAACTCAAAATAAATGAAAGACCTAAATGTTTAAACTGTAAATATCTTAAAAGAAAGCACAGGACAAAAGCTTCATGACATTTGGCAATGATTTCTTGGGTATGATGCCAAAGGTACAGGCTGCAACAACAAAAAGTAGGCAATTTGGACTTGACAAAAAATTATGCATCAAAAACAATATAAATAAAATAAAAAAACAAACTACAAAATGGGAGGGAATATTTGCAAATCACATATATGATAAAGGGTTAATATTTAGACTATTTGGAGACATCCTGAAACTCAATAACAGATAACAACCTGATCTAAAAATGAACAAAAGACTTGAACAGACTTTTTTCAGAATAAAAACAAATAGTTACCAAGCACATGAAAAGATGCTCCACACGACTAATCATTAAGGAAGTGAAAATCAAAACTACAATGAGAGACCACCTCACACCCATTAGGATGGCTGCTACCAACAAGTGAGAAAATAGCAAGTGTTGACACGGATGTGGATAAATTGGAATGCTTTTGCACTATTGGTAGGAATGGAAAAATGGTACGTCTGCTGTGGAAAACAGTATGAAAGTTCCTCCAAAAATTGAAAATAGAATTACCATATGACCCAGAGGGTATACACCCAAAATAATTAAAAGAAGGATTTTTAAAAGAATTTGCATCTATGTTTATAGTAGCATTATTCACATTAGCTGGGGCTTCCCAGGTAGCACTAGTGGTTAAAGAACCTGCCTGCCAATGCAGGAGACATAAAAGACAAGGGTTCAATCCCTGGATCAGGAGGATTCCCCTGGAGGAGGGCATGGCAACACTCCAGTATCCTTACCTGGAGAATCCCATGGACAGAGGGGCCTGGTGAGCTACAGTCCATAGGGTCACAGAGAGACACGACTGAAGCAACTTGGCAGCAGCATTCACAGCTAAAATGTGGAAGCAACCCAAATGTCAATCAGTGGATGAATGGGTTTGATGTGAAGCAGGACCCTATGAGGTTCCTGTGAAAGCCTTCCTATGTCCCTAGTGTCTTTGATTACAGGATACAGGCTTCATGCAGCCTCTATGACCTTCCCTAAGGTCCAACTGCTTATTTAACTTCTATGAAGAGGACATCATGTGAAATGCCAGGCTGGATGAAAAACAAGCTGGAATCAAGATTGCCGGGAGAAATATCAATAACCTCAGATATGCAGATGACACCACCCTTATGGCAGAAAGAGAAGAAGAACTAAAGAGCCTCTTGATGAAAGTGAAAGAAGAGAGTGAAAAAGTTGGCTTAAAACTCAACATTCAGAAAACTAAGATCATGGCATCCAGTCCCATCACTTCATGCAAATAGTTAGGGAAACAGTGGAAACAGTGAGAGACTTAATTTTGGGGGGCTCTAAAATCACTGCAGCTGGTGACTGCAGCCATGAAATTAAAAGACGCTTGCTCCTTGAAAGAAAAGTCTTGACCAACCTAGACAGCATATTAAATGAGGTGGATGAAACTGGAGGCTATTATACAGAGTGAAGTAAGCCAGAAAGAAAAACACCAATACAGTATACTAACGCATATATATGGAATTTAGAAAGATGGTAACAATAACCCTGTATACGAGACAGCAAAAGAGACACTGATGTATAGAACAGTCTTTTGGACTCTGGGGGAGAGGGAGAGGATGGGATGATTTGGGAGAATGGCATTGAAACATGTATAATATCATATATGAAATGAGTCGCCAGTCCAGGTTCAATGCACGATACTGGATGCTTGGGGCTGGTACACTGGGACGACCCAGAGGGATGGTACAGGGAGGGAGGAGGGAGGAGGGTTCAGGATGGGGAACACGTGTATACCTGTGGGGGATTCATTTTGATATATGGCAAAATCAATACAATATTGTAAAGTTAAAAAATAACATAAAATAAATTAAAAAAAAAACAAATAAAAAGCAGAGACACTACTTTGCCAACAAAGGTTCTATCTAGTCAAAGCTATGGTTTTTCCAGTAGTCATGTATGGATGTGAGAGTTGGACTCTAAAGAAAGCTGAGCACTGAAGAATTGATGCTTTTGAACTGTGGCGTCAGAGAAGACTCTTGAGAGTCCCTTGGACTGCAAGGATATCAAACCAGTCAATCTTAAAGAAAATCAGTCCTGAATATTCACTGGAAGGACTGATGCTGAAGCTGAAACTCCAATACTTTAGCCACCTGATGTGAAGAACTGACTCACTGGAAAAGACCCTGATGCTGGGAAAGATTGAAGGCAGAGGAGAAGGGGACGACAGAGGATGAGATGGTTGGATGGCATCACTGACGTGACGGACATGAGTTTGAGTAAACTCCAGGAGTTAGAGATGGACTGGGAAGCCTGGTATGCTGCAGTCCATGGGGTCACAAAGAGTTAGACAATACTGAGTGACTGAACTGAACTGAAGGTCCAAATCAAGCAATTGTTAATTAGGGAAGGGAAGGGATATGATACAAGGGAGAAACAAATAGAGGAACTATAGTGCAGCCCTGAGGCAAGGTCCTGGTTCCTCATCCAGGGATACACTTGACAGTGTCTTTGAGTTGTTTTGCAGATACTGAAACCCCCACCAGATGGGAAAAGTTAACAGTTAATGATGTATACTGCCTACAATTGCATAGGCTCCAGACCGGTTGGAACCAGAAGGTTGATCATGCTGACTCCCACTTAACCTCACCACCAACCAATCAGAAGAATGTCCATGATGTGATCACACCCTCTTTGAACCACTACTATAAAATTTCTCACCACCCTCTCCCAGCTGGGTCATACAGTTTTGAGATCATTAGCCCACTGTGGCCCCTTTTGCCTGACAAAGCAATAAAGCTATCCTTAGTGTTTGTTATCATTCAGTCGCTAAGTCTTGTCTGACTTTTTGTGACCCCATGGACTGCAGTTAAGCAGGCTCCTCTGTCCTCCACTGTCTCCTGGAGCTTGCTCAAATTCACGTCCATTGAGTCAGTGATGCCGTCCAACCATCCCATGCTCTGTCATCCTGCTTCTTCTTCTGCCCCCAATCTTTCCCAGCATCAGGATCTTTTCCAGTGACTTGGCTCTTCACATCAGGTGGCCAAAAGTATTAGAGCTTCAGCTTCAGCATCAGTCCTTCCAATGAATATTCAGGATTGATTTCCTTTAGGATTGACTGGTTTGATCTCTTGGCAGTCTAAAGGACTCTCAAGAGCATCCTCCAGCACCACCGTTTGAAAGCATCAGTTCTTCAATGCTCAGCCTTCTTTATGGTCCAACTCTCACATCCATGACTACTAGAAAAACCATAGCTTTGACTATAAGGACTTTGTCTGGATTCTTTGTTACATCACGTAAAACTCTGTCTCAGATTTAATTCAGTGTCAAGGTACAGAGGCTGAATCCGACTTCAGATTGAATAAGTAAAATATGGTATATACATATAATGGAATTTTATTGTACCTTAAAAAGGAAGAAACTTCTAATACATGCTACAACATGGATAAATCCTATTGTATTTGCCCACGATTTTCTTTTTTACATAATGAAAAAAAAAAATGTGGTCTGAGGAAACCTCTAGAGTCTCTGGACTCTTTTAGAGAGTCTGTAAGGTTGAACCTATTCTCATAATAACAAGAAAGCATTATTTTTTTTACTGTCTTTACATTTCCAGTTATGTAAATGTAGCATTTCTACACAAGAAATGCTGGGCCAGCTATTGGTGCCTTAGTATAAATCAAGACAATGCCACCAAACTGGACTAGTAGTCATTATTCTTCCCGACCTCACGCTTGCAAAAGAAAGAGAGAAAGGCATGGAGGGATGGTAGGGAAGAAGAAGAAAGGAGGGAAATAAAGGAAGAAAAAACAAGAGGAAGAAGGAGGAGGGGGAGAAAAGGGGGAAACCAGTTTAAGAATATTCTTGATGAAGCATTAAAAATTCTACTTCTATAAGTTACTAAAAATACTAAATCTCCACCCTGGATGGAGTATATGTTTTTATATAGTAAGCGTGGCAAATGAAAAGTTCATGAAAAACATGGAAATGCATACCAAAATACAAGAGTTGTCTCAAGGCAAAGTGATGTGAGTTGCAAACTGAATTCATCACTCCTTTCATGAAACATCCTTTATACTAGAAGGAACTGCTGACCAACAAGTAATGGTCACTGAAACTTGGATATCTAGCAGACATTTCTTTGAATATGAAAGAAGTAAGCCTGTCACTTCTGAGAAAACAACTGAGAGTATTTTTTGCCAATAATATTTGTGCTTTCAAACAAAAATAATAGAATTCTGGAAAACTTGTATCTGCTACAGTATCCTTGACAGCTTTCCAATATTTATTGACTTTCTTGATGAAATTGGTAGTGATATTAATGAATGAGGCATTTTTAATATTGGATAATGAAATATGTCAACATTTGGAAGAGCTGCATTATTCAAGGAACCAATATTTTCTTGAATGACTAATGCATGTTGCTTCACAATCATGTGTGGGTGAATAATGCTCTCAAAGTGCAGAAGAGACCACTGTATTTTGATGTAGCAGAATAGGAAAAGTTTGCTGATATGGTTTCAGATTCCACACTGCAACAAATCTGTGAGGATCTACTTGCTGAGTTTCAAAGTAATATCAAAGACAAATACCCTCAATTGTATGAAAAGGTTTTTTAAATACTCCTCTCTTTTCTAACCACATATCTAAATCAGTCCAGTTTTTTCCCCCATATCCTTCAACCAGAATAACATATTACAGATAAGTCTGATTCCAGAAGTGTATTTGAAACTATAGCTGTCTTAAGTCAGAGATTAAAGATATTTCAAAGGCATAAAGTAGTGCGACTATTTTAACTCATTTTTTTTGGTTTTTGTTGTTTGGGATTAACAAAGAGGTCCTGGGGGCAAGAGCTTTGACAGTCACTGCTGTAGGTGACTCAGGAGACTTTCAAGAAGGCCTCCCAAGCTTCACTGACAATGGTAACAAAATATCCCACGTTTTCCGATAATTTTCCTGAGGACTCCTCTAAGTGTCCTGTTATTTAATCCTTCATTTAAGTCCCTCCACACACCGAAGCTGAGCCATGGGGGAAAATTAATAGGCAGAGGCTTCTTAGCTCTAGTGGTTTCTGAATCCCAGGGCACACACATCCTTTCTTTTACTGCTTTGGTCGGTAGGCTCCACTTGTTATCCTAATAAAGTTTCTAGGTGTTCTGGATGCGTCTGCAAATCCTCTACAGGCCCACTCGTTGTTCTTAGTACTAACGTGTCCACATAGACGCAGCCCTGAGTGGAGATTTTAAAGAATATGGAGGGACAGTCTTTCTCGGAAACTTTGTTTCTAGAAGAAATAACACACCAACCAAAGGACTCAGCATGAGAAAGAAAATGCTTTGAATTTAAGAAAAGAGTGGGGTTGTGGTCCAGTGATTAAGACGCCGGGCTTCCTCTGCAGGGGGCACGGGTGTGATCCCTGGTGGGGGAACTAAGACCCCACACGCTGTGAGTTTTCACTGATCATTCCTACAAGCTTCCTGTGTGGGGTTGGTGAGAGAGAGTAGAGACAAGGGGCAGAATCCATGAGGTGAAACCTCCACCACAAACCAAAGCTTCTTCTTGGTTTAATCATTTCTGGAAGTATATGTTGTGTTATTGTGAATTAAGCACAAGTCTGGATATTAAAAGATGTTAGTTTGAGTCCCTGTTTTGTCAAGAACCAAGAAACTTGAGACTATTAAATATGTCATTCACAGAAGATGGTAGATTTCTTTTGTATGCACTGAGCAGTAAATAACAAAGACCACCAGACCGGGAATATTAAGGACTGCGCATCAAGGGTTTGGTCGTGTTCCTGACACATGGGCACTGTTCCACTGGCAGGGTGTTGGTGTTTACTTTTGCACTAATATTAGTATGTGATATGTGTTGCTAGGAAAATTGTCCATTTCGTTGAGGCTTTGCTTCTTCATTTCTAAAATGGGACTTGCTGTGCTTCCTAGCTGATCCCCTGAAGTTGTGAGGCGCCCTGAAAGTAGGGCAGGACTGAAGAGTCAAGACGCCCGTGTCTGTGTCCCAGCAAAAGTCCCGACTAACCAAGTGACCTTGGGAAGCAATTTCCATGGTCAGTCCCTTAGTTGCCTCATCTGTATGCCAGAGTGTGTGTGTGTGTGTGACTCACTCAGTGGCGTCCGGCTCTTTGCAACCCCATGGACTGCAGCCCACTAGGCTCCTCTGTGCATGAAATTCTTCAGATGTTGGGCCAAATAATCTCTCAGTTTCTATCCAGCATCGATATTCTTTATGTAGAATCTCCTGTGATCCCTCAAGGCTTAAAACTCTGTTCTAGATTGCTTATATTTAGGGCAGAGCTGGGTCTAGAACCTAGAACTTTCTAGTTTCTGAGTATGTAGAAGGATTATTATGTTTAATGAGGTACTCCAAGATAATCTGGATACCTGAAAAGCTTCATTGCAATGATTCATTTTTAAATACCAAGTGCTGAAAACATGATGTCTCTGTATAAATTTTTTTTTTTAAAGTCATTTTTATCAAATGAGGAAGGGAGTTACTCCTGAGGACTAGCTGTCTGGCAAGACTTCGAATCCTTCCTAGTTCCAGTGGGTTGGAAATGCCGCAGCAACACTCGTCCTGGTGTTATTGTCTGAGCTCCAGCCCCAGCAGCAATCAAGAAGAGCAGGGGAGTGTGGCAACAAAGAAAACAAGGAATTAATCAATCTCTCTCCAACTTTACTGAGTGGGGGAAACAGTGAGACCAAAGCTACGGCAAGATTACACTGAGAAACAGAGATAGAATATCAGTTCTATGTTTTATATCCATTTTATTAAAACAGTAATGGAAATTGAATTATCCAAGGAAATAAAAACATACATTTCCTTGGAGCTTAGAGAGCTTTCAGTTTCCTTCCAGATCACTTGAAACAAAACCCATGTCTGCATTCATCTTCTATATGAACAATGAATCAATCATTTTTTATTGAATGTTCCCCTCCCCTTTGCCATGGTAATGGCCAGTTTCTGCACAGTTGATCAGATCAACCAGGCTATAGATTTGATTTGGTCATTGAAATGGTCCCTGAATTAGGTAATTTCATTTTTTTCATCTTATAAATGAAAATCATACTCACCTCGTGCTTCTAAAACTGGGCTATATTTTTTCTGCATGAACATCATCAGCAGTGCTTATTATAAAGGCAGATCCTAAGCTCCCCCAACCCCAGTCTTCTAAATCAGAATCCTTGAGGTTGGGAGGAGCGTGTTCAAGAAGCTCCCTGGTATTAACATATTCCCCAGGTGAATTAATGAGTGAATAAATTGAATAGATAAGTGTCACAATTCTAATTGGGGGGGTTCAAAAGCATTAACTTTGCTATTGAAATAAACTCCAGCACCACAGTTCGAAAGCATCAATTCTTCAGTGCTCAGCTTTCTTTATGATCCAACTCTCACATCCATACATGCCCACTGGAAAAGCCATAACTTTGACTGTACGGACCTTTGGGGGCAAAGTGATGTCTCTGCTTTTGGATATGCTGTCTAGGTTCGTCACGGCTTTTCTCCCAGGCGCCACGCATCTTTTAATTTCATGGCTGCAGTCGCTGTCCACTGCCATTTTGGAGCCCGAGAAAATAAAGTCTGTCACTGTTTCCATTTTTTTCCCCATCTATTTGCCATGAAGTGATCATGTAATCAACTTTAATCTTACGATTATAACATGAAATGGCCCCTAGATGTATTCATGCAATGGGAATTCAAGTACCTGCTACCTGTGTCCCCCGTCTATCGACTCTCACAATGTCTTCTACAATAGCCAAACCATGCCCTTCTTCTGTCTATGAAGTTTACACTTTCTCGCTTCTACCCATTGGCTTATGCAAATCCCTCAAGCATAAATGATTTCTCCAAGTCCATTTTTGACAGGAAAACAATTCTGCTCTTCTTTCAAATTATATTTCAGTTATTTAGTAGGTTCCTTCTAAGTGGAGGTCACTGGATTTGGTATTGCAAACAGAAACAAAGCCTTGTTTGCTCTTCACGGCCCCTGAGTTTAGGGATTGCTTTCTTAAGTAGAATGGGCTTCCCTGGTGGCTCAGATGCTAAAGAATCTGCCTGCAATGCGGGAGATTTGGGTTCAGTCTCTAGATCGGAAAGATCCCCTGGAAGAGGAAATGGCAACCCACTCCAGTATTCTTGCCTGGAGAATCCCACGACAGAGGAGCCTGGCAGACTGCAGTCCACACAGTTGAAAAGAGTCAGATATGACTGAGCAAACAATACCTTTTATTCAAGGCTTTCATCTCAGCATCTTGCTCCTCTATGGTAAATACAGATCCCAATCTGTATTTAAACAAAACCAAGAACAATTACAACAAATCTGATTCCTATGACTAGACTGTAAGATTTTTAATGGTGCAGATCTAAGGCCCTATAGCTTTCAGGTTCTCAGACTGTTCATAGTAGTTTCTCAATAAATACTTATTTTATGAGATTGGATTTCATCTTTCTTAATCCCTTTATGAAACTTAGAAATGAATAGAGTGAAGTCCAGAAAGAGTAAAGAAACTATTCAAGGTCAAATAGCTAGTTGTTAGCAGAGCCAAAAATAATACATTTATTTCCTTTAAAAGATATTTTAAAATTTTTTGTTGAAATATAATTGATTTAAAATACTGTGTTAGTTTCAGATGTATAGCAAGGTGAGTCTGTTATACACATATAAAAATATATATATTCTTTTTAAATATTTTCTTCCATTATAGGTTGTTACAAGATTTTGAGTATAGCTCCTTTGCTATCCAGGAGGTCTTTGTTGGTTTCCTATTTTAAATATAACTGTGTACATTTTAATCTCAAGCTCCTAGCTTACCCCTCCTCCCCTTCTCCTTTGGTAACCATGTTTGTGTTTGTTTTCTATGTCTTTGAGTCTATCTTTGTTTTGTAAATAAGTTCATTTGTTTCATCTTTTTAAATTTGATTCCACATAGATTTGCCTTACTATAACTTACTTCACTTAGTATGATCATTTCTAGGTCCATCCATGCTGATGCAAATGGCATTATTTCATTCTTTTTCATGACCACATAATATTTCATCGTCTATACACCACATCATTTCACTCATTCATCTATCAGGGGACACTGTTGCTTCCATATCTTGGTTATTACAAGTAGTGCTGCTATGAACATTGGAGTGCATGGGTCTTTTTGAATTATGGTTTTCTTCAATACCTTTATTTCCTTGACATGCTCTCATCAAGTTCCCAGCTTAGTATGAGAGAGGAGACCTACCTTTGAATTTCAATGTTTGTCTTTGTCTCATTGCAGATGTTTCATTATCATCACCTTCATATTTGTAGACAAACTGTTACTTTCGTTTACCCTCATGCTAATTCCTTTTCTTTCCCATGATTGTTTTCAGGATTTCCTCTGGACTTCCTTCAGCTCTGTCATATCTCTTGCTGAGTGCACTAAGGTTATAAACAGTATTCCAGCTGCGGCCAAATCATGATTTTGTACACAAAGTAATAATATTGTCTGTGCGTTCCCAGCATCTTTTCAGATCATGCCCAGAAAATTGCTGGTCTTTTGGCAGCAACAGCAGCACATGGAATAGATATTTAAGGCAAGAGATGCAACAGTTCCAACATTCCTATTCTGGAGTGTAACAGGTAGTGAACCCATAATCATACAAAAATCATGTTTGTATTTTTTTCTCTAAAAGGATTTCTCACACAAGGTCACACTGAAACCTACAAGTTAGACATCTGCTTGGCCTCACGGCCTGTAACTTACTCACCCTGGCTTGGCATATCACTACATGCAAAGGTCTACTTCCACCTGCAAACTTTGCACCATTTTCAACGTAAAGCTTCTGAAAATAATATAAGATACATTCCAGTATCAATACCCGAGAGATTTTTACCTGTTGTTGTTGCCATAACACATATGAAAAAGCATCTCTTTTACATAAGCTGTGTTTCTTGTGTTTTACCAATACTTTAAAAAAAGCTTCATGAGGTCTTTGCCTGTGTTCTTTCCAGGCTGATGGAGCTTCCTTTAGAAAACTGACAAAAGACATCAGGAGTTTTATAAAGTATATATCCATTGGCTTTCCATGTTCACAGTGTTTACCAAGCTCATCAAACAGCTCCAGTAGATATGTGAGATATGACTTCCTTTTTCAGAATTACAGTAGGTACTGTTTGCTTTTTTATTCAGAGACTAAGGTGAGCATTACACAGGCCGCTCTGGAGTGCCCTAAAAACTGCTTGGCACAGTGTCTGGCACACAGTGGTGCCAGGAGAGGTTGGGTGTCTTTTCCTTAAACCCAATCTACTGGTGGGTGTCTCTAATGCCATGCTGGACAGGAAAGCCAAGGACTTGGGACCTAGTTCTGGTTCTCCACTTGTACTAAAAGGTCATTACTTCTTTCTTCACCATTTATTCGTTTGTAAAATCAGGTGTTTGGAATCAACTGCCTCAAAGCCTTCTTTTAAAATAATTTTTCAAGGATTCTAAAACTTTTTAGTTAGTGTTTTTGTTTCTTTCAGCTCCATGCCCAAGAGTGAAATTGCCGAGTCAACTGTGGTTCTGTTTCCATTTCTTTGAGAAATGTCCAATACTGTTTCCACAGTAGCTGCATCAATTTAGACTCCGACCGACACTCTAGAAGGGTTCTCCTTTATCCACATTCTGGCTGACATTTGTTATTTGTGTTCTTTTTGATGATAACCATTCTGACAAGTGTGGGGTGATATCTCATTGTGATTTTGATTTGTGTTTCCTTAATGATTAACGATGCTGAGCATCTTTTCATATGCCTTTTGGCCATCTGCATGCCTCCCTTGGAAAAACATCTATTCAGATCTTCTGCCGAATTTTTTAATCTGGTTATTTGGGTTTTTTTTTTTTTTGGATGTTGAGTTTTTATGAGCTTTTTCCACTCCTGCATATATATACCAGGAAAACAAAAATGCTAATTGGAAAAGATACATGCACTTCAGTGTTCATCGCAGCTTTATTTACTACTGTTAAGATATGGAAGCAACTTAAGCGTCCATCAACAGACGAATGGATAAAAGATGTGGTATACACACACACACACACAGATACACAATAGAACACTACTCAGCCTTTAAAAAGAATGAAATTTTGCTGTTGGCAATGACATGGATGAACTTGGAGGGCACTATGCCAAGTGAAGTGAGTCAGACAGAGAAAGATGAATACTATGTGATATCGCTTGCACGTGGAATCTAAAAACCACAACAACCTAGTGAATATAACATAAACAAAACTGAATCACAGATACAGAGAGCAAGCTAGTGGCCACCACTGGGGAGAGGGGAGGGGAGCAGGGCAACATAGAGGTAGGGGGTAAGAGGTGCGAACTATTAGATAAAATGAGTTACCAGAATGTATTGTCCAACACAGGGAATATAGCCAGTGTTTTATAACTATAGAGTATAATATTTAAGTTTTGTGAATCACCGCATTGTACACTGTAACATAAAATATTGTACATCAACAATACTTCAGTAAAAACAGCTATGAAATTTTAAAAAATAATAAAATCTACATTGGCTTACAGTTTCACATCTGCTATTCATCTTTCAAAACATTTGCTAGTCTGAGATCTTTGTCTTATCCGCAACATCCAGAACATTTATTACAATTTCATTGTATGCCTCTACTTCTATACAGAAAAAGATAAACTGGAATGGCTAATTTTTTGAGCAAAAGCCAGGGTCAAAAAATGTCTCTTCTCACAATTCTTCTGTACATTGTTTAGACTCTTTTTGCTTTTTGTTTTCTTCATCTCTCTTCCCCTCTCTCTCTCTCGTAATACAACCCCGAATGGTGTCAAATTTCCTTTTCATGGCTTCCTGCCTTTTTTAGATCTGTACTCACAGATTTTCTGAATTAGAAGGCATTTTAGAGATGTATGTTATAAAAGAAAGAGCAACAAGTCTTTTTAATCCTACATCTCAGATTGCAAGACTTTAGAAATGATCCTACCTTCTCTGATTCTCCATCTATAAGAGGAAGTTTATAATAAAAAGTACTAAACATGTTTCTGAAGACTCCACAAGCAGTCGTAAAAAGCGCACTGCAAATATGCCTGCCCAAATGATGATCATTATTCTTATAATCTAACCCTCTTGTCTTCTCACTGGCTTGGCAGTCCTTTGGAAATTGATGCTTGAATCCATTTCTGAATTCTAGTTTGCACCAGACGCTGCATTATAAAAGAATGGCCTGAACAAGCTTTCGTGTTTCCACTTGGGCTATGTTTCCCTTTTGAAGCATGATGCCTGTGCTCTGACAAAGGCCTTTTTCCTATGATAGCCATTTGCTGGGGGTTTTGTCTGAGTGTCTGTTCAAGCAGAACCCGTGATTTACTGTTGGTTGTGAAGGTGAAAGAGATTTTGACAAGTGGAGAAATGGAGAAAGTCTGAGCTTTGTTCATTAACATGCAGCCCTCTTTGTATATATGTAAGGGGGCGGGAGACCAAGTAGGGAGGGTTAGACATATGAGTTCTAAACTTGAAGCCTAATTTGGTTATGGAAACAGATCTGCGTCTGGCAGAGACACATGGCACCCCAGCCCTCGGCCATCAGTGTTCGGGAAGCCTGCTTCGTTTAATTGGTAAATCATCTGTCTTGCATTGTCTTCCACCAGCACTATCTGTGAGGCAGCTGCCCACCTTGGCTAATTTAAATATGATTTAGCGGGATAGCCTCCTGTCCCTCCTGCCAGGACATTCAGAGTACCAAATGGATGTTGATTGGCATTCCCTACCCAGCGTTGCATGATTCAAAGATAAGATTCTGTTACTGATGTACCCCAGGAGGAGTCGGATGAGGATATCTTTATTGCCTCCTTTCACTGGAGGGGATTTGCCCCATTAACCGTGTGCTAATTTTCTTTTTTTGTCTGTGAGATCCATTGTGTGACCAGACGTCCTGTGTACAGGTGGGCACTCCTCAAAGCCTTCTGGGCAAATTCCCACGATTCCGGTCACTCTCCTGGTTCATCTTTTTCCTTTGGGGTAACTAAGAAAATGATCGTTTCTTTCCCCCTTTGTGAAATCTGATGGAAAACTCATTGATTTGATTCAGTCCGTGTGCTTTTCGGGGTCACTTTTTCTGGTCAGGCATTGTGTGGGGTACCAGGGGTGATATAATGTGGGGACACCCTGTGCCCTTAGGAACCAGAAGTCTAGACGCGCCCACCGGTAATCAACAACACTTGAAAATAAGCAAGAGCTGGAGCAAGACTTCAGTGACTTTTGCCCTTGACCCCTCATCTACTTTTGTTATTTAGATACTGAACCTTAGTCCTTTTTTTTTTTTTTTTTTCCTTTCCTCTCTTTTTCTGCAATTCTCTCTGGAGGTTATTTTAGTTTTCCTTCCCTCAATAGCTTTTTAAGTTATTTTTTTTTTAAACTTAGTACTTCCCTAGTAGCTCAGTTGGTAAAGAATCTGCTTCCCTGGTAGCTCAGATGGTAAAGCGTCTGCCTACAACACAGGAGACCCGGATTCGATCCCTGGGTTGGGAAGATCCCCTGGAGAAGGAAATGGCAACCCACTCCAGAATTCTTGCCTGGAAAATTCCATGGACGGAGGAATCTGATGGGCAGCTACAGTCCATGTGGTCGCAAAGAGTCAGACACGACTGAGCTACTTCACTTTCTTTCTTTATTTTTAAAACTTAAATATAGAAAACTCAGATGATACTGTCCTGATCATGTGCTTACCACTTGAAGAAATTTTTTTTCCCCACTTGATTGAGAAATTCATTAACTATATTACTAATAAAGTTCCCTCAGGGACTTCCCTGGTGGTCAGTGGTTGAGACTTTGCCTTCCAATGCAGGGGGTGCAGGCTTGGTCCCTGGTCAGGAAGCTAAGGTCCTACATTCCACATAGCCAAAAAACTAAAACATAAGAAACAATACTATAACAAATTCAATACAGACTTTAAAATGGTCCACATTAAAAAAAAATCTTTTAAAAAAAGTTCCCAGTTTTCCTTCATGACCCAGCATCTTCCCTTTCTCTACAGATGTTCACAGTATCATGAATATAGTACGTAGGTATTAAATCCATATTTGCAACCATAACCATATGTGCACTTATCAGTAAAAATATATCATATCGTAGGTTTTTATTTCACAAAAATTGCATCCTATTGTAAATGTCCTCGTGCAGCTTGCTTTTTCTGTCAGCGTTATGACTGCCAGATCTGTATTGTTACACATGGTTCCATTTTACCTCCTTTAGTTACTGTGGAATATGTCACAGAGAGCTGTATTTATCCTTTCTTCACCTAATGGATTTGATTCCCCTACAGTTTTTACTATCTGTAGCCAACAATGCTTCTCTGAATATCTAGGAAGATATTTGCATATGAGGGAGAATTTCTCTAGGGCATATTTTTGGAAGTGAAATTGCCAGGTCATAGGTCATATACATATACAATTTTACTAGATATTGCCAAATTGCTCTTCAAAATAGTTGTGCCAATTTATTTACTCACCAGCAGTGTGCGAGCACTCTCATGTCACCTCTTCCCTACCAAAGGTTGACACTGTCTGACTTCAGGGTCCATGATGGGGTTAAAGAGTATCTCGTTGTTATTTGCATTTTCCTGATTATACTGAGGTACAGTGTTTTTTCATATTTGTTGTCACCAAGGGTTTCATCTTCCATGAATTGTCTTTTTGCATCTTTCATTTATTTTTCCATTTGTATTTTCTAAATTGATTTTTAAGAATTCTTTTATAGTTTGGATATTAATATTGTGCCTGTTATATTTGCTGTAAATCTCTTCTCCCAGTATGTAGCATATCTTAATTTTGTTTATGGTGCCTTCTGTTCTACAGAAATTTTACATATTAAAGATTTCCTTTGTTTTTAATAGTTTATAAAAAAATGCTTTCCTACTTCAAGACTTAATTATTTTTTTCTATATTGTATTATAATAATTTTGGAAGGATTATTTTCATATTTAGGTCTTTTAGCCATTTGGAGTGTTTTTGACTTTGTTTGGTGTGGAAGTATAATTTTGTTTTCTTTTCCATATGAAACTGTAATTGTTTCAACATTATTTTGATTCTAACTAATTTTGGATACACCTCCAATCATGTGACAAGGTTACAGATTTAGATCTCTTTCTGGGGTCCTAATTCTATTGCATTGACTGATGCTTTCCATCACTATGCCTATAGCATATAATCTTAATTTGTATTAATATTTATAAATCAATTTTTTACACTCTTTTAGGATAAGTCTAAAATTATAATTTTGGCTTTATGGATGCTCTGTATTCTTTTCACTTTAACTTAAAACAGTGACTTTTTTTTTTTCTGTTGTATTATCTCTGCTTTGGAATACTTGTCATCAAATCTTTATTTTTTGTGTTTATTTCATTCTTGCTCATTTTCTTTTTATCAGTCAAAATAGTCTATATCTTTAAACTTTTTGCCAGAACCTGAATCTCAGTGTCTTGGATTTTGAGCCTCATATCCAAAGATCCCTGTGTCATTCCTCCCAAGACCTCAGAAGGCTGCCCTGGGATTCCAACTCCCTGTGGTTATGCCCTGGATTTCCATGACAAACATGTTCCTTCAGCTCCCAGCAGGTAATTTGTTGCAATTATATTGTAGCAAGTATTTTGATTTAATAGAAAGTCAAAATACAAATCAAGCAAGCAAAGGAGAAGTGTCCAAAGAGAAGATGATGTCAACTTGGACGTTAGAAGTAAAGATGTCAGAGATTCACAGAATGGTGAAACTATCAGGTGGAGCAAAGACAACTCTGCAAGTGAGATGATATTTTGGTGATATTTTACTTTAAGTTGAAGATATGCAAGATTTTCACATGAAGGAATGGAAAATGGCTTTTCTGATCTAAAGAACCCATGAGTAAGTCTATAGTGAAAGTGAAGTCTCTCAGTTGTATGACTCTTTGCAACCCCATGGACTGCACCCTAACAGGCTCTTCCATCCATGGGGTTTTCCAGGCAAGAATACTGGAGTCAGTTGCCATTTTCTTCTCCAGGAGATCTTCCGAACCCAGGGATTGACCCCAGGTCTCCCACGTTGTAGGCAGACGCTTTACCATCTGAGCCACCAGGAAGTCTATGGTAACAGGATATAAAAATGGAACTCTATGAAGTTTGTCTCAAGACTGAAGAGAGGTTCTAGACCACCTATATAGGATTTGCATAGACGCTAGCCAAAAGTCAGTTTCATGGAAAAAAAAACCTACATATTTTCAAGTAATAAATTTTATTACCCACACCTTCAGTCTATAAAAGAGATTGAGAGCATCAGCTGAAGGCTCTCCCCACTCCACACTCCCTTCACAATGGAGGAGGTATGGGGAAGTACCTATTCCCTGCCTCCGGGCAAACGAGAACTTCAAAGAAGATCTATTTATTATGTCTTCTTATTTTATTATTTTGATTCTTTGACATGTTGGCTTCTTGCTGACACTAAAGGGACTGGCCCTCTCAGAGTTAGCTAATTCCCAATGATAATAAACAACTCACCCAGCAATATGCCTTTCATATATAAACCAAATAATTTAGAGCTCGTAAGCTCAACCACCTCCGTGATCCGGCTCTCGCATTCTGGGCTACCATTCCTCTGCCCTAATCACCCCAGGGCAGGTGGCAGATAGCTAGGGGGAGTCCTTTCTACCCCAGAATCCACTTACCCTCTTCAAACTAGCTGATCCGAAGCCTGCTTGCTTGGCCTGGATCATTCATTCCAGCAGAAGTCACAAAAAAGGACTCTAGTCCCATTCTTCCTCCCATACTCCTTCCACCTCCTGATTGACCTTGGCGCTTTCCCACATGGCACTGCCTGGCATGCTGTGTCTCCGGTCTAGCAATCTATGAATATAACTGACTTCTTCTTTCATGACAGTCTTTTGCATGTTTCCTTGTCTTTCCATTCCTGATTAAAACAAATCTCAGTTATGGTTAAGACAGAAGACCATTTGGAAGCTTACTATGGCTTGTGTTCCCATGATGGACTGCACGCACACCTGTGAATTGTAAAAGGTAAGAGGCTGGAAGAGGGGGCCTCTAGTAGCAGCTACCAGTAGGTAACTATGCCCCTCTGGTGCTTAAAAAACCAGGTGGTACGGTGGGATCAAAGGTGTAAGACAGCTGTCAGGGGGACTCCTGTGAAGGGGAAAGGAAAAGGGATCGAGAGAAGGCAGAGAAGAACCTTCCACCACGATGTAGGGAGGTCTCATACCTGTGAAATGAGAGAGAAGGAAGAATTAAGCAGGAAGAGCCTCAGGCCACTGCCTGCTTCTGAGGAAGTCTCTGTTAGACTGAGGGACAGTCCTTGAGCTAAAGGTGCCCGTTGGAAGAGCCCTGCATAAGGCAGTACTGACTGTTTTCTAGGGCCCTCCCATGCTCAGTTACTGGGGAGAAGCAGCTCAGAGAGTGTGACCTAGGATGAAACGTGTTAACTGATCCAAAGTTGCGTCGGCTCAGCTGTGCTCTGCACAGTGGCTTTTCTAAAGAGAGATTTGAGAGGAACACTCTCATGGCCATCATAGTCAGCCCAAATGGTGTATTACTTACAAACTAGACTTGGCCACATAAGTGATATGCAATACTGCCCATCAGATGCCCAAAGGTATACCAAGATCCCTACAGTCAAAGGCTGAAAGAGAGCTTCTGGATGCTCAAGAGCTGAGAGGGAAATCCTTTTTTTTTAATATAAATTTATTTATTTTAATTGGAGGCTAATTACATTACAATATTGTATTGGTTTTGCCATACATTAACTTGAATCTGCCACAGGTGTACACGTGTTCCCCATCCTGAACCCCCCTCCCACCTGCCTCCCCTTACCATCCCTCTGGGTCATCCCAGTGCACCAACCCCGAGCATCCTGTATCCTGCATCGAACCTGGACTGGCGACTTGTTTCTTACAAGATATTATACATGTTTCAATGCCATTCTCCCAAATCATCCCACCCTCTCCCTCTCCCACAGAGTCCAAAAGACTAATTAACAAAAGAAGAGAGGCAGTTGACAATGATGTTGAGTGAGAGAGCCAAAGTATTTTGGGGAGCTGGGGGAGATATATGAAAGACTTCCATGGTACTCCATAGAATAAATCAGTCAGTAAATAAATATATTTGCCAAACCTAGAAAGGCCAAATGCCATCTTTCCACAGCACCAGCCTGGTAAGGCTTTTCCTGTCCCCTGGTCTTTCTTTCTACTACCAAACCTGCCCCTGGAGAGGTCATAAACTTTAGTGTTTAAGAGAGGAGAGACAGAAATACAAGGCAGAGAAAAAGGAAATGTATATATAAAAGTGGATCACATCGTTTTCATTCTGAAGACTTTTCACTTACAGTAGGTTTAAAACACATACAGAATTCTTTCTGAGAAGATTCGAAATTAAAAATTTTTCCCATCTAGTTTATTTCTAGCAATATTTTCTTCACCAACAATATGTTACTCTGTTAGAACAACGCCTGTGTGTCTTACACAGCTGCCTTTTGGCTGCCCTTTGGCTGGCCCTCCTTCTGGTCCTATGATGTTTGATCTTAGTTCTTGCGCCTTTAGACCTCACTGTTTCCTCCTCCCCCTTTTGTCCTAGTTTTTTACCCAGTTCAGATGCCATTGTTGATTCTTCATCCAGTGTTCTGACAGACCACCTCCACCGCCCGCCAGCAATGTACCACACACGTGCTTTGGAGTGTTATGGGGAAAATCACGCAGCCCTGCGGATGGCGCCACTATAAATTTACATCCTTCGTCACCAATGGGCCCATCCTTGCTGAACAACAGACATCCTGTTTCCCTAGTCAGGATTTTTCTCTACAGTTCTCAAGTCTTTGAACGGTACTTCTCCTTTTATCTCGTTCTGAGCTACTCTCTCCTCAACTCAGAAATAAAAGCCATCAACTTTTATGCCACAGAATTTACCACTTGCATCTGGGCTGTTGCAGTAACCTCCTGACTACTTCCAGTTTGAACACATTCCAAACTATGTCCCACACTACAGTTAAACTGGTCATTTCATTTCCTTGTGTGAAATCCTTCGCGCTCCTAGGAGGAAGCATAAACTCCACACAGGCTGGGCGCTCGCTTGCACGAGCGGCTCCTACTCTATCCGCCTCCTTTCTTCCCACCCCCAGATTCAAAACTGACATCCCAGACACACTGAACTCCAGTTCCTAAGCTACCCTCTGCATAGTCCTCTCTGGCTGCCAGACTTTCTTTCACAGTTTTATGTCTACCTAGAATAGTTTTCTCTCTCCCTCTTACCAGGCCAAGTGTCACTTATCCTTCATGAGTCAGCTTAGATGTAGATTCCCCTCAAAACCTCTTCTGATCCCCTAAACCTGTGTCTGAGGTCCTTTCTAATGCTCCTTAAAGTTCTGCCTGTCCAGATCTTAAGCAACACAGTGTGTAACAAGTACCTTCTCTGTCTTTCCTGCCCTACAAGAACAAAAATTGGGCCTCTCGTATTTGTAAATTTACCCCTAGATTTAAGCACAGTCCCTAGCACAGGCTTTCCTAACATAGGCGCATTTAATTAAGCACAGCCTAACACGGGCTTCCCTTGTGGCTCAGCTGCTAAAGAATCTGCCTGCAATACAGGAGACCTGGGTTCAATCCCTGGGTTGGGAAGATCCCCTGGAGAAGGGAAAGGCTACCCACTCCAGCATTCTGGCCTAGAGAATTCCATGGACTGTATACACCATGGGGTCACAAAGAGTTGGACACGACTGAGCGACTTTCACTTTCCTAACACAAAGGAGTCCCTCAGTCAATGCTGACTGAGTGAATAAATGTGAATAGACACTCAAAAATTCTTCTGTCATTTTGGAGGAAAACAAAAGCAAAACAACAAACTTCATAAAATAGGTTACAATTAGAGAAACTTGGTTATGGGTCTGTCAAAGAAAGCAAGTCACTTAGAAAACACCACATAATCTGAACGTGCTATGGGTATTTATTCAAGTGATGAAAGTTGTGAATTCAGACCAAAACTGCTGTGCTTATAGGCATCCACCAAATCAGCAGGTAATTTGTACCTTATACTGTAAAGAAACTCACTACTGCTGTTGGCTGGCGTTCATAATTAATATCTTGTAATAAGCCAAATGTCTTTATTTCTATCTGAATCTGTATGATAAAATTGCTAATAAACCTCTTTCTCAACATGAATAACATTACATCTCCTCTGGTAAAAGACGTGCGAGTGTATTTTCCTTCATAAATGAGAGTTAGAGTCAATGAAAGCAACAGCTCTTTTTATCTCCATGATTCTGTTGCAGTAAAATGGTCATATAGAATTCTAGCAGAATGCCACACATTATTTTCTTCTTAAAAATTAGCATCTTTAGTGCCACAATGAACACTAATTTATGGACTTCTTAAATATTTTCTTATAACACTTTTTTTTTAACATAAGATAGCTAACCTCTCTGAGTTAAAACATATTAGAGTAACATTACCCAAAGCAGCTACTACAGAACTGTAGCTTCCTGGCTGAAAGATGTCTTTTCCTGCTGGGCTGAAAGTGAAAATCGCATTAGGAAATCCCTTGCTTTTGACTTTTATTAGGTGATAACTACAACCAAGCAGGGCTAATTGAGTGGGAGAACTGTAACATAAATCATTTTAATCCGGAATATCTTTAGGTACTGTGAAGACAGCTAGTTGGTTGGTTGAAGGATTTTATCCCTTAAATCAGTTCCAGATTTGGTTTGTTTGTGCTATTAGGTTCAATAGTCAGAGAGGAAGATTGTTTACACAAAAGCGGGTTAGGCTTCAGGAAGCTGGGGATGGGACTCCTGTGGCCTCTGTGGTTTTCCTGGGAACAGAGCACTCTTGCAGCATTAGTGTGTGATCTTGTAGCATTAGGTTGTGGGTTGCACCAAGGAAACAGGAGGAAGGAGGGCCTCTTAGATGCTGTGCTCTTGTGTCCTCTGGAATCCTGGTATCAGAGGAGACAAAGAAAAAAAAAAAAACCTGGATCCACGCCACAACTCTAAGCAGCGTTATCCACGAATGAGACCCCAGGTTTCTGTTTAAAAAAAAAAAAAACAATGCCAACAAATGCACATTTAAGACCCTCTATTTGAAGAACACTTGACTGTTTTCCAACCACTGTCTTGGACATTATTTAATCAAGTCCCTGCAAGAACGTTTCCCCCATCCCATATTTTATAAGAAAATAAGAAGAGCTATGACTTTTTCTGTTTTTCAGATAGGAAATTGAGGTTTGCCTAATGGTTTGCCCAAGATCACATAATTAATTAATGGTGAAGTTAAGGTGGAATTCAAATATTTGACTCCTGGTTCAATTCTGATTGTAAATACTTCATTAACTGTAATATATCCCATTGTGAATATATTACAGCCTCACAATTTTGATTGTACATTGTTCCTATTACCCAAATATAATTTTTCTTTTAATCTGAGGAGGTTGAAGGCTATGTCACTCTTATCCTATTCTCAGTGGAAAAAAAAATGAGAAGTGATACATATATCACACAAGAAATTTAGCTTATTTCTTGCTAGAATAAATGGCTGTGTTTAGCAAATGTTTCCTGATACAGGACAGGCTAAAATGATAGCAAACAGCAGTGTAAGATAAATACTGGGGAAATGGAAAGAGAATGGAACATTCTGAATCAAAATCTGAAAGTGCAGAAAAATATATAGATGAGCTTTGGCGAACACCAGGTCTGTTTTCAGGAGAGAAAGGAACAATATGAAGCCTGGTAAAAGTATTTACCCTGACAAGTGCTTACAGATACAAGGGCCCCTCAGGGTAGGACATTATTTTCCCAAAACGGCTGAATATCTTCCTAGCTGGAATGTGGTGCAAGCTGTCTTAATCTTAATCTTCCTTGAATGTGGCTTTAGGGGGGAACAGGGCTTTTGTTTGGTAGTATGCTGATGGTAGAGAGCTGGTGCAAGCAAGGAACATGGATATACAAAGCTGGTCTTCTACTGTTGCACGAGGGTTTACACTTCCGAAGTCCACTGGATACCAGGACATGGCTTTAAGCGTGAAAATAGAAGTGAAGTCTAACACTGATGCGGAGAGCTGACGCATTGGAAAAGACCCTGATGCTGGGAAAGATTGAGGGCAGGAGGAGAAGGGGACGACAGAGGATGAGATGGTTGGATGGCATCACCAACTCGATGGACATGGCTTTGGGTGGACTCCGGGAGTTGGTGATGCAGGGAGGCCTGGCGTGCTGTGGTTCATGGGGTCGCAAAGAGTCGGACACGACTGAGCGACTGAACTGAGCTGAACTGATGGGGGGTAGAAGGAGAGAATAAAAATGACAGAGTATAGAGACCAGCATAGACACTGACACCACCATCAGTGGTAGTATGGGCAAGATGAAAAGGAAAAGCAGGACTGATGACTGAAAACCTCAAGGAATATGGAATGACGGTACCAAGGAAGAGTGGCAGGAAGTGAGGTCTGACGACCTGAAATTCGAAGGAGGAAGACGTTTTTTGAAATACTGGAGAACAAGAACACACTTGTCCCATGAGCATTTTTGTTTTGTTTTGATGAAGTTTGCAAGATGAAGAACTAAAGAGGTAAGGGATATAGAAAAGACAATCAATAAAGGCATAGCTTTCACAAGGCACACTGGAAATCTTGGGAGGGCAGAGAGAGAGATAGGAGATTGATCATGCTGTCAGAAGCATAGGGTAGTATGGCTTGTGGTTTGGGGGAATGATGGATAATCCAGGAGGCTTTGGCGATGTGAAATTTTTATGATATTTCACAGGAATAGTAGACAATGCTGGGTGCACAAATGAATCCCAGGTAGAGCTTTTACAAAACACCAATGACTGGGGTCTATTCTGACCACTCAGTTTTAAATATGGATATTGGATTGAGCACCAGTATTCCTTAAAAACCCTTCTAGGTAGCATCCAGGAATGCTGAGAATGAATGTTTTAGAAGATGGGTGAGCAGCTGAAAGCACAGACTTGTCAGGATGCTATGTGCATTTAGGTTTTGTCTGTTGGAGTGGCCTGGCATGAGTTTGTAAAGCCAGTTAAAATCACTGACTTCTGTTTCTCCAGTTGTCCATGGGAAAGTGGGAAGGAAAGGAGATGGATACTGAGACTGACCCAATGTGGAAGGGCTTGTGGTATCAGAGTGAGAAGGGAAATATGCCATCTCACTGCTTTGCCGTACAGAAAAGAATAGCAGAGGGCACCATTTATGCATTCGTAGTTTACTTTTTAACTTCTAATTTTAAAATTCTAACTTCTAAATTTGAAGTTTTAAAAAATTCCAGAGAATTTTAGTCCACCCTTTACCCAGATTCCCTCACTGTAAACCTTATTACAGTCGCTTTATCATTTTATGGGTGTGCATGTGTACGTGTGTTTCCTCTGTATGTATGTGTATTTTTGTATACGCATAAATATTTACTAACTTTTTCTGCTAATAGGGCCTGCAAGCAATGACACTTAGCGCCAATGAACACATCTGGCACTGAAATCTTGATCGAAATATTATTCTACAGTAAAATGAAAGAGGGCTGCTTGGAGAAATGGCTAATAACAGGGAAGAGGCAAGGAAGTATAAACCCAGACCTTCTTGTTTCAAAAAGTGCTAGTAGTCAACGGATACGCGATGGCCGACTCTATCAGTCAGCTTAGCCAGGCCACAATACACAGGTGTTTGGTCATACGTTATCCTAGATATTTTGGTGAAGACAATTTTTAGATGAGATTAACACTTAAATCGGCTTTCCTTGTAGCTCAGTTGGTAAAGGATCTGCCTGCAGTGCAGGAGACCCAGGTTTGATCCCTGGGTTGGGAAGATCCCCTGGAGAAGGAAATGGCACCCCACTCCAGTATCCTTGCCTGGAAAATCTCATGGACAGAGGAGCCTGGTAGGCTGCAGTCCATGGGGTCACAAAGAGTCGGACATGACTGAGCGATTAACATACAAAACACTTAAATCAGTAACCTTTGAGTAAAGCAAATTACCCTACATAATGTGGACAGGTCTCAACCAGCCAGATAAGGTCTCAATAGAAGCAGACTGACCTCTCTGGAAGAGATTCTGCAGTGGACAGTGTTTGAACTTGAACCGCAGTGTCATCTTTTCTCTGAGGCCCCGGTCAGCTGACCTACTGTGCAGACTCTGGACTTAACAGAATCCGTAAAGGTGTAAGCCAATTCCTTAAAATAAATATTGCTGACACTAATGTGCTCATTTACACACTTGCTCTGTGTTTGTCTACACAAAAACACATGTACAAAAATACACACACACACAGATATAGATCTATACACACACACACACACACACGCACATGCATATGCATACAAGCACACACCTGCTACTGGTCTGCCTCTCTGGAGAAGCCTGACTCATACACAGTGATGGCAGGCACACGCCAAAAGCAGCAGCCTAGCTGGTCTCTAACTGGTCAAATCTGGTGAATTTAGCAATTAAGTTAAAATGATGAAAATGGGTTATATCTCACAGAATAAAACATGAATCCATGAGTTCATACTAAAATAAACAAGAAAAGGAAGGAAAGAAAGAGAGGAGAAATGAAAGAAGAGAGGGAGGAAGAAAGGCAGGCAGGAAGTTAATCTCTTCCTTGCAGGAAATTCAAACTAATAAGTGCAGGATAAATTACAAAATACCAGAAATTACCATTTGGCAGCTGCCACAAAAAAATCTTTTAGGCAAGAATCAGTAATAATTGATATCACCAATAATGATGTATTTCTTTACACTGAGATATAATTCACATGTAATAAATTTCACTAGCTTCATTTTCAGTTTCTAGTAATCTTCATTTCTTTGTGTAGATTGCTGATATTTTATTCATTCTATCTGAAAGAATTCATCTAGCATTTCTTATAAAATACAACTACTGGTAATTCATTTTCTTATTTTTTGTTTGCCTGAAAAAAAAATTTCCCCTTTCAATTTTAAAAGATATTTTCACTGGCTATAGAATCCTGTGTTGACAGTCCCTTCCTACATGTGGCATTTTAAAGGTGCTGCTCCACTATGTAATCTAATGAGGTGTCTGCTGTAATTCTTATCCGTGTTCCTCTACGTGTAAAATGTTCTCTCCCCCACTCTGCACTAAAGTTGCTATCGTTTGATGTCTGTCATTATTTTTGGAAAATTCTCAGCCATTATATTTTGAAATACTTCTTCTATCTTCTGTTACTTCTCTCTCTCTCTTTTCCTTCTAGAAACCTAACTGCACGTATGTCAGACTGTAAGATACTGTTCCACAGCTTTTCATGCTTTGTGTCTTTATGTTTCAGTTTGGGTAATTTTTATTGGTCTGTCTTTAGGTTGACATTTTTCCAGCTGTGCCAAGAGCACTAACAAGCCTGTAGAAGTTATTCCTCATTTATCATCATGTGTTTTCCTGTAATTATTTTCAGCATTTTCAATTGACTCTCTTACTTTTCATATCTCTCCTAACATTCTCCGATCTTTTGATATTACACATGTTGTCCCGTTTCCACTAGATACATTAACTTGTTATTCAGAATTATCTTCAAGTCCCTTGTCTGATATACCCTTCAAATGGGTCATATCTGTATGTGATTTTGTTGATTGCCCTGATTCCTGACAGTATTGTGTGTGTTCCTTTTTGTGTTTCTTGTAATTTGAGGTTAAAAGTCAAACATGGACTACAAGACAGTTGAGATTCAAGTAAGGAATATATCTAGAAATGGACGTGATTTTCTGTTAGACTTTTAGTGTGGGGTGTTGAGTCAAGGTGGTCAAGTGCTGAGCTAGTTAGGATCTGGGTTTTGTAGTGAAAGTTACCCTCAATAAAACACTGAGTTCAAGATCATCTGCCACTTACCTTTTGCGTCGGGTGGGGTCTTTGTTGGTGGTGGATTTTTTAAATGATTCTTTATCATATTCAACTATGTTTTCCCTATGAATTTGTACCTCAGAGAAATTTCTTCGTACTTTTGATCCCAAGCAGCAAACTGCCATTATTTGTAACTATAAGATGCTTACCAGTCTGACTGCAGGCGCCAGAGGGAATTTCTTTGTGGTCCTGATTCAGCTTCAGTCTTGGGCAAACCCAGAGCTCCTGGGTCCCATGGATGGACTTGCGAGGTGATACTTCTCCGCTGCAGGGTTAGATCTGTAATGATGTGGACCTAGAATGTTTTCCTGCCTTTCCCATAGAGGTAGAGGGCTCTTTCTATTTTCTTCTCTTCGATAAAATGAGTATTCACCTGTGCTTTGAAGAAGCTACAATTTGCCACCCTCTCTTAGTATGAAGTATTATTTGCCACCTTCTCTAAGTATTAAGTATTGAACAGGGCTTCATGTCCACCTTAGCAATGGTTATTCCCCTCCCATAAGGCTGCAACCTAAGGGTTCTTTCTGAGGCCTGATAATCTGACTCCCAAAATTTCTAAAATAAAGCTGATGAAGAAGAGGCTTGAAATGGTTTCAAGCTTCCTGTGTGACTGTGGCTCTATACTTTCACTCCTTTTGCCAATTTGGTGAACATTTTAGCTGAAATCCCTTTGCTTGCATGGGAGCGCCAGCTCACTAACCTGCTCTGTTCCAGGTTAGCCAGTGCTTACCTCTCATATCCATTGAGAAATGTCTTTTCTTTCCTTGTATTTCAGATTAGTTGGTTTTTCTTCAATTTGAACTCTTATTTGGGTTCAGGAAAGCTTGTGATTTTTGTAAATTATTCATCCTTTTCTTGTTTAAGGTTGGGAGCAAGACTCTTTCCTGCTTTCTGCTACCTAAGTGGAATCTTGATATTTGGATACAGTCTATTTAGCAAAGCTGGGTCCATGCCCCAAACTCTAAAACCACTGATGTTGGGAATCAAAATGGGTGTTAAAATGGGATGATATACATATACTGAGTTTAAATATACCATCAGTAGGTATGATTTTATTTCAGTAGTTTGGCTAGGGGACTGAAAAGAGAAAAAAAAATGTTGGAAGAACTTTTGTTAAAAGTCCCTTGGAATTTATTAGCATTCTCTTTAAAGTAGCATATGGCCAACTTTGGTAATGCTCCATGGATATTTGGAAATATGTATTAATTTTTTTTGGAAATATGTATTAATTTTAAGGTCTGGTTTACAGTCATTAAAGTTCCTAATTTTAAAAAGCTAATTATATTATTTAAAATCTGTATCTCTTCTCATATTTTTGAATTGCCAAATTTTTTGTCACTTTATCATTATAATCTTCCAAAATTATAATTCATCGTAATGTGTTATTGACCAAAAAATGAATTTATCTTAATGTAAAATAAGAAATTCAATATAACTTTATTTCCTTCAACTCAACATTACACAACTTTTATAACATAACATAAAGTTACAAAACTAGATATTATTTTTGTTATACCTTACTCTCTCTAGATAGCTTTTACTTTGACACTTATGTTTTTTTTTTAATTTACATTAATATTTCAACTAACTTCATGGTACTTGCAATTCTTTTATCCTCTAACCTCTTTCATGGGTTCCCACATCTGATTACATATATGAGAATATATTTTGGCTGCCACAGTTCATAAACTCCTCTTCTATCTCCAGCCATTTTGCATTGCTGGACGTTGGAGATTTCCAAATAGTTTCAGAAGCAAAATAAGTGCTGATGAGAGAAAGGGTTTCAACGGAGGCAGTATCATTATGAATCTCAGAAGTTACTTCTCCTCTGTCCATGGAATTCTCCAGGCAAGAATAATGGAGTGGGTAGCCAGTCCCTTCTCCAGGGGGTCTGCTACCTCCTGGATCTAACTCAGGTCTCCTGCACTGCAGGCAGATTCTTTACTGCCTGGGCCACCAGGGAAGCTCTATGGTGGAAGAAAGACTACCAGGTTGTTTGATTGTGGCTCAGACTCCATATCTTGAATGTATCTTGAATGTAAAGGTAAAATGCACGAATAGCTATAAATCTATTTTCATTTGCTTTTGATGGGTCATTTCATTTTATGTGTCTGAATAGACTTTTTGTCTTGCCCAGACACACCAGAGTCAGGAATATTTCCTCCAAGAAATTCTCATTAGTTTGAATGGCATCATTGAATAATTTAATTGGTTTCTGGTGTTCTGACTATTTTCTGCCTCTTAAAAAGATGTTTCAATAGAAGACTGGAAAGTACAAAATCAGGTACGGACATCTAATCTCTTTTAAGCTTTGATGCTATTCTTCATTAAGCAAACATTTATGGAGTAAATTATTAAAATCTACATTGTATTTTGAAAAGTTTATCTCACCATACTTGAATATTTTCACCAATAAATTTTTACCAGTAAATAGTTACCTAGTTTAAGAGACAACGTATTAAAGTGGATTCTTACACGAGAAAAGTCTAGGGTAACGGGTTTGGTCGTTTTAAGGTCTCAACATGTAGTGCCAAATTCCTTTCTTTAAAGAAAATTCCATGACTAGATAGTTATGAGTCAAGGTTTCACTTCCGGCCAGGGTGTTGGATATTACTCCATTCACCATGGACCAGCCTACCAGGAGGGAGCTGACATCAAAGAACTGAACAGTAAGGAAGTCCCCTGTCCTGTGGACAACGAGACAGAACTGGGCAGAGGATGGAACACAGCCCCTGGTCAGAAGCGTCAAACAGAAGTGCGGAGAGAGCCAATCAGTGACGAGATCAGAATGCTATGGAGAAGCAAAGAAAGCAGAAAACTGCTGGGAAGTAAGAGTAAGATGGGCTACAGAGGGAAAGGGAAATGGGGAGTCTAAATCAGACACAGAAGTCATAGAGACAAAGCATCTATAATGCCAGGACAGTTTTCAAAGATGAACAAAAATAGGAAAACAGGTTGGCGTAGCCAGAGACACAGATGTCTGAGTTCAAGACGTCTTGCTGGGGACTTTTGAGAAATTCATTATCCTATTCTGGAAAACGCATAGTTTTTTTGTAACAAAAGTCACTGCACCTTCTTGGGAGTCCTCACTAACTCAGCACACTTTGGGAGGAGACTAACACTAAACACTTCCGAAATGGTCACTGATTCCAGTTCCTGTCTTTGATCATTAAGTTGTTCCCATGTTCAGTGCATTTGGGGAGACTTATTAAAACCCAAGCTAGCCAAACCCACCACTTTTCACCTGCTGAGATATAAGGACCACAGGAGAAGGAGGAAAGTTCAAAATCAGCCCTGGACAGAGGCCAAATGGCTCCAGGCTGGTTGTCCAAGCCCTTGAAGAAAGAAAGGCTCAGGGTCCTGTGGCTGGGTTAGAAGCTTCACTTTTATTTTAAAATGTGATTAGATGCCAAGGAGGCTGATGATCTTTAAAACATTCGTGATTCCAACATCTGCAGCACCTCTCCATTATTTGGTGGCTTAATTTGCAGCAGGCAAGTTGAGCAGTGAGCATTTTTAGGTAGCAGTGGTTGAACTAACATTCTCCAAATTTTCTTTTTTTTTTTTAAGTCCACAGAGCACTAACTGAATGGCTCATTATTTCCTCTGAAAAGGCTGGACTCTGTGGGTTGTCCCTACCTTTGCTGTTCCCTCTGTGGTGCTGCTTCCTACCGCACAGTCCTAAGTGCTTGGTTGCTTTGGAAGCCAAAAATCTCTGACTTTGAATCTCTCCATCTGTACCTGAAGAAAAAAAAAAAAAAACGAAGCTAATCCAAACTACTGCAAGAGTTTCCAAGAAGTCTGATAATCCCTCACTAACAGTACTTTCAAAACATATTTTACAGTATTTATTTGCAAAGAATAACACACGTAAGATTTATTTAATAAAATTGATACCTCACTTTGTGAGGAAGACAGTCCCATTTTACAGATGAACTTGTTAGATGCACAGTGGTGAGTGACATGCTCAAGATAACTAACTGGCTTGGCCCCAAACTGGGCATAGGGAAGAACGGACCTATTTCCTCTATGATTTCACACATTTTATTCACTGAGAATGGGAAGGAACTTAATGAAAAGGATACACAAGCACTGGAGGGGAGGCAAAATCTCCAAATCCTTACACCAAATGTGGTGCTTTTCCAAAACATTTCCATCTCTTCCAGGGCAGGCATACCCCAGTTCCCAAACCCTCCAGCCAGCAATTTCTTTGGCAAGCATTCTCCATGAGGCATTTTGCTATGAAAAACCAAGCTGTCCTCTGTCTGCTTAGAGGTGCCTGCGAATTACTTACATGCAACCCACTCCAGTGTTCTTGCCTGGAGAATCCCGAGGACAGAGGGGCCTGGTGGGCTACAGTCCATGGGGTCGCAAAGATTCGGACACGACTGAGACAGCTTGGCACACATGCACGATGCTAACATTAGCCTGCTTGCAGAAGGGTTTGTAAGAAGTCTGTTCCTGGTGGTAAGATCAGAATCCCTAAAGGATCCTAAAGAAACTGTTTAGCACACGATGCAAATCCTTGGACTGTCTCGCTTTAGCTAGTAAGCCTGGGTAACAGCTAGCATGCACTCTCTATGAGCAAGGACGTATGGGAGAAATACATTATGTGGGAGAAGGGAATATCAGAGCTGGAGAGTAATTCAAAGAGCATAAGAAACAACCTCCCATTTGACACAGGCACAAACGAGGTCTTGAGTTAGTGGTGGAGTCATGAGTAGATACCAAGTTTCCTAACTCCCGGTTTAATCTCCTCCCTTCCCATCCAGCCACCCACATCATTCTGCTAACCCCAACAGGATGAGGCCCTGTAGGATCGGGTCCCTTGGTCAGAACCTGAGCCTTTCTTCCCCAAGGGCTTGGACGCCCGCCCGGAGCCGTGTGGCCTCTGCCCATGCTGATTCTGGACTTTCCTCCTGTGCCTTTGCTGCCTGTGTAACTGACATCTGCAGACTTCTTCAGCTCTCTTTGGAGTGATGACGTCTATGCTTACTGCTTCCCCACTCTGGCTGGTGCCAACTTCAGTGCTCAAGAATCGTGATGCCACAGGACTAGTGCCAAGGGATGCCTTTCACTTTCAGTGGGGATGGTAGCATTAATGCTGATGACATCGTTATGAAAAGAAAAACAAGAAATACAACTTTATTGACCTGGTCTGCTGAATGGGAAGTTAGCTATTTTAGGGAGTTTCAAAGGAAGCAAACATTAGCCTCTCTCTTTTATTCTATCATTCTGGTTTCTAAGTTTGCATTACATTTCAAAGCACGGTGAGTCCATCTCTTCATCCCTCGACAGAGGCCAGAATAGCATCAACCAGAATGATTTCTACTCTCTTCTCTCTATGTGACCATTAGACATGTGTTCCTCTGGAGGCAGCCCAGAGTGGCCTTGATTAATGCCCACAGGTTACTGCAGACTGCTTCTCTTCCTACTGGCGCTTGGTTCTTGAGACACTGATCATGGGCAGACAGCATAATGCGGATGCATGCTGATGAATCCCGATGCTGGGGGTTAAGTCGAACTGAAGAAATAGAGCCGTAGCTCTGTCCTTTGTCTACAGAGACATGCACGGCTCATTCTTAGCTCCCTGTGAGAGCAAGAACATTTGTTCAAAGGCCTGCATCTATAGTGGAAAAAAACCCCAAAACCATAAGGCACTGAACGGTGTTATTCAGTACCCCAAACCTCGACAATTTCTGATGATTCAGTGAATTACTTCTGTCCAATTTATTGCTTCTGTATGAGAGACATAGAGAAATGGCACAAAAACAGAAATGAAAGGCAAGTTGGGGATAATTGAAAAGAAATTTAAGATAAAGCAACTCAGCCCAGCCCATCCCAGGTTCTAATAAGTGACCTGCGTATTCAAAGGAGGAAAAAAGTATTGTTAAATACCTATGATAAATACACACTGTACCTTACCCATGAATTCATATGCAGCTCTACTCTTTTCAAGGATAATTGTGATACAACATTTCCATAAAGAAGACAAGTTGATTCCTGTGGGTGATTGTAATTATCAAAAATGTTCACAGCAATATTTCCATCCAATATGCTCTTGCAGACCTTGCCGCCCTTCATCACAAGGTCAAGACTCTCTCCCTTCCCTTTACCCTGGGCACACTTGGATGGAATGTGGTAGAAATGACACTGTGTGACTTCTAGAGCTACCTTAGAACAGGTGCCAGGGCTCCTTGCCTTGCTTTCTCTTTCTCTCCCCACCCCCTTCATGTGCTTGCCCTTGGGGCCAAGCCATCAGGCTGTGAGGAAGCCCAAGCCACATGGACAGGGGCCTGGATGTGTTCTGGTTAACATGCTCAGCTAAGATTCCAGCTGAGCATCTGCATCAACTTCAAACATGTGAGTGAAGAAGCCTTCAGATGACTCTGGTTCTCACTGTTCAAGTGGTTCAGCTGCAGTGAGGTGGAGGCGAGTTATCCTGCTGAGCAGAATCTCCAATTGCAGATTCATGAGTAAAACAAACTCTGTCATTGTTTAAGCTCCTAAGATTCAGAGTAGCTTGTGGTGCAATCATAATACCTAGAGTGGATATGGTATCGCAAGTGGAGACCTGATGTAACAAAGACCTAAAGAGGCTTTGGGACCAAAGAGAGGGAAGAATCTGAACCGCCTTTGACCAATCTGTTAGTTGAGACTGGATGGTCCTAAGGAGGCTGTCTCTGAGGACTTCAAAATATTGAGGAAAATGCTATCTGAAGCTTGAGGAAAGGTCACCTTTATTATGAAGTGACAGAAAATAGTAACATTATTACTGATGACAACATAGGGAAATATATTTCACCCAATGAATTGCATGATCTAGCCAAGGAGGTTTCCAGGCAGGGTGTTAAAGGTTTCACTCAGATTCTTCTAGCTGCTTACATACAATAGGAAAGCAATAAGCTGAAGAGCTGTTAAATATAAAAGAACCAGGATTTACTAGGTTTGAAAACTAAAGCCATTTCTCATTACTCATCTCCCCAAATGGAAAATGATGCTAAAATTAAGAAATGGTTTCCAGGCAAAGGTCAAATCTTAGAGTTGTATCAGAAAGGTCAAATACAGAGCTTCATATGAAGAGGAAACCAATATTGTGACTAGAAAGATTAATGTTAAAACTTCAGAAATAGTTAAGGTGTTATCTCAAACCCCTGAAATACACTGCTGCAATAATCTTAAGGTCATGCCTCACAGATAATTTCTATCAAAATAGAAAGCTTCTAGGAATCTTAAGGGTATTGTCTCACAACAGCCTTACCAGAAACCCAAGGAAAAATGTATTATCTCAAAAAATGTTATGGCTATGACTTTTGTTGATGGAATAAACCATAATAACATTAAACTAAAAAAACATGGAAATAGCATAAAATGAAAGGAGCTCAATAAGCTAGGAATGGTTTATCAACCTGATAAAAGGCATCTACAAAAAAATCCAAACTATAACATCACACTTAAGGGTAAAATATTGAATGCTTTCCTCCCTAAAATCAGGGAAAAGTCGAAGATGACCACTCTTGCCACTTCTATTCAATGTAGTACTGATATCTCTACGTAAACAATGAGAAAAGTAGAGAAAGAAAGAAAGAAAAGAAGGAAATCAGGAAGGAAGGAAAGAAGGAAGAGAAGGATGGAGGGAAGGAGGAAGGAAGACATTCAGATTGAAAAGAGTTAAATTCTATCTCTATTAGTAGATGACATTATATTGTATACAGAAATTCTTAAGGAATCCACAAAAAACTCTTAGAACTTAATAATCAAGCTCAGAATATAAGATCAATCTATAAAAATTAATTGCATTTCCACACAATGCTGCTGCTGCTGCTAAGTCGCTTCAGTTGTGTCCGACTCTGTGCGGCCCCATAGACGGCAGCCCACCAGGCTCTCCCGTTCCACACACTAGGAAGGAATAATCTGAAAATGAAATTAGAATAAAACTTCACTACAATAGTTGTTGTTATTCAGTGGCTAAGTTGTGTCAGACTCTTTGCGAAGCCATGAACTGCAGCACAGAAGGCTTACCTGTCTTTCACTGTCTCCTAGAGTTTGCTCAAACTCATGTCCATTGAGTCAATGATGCCATCCAATCATCTCATCCTCTGTCGCCACCTTCTCCTCTTGCTTTCAATCTTTCCCAGCATCAGGGTCTTTTCCAGTAGGTTGGCTCTTTGCATTAGGTGGCCAAAATATTGAAGATTCAGTACTAGTCCTTCCAATGAATATTCAGGATTGATTTCCTTTAGGATTGACTGGTTTCATCTCCTGGCTGCCCATGGGACTCTCCAGAGTCTTCTCCAGCACCACAGTTCAAAAGCATCAATTCTTCAGAGTCTCCTGCATTGGTAGGTGTTTCCTTACCACTGGTGCCACCTAAGAAGCCCATATATAAACTAGATAAACACCAAGGACCTACTATGTAGCACAGAAAACTATATTCAATACCAAAAATCTATCATGACAAAGAATATATATATTCATGTATATATGGAACTGAATGACTTTGCTGTACAAATGAAAATAACATAACATTATAAATTAACTATATTCAATTAAAATGGTTAAAGGTAAATAAATACTAAATGAAAAATAAATAAATATATAAATGCCCAATGTATATTTTTTCTATCTAAAATAATCTGTAAGCTCCTTGAGGGTAAGCAATATGATTAATTTTTTAAAATTTGCTACAATGCCTAGCTGCTAATCAGGACATGCTTAAAATGAATACCTCACGTTATCTAATTTTGTCAACTCATTGGTGGCCAAGGAATCCAGAACTGAAAGCTGAGGTTATTTACAAAGATCTGTTCTAGTAGATCTAAGGCAGATTTCTTGCCTCAAATTTTTTTCTACTCTATTGCATTTGAGTTGTAATCCCAATTACATTAATGTGATATTTACCTCCAAAATGCTAGTTTATCATGATCACTATTATCTGCATCTCTTAAACATCAAGCTTTGTCTAGGTCAACATCTTCGTTCTCCCAAAGAGTTTTTTATGCCATCTTTGATATCTTTAATGGAATTCTTGCCCACATGACCAATTATTAGAAATATCATAGATGGCACTAAAAACTCATTAGCAGAACAAAATATGCAAACACAGACCTAGACATAAGCTTAGCAATAGACGATGCAGATATAGGATATATATATAAACATCAACTTGCATCAGATAAACAATTGAAATGACTTTAATCTGCATAATTTAAACCCCTGCTCTTATTTGTATAGGCATTTCATTTTTAATGTTTTCTAATTTCCCTTCCTGTAATTTTGCTCTTCTTTTCTGATACTGCGATTCCATCTCAAACAGGAGGGCTATTACTGAACACGCAAGGAGTTCTTTAATTGAAACACTTATGGAGTATGTTTGAAAACTATAAAGACTTCCAAGAAACAGCAACGCTTTAATAGGTTCTTGTGTGCTCATGCTGTAACCTAGTTCAGGGCTCTTTCAGCAATGCTGGCGGATGTCACTAATTTATGGCTGTGATAAGCAATAAAGCAATAATAGTAATCGAAAGGTGCAATATTCCTTGTTTAGGGGGCATTTATGGTTATGTATTAAAACTATAAATACTTCAAGAAGCTGCAAAACTGATCTATAGAAAATGAAAGATAAGATCTCACCGCCTTCTAAAAGTGCTTTTCTAGCAGAAATCTGAGCTTGACTTTATGGTTTATAAATATAAACAAACCAGAAGTGAAATGTTCATCGTGACTACCTATCCAAAGGGACCACTTAAAATAACCACCAGCACTCAAACCTAATAAGGGTTAGAAAGCTCCTTTCCTTCTTTCGTTTTCAACTTTGCACTTCCTTCCCTGTTCTTTTGTAAAGATTGTTTTCCTCTCTGTTTCATATCCTTTGTACGCATCTTCTCCTTCCTTTGTTTCTTCTATTCTGTCTCATCTTCCCTCACATTAACTCTTACATCCACAGAGAATGAAAGTAGCAAACTGCAGAACAGGCGTTAATGTTAGGGCTTGCTTAGAAGGTAATCCAATTTGCCTTGATTCATGGACCTGACATTCCAGGTTCCTATGCAATATTGCTCTTTACAGCATCAGACCTTGCTTCTATCACCAGTCACATCCACAGCTGGGTATTCTTTTTGCTTTGGCTCCATCCCTTCATTCTTTCTGGAGTTATTTCTCCACTGATTTCCAGTAGCATATTGGACACCTACCGACCTGGGGAGTTCCTCTTTCAGTATCCTATCATTTTGCTTTTTCAAACTGTTCATGGGGTTCTCAAGGCAAGAATACTGAAGTGGTTTGCCATTCCCTTCTCCAGTGGACCACATTCTGTCAGATCTCTCCACCATGACCCACCTGTCTTGGGTGACCCCACATGGCATGGCTTAGTTTCATTGAGTTAGATAAGGTTGTGGTCCGTGTGATTAGATTGACTAGTTTTCTGTGATTATGGTTTCAGTGTGTCTGCCCTCTGATGCTCTCTTGCAACACCTACGTCTTCCTTGGGTTTCTCTTGCCTTGGATGTGGGGTATCTCTTCACTGCTAACACCTCTTGATGAAAGTGAAAGAGGAAAGTGAAAAAGTTGGCTTAAAGATCAACATTCAGAAAATGAAGATCATGGCATCTGGTCCCGTCATTTCGTGGGAAATAAATGGGGAAACAGTGGAAACAGTGTCAGACTTTATTTTTGGAGGCTCCAAAATCACTGCAGATTGTTACTGCAGCCATGAAATTAAAAGACACTTACTCCTTGGAAGGAAAGTTATGACCAACCTAGATAGCATATTCAAAAGCAGAGACATTACTTTGCCAACAAAGTAGTCAAGTCAAGGCTATGGTTTTTCCAGTGGTCATGTATGGCTGTGAGAGTTGGACTGTGAAGAAAGCTGAGCGCTGAAGAATTGATGCTTTTGAACTGTGGTGTTGGAGAAGACTCTTGAGAGTCCCTTGGACTGCAAGGAGATCCAGCCAGTCCATTCTAAAGATAAGTCCTGGGATTTCTTTGGAAGGAATGATGCTAAAGCTGAAACTCCAATACTTTGGCGACCTCATGCAAAGAGTTGACTCATTGGAAAAGACTCTGATGCTGGGAGGGATTGGGGGCAGGAGGAGAAGGGGACGACAGAGGATGAGATGGCTGGATGGCATCACCGACTTGATGGACATGAGTTTGAGTGAACTCCAGGAGTTGGTGATGGACAGGGAGGCCTGGTGTGCTGCAGTTCATGGGATCGCAAAGAGTCGGACACGACTGAGAGACTGAACTGAACTGAGAAGGTAATCCGGAGGTAGGGCTGGTCCATTAAGGGGAATAGAAAAGACTTAGCTGGGGCCTGTTCTACATAGCTATCCTATAGCCCTGCCTTTCTTCCTTCCCTCCACCACTCAATCTTGTTTTTATGGAATTCCTTTGATCCCATCCTGTCTTTAATATCTGCTTCTGGCATATTCATTTAGTGGTCCATAAAGTAGCTTTATAAAAAAAAAAAAACTAACTGAATTTCTGTTTAAAAAAAAAAATATATATATATATATATATATATATATATATATATATATATATATGTGTGTGTGCTTTTGGTTTTCTAACACTTCTGGCTGCTACTACACTACTCCCTGAGTGCCCTCAATCCCACTGAGGAGTTAGGGAAATACAGCTCATTGATTTTTAATCAAATCAAATTCTATTTAATGTATCGAATTCTATTCACTCATTCAATCCTGCTGGCTGCTGCTGCTAAGTCGCTTCAGTTGTGTCCTACTCTGCGCGACCCCATAGACGTCAGCCCACCAGGCTCCCCTGTCCCTGGGATTCTCCAGGCAAGAACAGTGGAGTGGGTTGCCATTTCCTTCTCCAATGCAGGAAAGTGAAAAGTGAAAGTGAAGTCGCTCAGTCGTGTCTGACTCTTAGTGACCCCAAGGACTGCAGCCTACCAGGCTCCTCCATCCATGGGATTTTCCAGGCAAGAGTGCTGGAGTGGGGTGCCATTGCCTTCTCCGGCATCCTATTCTATTCATTCTTAAAAGTTTGGGTCGAGTAGTTCCTCTGGGTAGGGACTCCGTTCTCAGTATTCCCACAATTCCCTACATATTCCTCTGTCACTGCACCTCTTGGACTGTATCTGATCACGTGTCTGCATCTCGTACTGCACTGTTTTATTTCTAACGCAGGGCCTACCCATGGTAGTAAGTGCATAAGTATGAACTAAATGATGAATACAAGGATCACCTTCATTTGTTCAACAGATATTTGAGCACATATTTGGTACCAGGTACTAAGAATTTAATAGTAAATATGACAAGTGAAGCCCTTGCCATCATTAGACATATTTTAATGAGACATCCGTTCAATAGATAAACAAGTAAGTATAAAGTGGAATGTTGTGTGATGATACATGCTATAAAGAAGAAGAAATCAAGATAATGGGGTAAGAAGGACATAATCAGACTCTTAGATAATCAAACTCTAAGCATGAAGAAACTTAGTGGAACTATACCAAGGGTTTGTCTCTGAGAAGAAAAACAAGCCATAGCCCCCTTACTTGGGGTTTTTAACCTCATTGCCTTCATCCCTGCATTTTCCATTGATACAGAAATATTAGAAAAGCTAAAACAGACACATTCTCCATCTGACCTCCTCTAGTCATATCTCTCTTTTCCATAAAGATACTCCTCTGGAATCAGCATCAAAAGGACTTCTCAGGGCTGAAAATAAAGGACAAGAAGTCCCAGTGGTTCCCATGATTTTTCAGCATCTCGGTCCCATGCACACATTTTGACAGAGGCTCCCAGAAGTATCTGCCTTGGGAAGGTCACATTCTGCTCGCCATTGTAGTTGAGACTCAAGAAATGACAGAAAAAAGTAAAGATCATTCAAATATTCATGAGACAGAGTTTCATGCATATGCTCCAAGAGGATAAAGTGGAAAGAGCTTTTAGAACACAGTCTGACAGACTAAACAAAAATACCACTCTATTTCCCTGTTTGCCTTCCTTTTATTCTTCTACAGGAGCCCACACAAAGAAAACTAGAAGGGAAGAGGACATTTCTATCTGTGTTTAGGTCCACTGATGGGCTCAGGGATTTTTCTAGAAACCCGAAGCTTCTTGGCTGTATTATAGTGAGAAAAACTGCAGGCAGAGGGGCAAAATAGGTGCTAAAAAAGCTTTCTTAATAGTTTTCCTCCACCCTGGGGCTGGCAAAATGAGGGCCTTCCCTTAGGAAAATGAACTCAACCATCTTTAACACTAGTGTCAAGTTGATAAAAATCACTGATGCCCCCTTATTCCAAAGGAATCATCTGAAATTCTCTGGTCCTTTCCAGACCACCCAAACCATGATCCCATCACCCCCCACCCCCGTCCAGCATTTCCTCTCGGGCTCCTCTACACACATTCTCTGTGCGTTTGGCTGTGTTGCAAAATGCAGCGTGTTCATTTTTGCCCCTGGGTAGGAAGTAGGGTTCAGTGAGAAGTACATGATCCCTGGTGTCAAAAAGATTTGGTTTCCCATCTGTTAATTATTTACTGTGTGACTGTGGATCAATGTCTTAACCCCTGTCTTTAAAACAAGGAAAACAATACATCTTCTTAGGCTGTAAGTACTAGATGAGGCATACATTTAAATCACATAGTGCCTTGTCTCACTGGTACCCTGCGTGCCCTCCTCTGCCCTTGTCGTCCTTCAAGAATGAGCTGTAGATTCAGTTCCTATAACCTTCCTGACTGATCTGCTGGGCTCTGGTTTCCTCCTCCTTTGAATATCTGCAGCAGGTATACCTTGTATGAACAAACTGACCGCTTAATGACACCAATGACATAACGACCTCCTAGCTTGGCTCTTAGGACTTGCCAGGGGGCTCGGCGATAAAGAATCCACCTGCCAGTGCAGGAGATGCAGGAGACGTGGGTTTAGTCTCTGGATTGGGAAGATTCCTTAGAGAAAGAAACGGCAACTCACCCCAGTATTCTCACCTGGAAAATGCCATGGACAGAGGAGCCTTGTGGACTACAGTTCATGGGGTTGCAAAGAAGTCACACACAACTGAGTGACTGAGCACACACACACATCTTGGCTCTTAACAAATTACTTCTTTGAGACCAAGAACATCTATTCTTCTATATAGTAGTTGTGCTGAGAACAGATCTTGAGCCCAAGTTTATTGATGAAAATGAGATACAAACCATGTGAACTTTCTCTAGTGATGCCTGCATTTATTTGGATTAAGACTAACTAAAGCATTGTTTTGAAATTATCAGATCAGATCAGATCAGTCGCTCAGTCGTGTCTGACTCTTTGCGACCCCATGAATCGCAGCACGCCAGGCATCCCTGTCCAGCACCAACTCCCAGAGTTCACTCAGACTTATGTCCATTGAGTCCGTGATGCCATCCAGCCATCTCATCCTCTGTCGTCCCCTTCTCCTCCTGCCCCCAATCCCTCCCAGCATCAGAGTCTTTTCCAATGAGTCAACTCTTCACATGAGGTGGCCAAAGTACTGGAGTTTCAGCTTTAGCATCATTCCTTCCAAAGAAATCCCAGGGCTGATCTCCTTCAGAATGGACTGGTTGGATCTCCTTGCGTCCAAGGGACTCTCAAGAGTCTTCTCCAACACCACTGTTCAAAAGCATCAATTCTTCGGCGCTCAGCCTTCTTCACAGTCCAACTCTCACATCCATATATGACCACGGGAAAAACCATAGCCTTGACTAGACGAACCTTTGTTGGTAAAGTAATGTCTCTGCTTTTGAATATGCTATGTAGGTTGGTCATAACTTTCCTTCCAAGGAGTAAGCGTCTTTTAATTTCATGCCTGCAGTCACCATCTGTAGTGATTTTGGAGCCCCCCAAAATAAAGTCTGACACTGTTTCCACTGTTTCCCCATCTATTTCCCATGAAGTGGTGGGACTGGATGCCATGATCTTCGTTTTCTGAATGTTGAGCTTTAAGCCAACTTTTTCACTCTCCACTTTCACTTTCATCAAGAGGCTTTTGAGTTCCTCTTCACTTTCTGCCATAAGGGTGGTGTCATCTGCGTAGCTGAGGTTATTGATATTTCTCCCGGCAATCTTGATTCCAGCTTGTGTTTCTTCCCGTCCAGCATTTCTCATGATGTCCTCTGCATATAAGTTAAATAAACAGGGTGACAATATACAGCCTTGACGAACTCCTTTTCCTATTTGGAACCAGTCTGTTGTTCCATGTCCAGTTCTAACTGTTGCTTCCTGACCTGCATACAAATTTCTCAAGAGGCAGGTCAGGTGGTCTGGTGTTCCCATCTCTTGAAGAATTTTCCACAGTTTATTGTGATCCACACAGTCAAAGGCTTTGGCATAGTCAATAAAGCAGAAATAGATGTTTTTCTGGAACTCTCTTGCTTTTTCTATGATCCAGTGGATGTTGGCAATTTGATCTCTTGTTCCTCTGCCTTTTCTAAAACCAGTTTGAACATCAGGAAGTTCACGGTTCACATGTTGCTGAAGCCTGGCTTGGAGAATTTTGAGCATTACTTTACTAGCGTGTGAGATGAGTGCAATTGTTCAGTAGTTTGAGCATTCTTTGGCATTGCCTTTCTTTGGGATTGGAATGAAAATTGACCTTTTCCAGTCCTGTGGCCACTGCTGAGTTTTCCAAATTTGAAATTATACAGGTAACCCAAAGCCTGAATTCCAGACACTGGCTACCTCAGAGAGTTAAGGCAGGAAGGGAATCTATGTTTGTTACAATATTTCACCCATGTTGTATCATTTAAACAGCAGGACATGTCCCTGTTTTCATGGTATCAGTTCAGTTCAGTTCAGTTGTGTCCGACTCTTTGCAACCCTGTAAATCGCAGCACGCCAGGCCTCCCTGTCCATCACCATCTTCCGGAGTTCACTCAAACTCACATCCATGGAGTCAGTGATGCCATCCAGCCATCTCATCCTCTGTCGTCCCTTTTTCCTCCTGCCCCCAATCCCTCCCAGCATCAGAGTCTTTTCCATTGAGTCAGCTCTTCACATGAGGTGGCCAAAGTACTGGAGTTTCGGCTTTAGCATCATTCCTTCCAAAGAAATCCCAGGGCTGATCTCCTTCAGAATGGACTGGTTGGATCTCCTTGCAGTCCAAGGGACTCTCAAGAGTCTTCTCCAACACCACAGTTCAAAAGCATCAATTCTTCGGCACTCAGCTTTCTTCACAGTCCAACTCTCACATCCATACATGACCACTGGAAAAACCATAGCCTTGACTAGACGGACCTTTGTTGGCAAAGTAATGTCTCTGCTTTTGAATATGCTATGTAGGTTGGTCATAACTTTCCTTCCAAGGAGTAAGAGTCTTTTATTTCATGGCTGCAGTATGAACTGTGTCTATTTTATGATTAGGACATTGAGGAGAAGTAACCAGGCCACAATTATACAATCAAAGAAAGTGGAGAGAGGTCATGCCATGGAAAACAAGTTGAAGCTAGTAATTCTGATTCCACCAACCTATGCCTCTTCCTTTACACAATCTCACTAAATTTCTTAATTTCTGTAGGTATGTATTGCCATTGTTTTCTCTCTATATCCAAAGCTTTACACTCCAAGCACCAAATTGTCATCACTGAGAATAAAGAAAAGCTGCTTCTGCGCACTGTGTCAGAGGTTTTACAATTTCCTTTTTTGGCTTTTTCTTGAAAAACAAGTACCAAAGGACTTCCCTGGTGGTCCAGTAGTTGGGACTCCACCTCACAGTGCAGGGGACATGGGTTTGATTCCTGGTTGGGGCACTGAGGTCCTGCACACGCGGAGTTGCTGAGACTGAATGACTCAGCTACTGAAGTCCACGTGTGTGCTCTGGAGCTTGCTCACCACAACGACTGAGTTCGCACGCCCCAACTAGGGAGTCCACACCCTGCAACAAAAATCCCGCGTGGGGTAATAAATCCATGTGTTGCAACGGGGGTCCCAGTGCAGCCAAATATAGCTATTTCAAGTACCAAAACAGCAAAACAACCCCCGTTCTGATCAGCGAGAGCCCTCCTGTGTGCTGCTCTGGTGCTTCAATTTCCTCACAGTTCTCCAGATAGTGGTTTGCCACTCTCTGTCTAGCAAAAGAAAAGAAAGTGACAGAATGATCATATTTCCCCATTTTAAAAGCTGACAGTTTTTTATTTGTTTTCTCACTCTATTAGACACATCTCTAGCACTGATGGGAGAAGGACAGTCAGTGACTGAGAGAGACAGATCCAGAGAAAGTCAGAGACAGAAAGAGACATAGAGAGAAAGAGGTGAGGGGTGTACAAACAGTGACTTGAAAGAATGATGTAAGCTTAGGACTAAAAGTGGTTATTTCCACTGTTTCCCCATCTATTTCCCATGAAGTGGTGGGACTGGATGCCATGATCTTCGTTTTCTGAATGTTGAGCTTTAAGCCAACTTTTTCACTCTCCACTTTCACTTTCATCAAGAGGCTTTTGAGTTCCTCTTCACTTTCTGCCATAAGGGTGGAGTCATCTGCATAGCTGAGGTTATTGATATTTCTCCCGGTAATCTTGATTCCAGCTTGTGTTTCTTCCCGTCCAGCATTTCTCATGATGTCCTCTGCATATAAGTTAAATAAACAGGGTGACAATATACAGCCTTGACGAACTCCTTTTCCTATTTGGAACCAGTCTGTTGTTCCATGTCCAGTTCTAACTGTTGCTTCCTGACCTGCATACAAATTTCTCTGAGGCAGATCAGGTGGTCTGGTGTTCCCATCTCTTTCAGGATTTTCCACAGTTTATTGTGATCCACACAGTCAAAGGCTTTGGCATAGTCAATAAAGCAGAAATAGATGTTTTTCTGGAACTCTCTTGCTTTTTCTATGATCCAGCAGATGTTGGCAATTTGATCTCTTGTTCCTCTGCCTTTTCTAAAACCAGCTTGAACATCAGGAAGTTCATGGTTCACATATTGCTGAAGCCTGGCTTGGAGAATTTTGAGCATTACTTTACTAGCACGTGAGATGAGTGCAATACTTTGCCAACAAAGGTCCGTCTAGTCAAGGCTATGGTTTTTCCTTTGGTCATGTATGGATGTGAGAGTTGGACTGTGAAGAAAGCTGAGTGCCGAAGAATTGATGCTTTTGAACTGTGGTGTTGGAGAAGACTCTTGAGAGTCCCTTGGACTGCAAGGAGATCCAACCAGTCCATTCTGAAGGAGATCAGCCCTGGGATTTCTTTGGAAGGAATGATGCTAAAGCTGAAACTCCAGTACTTTGGCCACCTCATGTGAAGAGTTGACTCAATGGAAAAGACTCTGATGCTGGGAGGGATTGGGGGCAGGAGGAGAAGGGGACGACAGAGGATGAGGTGGCTGAATGGCATCACTGACTCGATGGACCTGAGTCTGAGTGAACTCTGGGAATTGGTGATGGACAGGGAGGAGGCCTGGCGTGCTGCAATTCATGGGGTCTCAAAGAGTCGGACATGGCTGAGTGACTGATCTGATCTGATCTGATCTGAAAAGTGGTTGTTTAGTCACTAAACTGTGTCTGCCTCTTGCAATCCCATGGACTGTAGCCCACTAGGCTCCTCTCTCCATGGGATTCTCCAGCTAAGAATACTGGAGTGGGTTGTCATTTCCTTCTTCAGAGGATCTTTCTGGCCCAGGAACTGAACCTGCATTTCCTGCATTAGCAGGTGAATTCTTTACCACTGAGCCACCAGGGAAGCCCTGTTTTAGAAAGAGACAACCGCAAATAATGCGTCAGCATGTGTGGAGACAGGGCCAGAATTTTTTTCTTTGCTGTGTCTTCTTAATCTTCATATGTGATGCTCTGCTCCTGGAAAGAAATATTTTCCACATATGGGAAATAAACTGAAGGTGTATCAGTTAGATATTGCTGAGTAACAAACACACACTTGAACAATTCAGTAGCTTGGACAGTTAAGCATTTATTACTTCTCATGGGTTTCCAGGTCAGCTGAATAGTTTTTTCTAATTTGTTGCAGGCTTGCTTATCTCAGCTGGGCTTACACACACCTCTTTGGTCACCTGATAGGTAAACTGTGGACTAGCTAGTCTAGGATGACCTCTAACACATCCAGCTGTCAGATGAGATGCTGGGAATGACTGAACCACAGGTCTTTCATTATCAAGCATTCCAGTGAGGCTTGTTTGTGTGGTATAAGCAGGAAACCCAAAAGAAAGTGGAATTAGGCAAGGCTTCTTGAGGTCTAGGCCGAGAGCTCATTCAACATCTCCTTTGTGTATACAATTGACCAAAGCAAAAAAAAAAAAAAAAACCAGTCTAGACTGAAACTGTAGAGAAATTGATTCCACTTGTTGATTGAAAGAACTTTGAAGGTCACATTGCTGAGGATATGAATTCAAGGAGGGATAAAGAACTGCAGCTAGTTTTGCAGTCTACCATTCACAGTGTGTCTTTTAATTAAATCTTTAGTCTTTTACTTATATCCTCCCCACAATCTCAGTGCAGTTGCCTATAGTCCAGAGCCCACAGAATTAAAACAGCAACAACAATGAAGTTAAAACAAACAAACAAAAAAACAAATTATTTCTCCAAAAACCAAAGATACGATTGTGAATAAGAATAGGGTGGCTATAACAAACAGCTCCATTTGAAAAGGGAAATGACCGAGGCAAACAGCCAGGCACTGGTCACAGCAGTTCTGAAATCCTGCAGAGCGTGTTTCTGGTCCCCTCAGTCTGGAGGTGGGGAGAGTTCCTTGATGCTGTCCCGGTTCCGCCGCTTGGAAGTGGCTTCCCCCGTCTGCTGTTCTTCCTGACCCTTGCATTTGCTCTCAGGCCTTAGCTGACTTACCTTCATGCCTATACCCCTCCTTATCAACTTCACCGACTTCCTCATCCTGCCTATTGGTTACTAGAGAAAAATTATGATATGCTGATTACAAAAATGGACCAAGCGCTCTGCACCTCTCTGTGTGTTTGCCATTCTAACTGAAGTCAAGTCTTCTTTCTCTTGGGCTCGGCCTTATTATTTGCTCTGGATGAAACAATGCAGCAAAAGTGATGGATGTGCCAATACGCACCCAAGCTTCAGGAGGCCTTCTCTTGGGCACCTGTGAGCACCTCCAGATAAGTCCAGGCTAGCCTGCTAGAGGGTGAGAGACCACACAGAAGATAACTGTCCCACATAAGGCCATCCCAGACTAGCCCTACCCCAGCTGACCTGCCAGGGGACTGCAGACACCTGATTAAGTCAAGCTAAAATTAGGCTAACCAGACCAGAAGAACCCTCATCAGATTCCTAGCTTATTGAGCTAAAATAAATGTTGGTCACTGTACACTTGGGAGTTTGGTGGTGGTTCTTGTGCAACATTAGTGTAGCAATAAATACAGGGGAGTTTCCTTGAATCACAGCTATTAACCTTCAGGTTCAAATTGTTTCTTAGGCTGTGTGGTTGATGTCTGCCTGTGCTGAAGCTTATAAATCATCTTCCCTACTCTACCTGTTCCAGTTTCCAGGGTTTAAGATGTGCATTGCACTTCAGCCAACCCGGTGGGGTATACACCTCAGGCATCCATTTCATTGACACAGAAATTCTTGCTCAGAGGGGTTAAGTGACTTACCAAGGTCACAGAGTTAGAAGTCGAATACCGTATGCATTCTTCTACATTAGCGATCTTTAAATGTTTTATAAACTGTATCATCTCACCTTGACTTTCATGCCCTACTCCTCATCTTTCATACTAAATCAAAAAGGAAAATGTGCTTTGGACTTACTTTCCAACTGGGAATTTGAACAGCTAAATTCTGACCATCTTAGTCCTTTTACCAGTTGCTTCTTATGCAAAATGTGCCATAAAAATCAGTCGCCAACCCAAACTACTATTGAATGATCCTGTCAGTTTGAGTGGTGAACAGAAAGAAGAGCTTGTCCTTGTCTGATTTGGGGAGCAGAAGTAGGGCCATGGTGTGTGGGGTGTGTGTGTGTGTGTGTGTGTATGTGTGTGTATGTGTGTATGTGTGTGCGCTCAGTCACATCTGACTCTTTCTGACCTCCTGGAACGTAGCCTGCCAGGCTCCTCTGTCCATGGGATTCTCCAGGCAAGAATGCTGGAGTGTGTTGCCATTTCCTTCTCCAGGCGATCTTCCCAACCCAAGGATTGAACCTGCATCTCTTGCGTCTCCTGTACCAGCAGGCAGATCCTTTACCAGTATACCACCTGGGAAGCCCAGGGCCATGGATATGTTACAAAGAGAAAGATTTCAGGTTAGGATAGAGCTTTGTCACGGATCATTGTGAAAGTTTCAACATTTGGTGGGAGAGTAAACTGGATGACCTCTGAGGACTCTGTCGGCTCTGAGAATTGATGACTCTTACTTAATATGTTAATTTTTTTAATAAAGGAAAAGGATATGCATCCATCACTGTATTAAGACAGCCCAGCTACTGTCTAAAAGAGAGGTTTGTCAGTCACTTCCGAAACGCTTCCGAGGTTTTCACTCCTTGGTTGACATGTTATCGTCTTTCTCTTTTGAAATGCCACTCTGGTTTTCCTGACTGTTTTTGACCACATCTACATGTCCTCTCCTTGTGATTTTATCTCCTCTATACTACATACTCTAAGTGTAGGTACTTTCCCAGGACTCGTATGTGGCCCCTTCTCTTCAAACTGAATGTAGTTTTCCCTGCATTACCCACTGTCATGGCTTTACTGCCGTCTACGTGAGGATCACCCTCAAATCTTCATGTTTGGCCCTGTAATGGTCATTATTGCTCTTGCCAACTATTTCCAGCTCTCCCTCCCTCCAAAGGAATGCACTCCTGGCTTCCAGTATGTGGGTGCAGCCACTGACTACTTCTTTGCAAAAGTGTCACATGTCACTTCCCAGGCAAGCATTTAAGTGCCAGGACAAGACTCTTAAGACCTCTCTGTTCTCCCAGGCTTTTTGAAGCAGTGGCTTCCTGGGCCATGAGTGGCTATAGTGAGCCAAGGAGCAGCCACAGACCTACAATAGATGTTCCAGTGAGGAGGAACGTAGCCTTTGTTGGGAGTTCCCCAGTGGCCCATTGGTTATGAGTCAGTGCTCTCATTCTTAGGGTCTGGGTTCCATCCCTGGTTGGGGAATTAAGATCCCACAAGCCACGGCACAGTGAAAAAAGAAAGATTTTTAACACTTCATAACCTAGTTCATCTGACTAAGAAAAAGTCCTTACCTCTGTCTCTTGAGCTCCAAATTTGAATACCACACCCTAATATGCCCATGAGGAGGTCAGTTGTGCACCTCTCACATGGAAGCCCAGGCCAGCATCACCAGCCCAAAGCCAACCAGTAACCTTTCTCCCAGCTCTGCCCCTCCCCTCACTCTCTGCGGTGCTGCGCTGTTACACCCATTTTACGTGACCAACCAAAAGACGCGTAAGAGAAGACGCATTTCAGCCAATCAGGGGCTATCTTTGCCTTCATCCCCTTAACATCTTTTATCCCCAGGGTCTTCTCTCCCTGACAACGATTTCTGCTGTAGCTCAAGTCCTCAGGACCTCTGGGCAGGTCACTTCATCTGTCTCCTAAGGGCACTTTCAACAAAACAGCAAAGTGAACGTCCTGAAAAGCACATATGATCATGTAACTGTTCTGCTTAAAATCCAGTAATGTTTTCCAGGGCCTTCAAGGTAAGGTTCAAACTGGTCCATGCACTCTAAAAAGTCCTCCAGGATTTTAGAGGCACTCAAGGAGAAGGAAGGCAAATCCAGGCTGAAGGAGCACCATGTGCCAAGACCGGAAACAGGAGCCAGTGACGCAGAGGGGTACAACTTCAGCAGGGGTCCAGGGGAGGGGGAAAAGAGACTAGAGAGGCCTCCTTGCTGCATTCTCTAACTAAATCCTACTTACTTTCTTTTTTCAGTCCTTATATCCTCATAGGAAATACTGATTTTCCAAATATTTGTCTTGTCACCACTGCTATGAAATCTTTCTCACAATAACACTTCATCAAGCTTATTTCTTCAGTGTTTTTCCTCCCTCACTCAGCTGAGAACTTCCTGAGGGTAGAAACAATGAATTTCTCCTTGTCTTCATATCTTGGCAGCCATCACAATAGCTGCCACAAATCAGGTACTCAATCAATGGCTGTTGAATGAATGGATGGATAAATGAATGAATGAACTGATACTCTTATTTGGCATCTCTTAGAAGCTCCATTCACTACTCAGAATAAACTGCTTCAAGTCCCAGCTTTATGGATGGATAAGGGAGAGGGGGCAGTTTTTGCTTTCTACTCCCCTTATCCTCGTATTAGGAACCCCTTCTCCCCTAATGCCAATCTCAGCCTATAATCCTGTCAGCAGCCAGCTGCTTGGTGCCAACACTGCCAACTCAGCAGCTTTCCCCACACATCCCTGGGGGAAACCATTCACCTTATCACCAAAGAGAGAAAAACTCCCATCTGTTACCGCTCAGAGCCAGAAGCCTCATAATTGTATCAGCACACAGGCTGCATTTCAGATTTTCTTGTTTTTAGGGAGCACTTAGGGAGATTTCACTCTCCTTTTATTGTTGTTTTTCTCCCCAGCAAGTGACCATATTTCATCTCCACTGAGACACAATGAAAGAAATTTTCAAGCAAATTTGTTGCCTAATGATTCTAGGGAAGGTGCTTAGAACCATAAATGTCTTCTTGAAAATCTGTAGAGGCGCCCAGCTCTGTAAACTTTTAAAAATTAGCACACAGCAAATGCCCGAGTCTTGCACTGGGTCAACACTGCAGATGAAGGTAGTTATGGCATCAGAGGGGCTCCCAGAATAAGCATCAGCTCAGCACAAAGGGTAGTGGCCTTTGAAAATTTACTGGATGGTTTCCAAAGACACAAGCGAGGCCAAGGTTGGAATTACACGGTCATTCCTCAAACATGAACTCGTGGGACTTCTAAGTGTCTTTGGAAATTACTAAGCTGAGAAAGCATTCTTGGACTCATAATCAAACACCTCCTGATGACTTACATGATCACAGCTGGGCTTGTTTCTCCATTTGTAATCATATAGAGAAACACAATCCTACTGCCTCAGACTATTTTTATTCTTCCAAAGAGGAAAGACAATCGAATTTCATAAAGTTCTTTGAACACTAAGAAATAAACAGTGTGTTCATTCAGTTGGCATGCAAATCTTGCGCACCCACTGTACCTCAGGAGAATGTAATAAAGAAAACAAATATGACTGATCCCTTCCCTCGTGGCCCTAAGTCTGATAGGCAGATAGCTATTAAGCATATCTTCACATAAATCTATATTTAATTATTAATTAATTAGCTGCTCTGAAAGAAGAGTATAGATTTACTATGAGAAATATGGGAAATGATGTAGTTTGGATTAGGAGCTCAGGGGAGCAGAATGGGGAAGAGAACTCAGAAGAGAAGGGAAGAGCATGTGCAAAGGCCCTGAGGTGGCACGTTAAAAAGCAATGGAAACAAAGCCAGTGAACTGAAGTGAGCAAGATAAGAGACAACACTCAGTGGTGAGGTCACTCCCGAACTGTGGGCCTTGAACGCCATGCCAAGAAACTCAGTTTCTGATCCAAGTACAGTAAGGATGCACTGGAGTATTTTAAGCAAGGAAGCAGCATACTTATTTAGAATGAATTGGAAAAGGCTCAGAGGGAAGAAACAAGTGCAGTATCTGAAAGAGATGAAAGCTGATGGTGGTTTACTCCAGGGGTTGGCAGCTATGAACTGTGGGCCAAATCTGGCCCATCACTCACTTATTGAAAATAAAGCTTTATTGAGGCACGGTCACATTCATTTGTCTACATGTTGCCCATGGCTCTTTTTGTTCTAGTGGAGGAGTTGAATGCTGCTGTATAGACTGTAATGCTTTCAGAGCCTACAGTATTGACTATCTGGCCCTTTCCAGAGAGAACTTGCTGACCTCCAGTTTAGAGAGTAGAGTTGTTGAAATCTCTGTTGAGAAATTAACTGATTCAAGACATGCCTTAAAGATCGACAATAAGAGTTGTCAGCCTAAACTCCCTCCTTAGTCAGAAGAATCGGAAGGGGAAGTCTAGAGCTTTAAATGAGTTTCAGAGACTATCAACTCAATGGTAGTGATTTGTATGAATTTATTCACTTATACATCTATACTTTGGTCTTACTGAACTGATTTCACATTATCTTTGAATTAGGGAAGAAAAGCATTAACTGCTACTGCATTTTGTTTAGTCACGAGCACTTACTGTTTGGCTTAGAAATTGTTCAGATACAGACAGTGTCTGAAGTTTTATCTTTTTTTTTTTTTTTTTTAAGATGCTGATTAGAATTCCACAAATATCTGGCAGGTTGGTAACAGGCCCTAAGGGGAGGTGTGAAAGACTATTGTCAGCCAGCTTATTTCCATGGCAGTTCTATCTAGAAGTGTAAGGGGAGCTCAGGGGCTTTGGGACAAGCTGGCCTTTCTTAAGTCCTCATTTTTGTTAATGGGGAAATGGAGGCACAGAATCTTCTGGGTCATTGTACTTGGTCATCTACTTGGTCGAGAGTCCATTGCAGAGTTTTGTGGTTAAGTGCTCACATTCAGAAGCCAGACTCCTTCAGTCTGAATCCTGGCTTCAGCACTGAGTATACAGTCTAGAGGTCACAGTGTTAAAACTTTTAAGTCATTTAAAACTTTTAAGCATGGCCCATAGCACATAGAAACATTCCAAAAACCTGACTTATTTTGCATTCTCATGCTTTGTAAGAAAACCATCTACAATTGAACAATTGCAATGTGTTCAAAACTTTATAGTATCACTTAATCCTTTCAAGGAGACTGGGAGGTAGGCAATATTCTCTTTATTTTACAGATGAAAACACTGAGACATTTTCAAGTTCCTTATACTATTTCCTGTGGCTCACAAGGGTCAAGCCAAGTATCAGACACACATTTGCTTGGTTCCAAAGCTCAGATTCACAACAGCTATGGGGACAGCTTCCTGTACACACCCTTGGCTTGGGGAGTTTGCCCAGGGCTTCTGGAGAGGGACTGATATGTGGGGACTGAAAGGGGATGTGAAGTGATATCAGGACCCTGACATCTTATTTTTTCCCTTAACTCGCATTGGGATGCTGAGGTTGCTCTCTTGTTGATCTTTGAACTTCATGGACAAAGCCAGTTTCCTCGATCGAATGTCACAACCTTGCATTTTGAGCAAGAAAAGGGGTCTGGGAGACCCATGAATTCATGATACCAACCACTACTGGAGCTAATCAGATCTTAATTGGATTAAAATTTTAAATTTACATGGAAATGACTTCAGCCCATTTTAGACAACATGCAAGGGGACTTAATAAGTCTGTTACCTATTTAGAGATTTCTAATCTAGTCAAGCTAGGACCACAATGCTAGAAAAACAGTTCTAAGCCACCTAATTTCCTGTCCTTTAAAAATACAATCTCCGTAATGCCAATGTATGTCCCAGAAGCCCTCATTATTTTAGATTTCCTTGTGGGGAGAAAGGCAATAATTGCACAAACATTCCAGGATAAACTGTGGCAAGGACATCGAATATTTTAGATATTTTCTGCTAACACTGGCCAAGAAAATGAAATTCTACTCCCTGTTTACACCCACCAAAAATAAGCACTTTAAAGGTAAATGGCTAATATCCATACCTTTTGTGATTAGTTAGAGTAGCCACGTTCATTTGATATTCCATCTATAAATAATATGCAACGCACCATGTGACAGTAATATGAAATTAGAGGTGAAAAACTTGTGACTCCTAAGGGGAAGAACAAAGGAGGTTGCAACTCAATTTATTTAAATATATTTTTTAAAAGCAGTTGTTATTTGGGTAAATTTGCAGCAGTCAATAAAACGTTTCTGTAGGGCTCTTTCATCCCCGGGTGGCCTTTAATTTCATTTGCATATTGGAAATTCAGCATTTTCTCTTGCTGTAATCAAACTTGTCAAAAAAAAAAAAGACTCAGAAAACAAAACAAGTCTGCTTTCTGTAAAAAGGTTGTTTTAGACACCAGTAAAGTATCGCAAAATATAGAAGAATATTGTAAGTACATCCTTACGCGTGTCTGTCCCCCTTGTTTCTTGGAGATCTCCCCAAGGCCCAGGGCCTCAGCCTAGAAGGCTGTGAGCTCAGAGGCAGACGTGGTAAGAAGAAGCATGATAGGCCAGGAAGTGAGAACATCTGGGCTCTGCATCCACCTTGCTACTCACTAGCCACTGATCTCGGACATTTTGCAAATATTTTCTCATGTCTCACTTTTCACACCTTTGAAATGAGGTTGTTGATTTCTAGCCTCCCACATACCACTCTCTTTGATGTCTTTCTTTTCTCATGCTCTTTCCTCTGAAAGTCTACCTTTCTACCCATCTTCAAGGCACAGGGCCTTTCTCTTGGTAGGGTCCAGATCAGAAATCACCTGGATGGTTCTCGTGGAGTTCATCATTCTACTTATACTGACACTTCCTTATGTGCATTTCTGTCTGGTTTTAGGACCATTTGTGAAAATCTCCAAGAGCGAGAAGGATTAAATTTTTCTTTCAGCAGCAAGTGAAGGCTGTTTTTCTTCTTATGGGAAGCAAATGGTTTGAAGCAAATAGTTGATTGGCTATTTTGAGAGCACTTCTAAAAAGGTCACGATTCTGTATTTAAGAATAATGAATGCTTGACAAATTCCTGTTTAAAGGGCCATGGTGTGAAATTCTTTGTTCTTTTCCATTAGTTTCTATACACAACCTGGGAAATCTTTGTCCTGTATTTCCCTAATAAAACAAAAATTATTTGTGATTTGACACTACAATGGACTCTCACTGTGTCCCGGGAGGCAGCATACCCTCCCCTACCCCACTGTTGCAATAGTCACCCAGTTGTCCTTACAGAGACCAGGCTGTGGGCTTTAGGAAAACACACAGACCCAGGGATGCATCATTGTCCACACCACTGGGGACTGTTGGCTCCACAGAACATGGCTGTGTATTTTTTGTCATTGTATTTAATGAGCAGGACAATGAGAATGAAGCCCCTTGAATGATTTTTTTTTTTTTTTTTGGTCTCTTTGGGATCAAAAGATTAAGAATACACTCTATTCTAAAAAGAAAATAAGATTTTGTGCCAACTGAAACAAAGAAACATTGAATCAAAATTATTTCTCTTTTATACTACCCTTAAAGTTCTCAAAAGCAGGAATTTGTCTTCTTCGCCTGTGTATCACAACCCTTAATCATATGTGGCACACAATATGTGTACAATAAATGCTGGTGGAATTGGTAAAGTTAGGCAGGGTGGTAGCTTGGGAGGAACACTTGATCAGTGATCTCAGGTAACATTTCCTCGCTGGAGTTTTATTATCTGGGCATAAACGTGGAGATTGGAATAGATGATTTTTCAGATCTTTTGGAGTTCTAAAGTTCTCGTTTTCTTTCTTTCTTTTTTTTTTAATTTCACAGAGGCTGGAAGACTGGGCAATTCCTAAAAATAAGAGAAGTGAAAAATGTTAGGCATTCAGTCCTGTCTGACTCTTTGTGACCCCCTGGAATGTAGCCCTCCAGGCTTCTCTGTCCATGGGATTCTTCAGGCAAGAACACTGGAGTGGGTTGCCATTTCCATCTCCAAGGAATCTTCCCAACCCAGGAAGCAAACCTGGCTCTCCTGCATGGCAGGCAGATTCTTACTGTCTGAATCACCAAACCGATGGCTAAAAACACCTGGCTTGCCTTTAGTGGAGGTTTCTGCCAGACTCTGACATCACGATTGCCCTGAGGAAGGTGTTTTCTAGAATGTTTCTTTATTCCAGCCTCATTGGACCATCTTTGCCTCATACTTGCTGAAGGGGAAGAGAAAAAGATTCTCGTAAGGTCAGAAGCAAAGGAATGGAAATTGAAATTCAAATTAGTGGATCTCTTCTAGAAGCTTGGTCTCAGAAGATGCAAAGATCCAGATAACATAATCAGACTGTATAATTCAGGTTATCATCCTCTGCAGTCCTCCTGCCTCTCACCTCTCCAAAGATTACACTGCTGGTTTCTGGGATGCAGTCACCTCACTAGGATAAATGTTGAGTTCACTGGTCCAGGCTGCAGGGATGTTTCTCTTTGGCTCAGGAAATTTTCCTCTGGGTGCTACTACAAAGGAAACTTCTAAACCATTACATCACACCCTCCACTGCAGCCCAGACCATTGGGCTGAGCTTCCTGGAGAAAGGTAAGATACAGATCATTGACTAGGAACGTGGGTCCCTCCAGGGACATATGGAGCCCTTCATCCTCTGAATGTGCTCTTGGATAGATGGTACAGGATCGTCCCCAGAAAGGTGAGAAACTAATTAGATGCTGAGCCTTTGGGCACGACTTGATACTATTTGCTCCTCTTGGATTCTATTCAAAGTGCAATATTTGGTCCAGAAGGCAGAAGCCTCAAATTAATGAATCACTGCCTTCCCCAGAAGGTGTGGATGGGTTAAATAACCTCTCAATCTTGCTTCCAATTTTTACTGCAGACCAGCTCTAACTTTGCTAACCTATAGATTGTGTGTATTATAACACTTTTTAAGAAGTAAGAATGTCCAGATAATATGATTTGACACATGTAGTTAAATGTTTGCAGACGTCCCATTTTCTAATGACTTCAGAGGTCACGGAGATAAAGTGTGCGTGTAAAGCATCCAGGCAAAGGAAACAGAGTGTAAGGAAAGAGTAGGGCAAACCGCAGAGTGTACACCTGCCTGACAGACACTATCCTGGCCAATAACACGTGTGCAGGCCATGTTTTCACCAATGTTCAGTCCTGGGTTTGAGGCTATAGTTGACTATTACTTATAGCCCACGTTTGTTAACTCAGTACCTGTATATTGAAGGACTGTATGCCAAGTGTTCGTGTAGACACCAAATAAGGGGTAATAAAGGATATAGATCTGCCCCAAGGAGAGGCAATGAGGTTTCAAGAAACCACAAACACTAATCGACTACTTCCTAACAGTTTGGTAGCAGATCCACCTTTGAGTTAGGGACACAGACACATCTTTGTTTATCATTTGGCTGGGGAGAAATTGAAGATAAAGAATTCACGTATAAAACCTGAGTAACAAGGCAAATTCTGGCTAGCATGGAACATGGCCCTAACTTCTCCCAACATAAACTTTCAAGATACAGCCGGTTTGGGGAAAAAAAAAATCTCTTTCAATAATGAATAATCCAAAAGGAATTGCTAGAGGATTTGGAAGTTACAGCAAAATATTTTGCCCAAATAATAAAAAGTGAACAGATAAGCTTAAAGCAACCATCTCTGAAACAAACAAAAAATTAGTATAAGACCTCAGGGTGATAGGAGGAGTTGCAACACTGCCTAGATAAACAGAATAAAAATGATGGGGAAAACAATCAGAGCAAGGAAACTGAAACTCGGAAATAAGTAAATAAATTCAATGACATAAAACATTTAAGCCGTTGGCTAATTTAAACAAGAAAACAAGGGGGAAATTATAAATACACAAAACAAGAAATGATCAAAAGTAGCAATAAACACATAGAAGAAATGAAAAATAATTACTCCTAATTCGTAGTTTTGGATTAATATATTCACACTATTATGTATAAAATAGGTAAACAACAAATACATACTGTATAGCATGAGGAACTCTACCTAATATCTTATAATAACCTATAATGGAAAAGAATCTGAAAAAGAATAGACATGTCCGTGTACCTGAATCACTACGCTATGCGCTTGAAACTCACACAATATATACTTCAGTAGCTAAAAACTGCTAGGAAAAATAAAGAAATTGAAAGAAATTACTCAGGTCAATTTTATACAAAGACACTCGAGAACGTAAGTAACATGGAAAGTGTACTAGAATGCTAGAATGGAAAATATGCTAGAAATATTAAACAGACTGGTCATCATTTTTCCTCTCCCATATGCCAAAGGCATAAAATCCAGCTTCGGAAATTCTAGTAAAAATTTAAACAACAGAGTTTAACGTGTTTAAACCATTCCAGAGTGTGGGTAGGTTTGAGGGGGTGGCAAGGAAAAAGGCTTCCAAACACTGAGGATAATCTTTTTATGATACTTTACATCAAAACCTGATGAAGATTGTTCAGAAAATGAAACTAGAGATGAATCCCATGCACAAATATAGATGCAAAAGTCCTAAATGAGTTAAGAATATAAGCCACGCCAACAGAATGAAGTTTATTTTAGGAAGAGAAAAATGGTTCTTGGAAAATATATCTCACTATCTTTATGAAATAAAGAAGAATGGGCTTCTCCATAGATACTGAAAAAAAAAAAGCCACTTTACATTCTAGATTTACTTTTTGAAAAGGAAAGAAAGTAAGAGTTCATAAAATAAAAATAAGTGTAATTTCTTTAATGCAATGAAATATATCTCAGCTACAAAGATAATGCTTAATAAGGAAACACTGGGAACATTAACAGACAGCATAAGAGTCACAAATAAGAATGTCTGCATCACCACTGCTTTTCAACATTATCCAGAAGTATTAGCAAAAACCATCATACAAGAGGCATACAACTTAGAAAGGAATTTGTAAAGTTATTGTTAATTGCGTATAATGTAACTAAGACCTATTGCAAGCAAGAGAATTCAGTGAGATGAACAGGAACAAAATCAACAGATTCCTTTATGTAAAAACAATTTTTAAAATCCCAATAGACTCATTTATCATTACTAGGGCTTCTTTGGTGGCTCAAACAGTAAATGATCTGCCTTTCAATTCAGGAGTCCCAGATTCGATCCCTGGGCCAGGAAGATCCCCTGGAGAAAGGAAATGGCTACCCACTCCAGTATTCTTGTCTGGATAATTCCATGGACAGAGGAGCCTGGAGGGGGCTACAGTCCATGGGATCTCAAAGGATCAGACATAACTGAGTGACTAACATTTTCATGTTCAAACTCATTTAGAGTTGATTTAAAAAAATACAAGTGCCTAGTAATAAAGTTAATAAAAATTACATGAATGTTAGTATGTGAATGTCTATAAGATATCCTACTGAGGATATACGGCAACTTACACAAAGTGATAGACACACCAATGTGTTTGGACAGAAGGCCTCAACAATGTAAGACTGTCAACTATTTTTCAGCCCAATTTATGTATTTCACATAGCTTCATTTGTTAAAACATTAAAGTCTTGTTTTTGGAAGCAGAGAAGCTGAATTCAAATGGAAAAATAAAGAAAGGAAGAAAATTGGCAAAAAAATTTACAAAAAGGAAAAAGACTAGCATTACCAGATATTAAAATATATTTCCAAGTGGCAATAATTAAATTTTTAGTTCAGCTACATGAATAAATGGCCAGTCAAAGGACAAAATTGGAAATCTAGAAGTAGACCAAAAGATTTATATGACTTTAATATATGATAAATTTCCATTTCAAATCAGTGGGGAAAAGATGGATTATTCAATAAATTTTGTTGGAAAGCTGGGTCACTATCTGGAAAAAAATTTAAGTTGTATTTGGGCTTCCCTGATAGCTCAGTTGGTAAAGAATCCACCTGCAGTGCAGGAGACGTCAGTTCGATTCCTTGATCAGGAAGATCCGCTGGAGAAGGGATCAGATCAGATCAGTCGTTCAGTCGTGTCCGACTCTTTGTGACCCCATGAATCGCAGCATGCCAGGCCTCCCTGTCCAGCACCAACTCCAGGAGTTCACTCAGACTCACGTCCATCGAGTCAGTGATGCCATCCAGCCATCTCACCCTCTGTCGTCCCCTTCTCCTCCTGCCCCCAATCACTCCCAGCATCAGAGTCTTTTCCAATGAGTCAACTCTTCACATGAGGTGGCCAAAGTACTGGAGTTTCAGCTTTAGCATCATTCCTTCCAAAGAAATCCCAGGGCTGATCTCCTTCAGAATGGACTTGGATCTCCTTGCAGTACAAGGGACTCTCAAGAGTCTTCTCCAACACCACAGTTCAAAAGCATCAATTCTTCGGCACTCAGCCTTCTTCACAGTCCAGCTCTCACATCCATACATGACCACAGGAAAAACCATAGCTTTGACTAGACGAACCTTTGTTGGCAAAGTAATGTCTCTGCTTTTGAATATGCTATCTAGGTTGGTCATAACTTTCCTTCCAAGGAGTAAGCGTCTTTTAATTTCATGGCTGCAGTCACCATCTGTAGTGATTTTGGAGCCCAGAAAAATAAAGTCTGACACTGTTTTCACTGTTTCCCCATCTATTTCCCATAAGGCTACCCATTCCAGTATTTCTGGGCTTCCCTTGTGGCTCAGCTGGTAAAGAATCCACCTGCAATGTGGGAGACCAGGGTTCGATCCCTGGGTTGGGAAGATCTCCTAGAGAAGGGAAAGGCTACCCACTCCAGTACTGTGGCTTTGAGAATTCTATGGACTGTATGGTCCATAGGGTCACAAAGAGTCAGACATGACTGAGTAACCTTCACATACTTTAAGTATTTTACCAGGACAAATTGAAAATAGATATGAGACTTAAGGATAAAATACAAAACTGTGGAAGTTCTAAAAGAAACCAAAGAAAAAGTAATTTTATAATCTCAGAGTGCAAAAGGCCTTTATAACCATGTCACAAATCTCCGGACTAAAAGGAAAGATTGATATTTTGTTACAGTAAATTAGGAAAAAGTTTATTTATGACAAAAACATCACATGCAATCAAAAGTTTTATGATTAAACTTTGAAAAACCACTTTCAAATCTTATCAGAGACAGAAGGCCAATCTCCTAATATATGAATAATTAATATAAATCAATAACAAATATACCCAACATTTCAAAAAATAATGGATGCTTTGGGGCAAAGTGCAAGTTGGAGGTACATCTATGAAGGCCATTTGAACAGTATTGAGCAGACTTTTATGCTAGAGAATGACATTCCTGAAAACTTAATCTAAATATATATTTGTGCATGAGAAAAATAGTGAACTACACATGATAATTCATTGATGATTGTTTTTGAATAGTGAATAAGTAGTAACATCTTACAAGTCTATCAGTAGGAAACTGGTTAAACAAATTATAGGGTGTCCATACAATGGAATACCACATAACCATCTCTTCTTATAGGCTGATGTGGAGAAATCTCTAAAATTGGTTAAGTGAGAAAAGTGAAGTGAAAGAGGATAGTATATAACTTTTGCTACCATTTATGCCATAAGGCTAACACACATAAAGGCATGCAAGTGTATTTTTGTGTATGTAAAATCTCCAGAAATGTTTACAAGAAACTGATAATAATTGCTTATGCAAATGCAAACTAAATAGCTGAGGGACAAAAGTGGTGAGAATTTTGCCTATGTGCTCTTTTTTTTTATCTTTTAAATGTTAAACCATGTTAAATGTAGTGTTTTATAAAAATAAAATTCAAAATATTAATTGAAACAAAGTTAAACATAAAAAAAAGGAATTTTCAATAAAGCCAAATTTATTCAATGTTCAGATTATTGCAAAGGGTCTTACTTTTATAATATGGCAGTGATAGGTGATAGATATGTTTTTTGTTTAAAGTCTTTAATTTTTAAACTAAACAGATGACAAAGAGATGTATTGATATCTGTGTCTGGGGCAGCTATGTATAATCTTGATATTTTAAAAGAATAAAATAAATTTAAAAGATTGAATAATATATACAAAATATAGGAAAATGTGATAAGGAACATCAGTGACTTCTTATATCTTCATAAATAGTATCAAAAAGTATCAACATATTCTTAGATGATGGAGATGGGGACATCCAATTATTGAAAAAAAAAGCATAAAATAGGAGGAAAACGCAAATATCTCAGAAGAACTAAGGAAACAGCTGTTGCTGAATAGTCAAGAAATGTAAAATACTGCAAGTTAATTATGTGCTTTTTATGGCAATTTGAAATGGACCCAGTGATCTGATTCCACAGTTTTAAAAGCACTGACACATTTTATCCCAGCTCTGCAGAGATGGGCTTTTAGAATTTGCCTGGTACTGCAGTGAAACCAGCTTGAAACTCACTCGCACGTTCCAATTTATAGCTTGTGAGCCACTTCTATTGGCATGATTTTGATGTTTCCTTCTCATTGTAGAGGTTATTCAAGGCAAGTATTTGTTTCATTTTTACGGATCAGGAGCTGAAATTTGCTTAAGTGACTTGCTGAAGGGCTGGGAACTGTAGAGCTAGAACTCAAAAACATCCTGGTTCCTCGATGAGTCGTCATTGTTCTGAATCAGGCTGTCTCATTTACACATTTTGATTCATGGAGACTGCAGGGAAGTCTGCCCTGCAGAAGCAGGCCGCCAGCTTCTGAGGAGCACATCCAGTCATTCTTATATTAAACTCTAGGAGATTTCTCAAACACAATCTTCCTCTAACTGTGTCTTCTATGTGAGCAGTCATTTCTTTTGTGTGCAAGTGTGAGTGTGTATGTGTAATGATGTTATCTATATGCCATCAGGGCACCTGCGCATTTGCATATTGGGAAAGAACTGAATAAAACATGAGTTCTTTTATTCCAAGGGGATGCAAGAGTCTCAAAGGATATTTACAAATGTACTCAAGTCCCTCAGAATCAATCAATCCCTCAATCAACAAATGTTTTTTGATGCCCTGGTATGTGCCTAGCACTAGGATAAAAGCTGTCAGGGGAACAATGAGGCATGGAAAGAAGAGTTCCCACATCCCTCAGCAACCTTGGAAAGCTCCAGTTTAGATAAGAGACAATCATTAAGATTTACAGTGGTCTCCAACCAGTATCTGCAGAAAACACATTCCCTGGGTTCCCTTCAAGGGGCTTCAGTTGGAAAGAAAAGAGGAGTAAGAAAAGCTGCTGAAGTTCAGTTATCTACACCCTAGGGACCATTCGTTGGAAGGTTATTTGAGGAGGAGAGTTAGACTTTGTATATGATGAAATACAGAACATTGCCAGCCTTGAGAGCTAGTCATGTAGGTGGGCTTTATCGTGAACAATCCTTAGTACAGTCATCCTGCTTCCACTCCTGCCTTTGTATACTTTATTCTCTGATCAGTTGACAGAGCATTTTTAAAAAATGAATCAGACTGTGATGCTCTTTGTTTATAATCTTAAAATGACTCATTCTTAGAATACAGTTCCAACTCTTCACTGTGGCCAGCAAGACTTTGGTTGGGGCCCTGACTCCCTCTCCTATCCACCACCACCTTTCTTTTCACTCACAATGCCCCAGACACATTTCTGACATTCTTCCTAGCCCAAATTCTTCCCTAGCTATGGGCTTATGGACTTGCTGCACCTTCTCCCGAGTGTTTGACTCCAGACCTTTGCACCGATGGCTCCTTGTCATCATTCAGATTTCAACTCAAATATTAAAACACCAAGAGATACCCTCTCTACCCAACCAATCCAAAGGAGCGGCCCTGCCTCTTGCCCTTCTCCCTACATTTCAACAATGTGTTCTTTTCATATGGTAATTATCATTGTATACACTTTTTCCCTTGTTCATTGTCTCCTGCAACTAGAATGCAAAATTTTTATGCAAGCAGTGACCCTATCTGCCTTGTTTATTGCTGTTTGTGCAGTTCTGAGGACAGCATGTAGTAAATGTTTAACAAATGTTTACTGAATCAATGAGTGAAACACTTCAGAAATTGAGTGCTGTTTTCCCCGAAGATGGCGGGAGGACGGGGAGACCACTTTCTCCCCCACAAACTCATCAAAAGAACATTTAAACGCTGAGTAAAATCCACAAAACAACTTCTGAATGCTGGCAGAGGACATCAGGCACCCAGAAAAGCAGCCCATTGTCTTCGATAGGAGTCATCCGCCTGAGAAGGTGCGCCGGTTGCACACCCAGAAAACCGAGTGGCAGGGACAGGAGAGGCGATAAGTCGCAGTGACCGCGCTCGCCAAACACCTCATCACCCGAGCTGCTCGGAGCTGAGAAGGGCACAAAACGCAGGCCCAACGGAGTCTGCGTCTCTGAGGACTACCCGAGTGCCTGAACCTGAGCGGCTTAGACCTGGGCGGTGCATGCAGCCCAAGGCCGGCCTCGCATGGTTCCCAGCAGAACAACCTAGAGCCTGAGATGTGTGGGCAGGGAGGGTGCCCGAGCCGTGAGCGGGGTCAGGACCAGTGTGGCTGAGACACTACGAGCACACGCCAGTGTTATTTGTTTGCAACGTCCCTCCCGCCCCACCTTGCGACTGAACAAGTGAGCCTAAAAAAGTGTCCACCACCGCTCCCTTGTGTCAGGGCGGAAATCAGACACTGAGGAGACCAGCAAACAGAAGCTAAAACCGAGGGAACCGCCTTGGAAGTGACAGGTGCAATAGATTAAAACCCTGTAGTTAGTACCGACTACATAGGAGGGGCCTATAGATCTTGAGAAATATAAGCCAGACCAAGAAACTATCCGAAAATGAACTGACAGCACATTGCCCACAACAACACCAGAGAAAGGCCTAGATATATTTTTACTATTTTTACGATCATTTTTTTCTTTTTTCTTTTTTTTTCTTTTCTTTTTTTCTTCTTTTTTTAACTTTCTTTTAATTTTTAAGTCCTCTATTACTCCTTTAATTTTCATTTTATAACCTATTAATTTTCAAAAAAAGACTTTTTTAAAGCAAACTTCATATATATATATATTTTAAATAACTTTTGTGACATTGTTTTTTTCTTCTTCTTCTTCTTTTCTTTAATATTGTATTTTTGAAAATCCAACCTCTACTCTAGAATTTTAATCTTTGTTTTTTGGTATTTATTATCAATTTTGTACCTTTAAGAACCCAATCTTCAGTACCTATTTTTACTTGGGAGCAAGATTACTGGTTTGACTGCTCTCTCCACCTTTGGACTCTCCTTTCTCTCCACTAGATCGCCTCTGTCTCCTCCCTCCCCCTTCTCTTCTCTACCCAACTCTCTGAATCTCTGTGTATTCCAGACAGTGGAGGACACTTAGGGAACTGATTACTGACTGGATCTGTCTCTCTCCTTTTCACTCCCCCCTTTTATCCTCCTGGCCACCTCTGTCTCCTTCCTACCTCTTCTCTTCTCTGTATAATTCCATGAACATCTCTGAACAGTCCAGACTGTGGAGTTCACATAAGGAAGAGATTACTGGCTAGCTTGCTCTCTCCTCTTTTGATTCCACCTCATCTCATTCGGGTCACCTCTAACTCCCTCCTCCCTTTTCTCTTCTCCATGTAACGCTGTGAACCTCTCTGGGTGTCCCTCACTGTGGAGAAACTTTTCATCTTTGACCTAGATGTTCTATCAACAATGCTGTAGAAGGAGAAGTCTTGAGACTACTGTAAAAATAAGACTGAAAACCAGAAGCAGGAGGCTTAAGTCCAAATCCTGAGAACATCATAGAACACCTGACTCAAGGGAACATTAAGCGATAGGAGCTCATCAAATGCCTCCATACCTACACTGAAACCAAGCACCACCCAAGGCCAACAAGTTCCAGAGCAAGACATACCACGCAAATTCTCCAGCAACACAGGAACACAGCCCTGAGCTTCAATATACAGGCTGTCCAAAGTTACTCCAAATCCACTGACATCTATAACTCGTTACTAGACACTTCATTGCACTCCAGAGAGAAGAAATCCAGCTCCAGCCACCAGAACACCAACACAAGCTTCCCTAACCAAGAAACCTTGACAAGCCACCCATACAACCCCACCCACAGTGAGGAAACTCCATAATAAAGAGAACTCCACAAGCTGCCAGAATACAGAAAGGCCACCCCAAATTCAGCAATATAAACAAGATGAAGAGACAGAGGAATACCCAGCAGGTAAAGGAACAGGATAAATGCCCATCAAACCAAACAAAAGAGGAAGAGATAGGGAATCTACCTGATAAAGAATTCTGAATAATGATAGTGAAAATGATCCAAAATCTTGAAATAAAAATGGAATCGCAGATAAATAGCCTGGAGGCAGGGATTGAGAAAATGCAAGAAAGGTTTAACAAGGACCTAGAAGAAATAAAAAAGAGTCAATATATAATGAATAATGCAATAAATGAGATCAAAAACACTCTGGAGGCAACAAATAGTAGAATAACAGAGGCAGAAGATAGGATTAGTGAATTAGAAGATAGAATGGTAGAAATAAATGAATCATAGAGGAAAAAAAAAAACTAATTAAAAGAAATGAGGACAATCTCAGAGAACTCCAGGACAATATTAAATGCCACAACATTCAAATCATAGGAGTCCCAGAAGAAGAAGACAATAAGAAAGACCATGAAAAAATACTTGAGGAGATAATAGTTGAAAACTTCCCTAAAATGGGGAAGGAAATAATCACCCAAGTCCGAGAAACCCAGAGAGTCCCAAACAGGATAAACCCAAGGCAAAACACCCCAAGACACATATTAATCAAATTAACAAAGATCAAACACAAAGAACAAATATTAAAAGCAGCAAGGGAAAAACAACAGATAACACACAAGGGGATCCCCATAAGGATAACAGCTGATCTTTCAATAGAAACTCTTCAGGCCAGAAGGGAATGGCAGGACATACTTAAAGTGATGAAAGAGAAAAACCTACAACCCAGATTACTGTACCCAGCAAGGATCTCATTCAAATATGAAGGAGAAATCAAAAGCTTTACAGACAAGCAAAAGCTGAGAGAATTCAGCACCACCAAAGCAGCTCTCCAACAAATGCTAAAGGATATTCTCTAGACAGGAGACACAAAAATGGTGTATAAACTCAAACCCAAAGCAATAAAGTAAATGGCAACGGGATCATACTTTTCAATAATTACCTTAAACGTAAATGGGTTGAATGCCCCAACCAAAAGACAAAGACTGGCTGAATAGATACAAAAACAAGACCCCTATATATGTTGTCTACAAGAGACCCACTTCAAAACAGGGGACACATACAGACTGAAAGTGAAGGGCTGGAAAAAGATACTCCATGAAAACAGAGATCAAAAGAAAGCAGGAGTAGCAATACTCATATCAGATAAAAATAGACTTTAAAACAAAGGCTGTAAAAAAAGAGACAAAGAAGGACACTACATAATGATCAAAGGATCAATCCAAGAAGAAGATATGACAATTATAAATATATATGCACCCAACATAGGCACACCACAATATGTAAGACAAATGCTAACAAGTATGAAAGGGGAAATTAACAATAACACAATAATAGTGGGAGACTTTAATACTTCACTCACACCTATGGATAGATCAACTGAACAGAAAATTAGCAAAGAAACACAAACATTAAATGATACAATAGACCAGTTAGACCTAATTGATATCTATAGGACATTTCACCCAAAAACAATGAATTTCACCTTTTTCTCAAGAGCACATGGAACCTTCTCCAGGATAGATCACATCCTGGGCCATAAATCTAGCCTTGGTAAATTCAAAAAAATTGAAATCATCCCAAGCATCTTTTCTGACCACAATGCAGTAAGATTAGATCTCAAGTACAGGAGAAAAAATATTAAAAATTCCAACATATGGAGGCTAAACAACACGCTGCTGAATAACCAACAAATCACAGAAGAAATCAAAAAAGAAATCAAAATATGCATAGAAACAAATGAAAATGAAAACACAACAACCCAAAACCTATGGGACACTGTAAAAGCAGTGCTAGGGGGAAAGTTCATAGCAATACAGGCGTACCTCAAGAAACAAGAAAAAAGTCAAATAAATAACCTAACTCTACACCTAAAGCAACTAGAAAAGGAAGAAATGAAGAACCCCAGGGTTAGCAGAAGGAAAGAAATCTTAAAAATTAGGGCAGAAATAAATGCAAAAGAAACAAAGGAGACCATAGCAAAAATCAACAAAGCCAAAAGCTGGTTCTTTGAAAGGATAAATAAAATTGACAAACCATTAGCCAGACTCATCAAGAAACAAAGGGAGAAAAATCAAATCAATAAAATTAGAAATGAAAATGGAGAGATCACAACAGACAACACACAAATACAAAGGATCATAAGAGACTACTATCAGCAATTATATGCCAATAAAATGGACAACGTGGAAGAAATGGACAAATTCTTAGAAAAGTACAACTTTCCCAAACTGAACCAGGAAGAAATAGAAAATCTTAACATACCCATCACAAGCACCGAAATTGAAACTGTAATCAGAAATCTTCCAGCAAATAGAAGCCCAGGTCCAGATGGCTTCACAGCTGAATTCTACCAAAAATTTAGAGAAGAGCTGACACCTATTCTACTCAAAATCTTCCAGAAAATTGCAGAGGAAGGTAAACTTCCAAACTCATTTTATGAGGCCACCATCAGCCTAATACCAAAACCTGACAAAGATACCACAAAAAAAGAAAACTACAGGCCAATATCTGATGAACATAGATGCAAAAATCCTTAATAAAATTCTAGAAATCAGAATTCAACAACACATTAAAAAGATCATACACCATGACCAAGTGGGCTTTATCCCAGGGATGCAAGCATTCTTCAATATCTGCAAATCAATCAATGTAATACACCACATTGCTGCTGCTGCTGCTGCTAAGTTGCTTCAGTCGTGTCCAACTCTTTGCAACCCCATGGACTGCAGCCCACCAGGCTCCCCCATCCATGGGATTTTCCAGGCAAGAGTACTGGAGTGGGGTGCCATTGCCTTCTCCGATACACCACATTAACAAATTGAAAAATAAAAGCCATATGATTATTTCAATAGATGCAGAGAAAGCCTTTGATAAAATTCAACATCCATTTATGATAAAAACTCTCCAGAAATCAGGAATACAAAGAACATACCTCAACATAATAAAAGCTATATATGACAAACCCACAGCAAACATTATCCTCAGTGGTGAAAAGTTGAAAGCATTTCCCCTAAAGTCAGGAACAAGACAAGGGTGCCCACTCTCACCACTACTATTCAACATAGTTTTGGAAGTTTTGGCCCCTGCAATCAGAGCAGAAAAAGAAATAAAAGGAATCCAAATTGGAAAAGAAGAAGTAAAACTCTCACTGTTTGCACATGACATGATCCTGTACATAGAAAACCTTAAAGACTCCACCAGAAAATTACTAGAGCTAATCAATGAATATAGTAAAGTTGCAAGATATAAAATCAATACACAGAAATCCCTTGCATTCCTATACACTAATAATGAGAAAATAGAAAGAGAAATTAAGGAAACAATTTCATTCACCATTGCAACAAAAAGAATAAAATACTTAGGAATATATCTACCTAAAGAAACTAAAGACCTATATATAGAAAACTATAAAACACCGATGAAAGAAATCAAAGAGGACACTAATAGATGGAGAAATATACCATGTTCATGGATCAGAAGAATCAATATAGTGAAAATGAGTATACTACCCAAAGCAATCTATAGATTCAATGCAATCCCTATCAAGCTACCAACAGTATTTTTCACAGAGCTAGAACAAATAATTTCACAAATAAATTTCACAAAAATAAATTCATAAATTTGTATGGAAATACAAAAAACCTTGAATAGCCAAAGCAATCTTGAGAAAGAAGGATGGAACTGGAGGAATCAACCTACCTGACTTCAGGCTCTACTACAAAGCCACAGTCATCAAGACAGTATGGTACTGGCACAAAGACAGAAATATAGATCAATGGAACAAAATAGAAAGCCCAGAGATAAATCCACGCACATATGAACATCTTATCTTTGACAAAGGAGGCAAGAATATACAATGGAGAAAAGACAATCTCTTTAACAAGTGGTGCTGGGAAAACTGGTCAACCACTTGTAAAAGAATGAAACTAGGACACTTTCTAACACCATACACAAAAATAAACTCAAAATGGATTACAGATATAAACATAAGACCAGAGACTGTAAAACTCTTAGAGGAGAACATAGGCAAAACACTCTCCAATATACATCACAGCAGGATCCTCTATGACCCACCTCCCAGAATATTGGAAATAAAAGCAAAAATAAACAAATGGGATCTAATTAAAATTAAAAGCTTCTCCACAACAAAAGAAACTATAAGCAAGGTGAAAAGACAGCCTTCAGAATGGGAGAAAATAATAGCAAATGAAGCAACTGACAAACAACTAATCTCAAAAGTATACAAGCAACTCCTGCAGCTCAATTCCAGAAAAATAAACTACCCAATCAAAAAATGGACCAAAGAACTAAATAGACAGTTCTCCAAAGAAGACATACAGATGGCTAACAAACACATGAAAAGATGCTCAACATCACTCATTATCAGAGAAATGCAAATCAAAACCACAATGAGGTACCATTTCATGCCAGTCAGAATGGCTGTGATCCAAAAGTCTACAAGCAATAAATGCTGGAGAGGATGTGGAGGAAAAGGAACCCTTTTACACTGTTGGTGGGAATGCAAACTAGTACAGCCATTATGGAGAACAGTGTGGAGATTCCTTAAAAAACTGGAAATAGAACGGCCATATGACCCAGCAATCCCACTGCTGGGCATACACACTGAGGAAACCAGAATTGAAAGAGACACGTGTACCCCAATGTTCATCACAACACTGTTTATAATAGCCAGGACATGGAAGCAACCTAGATGGCCATCAGCCAATGAATGGATAAGAAAGCTGTGGTACATATACACAATGGAGTATTACTCAGCCATCAAAAAGAATACATTTGAATCAGTTCTAATGAGGTGGATGAAACTGGAGCCTATTATACAGAGTGAAGTAAGCCAGAAAGAAAAACACCAATACAGTATACTAACACATATATATGGAATTTAGGAAGATAGTAACGACAACCCTGTATGCAAGACAGCAAAAGAAACACAGATGTATAGAACAGTCTTTTGGACTCTGTGGGCGGGGGGGATGATTTGGGAGAATGGCATTAAAACATATATAATATCATATAAGAAATTAATCGCCAGTCCAGGTTCAATGCAGGATACAGGAAGCTTGGGGCTGGTGCACTGGGATGACCCAGAGGGATGGTATGGGGAGGGAGGTGGGAGTGGGGTTTAGGATGGGGAACACATGTACACCCATGGCGGATGCATGGTGATGTATGGCAAAACCAATACAATATTATAAAGTAAAAAAAATAATAATAATAAAATTTAAAAAAGAAAGAAATTGAGTGCTTATGGCTTTCCCTATCATCTGCCTCCCTTTATAGTCTAGGACTCTTTTGAGATATTACTTAGTCTCCCCACCTCCTGCACACCCCTCACCTCAAAAAGCACTCTGGGGCTCTCCGTCTATCACACCAGTGGCATTGTTTGCCCTAGGGAAGATTAAGATTATTGGAGCGGTAATACAAAGAGAAAAAAAGGAACAATAAGTTTTGGACTTTTTGAGTTTCTAAATGGATTTTTTAAATTATATGCAGGCCCTTTTGAGTATCAGAGCTAAAGCCCTGAAGGAATTATGCCATAAAGTGTGTGGAAAAAGAATAGAAGAAGAATCATTTTGTCCCATCATGGGGACAGAATAAAGATAAAAGTTGTCAGCCAGTGGGGGTGAGGGTAGGACAGTGTGGGAAGGAAAAGGAGGGGCGGATGCAGGCAGGGAGGAAGGAGGACAAGATGCTAGATGACAGCTGACAACGGCCCAGTGTTCATGCAGCTCCTCACTGGGCTGTGCCCTGAAAGACCAGGGGGTCTCTGAACTAGAGGAGAGTGAAACTTCTTCAGGCTGGTGAAAGCCACGAAGCTGGGGGAGAACCACCTCCTGCCAGCTCAGAGCCACAGTCCTAAAGCAGAAAGGGGGTGTGGCATGCCTGTCAAAGCTGGATCTGAAATAGCCTTCGAAGTTTCATTAGAAGTAGCAAAATGAAACTTACAGAATTTTCTGAATTCCCAGGAAGAGTGGAAATGCTTGAAGGATACCTGGTGGACTTAAAGGGGCCTGATAATCAGGATTCAGATGGAGAAGGGACCGTGAGTTCTATAATGAGAGGTCACCGCTGGACCATGGACAGCAGCAGCAGGACCATGGGCAGTGGCCGCAGATGCACAATGCACTGAGAAGCAAAGCTAAAGGCCAGAGACCAAGTGGCATCAGGTACCCGCAGAGAGTAGAAGGCAGTGAGGGGCAAATCTGGTGCTCTCCCTCATCCTTACTTCTTCATCCTTTGATGGCATACGCGTGCCCCTAAGCCCTGCTTTTTTTTTTTTTTTAAGCAAATATTAGAAGGAATCTGAGTAGAATGGGAGATAGGAGAATGAATTCTTAATGTGTCTGAGTTTGTATCCAAAATGTTTTGTTCTAATTTTGTGAAATCATACCAAAATGTCCAGACTGTTTTTTTTTTTTTTTCAATTTAGGTGGAAATGAGACTTGATGTGTAAATTAGGATCAGCGCAAAGAAAGAACATCTTATTTTTTCACACTTGAGTTTGTGACGTGAAATTTTTACCCATTACAGATATTTGAAGAGATGTTCAGACGCCTCAAAGGTAATGTGTGGGCACAAGTTAGTTACACGTGGTTGACAGGTTACCTGAGATAGGTCACTGTCTAGCACCTTACCTGGGCTGAGATTTCTGAAGCAGGCTGCAATACTACCTGAATCCTAGGCTTCAGGTCTAAAGTCAGACCTCAAATCTCTGCATCTAATTTTTACAACATGGTAATTTGAGGCAAGACATTTAAACTTTGGGAGCATCAGTTATCTCATCTATGAAAAGGATACTGTCTTTAAAAAATTATTCAGGAATTAAATAATATTACACATATAATTGTTTAGAACATTTTCTCATTCTGAATAAAAGCTCAAAATGGGAATTACTATTGTTTTCATAAGCAGGAATGATTGTTTTGTTTTTTTTCATTTTGGTCAAACTTGATGAATTCTTTTAAGCATAAGCACTTTATAGTTTATAAATTTCTACTTGTAGAAAGCAATATTTCTTTTAAGTATAGCAATTCACTAAGGAAGAATTAACAGCCAGCCTGGAAGATACATTCATTCAGATTGTGACAGTGAAATACACATTAATTTTCATGTTATAAATTGTAGCATTTGTATTTTCACATTTAATTTAACCTGCTCTTAGAGGAAGAACAAAAGACAACAATGAACAAAAACATTCTCTGTTTCCATTCTTGTTATTAAATAATAACATCCACTTATGCAAGGAATTCACATCATCCATTGTACACACCAAGTTCTAGAATTTGAAGAAAGCTTTAAGAGACTTCAGAAGCTTAACTTTCACATTTTACACAGCAGAAAGCTGAGGCCTAGGGCAGAAGTGACTTAGCTGGGATAAATTGGCTATTGGTAAGATTGGGATGGGGCTTCCCTTGTGGCTCAGCTGGTGAAGAATCTGCCTGCAATGCAGGAGACCTGGGTTCCATCCCTGGTTGGAAAGATCCCCTGGAGGAGGGAAAGATTGGGATAAGGTCTGTTAGTCAGTTTCTGCTGTGTGACAATCCGCTGCAGAACTCAGTTGCTTGAAAAAAGTGTCTTTTTTGCTTACAAGCCTGCAGGTCAGTTGTGACCAGGCTGATTCAGGCCGAGTTCTGCTGGGCTTGGCTCCAAGCTTCTGGAAGGGTCCAGGTCTTTTCCACATGGCTCTCACCCTTGCATCAGTAACTGTTAGAGGGATGCTATTCTTAGAATGGAGCACATGTATGTGAGGTGGCGTGGGGCAGGGAGGGCAAGCACATAAAGTTACGCTTCCTGAGACTTCATCCCAGAACCGAAACACTTAATTTCTGCCCAATTCCATCAGCTGAATCCAGTTACATGGGTTAAGCTCCAAAATCAATGGCTATACAAAATAGTCTCCGTTCATTCTAGTGGAAATTCTTTCCAAGTCACATGACCCAAGATGTGGTTATGAAATTCTCATAAAGAGAGGGCATGAGTGATTTCAGAGACTCAGTTTATTCTCGGATTCCAGTCTTCAGATTTCCACATAGGTTTTCTCCCCTTCCATCATGTTCTAAGCAATTCTTCAACATAGTAAGAAAACTACCCAGTTGAAGAAGCTGTTTGATGTCGAATCACATAGGGCCAAACTTGGCAGTAAGTTATCAACATCACCTTTAGAGAAAACAACCATAAAGCCTAGGAACAGTTATATAGAGAAAGATGAATAAGAAAATAATTGCTCGTCAGCCAAGAATGCTTTCTACATCTCATCTACAACATTGAAACTCTCAGTAAGTTTTTCCTTCAGCAAAAAGAAATTTATAGCTTTAGTGCTATCAATTGTTTTTTAATTAAAAATGTATTGAGGTTCTCACAACTGGAGCACATAAACCAGACATGCCAATGCTTGGCACAGGCAGCCCGGTGTGTGGGTATAAATTATATCCAGGGTGACTCGGGTCTGGCCAGGAGACACTGCAGCAACTCTGGGTTATACTTTCTCTAAGTTAGAACTACTGAAACTCACATGCTTAGAATATTTAAAACATCTATCACAGGTATACAAATGGATGGCTTTTCCACCCCACTAAGGCTTTATTCTTTCAGCAGTTTCAGATGCCGACCTCCCCTGGAACAAAGCAAGTTTGCACTCAGCAGGCTCTGCACTGGTCTTAGAATAGATAACCTGGAAGTTCCACAGGGTCCTGCACTAAAATCCAAATTAGCAGCAAAAGCCTGACTGCAACACCTTCAATGACTTTGGTGACACTGAAGAGCGAAAGGATCCAACCTGATACAGGGCTTCCGGGATACACAAGTGGAACATAAGAATCCTCCATCCATCCATTCATTCACTGACAACAATATCTGTTGAGATTTTGTTATAAACAGCCAGTCACTGAGCTAGGAGCTGAAGCTTGAGCTCAGGAAAGAAGCTGAGCTCCTGGCAAGAAGGGAGAGCGGGAAACACAGACAGATAGCCAAGAGTGAAGTCTAAGGAGCGTGCAGGTATGCAGGTCTGATTTCAAAGCACAAGGAGACATTATATCAAGTTCTCTTTGTTCTTATTTGCAAAACATGATGAGAAAGTGATAAATGTTTGCCTTTTGTCTGTGGCTAAGTGTAGGATTGATTTCTTTGAATCCAGGTATGCAAACTTTATAGACTACTATTTAAATGCTAAGGATTGTCAGTAGGTAAAGAAGGGTTACCTATTCGTCTTCTACAGAAGATGCTAGAGGCTGTTGATTTCAGTAAGGAACAGAGTAAAAGCCATCTTGAATTTGAGGAGGAAGATGCTCAGGACACCAGGTCAGGAAATGAGTTCATACATAGCAGAAAGCTCCCTATACCGAGAGTCATAACTTTGACAAGTTGGACAACTTTCCCTTCCTGGGCATATATTATTTCCGAGTCTGCAAAATGAAAGGGTTGAGTCAGATGAGCTATGAGTTATGTTCCAAATTCTTCGTGACTTCCTGCCTATACGAAGTGGTCTCTACCTAATAGTCTCCCCACAGTGTGATAAAAAGAGTGCAAAATTTAGAGAGTCCCTTTGAATTTGAATCACAGCTTATACGTGATCTGGGGAAAACAGAACATCTCTGAATCCCACTTGGACTAAAAGAACTTAGATTTAAAAGGAGGAAACTAAAGATAATGTCTATAGGGTTGTCTCGTGGGTGCTCAAGAACTGATGAAGCAAGAACTAGCCAGCTCAAAATTGGTGACACGCTTGAGTTCTTGGTGATCTTTGAGGATAGCAGGGTTAACCACTTGAAGCAGGAAATAGACCCAATGCCTTCTGGACATATCACGTGGTTCCTCCTTCACACAAGAGCTTTGGGCAATGAAAGACAGAAACAAGGAGCTGTATCTGACAGAACACGGAATTTGTCATCAGGCCCACTTCACCCCCAACACTACTTTGGATTGTACCCTGGGACAACCCATTCATTCATTCACCAATCATTTACTGAGGGACTGCTACGTTCCAGACACTGCTAAGTGGGCCCTAAAGCTACAGCGGTATAAATAATACTGTTTCTGCCTTCTGGGAAATCACCATTGAAATAAGGGGCAAGTAGACTTATACTTCTGGGGAAGGAAATGGTAACCCACTCCAGTAATCTTGCCTGGAAAATCCCATGGACTGAGAAGCCTGGTAGGCTACAGTCTGTGTGGTCGCAGAGTCAGACACAACTGAGCAACTTCACTTTCACTTTTCACTTTTCACTTTCATGCATTGGAGAAGGAAATGGCAACCCACTCCAGTGTTCTTGCCTGGGGAATCCTAGGGACGGGGGCGCTTGGTGGGCTGCTGTCTATGGGGTCGCACAGAGTTGGACATGACTGAAGCGACTTAGCAGTAGCAGTAGGCTTATACTTATATTATTATGGGATCAGTGCCAAGAGTGAAGTTAGCCCAAAGTACTCTGGGATTATAGAGTGGTTTTCCTCATTTAACAACAACAACAAAACAAGAATTCCTTTATTACCAGGTAATATTGTAAAGTAACTCAGAATGACATTTACTGGATGTTTCTTATTCCTAGTAAGTTACATACATTCATTAATATTCACAAGTAGTTGTGGTTTTCTTTCTTCTTTTTTTTTTTTTCCTCTTTCAGTTGTTGCTCCATTTTATGCATGCAATAACTGAGGTATGGAAACTTTACATAGTTTTCTCCCAGTTACTCAGCCAGTAGTGGAAGAACTGGGATTGAAGCCAGTTCTGTGTGGCTCATCATGCATTCGCACCATGTCTTCTCTTTGATAACAGACTTAATCCTTGTTTCCGAGTACCATGATACAGATGTCACTAAAAGGCATTTTTTTCCCTTCGTATCATAGGACCAGACTGTGTGAAAGGCCAATTTGGGTTTAATTTCATTGCCCTGAGAGTTTTCTCAGATTAGGAGTGAGGGGGAAATCTGGGGAAAGAGGATAAGGGGATTCGACTTCAGTTTCGTGAACATATTGATGGCTGTGCTTTCACTCCAGGAGGCCCCAGGCTACATTTACCAGTCATCTCCACTTTGAAAGACATGCGTCTCCAAGCCACCAGGTCTGTTGCACACACAGTGCTAGAGCAGCTGCATTTTATCCCTTCCCTTCTGTACAAACTCCAAAAAAAAAAAAAGAGTATGCAGAGAAAGCCAAGTGCAAAACATAACTCAGAAATGGTAATGTAACAGGGCCCTCCACGGCTGCTGACTCGTTGCATTCGTAATGATTTTCTCCAAATAATGCAAACAATATTTTTCCTCAGAAATGAAATATGGGAGTGCCACATCCCACGGATGATGGGGGAGAACTCATAAAAGATTTTCATCTTTCCTTGTCAGGCTTCAGAAATGCAAACAGCCTCGTTCTCATTTTCTTTATGCCCTGGACTTCTAATTGAGGAAGCTGGCATCAATTATGCATGTGGGTACCACTGGGAAAGGAACAAGAATAAATATTTGGGGGTATCGTTAGCTAGAACATCACTTCATCTTTGTGTCACCATGGTTTCCCATATCGTAGTGCTTTAGATTAGAACATATGGCAATAAGGTAGGTAATGAGAACAACAATTTTCTGAAACAACATTATAACTTTTCCCTCTTTATGGTCACATTTAGTTACAGTACATGCTGCCATTTAGGTGTAGAGCTTTATAAAAGCAAACCGCAGAGAGAAGAGAATTCAGGGGCAAGGGCCTAGCAAGTCTGAATGGCTGGGACCAAAGCCAACCCTGCAGATGGGAATTTGGGGGTGTGAACTAGTTAGCATTTGCTGCAGCAAAAATCCCAGCTTTGAAGAGGCTGATAGCAGCGAGATTTCTTCCATTTTCATGTTCCATGCAGGCTGTGCATGGCTATGAGTTGGCTGGGCTCAGCTTCACCTGTCTGCTCATTCAGGTTGAAGCCAGGCTGAAGGAGAGACCACTCAATGTCATGGCGAAAGACCCTGAGACCAATGACTCAGGAGCATTTGCCACTTCTGCTTAGGAATGCGTGTTTTATATCCACTCTCTATCCACTATCCAAAACAAAACTGAGTCTATCAAGAAAATAGGGAGTCATAGTAAAGATGGGGATGTGTAATATACACTCACGGGGAAAGAGCAGAAAGTACGAACACTGCAGTCAACCACAGGGTGATACCTGACTCTACTTCGTCGTTGCTGGGGAAACTCTTCTGAGGCAATGTAGTAACTCTGCAAGTGAGCAAAGAAAGTCACCATTAATGGGTGTGAAGGTTGATTTAGAGTTCACATAAATACAAATTCAGCAAGCATCTCTCTAATACTAGTCCAAATCCTAGGTCCTGCGCAATGCATTTTGGGGAATAATGATGAATAAGATGATCTCGGCCAGTCAGGAGCCCTCAGTTGTGAAGAGATGATAGCCAGGCCAAGAGTTAATCAAACTAATGGCTAGCGTGGAAAAGTATGATAGAGGGACAGAAAGGTGGGGGCAAAGGAAAGTTTAGGTACAGTGTTAGGTTCCTGACATAAATTGTCTCAATCTGCACAATACTCTGAAGTAGGAATAATACAAATGAGCAAACTTGAGTATCAGGCAGATTTAATGACCTGCCCACCTAAAAGGGGAAGCTGGAGTTAAATAAAACAAAACTAGTGGGAATGGATTGGTAGAGCCATTCACTCTACCGAAGAGATTAGCCAAGGAACAGAAATGGTATTTCAGACAGGCCCTGACATTTGAAAAGCATTTCAGCCGAAAGAAGAGGAAAGACAAGCAGAAGACGCAGGCTGAGCACAGTGTGGGCAAGCCTGGGCTTGCTGGGAGATGGCCGGGCAGGCCTCCTGTGCAGCTTCAGCAGAGGGTAGTATCAGAAGCAGGTCATTCAGGGTGTGCAGCTGTGTGTCATATTGAATATTTAAAACTTTTTCTGCAGGTAGTGGGACCATTAAAGATTTCTGAGGAATAATTGATAAAATTTCAACTGTATCTTTAGAAAGATTATCTGGTACAAAGTCTCCAGAGGACAGCTCAGGGGCAGGCTGCCCAATCCTCTAAGATATGACACATTTCCCTATATCTATGTGTCTCTCTGGGAAAGTATTACAGGAAGAAGGAGGGAACTCTGTGTGTGTGTGTGTGTGTGTGTGTGTGTATTTCTGAATTCAAGGCTGCATTTGGTATGATTTTAATACGTTTGCTTGTTAAGTATGAGGTGGAGCTGCTCACGTGGATGTGTATAAAGTAAACCAGGTTCCCAAACTCTTTAAATTTGCCTTGCCTGGGTCTTTATCCTTGTTTCATCAATAATCCAGATTAATTTTCCTAATCTCAGATTAACTTCTAAAGAATAGAGTCTATTGTGAAAATAAAACAAACACTTCCATGAGTTAATCATGCAAAATAACACACACACACACACACACACACATTCATCACAAAAACACAATTTGAAAAGAGAAACACTAGTGAGAGGAGGCTCTGTGTTAAAAGACGCAGAATCTTTAGGGGTTTTCCTTCTTATTCAGCCCAACACCCTCCAGCAAGGACCTCAGGAATCTTAACCTTATCGTCAACACCTAGCCCAAAGGTAGGCAACTATTTTTCCCTTGAATCTCTTTAGGGGAAAGATAAAGCTAGCATTTAAAAGATAATTTAAAACTCAGCCATTAAAAAAAATACATTTGAATCAGTTCTAATGAGGTGGTTGAAACTGGAGCCGATTATACAGAGTGAAGTAAGCCAGAAAGAAAAACACCAATTCAGTATACTAACGCATATATATGGAATTTAGAAAGATGGTAACGATAACCCTGTATGCGAGACAGCAAAAGAGACACAGATGTATAGAACAGTCTTTTGGACCCTGTGGGAGAGGGAGGGGGCGATGATTTGGGAGAATGGCATGAAACATGTATAATATCATATAAGAAACGAATCGCCAATCCAGGTTTGATGCAGGATACAGGATGCTTGGGGCTGGTGCACTGGCATGACCCAGAGGGATGGTATGGGAAGGGAGGTGGGAGGGGGGTTCAGGATTGGGAACACATGTACACCCGTGGTGGATTCATGTTGATGTATGGCAAAACCAACACAATATTGTAAAGTAATTATCCTCTAATTAAAATAAATAAATTTAAAAAATAAAATTTTAAAAAAGATAATTTGAAGGAAAACAATTGGGCAATGAATCATAATAATTTTTTCTGAGTCTAAGAATCTTAATTTTCTAATTTTTATTAGGCTCCCTCCTCTGTGAATCTCCTGACTTGTAATATGGGAGTCAGTAATCCTTCACTCCACAGTTACCGTCTACTTCAGTCTCTTTTATCAGACTAAATGTCAAGAACCATAGCTTACCCACTCACCAGAGGGCTGGCACCAGCCCCAGACTCCATGGTCTGTGCCGCCAGCTGTGCTGGACACAGCCTTGGCCAACAGTGGTCTGGTAGCCTCTACACAAGGCAGGAACTGGTAGCCAACCAGGCTGGGTGCCAGGCTCATCTATCAACACACCCATCATAGGGGACCACTGCATTGCAACAGATGGGTCCATGCAGCCAGCCTAGCATATAGCTCTGGTGACCAAAGAGGAATGTGCTGTGGGACCCCATAGGATGTCCCCAACATAAGATGACTTTTCCAGATCAGGAACATAACCAACCTACCTAATGCATAAAAAGTAAATACAGGAATTAGGAAAAGGTGGGAGCAGAGTAATATGTTCCATATGAAATAACAAGATAATATCCTAGAAGAAGTGAAAGTGAAAGTGAAGTGAAGTCGCTCAGTTGTGTCCGACTCTTAGCGACCCCATGGACTGCAGCCTACCAGGCTCCTCCGCCCATGGAATTCTCCAGGCAAGAGTACTGGAGTGGGGTGCCATTGCCTTCTCCACTACATACTGAAAATTCTATAAGGATCTTCGAGTCCAAAAGGAATATCTCACTACACCCCCATAATCTGGAAATTCTCCTCTTGTTCTAGCCTGATGCTGATCTCGCCATCTGTCTGTTTTCCTGAAGACCTGTTTTTGTTTGTTTGTTTTTCATTTTTGGTTGCATAAGGTCTTAGCTGTGGCACATGTGATCTTTGTTGAGTCATGTGGATATTTTCTTTGTGGCGCAAGAAATCCTCTAGTCGTGGCATGTAGCTGCAGTGTGCTGGTTTAGTTGCTCCTCGACATGTAGGATCTTGATTCCCCAACCAGGGATTGAACCAGTGTCCCCTGCATTGCAGGCGAATTCTTAACTCCTGGACCACCAGAGAAGTCACTGGAGTCTTGTTCTTTAAAGACAAGGTAAAGTCAGGACCGCTGAAATCCTGTCAAAGACCTGAAGACTGTGAGTGTCCAGGAGTCTCTGGTGGAGGTGTGGGTCAGCGGTGGCCTGCTGCAGGGTTGGGGGCACTGAGTGCAGCAGTGCATGCGTGGGACCTTTTGAAGGAGATCGCCATTTTCTTCATTACCTCCATCATAGTTCTTCCTAGAAGAACTAAACAAAATGGAGATCAGCAATCTACCTGATAAAGTTCAAGGTAATGATCGTTAAGATAGTCAATAAATTCAGAAGAATGCATGAACGGAGTGAGATGTTTAATATTTAAAGTGAATGGTGATAGGTGCAAACTTATTGGGATTCCTAGGTGGCTCATGGTAAAGAAGCCACCTGCCAGTGCAGGAGACACAGGTTGAGTCCCTGGGTCAAGAAGATCCCCTGGAGCAGGAAATGGCAGCTCACTCCATTATTCTTGCCTGTGGATGTCTGTGTTGATTCTGTATCCTGGCTATTATAGATAGAGCTGCAGTGAACTTTGGAATTAGGTGTATCTTTTTGAATTATGGTTTTCTCAGGGTATATGCGCAGAAGTAGAATTTCTGAGTCATATAAAGAATCTGCCTGCAAATGCAGGAGACTCAGGTTTGATCCCTGGATTGGAAACATCCCCTAGAGGAGAGCATGACAACCCACTCCAGTATTCTTGCCTGGAGAATCCCCATGGACAGAGGAGCCTGGCAGCCTATAGTCCATGGGGTTGCAAAGAGTCAGACATGACTGAGTGACTAAACACACACGTGGATTGTCTTGGGTAATACAGTCGCTTTGACAATGTTGATTCTTCCAATCTAAGAACGTGATATTTCTTTCCATTTATTTGTGTCATCTTCAATTTCTTTCATCAGCATCTTTAAATTTTCAGAGTATAGGTGTTTTGTTTCCTTCAGTTCAGTTCAGTCATTCAGTCATGTCTGACTATTTGCAACCCCATTGACTGCAGCATGCCAGGCTTCCCTGTCCATCACCAACTCCCAGAGCTTGCTCAAACTCATGTCCATGGAGTCAGTGATGCCATCCAACCATCTCATCCTCTATCATCCCCTTCTCCTCCTACCTTCAATATTTCCCAGCATCAGGGTCTTTTCAAATGAGTCAGTTTTTCACATCAAATGGCCAAAGTAGTGGAGTTTCAGCTTCAGCCTCAGTCCTTCCAATGAATATTCAGGACTGATTTCCTTTAGGATTGACTGGTTGGATCCCCTTGCTGTCCAAGGAACTCTCAAGAGTCTTCTCCAACACCACAGTTCAAAAGCAATTCTTTGGTGCTCAGCTTTCTTTATAGTCCAACTCTCACATTCATTCATGAGTACTGGAAAAACCATAGCTCTGACTAGATAGACCATTGTTGCAAAGTAATGTCTCTGCTTTTTAATATGCTGTCTAGGTTTGTCATAACTTTTCTTCCAAGGAGCAAGCATCTTTCTTTTTTTTTAAATTTTAATTGGAGGCTAATTATCTTACAATATTGTGGTGTTTTTTGCCATACATTGCCATGAATCAGCCAAGGGTGTGCATGTGTCCCCCATCCTGAACCCACCTCCCACCTCCCTCCCCATCCCATCCCTCTGGGCTGTCCCAGTGCACTGGCTTTGAGTGCCCTGTTTCATGCATCAAACGTGGACTGGTGATCTATTTCACATATGATAATATACATGTCTCAATGCTATTCTCTCAAATCACTCCACCCTCACCTTCTCCCACAGAGTCCAAAAGTCTGTTCTTTATATCTGTGTCTCTTTTGCTGTCTTGCATATAGGGTCATCATTACCATCTTTCTAAATTCCATATATATGCATTAATATACTGTATTGGTGTGTTTTTTCCCTGACTTACTTCACTCTGTATAATAGGCTCCAGTTTCATCCATCTCATTAGAACTGATTCACATGGGTTCTTAATAGCTGAGTAATATTCCACTGTGTATATGTACCACAGCTTTCTTATCCATTTGTCTGCCAATGGACATCTAGGTTGCTTCCATGTCCTGGCTATTGTAAACAGTGCTGCGATGAGCATTGGGGTACATGTGTTTTTTTCAATTCTGGTTTCCTCAGTGTGTGTGCCCAGCAGTGGGATTGCTGGGTTGTATGGCAGTTCTATTTCCAGTTCTTTAAGGAATCTCCACACTGTTCTCCATAATGGCTGTACTAGTTTGCATTCCCACCAACAGTGTAAAAGGGTTCCTTTTTCTCCACACCCTCTCCAGCATTTATTGTTTATAGACTTTCTGATAGCAACCATTCTGACCAGTGTGAGATGATACCTCATTGTGGTTTTGATTTGCATTTCTCTGATAATAAGTGATGTTGAGCATCTTTTCATGTGTTTATTAGCCATCTGTATGTCTTCTTTGGAGAAATGTCTGATTAGTTATTTGACCCATTTTTTGATTGGGTAGTTTATTTTTCCGGTATTTAGCTGCGTGGGCTGTTTGTATATTTTTGAGGTTAATTCTTTGTCCATTGCTTCATTTTGTTATTATTTTCTCCCACTCTGAAGGCTGTCTTTTCACCTTGCTTATAGTTTCCTTCATTGTGCAAAAGCTTTTAAGTTTAATTAGGCCCCATTTATTTTTGCCTTTATTTCCATTACTCTGGGTGATGTGTCATAAAGGATCTTGCTGTGTTTTATGTCAGAGAGTGTTTTGCCTGCGTTATTCTCTAGTTTTACAGTTTTATAATTTATAAAATTATAAATAGTTTTTATAATTTTTATAGTTTCTGTTCTTACATTTAGATCTTTAATCCATTTTGAGTTTATTTTTGTGTATGGTGTTAGAAAGTGTTCTAGTTTCATTCTTTTACAGGTGGCTGACCAGTTTTTCCAGAACCACTTGTTAAAGAATTGTCTTCTCTCCTTTGTATATTCTTGCCTCCTTTGTCAAAAATAAGGTGTCCATAGGTGTGTGGATTTATCTCTGGGTTTTTTATTTTGTTCCATTTATCTATATTCCTGTCTTTGTGCCAGTACCATACTGTCCTGATGACTATAGCTTTGAAGTCAGGCATGATTATTCCTCCAGTTCCATTCTTCTTTCTCAAGATTGCTATTTGAGATTTTTTTGTATTTCCATACAAACTGTGAAATTTTTTGTTCTAGTTCTGTGAATAATATCCACTGGTAACTTGACAGGGATTGCATTGAATCTATAGATTGCTTTGGGTAGTATACACATTTTCACTATATTGATTCTTCCAATCCATGAACATGGTATATTTCTCCATCTATTTGTGTCACCTTTGATTTATTTCATCAGTGTTTTATAGTTTTCTATATATAGGTCTTTTGTTTCTTTAGGTAGATTTTTTCCCAAGTATTTTATTCTTTTCATCAAAATGGTGAATGGGATTGCTCCTTAATTTCTCTTTCTGTTTTCTCATTGTTAATGTATAGGAATGTTAATGTATAGGGTTTCTCTGCATTAATTTTATATCTTGCAACTTTACTATAGTCATTGATTAGCTCTAATAATATTCTGGTAGTGTCTTTAGGGTTTCTATGCAGAGGATCATATCATCTGCAAACAGTGAGAGTTTTACTTCTTCTTTTCCAATCTGGATTCCTTTTATTTCTTTTTATTCTCTGATTGCTGTGGCTAAAACTTCCAAAACTATGTTGAATAGTAGTGGTGAGAGTGGGTACCCTTGTCTTGTTCCTGACTTTAGGGGAAATGTTTTCAATTTTTCGCCATTGAGGATAATGTTTGCTGTGGGTTTATCATATATCGCTTTTAGTATATTTAGTTATGTTCTTTCTATGCCTGCTTTCTGGAGAGTTTTTATCATAAATGGGTGTTGAATTTTGTCAAAGGCTTTCTGTACATCTGTTGAGATAATTATATGTTTTTTTATCTTTCAGTTTGTTAATGTGGTGTATCACATTGATTGATTTGCAAATATTGAAGAATCCTTGCATCCTGGGGATAAAGCCCACTTGGTCATGATGTATGATCTTTTTAATATGTTGTTGAATTCTGTTTGCTAAAATTTTGTTGAGGATTTTTGCATCTATGTTCATCAGTGATATTGGCCTATAGTTTCCTTTTTTTGTGGCGTCTTTTTCTGGTTTTGGTATTAGGGTGATGGTGGCCTCTTAGAATGCGTTTGGGAGTTTACCTTCCTCTGAAATTTTCTGGAAGAGTTTGAGTAGGATAGGTGTTAGCTCTTCTCTAATTTTTTGGTAGAATTCACCTGTGAAGCCATCTGGTCCTGGGCTTTTGTTTGTTGGAAGAGTTTTGATTACAGTTTTGATTTCTTGTGCCTGTGATGGGTCTGTTAAGATTTTCTATTTCTTCCTGGTTCAGTTTTGGAAGGTTATACTTTTCTAAGAATTCATCCATTTCTTCCAAGTTGCCCATTTTATTGGCATATAGTTGCTGATAGTAGTCTCTTATGATCCTTTGTATTTCAGTGTTATCTGTTGTGTTTTCTCCATTTTCATTTCTAATTTTGTTGATTTGATTCTTCTCCCTTTTTTTCTTGATGAGTCTGCCTAATGGTTTGTCAATTTTATTTATCTTCTCAAAGATCCAGCTTTTAGTTTTGTTGATTTTTGCTATAGTCTCCTTTCTTTTTAATTTATTTCTGCCTTAATTTTTATGATTTCTTTTCTTCTACTAACCCTGGGGTTCTTCATTTCTTCTTTTTCTAGTTGCTTGAGGTATAAAGTTAGGTTATTTGTTTGATTTTCCTCTTGTTTCTTAAGGTAAGCTTGTAATGCTATGAACCTTCCCCTTAGCACTTTTACTGAATCCCATAGGTTTTGAGTTGTGTTTTCATTGTTTTTGCTTCTATGCATATTTCGATTTCCTTTTTGATTTCTTCTGTGATTTGTTGTTTATTCAGAAGCATGTTATTTAGCCTCCATATGTTTGTATTTTTTAATAGTTTTTCTCCTGTAGTTGACATCTAATCTTACTGCATTGTGAATAGAAAAGATGGCAAGTGTCTTTTAATTTCGTGGCTGCAATCACCATCTGCAGTGATTTTGGAGCCCCCCAAAATAGTCTGTCACTGTTTCCACTGTACCTCCATTTATTTGCCCTGAAGTGATGGGACCTGATGCCATGATCTTAGTTTTCTGAATGTTGAGATTTAAGTCAGCTTTTTTCACTCTCTTTCACTTTCATCAAGAGGCTCTTCAGTTCATCTTCTCTTTCTGCTGTAAGGGTGGTGTCACCTGCATATCTGAGGTTATTGATATTTCTCCTGGCAATCTTGATTCCAGCTTGTGCTTCATCCACCCTGGCATATTGCATGATATGCTCACAAGTCAAATAAGCAGGATGACAATATACAACCTTGACATACTCCTTTTCCAATTTGGAACCAGTCTGTTCTTCCATGTCTGGTTCTAACTTTTACTTCTTGACCTGCATACACACTTTTCAGTAGGAGGGTAAGGTTGTCTGGTATTCAATTTCTTTAAGAATTTTCCATAGATTTTTTGTGATCTACACAATCAAAGGCTTTAGCATAGTCAATAAAGCAGAAGTAGATGTTTATCTGGAACTCTATTACTTTTTCTATGAACCATTAGATGTTGGCAATTTGATCTCTGATTCCTCTGCTTTTTCTAAATCCAGCTCAAACATCTGGAAGTTCTGGGTTCATGTACTGTTGAAGCCTCACTTGGAGAATTTTGAGCATTAGTTTGCTAGTGTGTGAGATGAGTTCAACTGTGCCGTACTTAGACAACATATTAAAAAGCAGAGACATTACTTTGCCAACAAAGGTCCATCTAGTCAAGGCTATGGTTTTTCCAGTAGTCACATATGGATGTGAGAGTTGGACCATGAAGGAAGCTGAGTGCTGAAGAATTGACGCCTTTGAAATGTGGTGTTGGAGAAGACTCTTGAGAGTTCCTTGGACTGCAAGGAGATCCAACCAGTACATCCTAAAGGAAATCAGTCCTGGGTATTCATTGGAAGGACTGATATTGAAGCTGAAACTCCAATACTTTGGCCACCTAATGCAAAGAGATGATTCATTTGAAAAGACCCTGATGCTGGGAAAGATTGAGGGCAGGAGGAGAAGGGGATGACAGAGGATGAGATGGTTGGATGGCATCACCAACTCAATGGACATGAGTTTGGGCAAACTCAGGGAGTTGGTGATGAACAAGGAGGCCTGGCATGCTGCAGTTCATAGGGTCGCAAAGAGTTGGATGTGACTGAACGACTGAACTAAGCTGAACTATGCCATAGTTTGAACATTCTTTGGCATTGCTTTTCTTTGGGGTTGGAATGAAAACTGATCTTTTTCAGTCCTGTGGCCACTGCTGAGCTTTGCAGATTTGCTGGCATATTGAGGGCAGAACTTTCACAGCATCATCTTTTAAGATTTGAAATAGCTCAACTGGAATTCCATCACCTCCACTAGCTTTGTTCACAGTGTTGCTTCCTAAGGCCCACCTGACTTCACATTCCAGGATGTCTGGCTCTAGGTGAGTGATCACACCATCGTGGTCATCTGAGTCATTAAGATCTTTTTTGTATAGTTCTTCCGTGTATTCTTGCCACCTCTTTTTTATTATCTTCTGCTTCTGATAGGTCCATACTGTTTCTGTCCTTGTTCTGCCCATCTTTGCATGATATGTTCCCTTGGTATCTCTAATTTTCTTGACAAGATCTCTAGTCTTTCCCATTCTATGGTTTTGCTCTCTTTCTTTGCACTGATCATTGAGGAAGGCTTTCCTATCTCTCCTTGCTATTTGGAACTCTGCATGCAGGTGGATATAGATTTCCTTTTCTCCTTTGCCTTTCTCTTCTCTTATTTTCTCAGCTATTTGTAAGTCCTCCTCAGACAACCATTTTGCCTTTTTGCATTTCTTCTTCTTGAGGATGGTTTTGATTACAGCTTCCTGTACATGTTGCAAACCTCCATCCATAGTTCTTCAGGCACTCTAACTATCAGATCTAATCCCTTGAATCTATTTGTCTCCTTAGGTAAGTTTATTCCTAGGTATTTTATTCATTTTGAAAAAACCCATACACCTACGGTCAATTAAATTATGACGAAGGAGACAAGACTATACAACGGATGAATGATAGTCTCTTCAATAAATAGTGCTGGGAAAACTGGATAGCTACATGTAAAAGAATGAAATTAGGACACTCTTTAACACCATACACAAAAATAAACTTGAATTAGGTTAAAGACCTAAATGTGAGACCAGACATTATGAAACTCTTAGAGGACAACATAGGCAGAACACTCTTTGACAAAAATTGCAGCAATATCTTTTTCACTCTGTCTCCCAGAGTAAAGGAAATAAAAACAAAAATAAACAAACGGGACCTAATTAAACTCCAAAGTTTTTGCACAGCAAAGGAAATCATAAACAAAATGAAAAGATGACCCACGGAATGGAAGAAAATATTTGCAAATGATGCAAATCCCAACAAGGAATTAGTTTTCAAAATTTACAAACAACTCATGTGGCTTAATATCACCAAAACAAACAACCCAATCAAAAGTGGGTAGAAGATGTAAATAGACACTTCTCTTAAGATATACAGATGGCCAAGAAGCACATGAAAAGACAGTCTATATTTTTTAGTTCAGTTCAGTCACTCAGTCGTGTCCGACTCTTTGTGACCCCATGGACTGCAGCACGCCAGGCCTCCCTGTCCATCACCAACTCCCGGAGTTCACTCAGACTCACGTCCATCGAGTCAGTGATGCCATCCAGACATCTCATCCTCTGTCGTCCCCTTCTCCTCCTGCCCCCAATCCCTCCCAGCATCAGAGTCTTTTCCAATGAGTCAACTCTTCGCATGAGGTGGCCAAAGTACTGGAGTTGCAGCTTCAGCATCAGTCCTTCCAAAGAAATCCCAGGGCTGATCTCCTTCAGAATGGACCAGCTGGATCTCCTTGCAGTCCAAGGGACTCTCAAGAGTCTTCTCCAATACCACAGTTCAAAAGCATCAATTCTTCAGCGCTCAGCCTTCTTCACAGTCCAACTCTCACATCCATACACGACCACAGGAAAAACCATAGCCTTGACTAGATGGACCTTTGTTGGCAAAGTAATGTCTCTGCTTTTGAATATGCTATCTAGGTTGGTCATAACTTTCCTTCCAAGGAGTAAGTGTCTTTTAATTTCATGGCTGCAGTCACCATCTGTAGTGATTTTGCACCCCCCAAAAATAAAGTCTGACACTGTTTCCACTGTTTCCCCATCTATTTCCCATGAAGTGATGGGACCGGATGCCATGATCTTCGTTTTCTGAATGTTGAGCTTTAAGCCAACTTTTTCACTCTCCACTTTCACTTTCATCAAGAGGCTTTTTAGTTCCTCTTCACTTTCTGCCATAAGGGTGGTGTCATCTGCATATTTGAGGTTATTGATATTTCTCCCAGCAATCTTGATTCCAGCTTGTTTTTCTTCCAGTCCAGCATTTCTCATGATGTACTCTGCATATAAGTTAAATAAACAGGGTGACAATATACAGCCTTGACGGACTCCTTTTCCTATTTGGAACCAGTCTGTTGTTGCATGTCCAGTTCTAACTGTTGCTTCCTGACCTGCATATAGGTTTCTCAAGAGGCAGGTCAGGTGGTCTGGTATTCCCATCTCTTTCAGAATTTTCCACAGTTTATTGTGATCCACATAGTCAAAGGCTTTGGCATAGTCAATAAAGCAGAAATAGATGTTTTTCTGGAACTCTGTTGCTTTTTCAATGATCCAGAGGATGTTGGCAATTTGATCTCTGGTTCCTCTGCCTTTTCTAAAACCAGTTTGAACATCAGGAAGTTCACAGTTCACATATATACCATTTCTGTCCTTTATCGAGCCCATCTTTGCATGTAATGTTCCCTTGGTCTCTCTAATTTTCTTGAAGAGATCTCTAGTCTTTCCCATTCTGTTGTTTTCCTCTATTTCTTTGCATTGATCGCTGAAGAAGGCTTTCTTATCTCTTCTTGCTATTCTCTGGAACTCTGCATTCAGATGCTTATATTTTTCCTTTTCTCCTTTGCTTTTTGCTTCTCTTCTTTTCACAGCTATTTGTAAGGCCTCCGCAGACAGCCATTTTGCTTTTCTGCATTTCTTTTCAATGGGGATGGTCTTGATCCCTGTCTCCTGTACAATGTCATGAACCTCATTCCATAGTTCATCAACCACTCTATCTATCAGATCTAGGCCCTTAAATCTATTTCTCACTTCCATTGTATAATCATAAGAGATTTGATTTAGGTCATACCTGAATGGTCTAGTGATTTTCCCTACTTTCTTCAATTTAAGTCTGAATTTGGTAATAAGGAGTTCATGATCTGAGCCACAGTCAGCTCCCAGTCTTGTTTTTGTTTTTGCTGACTGTATAGAGCTTCTCCATCTTTGGCTGCAAAGAACAAAATCAATCTGATTTCGGTGTTGACCATCTGGTGATGTCCATGTGTACAGTCTTCTCTTGTGTTGTTAGATAAATGCAAATCAAAACTACAGTGAGATATCACCTCACACCAGTCAGAACAAATATCATCAAAAAATCCACAAACAACAAATGCTGAAAAGGGTTAGTAGAGAAGGGAACCCACCTGCACTATTCATGTGAATGTAAATTAGGACAGCCACTGTGGAGAAAAGCATGGAGGTTCCTTTAAAAACTAAAAATAGAGCTACCATATGATCCTTCAATTCCACTTCTGGACACATATATGGAGAAAAACGTGGTATGAAAGGATACATGGACCGAATGTTCATTTCAGCACTATTTACAATAGCCAAGACATGGAAGCAACCTAAACGTTCACCAACAGGGGAATGGACAAAAGATGATGTGGTCCGTATATACAATGGAATACTATTCAGCCATTAAAAGTAATGAAATAGTGCCATTTGCAACAACATGGATGGACGTAGAGATTGTCACGCTGAGTGAAGTCAGTCAGACAGAGACGGAGAGATATGGTACGGTATCACTTATGTACAGACTCTCAAAAACTAAACAAATGAAAATATTTACAAAACAGACACAGACCCAGACTTGCAGAGCAAATTTATGGTTCCTGGGGAGGGATGGTAGGTGGGAGGGATAGTCAGGGAGTCTGGGACTCATATGCACACACTGCTATATTTAAAAACTGACATGTACACACTGCTGTATTTGTAACTGAATCACTTTGCTGCACACCTGAAATGATCACAACTTTGTTAATCAACTATATGCCAATATAACATGAAAAGTAAATTAATTAATTAATCAAACTTTAGCCTACCTGGAGGACTTGATAAAACATTGGATTGCTAGGCTCCACTCCCTGGAGTTTCTGCTTCAGGTAGTGTGGGATGGGTCTCAAGAATGTACATTTATAGCAAGGTAATGGACTAGTCTCCCACGTGTTGAGAGTCGTAGGCCACCAGCTCCACCCTCTCCTGGTGTCTTCTATACATCAGTGCAGAATGTAGGGGAGGGTAAGTGCTCTGAGGTGGGAGAGCCTCACTGCCTTTTAGGCCTGGTGTGAATTCTTCCTCTTTCCCTAGTTATCCAAATAAGCTAGGACAAAGTGCTTGACCTCCCTGGGATTCAGTTTTCAAACTTTAAAAATAGCAACTAAAATATCTCTCAAGTGTTTTTGCTAAGAAATAAATAATAAAGCATGTATAAAGTCCTTAACACAGGATCTACATGTGTTACACAATTCGGTAGTACTCCTTCTCTAATTCTTCTGCTACCTCCCTCAGGACCTCGTTCAGGTGAGACTCTTCCTACCCTCTCATATATAAGGGTAACCTATGCCGGTTCTTCCCTTAAGATGGACAATGGATTATCAGAGTGACAACAACGTGTAAATAACAATGGTTTATGCTTTATGTTCACATGTTATATTTGAATACAGCTTCTGCTAGTCTCCATTCTCTTCTTTAGCCCAAAGGAATGATATTTCCATATGGAAGTTACAAGATATAAAGTCATCAACCATGCTAATGAAAGTCGATATTCTACTTTAATGACAGCTGTATCTGCACCATTAATTACAGAATGCCAAGGAAGGCTGGCTGTTTTAGAGAGCAGGGGCTGTGGTTACTTCCTAGGTCCTACATGAGTCTCACAGTGAAGAGTGGTGTGGGGCTGGAGCTCAGCACTGAGAAGGATCAGCAGTGCCTGCAGCACCAAAGGGAGAAAGCTGGGAGAAGCAGGACAGAGCCATGGAATCTAAAATCTGTGACTTTTGGAAATTAAAGTGTCTTGGAAGCTGAAGTTTATCAGGCTCCTCTTTGGAGATAGAAAAGAAGTAAGGAAATATGTTGGCATTAAAATTCAAGCAGATATAAAGAAATGTATGAAATTTCCAACTGACTGTGAGTGGGAAGAAAAGAAGTCTGAACTACCTCTCATGAGATTTCTGGACCAAAGTACTTAAAGAAAGGAGATAATGCATAATTCATTGTGTTTTGTCAAGGCTAATGAGAAGATTCATTAAAGATACTCACCAAAATTCCTTGTGTAGGGTAATCCCTCAATAAATGGTAACCATCAGTAGTTGTTATTATTTTGAAAAGCATATCTGATTACAATTAATTATATAATTCATGCCCCTCCCCAACAATTAGATTGCAAGCTCCTCAAAGGCAGGGACCAGGTCTATCTTTTCAGTCTTTGTGTGTGTGTGCGCCTCGTGTTATTATAATGCCTGGTGCATAACAGAGATCTGATAGACATCTGTTGACAGTAGAAATGATGGAAGAAAGATTCAAGAGGAGATAGATGATTTAAGTATGAGTTCTACCATGTAGATCATAAAGAGAAAAATCAGATGATATGGGGAACTACATACAGGAAATGGACTGTAGCCCACCAGGCTCCTCTGTCCATGGGATTTCCCAGGCAAGAATCCTGGAGTGGGTTGCCATTTCCTTCTCCAGGAGATGGCTCTCCTGGACTGAGGGATTGAACCCATGTCTCTGGCTACCCCTGCATTGGCAGGTAGCTTCTTTACCGCTGAACCATCAGGGAAGCTCTTTATTTCTTTAGAACTAAGTCACTATTGCTTGTCTTCAGCGTTCCCTCAATCCATCCTGCCACGGCAAGCTGGGGCCTTGATGCCTCTAATTACTGTCACTGTGTTCACTCTGGGATTTCCAAGTGTCTGAATCACCTGAAGTTCCATCAAGGCCATCATTAGCCTGTATGACATCTTTGTACACATTTGTAAAAGGTGCCTCTTCTTACACATGGATACAGCCACAGGCTAGGGGCTCTATCTGGCGAGCGGACTGTGAACTGGGTTTTAGCCTTCTCGCACCTCTTCCTCCTACTACCCCCTCCACCAGATACGATATAATCTAATGCAGTTATGCTTGGTGGACTAGGGCTCCCCTAACTTCAGTTACAACAGCACACATTTATCGGCAGTGTGTTTACAGTGTGTAAGTTCTGGGGCTATGGTGGTGGGTAAAACATGATCCCTGCCCTCATGGAATTAATTCTATTCCTAAGGAAATGGCAACAGGCAAAGTGGTTGAGCAAAAAGAGAATAAAAAGGAGATAACTGTGTGTTTATAAGCCACTCAGTCCAGGGCATTTTGTTACAGTGGTCTGAATGAGTGGGATACACTGCCTTTGAACACAGCACCCGTCAATCACCAGCTATGCTGCTTTGAGCAAGTCATCGCGCCTTTCTAAGCCTCCATTCTCTCATCTGGATAATCGGGATTATGCCATTACCTCCCACAGAGGTTCGCTGTAAATGTTACATGGAATGCAGAAATATCTATAGCCTAAATATTTGCATCCCTCTCCCATTTTATATGTTGAAATCCAATGCCTATTGTGATTGGTATTGGAAGATATGGCATTTGAAATGTGCTTAGATCATAAAGATGTAATCTTCATGAATGAACTGGACTAGTGCACTTATAAAGAGATCCCACAGGGTTCTCTAGCTCCTTCCACCAAGTGAGGACACAAGGAAGTCAGCACCTGCGGCCTTGCAGGAGGCCTTGCCCAGACACAGAGGAGGAGGTACTTGAGAGGACATGACCACCTGCGACGTGGATCCTGGCAACCAGAAGCTGCTTGCACCCTCCCCTGCCCTTGGAATATATGTTCTGTCCACTGTTCCCACAATGGGAGCTGTCCCAAAGACAAAGCCTTGAGAGACTAGAGTGTTGTCGGGCCTCTTTGGTTGGTGTTAAGTGATTGAGTCTAGTTAAGGCTTCTATATAAACCATAAGATTCTGATGGGCAGGTGTAGAGATCTACTTGTTTGGCAGATGCCCAAGATAAGCCTTGTATGTAAGTTTCCCTGCTAGTTAAAACAGCCACCTACCAATCTAGGGTGGTCTGCCTCTTCCTTTGGTTTCGCCTTGCCCTCTATGTAGAGAGGCCAGTTCAGGAACCAACAGACACCAGATCTGCTGGTGCCGTGATCTTGGACATCCCAGCGTCCAGAACTATGAGAAATACACGTCTGTTGTTGATGAGGCACTCAGTCTACGGCATTTTTCTCTAGCAGCCTGAATAAGCTATGCATTTCATATATTTGGGGCATTGTTATCAGTCTCATTCTCCAGCTAATCAGTGATATAACCATGAGGAGAATGGAGACATCCTTTTGGACTAGGCATTCAGGAACAGCATCACCAAAGCAGTGTAACTTCAGCAAGCACGGTAACATGAAATGTCTCCAGGGAAGAGGCAGGAGCAAAAGTTCCTAAAATAGACCAGATCTGAAGCAATAAGGGGTGGTGCAGAATGTGACATACTACAGAAGACATCTAAAAGCGTTCAACTTCACGTGTTTGAAAACAAATGCTACAGTCTGCAGGATACATTCTGCCTCTGTAGGATGGGTAAAAATACGCAAAAATTGGCTTTAAAAAATCCCCATTTCTCTCAGAAGGCTTCTTTTTCTAATCAACTGTTGTCACTCTCTCTTTCCCTTCCTCTAGGGGTGTTTGTGAGACATCTTGAGCCCTCAAAATTTCTGACAACAGCTTCCCTTGATAATAGCACAGGTCCAAAGCTACAAACAGCAGAGGCACTCTGTGTTCAGACGCTAACCGTGCTCTGTGCCAAACTCTCAGAAATTCTAGGCCTTTCCTTTCCCCTCACCCCCGACCCCCACCAAATCTGAGAGGAATTGACTGCAGAGACTTCTTGCTCAGAGTACATTGTTTGAAAGTTTGTGTCATAAACGTATCGATCCTACCCAGTGCTCCCAAACAGAATCTTGATGTTGAAGCACTCCTTTAATCAAAAGTAAATTATGTACGGGCCACGCAGGTCAGCTCAGCCAGCCTCTCAAAAAAGGCAATCCATCATTTATTCGTAAATGTCAGTGAAATCTGGGGATCAATATGTGTGCCAATGTGGATTTTGTTTATTATTTTTCTGTAAACATCAATGCCAAGAAATATTTCGAGGGAGCACATGGGCGCCATGGGAAATCAGAACCTAACCTGAGGTAAGCGGTGGAATATTGCCAAGTGCATTTGGTCTGCCTTTTTGGAACGCCCTTGCAGGTGATCGCTGGGCCCCTGGGAAAGAGAAAGGAGACACTTAGAGGTGTTCGAGAAAGTTCTAGAATTATCTCCTTTACAATGAGGTGGAAATGGCTTCTCCTGATACACTCTGAGAGTGAGTTTGGGTACAGAAAATAAAAGTGACTCCTAAAGATCTGTTTCATCCACAGACTCCCTGGAGCCAGAGGACAAGGGAAAATCTACACTTCTGTCCTCTCCCTTTTTTGGCTCATCCTGATCAGAGCACCATATATATGATGTTAGAGTCCTGGCTGCTGCTGCTGCTAAGTCGCTTCAGTCATGTCCGACTCTGTGCGACCCCATAGACGGCAGCCCACCAGGCTCCCCCGTCCCTGGGATTCTCCAGGCAAGAACACTGGAGTGGGCTGCCATTTCCTCCTCTAATGCATGAAAGTGAAAAGTGAAAGTGAAGTCGCTCAGTCATGTCCAACTTGTAGTGACCCCATGGACTGCAGCCCACCAGGCTCCTCTGTCCATGGGAGTTTCCAGGCAAGAGTATTGGAGTGGGGTGCCATTGCCTTCTCCGAGAGTCCTGGCAGTAGAAGCAATAAGCCATTGTTTGAGAGAAAGGACCTTGTTTAATACTTCCTATTGTTTCCTTTCACTAATTCTAGAGGCAATAGAGAGACTTTGAGTCAGTAAAAAACATGGTCACAGTAATACTAAGGAAAGACAAACAATAAACATTTCAGTAAAGAATATTGGAAGACATAAGGGACTGAAGGCAGAAGCGTCCCTTGTGAAGACAAGGCCAGATGGGTAGACATCACTTTGCAGCAGAAAGATCACAAGATATCAAGTCAGACCCCAGGGACTGAAGTTGAGTTATTGTTCAGTTGCTAAGTCATGTCTGACTCTTGTGACTCCATGGACTGCAGCACTCCAGGCTTCCCTGCAGTTTGCTCAACCTCATGTCCATTGAGTCGATGATGCCATCCAAGCATCTCATCCTCTGTTACCCCCTTCTCCTCCTGCCCTCAATCTTTCCCAGCATCAGTGTCTTTTCCAATCACGTGGCCAAAGCATTGAAGCTTCAGCTTCAGCGTCAGTTCTTCCAATGAATATTCAGGGTTGGACAGCAAGATTAAACTCCTTGCTCTATTAATTATCATATGTAAAAACTTGTGCAAATTATAGTATCTTTCTGAGCTCAGTGTCCTGCTGTATAAAATGAGGTTAAGAAAAGCAGATGGATCAGTTTAGGCTAGGTAATGCTGCAATAATAAACAATCCCTTGAATCTCTTGGAAAAGGTCTATTTTCCTCTTCTGCTTCATGCCTATCCTGGGGTGTCCTGTGACCCTGTGCTTGTTCTTCCTCTCAAATTAGGCATGCTTTACTTCAAGGGGTTCAGGAAAATACAATCTTACTCTGTGTTCAGATGGAGAAGAATTGGATACAATAGGAAAAGAATTGGAAACACTTTGCAAAAATGTAAACTCCATCATCTCTAAGGTCTTTAGCGCCATTAGCTTCTACAGTGACCTCACAGGACTCCGGGGCAAATTAGAAGTATCTGTGTAATATGAAGGAGACTGTCTGGTGCCTGACAGCAAGTGAGTAAATGATGGCTTCTCACACTGAGCCAGTACTTTTTAAAAGAAATTATTGATCGATCGATTGATTTTTGGCTGTGCTGGATCTTTGCTGATGCTCTGGATTTCTCCAGTTGCAGAGACCAGGGGCTATTCTCTAGTTCTGGTGCAAGGGGCTTCTCATTGCAGTGGCTTCTCTTGTCGTGGAACACCAGCTCCAGGACATGAAGGCTTCAGTGTGGCTCCCAGGCTCTAGAGCACAGGCTCAATAGCTCTGAGTTGCTATTAGTTGCTCCGAGGCACGTGGGATCTTCCATGAGAGGGGTCAAACCCACGTCTCCTGCCATGGCAGACAGATTCTTTACCACTGAGCCACCAGGGAAGCCCTGAGCCAGTCGTTTGATGTCAGAATCTAAAGACTGGGTTTAATCTGAGACACAAAACCATGACTTTATCGGTATAAAGAGGGGAATGGCTAGACGGTGGGCTTTGGGGATTAATTTATTCCAAGTATGGCAAAGCTGGAGGCTTAAGACCCTCCTGGAGACGATGCTAAAGGCCCAGGCACATCATGAAGACAGAATGTACCTACCGACATATCTGGGGTCTGCAGTGCTGCGGGGTGTGAAGCAGAGATCTCTGGAAAGGGAGTCCATGAACCTGCTGACTATTTTCATGGCAAGATCGGTTCAAGCCATAGAAATCATACAGTTAGCACTGAGTGTCCTTGAGAACATTTACCTTGATTTCTTCCCGTAAAGTTTCTTCCTGGTCTTTGTGTCTCCACCGGGAGTCTTGCAATTGTGTCATCGTGGATTAGGTAATAGGAGACCAAAGATCTGGGGCTATTACTCAAACTGTCTCTGTGACCTTGATTAAGTACTCCTCTTTCTTATCTAGGCTTCAGGAGACTCATTTGTAAAATAGGAAAGTTAAAATCCATCATCTCTAAGGTCTCTTTCAACATCAGGTTTACAGTTTTGGATGAGTGTTGGCAATGAGCACAAATGACTCTCCTTTTGTGCAAGTGAACTCTAATGAAAGAGCCTAAGCATATGTGACTTGGTTTGAGCCTGTGTGCTTCACTGGGCCTGTTTTCTCCATCCTCTGAAAGATGAGAAAAGTAAAAAGGTAGAAGAAAACCAGAGTGCATATAATTTCTTGGAATTATTTTAAAGTGCTGGAAATAAAAGGTGCAGAACCCAATTCATGCCTTTTTCATTTTCAGGTTTGGGTAGATCCCAGTAAACCCTTAAGTAGGCTGCCCTCAACCTTTGTCAGCAGGGCTGAGAGAAATAGGTGCATTTGCTCAGATCCATGGTGCTTAAACCCTTAAGTAGACTGCCCTCAACCTTTGTCAGCAGGGCTGAGAGAAATAGGTGCATTTGCTCAGATCCATGGTGCCCTGGCAGCACCAAAATTCCATAATAAGGTCAGGATATTGTCTTGTTCACTGCTGTATCATCAGCTCTGAGAATAGTGGATAACACAAAGTAGATGTTCTACAAAAGGCCCTGGAAGCAAATATAGGAATTGTGGAGAGAAAACGAGTCATCTGAGGGTCCTCCCATACATGGTCTCATTCCAGTCCTCTTCTCTTGGGTCAAAATCCTTTCTCTTATGTGTCTCCAGCAGGCCCTTCACCACCCTTCAATCCACACCTACTAAGCATTTAATCCATGCTTAATCCTAGTACACATCCTTAATGAAACATATGCTAACCTGGTTTTCGCCACCTAGTGTACACACTTGCAAACTGACTTGTACTGAGAAATAGGTTTGACCTCTTCGCTAAGCGTATCCGATGGACCTGGAGGAGCATCCTTCCCTGTTCTTTTCTCTTTATAGAAAATAAAAAAATGTACTAATGGATGATAAATACCAGTACATATTCTTGCCTCAGATTAGTAATCAAAGGAAATAATGAAGTGTTTTCAGTGACTACTTAGCTTTACGCTTAGGGGCTTTTGGAACCAGACAAGCTAGCATGAAGTTCAGTATTCCCCATGCTAGTTGTGAAAACTTGGCAAGTCATTTATGTTTTCTTAGCTTTCACTCTCTCAAGCCTAACATGGATGAAAATAATAGTAACACTTTAGACAGTCTGTAAAACAGAGCCCAGGGTGAGTATTCTTTCATTCATTTATAAAACAAATATTTATTGAATGCCTTCTATGTCCCAAACATTAATTTTAGGCTCTGGGATATAACATTTGGCGAGCAGACAAAAATCTCTGTCCTTATCTTGTTTACCTCCTAATGCTTAATAAAGCTTAACTGCTCTTTTTATTTATTGTTTTTAATGTTACGCTAAATGTGAGTATACCAGAACTTTTATCTAGATAAAGTCTTTTTTTTTTCCTCCTAATTGCTGTCTGTCAGTCAGCTATATTTACTATTAACTAACCACAGAGCACAGGCCATGTGTAGGTGTCTGTATGGATGCAAAGAAAGATGGAAGGGCAGATTGAAGTTGTTTCGTCTGCCTTCAAGGAGTTTGCATGTGTGTGAAAAGACTAACATGCACAGAGGTCGCCTGGATGTATTTCTTTAGTTTTAGCTGTGCCACATGGCCTGCGGGATCTTACTTCCCCAACCAGGGTTTGAACTTGTGTCTCCTACATTGGAAGTGTGGCGTCTTAACCACTGGACTGTCAGGGAAGTGGAGGTCCCCTAGATTTTAGAAACATGCCTAAATTAAACACACCACCGCTTTTTGCTTGTTTCTAATTCCTTGCAGTAATACTATGAAGCTGAGTGGATTTTCAGCACTGTCCATTGTCATCTGTCCAGAAAAGCCACTGAACCATTCTCAGGGGTCCCAGAGGAGAACATTGGTAGCTGTATGTGAACATCTCGGGAAGAGCATACTTTATGAAATAAATGGATGCACGCTTCTTAAATTATTGACAGAAGTCCTTGTCAAATCTCTGACAAGGGAACAAGCAGACTCATGTCAATGATAGGTATCGGATGCATAACCTTCCCACATAACTACATGACTTCAGACAGTGCGGACCTCTGATGGGAATATCAACGATCTCCTTAATTCAATCTTTATTTGATAGGTAAGAAAACGATGTAGAGAGGGCAGGTGGTTTTAGCCAAGATCACACAGCTGGTGTACAGACGGCCTGCGCTACAGCCTCAGCAGCCCCACTGTCCACTCGGTGCTTCTGCAGCCTCCTGAAGTTCTCCTTTGGTCCGAGGGAAAATGTCCACGGCTCAGTTGGTTTTTTTAGGAAATCGTTTGTTCTGGGCTCAGGCTAGCCGCAGGACGTGAGGAAATCTGAGAAGGAGCTTTCCGATACAGAGGGTGCTGACTGTGAGATTAGGCACATTTTCAGTTGTAGGTGAAAAAAAGGGGGCTTTGCTCGCTTTCCTAAGGAGTTCAGAAAACAGTTGCTGGCTTTCCCTCGCAGACCCTCTCAGAAAGGTTCAACCGGGTTTTCTGGACAGATCGCAATGGACAGGGATGAAAATGCACTCCTGTTCTTATGGCGGAGAGGAAACTGGGAACAAGCAAGAAAGGGTGGTGTGCATTTAAGTTATGCATTTTCTTAATTCAAGAGTCCTTTCAGTCCTCACAAAGGGCTTTGTCACCACGGAGGAGGCAGTACTCCAGACTCCCCTGGTGTTGACTAAAGCCGGCTCTCATGACTCGTCCTTCTGAAAGGATCCAGATTCATCTGGGAAAGTGGAGAGATTTTAAAAAGAGGTGCCACCTAGTGGCCTCTGTGAGGATCAGCAGCGGCAGCAAAAGAGGCTGGTCGCTAAGCACCACGGCCGCAGCCATTTGTCTCAGCTCCTGACTCAGCTAACGGAAGAATCAGTATGTTTATGTTGGGAGCAACCTCCAGAGATTTCCTATCGCGACATCTGCCTCCCGTCAGCACGGATACTACGTCTTACCCGTATAATGTTGTATAAGACACTTTTACAAATATTATCACATTTAATTCTCACATCAGCCCTGTGAATTTTGATATAATCATTATCTCTATTTTAAAGATGAGATGATCAGTCTTAATTTAAGTTTCTCAAGAGCATTCAAGGAGTGAGAAATTAATGAGGAACTTGATCCCAGGCTTTTTGCACAGAACTTCCCACTTGGAATCACCCATTTAGCAAGCGCCAGGAAAACCTATGGGGACTTGAAGACTTAAAAGAGACGTGTTCATCCCCAGTCTTACACTCCAGCCCTTGCACAGTGCTGATTGTGTCAGTATTTGGAACCAATCTTCCATTAAAATGCTGGAGTTAAGAGAGTTTCTACCACCTGCAAATTCATCTCCAAATTTCCCTCAAGAAATAAACAAATCAAACAGTCTTGGCCAACAGGAACGAGGCAGAATTGACACGGGCCAGGGGTGGCAGAGAAGGGGCCATGGTGTCCCTGTGGCAGTGACCGATGGAGCCGTCCTAGAATGCAGAAGAGGCTGCTGGCTGTGTCAGAAGAGTCTTGTAAGAGGAAATTAAGCCGGACATAACCTCACTATGGAATCGCTGGGTACATCTCAGGTCCAGGGTTTAAATATTCAATAGGGAGAAAATGATTTAATGAATAGGGTCATCTGACAGGAGGATGAAAAAAACAGTGTTTGAAAAGTAAAAGAAAAAAAAAAAAAAGTACTCTATCCCATCTGCTTGCTCAGCCTCTCACAGGGGAATATGTCTAGGCTTACCTACCACCCCCATCTCCTGTCACCCTAGCCCCATGACATTTTTATCCCACCCCGTTATGTCTCCTGATACCTGGGCATTCAAGAACAGGAGCTCTTAGCAGCCTGTGCCGTCACAGCCCATTCTCTGAAAGACAAGCAATCTTGTGCGGCTTGGTTGTTTGAGAAAGGAGGCATTGTTAATGGAGGTCTTGACTTGTGGGCTGCAATAGCCAGCTAGGGATGTGTTTGCTTTTCCTGGCCGTTACTTGTTAGAGAAAAATATACTTAGGAGGGAAAAAATCATCTCCTGTTCCTAAGGGATCGAGGCAGACACGAAGCTTTCTGAGATTCAAGCCAGAGAAGATTGCAAACCTCGAGGCATCAGCAAGGCTGCTCTTCTTTGAAGACCTTGCAGTGGGCACCCATGGGCTTCCCACCTGAAGCTTAGGAAGGGCCCTTCCCTTCCCTCAAGGAAAAGGCCGCTGCTAGTATCAGAGGCATCCCTAAGAGGAAATTAAACTGAATATAACCTCTGAAGGGTCTGCCTGCCCTTCTGTGTCATCCTGTAGCAAAAGCAAAGACATCCAAGCCGGGGGTAGAACTAAGCTAGATATGTAGTGTTTGTTAATGTTGGGGTTATGAGGAAACTGGCTGTAACATGCAGCTTGCCCTCAACCCCAATTTCTACATCTCAGCTGCTTCTGATCCCATCAGGGCAGGCAGAGAGCCTCCTCTGGAGCCTACTCACTAATCCGGAGCCTGTGTGTCAAAACTCATATATATGTTTAGCCTTTTCCTCATGAGAGAATTTCAGTCAATTCCTTGCCTATGTCACAGTCACTTTCCCTGCTTCTCAGAATTCAGGAAGTCTGGTATAGATCTCCATGGTCTAGGCAAATAGAATGAAACAGGAGCTCTTAGGGGTTAATAAAGGTGCAAAGATTTCTTCATCTCTTTGTTGTATGGGTCTTGCCTCTTCCTTAGTCTTAGATACCCCAGAGTGACTTCAGAGCCCTTTCCTCTGCTAAATAATCTCTCCATTGCTCTTCGGGCAGGGGTGTCCAGGATCATCTCACAGACGACAATGTTGGTGGATAGACTAGACTCTCAGATTTGAGACACTCCCTTGCCTCAGCTCATGTGTCCAGCGCTTTGCTAATCACAATAGAACCTAGCGCACCTCGAAGACCATTAACAATTAATGCCACACATTCAATCAACCCAAGATGTCTTAAAAAGTTTAAAGAATTTATTATGTGTCTGGCATCTTTCTGAATACTCAGAATTTATTTATCAGGCAACAAAAGAATAAACATCCCTGTGGTCATGAAGCTTTCATTATAGTCCACGAAGACTTTTGCCCATTTGCTTACTGAAGCTTTGCAAGAGTCTGACATCTGAATTTCTTGTTTTTACTGATGAAGGGCTTATTTGTTCTGTCCCTCTTATCATCGGCAGTTCTCCTCATGCCCAGGTCAAATTTCTGGCCAGTCTAGTTCATAATGTCTTTCTTGGTTGTCTCTGTCAATATTTATGCCAACACTTTGATCTTATTTACACTGTAGGCAACTTGGTGTTGTTGGAAAAACAAAAGATCCAGAAGAAACCTAAGCTCGAGTCCACTCTCCACCACTCACTAGTTGGGTAGCCTTAGTCAAATCTCTATTCCACTTGACTCATAAGTAAAATTGATTAGGGCAGTGAAAATCTGGAAGAAGGACCTCGGTCTTGTCTTTGAAGAAAGAATTAAGTAAAGATATCAGGATCATGGAAAAGTTACAAACGTTTATTAGAAGCAGAGGACATGTGGAAAAAAACAGAATACGCATGGAAGAGCACACAGGCGAGCTCAGAGTGAATTGCCCACAATAGGGGCAGGTTCAGTTCAGTCACTCAGTCATGTCTGACTCTTTTCAACCCCATGGACTGCAGCACGCCAGGCCTCCCTGTCCATCACCAACTATCGGAGTTTGCTCAAACTCATGTCCATTAAGTCAGTGATGCCATCCAACCATCTCATCTTCTGTCATCCCCTTCTCCTCCTGCCTTCAATCTTTCCCAGCATCAAGGTCTTTTCCAATGAGTCAGTTCTTTGCATCAGGTGGCCAAAGTATTGGACTTTCAGCTTCAGCATCAGTCCTTCCAATGAATATTCAGAACCGATTCCATTTAGGATGGACTGGTTGGATCACCTTGCAGTCCAAAGGGACTCTCAAGAGTCTTCTCCAACACCACAGTTCAAAAGCATCAGTTCTTTGGCGCTCAGCTTTCTTTATAGTCCAACTCTCACATCCATACATGACTACTGGAAAAACCATAGCTTTGACTAGACGGACATTTGTTGGCAAAGTAACATCTCTGCTTTTGAATATGCTGTCTAGGTTGGTCATAACTTTCCTTCCAAGGAGGGCCAGGTTAGGTTGCTCATTTAGGGGCAGTTTTCTGGGTTGTCTCTGGCCAATCATCTTCATATTTGGTCCTGGTGTGGGTACACCTCTCAGCCAAGGGGGATTCCAGCTGACATCTTCTCTTCCCTTTTGCCCTTCTTCTAGACTAAGGGTCTTCTCTGCATGTGTGTCTGGCCAGGAAATCCACAAGAATGTGCCCAGTGTTAATGCTCCCACTGGTATCCCATCGCCAAGTGTCAGCAGGAGACCAGCCATGGCTGCTTAGCCTGGGGCCTGTATATCTCCTACCTCAAAAGGGCACAATAAAAATAAGACATCTATGATACCGTACTTAGGGAAGTGCTAGGTTATGGTATTGTGTTTCCTGCAATTGTGGCATAGAGAGCTTAGCAGCAAAAGAGATCTAGGAGAATGAATTTATGGGAGTAATACATTCTAAGCTCTGCTATTGAGATAAATTTGTTGTTGTCGTTGTTGTTCAGTCACTAAGTCACGTCTGACCTTTGCGACCCCATGGACTGTAGCCCACCAGGCTCCTTTGTCCATAGGGTTTTTTCAGGTAAGAATACTGGAGTGGGTTACCATTTCCTTCTCTAGGGTATCTTCCTTGGACCAGGGATCAAACCTGCATTCTCCTGCATTGACAGGTGGATTATTTACCACTGAGCCACTTGGGAAGCCCCACTGAGATAAATATACATGTTAAATATAGTTATATATTTGCTCTGAATGGAAACAAGATAAGAATGGAAGCCACGTCTCTAGTAGGTAATTGAAAGGGCCATCTCAAAAGTAGGGACATGAGCATCAGTTTAGTTTTAGTAGAGAAAGAGAAATTTCAGTGTCAGGTGATATCAGAAATTCCTTAGCCACTTCAAGAAATTCAGGTCTGGAAGAGGACTTGAGTGGCTGTCTGATTCATTCCTCTGCCCCAGGTCAGGATGGCCACCTGGGCATCGGGTGGCTCCTGGGTAGCTGCCAGTGACAACTGGCATCACTGTTGAACTTTCCGAGAAAAAGGCAAAGAAGACACTAGAAACTGGGGTTTGATCTCTTTCTTTCTTCAGTGAATGCCCTAGAACAGATGAAGAGCAGGTACAACAAGTAGCAGGCAACCTGCTGCTGGAGACTTTCCCCATCCAGACCCTAGGATTCCCTCTTTGCAAAAGCAGCCTACGCCTGGGATCCCCTCTTAAGGAAGCCTGTTACAGAAAATCAGCCTCTGCCTTCTTATAAAGCTGCCCCTGTCAGGATGGGAGGCTGGAGTGCAGACATTTCTTCCATAAAGGAGAGAAAAATGATATGAGAGCAGCTTGGATGGGAATAATATTTCAGGCATGGCTAGCTGTTAAAAATGAGCTAATTCAGAAGAGGCACATTTAAATAAATATAATGCAAAGGCATAATGGCACAAGATAATAGTTTTGAGTGGGGAATTCTAATGACTTCAAGTGCATTTCACAGGGCAATTAATACACATGGCAATGCTGCAGTGTTCAGCAAAAGGGGAGGGGAAAACAGGGTCGGGAGCAAAAGAAGGGGAGATGGCGGCAACTGATAAAATAGCATCTGATTTTCTTTGCAGAAGGAGTGATGCTTACAAATATAATAAAAGGAAAACATAAGTGTGTCAGGTTTTATAATTCAGCTTGTAAAATTTAGAATGATTAGTTTTTGAAGAGGGCAATTAGCCCTCTTTTGCATATTCATGGGGATTTAATGAAATGGGGTTGGGCTTTCTCCATTCTCCTCTGGTTACCCTTTTCTGTACCCTCCCCCCACCGCAAACTAAAAATATGTCTGATTCCCATCCAACTGAAGCCACGTCCCCTTCAATTCGTGGAGGGGTTCTCTCTGCCGACTGGTGCATACAAATGTCCAGGACTCTCTATAAGAAACTGCACATCTTTATTGCCTCTGCCGCAAGCTGGCAGAGGAGGCGGGGATTCTCCAGAGGCTGAGGACAACTTTTGATGGCAGCAAAGAGTGAGATAACCAAGGCAAGAGCCTGCCCCCTGAGATAGAGAGAGGACATCTTATCTCCCTGTTTCTTCTTTTTCGTTTTTGCTAGGGTGTGTGTGTGTGCGTGTGTGTGTGTGTCTAGGGACAGAGAGAATGAGAGAAAGCCAGAAGAAAGGGAGGGACTGATGGGGAGAGAGAAAGAGAGTCTAAGGAAAGGCGCAGCCCTTCCTGTCAGTTTGGTGGAGGCCTACAGGATAATCTGAAGGCAGTCAGCAAGCAGAGGGACTTTTCCCCCACCTTTTTTGTTTATATCCTTTTCAAGTGTTGCCTAGAGCAAACAAAACTAGAAACCAATGAACTAACAAACTCTCAAACCCACACACAGTCAAAAGCCACCTCAGCACAAAAGGAAGAGGTCCCGATGGCCCATCTGGTTTGCTGCCATCTCTCAGCGCGCTGATTTCTGGTGTATTGTGTTTTTGTATATGTGCATGCTTTTTTTCCTTCTCTTGTTTCAAAACTCAGTCATTTTCCTAAGGTTTTTGTGCTGAGAACCTCCGGTCAGCTTCCAAATCTCTTGCTGCAGCATTTGCCTCATGCCCTGATCCTGTTATGGGTTTTGGTTCCTCCTGACGTGGCCTCTACTCTTTAAGACGGTCTTTCCTCCCTTCAGATGCTTTGCTTTTAACCCCTCCCCACCCCCATCACTACCACACGCACACAAACTCATCTTGAATGGGGATAGAAGTAGCCGTCCTCGTTCCTGCCATACACGGAAATATTCAAAGATTTTGTCTGCATAAGATTTTTCTCAAGGCTGCCAAGGCTGAAAGAAGTCAATTATTCAAGGTCACAGTGCTAGTAAGAAGCAGAAGTCTGCATTCAGGTCTGTCTGCCTCCAAAGTCCAGTCTCCTCCCAATGAACCCATGGCTTCCCAGATTCTAGATCTTGAGTATGTTTAAAGGAGAAGTTCCTGATCTTTCTGCAAAAAGAAACTGCTTTTGATTTTCCTGAAAGGGAAGCTAGAGAAAAGAAGTTGACTACAAGGAGACGATACCTGCTTTCCCTTCCAACGTTCCTCTCCACTTGGAGTGATATCCATTAGCATATCGCTCCTTGGCTTCCTTCTCCATCTAGCTCTTCGGGATCTACCTGCCTGTAAATTGTTCATTACAGAGCCCTCCCCTGCAGGGAAGACCAATCTCTCTTAAGAATAGTCTATGTCTAAGAAAATAAGTGATTTAATTCTGGGGTTCTATATTAGAGAGGCTAAGTCACATTTTCTAACAATTCTATAATAAATAATAAAGCTGACATTTTGGTTTCCATTTACCTGTCTTTAATCTGCCCTTTACTTGGTTGAAAAATCAGGTGAAGAAAAAAGCGTTATCCATATGTAGCCCCTCAGCCGTCAATGAGCTGAGAACCTCCTCTGACCCAGTCACGGTGCTAGACTCACATCTGCTGGCTCCATCCTGGGATATGGCACATAGTGGTTATGGAAAAAGGTGCTGATCTTATCATTCAGTTGACTGTGGATATGAAAAACACTCATCAGGATGACTCAGGAGTCTGAACCTGGAATTTTCAAAAGCCAGAATTGGGATACAGGCAAAGGCATATGAGTAATTAAATTTTGTGTGAATACGCATATTTTTTTTTTTCTAGGAAAGATGTATAGCTCTAGTCGGATACTCAGAGGGTGTCTGATCATCTAACGTTAGCCCCTGGATTGGAAAGTCAGTGACTGATACCAACTTGGAAATAAAAAACTTCAAGATCTGATGATAGATTCCTACCCTAAGTCACTATTACTGCCTCCCCATAATTTCAGTGTCTTCAAATTCTGTTCTGATAATCACGAGAACCTGGAAAGTCTACTTAAATTCAAGAAGAACACATTCCTGTGGTCTGTAAATTATCATCAAGAGTTCTGTTTAGTATATTAAATTGCAGAGTATAGGGAGCATCGGTGCCCAGACCTTGAACCTGTTCCATCCTCTCCTGGCTGGATTTCCCTCTCCATTGCCTATGATCGCTTTTTTCTCCACTTGACACAAATTCACAGCTACTCCGAAGTGGAGCGTCGTTTCCCACTTTGACTTCTCTCTTGTCCTTTTGGAGATCCATTAAGCGCCGCCCCCTGCAGGGAATTTGCATTCACCAAAGATGGCCACCAAACTGTCCTTGAGAGAAAGCTAGACTCCATAGTGCATGACAGTTTAATTCATAAATAAATATTACATGTGCCACCAGATGGTTCATTAGCCAGTTGTTATGGCAATCAGCATTTTAGCCAATTAAAAACCCTTTCCAAGATTTTAAAATTTGTTGATTGTGAAAACATGAAGTGCCTGAAGACCTTACAGATAGACTTGAATGCGTGAGGCATCTCTGCTTTGGGACAGGAGGGAGTTGGCAGGAACAGAGAATGAGGAAAAGAAAAGGGCACATCGGTGTGGGGCAGACACCAGGATGAAGATAAAGGATGTTGGGAGAGGAAGACATTTGATTAATCTCTACCCTGTATGTAAAGCTCTCCTCCAGTGTAGTCAGAAACTCAAGGAGCTATTCATCATATTTTTTTTTGGTAGATTCCTTCCAAAGGCTGTGGCTGTATCTTGATGGCTTTTATATTTGTACTGCTTAGAACACTGCTTGGCACACAGTAGGTGGCAATGTATAGTAATGAAAAATAGTTTAACTATCATCATCACCATAATGTTTGTTGTTCAGTTGCCAATTCGTGTCTGATTCTTTGCAACCCCACGGACTGCAGCAATAGGAAAAAATATGAAATAGTCTTGTTCTATTACAGAAGTCAGAGACAAACCATGTTGCAGGGCTTAGATGAAAGCCAGTGAAGGAGACTGCTGCTATGGTCCTGGGGATTCTGGCTGGGGCAGGATCACCGCATTGTCTCTGCCTTCTGGGGCTAGGTTTGGGTGGTGAGGAGTGAACCCAGGACAGCAGTGAGATCCACGCTGGACTTCTGTCTCGTGCTGTCCTGCCAGCCTCACTGATCCATGCACATGTGGATGCTCTATTTCCCCACCCAAATCTAATCCTTTCTAGGACTGGTATTCAAGGGTCCCACTCAAGTGGGCTGGGGGTGAGGCTGGCCTGACTGGGCACTAGCCACCAGGCAGACATCAGAGACTGGATTCAGAAGAGCAAAATCTAAGCTAACAAATTTCTGTCCAAGACCCTAGGGGATGAGGAGGACCAGAGACACGCATGAAGACAGATTCTACGGGCAAACATTTAAGTCCAACCAAGACAGTGTAAAGCACCTCAGATGGCGATAGCGGCCTGCCTGCAGAGACAGGCTTCCTGAGTTTTCTCTCATCCTGAAAACAGATGAGAGAGAAAACAGACACAGAAAAGGAGCTGGAACCCATAATCCACTCATTTTTGTGTCCCCATCACATTATGCACTGTCTGTCACATAGTAGGTTCTTAGCAAAAGTCAATTAAATGAACAGCTGTCTTCTTCATCATTATTTCTGTGGGCTAAACCGTCTCATATATGAGTGACTAACAGAATCAAAATCCTGAAGTCTATTTTGGGCTTCTTCATTCCCTTCCTGGAGAATCCTTTCCCAATGATACTATCCAGAATGAAGATTTCCCTTCATTCCCACTCTCTGATCACAGGAATTTTCCAGACTCCCTCAACACCAGAATCGGGATGCTCTTCAGAGACCCAATCCAGGGGATGGTGGAGGGTCCGGGATTCCCACCTCCCTGGCTGCCAAGAGATGTGGCTCTGCTCCCAGTGATTCCTGAAGCCCCCTCCCACCCCTACCTCCAACCCTGCATCTCTCCACAGAGCTGTCTGGACCCCTCCACGCAGAAATCTGCTGTGTCTGAAATTGTACCGATACAGCAAAGTGAAAGGAAGTGCAAAAAATAACTTCCCCAGACAATCAGAGCAGATTATTTTAATGAGGGCTTGGAAATGGGAAACAAACGACACCAAATTAGCCTCGTTCCCATTTGTCAACTGCGCTGGTGAAGGCACCAAGCCCCCATCTGAGTCAGCAGTGGGGGAAGCCGAAGGCTGCTTCTGGTTTCAGGAAATTTCTCTCAGAGGCGCCCCACCTGCCTTTCCCAGAAATGCTCTTCCCACTTAGGAGTCTGTTCACATTGTTGCAAGGCAGTCAGGGCCCATCACTGCTAGTCCACGAGTGCTTAAATTTCCTCTGGGTTCATTGAAGGAAAAGAGGATCCCAGAGCGCACGTGTGGCTCAGGTAAAGGTAACAGCCAGAACCAAGTACTCACATTTCCCAGACCCTGCCCCTAGTCCAGGGAACTTCCAGGTAGGCTGCCTTTGAACATGGTGCAGCTCTTCTATTTCCCCGTCAGTCATGCATCTCTTTCTTCCGCACTGTCTAGCTTTGTCTCCTGGCAGTCCCTTGGTATTAAAACTATGTCCCTGGGAGATCATCAGGTAGGCCGGGGTAGACCGTCGCTCCACAATTCACAAAGCAGAATTCACAAAACACCAACAATAATGCTCCCCGTGCAGCTGGGCGGGAGAGGCTGAGCTCCTCTGAAACTGGGCCTTGGGTCAGAGTGGTGAACAGAAAGGACTATAATAGATTATTACATTAAGCAAAACGAAATTGTTTCCCCGCTAGAAGGAAGGAAAGTCATTAACTCGGAGGGTCCAGTATCGGGGAAAATGATATCACATCTGCAGTGTGTTTTGGATTGCAATTTAAGAGGGAAAATTGGAAAGAATCTGGTGTGGGGTGAGAGGTAGAAGGTTGACAGCTCAGGGAACTGGACTGTGCTGCTGCTTTGCCCGCCTCTACGTCTCTGCATGTGTCTTGACCTGTGGGTCTCACTCACCTGCTCTGACATCCTTTCCTCCCTCTCCAAAGAAGACTAAGGAGGAAAGAGACTGAGGTGAATGCCATCCCTTTCTATGTCTGAAAGCTTGGAGGTTCTCAGTTTTCAGATGCATACCCACAGTCTATTGGGTTGGCCAAAAAGTTTGTTCGGGCTTTCGTATGGAAAAATCTGAACGAACATTTCGGACAAACCAATAGTTTGGCTCTTAGCTTGCAGGGAAATTCCAGAGCTGCCTGTCTGCCTTTGGTATTTGGGAGGTTACCATGTAAGGACAGCTTGGCTAGAACACAGGTGGGGTTAACCCAGGGAATAAGGGTAGACAAGGCACAACAGAAGTAAATAACTTGAGGCTAGTCATTTGATCAATGTTTGGCTGAAAGCTTATCATGTGCAGAACACTGGATTTCCATGCATGAAAGACATAAAGATAGACATGACCTAATTAATATTCCCTCAAGAAAGTCATCATTTAGACGAACAGATAACACACACATTACAAGGTAATCTTCAAATATCAGGCAGTTCATGGCCACAGTCACTGCAGAAACTATCTTCTCTTTGCTATCTTTCCACATCGTCAGCCCAGTCCTTCCATATCCAGGACTCCCAACACTTTCACATCCATCTAAGGATCGAACCATCCATTAGGTGAATCAATTTTAGTTAGATATTTAGAGTACAGGAAACTACTCTCCAGAGGTCTGCTTTACATCTGCTATTCACATTCCTAAAGCAAAACTACATTGTCTAGTTTGATAGATATACGTATAACTGCGTAAAGACTTCACAGACTTAGTACCACCAATGCAATCCTTCCCAGCCCAGGATTTTTCATTACTTGGTTCCTGAAAAGTATGCTTCTTTTTTTCTGGTTCTACCATGCTACTTTAATTATATAATAGGATAATCTACTCTAAATTTTAAAATACACGGGATCAAGTAAAGAACAGGTCCAGGGTGAACAAGAAACTCTGCTCCGTGAAGTCATGCAGAGACGCAGGCTGGCTACTCAGTACTTCCATCCTCAATGTGGGGCTTCTGTGTTCAGGTCCATGAATGCAGGAAACACTGTTACATTATAAAATCCTTGATCAGTTGCTATGCACATCATTTCCACTTGCATTATATCGGTCAGAACTTAGTAACATGGACCTATCTAGCTGCAAGGGAAGCAGGAAAATGTAGGTTTAACAGGAAATCCATATGCCCAAGTAAAACTGGGATTCTGTCATTAAAAGCAAAAAAAGGAAAAGCGATGTAGGGAAACAATTAGCTCTCTCTTCCACACCATTGTCTCCCACACTCCTGCCAACCAAAACCTTCTCTCTATTATCCTGCACACTGAGCTATCAGCTATATTCTTTTTCCCCTCTGATTTTCCAGTCTTCTTAGTGTTTAACCAAGTAGGATGTCCTCTGACTTAATTTGAGTCTTTGAATCTTAAAACTGTACAGGAACCCTCAAAGCCCTCTATAACCTTCTGCTCTTTCATCAACCACCTTTTCATTTGATGAATTGATATTGGGACTTGTAAAGTATCCCATCTTGGACTGATACAAAAATAGACAGAGAAATCTAGTTTCTGACTTGAAGGGTCTTCCATTCATTCCTCAGTTACACTTGCTGTTTGCTAATTCCTTTGTTCTCACCTGGGTCTTATCTCACTCTTTTGCTTGTTTCTTCCTGCTGGTCCATTCTTTTTTAAAAAAAAAAGGCAAAAAACCAAAAACACCCAGGGTTGTTCTGGTGTTGTCTTTGTACACTACTCTGTTCCAACCCAAAAAACCTCTTGATCACCACAGACGATCCTTAATGTACACATTCACCCATTTATTCATCTGCCACAAATCTAATGTCTGTGCCTGTTCTGTGTAGACCTGTTCTAGGCACCAGGACCACAGTGACCACACAGGCTCTGCTATCCCAGAGTTCACACTTGCCCACGAGACAGACAGGAAACAAGGAAATTCAAGTGTACTGATTAAAAAGTGCACAAAGGATATTGGGGGAAAAGAAGACTGCCATGAGAGAGAATAACAGGGTACATAGTTAAGGCTGGAGTTAGTCTGGGGACACGACATCAACTCTAGAACCTGAAGGAGGAGCAGGGCTGTCCAGACAGGGTGAGAACAGCGTTTCACGCAGAACACCACATAGCAAAAACCCTGAGGTAGGAAAGAAGCGGGTGTTTGAGGGAACAAAAGAAAGGCAACGTGATGGACGTGGACTGTGGCCACGAGATGAGGACAGGGAACGGCAGGCGGGTCTGAGGCAATAGCAGAATACCCGAGCTTTGTGGTGTGGAAACCTACCGAAGGATTTTAACAGGCAAGAGACGAGTCCTGCCTTTTGGTTTAAAGTTTCACTCTGTTGTGGAGAGAATGGATTCTAGGGTGGCAAGAAGGGAAGAGAAAGGAGACTAATTAGAAAATTACTCTCAGGTTCCCAAGGGATAAAGGTGCCCTGGACCAGGGTGGACGTGCTGATGGGCAGGATCACAGCGTCTCATTGGACTAAGGCTGGGGTAAAATTCCTCCCCCCCCACACACACATGTCTTCAAAAAGAAAGGATTATTGGAACACAAAGACCCTCACTCATTTTATTATCACCCAAGGCTATTTTGGGGTGAGATGAGGAGTTATGACAAAGACTGTGTGGTCCACAAAATCTAAGCTATTCAGTTTCTGGATCTTTGTAAGGCTCTGCTGAGTCTTGCTCTAGACAACAGCCTCAAAAAGTAGAAAATGTACAGTGGAAATTAGTCAGACTTCCTACTCAGTAATTTTTCTAGCTTTTCAAAAATCTTTTCTTTGGTTTACATAGAAATCTCTCCCTGTTGCCAGCTTTGGGACAGATGAGAAAGAGTCACAAAGAACATCTTATGAACTGAGGAAAAGTGAATGAGTAGGAAGGAAACACAGATAGTCACAGCCTTGCTAAATTTCTCGTGGTGTTAAAAGGAGCTGCTGACTATGGAAAGAAGCTATGCCCATTGATATTTTCCCATTAGAAAAACCTGGAGTAAGCCCCATACCTTCAGACCTCCTGATAGCTGCAATAGCTCAGACCCTGCACTGTGAAATAGCCATCTACCAAATTGTATCCTTACTTGACAAATATCACTCCAGTCCTATTATGGCTGGAAGGCTTTTTAATACAAGTATCTGTAAAGATCACAAAATAAACCTTTGGAGCAATCTCTTCACTACTTCCTTCTGTTTTTCCACAAAGTCCTCGCCCTTTCCTACAGAGAAGGTTTGTGTTTCCAAGCAGGTGCCTCTTTAGAGCTCTCCTAGAGAACAGCTGAACGCAGTCTGTAGCAGAACTTCAAGAAGCCACATTTCACCAATGATGTGACATTGAAGTACTTAACGTTTTAGGTTCTTCCTCAGAACACACCCCTCTAAGTCAAGGCAGCAGGTATTTTTCACTCAAGCTGGAAGTCAGGACTCATCATAAGCCTTCCACTTTAGTCTGTAGACTGTATCCTCTGTATTAACAGTTCAGTTCAGTCGTGTCCGACTCTTTGCAACCCCATGAATTGGAGCATGCCAGGCCTCCCTGTCCATCACCAACTCCCAGAGTTCACTCAGACTCACGTCCATTGAGTTGGTGATGCCATCCAGCCATCTCATCCTCTGTCGTCCCCTTCTCCTCCTGCCCCCAATCCCTCCCAGCATCAGAGTCTTTTCCAATGAGTCAACTCTTTGCATGAGGTGGCCAAAGTACTGGAGTTTCAGCTTTAGCATCATTCATTCCAAAGAACAGCCAGGACCGATCTCCTTTAGAATGGACTGGTTATTAACAGTACAGGTAGTTTATCCATCTTTCAGGCAAATTGACATTGTGTTCCGACCCAAGGTGAGAATCCATGCTGTCTAGAAATAATCACTTTAAACTGATTCAGAAGGAGATTGATGTAAGAAGAGAGACAGAATTTCTTAGCTATTTAAGAAATTAACAAATCGAATAAAAGGACACAAACAGCATGGTTCTGGCCAAATGGAATGCTGGGGGCTTGTGTCAGGAAGGGTGGTGAGCTGACGGACCAGTCTAGAAGCCAGATTGCTGAGTTCCTGGGAGTGTGGCCTCAATGTCTAGGCCTAAGGATTTCCCAAGGGATACTGTTAAAATGCAGATTCTGTATTACTAGGTGAGGATGCGGCCTGAGATTCTGAAATCCTAACACAGGATCAAGTGATGCCAGTACCACTGGTCTGTGGGCCACTCATTGAGCCCCCAGGGCACGAGGATCTAACTTTAGGGTCCATGCATGTGTGAGTTCAAGATCTGTAGATAACATGGGTTATCTTCCCTGGTGGCTCAGACGGTAAAGCGTCTGCCTACAATGCGGGAGACCCGGGTTCAATCCCTGGGTCGGGAAGATCTCCTGGAGAAGGAAATGGCAAGCCACTCCAGTATTCTTGCCTAGAAAATCCCATGGATGGAGGAACCTTGTCGGCTACAGTCCATGGGGTCACAAAGAGTCAGACACGACTGAACGACTTCACACATGGGTTATCTACATCCATTTTGGAGTTCAAATCATCCATCAGTACTCAGGACGGGTGATGTTGTGGGGGATTTTAGGAAGAATGCAGACTCAGGAAAGGAGCTACAAAGAACTGGCAAAAACAGAGTGGGCTCCCTAGTGCAGGGGTGCCCAGTCGATGGCCTAATAGGAAATGGGCAGTGGGGGAGCAAAGCTTCATCTGTATTGCAGCTGCTCCCCATTGCTCGCATTATTGCACCCCCTGTGAGGTCAGTGGCAGCATCAGATTCCATAGGAGCTGGAACGCTACCGTGAACTCCACATGTGTGGGACCTGGGTTGTGCACTCTTTATGAGAATCTAATGCCTGATGATCTGATTCTGCATTATGGTGACCTGCTTGATTATTTCATTATATATCACAACATAACAGAAATAAAGTGCATAATAAATGCAATGTGTTTGAACCATCCCCCTAGCCCAGCTCCATGGAAAAATTGTCCATGAAACCTGCCCCTGGTGCCAGAGTGGAGACTGCAGCCCCAGTAGACATGCTGGGATTATCTGCCAAAAAGCTGGACAAGGGATCTTGGCCCCAGATTCCCAGGCAGAAGGGTGTCTTGGCAAGACTGGCCACACGCACGGCCTAAGCCGGGGAAGCGAGAGAACTGGAGGGCTAACCCCAGTAGGGTGTAGGGGCTACGAGTGCTGGACCAGCGAAACTGGACTGGAAATGGCTCTATCACTCTGGATTTTTTTTCTTGTCTGTGAAAAATTATCTCATGGGCTTGTTGGAAGCATTAAATAAGACAGCACATGTGTTTTAGATCTAGACCTTAGAAACAGACCCTGAGATGATAATTTGTGTGAAAGCACTTTATTACACAGTGCCCCAGGCAAAACCAGTAGGGGAATGGGGAAACGGGACCTAGGAAAGGCAGGCAGTCAAGTGTGGCTGTGATATTAAGCAGAGTTCCTCTAGAGTAACTGTAGCTCAGTCCCACAGGGGCGCACTGCAGGGAGAGTAAGTTACAAACATAGATTTTGCCCCAAATGGGACCAGGGTCGCTGGGTTATTTATAGCCTCAAGCCCATTTGTCATTAAGGGCTGTCCCCCCAGAGATGTAAATTCTCAAGCACTTCTGATTCTCTGTACACAGAATTAAAGGAGATTCAGGAGCCCTAGGGCAGCCCTTTGATGGTAATTCAGGGACTGATTTTGCCAATGGAAACGTACTCAAAATTGTTTGCACAAAATTGATAAATGGCAAAGGAATCCAAGGGGATACAGGAAGCACTTTACGTTACCTGCTAAATCATGAAAATAGCTTAGCGTGGTTTCTCTCAATCCTGATATCAGTAAAATCTCTCTTTATTATCTACAATGTATAAGTAAATATTATCTGGAAAGACAAAGAAAGCAAAGGGGGAAATGAGGCATCCGTCCATGGCACACCAGACAGTGGAACCAGGGCAGACTCTGCAAACGCAACATGGCATTAGGGACCCTGGAGTCCAGTTAGTGAGGGACGCACACGGTCAGAAAATTTTAAAACCCACCTATTGATGTCGATCAATAAGCAACTTTACGAATGGAATTCATGACTCAGATTCATGACTTAGATAAGCTTTTGTGCCTACCTGGGCTACCAGATGAGGCAAGACAGTCTGGGAGTGAATTCTCTGAAGCCCGGTCCCTTCCTCACTCAGAAAGAACTGCCTGCCTCGCGCTCCCTCCTCCCTCTGTGTTATTTACATGTCCCCCATCACCCCGCGTTATTTATGCGCTCCCACAAAATGGCTGTCTGGGGAGGCCTTACAAATAGCTGTGAAAAGAAGAGAAGCAAAAAGCAAAGGAGAAAAGGAAAGATATAAGCATCTGAATGCAGAGTTCCAAAGAATAGCAAGAAGAGATAAGAAAGCCTTCCTCAGTGATCTATGCAAAGAAATAGAGGAAAACAACAGAATGGAAAGACTAGAGATCTCTTCAAGAAAATTAGAGATACCAAGGGAACATTTCATGCAAAGATGGGCTCTATAAAGGACAGAAGTGGTATGGACCTAATAGAAGCAGAAGATATTAAGAGGAGGTGGCAAGAATACACAGAAGAACTGTACAAAAAAGATCTTCATGACCAAGATAATCACAATGGCTCACCTAGAGCCAGACATCCTGGAATGTGAAGTCAAGTGGGCCTTGGAAAGCATCACTACGAACAAAGCTAGTGGACGTGATGGAATTCCAGTTGAGCTATTTCAAATCCTGAAAGATGATGCCATGAAAGTGCTGCACTCAATATGCCAGCAAATTTGGAAAACTCAGCAGTGGCCACAGGACTGGAAAAGGTCAGTTTTCATTCCAATCCAAAAGAAGGCAATGCCAAAGAATGCTCAAACTACCACACAATTGCACTCATCTCACATGCTAGTAATGTCCAAAATTCTCCAAGCCAGGCTTTAGCAATACGTGAACCGTGAACTTCCAGATGTTCAAGCTGGTTTTAGAAAAGGAACCAGAGATCAAATTGCCAACATCTGCTGGATCATCGAAAAAGAAAGAGAGTTCCAGAAAAACATTTCTGCTTTATTGACTATGCCAAAGCTTTTGACTGTGTGGATCACAATAAACTGTGGAAAATTCTTCAAGAGATGGGAATACCAGACCACCTGACCTGCCTCTTGAGAAACCTGTATGCAGGTCAGGAAGCAACAGTTAGAACTGGACATGGAACAACAGACTGGTTCCAAATAGGAAAAGGAGTTCGTCAAGGCTGCATATTGTCACCCTGATTATTTAACTTCTATGCAGAGTACATCATGAGAAACACTGGCCTGGAAGAAGCACAAGCTGGAATCAAGATTGCTGGGAGAAATATAAATAACCTCAGATATGCAGATGACTCCACCCTTATGGCAGAAAGTGAAGGGGAACTAAAAAGCCTGTTGATGAAAGTGAAAGAGGAGAGTGAAAAAGTTGGGTTAAAGCTCAAAATTCAGAAAACGAAGATCATGGCATCTGGTCCCATCACTTCATGGGGAATAGATGGGGAAACAGTGGAAACAGTGTCAGACTTTATTTTTGGAGGCTCCAAAATCACTGCAAATGGTGACTGCAGCCATGAAATTAAAAGACACTTACTCCTTGGAAGGAAAGTTATGACCAACCTAGATTGCATATTAAAAAGCAGAGACATTATTTTGCCAACAAAGGTCCGTCTAGTCAAGGCTATGGTTTTTCCAGTAGTCATGTATAGATGTGAGAGTTGGACTGTGAAGAAAGCTGAGCACCAAAGAATTGATGCTTTTGAACTGTGGTGTTGGAGAAGACTCTTGAGAGTCCCTTGGACTGCAAGGAGATCCAACCAGTCCATTCTAAAGAAGATCAGTCCTGGGTGTTCTTTGGAAAAATGATGCTAAAGCTGAAACTCCAGTACTTTGGCCACCTCATGCACAGAGTTGACTCATTGGAAAAGACTCTGATGCTGGGAGGGATTGGGGGCAGGAGGAGAAGGGGACAACAGAGGATGAGATGGCTGGATGGCATCATCAACTCGATGGACGTGAGTTGGGTGAACTCCAGCAGTTGGTGATGGATGGGGAGGCCTGGGGTGCTGCAATTCATGGGGTCTCAAAGAGTCAGACATGACTGAACTGAATGTAAGATGAACACTCCATCAATTCTAAGCCACATTCTCCATAGTCATACATCCCCAATGTTAAGTATTTTCCTGCCTCACTAAAACGGTGTTACAGATAGTGTATCTTTGTTTCCTGTGTCTATATTTTGCAGATATATATGGTGCTCACTAGACTAGCTTCTTGTAGCTGCCTGTGTTGCATTTTTCTCCTAACTATGATTGATTAGCTTGTGTGTGTGTGTGTGTCCCTCTCTCTTTCCATCTTCCTCACTCTCTCCTCTCCCTCTTATTTTCTGTGCATTGAAAATGAGCTGAAGTCCCTTCCTACTCTGATTTTGAAGATTACAGCTTTTTGGATGTCAGGGTTAAGGGGTTAGATGAGAGGCAAAAAATGTACTCAGGCAGGATGTCTGATGCTACTAATTACTCACCAAGATATGGATAAGACCATTTTTGTAAACCATGAATTGGCTCATTTGAAATTCCTCTGTTTTTGTCTTAGAAGAGAGAAAAGGGAAGAAAGAAGAAAGTCAAAGGATGAAAGAACAAAAGAAGCTCCCCATAGAAAGACAGAATCTTCTGCCAGCACATTTAAGAAACTAAATGGTGCCAAGTGCCAAGCAGATCCTGGGGCCCTGCTTACTGCCTAGTGAATAACGCAGGGAGGGAGCATGTAAATAACACAGGGGGGAGGGGCGCATAAATAACACAGAGCGGAGAGTTCAATTCAGTCCAGTTCAGTCACTCAGTCCTGTCTGACTCTTTGAGACCCCATGAATTGCAGCATGCCAGGCCTCCCCATCCATCACCAGCTCCCGGAGTTCACTCAAACTTACATCCATCGAGTCGGTGATGCCATCCAGCCATCTCATCCTCTGTTGTCCCCTTCTCCTCCTGCCCCCAATCCTTCCCAGCATCAGAGTCTTTTCCAATGAGTCAACTCTTCACATGAAGTGGCCAAAGTACTGGAGTTTCAGCTTTAGCATCATTCCTTCCAATGAACACCCAGGACTGATCTCCTTTAGAATGGACTGGTTGGATCTCCTTGCAGTCCAAGGGATTCTCAAGAGTCTTCTCCAACACCACAGTTCAAAAGCATCAATTCTTCGGAACATCAATTTCCCTGATGTTGGGAAAGATTTAGGGCAGGAGAAGGGGACGATAGAGGATGAGATGGTGGGATGGCATCACCAACTCAATGGACATGAGTTTGAGTGAACTCCAGGAGGTGGTGATGGACAGGGAGGCCTGGTGTGCTGCAGTCCATGGGGTCGCAAAGAGTCTGACACGACTGAGCAACTGAACTGAACTGAACTGAACTGCCTCTGTCATCACATGGTGCTCTCCCTGTGTATCTCTGTATCTCTGTTTTCTCTTCTTATACAGACACAAGTCATCGGATGAGGGTCCACCCCAATCCAGTACAACTTCATTTAATTTAACTTACTACATCTGCAAAGACCCTACTGTCTTAAGTCAAATCTGAGGTTCTGGGTAGACATGAATTTGGGAATGGGGAGGAGGGGTGTGAAGAGAGACATTATTCAACCCAGTAGAGCTGAACCCCAAAACTACTCATGCTCTGCAGAACATGGTACCAGACCAAGGGCACAAGTTTGTGCTCTGGTTTTGGGAACCAAGCTGAAGTCAAGTTATAACCATAAGATACAGCATAACTGTGTTTCCAGAACTGATGATGGAAGCCATGAAATGGTGACTCCAGTTCCATATTTAAGAAATAACCCCAATATTCAGTTCATATGTTTAGTTTGAGCCAGGGTTGAGCTCCCACTGAAGAATGCTATTTAAATTAGTATACCTCTCCTACCTCTTCAAGATTCAGGTACAACCCAGGTAGAGTATCAGCTCTTCCCCTTGCCATCCATCCTTTCTTCATAAGGATCATCAGATATTTGAGTAGGACTGGAAACCCTGATGCCTTACTTCCACATTAGCCTTGGATGGATTTTTTTTTTTGGATTACTTTGTAAATAACAGGACAACTCTGAAGCTGTGAGAAAGTTCACACCTGGGGAGAGAAATAAATAAAGACTTTCAGAGTCTGTCAAGGAAAGAAATTTGAGACTTTCCTGCTGAACAGCTCTGACAAGGTTAATGGTGTCAATACCACCAAATAAAGTCGAGAACAATCAGGAGGAAGGATGGATATATTAGCCCAGGGTAGACATGTTGAGATGAGCAGTAGGCTTGAGGTTATGGGGAGAAGCAAATACAACCTCTATGAGTAAGGACTCGGAGAGACTGAACTCAGATTGTTAGGACAAATCCAACGACTCAACTGGGAAAGTCCCTTTGCCAAGCTACAGCCAGTAAAGCCAGGGGTCATAGGAGACACTCAAGAGTCCCTGAGGGGCAGGCCACCTCTCAGGCAAGGATAAACAGGGCATCGGTAGGGAGGAGAATGCCTGGGGAATCATCCAATAGAGTTTCCTTTGCCCACTAGATTTTCTGGTTAACCCACGCACATCTGAACGCCCACTGCTGTTCAAAATCACTGTTCAGTGCTTCTTCTCTTGTGATTTAATTACTCTAGCAGGCTGAGTAGGGTAATATTAGAAGAAAAGAATGTAAACAGAAAGGGTGATGAGACAAGAAAGAAAAATGATTTACTTTTAAGATATTATCACTAACTTGTGGCTGGATCATATTACAAGTAAGAAAAAAAAAAAGACTTCATTTTGTTATTGTCAATTCACTCCCTTACATTTGGATCTCTCTTTCTCAACAGTTTTAATCTGACATCTTCTGAAAGTTTACAGCCCGGTTAGGAATAGTTACAGTGGAATGATGGGACCTAGTACAGTTCATATAACACATAGATTTATGTCATTTGTTCCCTTCAAGAGTCAGTAAGAGTAAGAATTACTGTTAATTCATCTCATGGAGGGAAAAACTTGCAACAACTGGAAATAAGTTGAGCCAGGACTAGTATCTGGGACTCCTGACTCGAATTTCAGGGCTATTTCTACACACCACCCTTCACCACAGGGCAAGGGAAGAACCTTGAATGAGAACTTCTACTTTTGAGGTGCGTGAACCGGCAGTGATTCTTCTTCACTATCTCAAGGCAGAGTCCGGATACTCCCTGGAAGTGCCGACTGGCAGCTCTGCAGCGGGGACTGATGGCAAAGTTGTCAGGATGAGGAGAGCTTAACTCCAACCCTGCTTGCCAAGATGCCAGGGCCACAAAGTCAGGAATGGCTCTGCTGCCTTCATCACTTAATTAGCTGAGCGCCACACTCCTTTTGCAGTCGTCTCCAAGACGCTTGCAATTGTGTAGCTTTCTTGGATTTTCATTCCATGAAAGGCTCTTTCATACCAGCTCCTTCAGTCCCTGGGGAACTGAATACGAAGGGAAGAAAGAAGTGTAATGGAGATTTTACGAACAGGCCTCCGCACCGTCTTCCCCTGTGGTCTCCAGTTTCTATTGCTTTCTCCCCTGGTGAGGTGCCTGGGTAGCTACCTGGATGGAACACATGGTTTTTTTTTTTTAATCTCATCATTACTCACTGAGGTATAGAAACCACACTCTGGCACCTTCCTGCCTCACTCATTTAAAATGCCTTTTGCTACCTATACTTTTTTTTAAATGAAAGAAAAAAAGAAGAGGGAACAAACTTAGTAGATGAAGAAACAAAAGAGCGTCCCTTGGGTTGGAGAACGACGTTGCCAAAGCGTCGACAACTCCCAGGCACTGACAAAGTGCAGACATAAAGCAGCGCCTCGCATCCCGTCGCGGAGGAAGGAACAGGAGCCTCGGCAGCTGTAAAGAAAAAAAGCTTCCCGTTTCAGAGAAGCGCAGTTCTCCTTTCAAAGGTGTTGAGAACTGGCTTCGGCTGCCTCCCAAGCTCTAGGAAGAAAAGCATGAAATGGCTGTCAGAGATAAAGCGCCCATAAAATTTTGCTAAACTGGAATGGCAGGAACTGCATCTTTTTCGCTTTTCCTTCAAAGCCTTGGACACAAAAAACTCCATCAGGGCTGGGATTCTGCGCAGGATAACAAGAGACTATATTTGATCCAGGCTACCACCGATTGTGCCGACTTCCTCAACTTTTTCAGCAGGGCCAGGGCTGTTCCGACAACACTGCACGGAACCGTGGATGACACCACCCCCAGCTCTCAGGTGGAAGTCCCCCCACACCCCACCAAGCTGGCTCCCCACTTTTCTGACTAACACTCCCGTCTGCAACTCCTCTCTCATTCTGGCTGCCTGGAAACACAAAAGCACTCAGTGGTACTCTAAGCCCTCACTTCAAATACCAATCATGATTCTTCTCAAAGATTCTAGACACTCGGGCGATCTTCTGACACGGATGGGACGTAGTAGAAAGGCAATTGAGAGGAAGGAAGAGAATTGAAACTTAGTGTGGAAACCAATCTCCGCCCTCCCCACCAGGCAACCCACCCAGTTTTGTTGTTGTTTCAGGAGAAAATAGACTCACTCCTTCAATTGTATCCTTCTCGACTTGCCAGTATGTCGTTTCTCCCTCTCTCCACACCTTCCTCCTTCAGCCCTCATACTCCAGGAGTGATACGTGGCCTTAATATCTGCTGACAGTAGAATCTATTCTGGGATCAAAAAAAAGGGTGGCGGGGTTTCCAAGTGGACATGGCAACAACTTAGCAAGGGTTCAAAATTAAGGACATTTAAGAAATTGATGACTTTCTTTTTAAGGATCTGAGAGACTGTCTGTGCCTCTCATTTTGGCCTTTATCCTGGCAGAGAGACGGAAGAACCTAAAGGGAGTCATCTCCATACAATGGGCCAATGGGAATAACCAATCTGTTTCAAAGTTCATGAATAAGACATTGTGTATAATCTTTGTGGTAAGAATTGTACAGAGACTGTGGACAGAAGAGATAGGCAACTTTCCACTTGATTCCCCTCTGCCAATTTCGCCTTAATCTCCAAGGTCCCTGGGGGGCAGCCTCCATCGCATCTACTTAAATCTATTAAAAAAGAGTTGGTCCAGGAAAAGAGGACTGTGAAGATCAAACATCCTTGACTTTGGTGAACTCATAAAATTCTTAAAAATTTCTTTTCCTTGATACTAATTTTAAGTCACCCTAAACTAATTTCCGGAGAAGGAAATGGCAACCCACTCCAGAGTTCTTGCCTGGAGAATCCCAGGGACGGGGAAGCCTGGTGGGCTGCCATCTATGGGGTCGCACAGAGTCGGACACAACTGAAGCGACTTAGCAGTAGCAGCAGCAAACTAATTTCCCCTTCAAAACTTTCGATCAGGACTTCAGGTTGCAAAATCCAGTTGTTAACCAAGGGGGTAAAGTAGGGAAACAAGGGGAAAGTGGCCATTTAAGAAAACGTGGGCAGAGAAAGAGAGAGAAATGGAAATGTCATACCCGATGACCAATAAATATCTTTGATAAACAGCTGGATTCGAAGTAAAATTCAGGTGCTGCCTCAAAGATAGTGTTACTAAACTCCTTGAATAAACATGAGTGGCTCTATCTCAGACATACACCACTTCTCTGTGAGCTGTGTCTTCCACAGGATGCTGTAATCTGGCCCCCTCTCTCATTTCACATCTGACATGAAGCTGAGTATCTCCACAGCAACTGGAAGTTACATACAGTCCTGAATCTGCTCCATCTTGCACGAGCCTGATGAGTCCAAGACTAAGTAGCCAGTTCAGGCTAGTCACGGCACCAGCACTCTGAACATGTTTTATTCATGTTCTCAGGATCCAGGACTTCAGGTTATCATCTATGGGACTGAGTTTGTTACACTGTTTCCAGAAGATACAACCTTTCCCTCTGTTGCTTTTCTATGTAACCAGTGTCAGAGTGGGGACAGAAACAGTGCCTGTTACTTTATCATTGTTTTTGTGTGGTTGCCAAGTCATGTCTGACTCCTTTGTGACGCCATGGGCTATAGCCCACCAGGCTCCTCTGTCCATGGGATTTCCCAGGCAAAGACACTGGAGTGGGTTGTCATTTCCTTCTCCAGGGGATCTTCTGGATCCAGGGATCAAACTCACATCTCCTGCATTGGCAGGTGGATTCTTCATCACTGAGCCACATGCATACGTGCTCAGTCGCTTCAATCGTGTCCGACTCTGTGCAACTCTATGGACAGCAGCCCTCCAGGCTCCTCTGTCCACAGGATTCTCCAGACAAGAATACTGGAGTGGGTTGCCATTTCTTTCTCCCAAGGGGAGCCCAAATCAACTATACTTCAATTTTAAAAATTCACTGTGAAAGATATGCAAAATCAACAAAATTTTAATTTTGCATATGTATGCAAGTACATATGTTTGCAAGTATGAAAGTATGACCTTTCCCCAATGTGATGGTATTTGGGGGTGGTGCCTGAAGGAAGTGGTTAGGCCATGAAGGTGGAGCCCTCATGAATGGGACTGCTGCCTCAGATAAAGAGACCCCATGGAGTTCATTCACCCCTCTGCTGTGTGAGGACCCAGCAAGAAGACAGTCACCTGTGGACTAAGAAGCAGGCTCTCATCAGTCACTGAATGTGCTGGCCGTGATCTTGAACTTCCCAGCCTCCTGAGTTACAAAGAATACATTTCTGTCACTTATAAACATCCAGTATATAGTAGCTTTCTTACAACCCTGAGAGATTAAGACAGAGCAGATTAATATTTCTGAGCACCCGATGTGCACCAAATACTATATAAAATATTCAACTGACCAGTGAAACAGGAATGACTGTAGAAATGGAAACTGAATTTCTGGAATCAAATGATTTCCCCTGATTCCAAAGCTTAAAAAGTTAGTGTTTGGAACCTGACTATTCTTGTGTCAATATCCACATGCTTTCCAAAATGCTGCGACCTCTTCCCCAAGAGAGTTCTCAACTGTGGTTGAAAGCCTGTGTGAAGTGTGTCTTACCATCTAAAACCAAAAAGTGCTTCCTTGTGTCTTGTCTAAATCCTTCCTGTTACACTGTGAATACCTCCCATTTCTTGTTCTCCTCTGATTTATCTCTAATGCATCTTTACAAATTAAGTGACATCTCAACCTTTTGGGGAAATATCATCTCATTCCTTTGGGACCATTGCTTCTATCTTTGCAAAGTTATAGGAATTGATTAAGGTTGCATTGGGGTTAGAACACTTATGTGTATGGGTAAGATTTAAAAGGGGAGTGATTCTGCTTCATTGCTAAGAGTAAGATGCTCCCTAGGTGAAAATATCTTTTCGTAAATTCAAGTACAGTGATCTTATATTATCCATACCCCACACTGTAATCCACTCCTGTCTCCCAGGGGCTCCCCATTACATATTGAATCTTTGGGGGGTTTTCTTTAAAGCCTTTGATTACCAAACAGGGGAGCAAATGTGTAAAAAGGAAATTGGCAGGCATCCCAGAGTGATCTGAGCGGCTGGGAATCAGAATGCTAAACTACCATTCAAAATGTAAGTAATTAAAATTAATTAAAAATCATTAGGCAAACCTTCACTTTTGCAATTTCAAGGTGCAACCCAACTCACCGAGCTCATCAAGGATGTGCATGCTGTCAAAACTATGTGAAGGATTTCCATGACCTGAGCATGGACTGAGGGACTGAGCTAGAGGAAGCTGGATCAAGGTATCACAGTGAGTCAAAAACTTAATTTAAAAATGAGTAGAAAAAAAAGAACACGTCGATGAGATGGATGCAGGATCCACTCTTTGATCATCAATCAATTCTTTTCTGTTACTCTTCAGGGTTCAGGATTCCCAAAGAGCTCTGCTATTTCAGCCTCATGGAAAGCCTCAGATCTCACTCCAGGTTGCTTATGGTCCGATTTGGAAGGGTGAGATAGAGAAGAAGCCAAGAATAGCACAAATGAAACAAAGTAGGAAAACGTATCCTTCACTGATCCAACCACATTTTAGACTACCTACCATAGAGGTTAGCATTGTGCTCAGTCCAGTTCAGCTCGGTCATATCCGACTCTTTGCGATCCCATGGACTGCAGCACGCCAGGCCACCCTGTCCATCACCAACTCCCAGAGCTTGTTCAAACTCATGTCCATTGAGTCGGTGATGCCATCCAACCATCTCATCCTCTGTCAACCCTTCTCCTCCTACCTTCAATCTTTCCCAGCATCAGGGTCTATTCCAATGGGTCAGTTCTGCTCATCAGGGGGCCAAAGTATTGGAGCTTTAGCTTCAGCTTTAGTCCTTCCAATGAATATTCAGGACTGATTTCCTTTAGGATGGACTGGTTGGATCTCCTTGCTGTCCAAGGGACTCTCAAGAGTCTTCTCCAACAACACAGTTCAAAAGCATCTATTGTTCAGTGCTCAGCTTTCCTTTATGGTCCAACTCTCACATCCATATGTAATTACTGGAAAAACCATAGTTCTGACTATATGGACCTTTGTTAGTAAAGTAATGTCTCTGCTTTTTAATATGTATCTAGGTTTGTCCTAGCTTTTCTTCCAAGGAGCAAGCATCTTTTAATTTCATGACTGTAGTCAGCATCTGTAGTGATTTTGGAGCCCAAGAAAATAAAGTCACTCCCTGTTTCTATTGTTTCCCAATCGATTTGCCATGAAGTGATAGGAATGGATGACATGATCTTAGGTTTTCAAATGTTGCATTTTAAGCCAGTTTTTTCACCCTCGTCTTTCACTTTCATCAAGAGGCTCTTTAATTTCTCTTTGCTTTCTGCCATAAGGGTGGTGTCATCTGCATATCTGAGGTTATTGACATTTTTCCCTGAAATCTTGATTCCAGTTTATGATTCATCCCGTTTGGCATTTCACATAATATACTCTGCATATAAGTTAAATAAGCAGGATGACAATATACAGCCTTGAGGTACTCCTTTCCCCATTTGGAGCCAGTCCACTGTTCCATGTCTGGCTCTAACTGCTGCTTCTTGATCTGCATGCAGGTTTCTCAGGAGGCAGGCAGGTGGTCTGGCATTCCCATTTCTTTCAGAATTTTCCACAGTTTGTTGTGTTCCACACAGTCAAAGGTTTAACGTAGTCAATGAAGCAGAAATAAATGTTTTTTCCGGAACTCTCTTGCTTTTTCTATGATCCAACAGATGTTGGCAATTTGATCTCTGCTTCCTCTGCCTTTTCTAAATCCAGCTTGAGCATCTGGAAGTTCTGGGTTCGTGTACTGTTGAAGCCTCACTTGGACAAATTTGAGCATTACTTTGCTAGTGTGTGAGGGAAGGCCTGGCGTGCTGCAACTCATGGGGTCGCAAAGAGTCGGACACGACTGAGCGACTAAACTGAACTGAACTGAGATGAGTCCAACTGTGCAGTAGTTTGAACAATCTTTGGCATTGCCTTTCTTTGGGATTGGAATGAAAACTGACTTTTTCCAGTCCTGTGGTCATTGGTGAGCTTTCCAAATTTGCTGGCATACTGAGTGTACCACTTTAACAGCATCATCTTTTAGGATTCAAAATAGCTCAACTGGAATTCTATCACCTCAACTAGCTTTGTTCACAGTGATGCTTCCTAAGGCCCACTTGACTTCGTACTACAAGGTGTCTGGCTCTAGGTGAATGATCATGCCATCGTGTTATCTGGGTCATGGAGATCTTTTTTGTATAGTTCCTTCTGTGTATTCTTGCCACCTCTTTTTAATATATTCTGCTTCTGTTAGGTCCATAGCATTTCTGTCCTTTATTGGGTCCGTTCTTTGCATGAAATGTTCCCTTGGTATCTCTAATTTTCTGGAAGAGTCTTTCCCATTCTATTGTTTTCCTCTATTTCTTTGCATTAATCACTGAGGAAGGCTTTCTTATCTCTCCTTGATATTCTTTGGAACTCTGTATTCAGATGGATATATCTTTCCTTTTCTCCTTTGCCTTTCTCTTCTCTTCTTTCCTCAGCTATTTGTAAGGAGCCCTCAGACAACCATTTTGCCTTTTTGTATTTCTTCTTCTTGGAGATGGTTTTGATCACTGCCTCCTGTACAATGTCACAAACCTCTGTTCATAGTTCTTTAGGCACTCTATCTATCAGATCTAATCCCTTGAATCTCACTTCCACTGTATAATAGTAAGGGATTTGATTTAGTGGTTTGTGATCTAATGGAATGGTCTAGTGGTTTTCCCTACTTTCTTCAATTTAATTCTGAATTTTGCAATAAGGAGTTCACAGTCAGCTTCTGGTCTTGTTTTTGCTGACTGTATAGAGCTTCTCCATCTCAGGCTGCAAAGAATATAATCAATCTGATTTCAGTATTGACCATCTGGTGATGTCCATGTGTAGAGTCTTCTCTTGTGTTGTTGGAAGAGGGAGTTTGCTATGACCAGTGCATTCTCTTGGCAAAACTCTGTTAGCCTTTTCCCTGCTTCATTTTGTAGTCCAAAGCCAACTTGCTTGTTACTCCAGGTGTCTCTTGATTTCCTACTTTTGCATTCCAGTCCCCTGTGATGAAAAAGTGGTTGTTTTTTGGTGTTAGTTCTAGAAAGTCTTGTAGGTCTTCATAGAACTGTTCAATTTCAGCTTCTTAGGCATTAGTGGTTGGGACATAGACCTGGATGACTGTGATATTGAACGGTTTACCTTGGAAACGAACAGAGATCATCCTGTTGCTTTTGAGATTGCACCCAAGTACTGCATTTCAAACTCTTTTGTTGACTATGAGGGCTACTCCATTTCTTCTAAGAGATTCTTACAGGAGTAGATATAATGGTCTTCTGAATTAAATTCACCCATTTCAGTCCATGTTAGTTCACTGATTCCTAAAATGTCGATGTTCACTCTTGCCATCTCCTGTTTGACCACTTCCACTTTGCCTTGATTCCTGGACCTAACATTCCAGGTTCCTATGCAATATTGCTCTTTATAGCATCGGACTTTACTTCCATCACCAGTCACATCCACAGCTGGATGCTGTTTTTGCTTTGGCTCTGTCTCTTCACTCTTTCTGGAGTTATTTCTCCACTCTTCTCTAGTAGCATATTGGGCACCTACTGACCTGGGGAGTTCATCTTTCAGTGTCCTGTCTTTTTGCCTTTTCATACCATTCATGGAGTTTTCAAGGAAAGAAATACTGAGTGGTTTGCCATTCCCTTCTCCAGTGGACCACATTTTGTAGAACTCTCCACCATGACCCATCCGTTTTTGGTGGTCCTACACTGCATGACTCATAGTTTCACTGAGTTAGACAAAGCTGTGTTCCATGTGATCAGTTTGGTTAGTTTTCTGTAATTGTGATCTGATCTGTGGTTTCCATTCTGTCTGCCCTCTAGTGGAGAAGGATAAGAGGCTTGTGGAAGCTTCCTGATGGGAGGGACTTGTGGGGGAATCTGGGTCTTGCTCTGATGGGCAGGGCCATGCTCAGTAAATCTTTAATCCAATTTTCTGTTGATGGGTGGGGCTGTGTTCCCTCCCTGTGTTTTGGCTTGAGGCCAAACAATGGTAACAATGGCAGTAATGGGGACTTCCCACCAAAGGACTTATGCCAGAACTCGTGTGTTCAGTGCCTCTGACCCCAAGGCAGTCCTCTGTTGACCCATACCTCTGCAGAGGCCTCCCAGTCACAGGCAAGTCTGGATTAGTCTGTTGTAGGGTCACTGCTTCTTTTTCCTGGGTCCTTGTGTGCAAAAGGTTTTGTTTGTGCCCTCCATGAAATTGTTTCCAAAGTCCCAGGGAAGTTCTGTAATCAAATCCCACTGGCCTTCAAAGTCAAGTTCCCTGGGGGTTCTCAGTCCCTTTTCCAGATCCCCAGGTTGGGAAATCTGTTGTGGGGTCTAGAACTTTTGCAGCAGTGCAAGAACCTCTTTGATTTAATTGTTCTCCAGTTTGTGGGTTGTCTGCCCAGTGGCTCTATGGGGGCGACTCACAAGACCTGCCTCCCAGGTCTGTTGCAGCCAGAGCCCCAGTCCCTGGGCTCTTGTGCTAGGGCATGTGGTGATAGAGTCCTTTCCTGCAGTGCCCGTTACAGTAGGACTAGTTGAGGAATGAGGTGTGTTATATTCATGGAGGGTTTCCCAGGTGGTGCTATTGGTAAAGAGCCTGCCTGCCAATGCAGGTGACCTGAGAGACACGAGTTCAATCCCTGGATCAGGAAGATCCTCCGGAGGAGGGCATGGCAACCCACTCCAGTATTCCTGCCTGAGAAATCCCATGGACAGAGGAGCCTTGTGGGTCCCAATTCACTTCATTGTACAGCAGAAATGAACACAACATTGTAAAGTAACTATACCCCCCTCCCAAATAAAATGCCATTAAAAAAAAAAAAAAAGAATGAGCACAATGCATTTCTGGGGCAGGTTGACAGGAGGAAAGAAGCACATTAGAGATCAATGAAAAAGATTGCTCCTGGCAACCCTATGATACATGAAATGAGATAAGGATCAAATTAAGGAAAACCTTCATAACCAGGAAATACTTTCCTGTAATTGCTTCTTAGATGATTGGGATTCAACATCATAGAACTTTTTTTAGGCAAAAAAATGGCCTGAAGATGTCACAACCTCCATTTCAGAAACACAAGCAAATGAGAACATCAATTATGTACTTGATGCTACCTTCATGTTCAAGGGTCATCATATTTATTATGCTGAGAACAGACGTCCAGATGAGGATGTTTATGCAGACTGGAAAAATATGAAGGACTGGAAATCAGGATATAGTCCAAATTGAAGGAGTCGAGGGAATTTATTCTGGAGAATAAAGGGTTGAGAAATGGAAACAATGGCTACTTTTGATAACTTGAAGAACCATGTTTTAAGTAAACGAAATAGTTCTTATATGTTATTTTTTTCTTTCTTCAGGAAATTCCAACAAAAATCTAACAGAAATTGAGCAGGAAAAACAGAGAGTGATGCTCAGACTGAAGCAGGAATGTTTGACCTCTCTGACCTGTCACAGACATCTGTGAGGGGCTCCCCAGACACTCTAGAACTGAAGAGAACAGTTTGGAAAACATCCCCTGGAGGCAAGAGCTAAGGTTAACCAGAGTGAAGCTGAAATCAGAGGTTAGAATTTGACTCAGCATCGAAAAGCATTCTCCTGTAATTAAAGCTGACCTACCAGGACTTGGGATACTCTGTGATGTAGCACTCACTCTATCTTTGAAGAGATCAAATAGTAGTTAGAAGACCACTGTCAGGAATGCAGCAAAAGTATTTCTTGTCCTGAGGAAGAAAAAAGATGACATTACCTCAAGTTCCTTTTCAGCTTTCAGGTTCTATGAGTTGTTGGCATGCTGAACATATCAAGTTATATTCTGAAGTAGTTGGAGGCCCAAGAATTGAACTCAAGCCTTGGTCTCCAGCCCCTGGAAATTTTGAGCGCAGGAATGAGTTAGGCATCAGGAGAAACTTGAATCTAGGGTTTTGTCCCAAAGCAAAAGAATAGATAGATGGGGAAACAGTGGAAACAGTGGCAGACTTTATTTTGGAGGGGCTCCAAAATCACTGCAGATGGTGACTGCAGCCATGAAATTAAAAGACGCTTGCTCCTTGGAAGAGAAGCTATGACCAACCTAGATAGCATATTAAAAAGCAGAGACATTACTTTGTCAACAAAGGTCCATCTAGTCAAAGCTATGGCTTTTCCAGTAGTCATGTATGGATGTGAGAATTGGACCATAAAGAAAGCTGAGTGCAGAAAAATTGATGCGTTTGAACTGTGGTGGTGGAGAAGACTCTTGAGAGTCCCTTGAACAGCAAGGAGATCCAACCAGTACATCCGAAAGGAAATCAGTCCTGAGTATTCATTGAAAAGACTGATGCTGAAGTCGAAACTACAATACTTTGGCCACCTGATGAGAACTGACTCATTTGAAAAGATCCTGATGCTGGGAAAGATTGAAGGCAGGGGGAGAAGGGGATGACAGAGGATCATATAGTTGGATGGCATCACCGACTCAATGAACATGAGTTTGAGTAAGCTCCCGAAGTTGGTGATGGACAGGGAGGCCTGCCGTGCTGCAGTCCATGGGGTCACAAAGAGTCAGACACGACCGAGCAACTCAACTGAACTGAAAAGAACAAATGAAATGCTGCACATCCCACTCTGTGCTATGCGGTGGGGAGACCTCACTGTCGGCAGAGTCTTCCTACCAGGACCCCAGGAGGAAGATGATGCCAGTGGTCCTCTGCTCTGTGTGAGGAGAAGGCCCAGAAGATTTGATGCAAATATCATAGACTGATTTAGAGTTTATCTTTCCATGTTCTGTTTTCACCATGCCTTTTGTCATCTCTCCTCCTCCTGCTAGGGAATTCAACTTATTTTAACATGAAATCATTCAACTGATTTTCACATGGTGAATTTTATCCATCTTTTACTCCTCTCCCTCTTCCCCCCAAAAAGAGAAATGTATTTAAGTCCTACATCCTCATAACTCAAAATGCTGCTTTATTTGGAAACAGAGAAATTGCAGATGTAATTATTTAAGATGAGGCCATATTGGAGTAGGATAGGTCCTAACCCATCTCAACTGGTGTTTTTGCAGACAGAGACATGGAAAGAATACCATGTGAATTGGACTGATGTATCTGTAAGTCAGTAATCATCAAACATTACAGGTAATACCAGAAGCTAGGAAGGGGCACGGAAGGATTTTCCTCCAAGTTTCTGAGGGAGTATGATCCTTCTGACACCTTGATTTCAGACTTTAAGCCACTAGAATTGAGAGACAGTACCTTTCAGTTGTTTCTAAGCTCCTTAGTTTGTGGCGCTTTATTATCGTTGGCCCTAGGCAATGTAAGACGGTGAGTGTCCCCTTATTGGCCTTGGTTACTTAGGAACAGATCTGTCTCTTTTCCTTTGAGGCCATATCAGAGGGCCCACGATGGGCAGAAAGTTGGCAGGTGGCTTTCTCTGCTTGGCCTCTCACCTCCTGTGTTATAGAAAGATCTCTCTCTCACATCTTGAGAATGCTGGCAGGCAGGAGAGCAGAACGAGCGTCAGGGAGCGTGAACACTGTCTTGAAGTGGGTCTTGACTTGATTGGCCTAGCTGCCTCATCACTTTGGAATTTAATCCAGAGCTTTGCAAAATGGAGATGATGCTCTTGTCATATTTTCTTGCCTCCTTGTAGTCACTTCTTCTGGGTAATTTCAGGGCATGAAAGATAACAAAACCTTTGAGCTGCTCTGATGGGAGTGTAAGGAATCCAACACAGGTAGCACTGGGCTGTCACAGGAGAGCAGAGCCACTCAGGGAGGGCCAGAGGCCAGAGCCAGAGCAGCAGGGCGGGCCTGGGCACAGATGAGGGCCGAACTGGGAGTGTCACATGTGTGCTCAGTCGTGTCTGACCCTTTGTGACTCCATGGGCTGTAGCCCGCCGGCTCCTCTGTCCATGGGATTCTCCAGACAAGAATATTGGAACGGGTTGCCGTTTCCTCTTCCAGGGGATCTTCCCGACCCAGGGATCAAACCCAGGTCTCCTTCGTCTGCTGCATTGCAGGAGCATTCTTTACCACTGAGCCACTGGGGAAGCCCCAGAATCAGGAGAGCAGTCAGTAAAACAGAAAGGGCACACAGCTGCCCTGAAACCAGAGGAGGAAACCGAGTTCAACTTTAGTAATGCGAAGTCAGCCAAGAGGAAGCAGATAAGGTGTGGAATCTAGAGCAGTAGTCCAGGTGGGCAGACAGCTGGCAGGGATGTGGGCAAAAGCAAAGACAGGCCACACCAACAGAAACAACGAGGTTTAAGTGCAGAAACTGGAGCCAAGCAGAGGGCAGGTCGGCACCTGGGGTTCTGTAAGAGCAGACTGGGTTTAACAACTGATCCTAGACAGAACCGTTTGCCTTCTGTTGATGTTTTAAGAAGCCTTTTGGGTCTGCACCTATGAAAACCAGAGTATTGTGCACATTTTACTTAGATGGTAATTAAAACCTTGCATTCAGCAGGAACACAGTAAAGATAATTTCTGTGGTTATATCGAATCTTCAAGGTAAGACCACTTCTGTGGGCGCTGTGGGTGGCACGTGCTTTCCGCACCAGGGCTGGCCTCTCCAGCTTCCCCTCTACTGAACCCTGTCACGTATCTTAGAACGACAAACACAAACCGCTTTCATAACTTGAAAAAAATACAAAGTCCTCTGCAGTTTGAAAATAGACTGAAATTCACTGTCTTCCTATGTTATGTCCCTATTAGAGCTTTGACCTACTCATTCCTGTTCTGCGGGTTTCAGGGTTTTCAATCTATAAAATAGAGGCATTGTAGTAAGCACCGGTCAGACAGGGCCTGAGGTCAGCACATCTCAGAAGAAGTCCATGCCTGCCATAAGCCACTCCTGTGTGTGGCTGGTACTGATGAGAAAAGGGCTGAATAAGCCAAGAATTCAGTAAGAAGCAACAGGCAGGCCAGTGAGGAGGGTAGCATTGTACTGTCTTTTACTTGGGATGTTTTTCATTTCATCAAAAGAGGCAACGAAGGACTTTCAGGAATGGAGACAGAGCAATTGAATGTGTCCCGCCCCAGGACTCCTCCTTGGGGGAGGGCACTTCTTTCCTCTGTAGCTCACGCGTCAACATTTTGGAAGGAGCAATATAGTTTTCTCTTTGTTACTAAAAATTGAAGAAATTCGAACCCATATAGTTGTTTTCGCAGCCACTCTTGCAATCCAGCTGTGTGTATGAGCACCTATGTTTATGAGAAACTACTTGCTGAGCACCACTGTATGCTGAACGTCCTTCTGTGTTAGCTCAGACAAGCATCCTAAGCATCCTTTGCTATGGACGTTAACGTCTCCTCTTCATTAGAAGAGGAGTCTAAGCCTCCGTTTGGTTAAGTCACACATACCCAAGGCCATATGCTTAAAAACAGCACACCTGAGGCTGGAAACCAGGGCAGTCATGATTTAAAACAAGAATTTCTAATGGAATTTGAGCCTAGTTATGAATGAACCGCGAAGTGCTTTTGGACAGAAAGAATTTCCTGTTGAGAAACAAGTCCGTGAGGTAAAAAGAAGGAAGAAAGAAAAGAGAGCCAATGTGCATTGTGCATCCCCTCTGTGGGGGACTCCAGGCGTACCTTTCATTCCCATGACAAACCAGGCTTGTCTGGCCCTCAGCGTGGGCACTTCCTTTGCTGCTGTTCACTGACTCTCAGCAAGAACGAAGCGCCCACTTGTCTTATTTTGACTTCCACCTTTTTATCCCCCTCTCCCTCTGACATGCCCAACTGACTTCCCAGAAAGTTGGCTCTAACAGTTACAGCAGCGAATAATTTGATGTAACATTTACGGTTCGCTTTCTAAGTACCAGTCTCTGTGTTGAACTCTTTATGTGCATTTTCTCTTACAACCTTCAAAAAAAGATGAAGAAGATGGTATTATTATCCCCACCTCATGGATGAGAATATTGCCACCATATTTTCTTCCTCTATTTTATTCCCATTCTGTCTGTAAATATTTCCCCCATGGAGTCAGGAATCATGACCTGGGAAGGAACACAGGTCCTCCTAGAAGTAAAACTGAACCCAGACACAATCCCCCTTTCCCTCAACTTATCTTCCAATGCAAAGATGCTTCCTTTTGTCTACAATTGTCTTGCTTATTGTTGGTTTATAGAAGCCTCAGAGTCAGCGCATAGATGAGGACACCGAGATTATTTAGGATCTCCTAGCGCAGCAGATGCTAAGCGATATAAGGCTGCCTGGGTGCAGTGGGTGTCACATCCGGGCCTTTATTAAGGTGCTGAGAGAGCAGCTCCTTCCCCCAGCTCTGCCAGGCCACCCAGCGGGGTCTGCGTTTGAAAGGGGATCCTGACAGGTCTACCAAAGAAGATGAAAGAGGCAGCAGGGGAAGGGACAATGGATGGGTTAATGTGCAGAAATAAACTTTACAGCCCGGGGCAAGGCCGCCGTAAACCTCCTCCACACTGCACCGCACAGGTTGTGGTGGCAGCGACATGCCTTGGATGGTGCATTTACTTGGGATTCTCAAGGGAACTGCGGTTTGCAGCTCTGCTTGTTCTCCCTGCCAGGTAAGGGGCCTCCCTTCCTGAGCTCAGCAGAAACTATAAACTTTGGGACCAGGAGGCAATGCCTGCAGTTCTCAGGGGGAGCCTCAGAGGACTGTAGTGGCCTGAGCAAGTCTGTGGGGTTGGAACTTGAGCTCCTAGAGGATGTTGCCTACAGATAAGGCTAAGTGACACATTTGAACACATTTCAAAAACTTTAAAAGGTCATCTCATCCATGCCACTGTCTCTTCTTTAGACCAATTCAAAACCAGTGCAGACTGAAAACTCCTGTTTTCAAAAACTACAAAGTGTAAAATTACATGTGTGGACTTATTTGAACAACTTAGATGACCAAAACTAAGCTGTCCTAGGTCTAACCTTAATCACTCACACTTTAGGAACATGGGCTATTTCCTCTTGTTCTACCTTCTGGAAGAGATGAAGGATATTTCAGTGACATCTTGAATCATTTAGAGGGACTGAGGATTCAATTTCATATAATAAATATTTGCTGAGTTCCCGTGTACCTAATTCTGAAATGGGGTGGGAGGGTCACAGAGGTGACAAGGCTGGTTTCTTCCAACAGAAGTTCTCAGTCTGGAGAAGGAGGAAGACCCTGCCATCACTAATTGCATGTTATATGACATAGTAAGGCCACAAGAAGCCACCGATTTTACCTGGAACCAGGTCATTCTATGGTGGAGGTAAGAATACCTTGGAGACCACTCAGCTCCCATCAGAACCAAACGGGGTGGAAACAGAAATCCAGACGCACTGGGCACAGGAGTTGGCCAAGAGAAGGGAGCCATCAGGAGAGGTCCCGGCTGGCTGCGGCCATAGACCAGAATTCCTGCCTCAGTCTTGGCGCTGAGTTCTCTCTGGACATCAGAGCCTTCCTTTAGAGCACCCATTCTTCCCTTCCTCCATTCACCTGTCTGATTGATAATTATGCACAGTTGCATGCCAACTGTGTTCTTGGCCCTGAGTTTTGTCTGGGAAATCCATCAGTGAACAAGACAGACAAATGGAAGGACCCTCAGCCTTGTGGAATGGATCATGAGAATAAGAATACTTAACAAATAGGCGTTAAGCACAAGCCATGGTGCAAAATCCTCCAGAGGGGAAGTGCTTAAAGGGCCCTCAGGACCTTGCAATGTCGTGGCGGTAGTACATGTGACAGCCTGAGGTCCCATTAAAATGTAGCTCTGCTGTGGTCCCGCCCCCTCACTGTTAGCTCCGCTGTGGTCCCGCCCCCTCACTGTTAGCTCCGCTGTGGTCCCGCCCCCTCACTGTTAGCTCTGCTGTGGTCCCGCCCCCTCAGTGTTAGCTCCGCCCCCTCACTGTTAGCTCCGCTGTGGTCCCGCCCCCTCACTGTTAGCTCCGTTGTGGTCCCGCCCCCTCACAGTTAGCTCCGCTGTGGCCCCGCCCCCTCACTACGGCACCGTATGCTGTCTCACCTTCCTTCCTACTGCCTGTGCACACCTAACAGTGCAGGACATTGTTTGTTGCCTGTCTCACTGACTGGAAACTCCACAAGGGTAGCGCGTTTCTTATTCGACTGCTCTGTTCTTAGTATGGAAAATTATGTCTGGAACATGATAAGCACTTAGATCTGTTTTGTTTTCTCTCTACCTATCTGTCATCTATCTTATTTATTTATTTATTGAAAACCTAATGAATTCTTACATGCAAATAGTCATCTCAAGATTTCAGAGAAAGAGGAGGTAAGCACACAAAGGGCTATCTGAATTAAAATATTAGTCATTACAAAGCTGCAAGTTAGAATCACAACGAGAAACCATAACTCACGTGTTCGAATGGTTAAAATTTGGAGGATTCACCAATACCCAGTGCTGGAACCACTGGAGCTTCTTTCAAACACTGGCGCAAGATGATGTAAACACTTTGGGAAACAGTTTTGCAGTTACTTGTAAAAGTTAATCACATACGGACCATAAAATCCAGCCATTCCACTTTGGCGTGTTCATCCAAGAGGAGTGAAGCCATACAGCTAAACAAAGACAAGAACAAAAATGCTCACGACAGCTTTATTTGTAAACAGACAAATCTAGAAACAACCGGAATTTTCAGCAGCAGCTATGGATACAAAGGATACACCTTAGCGATGAAAAGGAGCGAACTATTGATACATACAACATCATGCTTGAATTTCAAGATAATTGTGTTGAGTGAAAGGAACCAGAGCAGCAAAAATATAGAATGTATGAGTCCACTTACTATATCAAATTCTAGAAAATGCAAACCAATCTATAGTAACAGAAGGAGATCAGTGGTTTCCCAGAGACTGGGGTAGGGTGCAGGAAGGGGCAGGGAGGTGGCATAAGGGAAAAAGAGGGAGGTTTTGGAGACAGTAGATTTACTCATGGTCTTGATTGTGATGATGGTTTCATAACCGTATGCTTACATCAAAACTATTGTCAAAAAATTAAACATTACAATGTATTATATGTCAGTTATACCTCAATTTAAGTGAGAAGAAAATTAGAAGCTACATTTTTGAGACGTTCAAGATTGCTCTGTGAATATCAGTCAGGCAAGACATTGATGTGTCTTGCAGTTTGGACCAGAAGAATAAGGTATCTACCCCACTTAGAAGTATTAAGAATATTAGTTAATATGCCTTGAAAACTTGTCATGAGTCTGCAACTGGGTTATGTGCATACATTATCTCAGGCCCACAACAATTGTGAGGCTGGTAATTTTATTATCTAAGGTTCAATTAATAAAATTGAAGATCTGGAAGTTTAATGATTTGCCAAACATCTCAGGACATAAGCAGAATTTGAAAACAGGCCCATTTGATTTTTGAGTTTAAACTCTTAATCACTATGCTATTGTTAAAACATACCTACCTGTTAGAACAGTTGGGATGGGTCTGGGGAATGTTCATGAGATGGTTGAGTCTAATGCTAAATATTCACTATTAGTAAAATACTTAGTTTGAGTGCTGATTTCCTAATCAAGTGTATTAAAGCAATAACAATTGTTGCAATTCTATATTTAGAAATCCTTAAAACAATCCTCTTACCCTCTCAAATGTGACTTCTTCCACCTCCACATCTTCCACCTTCATCTCTGCCTGGACAGTTTCTCAGCCTCCTGGCTGGTCTCCCTGGCTTGTATGTTCCATATAATAACCTGAGTGATCGCCTGAAATAGTATCTTACTATTTTCTTCAAATCATCTAATGGGGTCCCAAGACACTTAAAATCTAAACCTATCCTGATTTGACCTCGTCTTATATCAGTCTACCCAGGATCTCTGCTTTTCAGTTTTGCCAACTTCCTTCCTGTTTCTTAATTATGTAATATGAATCCCCCTCGATGGGACCTTCGGACTTGAAACATTGTTCTTAGAGGTGCCTGTACGGTCCATCTTTCCTCATTCTGGTCTCAGTTCAAGTGTCAGCCTTTTTCTAACTGCCCGAGATAAGAAGCTTTACACTTAACCCAACAGGTTTTTCCAGTACATTACCAAGTTCTGTTATTTTCAGAGAACTTACTACTGTCTGAAATAAACATACTCGTTCATTTCATTATCTTTCTTCTAAAAATTTCCTCTTCAAAATGTTGTTTATCATTATATCCCCAGTGCCTAGAATAACACTGGTACATAATAGTTGTTTAATAAATCTTGAAGGAACATATTAACTACATGATAGAATGATGTTTTGTGATGAGATGTGGTCCCAGACTTCACCGGCAGTTTATAGTTCAACACCCGAGAGCTGCAACCACCACCAGGCCAGCTCGGATGGTGCTACTAACAGTATATCAGATTCTATGTCAATAAGTTATTTCCTAATTTGTTAAGTTTAAAATGCCATTTAGTGAGTGACAGCAAATGTACAGTGTCTGGTCAATCTGATGTGACTTCCAAATTGCAAAATTTCCTTTGCTTTACTTGACCTATTGCTGTTCATTCACTCAGTATTGCTTGATACTTTGTGACCCATGGACTACAGCACACCAGGATTCCCTGTCCTCCACCATCTCCCTGAGTTTGTTCAAACTCCTGTCCATTGAGTCAGTGATGCCATCCAACCATCTCATCCTCTTCTGCCCCATTCTCCTCTTGCCCTCAATCTTTCCCAGCTTCAGGGGTTTTTTCCAACAGTCGGCTCTTAGCATCAGGTGGCCCAAGGTTTGGAGCTTCAGCTTCAGCATCAGTCCCTCCAGTGAATATTCAGGGTTGGTTTTCTTTTGGATTGACTGTTTGGATCTCCTTGCTGTCCAAGGGACTCTCAAGAGTCTTCTCCAGCACCACAATTCAAAAGCTTCAATTCTTTGGCACTTAACTTTCTTTATGGTCCAGCTCTCACATCTGTACATGACTGCTGGAAAAAGTGTAGCTTGAACTATACGAATTTTTGTCAGCAAAGTGATGTCTGTGCTTTTTAATATGCTGTCTTGCTTTGTCATAGCTTTTCTTCCAAGGAGTAAGCGTCTTTTTAATGTTGTGGCTGCAGTCACCATCTGCAGTGATTTTCGAGCCCAAGAAAATAAAGTCTGTCACTGTTTCCGCTTTCGTCCATCTATTTGCCATGAGATGATGGGACTGGATGTCATGACCTTAGCTTTCTGAATGCTGAGTTTTAAGCCAACGTTTTGACCTACACTCATCTAAGATCACCCATTATGCTTTCTCAGGATTGCATACACTCAGCCAGACCTAGGGCCTGGGGTAAACACTGCTCAGCACCACCTTTTTTTATTCCCCATCCTCTCTCTCTTTGCGCTTTTCTTCTATAATGATTTGTTTGTGAAATAACCTCAACCTAAACTCTCAACTAGTTGAATATTCACGACTGCATCTGGGTATCACAAATCATTTGCTTCTTTGGTGCTATTCTGAGGCTAGGTCTTCAGAGCGCCTCTCTTTGGATTACAGAACCTGCCAACTCTCCCTTCTGGCTGCCAAGACTTAGCAGCAGCATCAATAAAAGCTCAGAAAACTTTGCTGTAAACAATCCAAGTCTCTACCCACTGTAATCAATAAGTGAATTATGGTGGTGCCAGGCAGCAGCCCATCTTATGAGGGGTCTACCTATGATTTTTCTAGAACCCGTGTTTTAGGTGGCTCTCCTTGGCGGTGGGCAGGTTGCACTGGAAAGAAATCTAGATCATAAAGCTGATGAGGCCAGAGATAGATTGACCTACCTTTGAATTAGGTAGCATTTCTTTAAAAATTTCTTCTCTGTGAGGACTGTTTCCTAGCTGCAGAGAGCCAGACAGGAAACAAAAGAATCTTCTTCTTCTTTTTTTTTAACAAACAAACTATTCCTTGTATGTCTCTTTGTAGATGGGTGCTGTTGACAACACAGAGAGAAGAGAGAACCCAAACAATGAAGCGTGCCCCTTGCCCACGTGCTGTCAGACACTTGGGAAGAAGACAAAGCCAAAGCAAAGCCACTGAGCAAACACAATGGCCTCGTTGGCTACCTTTCCTGACGCACACAGCAGGAGAGGACAGTGAAGTTCCCCCGCCCCCACCCGCCTCCTCCCTAACATCCCTGCTCCCTGGCTACCTGCTGTCTTTTCTCCCTTCCTCCTGAGGCCCAGTGCTGACTAGCAGTTTGACAGTCTAGAATGGAGTTTTAATCTACCAGCTACTATTGCAGTCTCATAGAGCAGCTTTGAATTTTTGGAACAGTTTGAGGAGGAAATAAATCACCCTTGTTTGTAGATAATGTAAGCTAAGAGCAGTGGTTCCAGGGAGAGGCCAGGAGCAAAGCTAGGGGATGCTAGGAAGCTGGGGGCACCACTGGCTCTCGAGGTCTCCTTTGAATTGACTTTACTCAGGGTTCTTAAGGCTTTCTTGGTGACTTAGAGGGTAGAGAATCGGCCTCCAATGCGGGAGAACTGGGTTCGATCCCTGGATCAGGAAGATCCCCCGGAGAAGTGATTGGCAACCCATTCTGTATTCTTGCCTGGAGAATCCCATGGACAGAGGAGCCTGGCTGGGCTATAGTCAGACGTGACTGAGCGACTAACACTTTCACTTTCACTTTTCAGGGGTCTTGAAAGTTCCTCAAGCCACTTCCTGGTATGTCTTGGTACTAACCTGGAACGGTTTTAAGAATACCAGTGTTCAAGGGTGTTGGCCATGGCATAGGCTCATTGGGAATGGAGAATGAACAATGGCAAGTGGCTGGTTGCACACACAAATGTGTGGGAGTGTGCAAGTGTGTGTGTGTGTGTACATGCAAAACAATGGCAACAACTGGCATGAGACCTTGAACTCAAGAAATTTTTAAAATATTTGTTGAATGAATGGTTAGAAAAGTAGATGCTGTGGCCTGCAGTTATCAACCATAATAGACTTCTTAGAATCACAGACTCTAAGGAATACTATTATTTAGCTTAATAAATCCAGTGAAAATATTTATCAGTCTCTCCTAAAGCCCACATTTCTCAATGGACATCATATTCATGCCACAGAAATTCCATAGACTCTGTAGGAGGCAATTACAGGCTTAAATTCTGAATTGACCATTCAGTAACTACAAAAGCTTGGAAAAATAAGTTATACTCTGGGGCTCTGTTTATTCAGCCCACAATAGAGATAGTATGTATATCCACACAGGGTGGAAGTAATGTTTCCCAGAGACAACCCACGTGTAAGTGCTTTGCAAGTGTTAGACTCACAGAGTGCTATACGCACGCAGCAGACACAGTGCTAATTTGTTCCTCTTTGCTTTTCTCAGCCCTTAGACAAATATTGCAGCTAAGTCTGGTGCATTTTGTGTTCTGGTAAGTAGGCCTAGATAAGTGTTCTCCCTTCCCATGCCAGGATGGCCGTGGGTACTCAGGGGCTTCTGGGCTCTGAACACTGAAGGGAGAGGACTGTCCCAGAGAATGAAGGCAGAGGCGGACCCCTTCCTGAACACTCTGTGGAAGTGGGTTAGTAGGCGTGGTTCAGGCTTAAGGCAACTGTAGGTTTTTAGTTGTGGCTGTGCATTGGTACTTAAGCATAATGTGAATGGCCTGATGTGTATGCTTATGTATGTGCGTATGTGCATGTGGGCTCCATATCACACTCAAACGGTGCCATTTGCTTATTTCCGCTTTTGTTTCCTTTGTTTTAGGGAGATGAATACAAAAAGCTATTGCTGATATTTACAGTTGTCAGGGTATGGAAGCAGCCTAAGTATCCACCAACAGACGGATGGATAAAGCTGCAGTGTGAATGTGTGTGTATACACACGCAATGGAATATTACTCAGCCACAGAAACGAAGGGCATTTGGCCATTTGCAACAACACGATGGACTTGGAGCACATTAAGCTAGCGAAATGTTGGGCTGATAGAGAAATACTGTGTGAGACCACTTATATGTGGGATTTAAGAATATGACTAGTGAATAAAAACAAAAAAAGAAGCAGACTCACAGATACGGAGAACAAACTATTGGTTACCAGTGGGGAGAGGGAGAGGGGAAAGGGCAAGATGGGGTAGGAAATTTTTAGAAGTCTTATTATGGGATTATATGAAGTCATGTGTGTGAAACTTTTGAAAACTTGCAAAGCACTATAGGATTTAATTTTTTGTTCATTCAGAAAAAAGTTTAAAGAAATGTAAACAAGCTATAGTTATAAAACAGGACTGGTTCACAAATCGAGAACATTATGAAACCAGACAGCAGGTCTCATGAGAATTGGAGTGAGCTGAATGAGCAGCAGTCCTTTTAGGTTCATTTCCATGGAACTTGGTAGGCTGAAGATTTGAATAAAAGAGAGGGGTGGGCTTGCTGTGGAAAGGGAGAAGAGCTTGAGTGGAACCATGAAACGGGCATCCTCTGGGCAGTTACTGAGGCGAAAGTAACAGATGGGAGGAAGTGTTTGGAGGGTTAAGGGCTGATTTTCTCAACATGGCATGAAAATGTGCATCTTAAGGATTTGCATCTTAAGAAATGTTTTGATATGTGACTCATATTTGACTCATGGTCTTTCCAAGTGGCTACAGGGAACCAGCACACCATTAGAACTACTCAGCATTTGATACGTGCCTGTCAGATGAAACTTTCATTTTTATGAAAACCTGTACTTTGACCTCAACCCAGTCAAGGGGCAGCGGAGCCCTTCTCTGTGATCAGAGTATCTGGAACCTGTGGGCTCTTCCTGCATCACCACGTACCCAGGCTCTCTGGAGGAAACATGCGTGGCTGGGAGGGCTTTAATGTTGCCTGCACCCATCTTACTTTGCAAGCCTAGAAGTGCCCAGTCAGGAGCTGAAGAACACACAGTGAAATGTTTAAAGGTGATTTTAGGATCATTCAGTCCAATGCCTTCACTCTAAAGGTCAAGAAGATGAAGTCGAGGAAGGAGAAGGAGCATGGTCAGTATTGGACTACATATGAGCAGTTAGACTAGAGCTTGACTGTCTTGAGTTCAAGTTCTGTAGTCTTTTTTTTTTTTTTTTTTAATGGGGAGGGCTATCACCCAATTCTTTTTAAAGAGTGCAAAGTCATTAATATTCATGTGACACATTTCACTTAGCCATACTTTCTATGGTCTTCCATAGGGTCCTGTTTATCTGAATGTCCATCAGAGATATAAAAATATGCCATAAACAGCCAAACACACCATGGAAAGGGCCATTCTAAGTGATCAGTAATGTGAGAGTTCAAATTTGAGTTTTCCCCTTAGAAATGGACACTTCTAGCCCACTTCCACAATTCCAAGCTGGCTTCACACACAGACTGAGTTGCTACTTTCTTATCAATGGATACAGACATGAATTGACTGGGCCACTAATTCATTATTTGGAAGTTACTGCACAGGTACAGGAGCCATGCTTCTCAGGAGGAAGACAAGAGAAAGAGGAGAAATAAAGAAGAAAATTGGAGGGGAAAAGGGCAGAAGAAGGAGAATGTAAATGAACTCACTGGTCTTACAAACAAACAGGATCCAATCCAGTCAACTAGATAAAAGTTTCTCAGTAGAACACCCTGGAATCTCCTACATTTCAACCCCTAGAATAAGAAGTTTTGCTTTCTCATTTCTCTACCCCAAATAAAACTCAATCTTCTCACTTCTTTATCTTTTCACTTTCAGCTCAAATCTTAGAAGCAGCGTCTTCCACACTTCCCCTTGTGGCATGTCTAGCCCATGTCCCCTGCAGCCTTGAATGTCACATGAAGCTCTGAAATTTGCTCAGTTGCAAATATATTTTACCACTTTCTTTGCAGCTCCCACACATTCTTGGATTTCCAAAGCCACTCAAGCATCAATGAGGAAGGGGCCTCTCTGAGGTCCAGGAAACTGTTGTGCGGTGGCATCATGGCTCCCAAGACTTGGCTGAGAGCAACTCGACAATAAGCAATCCATCTATTACTCAGCGATCTCACCTGTTAGGTACATGTCACAGTGACCATGCCTGATTTCCAAGGTGGGCTCTCCTTCCTACATTACTAAGTTGCAAAGACATTATTTGAGATGAATTGTGAGTTTATAGGTATACATTTATCTCTGTGCTTACTAGTTTTTAGCTTCTGAGACCCTCATCTTTAACTGTCAACTCTTACCCAGCATGGACCTATCAGCCCTAATATATATTTTCGGAGTTGGCAATTCCCCATGTCCTGATATGAGAGGTTCCCAGGCCTTAGGCTTTCTCCATCGAGCTGGGTCTCCCTTTAACTTCATATTTCACTAGTTTGTCGCTTCTCCTTTGATTATATCTCATGTCTCCCCAGGCCCTCAGTCCATTCCATTCAATTCATCAAGCATTTACTGGGTACCCACTAAGGTCAGACACCAGGGAAGCACTTCAAAGTCACAAAGAAGCATAAGACATAATATTCATCCATAAGGGATGTTCAGTCTGGTAGTAGAAATCAGATAAACACAGAAATAATCATGATGTGAAGAAGAACGTTATCACTGCCTTCTAAAATAGGCAAGAAGTCATATGGGATGGAAGTCATACTGGTTTGAGTAAAGGAAGGTGGCATTTGAAGTGGATCTCATAGAGTGTGTAGGACTTTAACAGATGGAGTCAGTAGGCAGGCATCTATGGGAGCAGGAAGTGTAAGAGTAAAAGCAGTTAGGAGTGGAAAGTATATGCAGTGATTTCTCACACCTGCTCCATCAAGTGGGTTCTATAGGCTGTAAGTAACAACACACAAAAAAGTTTAATAATAAGATCATGCATTATCCCCCCTTTTGAGTAAGTGGATCCAGGTAGGCATATTTAGCAGCTCACCAATGTCAGGGCTCTGTATCAGCTTCTCTGTAATTTTCATGGCCTCCTTTCTTGTATATGAAAGATGGTTCCAGAAGCTCTAAGCATCGCTACCTCACACAAAGTTCAAAGGTGAAAAGAGGCATGTCTCTATCTGATTTTTTTCTTTTCTTTTTTTCTTACAAGTGAGACAAACCTTTCCAGAAGCCTCAGTAGACTTCCCTCCATTGGTCAGGAGAGTATCACTTGCCCAGCCTTGACTGACCAATGGCAATGGGAAATGGAATGGACTTAAATCAGCATTCACCTCCAGGACCTGGGGAAGGACTCCTGAAGCACTGTGCTGCCAGATACTGGAATAAAATGAGCATTTGAAAGTATTGAGTTTCTGCCTCTTAAAGGTTGTTGCCAAGCCGTGAAGAGAATGTAGTCAGGTTTGAACCTCTTCTTTTCCTCAGTTCTATAATTAACCATTGACCAAACTCCTCAGCAGATTATGGGGTAACTGGTCCCAGGCAGCTTAGCATCACCTGTAATAAGTTTATGTAACAGAGACAGGAAAGCTATTTCCAGACTACTACTTGATAGAATGTGAGTAAGCAAAGCTAAGAGGGGCAAGTGAGGGAAGGGAAAGTTCTCCCTGAAGAAACTGATGAAATATTCTTGGATATTTAGTGGAATCTCAGAGGTGCTATCCTGTATCTTCATTCGAGCCCTTGCCTTGATAACTCACAGTATTTAATTCCAGGTGAAAGCTCACAATGGACTGATCACAGACACAGATTTGATGAAGTTGAGTTGTGTTGATAAAAGCTTCTTTCTCTTGATAAGCCATCACCAAGAATGTAGAGTCAATAGAACCACTTAACAAGTTTATCAAATTCATGTCTTCATCTTAACTAGATGGGCTGCAAGCAGTGAGGTTATAACTGTAACATACCTTCCCCTCCCCTAAAAAAACCCAAGCAGTGAGAAGAAGGGAGGGATCCATGGGTCTTTGGGGAGTGAGCATCAGAGCCTTGATCCGCAGCTGTGTGGTATGCATTCATCCCCACGTTCAACCACAATCTCCTTCAGCACTAACTCTGAGGAAAGTGAAGAGATAAGCAGGCCATAGGAACAGCTTCCCTTCTGCCCTCTTCAGTGTCCAGGAAACTGAGGAATCTTACCTTAAGTGGAATGTAAGAACTGAAGTCATGTCCAAAACATTGATGCTGCGCACTGATTTTTAACCCAGACTCTATAGCCCGAAGACTTTGAGTTCATATCCCGACTCTGCAGCTTGTAAACTAATGATCTGAGGCACATTGCATCCTCTAGCTCTTTGTGTTTGCATCTCTTTCTCTATAATCTGAGGATAATATGAAAATTTACCTCATAAGGCTACCATGAGGAATAAAAGTAATTATAAATACAGGGCCCAATGGAAGATATTCTCTACCATTGTGTGTGTTAGTTGCTCAGTCCCGTCCGACTCTTTGCAACCCCACGGACTGTAGCCTGCCAGGCTCCTCTGTCCATGGAATTCTCCAGGCAGGAATACTGGAGTGGACTGCCATTCCCTTCTCCAATTCTCTACTTGTTAGCACTCAATAAATATATGCTTTTTTTGTACTATTCTCATCACAAAAAAGAAGGTCCGTTTCTTTGGAAACAAGTGGGGTGAAACGAGAGGCTTCTTGGAGAAAAATGAGTGATTTTATTCTACACAGAGCTACATGAATTTAATCCTCAAGAAATGTCTTCCTAGGAAGAAGGACAAAACAAAGGCACACCAGAGAGTGAGGCTGATTTGTTTTGAAAAGAATCTTACGATTGGAAAAGAAAACCAAATTTGCTCCATGAAATTGAGCTATAGATAATAAAAGTGTCAACGTGGGACACTGGTCAGAACAGTGACTCGGTTGACAAAAAGTAAATTCATCATAGTTCAGAAAAATATATATTCAGGCACCTTGTCAGTGCACATCTCGTCCCACTCGGTGTCACCCCAGCAGTGGATCTGCTTCATTTACTGATGACAAAAAGAGAAGAGAAAAGAAGAAAGATTTTATTATCTCCACGCTGAGTGCCGTGGGGCCAATAAAACCGTCTGTGGAAGACTGCCCTGGTGCCCTGTTCCCAGCCCCCTGCCTCATTAGCTGAATGCAAACGCCACTGTTCCCCCTAGCCCCATGGGATGTGGAGCCAAGCAAGGGAAGAAAGATTCTCCCAGTTCAGAGAAGAGCAGGAGAGCCTCCCACAGCTCCTCTCTGCCCTGGAATTGCAGGTGCCCTATGAGCCTGGCCGGGAGACACCAGATGGTCCTGGCAGAGGGGCAGGCTGGCGGCCCAGCTACGTGGGAGTCAAGATCCCAATCGGGTGAATGGGGGTTAAAACGAAGGTACACGGCCTCTTCTGCGAGTTTTCCGCAGCAGTCCAGCCACCTGATCCAGCATCCCACTGTGTCATCAGTAGGACCCACAAGAACACTCACAGGGTGGAGGTAGGTACACTGGTGCGCTCTGCCCATACTCACTCCCACTCTGGCCCTGGGCTTCTGGAGGTGGGCAAAGGGTCTTGTTCACCTTGGTACCCACATGCCCTAGCACAGTGCCTGGCTTACGGTAAACTCTCTATACACACTCAAAAGAATCAACCCAGTAGAATTGAAGGATACCAGAGGAAGGAGAGGGACAGGAGAATTTCCTTTGAAGCTTTTTGAGGTATAAACATTACTGAGGAAGATGGCTCTGTCCTTGGTGTTTATCAGCATCACTTGGGAAGCTTTTAAAATTCAAATGACCTGTCTCCACGGGGGCCCACAGAATCAGCACTGTCTTTATTTTCTTCCAGTTTTATTGAGATATAATTGATGTACAGCTATTGTATAAGTCTAAGGTATACAGGATACAGTGATTTGACTTACACATATCATGACTTGATTATCACTGAGTTTAGTGAACAAACATCGTCTCATATAGACATAAAATACAAGAAAAAATATGCATATATTTTCCTTGTGATGAGACCTCTTAGGATACACACTTAATTAATTTCGTATGTAACGTACAGCAGTGTCAGTTATATTTATCATGTTGTGCATCGCATCCCTAGTACTTACTTATCTTATAACTGGAAGTTTGTGCCTTTCAACCACTTTCATTTATCCAGAATCTCTTCAGTAAGAACTAGGCATCTGATTATTTTGAGTTCTCAAAACAAAAGTGTTATATGGTCAGAATTAAGACACTCAGGAGTCAGGCACTGAACACACCCAGCTATCCAGAGCTCATTTCCTCTCATGTCCAGCCAGAGAAGAGACGGTGTTTGAAGTTAGATAGAGATGCAGCAGATGTAAGAGAGGCTGCCTCTTTCAGCTTAGAGGCATCAGCATCAGATAGCAATTACTAATTACTTCCCTTGTGGATTTCATTTCACTTTTAAAAGCAAGTAGTTCTTGAATCAGAGAAGGCAATGGCACTCCACTCCAGTACTCTTGCCTGGAAAATCCCATGGACAGAGGAGCCTGGTAGGTTGCAGTCCATGGGTCACTAAGAGTCAGACACAACTGAGCGACTTCACTTTCACTCTTTACTTTCATGCATTGGAGAAGGAAATGGCAACCCACTCCAGCATTCTTGCTTGGAGAATCCCAGGGACGGGGAAGCCTGGTGGGCTGCCATCTATGGGGTCGCACAGAGTCGGACAGGACTAAAACTACTTAGCAGCAGCAGTTCTTGAATATTTCACAGTTATCAGGAATGAGTTAATCAATAACAGAGCCATCTATCCAGACAGGTTGCCATTGGCATGTCTAAGTCCCCTTTGACAACCTGACCTAAGGACAAACAGACATCTAATGCAATCACAGTCCAATGAAAAGAACACCCTGAATCTTTTGTAGGGGGAAATCGCACATATTCTGTGCATATAAACAATGCTTTTCTAAAAGCATATGTGTAGAAATCTCATGCTCATTTCAGTCCAAATTCCCAGCTCTAGTCTTCTGGTTTCTGGTTTTTGCCTATGTATGCTTCATTGACTTCCATGGGCTCACCTAGCCTAGAAAACAAGCCTGCACCCATGACCTAGAGCTCAGTTAGCTAGTCCAGGGTGGACAATCATTTTTTTGTGATGGGTCAGAGCATAAATAATCTGGATTTTGTTGATCATACCAACTCTTTTGCAACTACTCCACTCTGCCAGATTTGAATTTCATATCACGTTCGTGTGTCATGAAATAGTACTTTTCTTTTGGTTTCTATTCAACCATTTTAAAAAGTAAAAACCATTCTTAACTCACTGGTCATAAGAAACAGGCAGCCAGCCAGGTTTGACCCACGGGCTATAGTCTCCCAGACCCCACATTAGCTAAAGGGATATTGACAGAGTTGAACAGAGCCCTAAGCCCATGTCCTCAAATATATAGGGATGGAAGAATGCAAAGCAAACCCATTCCAGCTGATGATGCAGAGTGCTGCTGCAGCTGTTTAGTTGCTCAGTCGTGTCTGACTCTTCTGAGACCCTGTGGACTGTAGCCCAACAAGCTTCTCTGTCCATGGGATTCTCCAGACAAGAATGCTGGAGTGAGCTGCTGTTTCCTTCTCCAGGGGATCTTCCTGAGCCAGGGATTGAACTGGTGTCTCCTGCTTTGGCAGGTGGATTCTTTACAACTGAGCCACCTGGGAAGCCCTGATATAGGCTGGCTCTGCTCAAAAAGGCACTGAGAAAGATTCAGGAGGGACTCACAGAATCTGGATCCCATGATAAAACTTGTGTTCTCACAGAAGAAAGGAGGCATGCAGATGGATGGGGGTGGAGAGGATGAACAACAGCGTTACATTTTTAAGTGGGGCTCCTGAGTATAGGGTTTTTTGTAAGCATCTGGCAAACCCCAGAAAAGGCTCCTGATTGTGCTGGCTGAAACCTATTCACATGGTAATGCTTTTTTAGGGTATTAAAGAGAGGCAGGATTCAGGAGGCAACCATACTTAGGAAGAAGAAAACAGTTTCTATTCCTGAAACAGAACTATCATTTGAGAGAGAGAGAGGAGGGCAGAAAGCTACGTATGTATTATATCTAGACAAGCAGAGATGTAGATGGCTAGTCACTTTCCGATCACCCCAACATCTTTTTTCTTGCGCCACGATCACTATCTGGCTCTGAAATTCCTCTCAGCTCACGTCATTGGTCAAAATCATTTTTCTTCCCACATCTTCCTCTCAAAGCCCTGCTGAGTCCACAGTGGCTGGGAACTGAGACATAAAAGAGGCACACAGCCTCGCAGGAAGGCAGTGTGTGCCGCACGGACCTGGGTGTGCTCTCTAATCAGTGTGTAAGAGTGTGCCCTGATGCCGTCTGTGGCAAAGGTGGGAGGGAGTTTGTAACTGTCTCTCTGAATATACAGTACCAGGGACTGTGGGAAAATCTGGATGAGACGGGAGACCACAGAGAGATGAATCCGTGTTGATCATGGCATATATCTGGGAAAGCAGACAATATGTCTTTCCCTCAGCACCCCTTCCGGGTCTGTGGCTTCAGCTTCACTTTAGTTAGTCTAAGAGCCCTTCATTCATAATTAACCCATCTTTGTTTAGTGGAGCCCAGAGCCAGCCAGTCAGAGTCCAATAGACTCTACTAAGAAAGAAAGAAAGTAGGTAAAGGGTCTCTCCTCCTCTGCTTATACAGCTGGTACCTTAAAGTATGGGGCTTCCCTGATGGCTTAGTTGGTAAAGAATCCGCCTGCAATGCAGGAGACCCTGGTTCGGTTCCTGGGTCGGGAAGATCTGCTAGAGAAGGGATAGGCTGCCCACTCCAGTATTCTTGGGCTTCCCTTGTGGCTTAGCTGGTAAAGAATCCTCCCACAATGCAGGAGACCTGGGTTCGATCCCTGGGTTGGGAAGATCCCCTGGAGAAGGGAAAAGCTTCCCACTCCAGTGTTTTAGCCTGGAGAATTCCATGGACTATGGGCTCACAAAGAGTTGTACACAACTGAGCGACTTTCACTTTCACCTTAAAGTGTCCGTGCTTCTTCCTTGCTTGCCAGATCGTTACACGGGGCCACCGCTTACGGTTCTGCAGGTTGTACCCTCCCCCTGTGCGCCTAACTGAAGCCGAGAGGGATGGCTGAAAGTCAGCCTGCGTTCTGCTGATCAAGCTGTGTGCCATCAGAGACGTGTCTGAGTCCTCATTCCTCACCTTCTCTTATGAAGGACCGCTCTTTTCTTTGCACACATGTTCTACTTGGTCACTGAGCAGTAAGGATGAGCATCTATGTCCTTCCAGAAGGTCACCTTTTCCTGATTCATCCAGACATATATATACAGGCTTGTATTAGCCCTGGCAGTCCTCTTCAGGACCATCACCCAAAGCATTCAGTGTTTGGTTATCCTTGTTACTCACCTCCGGCTAATGAAAGACACAGACGTTTTATGTTTTAGCAGAAATAAGAGAGACATATCACAAGGCCTTGAATTTGGTGGGAAGACAAATGTAGTCAGGTGCCTTTCATTAGCCAGAGGTTCCTAATGTCCTCTGGAGAAGGAAATGGCAACCCACTCCAGTACTCTTGCCTGGAAAATCCCATGGATGGAGAAGCCTGGTAGGCTACAATCCATGGGGTCACAAAGAGTCGGACACGACTGAGTGACTTCACTTCCTCCCTTCCATCCTTCCTTCCTAATGGCCTAAGAGATCAAGAGAAGGCCACCCGTAACTTTTCTTTCCAGCTCTAGTGGTCAATGGCATCTGAAGTAAGTCCATTTCAGCTCCTATCCTAGCAGCTTCTTTCCAGTAATGAAAGTCAGATATCTAGCTTGCTGAGTCCGGGCATCAAAGGGGCAAAAAGCACTCTCACAACAGGAGCAGCACAGTTGCCAGAGTCTGGTGCCCCTTGAGTGTAGTTTCTGCTCAGCTTTCTTTCCCCCTGAGGTCTTGAGTTTCCTTCATTTTAATCCAATTAAAGAAAAGAAAAACCAGTAAGTTTTTAGCACTAAAGGAAAAGGGCTCAATTGACAGCAGCTTAATCACTGTGCTAAGCGAGGTTAATTTCCACCCTTGGTCTTTAATAGGCCCGGTGCTGGAGATGAATTTTTTCAGCTGATGCCGTGTTCAGATCACCTGGCTGCCCATTTTAATCAGAAGGCTTCCACAGCTCTAATGTGTGTGTTTCACCACTCACCCATTCTTCTTCTGTAGAAGAAGAACTGCATATGAACTGCAGGCCAGACTTCTCCTGGGCTGAGTTTTCAGGAGACACAGGCTGCCCTCAGTCTGCCAGTCCCTCTCCCCCAGTTCTAAACACAAACACTTTTTCCTCTTCCTGGACTCTGCCATCCAGTTGCATCCTTCCTCCGTCTAGATCACCTAGGATCATGATGTCATGGCAGCATCCTCTAACCTGAAGGTGCTGGAAGGCTAAAGAAGCAAAGTGGAAATCAATACAAATTAAAAGCAAATTAAAAACTATATCCAAGGTCAAAGCACATAAATGAAAATCTGTTAACTGCTGATTTATGGTTTGGTGGCATATGCTTGTTTGCTTGGGTGACAGAAGTGAGCGTGAAATCTATTAGCTTCTAGGAGTATTTGGAGAAACCTGCAGAGCTCAAGAAAGTGTTTCTCATTCGGGTTAGATCAAGCAAACTCCCTCTGAATGACCTTTCGGGATTGAAGAATATTCTGCAAAGCTTCTCCAAGACAGGAAGCACCATTAAGTGCGGAGCTCATATAAGCTGGCACCAGGAAATGTCAAGAGTCACTTCTGGGTGACATCCCTATGCATTGTGGCAGGAATCTGACCATATGTCAGGTCCAAGTTTATTTTAATGGATTCCCAAGGCAGTGTTAAAGCAGTGGAGTTCAGTTAGAGCCTAACAATTGAGCACCATAATGGGGTCAGACACATTTTAACATCACTGGGTCATTACCTCCTTGTGGCAGCCACTACCAGAAATTCCTGGATTGGCCAAAACTAGAGGCCATAACCAGGCTTCCCAGGTGGCTCAATGGGTAAAGAATCCACCTGCAATGCAGGAGACTCCAAATAACATGGATTTTATCCCTGGGTTGGGAAGATCCCCTAGAGGAGGGCATGACAACCCACCTCAGTATTCTTGCCTGGAGAATCCCGTGGACAGAGGAGCCTGGTGGGCTATAGTCCATGGGTGGCAAAGAGTCAGACACGACTGAAGTGACTAAGCATGCAAGCAGAGGCCACAGTCAATTCAGGTTTTCATTGCTTTCCCGGAAAGACATGAAGACCAGGGTGGAAGGAATATTTGGCTCTGGTCCAGGTAGACAATGAAGGGAAACCATCTGACCCATAAGCTGGAAGGAACTGAATGCTCTTTTGTCCTCATCTTCTACCTTTTAGTTATTTCAACGTGGAGGAGGCTGTGGACCCAACCCTGTCTCCAGGCTGGCAGGCAAGATACAGGACATTCACATGGCTTGTCTCTGTGGGGCCACCATTCTCTGGATGCTGCTTCCGGATCCTCACTTGGACTAAATGAGAGATGATCCTTCATAGTGAAGGTGTCTGAGTAAACAAGGCCCCTGTGAGGCGGGCCCTCTGGCAGTGTGGGGATCTTTTTGGCTGTCATGACAACAGGACTACCTGTGGGCTGTCTTCTGTCAAATCTTCTGCCCGAGCTTCCTAACAGGTCCTCTCCCTTTTTTGCACTGACGCTCACTCGGCCTCCTCCTTGATACCGCCATCAGCAGAATGGATAGTTCTTTGTTCAGTTCAGTTCAGTTGCTTAGTCATGTCCGACTCTTGGCGACCCCATGAACCGCAGCATGCGAGGCCTCCCTGTCCATTACCAACTCCCGGAATTTACCCAAACTCATGTCCATCGAGTGGGTGACCCCAGACAACCATCTCATCCTCTGTCGTCCCCTTCTCCTCCTGCCCTCAATCTTTCCCAGCATCAGGGTCTTTTCCAATGAGTCAGCTCTTTGCATCAGGTGGCCAAAGTATTGGAGTTTCAGCTTCAGCATCATTCCTTCCAATGAACACCCAGGACCGATCTCCTTTAGGATGGACTGGTTGGATCTCCTTGCAGTCCAAGGGACTCTCAAGAGTCTTCTCCAACACCACAGTTCAAAAGCATCAATTCTTTAGCACTCAGCTTTCTTTATAGTCCAACTCTCACATCCATATATGACCACTGGAAAAAACATAGCCTTGACTAGATGGACCTTTGTCGGCAAAGTAACGTCTCTGCTTTTTAATATGCTGTCTAGGTTAGTCATAACTTTCTTTCCAAGGAGTAAGCGTCTTTTAATTTCATGGCTGCAATCACCATCTGCAGTCATTTTGGAGCCTCCAAAAATAAAGTCAGCTCCTGTTTCCACTATTTCCCCATCTATTTGCCATGCAGTGATGGGACCAGATGCCATGATCTTACTTTTCTGAATGTTGAGCTTTAAGCCAACTTTTTCACTCTCTTCTTTCACTTTCATCAAGAGGCTCTTTAGTTCTTCTTCACTTTCTGCCATAAGGGTGGTGTCATCTGCGTATCTGAGATTATTGTTATTTCTCCTGGCAGTCTTAGTTCCAGCTTGTGTTTCTTCCAGCCCAGCATTTCTCATGCTGTACTCTGCATATAAGTTAAATATACAGCCTTGACGTACTCCTTTTCCTATTTGGAACCAGTCTGTTGTTCCATGTCCAGTTCTAATTGTTGCTTCCTGACCTGCATACAGGCTTCTCAAGAGGCAGGTCAGGTGATCTGGTATTCCCATCTCTTTCAGAATTTTCCACAGTTTATTGTGATCCACACAGTCAAAGGGTTTAGCATAGTCAATTAAGCAGAAATAGATGTTTTTTTTCTGGAACTCTCTTGCTTTTTCCATGATCCAGCAGATGTTGGCAATTTGATCTCTGGTTCCTCTGCCTTTTCTAAAACCAGCTTGAACATCTGGAAGTTCACAGTTCACGTACTGCTGAAGCCTCACTTAGAGAATTTTAAGCATTATTTTACTAGCGTGTGAGATGAGTGCCATTGTGCAGTAGTTTGAGCATTCTTTGGCATTGCCTTTCTTTGGGATTGGAATGAAAACTGACCTTTTCCAGTCCTGTGGCCACTGCTGAGTTTTCCAAATTTGCTAGCATATTGAGTGCAGCACTTTCACAGCATCATCTTTTAGGATTTGAAATAACTCAACTTTGTTCTCCTAAGCTTTAATTTCTACTTCCAGTTCTGGCACCTGTCATACATCCTTTAATAATATTAATATATATAGATAGATAGATAGAGATATAGATAGATATGAAGAGTCAGTACAAGTAAGTTGCATTGACATTAATAAGTGGGTAATATGGAGCGCAGGGAAGATAATCAATACTACTACAATAACTTTGTACAGTGTGTCATCTATAAAAATGTTGTATACCTGAAACTAGCTGACTTACTTATTGAGTCAACTATGCTTCAAAAGTTAAAAAAATAAAAATAAATGAAGTGGATTGAATCCACTGAACTCACTTAAACAGCTTTGTGGTAGAGGTACTACTGAGGCCTCCAATCAACAATAAGCATTTATTAAGCCCTTACCTGCTAGACTGGGGCAATTACAAAGGATGACTCCACTAATATAGTCTCTCTGGTGCTTTGGCTATTTGTGTAACTCACTGTTCTTTCTAAACTATTCGGTGATACCTTTCCAAAGAATAAGGAATTACTTTTTTCTGAATGTTCACCAGGTGCTCATCACCAGGACAGTCTATGTATCATTTCAACCAAACTTACCACAGTTCTACTAAGTTGATGCCTCAACCCGTTTTGCAGCTGGACAGGCCAAGGTTGGATGTGCTAAGTCTTTGTCTGTGGTCACACAGCTGAAAAGTGGCAGGTCTAGGATCCAAGTCTAGTTCTCTCTGATATGGAGAGCCGAGCCTTTCTCACTGTACTGCCCTTCAGTGATCCCAACTTATTTATCTCGTGTATCAAGATCCTATGTCATCGCCTTGTACAAGGTAGGTACAGACTAAATGATGGATGAATAAATGAAAATACAGTTCCTCAACTCAAAACCTTTATTTGCAGCCTAGCTGCAGAGTCAATACGCAAAAGGGCTAAAAAATACGTAGCAATTCGAAAGATATATAACAGTCCAGTACAACAATACAAAAACTGTCGTAAGGCTTTTTAAGATTAATTGCCAAATGAATGATACAAATAATAAGTACTATAGAAGTGTAATGATCTGGCAAAACTTCATGGAGGAAGAGGGATGTTTTTAACTACAATTTTAATATTTATGAAATGCCTCCTCTGGGCAAAGCCCTATATGCAAGGATCAACAACACTCAGTCCCTGCTCTCCAAGGGACTGTAGAGTAGGAAGGATGAGTAAGGAGATAAATACAAAATGAGGTTTTGGAAACAGAGGGCTACAGATAGGCAGGGGGAGAGAGGAAGTGGTTCTCCAACAACCTTCCCTTCGTCTTCTTTGCCTAGGTTCTCCCAAAAGCACTTTACTAGAATCTTGTTTCTCAGAGTATGATACAGCTGCATTTGGAAACTTGCTAGAAATACAAAATCTTGGGGTCTACCCCAGATCTACTGAATATAAACTGCATTTTAACAAGACCTAGAGTTGATTGTTTGGCTAAGTGGTAATCTGCCTACCCATGCAGGAGACGCAAGAGACAGGTAGGATCTCCAGGTTGGGAAGATCCCCTGGAAGAGGAAATGGCAACCCACTCTAGCATTCTTGTCTAGAAAATCCCATGAACAGAGGAGCTTGGTGGGCTACAGACCATAAGGTCACAAAGAGGCAGACACCACTGAGAGACTGAACACACACTTAGAGAGAGCTGATTTGTGTGCACATCGGAGTTTGAGAAGTGCTGATCTAGAATGCAGAGTATGTAAGCAACTGGGACCACCATAATTTCCCCATCTGTACCACGTGTCACAATCCAAAGCGCTACAATCCTCCTAGAGGCAGGGTCGTGGACTTCAGAAAGCTGGTTCAGGCATCTTGCTCTCTGTCCTTTCACTGCTGTTGGTAAATCATTTCTCCTTTACCTGCAATATATTCCCTCCTTGAAATCCCTGACTCATTCTCACCCCTGCAGTTCCCTTGCTGCACCCCATCCCTTCTGTGCCAATAGCCAGATAAATAAGAATTACTTTTGCTACTCAGTTCCCTCAAATGTCAAATTCTCTCTGGAGTTGCCGGACGTGTCAAGGAGAAGGAATTATCTCTGTGGTTATATATAGACTCTGTCTGTCTTTCCCCCACGCCCACCCCTATCCCCTTGAGTCAGAATCAGCAGCAAGGGGAAGAGAACAGAGAGACTGTTTTGCTTCTTCAGATGGGAAGGTATTGATCAGGCAGAGAAGAGAAACAAAACAAAAAATAAAAACAGGAGAGAGAGCAAAGGCATTCAAGTCTCAGATGCATCTGGCTTGGATACAAAAGGGCTCTTTTATTAGGCATGGATTTACCTTCAAGTACAAAATGTGAGAAAGAAGATCTGAGAAACTGAAGCACGCACTGAGTACTTGGCATTTGCAACAGGAGATGTATGAGCTGTGATGATTAAAAATCAGCCTAATGGTTTTCCAAGACAATTTTAATACAAGGGGAAAATGTTCTAGCCAGATTAAAAGTTAGAGCTCTTTATCCTGGATGGTCTGGTGGAAAAATGAGGCTGCCAAATGAAGGGAACGACGAGTGAATAGGATGGAGTGGTGGCTTCCGTCCTCAGTGTCTCAGGAAGTGTGCTGGGTATTCCGCAAATGCTTTACATGATTATTTCATTTAATCCTCACATAGTGCAATAAGGAGGCATCATGAATCTTAGTTTATAGTCAAGCTTAAAGAGATCAGAGAACTTGCCCAATATTAATAGATACATACTTGCAGAGTATTCATGGATTCTGTATTTGTGACTTCACCTATGAGCTTAAATTTATTTGTAAGCTCAAATCAATACTCATGGTGTTTTCAAGGTCATTTGAAAACATGCACAGAATGACTAAAAAAAAAAAAAAGAGAGAGAGAAAATTCAGTCACCTAACATGTACATCTTCAGATGAGGTCAAATGACGTGACCTCTGCCTTTCAGCTCTGATGTTATAAACAGATGTTCTTTTTATGGTCTATTTAGTGCTGCTTTTTTTTTTTTTTACTTGTTTCTACTTTTTGTTGATGCATTCATTGTTTACAATTGCCCCAAGCACAGGGCTGATGTTCTGTCTACTCTCCCTAAGCACAAAAAGTCTGTGATGTGCCTATAGAGAGGATATGTGTATTAGATAAGCTTTTCTCAGGTGTGAGTTATGGTTCTGTTGGCTGTGAGTTCAATGTTACTGAATCAATAACATGTAGTAAATACAGTGTCTTTCAATAGAAATGCACATAATAAAGGTTACATCTTCATCAGTTGATGAAAATGTCACGACCAGAAGCTCATAGGAACCTAACCCTATATTGCCCCTAAGAGCAATGTTCAGTATTCACTAACTCACAGTTTATGGCAACTTTATAGAAAATAACTACTGTGAATGAAGACAATCAACTGTACTTTTTTTTTTTCACTTTCAGGTAAAATTATAGGTGTACAGACATATATGCACACATGTACAGACATATAAACACACACATATATTTATATATACACATATTTAATCTCAGGGAGACTACTAGAACAGAAGACTTTTAAAAATCCTTTGAGATAGGAAGTAAGACTCTGAAGGACTTGCTAAACTGCTTTCTATGGAGATAAATTCTGAGTACATGTCTGCACCTGGCTGCTTGTGGGGATGGAGCTGGGCCATGGCCACCAGCAATTTGCCTTCCCCTTCATCACCTTTCTCCCTAAATAAGTGTTGAACACATGATTTTAAGATACTAGATTGAAAAAAGGTCAAGTCACAAGCCTGCCTGGATGCCCAGAAGACTGTCCATCAGACTGGGTGGACTCAGGTCTGCCACACTCTAAAGCCACGTTCTTTCCCCTGTATCTCCACATGTGCGATGTCCAAATGTCCAGGAACTTTCCATTTCTTGAATTCTAAGACTTCATGGAATAAGAGGAGCCTCTCATCTTTCTGTTGAGCACAACTGATCTTGCTCCCATTTCCAGAGCATTATCTTCTTCTCACCATCTTCCTAAAACAAAAAGTGAGGCACTCAGGAATCCCATTTTCACTCCACATTGGTGGATATTTTTCTAAAAACTGGAAAGTCTCCTACAAGCTGAATAGTATAGAATCACTTTGACTGTTTTTTCACAAATCTTCTAATGAGGTGTTTCATATTTGTATTGTTTCTTTCCCCTACTTTCATCAGACTCATTTTAGCTCTGGCTAATCCTCTGTGCCTTTTTCTCCTTGGCAATCTATTTCCACTTACTGTCTCTTCATTCTTCAATTCAGCATGTTCTTCCACCCCAGCCATCCCATTCAGTTCAGTTCACTTCAGTTCAGTTCAGTCTCTCAGTGTGTCCGACTCTTTGTGACCCAATGAATCGCAGCACACCAGGCCTCCCTGTCCATCACCAACTCCCGGAGTTCACTCAGACTCACGTCCATCGAGTCGGTGATGCCATCCAGCCATCCCATCTTCTGTCGTCCCCTTCTCCTCCTGCCCCCAATCCCTCCCAGCATCAGGGTCTTATCCAATGAGTCAACTATTTGTATGAGGTGGCCAAAGTACTAGAGTTTCAGCTTTAGCATCATTCCCTCCAAAGAAATCCCAGGGCTGATCTCCGTCAGAATGGACTGGTTGGATCTCCTTGTAGTCCAAGGGATTCTCAAGAGTCTCCTCCGACACCACAGTTCAAAAGCATCAATTCTTCGGCACTCAGCCTTCTTCACAGTCCAACTCTCACATCCATACATGACCACAGGAAAAACCATAGCCTTGACCAGACGGACCTTTGTTGGCAAAGTAATGTCTCTGCTTTTGAATATGCTATCTAGGTTGGTCATAACTTTTCTTCCAAGGAGTAAGCGTCTTTTAATTTCATGGCTGCGGTCACCATCTGCAGTGATTTTGGAGCCCAAAAAAATAAAGTCTGACACCGTTTCCACTGTTTTCCCATCTATTTCCCATGAAGTGATGGGACCAGATACCATGATCTTCGTTTGCTGAATGTTGAGGCTTAAGCCAACTTTTCACTCTCCTCTTTCACTTTCATCAAGAGGCTTTTTAGTTCCTCTTCACTTTCTGCCATAAGGGTGGTGTCATCTGCATATCTGCATCCCTCAGAAGAAATGGAGTAGCCATTATGGTCAACAAAAGAGTCCGAAATTCAGTGCTTGGATGCAATCTCAAACATGACAGAATGATCTCTGTTCATTTCCAAGGCAAACCATTCAATATCACAGTAATCCAAGCCTATGCCCCAACCAGTAACACTGAAAAAGCTGAAGTTGAACAGTTCTATGAAGACCTACAAGACCTTTTAGAACTAATACCCAAAAAAGATGTCCTTTTCATTATAGGGGACTGGAATGCAAAAGTAGGAAGTCAAGAAACACCTGGAGTAACAGGCAAATTTGGCCTTGGAATACGGAATGAAGCAGGGCGAAGGCTAATAGAGTTCTGCCAAGAAAATGCACTGGTCATAGCAAACACCCTCTTCCAACAATACAAGAGAAGACTTTATACATGGACATCACCAGATGGTCAACACCGAAATCAGATTGATTATATTCTTTGCAGCCAAAGATGGAGAAGCTCTATACAGTCAGCAAAAACAAGACCAGGAGCTGACTGTGGCTCAGATCATGAACTCCTTATTACCAAATTCAGACTTAAATTGAAGAAAGTAGGGAAAACCACCAGACCATTCAGGTATGACCTAAATCAAATCCCTTATGGTTATACAGTGGAAGTGAGAAATAGATTTAAGGGCCTAGATCTGATAGATAGAGTGCCTGATGAACTATGGACTGAGGTTCGTGACATTGTACAGGAGACAGGGATCAAGACCATCCCCCATGGAAAAGAAATGCCCTCCCATTCACCAAGTGCCAAAATCAGTAGACACGTTTCATTTTTTATTTTTTCCTCTCATCAGTCTTTGACAACTTTGATGACATCCTTTTTTTTTTTTTTTCCTTTTTAGGGATTGTAGAATGAGTAAGGGCTTCCCTGGTGGCTCAGCTTGTAAAGGAAATTTAAAACCATAATGTTAGAATGTTGTGACTTCCTGGTGGCTTAGTAAAGAATCCGTCTGCTAATGCCGGAAACATGGGTTTGATCCTTGGTTCAGGAAGATGAAGGAAATGGCAACCCACTCCAGTATTCTTACCTGAAAAATCCCATTAACAGAGGAGCCTGGCTGGCTACTGTCCATGGGGTTGCAAAAGAGTTGGACATGACTTAGTGACTAAACAACAACAGAATGTTGTAGCAAATAGGACCCTAGAGACCATCAGACAAAAATCACTCAGTTTGGAGGGGAGGGGGAGAATGACTTGCTGAAACTCAGGGCTCCAGCTGGCAGAGGCATTCCAGTGGCCACTTCCCTGTAGCATCTGGTCTCCCAGCCTGTAGCACCTGATATTCTGTTCCAAGCTGGTCTCCCATTCAATCATTATACAGGCCTGACCCTGACCAGCTCCATGACTGTGTTCAAGGTGATAGATCTATCCTTTCTGTCACTTCACAGTCCTCTGCCTCTCAGGGGCATCTAACCCCTCAGGCTGGCCTTTTGCTGAGCATGACACCAGAGAATCAATACCAAGAGGAGAAGAAGATTGAAAGTGCCAGGCAAAATCCTTGAAGATGCCACGCCCCTTTGGTGAAGGTAAACTGATCAGGATTTTACTGCCCAGATTAAAGGCCTTTGCACTTTTACTCTGTAGAGTAAGACAGTTGCAAAACTGTAAGCGGATATGTATTCCCGGGTATCTTCCACTTAAGCCTGTGAATTACCATTTGTGCAGATACTCTAGTCAACTTCTTAAATCTGCTTCTAATGAGTATTGTGGGTCCTTGTGCTCTGAAAGTCTCCTTCTATTACTATACACATACAGGTAAAAAGAAAAGACTTTTAGAAGAAAATAGGGAGGAAGGGAGAGAAAGAGGAGGGATAGTTCAACTTAAGAAACCCCCAAGCGTGGCTGCTTTTGTAGGGATGGAACTTCAATACAGGGAAAGCTCCCTCACCTTACAAGTAACAGCCCATGGATCCTGGACTCCAGATACTATTTGCAGAGATGCTGCTTGTCCTTGAACTTTAGGGAGGACTCTTCCTGCTGATGGGAAACTGGGGTAGAATCCATCAGGTTATACACACCACGTCTTGGGATCTAAACCAAATGGTGAGAAGCCCGGAGCTCTGACAGCGCACAGGTATCAAAGGACTTGAAAGATGTACCTTTGTTTTTGCAAAACCCACAGGGTGCCCCCAGGATTTGAAAGGAGCAACCCTCTTTTTCTAACTCACCCATGTTTAATTGTGAACTTTAAATATTATAACAGCCTCATATCTTTTGTCATCAAGATTTTTCTTTTTTAATTCAGTTTTTATAGAGCAGCCAAGGGCTAGATTGTGTTTATTAAATTGCAGAAGATAATGCATGTGGAAAATGTTTTGCAAATTGTAAAACACCATACACATGCTAGTCATTATTATTATCATTTATTAACCAATGCTGATTTCCATTAGGAAACTGGCGAGTGTATTTTCCATCGCCCTCAGCCTCATGTGCTGTTATTTTATGATGTGGAAGAAGTCAGGAAGAGAAAAAAGCAATAAACCTTCCATATGCCACATGCTATCAGAAAGAAATACAACCTCCATTTAAAGATTCATTCATTCATTCAGCAAATATTTATTGAACAGCTATTGTTTGTGAAAGTAATACATTGGTGAATTAAATAGTCTCCACTCCTAAAGACCTTCCTGCATTAAAGAAAGACATTTTTAAAGAGTAAATAATCAATTCATAATGACAAGTTCTGTTAAGTACTATATTTATCGAACAAATGAATAAGTAGTAAATGAATTAATTAATGGCTTCTCCACATAAGTGATATTTAAACCAAGAACTGAAGGAGGAATAAGATTTAGCCAGGAAAAGAGCTTGGGGCCTTTAAAGTGATGGGAAAGGCTACCAAACCCTGTGAACAGGGAAGAAGGTGATGTGAAGAACAGAGGTCAGCAGGTGGTGGACCCTGCAGAGCACCGCAGGCCACGGGAGGGTTCTTCTGGTTGGGGTGGCTAGCCTGTGAAACTTTGGCCCAGGAGTAACTTAATCTGATTTAAACTTTAAAAGGATCACTCTGGCTGTTACCTGAAGAGTGAGATTGGGGATGGGGGTAGGGAAACCGGGACTGAAGAGGAGGGATCACTTAACAAGCTACTGTAGGAGTGTAGACTAGTGAGCCTAGCAGCTTAGACTTGGGTGGAGGAAGTGTGGTTTGAAGTGAGCAGACATACTCAGGAGGTAATTTGGACTTAGAATTAAGAAGCTTTTAAGGATTGATTGGGAGGCAATGGAGATGCCAAAGATCCCTTTGAGGTTTCTAGCTTGAGCAATTGGATGGATGAACTTGGGAATACTAGAGGAGTTTAGGGCATAGGGTGAGCATAATTTTAACTTGAGAAATAAAAAGTACCTTGGCCAGGTGAGAGCAATGTGTCAGGTCATGAAAGTGGGATGAGTAAGGCATAGCACTGCAAAGTCAAATTCCTTCTGCTCTGTGATTCAGTTCACTTCAGTTCAGTCGCTCAGTCGTGTCCGACTCTGTGACCCCATGGACTGCAGCATGCCAGTCCTCCCTGTCCATCAGCATCTCCCAGAGTTTACTCAAACTCATGTCTGTTGAGTCAGTGATGCCATCTGACCATTTCATCCTCTGTCGTCCCCTTCTCCTCACGCCTTTAATCTTTCCCAGCATCAGGGTCTTTTCCAGTGAATCAGTTCTTTGCATCAGGTGGCCAAAGGTTTGGAGTTCCAGCTTCAGCATCAGTCCTTCCAATGAATATTCAGGACTGATTTCCTTTAGAATGGACTGGTTTGATCTTGCAGTCCAAGGGACTCTCAAGAGTCTTCTCCAACACCACAGTTCAAAAGCATCAATTCTTCGGTGCTCAGCTTTCTTTAAGTCCAACTCTCACATCCATACATGACTACCGGAAAAACGATAGCTCTGTGATTGATATCTAATAATGTCTTTTGAAAGCAGCTAGCATGGGTTAGGGTTCTCTTAACTTGCTAATAGACAGTACAACGTCACACAGAGCTCTTCTCCAGGATCAAGGACATTGGAAAAGCAGAAATACCCTTTTCATTCGTAGGGATAGAGTTCCAAGGTTCCCTGCATAGGCAGCATTATCATGCTGACTAATTTCTGATCAGTTGCTTAATTTCCTATAGGGCATTCCCCTTTTCAATCCTCTCTTGTTGTTACTGTTGTTTGGTCACTAAGTTGTTTCTGACTCTTTTGCGACCCCATGGACTGTAGCCCACCAGGCTCCTCTGTCCATGGGATTTCCCAGGCAAGAGTACTGGAGTGGGTGTCCATTTCCTTCTCCAGGGGATCTTCCCCACCCAGGGATCAAACTGTTTGGCAGGTGGATTCTTTACCACTGAGCCACCACAGAAGTCCCTCATTACTCTTACTCATTCTAATGATGTTTTGGAGACCTCCTCAATTATATGATAATAGTTTTCTTTTTTTCAATTGTGTTAAAATATACACAACATAAAATTTATCATTTTAGCCATTTTTTTTATTGTATAGTTGAGAAGTGTTAAGTACATTCACTGTTACGCAACCATCACCACCCTCCATCTCCAGAACTCTTTTCATCCTGCAAAATGGAAACTCTACTCATTAAACAATTACTCCCCATTTGCCCCTCCATACTCTCTAATAGTATTTTTCACTTGGATGTAACAGAGTTTATTGCTTAGAAAAAAAGATCTGCCTTGAGTTAAGGCACATTAGGCACTCTGCAGAGGAGAGGGGACCCAGCCAGACCTCTGTCCCTGGTGAACACCAGCCTTCGCTGGGGCTGTGCATCACGGCAGGTGGAGAGAGCAACAGAACCCCAGGAGGAACTGGAACTCGGAGGGTCAGAGCCCAGCTGCTGGGACAGCTTTCTCTTTCCACCGGAAGACTTCTTATAGTGCCTCTGAGACGAACATTTGGCATGTCTATGTTTTATATTTTAACAGCTCTATTGAGATATAATTCACATAAAATACATTTCACCAATTTAAATTATACAGTTCAATGTTTTTAGCATATTTATGGAGTTTTCAACCATCGCCCCCATCAACTCTAGGACATTTTCATTGCCCCAGAAAGGACCCCTGTGCCCACCAGCAGCCACTCCCCATCCTTTCCCAGCCCCCACCCTTCTCACTGCCCAGTGCTAGGCAACGACTAATGTGCCTTCTTTCTTTCTGGATTTGGCTACTCTGGACACTTCACATAGATGCAGTTGTACCCTATGTGGATTTTGACGACAAAATATTTTAACAGGAATGCACTGCTCTGTTGCTGGCACCTCCCTTATTAAGCAGTGAAACAACAGCCCTGACCCCAAATCACAGCCAGGTGAGCTGAGAGAATTGCAGGGTTAGAGGGGCTGCCAGAAACCCTCCCCCCTCCAGCCTCAGGGCTCCCCGGGGGCCAGGGAATCGGGGCTTCAGAGTCTCATCACTTTCCGAAAGCATAAAGGCCATTTCTTCTGGCCCTGGGGGGTCCCTGGGGCTCGGTGCTCCCAGAGATGCGGAAGCCTCAGGCCTACAAGCTTTCAGGTCACAATCCTTCACCTTTTGAAACAGACGGAGATTAGAGTAAGGGAGACTCAGGCTGGCGCTGAGAGACCAGGCTTATAGCAGAGCCGAGGGGGCAGAAAACCTCCCGAATGTGTCATGAAGGAACCACCAGGAACACAGTCCCCTAAAAATATTTCCCCACCGGCATGGGAATCCCTCAGATAGCAATTCTTTCCTTGGGGCGAATCATAAACTCTCCTTCTGGTACGTCACGCTTTAGTTTCCCAAGCACTTGGGCGCACGTTGCCTTAGCAATATCTTTCATTCTATTAGTTTTGATAGAGCACCATCCATCTGTTTCCTCGTAATGAGGTTGTTGAGGACCAGGCGCTTTGCCTCATTGGTGCTCCCAAAACACTTTACACGTACCTCTATTACAGCACTTAGGAACTTTTATTCTTGCTATTTGTTTACACAATCTATTCGCCCCTTTAGACTATCAGCTACTAGAGCAGAAGCTTCTAGGCCAGCACGTGGAGGATACTGGTAGGCAGGCAACGAAGAGCGCCTGTGTTCACCACCCGTCCCCCTTTTTACAGGAAGAAGGCAGGGCTTAATCCCGCAAGGATAGATAGTGGTGGACTGAAGAACCCCACTCAATAAGGCACGTGAACTCAGCTTTTGTAACTCTAGACCCAGGGCTTCCCACGAGCGCTTACAGACACATGTTCTGTGGTTTGTAGTTTCACAAGGGCATACATATATATAGTCTAAGTCACCTTCATAATAGCCTTTAAGGCAGGGACACAGTTTTAGAACTTGAGGTAGAACTTAGTGAATAGGAAAACAGACTCAAAGGTGTCAGGCAATTTACTGGGCAAGACAATCCAAAACAAAGGCTTTGCAGAACTGTATTTAAATGCTAGTTCTATCCCTTCTTGCTTATGACTTAACAGTTATTTCATCTCTAAAATAGGAATTGTAAACCCGGCCTTGGAGAAGATTCTGAGATTTCCAGATAAAGGAAATACATTGTTTTGGCTTGTATTAAGCATTACACAGAAGGTAACTATTATGATTGCCATCTTAAGGTTACATCTACATTTTCTAAAGAAGCCCTCTTCTCTTTTAGATTCTTCTTTTAAGATGTAAATACCCTGGGCGGGACAATACTTTAAGACTGGCATTTCAGAGCAGAAGGCATTAAGGTTGAATATTGAGGAGTTCTTCTCAAATTGCCAAGGGGATTGAAACCTGGGGGCTGGAGGTGACAAAGTGAGATTTTCTGACTTTATTGTTTTGGAGGTGGTCTCAGAGGGTGTAGGGAGTGGGGAGGTGGGGACTAGACTGCCTGGATGCTTTCCTGTGCAGCCCTGCCTCCATAATTCCGTAGGAGAGTGAAGTGAAGCTTGGACATACGGTACTTATGGCTCTGGAGAAAGTTCTGTGTCCTTGCACGCTGCTTTGAGGATGGGTAAGTGGGTGTCCAGAGTGATTATGAATCAGAGAAGCATGTGGGTCTGTTTGACTTTGATGGGTCAACACCTGCCTGCATGAGTCTCCTTTTGCGATGTTTGGAAATGAGGTCCTGGAAAATGAAGTGTTACCTCTTCCTGCCTTGGCCACACTTGGAATGAATAGCCTCGTCGCTCTGAATTCATTTGGTGTTTATGGGAATATCATATGTAGTTCTGTCGACGTTCCCTCGCCATTATAATGCAGTTACCATAGATAATGCTCTCTTAGTGCAATATGTTATCACCATTTTAACAACCTGACATACGATCGGCTCATATTATCACTTAAATGAAGCCATTAAGCAGCTAGAGGCTTCCAGGAGTCAGATGCAAGAGCATCCAGTGGACAAACCTGAGCCACTTCCAACACGGCCAACCTTTTCAGCCCTACCTGCAGGTCATCGGGCCAGCTGGCTAAGGGATTGTGAAACAGTTCCCTCTGAAGCTAACTTAGACGCCAGGCCCTGAGCTAAGAAAGGAACTCCTGCCTTATTACAACTCTTCTTTAATGCAGAAAAAATAAAAAATGGGTGCCTAAGAGCAAAGCAATGAGATGTAATCAAATTCACAACTCCAGCTACAGAGCTGAGTACTTTAGATCTGAGGGAGGCAGCAACTACACAGAGACCTGAAATTACACCTGAAATTACCTTGCCCGTGAGGTTTGATTTGAGGCATAGTAACAGCATCAACTAACATTTGCAAAATGCATGAGGTTGACAAACTCTTATCGCATATACTGTATTTTATTTGATCTTCAAAAGCACCCAGTAAGGTAAACTATTATTATCCCAATTTTCAGGTGAGGAGAGGGGTTATTTTCATCAAGCTAGCCTCATAGGATTATAGGAGGAGTACACAAAATAATGCCTGTGAAAAGCCTAGCATTTAGTAAGCACTCTCCACATATTTCTTTTCATTAACTGAGATATTTCAGTGGGAAGTTTCCTCTGTCCAAAATCATTTCTCCATCTCCCCCAAACTTAATCCCTAAAGCCCATCATCAGATCATCAGTCTGATTGGTATTTGATCCATGAAATGGGTCTGTTGTAGGAGTCTGGCCCCCCAAGTCCAGTTTTATGGGAGGAACTGACCAGAAATGGGAGGAACCAGTGACTTGGGAGTCAAAGAACTCGATCTAACTAAATAATTAAATTTCAGGATTAATGGGGTTTCATTTAAATACAAACTGGCAAGTGAATTTTACAAGAGGTGCCACTTACACAAGAAGATACTAAGAAGTCCAGAAATTTGAGAGGTTAGGAGAGAGTTTGAATTTTAAACTTCAGCAGTTGCCATATAACAATGAACAGAGGTCCCTGTGCTATACAGTAGGTTCTTATTTGTTATCCATTTTAAATATAGCAATATATAACGTTACATGGTAGACTGGATGGTAGGATAATTTGGGGGAGAATGGATACATGTATATGTACAGCTGAATCCCTTTGCTGTCCATCTGAAATCATCACAACATTGTTCATCAACTATACTCTAACACAAAATAAAAAAGTTTAAAAAATTAAATAACAAAATTGACAGTTTGTCCTCAGCTGGGACAACACAGACTTTCTTCTGAAGACTTTATTCTTTTTAGAGCAGTTCACAGGAAAATTGACAGCAAGGTGCAGAGAGTTCTCATATAACTTCTGGGCCCTGCACAGCATGGGTTTTTTTTAACCAGCTTCCAGGACTTGGGAGGTGAGACAGACAGAGAGTGAAGATCCCGTGATAGGAGCAAATGAAGAAACCCAACGAGGACACAGCGGTGGTGAGCCTGCAGGGCTTAGCAGAGGTCCTCCTAAGACCAGAGGCCACAGGGGCTCTCGTGGGAGCAGAAACACACTCTCTGTAAGCTGGCAAAGTGATGCCAATGCCAGCTGGGTTCATAGTCTCCTTAAAGCTTTAGTGAATTATGTCTGGAATCCTCCACACCCAAGACTGAATTCCACCTGGCCCTCCGCATTCTGAGCCGCTTCTCGGGTTTTGTCTCTTGCTTGGAGCTCAGTGTTATCCTCTCCAATTTTTTTTTTTTTTTTTAACCCTTCTTTGACAGTATATTGAATCATATAGGGGGTGGACGTGGGATTACAGTTTAGAGGGGCTCCTACCCTCTGTGCGACTTTATCTCACTGCTGATCCCCTCATGCCCTTCTTTCTTAGAATCAGTACGAGGTTCATCTTATGGGACATAGACCTGTCTGCTTCTCTTCAGGGATGACTTCTGTAGCCCCAGACTGTTCTCAACCTTGGCCATGCCTATCTTGGGGAATCCCAAGTGGATTTACATCCAACCATTCTTATATGCTTTTTATTTCCATTCTGTATCTCCATTTCTATTTTATTTTCTTTTTTTTTCACAAGGCCAGAGGGGAGAAAAGAGGACGCTGAGAGGAAGTTAAAGAGCACTGCAGGAAGCTATGGAGAAGGCACTGGCAACCGACTCCAGTGTTGTTGCCTGGAGAATCCCAGGGACCGCGGAGCCTGGTGGGCTGCCGTCTATGGGGTCGCACAGAGTAGGACAGACTGAAGCGACTTAGCAGCAGCAGCAGCAGCAGGAAACTATCTCTACTTTACAATCAAGGTCGAACACTGATAAATTGTAAATAGCGTTCACCTGCGGATGAATACCCTGGCGGAGAGAGACTAAGGCAGCAGACCGATTCTGGCAGGAGGGATATGCAGCGTGCTTAAGAACCAGCGTGGGAGAGAGGAGTTGCCGGCCGCGCAGTCCGGGAGGTCACGAGGTGCAAGCTCCTCCCTCCAGACACTTCCATCCTGGGCTCATTTTACAGTTCGTCTGAAGAAAGAGGTACCGGGAAGGACGACCTGGGACAACAAATCCAGTGCGCCATCCTGGGTCTGGTGGAGATCAGGAGGCACTTTGGTGTGTCTGACAAAGGGGGCCCTTCCTTGAAAGGGGATGCTCCTCAGCCACTGGACAGGGCACGGTAGAGAAGCCAGAAAAGGTGGTCATCCCTGTCTGCGGTTAATGGGGTAAAAAAGGGCACTTCCTTAGCTCTGCAGCCTGTACCTTCACGTAAATTGAAACAGACAGAATTACCATTGATACAAATTAAAAACAAATAAAAAGGGTACACGGAGCTGATTCTGGGAGTTCAAACTCCATTACCAGCTGATTTACTGAGCAGTGACCTGTGATTGTTGGGGGGAGGGCGGGAGGAGCAAGGAGTCTCTGTGAATCCCATCAACCCCATTGCCATGTGGCACACTAGTCAATAAGCTATTTAATTTAATGGGAAATGGTATTGACGAGCCAGAGAATGCAACTCACAAAAGATGCAGCTGCAAGGAGCAGATAAAGTCTTCAACCCAGCCTCACTCTTGGGGTATCCACCCCTTAGCATCTCCTTTGTCAAATTCAGAGGAGGGACCCGTGGGATTGGGGGGATCAGGGCCCCAAGGGGATGGTGCTTATGTAGGATTACCAACACTGAGAGATGGAGTCAGCGAGGGGTGGACTGGCAGGGAGATTGGGAAGAAAATTGGAAACAGGTCTTCTGAACTGAGGACAAAGTCGTTAATGACCTTTCAGAGTGAAGGCAGTCAGCAAGGGGAAGGCTAGTAATTCCAGAGGCAAACCCATCAGCTACATCCCAAGAGGAGAACGAGCCCATCTGTTTGTTTTATGGGCCAGATCAGGGTGAAATGCTACCAGAACCAGAAGCGTTCTTTGGCCAACACAGAACTGAGGCAGAAAAAACCAAGCCAGTCGCACGTACCATCGGGGCCTACAGCAGGAAGACAGGGGAGTTTTTTTAGAAAGGGAATGGACATGTAGAAAATTAGGACTGGAAGGGACATAGGAAAGAATCCAGTCTAATGTCCCCCCACTGTATTTGGGAAAGGGAAGTGAGGAATATAAGACAAAAGAGACAAGGAGGTGGGGCTGGGTCCTTCACCCCACGTTCAGTGAGATTCCCAATGCTGGAACGAGTGTAACAGATACAAGCCAACGGGTAGGACTTGGATCAGCCTGAGCACACCCTGAGCTTTAAGATCTGAGCTCTAAAGCAGGGGTCCCTAACTTTTGGGCCGTGGACCATGCAGGGGTCCCCAACCCTCAGGCTATGGACTGGTCCTGGTCCATGTTAGGAACCAGGCCACACAGCAGGAGGTGAGAGTCTCTTTCTGTATCTAAATTTCCTTTTCTTACAAGGATACCAGTCAGAGTGGATTAGGGCTCCTCCCCAATGACCTTGTTTTAATGGAATCACCTCTTTAAAGGTCCTACCTTCAAATACAGTCACATTCTGAGGTTCTAAGGGTAATAGGCTTTTTGAGGGGACACAACTCAGCCCATAACAAGCCCTTAAATTAAATAATTGGCTGTGTATAGAAGTGGGGAAAAAAAAGTTTCCATTCTTGTAGAGCTTACTATCATGAGCAAGAAGATAGTGATCAAAAAGGAAGTATGAAGAACGTTGTAGTCTAGTCGCCAACTCACGTCCGACTCTTTGCAACCCCAGGGACTGTAGCCCGCCTGGCTCCTCTGCCGCTGGGATTCTCCAGGCAAGAATACTGGAGTGGATTGCCATTTCCTTCTCCCAGGAATGTTCCCCACCCAGGGATCGAACCGGCATCTCTTCTGTCTCCTGCACAGGTGGGTTCTTCCAGTAGCACCATCATGTCTTACTCTTTGCAACCCCATTGACTGTAGCCTACCAGGCTTCTCAGTCCATGGGATTTTCCAGGCAAGAGTACTGGAGTGGGTTGCCATTTCCTTCTCCAGGGGATCTTCCTGACCCAGGGATCGAACCCAGGTCTCCCGCATTGCAGGCAGATGCCTTATCCTCTGAGCCACCAGGGAAGCCCTTGGGATTACATAACACAGGGTAAAAGGGATTGCGAGTGATGAGGAAGTGCTTGCTGTTTTTCGTAAGATGTCCAGTGAAAGCATCTCTGATACATTAAAAGTTACACAGTGACCTTAAAGCAGTCAGGAATCAAGCCAGATTTATATCCATATAGGAAAAAAGAAAATAGAGCAAAGTTTTAGACTAGTGTCACACGTGGTAAGTCATAAAAACGTTTGTCTTCATCATCGTCATCGCCACCACGGTTTTCCCTGTCACTTTTCCCACACCTATTCTGCTTCAGTTGCTGGAGACCTACCTGCATCTTCAGTTTGTGAACAGTTTCCACCAGGACTGACCAAGTTCACGGACGCGCTATCCTGCCAGCAGGTTTCGTCTGGAGATGGTCTTGAGGCTGTGTGTTCCACGCATAACATGCTCCATGGGACCGAGCCCCTTGTGCAAGCTGTGCCTGTCCCAGTGTCCCAGGAATCCCTACTGTGTGGCTTGTATTTATATAACGAAGCTGTAAGAACCCCAGCTTCTCTCAGATGGTCTATCTCCCAGGCAGGACTGAAGTTCAGCCCTTAGCAAATAGTTCACACTATTTGTTCAGGGCCTAGCTTCCCGACACCCTTGAAGTTCTTTTCTCTAGAGCAGTGGTTCTCAGTCAAGGGAGCAAACGTAATTTTTCACCCCTAGGTAACACTGAACAATGTCCGGAGACACTTTTTTCATGGTTACAATTTGTGGGGTGCTCCTGGTATCTAGTTGGCCAAGGTCAAGGATACCACCGAACAGCTCACATGGCCCAGGATAATTCCTGCAGCAAAGAAATATCCAGCCCAAGCTGTAAACAGTGACATCATTCTGGCTGAGAGACCTGGAATGAAAAGAAGGCACCAAATGCCAAACACAGAGCAGAGTAGGGAAAACAGGAAGGGATGTGCACCGTAGGGCGAAGTGCCTCCTTAGTGTGGGGTCTGCCTTCCCTGATCACCCCATCCCTTTCCTTTCCCTCCACACCCCGTCCTTGTCCCAATGGTCCCAGGCAGTGCCTGGAGGGCTTCCGTTAGACGGACCACCAGGAGCTACAACCCTGACCTCTGGTCTTGCTCCCAGTCTGCCTTCCCACTGCCCTCCAGACCTTACCTCCTGGGACACGCTTCAGACCAGCATGGCTCCGCACATGCTGGAATTCACAGACCCCTGAAGGTACTAAATGCTGTAGCTTCACTTCTCACAGGAGCGACTGACAGCTGCGTGTCTCTCGCCTGAAGTCAGGCTCAGTGCCAGCTCCCCGTCCTTCCCTGGGATGGCTACAGCTGAGTCCGAATCAGTGCACCATCAGTCCACAGACGATGCTGGGAGGCTGTCACCAAGGAGGTCAGAAGGTCAGCCACGCCTTGCACACCATAGTCAGATCAGAGCTCTACCTCGGAAAGAATGTAAAGGCCAACTTCACAGAGCAATCCCACAGTCCAATAGAACAGAATCTATTACAACAATTTCTGCTATGTAAACTCCTTTTCCACTCCCCAAAGGCTTGAGAAACTTCCCTTTTTCACCTTAAGTAAAGAAACACCCAAAAATGTTCTTTAAGTTAAATCAGCTTTCCTCCTGAGACAAGGAACATCTGTCCCTGGCCCTGCCTTTGAGCAACAGCCCACCCTGGGCAGTGGGTGAAGTGATGGAATGATGGAGGGTTTTCGTGTTCATGAGTCAGAGGACAATGGGACAGGGACTCACCAGCCCCAACAGGGTCTGAGAGTTTTGGTGATCCCCACAAGTCTGGAACCCAGACTCCCTGCAGACAAGCGTCTATGGCAACAGATAGCATCCGAGAGATGACAGTTGTGTTCTGAATGCCACAAGCATTTCAGGAACCAATAAAGTAGGGACGCTTGACGATGGGGGGCAGGGAGGGAGAGATGATATTGGAATGGAGAGAATGTGTAGTGAGTTTGAAGCCAGGTTATTTGTAAAGCCGGTAGAGTTTCTCCCAAAAGGGCAGATGTAAACGAGAAAAAGAGCAGACCAACGGCTAAATAAACATGAAAAGTTGGGGAGAGGAAGAGGCAGGCAGCCCGAGGCAGAGCATCCTGGGTGTGGAGTTGCTCCCTACCCTCCGCTTTGTCCTTCTTATCCTCACCCAGAAAGGATGCTGTTGCTTCTCAGAAAAGGTTAAGGAATTGTCCTGAATGCAATTATGGTAGCAAAGAAAAAGGGAGAGAGAGATTATGTACCAGCCTTCCAATCTTGAGAAACTCTGTGCCGAAGGAGGAGGAAAGTACTGGACGTGTGATCAGGAGGCATAGACGCAAGTTCCATCACCGTTACTTTTGGCCACCTCATCCTGGCCAATGAGGGACCTCTGTAAACTGTGGTTTCTCCACCACAAACCCATAATAACCACTCTGCGTCCACCAGAACCCATTCTGAGAACCAAATGAGATAACTGTGAATACGTTTTGTAAACAGCAAACATTAAACCAGCCTTTCCCATAACGTTCCCTATCGAACATTAATTCCATGGGAGAGTAGTAAGATCCTCAATGCACAAAGCAAAACAAACAAAAGACAGCCATCAAGCTAAAGGGCTCCTGTTTTAATTGTGAGGTTTGGGAAGGTCTTTCCAGAACTAAACTGCCTGGGATCTTTTACTGCTGAGTGTCTCGCATGACTGACGTTGCAGAGCGAGTTTGGGAAATGTTTCCCTGTAGAGATATCAGGAATGTTCCCTCTCTCCTTGGCTGTCGCATCAGTGACGGGACTGTGCAGAGGCGAGGGGTCAGGCTGCCCTGGCAGAGAGAGAAAGGGGCCTGAGGACTTGCTGCTCCTTGAGTGTGTCAAACACATTTCAAGGTTTGAGAACCCCTCGCTTTCTTAGGAAGTACAGACCACACGTTCTGGGTGGAATTGTGCCCCAAAAGGAATGTTGAGTGTCTAACTGCTGGTACTCTACATGTGACCCTGTTTCAACATAGAGGGCTTGGCAGAGGTAATCAAGTTAAAATGGAGTCCTGAGGAGGGGCCCTAATCCAAAACGGCAGTCATCCTTATGCAAAGGGGGAAATTTAAACACAGAAGCAGGCATCAGGAGATAAGCAAACGGTAACGTGCCACGGAAAGATGAAGACAGAGATCTGGGCGATGGAAATACAAGCCAAAGATCACCAGCAAACCACTGGAAGCCAGGGAGGAGGCACGGGACTCCCTCGCAAACTTCAGGAGCAACCAACCCCACTGACACCGTAATCTGGGACTTCTGGCCTCCAGAGCTGTGAGACAATGCATTTCTGTTGTTTAAGACACCCAGTTTGTTGCACTTTGACATGGCTTCTTTAGGAAACGAATACCCCACACCTCCTCTAAAGAACCTGCCAACCCTGCGTCAACATTTACAAGGGCCTGACAAAGAGCTGGAACTCAGAATACAGATGATGTTCAAGTTGGGCTCTGTTTAATAAAATTGCAATAAGATCTGCTGAAATTCCTGAGGCTTTTATTTTCCCTCTTGAGCTCAAAGTAAACCATGTTTGGAAAACTAAGAAACTCAAAAATGAGCTGTCTTCTTTGGGAAATACTTGTACTCATTCAGAGGAGGGTAAATGGGATGGTGTGCGTTAGCAATAGTGGAGACAGTCAGATCGCGTCAAGAAATACCGGACCGAGCCGTGGCAGAGAAGAGGGCCAGGTGTTTGCCCAGCAGGACTGCTCTGTGGGGTCGAGACGTAAAATGCGACGGTGGTGGCCAGTATCTGGCACGGAATGCATGTCTGAAAAGAAAGAGGAAACCATGGTAGTCTGAGCCTGAGTAGCTTATCACTGAGTTTTATATAAAACTTCAATTAATTTTAACCAATCCGTTTTCTAAGAATTAAAAGGGTTAGTCAAAGTGCTATTTGACAAGACATTTTTAAGAAATTGCTTTTTCCTAAGATACCGATCCTTGCAAATATTTAAACATGTTGTTACATTTCTCTATGAGTTCTAACAGGGTCAAATATTTTCCCTCTAATGGGAATGTTTTCTGTGCCAATAGCGTAAATGCCGTCTTTAAATTGTATTTGCTGGCTTTTACTTTTAGGGAGTGTCATTAACACTCTGCCATTTCCCCAAATTTTCTGATGTACTATATTGAGAAAACACTTTATTTGTAAACTCTGGAAAGTGAAGAAATACTATGGACAGAAGAGCAGCTTCTGTTTTGTCCAGACTTCTAGGAAGCTCCAAGCTAAATTAAATGTTCAATATCAACAATTAAATTTTTTGCTTCCTCTACTTTTTTTTGAGTTCATGATTTTTATTTTCTACTTCAATGTTAAATGCCTCATTTTTTCATTAGCAGCATGATTTTTATTTTCCACTTCTATTTTAATGTCCTATTTTATCATTAGCTCTCTGAAGTTAGTCTTCAATCTCTTTACTGAGCTCCAAATAGCAAATATCCAGCTTTTTAGGACATATATCTGTCCAGTCTGGATATCTCACAGAAGCTCAAGACTACATTCAAACTCATGCTTTTATTTTTCCTTCTAAAACAGAGCGCACATTCTGCTTTTCTGTCTTGGTGATCGTCATCACCAGTTTCAGTCATTTCCCTCTTTTTAACTACCCACACTCACTCCATTACTATCCTGTTGAATCTGACTGTTTCTCACATCAGTTTCTGGGCTGCATCTATCTTTATTCAGGACTCCCTGGGTCACCATATTGCTTCCTAATACGTTTCCCTTCCATTAAGTTTATTCTTTAAAAAATTAAATAATGTCACTCACTATTAAGAATTCTTCCGGGCTTGTTCTCTTTGTGAGGATGGACTTAGGCTCCTTTAGCATGGCACACAAGGTCACCTCTCCAGCTTAGTATGGTACCCAGGCTCACCTCCTCGGCCTCAGGACCTCCAGGTGAGTCACATGCTCACCTCCATAGCATCAGGTCTCTTAGCACGGGACTCAGGCTCACCTATCCAGCTTCAGGCTGCACACATTCACACCTCTGCTGGCTCAGTTTCACTTCATTTTAGACTTATAATTTATGTCCCAGATATTTTTGAATCACCTCCAAGTTCACAATGAGACTCTATCTCAAATATACAAAATCTCTGAGCCTCCCTCTTCAGGGTCAGTATTACTACTGTTAACTATCTCAACAGCTGGCTCAACCAGAAACAACAGTGTCTCCACAAAATCAAGGGTCAGAAGAAAAATTAACTTCAGGCCTTTGGACTTGCTGATTTCTTTTCCTTGAACAGCATTTTCAAACCCAGTTCACCTAGATAATTCTTCTTTGTTCTCTGAGACTCAGTGCAAGCATCTCTTCCTCTACAAAAGTTTTTGCTATTTCTTGTTTCTCTTTAGGAGCTGTAGCTTCTGGCCTGTGTGCCTCCAATGTATCTTTTACATGCTCCTACTAGAGCTCCTACATGTATGTAACTGTATGTTACCTTATCTCTACTTAACCATCACCATGAACACACTAAATTTTAAGTTCCTTGCCTTGAAAGCAAGAACGATTTTGCATCACTTCTATCCCCAGAATCCAGAACAGTGATATCACATAATGTGAATTCAGTAGAAAGTTTTCCCAGGAAATGAACAAATGAGAACCTTCCTGGAATTATATGAGATATAATAGCTAAATAAAAAGGTCAGTTCAGTTCAGTCACTCAGTCATGTCCCACTCTTTGTGACCCCATGGACTGTAGCACGCCAGGCTTCCCTGTCTATCAACAGCTCCCAGAGCTTGTTCAAACTCATGTCCATCAATAGCCTTTAAAATATAAGGCCATACCTGGTACAAGTGATCTACTTACTACTGATCTACTTTATTGCAAAGTAATATGTGCCCACGAATATGCCTACTACTAACACCATGGGGTTCCCTATGTAAACTGCATGCAATTAACTAAAATAGGTTTCACTTTCTATACAGCAAAGCCTTAGAGTAAATCACTGGCTGTAAAGACAAGGTCTCTATGCCTCAGAGAAGTTTATATCTAGATATAAGATATAACTCTATTCTACAGATAAAGAAAATGAGACATTGAAAGAATAAATAACTTGTACAAGGTCACTCAGGGAATAAGCGTAGGAATAAGATTCAAATGTGGGCAGTCTGCCTCCCGATTCAGACTACTTTCCACTTCTATGGACTATAAGATATTACAGGGAAATCTTAAAACATAACATCGTCTTTAGCTCAAAGTTGTACTGTATGAGAGCTACAGGAAGCCAGAGAAGTAGATGGAACACTGCATCGTGGAAGAGCTAGTATTTAAGTTGGTCTGAGCAAATCGGTTCCAACATACAAAGGAAAAGGAAAGGTATTCTCAGAAGGGGACATAGCATAAACTAAGGCTCATGCTCAGGCAAATCTTGCAAAACGTAACAAGAGTACTAAGTAGAAAGCTATTAATTATTCAGAGACAGTAAGTGCTAAATAGTCTTAATCTATTTTCTCCCAGTTTTATTTTTCTTTTAAATGCCAAGTTTTCGTGTTATTTTTCAAAACTGAGATTAGACCATATGCACAATATTGAATCCTACTTTTCTTTAACTTGTGTACTATCATAAGCATTTTCTTCTTATTATAAACTATTTGTAAGTATTATTTTTAATAGCCACCTGATCATTAAATGGATATATGATAATGTAATTAAACTTTTTCCTGTTGTTGAATGCTTAAAGTCCTGTACTATTTGTTTGGATTGGAAATGATGCGACTAAGAACATCTTTGTCCATAAGGTTTTTACATATTTACTCTTATATCCTTGTGATACAATTACACAAGTGAAACAAATTCTCTTAAATTACACAAGTGGAATTCCTAGGTCTAAAGTACTATTATTTTACTGTTTTCCCCTCATGCTGCTGCTAAGTCGCTTCAGTCGTGTCCGACTCTGTGTGACCCCATAGGCAGCAGCCCACCAGGCTCCCCCATCCCCGGGATTCTCCAGGCAGGAACACTGGAGTGGGTTGCCATTTCCTTCTCCAATGCAGGAAAGTGAAAGTGAAAGTGAAGTCGCTCAGTCGTGTCTGACTCTGTGCGACCCCACCGACTGCAGCCCACCAGGCTCCTCCATCCATGGGATTTTCCAGGCAAGAGTACTGGAGTGGGGTGCCATTGCCTTCTCCATTTTCCCCTCACATAACTAGACTAATACTTGCTGGAAATAAGGGATCAGAGTTAAATGAATTAAAGTTGCTGTCCTCAGGAACTGACTTTCTAGAGGAAAAACAAATAAATAAACATAGACAAATAAACAAAATCCAGTTGGGAAAATGTCTTAATTGAAAGAAGTATAAGCAAAAGCCATGGGACCAAGTGAAATGAACAACATCTCTGCTGGGAAACTATGGAACAGTGTCAGAAGGAAGTGACTTCTGAAATATATTCTTATCAGCTTAATCTGAGCCTGATTTGGGGGAGACAAATGTAATGTCTGATCAAGTTATTTCAGAACCATTAGGAGATTTGAAGCTAGTGCTACCAACCCAGAAGGAGTCTGACGATTATATATTTTTTAAGATGCATTTGCCTGCATTATTAACTACATTTCATCATAACTATTAACTCATATAACCAAATTACTAGATGCAAAATTGAGGAAGCTCAGTGCTTTGCTGGCTTCACTCAACTCTGTATCATTTGGGGAAAAGTGAAAGAAACAGGAAAGAAACAAGAAATTGTTTGTGTTTTGGATGATTCTGGAAAGAGCACCTTGTTATAAACCACAGAGAAAAGAGAGGGGGAAGCACCAGCTTTCCTAGGTCTCTTTCCTTCATGCTCACCCTCTAGGCCAGAGGTTTCCAGACTCAGTTTATGGCCTTCTTAGTGTCTCAGTAATTGCTTTCATGGCATCCCTAAGCCAGAGGAAATAGCTAACTGTTCCATTTATCAAGCAGTTAGATTAAATACATACCTAACTAAAGTTAGGTTAAATACTTAATGATATTTAATGTCCTAAAAACATAGTAGCCATTTGAAAAATAATGCACATTAATTGAAAGAAGAAATTATTTGCACTTTATTCTTAGGTAACTGCAGTCACTTGCAAAGGAGACCTGTGCAGAATTCTCAAACCTTGGAATCAGATCAAATATCACCACTCTTGCCTCTTGATCTGCATCGATCTTAACATAATACTTACCTTTTATCATAACGGCTGCCATAAACACAACTTCACAAAGATACGATAGCGCCTTGCTGATGGGAATGTAAAGTGGGGCGGCTGCTGTGGAAACCAACGTGGTGGTTGCTCAAAAAAACGAAACCCAGAATTACTGCCACGTGATCCAGTGATTCTGCTTTGGGGTGTCTGCTTGAAAGAATTGAAAGCAGGGATTTGAACAGAAATATATATATCAATGGTTCAAAGCAGCATTATTCACAACAGCCAAAAGGTAGAAACAGCCTAAGTATCATTGACAAATGAGTCAAGAAAATGTGGTGTATATACATATGTGTGTGTGTGTGTGTATAATATATATAGAGAGAGACAGAGAGAGAGAATATTATTGACCCCAGAAAGAAACGCCAATGCACACTGCAACATGGATGAACCTGAAGACATTGTTGAAAGTGAAATAAACCAGGCACAAAAGAACAACTGTTGCATGATTCCACTTACCAGCTGAGCCACAAGGGAAGCCCCATGATGTACCAGCAGTCCTCAGATTCATAGAGACAGACAGTAGAGTGGTGGCTGCCAGGAGCTGAAGGGAGGGGAGAATGGGGAACTGATGTTTAGTGGTACAGAGTTCAGTTTGGGATGATGAACAAGTTCTCAAGATGGATAGTGGGCATTTTGCACAAAATCTTGGACTGCAAGGAGATCCAAACAGTCCATCCTAAAGGAGATCAGCCCTGGGTGTTCATGGGAAGGACTGATGCTAAAGCTGAAACTCCAATACTTTGGCCACCTGATGTGAAGAACTGACTCATTGGAAAAGACCCTGATGCTGGGAAAGATTGAGGGCAGGAGGAGAAGGGGACGACAGAGGAGGAGATGGTTGGATGGCATCACCGACTCAATGGACGTGGGTTTGGGTGGACTCTAGGAGTTGGGGATGGACAGGGAGGCCTGGCGTGCTGCGGTTCATGGGGTCACAAAAAGTTGGACACAACTGAGCAACTGAACCAAACCGAACCGAACTGAACTTGCACAAAAACATGGCTGTACTTAATTCTATTGAACTGTACACTTAAAAATGGTTAAAAGAGTATATTTTATGTGCATTTCACTGCAATAAAAACGCCCCCCAAAAAAAAGAAAATGTGATGCCATCAGAAGAAATGCAGTACTGTCGAATGCTGGAGCACAAGCAACCTGGAGCTGATAGCTTGCCTAGGGTCTGACCACGCTGACTTTCATTGCATTTCCTCAAAAATTTAAAACATTCAGTGAGTGAGTTTGGGGCCATATTCTGGGATGCCTTGGCAGCTTTTACAAACATCTATATAGGTCACGTTCTCTACCTTAACACTTATCCCTTCTCCTCTGGGTAGTTGTAGACAAAAGGGCATGGAAGGAAGCCACACAGCTGTTTCACCCCTGACTAGCTCTGTGCTCTTAATACAACCACCTCTCTCACCCAGAGCTCCCTCCTTCAATGAAGATAAGACTTTCCAAAACGCTTTACAAAAATCTAAAACTATCTTGTTACCAAATAAAAGCTGTATTGTTACCAAATAAAAGCTGTATTAAATCACCAGGTAAAAGCTATATTAAGTTCTATATCTTAATACCACTCATGGGACACAGAAAAAGCAGGGTTCTTCTACCGTGCTTTTGTGGAAATCCTCAAAACGGTGATGTAGATCCTGCCCAGTGGAGTCAGGCAGGCAGGCCGCCCTCCCCACACTGCTCACCGCCTTCATCTCCCTGACTCTCTACTCCTGTCATCTTCAGCTTCTCTCTGTTCCAAACTCATCCTCAACTTCCCTCTCTAAGCCTTTCCCCATGCTCCGCCTCCTACCTAAAAATTTGTCCCCATTCCCCCCTCTGTTTACCTAAGAAATCCCTGCTTATTCTTTCATCCCCCACCTGTCCCTGTCGTTGGGAAGCCTTCCCTGATGTCCTAGACCAAGCGTCTGGGATCGCTTCTTTGTGATTATTGTATGATGTCTTCCTCTCCAGCCTATGAGCTCTTTGAGGGCAGACACTACACCCATCCTTCCCTCCACTGGGTCCTCAGTGGCCTGACACGGGTCCTGGAATATAGTAGCTGCTCAATTAATTTTAGGAGTTCCTCATTCACCAGAAATGTCGAGATTCATACAACTGAAGCTGAGACAAAGGAAAGCAACTGACTATGTTGCCGTGAGTTGACTTTATTCCTCATTCATCTGAAGGCTATTTTTTTTTTTCTTTCTCTCCTTTTTCTCTTTCTTAATATTCCCTTCTCTCTCCTTTCTGGCTCTTAGTACTCTCATACCAGTGCATGCTAAGTCACTTCAGTCGTGTCCAACTCTCTGCCACCCCAAGGACTGTAACCCACCAGGCTCTTCTGTCCATGGAATTCTCCAGCAAGAATAATACTGGAGTGGGTTGTCATGCCCACTGCAGATCTTTCTGGCTCTTAGTACTCTCATACCAGAGACTGAGAAAAAAGTGCTGTTCTGGGAATCTGAAGGGGACAGGAGGGAGGAGCTTTTCTTTCTTTGGGACACAAAAGGAAGAGAATTCCTGTATTTAAAAGGTGTCTTTGGACAAGTACAAAATTCGGCCATCTCTCCTCTTCTCCCAAAGTGTAAGCAAGTCTCTGCCTCCTTTTTGTGTTAATATCCATGCAAAGAGATCTTCAGAAGCAGTTGGGGGGAAGGGAGGTTGGAAGGGAAGGGTCTCCTCCTAAGGCTGGCAATATTGACTTCCCAGGGAGCTCCCAGTGCTCACCCCCCACCTCTTGTTATCAGGAGCCTCCGATGTACCAGGGCTGGATAAATCACTTTACTCACATATCCTCTACTTCTTACCAAGAGTTATATCCTCAGAGATATCACTGCGCCCATTTTACTGAATAGGGAAATGGACTTTCAGAGTGGTTAAGCAGTGCTCCTAAGGCTAACCCACTAACTTGGTCCTCAGGGTAGCAGGACATCTCTTCCCGTTTTCCTTCTCCCTGGCCTCCATCGCATGCCCACTCCATTTCAGCTTCTGGAAGGAGAAGCATAGCGAGGATTTCCCCTTGGGAGCCCACTCATTTTCTTGGGTGCTGGGGCTTATGCAGAGTTTAGAGTGCCTGTGATTCTGTCTGCCACTTAACTGAGATTAGCTGGAAGCAATCTACTTAAAGTTTAAGCATCAACTTATCACTTTGTTAACTGCGCATTCATTTTCCCGGGGATGGTTAACTTTAATGGCAATGGAGAACTGAATCATGTGGCAACAGGTTCGGTGACATGTGGGAGCCAGAAGGGAAGTGAGAGGCCTTCCCCATCACATGCTGTGTGGAGGGGGCTCTGATGTAAAGAGCTGGATTGATTGTCTGCCTGCAATTTCCCCACAGGGGACAGACAGGAAGACTCTCATTCTGTTACCCCGTGATTGACATCAAGAGCTCACTCTCCTCGCAAGGCAGGATGGCGTCTGAAAGAATGAGCAAGGCAGGGAGATGGGGTCAGGATTTCCTCCAGCCACAAGAAACTCGGAGACACACAGGCTATCAGAACCTGCCTGCTAGAAGGGATCTCTGTGCTCATGCAGTCTCATCACTTCATTCTACAGAAGAGGAAACCAAGGCCCAGAGAGGGACAGAGGCCTGTCCAACAACACACAGCAGGTCTTAGAATAGAAGCAGACGTATTGCCCCATCTCTCACCTTCCAAGAATCTCTTGAATCCTCAATGGCAAACAAAGTACAGCTTGCTTAATTCCTCAAACTAGGTTTTCTGGACTTGTAACAAAAAGCATTCTTTGATTGTATGCCCACGTGGTTTCCTGTTTTCTCCCAAAGAAGCAAAACTTTCCTTTGAGAAAATTAACAGGCTCACAAGTTCTTGAATTCCCATAAGTTCCACCCACCCCCCAACTCTCTGTAAGGACTATTAGGTACAATCTTCTTTTTGTCATACGTTCTGATTAGGTACAGAAGGCTGAGACGTTTTAACTTAGTTAATGATGGATGACGCAATGAGAGGAGAAAGGTAGGTATGAGAGACCCTACAAATCCAGAGAAGTAGGCCTGACTAAGGAATCTGGTACTTCAGTCTTCATCCAGATAGCTGATTTTAAAATGTTTCCCTGGGACTCCCCTGGCAGTCCAAGGCTTAAGGCTCTGAACTTCCACTGCAGGGGCCACAGGTTTGATCCCTGGTCAGGGAACTAAGATCCCACATGATGGGTGGTACAGTCAAAAAAAACATAAATAAATAAAAATATTGCCTTCTTTGGCAGTTTCAGAGTGCCATGCTCGGGCTCAGCTTCAACCAGCCAACTTTTCTCACCAAGTATCCATCCTAAGTCAGGCAAGTTTCTTTATGGGCATCTCCAATGTCTCACGTCCATTTATAAAATGTATACTGAGCCCCTACTACACATATGACATTGTCCAATATTCCGGAAATAAAAGGGGAAAAAAAGAGATAAATCCTATTGAATAGCTTGCAGAGTCTGATACAAAGTAGCATCTTTCAGTCTACAAGTACTGATCAATTTGTAGATCATGAAATACATTTATAGGCTGTGAACAGAATTTTCTTTTAATGAAATGATGGTATTCCTGCCTCTATGTGACTCATTCAAAAGCAGAGACATTACTTTGCCAACAAAGGTTCGTCTAGTCAAGGCTATGGTTTTTCCTGTGGTCATGTATGGATGTGAGAGTTGGACTGTGAAGAAGGCTGAGCGCCGAAGAATTGATGCTTTTGAACTGTGGTGTTGGAGAAGACTCTTGAGAGTCCCTTGGACTGCAAGGAGATCCAACCAGTCCATTCTGAAGGAGATCAGCCCTGGGATTTCTTTGGAAGGACTGATGCTAAAGCTGAAACTCCAGTACTTTGGCCACCTCATGCGAAGAGTTGACTCATTGGAAAAGGCTCTGATGCTGGGAGTGATTGGGGGCAGGAGGAGAAGGGGATGACAGAGGATGAGATGGCTGGATGGCATCACTGACTCAATGGACGTGAGTCTCAGTGAACTCTGGGAGTTGGTGATGGACATGGAGGCCTGGCATGCTGCGATTCATGGGGTGGCAAAGAGTCGGACATGACTGAGTGACTGATCTGATCTGATGTGACTCATTGGCCAGTGGAACAGTAGCAAGCATGACGTAAACAGTGACTTTAAAATTGTTTAAGCTTTGGAACTTGCCCTCTCCTGCTGCCATTGGGAACTCTGAGATGATCAGCCTGTGCAAGAACCAAAATACATGCCTCAGTTGCCTGTTCCCCAGACTGCAAACCTGATGTGTGAGCAAAGCCCACCCAGAACCAAGCAGCCTCTCCCCTCACCTAGCCAACCCACCAGCTGACCACAGATCCATGAGCAGGCCTGGCTGAGATCAGCTGAGCTTTGCCCAGTGCGGAAGAGGGCTTTTCAACCTCAGCATTACTGACATATGAGGCCAGATAATTCTTTGTTTGGGGGATGTTCTGCACAGTATAGGATGTTTAGCAGCATTTCTGGCCTTCACCCACTAAATGCCAGCAGCATCCACCACCACAGTGATAAAAATAAAAAAACCTTGACACAACCATGTGCCCCCCAAAAGGCAAAATCACTCCCAGTTGAGATCTACTGGCCTAGGAAAAAAACACCCAACAAAATTATGAGCAAATGACACTGTTGGTGTTTTAAGCCACTCAGTTTTGGGTCCACGATACAACCAAAACTATCTGGTAAAGAAATAGGCTAGAATAGGATAGATTAGGAAACATGCCACTCAGCAAAGGAGAGTGCTATATTATAGAGCTCACCTATATAATTCTATATATTCTATTATATTCTATATATATATCACCTATTATATTCTATATAATATAATATATTATATTATATCATGAGTGTACCAGTTGATAATGTAAAATTTATTTTTTGGTATAAGTTAGAGTCAAAAAGATTTCAAAATCCTGTGGCTTAGAAAGGAAAGCACATGCAGCTGGGTTTTTGTTCCAGCTCTGATACTTAACGACTGAGTAATAGTAGGTGTTTTTGCTAAATATTCTGAGTCTTAGACTTCTCATCTCATCAAACCAGCCTGTCTCAAGTTTACCTATGAGAGCTAAATATATAAAAATAGACTGCAAACGATGCAGAGCCATGGACATGTTTATTAACGTCATCGTTGGCTTGCTTTCCGTTTGTCTTGGCTTGTCTTTTCACGCTCTGAGTGTCCTCCACCTCCCAGCTTCTAGTCAGACTTCAGCCACGATTCCAGCTACACAGGTCAGGACCTTGCTCCGGCAAACATTCCTTCCTTGGTCACTCATGGAAACCTTCTCGCACTTATTAAATGTGCCGCATGCCTACTTATCAAATGTTACCTTGACACTTATTACTAATTCCTACTTCGCACTCAGCTCCATCCTGTTTTGTTCACATGTGGTACATGTTTTCATTTCTCTCTCCACCTAGTAAGTCTTCAACCTTCCTGAGGGCAAGAACCACCTTACATCCTTACTGGCATTTCCCACCATGGTAGCCCATTCTCCTGGACACACAACAGGTCTTCAGAAGGACTTAGCTTCCTGATTCTCATTCAGAAGGCTTGGTGCTCACTTCCTTTCCACTTAGTTAATTCTATATATTCAGAAGACCATGATCTCCTCCATAAATTAGCCTCCCCCCTTTCGGTTGCTCAGATGCTCAATCGAGTCCGACTCTTTGCTACCCCATGGACCTTAGCCCACCAGGCTCCTCTGTCCATGGAATTCTGCAGGCAAGAATACTGGAGTGGGTTCTAGGGTTTGAGCCATCACCCAGATCCACCAGTGTGATTCATACTGGTGATCAGGAGCAGAATAATAGCCCCATGCTGACTGTTTGGGGTATCACCAGATAAACCTTTTCCTAAGAGGAATATCACCCACCAGGAAAGCAGCGGCTGCCTGTGATAACTGTGCTTTTCAGCTAAAGAGGGCCTGGGGCACCTGACCTCCTCCTTGGCTGCAAGCCCTGAGACAGGTTATTAGCAGCACAGCAGCTTCGTCCCCAGTAGAGCTGGGATAGAGCCTCCGCTTCTCATCTGGTTAATTACTACTCTTCCTGCAGGAAGCACACCAGGCTAGAAGGGTACTTTTGGTGGGGAGCAGCCTTATTGCTGTTGGGTTCTCTGAGTCTGTGCCTGGCTTTATTCTCAGGAACACTATTTTCTGCTTCCTCTTGTCCCCCCAGGAGACAACCCTGCTGCTCCAGCATGGAGAGTCTAGGCTAAAAGGAGGATTTACTGTTTGTTGGTAGATTATTAACAAGCGCAGTCTGTTAATGCTCTCTGATTGATTTCTGGATGCGTTTTCCCTTCTGGACTGTTGGAACTCAGCTGCAGAGGCTGGTATGAGGAGACAAAATGTGTACATGATTCCTCACCTCAAGGGCAGCTAGAAAAAGGCATAGGAATTTATTAGATGAAGGCCCAGGTGGGAAACACCAAGCTGACTCTACCTTCCCTGGAAATCACATATCCTGAAGATGCAGTCTGGTTAGGAAGAAAGAATATTGGGCTTGAGGCCTGAATATCTGAGTTTGAAGGCTACTTCTTTCCAGTAACGGATTTGTTTCCAAGGTGCTCTGACATTGGGGATCTCACTTCAGCCTTTGGAATCTGTTTTGTCCTCCAGTAAATAAGGACTATGACAGTCTCACTCTCGGGGTGGTTGAGAAGCTTAGGTGAAATAAATGCTCCCTAGAAAATTCTGAGAAAATAGGATTCCTTGTTAACACATAAATGGAAGCAGAGCACAGTGGAAGACGGGACACACTGGGTCTCAATGGCAATTAGACCCAGTGGGACCAGACTGTTTCCACGACTGGTGATTCTAAGACAGGCAAATAGGACTCTCTTCTCTCGCCCTCTATGCTGAGGTTCGGGCTACCAGATACGCCAACTCTTGTAACAAAATCAGAACACATTTTTGTTTTCTTTGAAAATGGCAGCTAAAAGCCACTCTTGATTTCCCTCAATTATTTAATTTGCCGTGGAAGACATTAAGTGAGAGGAAAATACTTTTCCATAGAGAGGGTTTAGAAGAAAGACTGATACGTTAAAACTGTTATACACCTACGTGGCAGTTTACAGTTTACAAAAGACTCACATTTCTCCACCCCCAGAGGCAACATGACTGCACTTGGCAGTGACAGGCCAGAATGCATTCACTTAACAAACAAACCCTCACTGAGCCCCACCGTGTGCAAAAGAGCCTCGGGATACAGTATAGAAGGTGGTGAGCATCATTCATCTTCGTGGAACTTACATACCCCTGATAGACGGTCCAGGAAGAATTTAAAACACGATAGAATTCGAGGTGCTGCGAGGAAAATAAAACAGGATAATAATGCTGACACTATAGAGGCGCCGTTTAGAAAGGATGGTTAGGGAGGGGATTTCGGAGGCATTGCCATTTGAAGAGACATTTTAATGGAGGAAAGGATATATAGATAGATAGATAGATACGGATTTCCGGGTATATTTGGATTGCAATTCCATCATGAAAATCAGTGCAAAGGCCCTGAGCTAAGAATATACTTGGCATATTTGAAAAACAACACAACTCAGACCTCCCCCTGTCCAGATTAAATTGTTCTCAGGATCCTTTCCAGCATTTTCTGTCTTCCTAACAGAGGTGCAATCTTTTAATTATTGTTTATTCACTCACTGTGCGTAATACAGCAACCATATAAACTTTGCATTCAAGTGGAGTGAAATTTCCAGTCAAAGCTGGCTGAGTTCAGAACATCAGCTGTTTCAAATAAGGCTTCCTGAACTCTGAAAGAGCATTTGGGATTGGTTATTCCAATCAGCCTGCCTGAGATCTCAAGACTCCCTGTTTATCTTCAGAGTAAAGTGGGATGAAGTGCTTGGTCCTATAAATGCTGGGGTAGAAGGAGCCACAGAGTGCTTCATCCGCACCCTGCAGGACTCCTGAAAAATCACCAGTGGAGAGAGAGTTGGCTGGAGAACTGAGAGTTGGAAGGGAACAAAATGGATAGGTTTTGCTGGATGTGGGGGGGGGAAAGGACATGTACTTGCTTTATAATTGTCTTTCTCTGTAGACGCCTATCCAAACCAGACAATGAAATCCGCTTGCACAGCCCAATCCTCTCTGCGTATGGGGTTGAGAGCTTCATAAACAGCCACGTCTGCTTCCCAGAGAAAATGGAGCTGGAGCTCCCCTTACTTTTGTCTGCTGCCTGAGTCACCAGCTTAGTGCCATTTGGCAGCAGAGGAATGAAAAGAGCATCTTTGTAACTGTTTTATGCTAAGTTAGTTAACGGGGACCCTCCTATTTTCTTCATGTTCCATTTTAGAGGGAAAACAGTCGCACGTATGAGATTCTATTTAGTTTTTCTTTGGGGAACCCAGAGGCAATGCTGGATGTGCTGACTCAGAGTCCCTGCGTCTGCCATGGCTCTGAGTGATAGCAGGAAGGGGGATCAGACCAGAGAGAAAAGGAGACAGAGGAACGGATCTCACCTCTTGGCTGGCTTCTGGTGAATTGCTCTGGTTCTGTATTTATCCCTTATTGCCACCCCCAGCCAATCAGTGCAGTGACTTACATGTCCACACAGAAATTTTGTAAAGCTGACCAACTCATAATTTTCTTTTTGTTAGAATCTGCCCATTGTCAAATTTCTGTGAATTACAGCTATCTGATACTTGAGCAACACACTCCCTGGGCTACACCTCCTTCTTACTAACGCCTCTTTTCTCTTCTATCCTGGTACCCCCTTTTGCCATTATCTCTGTTTATATAGAGAGGCAGAGACGTAGGCCATCTGAACACACTCTTGAAGCAGACTGAATTACTACATTCAGACTACTCAGAAGAGCTTTCAGTAACTCAGGTCCTGAACGCCCTTTCTTCCACCCAGGTGTGGGAGACACAGATTCACTCACAAGAGTGATGGTTGGATGAATTTTCCCTCAAGATATGTTCATCCACCATCACCTTTCAACTAGGAGTGATCAATTATCCATTAACTTAGACATAGTAGCTGTTCTGGGAAAAGGGGAAATTTGGGCTCTAATCCTGGCTTTCCACGGGTGAGTCATGTCTTCATCTGGGCTGTCTGTTGTCTCATTTGTAAAAGAAGGGCTTTTGGAGCAAATCCTCGGAGCCACAGGCTCTGCCGGGGAGCCCGTGGCCTTCCGCTCTCACTTTAGCCAGGGTGAGCTATCACCCTTAACCGTGGACTTCCACTGGGACTTTGTGAATATCTCTAAGGAGTTTCATTAAGAGTTTGAAAACCGCTGGGCTAGATAGGGGCTAAGCTGCAATGTGAGGAGGCAGCACCTGAGGGCACGCGGAGGACAAACTGATTTCAAAACAGCTGCTCTCTTAGTATGGATAGAAAGAAGGAAATTTAGCCGCTCAGTCGTGTCTGACTCTTTGGGACGCCATGGACTGTAGCCCACCAGGCTCCTCTGTCCGTGGGATTCTCCAGGCAAGAGTACTGGAGTGGGTTGCCATTTCCTTCCCCAGGGTGCTTCCCGACCCAGGAATTGAACCCAGGTCTCCTGCATTGCAGGCAGCTTCTTTACCAACTGAGCTACTAGGGAAGTACGGGTATAGGTAATGGGAATGTTCTCAAAGTGGGGCCCCTGAGCCAGTAGCTCTGGTCACCTGGAAACTTGATAGAATTGCAAATTCCTGAACCAGGTCCCAGACTGACTGAATCAGAAGCCCTGAGGGTGGGGAGGGGACACTTCAGTCCCTCCTGATTCTGACAGATGCTAAACTGCGAAAACTGCTACAGAGGAATGAACTTAACCCCTTTGCCAGAAGCTGTACCATCCCCCTTCCCACCACTTTACCCTCAAACATTTTCAAGGCCACCAAAGGCACACACTCCCAACTCCTGGAAGCATGCCAGCTCGGCTTCGCTTCCAAAGGTGAGATGCTAGAATTGGGAACGCAGGCCCATAGGGCTAACAATGCTAGAGGAAGGACTTTGGAATCACCGCAAAGCAAAGGACTGGTTCCTCTCTGCAGCTGCCTCGGGATACCAGAGCTCCCCCAAAGGAGGTGCCTCGCTTATTAACATCATAACTCAAGCAAGTTGCTTGGAGTCACCGCACATGGAAAATTGCCTTCTGCAAAGTGTTGAAGCTGCAAAGTCACCAGCTGAGTCGATAGACTTTTATTTTAACGATGTTTGTGATCAATATTTAAACAGGATTGACCGAGCCTGCTGCTAGAGCATCTCTCTCCTTCCAGCTGCTTGTGAAAGATAAAATATTTACTGGGGGTGGGGAGAGGGGGGCATTTACAGTGGTTATACCAAGAGGGAACATGGGGGTGTGATACAGGGCGGGAGTGCCATAGGCTACATCAAGCACTAATGGGTCTGCAGGCTCTGAGGGCCAAAGGGGTTTCTCATCAGAATTTCTGGGCAGATTAGCAGAGAATTAGAGGAGAATTTATGGAAAGATTTGGTCACTAGTAGTATAATCTTTAGAGTAATAAGAGATTTTCTTGGAAATAGTCATAGTACATTTAATCTTGAATGTATTAAAACCCAACAATTTATAGCTAAGAATCTAGTTCTGGGTTCAGTCAGCTAAAGCGTAACCCTACCTACTGAGTTTCCAGTCATCTTCATTAGCATCTCTGAGTTACATTTTTTTTTCATTCATAAAAGGATTCCTCTTGAAGTTGTAAAGTATAAATGTTGCTGTTGCTAAGTCATGTCTGACTCTTTGTGACCCCATGGATTGCAGCACACCAGGCTTCCCTATCCTTCACAATCTCCCAGAATTTGCTCAAACTCATGTTCACTGAGTCAGTGATACCATCCAACCATCTCATCTTCTGTAACCCCTTTCTCCTCCTGCCCTTAATCTTTCCCAGCACCAGAGTCTTTTCCAATGAGTTGGCTTTTTGCATCAGGTTGTCAACTTGTTGGAGCTTCAGCTTCAGCATCAGTCCTTCCAATGAATATTCAGGGTTGATTTCCTTTACAATTGACTGGTTTGGTCTCCTTGTTGTCCAAGGGACTCTCAAGAGTCTTCTCCATCACCATATTTTGAAAGTATCGATTTTTCAGTGCTCAACCTTCTTTATGGTTCAGCTCTCACATCGGTACATGGCTACTGGAAAAACCATAGCTTTGACTAGATGGACCTTTATTGGCAAAGTGATATCTCTACTTTTTAATACTCTATCTAGGTTTGTCATAGCTTTTCTTCCAAGCAGTAATCATTTTTTAATTTCATGGCTGCAGTCACAGTCCAGAGTGATTTTGGAGCCCAAGAAAATAAAATCTGTCATTATTTCCAGTAAGAGTGACAAAGTATAAATGAGATGATGTAAGGCAGTTGAAATATTGGCTCCCCAAAACAAGCATTCAATAAGCATTAGGAAATTATTGGTAGACCTGGAACTTAAGACCCAGATCTATTTGTCTCTGATGCTATAATTTCAGAGGCTTATTGATGTACAAAATTAGATACCATATTAGGATGAAAATTAATTAAGTGATAGGGTATAGAGTGGACATTCTGGTAATCAGCGAACTAAAATGGACTGGAACGGGTGAATTTAACTCAGATGACCATTATATCTACTACTGTTGGCAGGAATCCCTTACAAGAAATGTAGTAGCCATCATGGTCAACAAAAGAGCCCAAAATGCAGTACTTGGATGCAATCTTAAAAACGAAAGAATGATCTCTGTTCGTTTCCAAGGCAAACCATTCAATATCACAGTAATCCAAGCCTATGCCCCAACCAGTAACACTGAAGAAACTGAAGCTGAATGGTTCTATGAAGACCTACAAGACCTTTTAGAATTAACACCCAAAAACGATATCCTTTTCATTATAGGGGGTTTGAATGTAAAAGTAGGAAGTCAAGAAACACCTGGGGTAACAGGCAAATTTAGCCTTGGAATACAGAATGAAGAAGGGCGAAGGCTAATAGAGTTTTGCCAAGAAAATGCACTGGTCATAGCAAATACCCTCTTCCAACAACACAAGAGAAGACTCGATAGATGGACATCACCAGATGGTCAACACCAAAATCAGATCGATTATACTCTTTGCAGCCAAAGATGGAGAAGCTCTATACAGTCAGCAAAAACAAGACCAGGAGCTGACTGTGGCTCAGATCATGAACTCCTTATTGCCAAATTCAGACTGAAATTGAAGAAAGTGGGGAAAACCACTAGACCATTCAGGTATGACCTAAATCAAATCCCTTATGATTATACAGTGGAAGTGAGAAATAGATTTAAGGGACTAGATCTGATAGATACAGTGCCTGATGAACTATAGACGGAGGTTCGTGACATTGTACAGGAGACAGGGATCAATACCATCCCCATGGAAAAGAAATGCAAAAAAGCAAAATGGCTGTCTGAGGAGGCCTTACAAATAGCTGTGAAAAGAAGAGTAGTGAAAAGCAAAGGAGAAAAGAAAAGATATAAGCATCTGAATGCAGAGTTCCAAAGAATAGCAAGGAGACATAAGAAAGCCTTCCTCAGCGCTCAATGCAAAGAAATAGAGGAAAACAACAGAATGGGAAAGACTAGAGATCTCTTCAAGAAAATTAGAGATACCAAGGGAACATTTCATGCAAAGACGGGCTCAGTAAAGGACAGAAATGGTATGGACCTAACAGAAGCAGAAGATATTAAGAAGAGATGGCAAGAATACATAGAAGAACTGTAGAAAAAAGATCTTCATGACCAAAATAATCACGATGGTGTGATCACTCACCTAGAGCCAGACATCCTGGAATGTGAAGTCAAATGGGCCTTGGAGAGCATCACTACGAACAAAGCTAGTGGAGGTGATGGAATTCCAGTTGAGCTCTTTCAAATCCTGAAAGATGATGCTGTGAAAGTGCTGCACTCAATATGCCAGCAAATTTGGAAAACTCAGCAGTGGCCACAGGACTGGAAAAGGTCAGTTTTCATTCCAATCCCAAAGAAAGGCAGTGCCAAAGAATGCTCAAACTACTGCACAATTGCACTCATCTCACATGCTAGTAAAGTAATGCTCAAATTTCCCCAAGCCAGGCTTCAGCAATATGTGAACCGTGAACTTCCAGATGTTCAAGCTGGTTTTAGAAAAGGCAGGGAAACGAGAGATTAAATTGCCAACATCTGCTGGATCATTCAAAAAGCAAGAGAGTTTCAGGAAAACATCTATTTCTGCTTTATTGACTATGCCAAAGCCTTTGACTATGTGGATCACAATAAACTGTGGAAAATTCTGAAAGAGATGGGAATACCAGACCACCTCACCTGCCTCTTGAGAAACCTATATGCCGGTCAGGAAGCAACAGTTAGAACTGGACATGCAACAACAGACTGGTTCCAAATAGGAAAAGGAGTACGTCAAGGCTGTATATTGTCACCCCTGCTTATTTAACTTATATGCAGAGCACATCATGAGAAACGCTGGGCTAGAAGAAGCATGAGCTGGAATCAAGATTGCTGGGAGAAATATTAATAACCTCAGATATGCAGATGACACCACCCTTATGGCAGAAAGTGAAGAGGAACTAAAAAGCCTCTTGATGAAAGTGAAAGAGGAGAGTGAAAAGGTTGGCTTAAAGCTCAACATTCAGAAACCTAAGATCATGGCATCTGGTCCCATGACTTCATGGAAATAGATGGGAAACAGTAGAAACAATGTCAGACTTTATTTGTGGGGGCTCCAAAATCACTGTAGATGGTGATTGCAACCATGAAATTAAAAGATGCTTACTCCTTGGAAGGAAAGTTATGACCAACCTAGATAGCATATTCAAAAGCAGAGACATTACTTTGCCAACAAAGGTCCATCTAGTCATGGCTATGGTTTTTCCAGTGGTCCTGTATGGATGTGAGAGTTGGACTATAAAGAAAGAAGAGCACTGAAGAATTGATGCTTTTGAACTGTGGTGTTGGAGAAGACTCTTGAGAGTCCCTTGGACTGCAAGGAGATGCAACCAGTCCATTCTAAAGGAAATCAGTCCTGGGTATTCATTGGAAGGACTGATACTAAAGCTGAAACTCCAATTCTTTGGCCACCTCATGCAAAGTGTTGACCCACTGGAAAAGACCCTGATGCTGGGAGGGATTGGGGGCAGGAGGAGAAGGGGACGACAGAGGATGAGATGGCTGGATGGCATCACTGACTCGATGGACATGAGTTTGAGTAAACTCCGGGGGTTGGTGATGGACAGGGAGGCCTGGCGTGCTGTGATTCATGGGGTGGCAAAGAGTCGGACACGACTGAGGTACTGAACTGAACTGAACGAGGGTATATATTATGTAGTCTCTATTAAAGGAAGGTGGAGAAACCAGAAATACGTCAGGAAATGAGGCAAAACTATTGGGGGAGATGAAACTTGAGTAAAACCCGTAAAGATAAAGAGAATAATTGAGAAAGTCACTGGGAGAACACAATCCTGAACATATCACAGGCAGATCTGATGCTGGGAGGGACCCCTTGAATTAGAGGTGCTTCTGCCCTTGTAAATTCAGAGCAAGAGTTAGGTACCCAATGAGTCAGGTACACAGGAAATGTGTGACCTCGGGAGATGAGACTAGAAGTCTGCTTCCCAAGGATCGGTAAAGAGGAGCACGTTTTGGCAGCTGCACAGAGAAGATTAGTAGGCATGATAGGGTGACCAATGTGTACCAGCTTGTCTGGCACTTTCTCACCTTAGTACTAAATGTCCCCGGTACCAGAAACCCCTCAGCTCTTGGAAAACCTGGATGGTTGGTCACTTTATAATGAAGACGATAAGCAGTAGGTGGTTTCCCAAAGCCGAAGGAAGCAAAGTTCCACAGAGGAGAGACTGGCTGGTGGCATCAGATACAAGAGAGAGGACCTGGAAATTACCTACTGGACTGAGAAAACCAGAGGTCCCTGGGGACAGAGGAAGGGACACGGTGATGTCCTGATGTAGGTCCTGGGCTTGACTTTCTGTACCATGCAAAGTCATCGCGGTTACTCCCTTTCAGCCCAGGAATGTCTGGATGAGAGTCATCTCTTAAGAATTTGATTAGTCTCAGGACTTTTTTGGAGCACGAGAAAAACAAGTCACAAGCACACAACCCCCGGAATGCAGTGTGTAGAGCCTGTGTGCTCAGCATCGCTGCCCAGACAGTGAGGAGTTCAGCAGGCTGGTCTCTGGTGCTGAGTTCCTAGTGATTCTGATGTGACGTGGATGGTCAAACGACTGACTTTCCCACTGATCCTGGGAGCTTGAGATGTGAATGACACATTGGGCCACCCCCGCGGCTGCCTGTGAGACGTCTGACTTTGTTCAGATAAGCTGCTCCAGACAACCTCTCCCTCGCCTTCTCCATTGCCCTGTGTTTCAGGCTGTCTCTGTTTTTCTCGTGAAAACCCGTACCTTCTCTTGGCTTCTTTCCTTCCCTCCTTCCCTTTTTACTTGCCTTCTTTCCACGTCTCAGCTTTCTCCCCTTCTTCCTTTTCTCCTTTTTCTCAATTGTCTCCCTCGCCTGTCTCTCTTTTTTCTTCTGGTTTATTTCTTTGAGTCCTTTTTTGTTTAGCTGAGACTTGGCAGGAAGAGGGCCCCCAAAAGCATTAAGATTCTTTCTTTTAAATCATGGGCTAGAATCCAAAAGTCCTCTTAGCCCATCCCAGGGTCTCAGAGTGATATCTACTCCGGTCGTGGCCCAGGGAATCAGCTAAATCAATGGGCAGCGATGTCTCCCTTTAACTGGCCTCCTTAAGACAGGGCTGCTGGGACAGGCCACACTGCAGGAGACAGGGAACTCCTCCACTTTCTAACAGAATAATTTTTCCCAAGGTGCGGGGAATCTGCATCTCCTAGCTTTAGCTTCTCAGACCCTTCTATTGTGGAGACTGAAGGACTTTATTTCAGGGATGCAAAACAGACCCCTATAGAAGATGGGCTGACTTTAGTTACTATTTGAAGGGTTGAACTGAAGCCAGCATGGATTATTTTAAAAGCACAGATATATTTTTAAAGTCAAATCAGTCTGGTTCTTATTAAAGTTGACTGTCTCCATGTGGGTAGGAGTAGGCCATGGATGTGGATATGTGTATAGATGTTTTTATCCTTCTTAAATTCTGTGAAGTCATCTCTCCACTAATGTATAGGATCAACTTTTAGGCTTTAGATCTGCCTCCTCAGAAACCACAGTGCTGACTTTGAGGGTCTAAGCTCAGACACATTCTGCTTCTCCTTAGAAGTCTTGGTGAATGTCTTGGGGTGTGTTTGAAGAGGGATTGCAAGTTTCTCAGTGTGTTTCTTGTTAGATCAGAGATTCAAAAAAAAAAAACTGAAACAAAAATTTGATTTGGTTTGCAACACACATTGTGCTGTCGGTGGCAACCAGCCACACATGCTGTCATTTACGCAGAGTAATTCTGTCCGGGTTGTTTTTATAGCATCGCTTTCCCTCCACTCACCGCACAGACTATCCAGACACCCTCCTAAAGCACTTGTGTCTGTGTGTCTATGCATGTCAACAAACTACAAAATTACAAGTGTGTGTATACATATACATAAGTTCATTGGGGAAAAAATGTATTTTAAGTGTTTTGTACAGTCAAACAGATTTGAGTTTTTTTTTTCCCTGCCCATGTAAGTTCTTGATTATGTACATGTGTGGCCCTTTTCCCAGGGAAAGGCATTTTTCACAGTAAGTTAATCCCAACTCACAGGTTTTACTTGCTCACTGTCTCTCACACATATAATCTCTTTGGTATGTAATCACACCTTAGTCTTTTCCATCTTGACAAAACCTTCACTGCAACTTTTAGAAATACTGCAATACCTAATCTTCCGTCTCTGAAACTCAGAGCTGGGCGCCGTTTCCTCTTTCTTCTTGCTGCTGCCTGTGTGCACCCCTGAAATTCAGGCTTACCCCGGCTTCCTTTCTACCTGTCGTCATTTCCTAGGAGAATCTTTATCCTTGAGGACTTTGGCCAAACACAGCATGACAATGATTCTGAGATCCGACCTTAAGCTTGACCTTTCATCCTTGGTTTATGTCCACCTTTCGATCGACACACAGGATTTTTTTAACTGAAATTTTCCCCCAAAGTACTGTCTAAAATCAAGCCTAATATGTTTTCCTTTCAACCTGTTTTCATCCTTTATGTATCACATTCTAAATTTGTTAAAACCAAGACATTATCATTTTACTCATCTCTTCCAAAATTCTCACCAGTCCCTGAGGATTGACTTCGCTCACCAAAAACCCTTCCTCTTGCTCACCAATCCCAGTCAACTGTCCTTATCAATACCTACCTAGATTTGTGTAACAGAGGCTTTGTTTTTTCCTCTGCCCCATTGTCTCCTATCTTCCACTCCAAACACTATATTACCGACAAAATTTTCTGCAAAGTGTCATTTCAGCATTCGAATCCTTGCTTCACATCCTCATCGCCAACTGGCTCACGTACAAACTCAGAGCTCTCTCTTTCCTAGACCCGGCTTCATCCTTTATCTTGCCAGTTATCTTCATTTCCTTATAATGCTTTCGCCACTCACCATACCTTTTCACTTCTCAGGTACCCACTAGCGATCTCCTTAGAACAAGCTTCTCTTACTCACCAATCCAAATTCCTCATTTCCTAATGGGATTAATTCAAACCTCTCTACCCAGATGAAGCTTTCCCAGAGCATGTCTTTCCTGCAGTGCAATGAGTTAGCATTCTCCTAACATGTTTATTGGGACACATACTCATCCATTTATGCATTATGTTTTTTTTTCCCCAGTTTCCTCATCTCTTATTTCCTTAAATACGTATTTAGCAACTTACTAAATCAGACCTTGTTAACATCCCCAGAGTCGAGTATAATACCTTGAAAAAATAAGAGATATAAACATGAATAATTATATACCACATCTTCTTTATCCATCCATCTCCCAATGGACACAGGTTGCTTCCATGTCTTGGCAGTTGTAAACAGAACTGCTATGAGCACTGAAGGACATGTATGCTTTTGAATTAGAATTTTCCCCAGATATGTGTCCAGGAGTGGGATTTGTAGATCATGTGATAACTTGATTGTTAGCCCTTTAAGGAACCTCCATACTGTTCTCCATAGTGGCTGTGACAGAAAATGCAATCTTACTCGGCCATAAAAAATGAAACAATGCCATTTGCAGCAACAAAGATGGAGATAGAAATCATCATATTAAGTGAAATAAGTCAAAACAAATGTCATATGATGTTATTTATGCATGAAATCCAAAAAATAAATGATACAAATGAGCTTATTTACAAAACCGAAATAGACTCATAGTCACAGTAAACAAACTTACAGTCACCCAAGGGGAAGCGGGTGCCCTCGAGGCTGCTTCTATGGTGTTCGACTCCTTGTGACTCTGAGGACCGTAGTCAGCCAGGCTCCTCCATCCGTGGTATTCTCCAGGCAAGAATACTGGAGTGGGTTGTTGTGCAGTCCTCCAGAAGATCGTCCTAAAACAGGGATCAAACTTGCGTCTCTTACCTCTCCTGCATTGGCCAGACAAGATCTTTACTACTAGCACCAACTGGGAAAGGGGAAAAACTAGGACTTTGAATTTATTTACACACAACACTATATATAAAATAGGTAAACAGCAAGTACATACTGTACAGCACATGGAACTATACTCAATATCCTGTAACAACCTAATAATAATGGAAACAAATCTGAAAAGTATATATATACACACATATATATATTATCAGTACAGTTCAGTTGCTCAATCGTGCCCGACTCTTTGCAACCCCATGGACTGCAGCACACCAGGCTTCCCTGTCCATCATCAACTCCCGGTGTTTACTCAGACTCATGTCAATTGAGTCGATGATGCCATCCAACCATCTCATCCTCCGTCATCCCCTTCTCCTGCCTTCAATCTTTCCCAGCTTCAGGATCTTTTCAAATGACTCAGTTCTTTGCATCCAGTGGCCAAAGTATTGGAGTTTCAGCTTCAGCACCCGTTCTTCCAATGAATATTCAGGACTGATGTCTTTTAGGATGGACTGGTTGGATCTCCTTGCAGTCCAAGGGACTCTCAAGAGTCTTTTCCAACACCACAGTTCAAAAGCATCAATTCTTCAGCACTCAGCTTTCTTTATAGTCCAACCCTCACATCCATACATGACTACTGGAAAAACCATAGCTTTGATTACATGACCCTTGTTGGCAAAGTAATTCTGCTTTTTAATATGCTGTCTAGGTTGGTCATAACTTTTCTTCCAAGGAGCAAGCATCTTTTAATTTCATGGCTGCACTCACCATCTGCAGTGATTTTTGGAGTCCCTGCAAATAAATTTGCCACTGTTTCCCCATCTATTTCCCATGAAGTGATGGGACCAGATGCCATGACCTTAGTTTTCTGAATGTTGAGCTTTAAACCAACTTTTTCACTCTCCACTTTCACTTTCATCAAGAGGCTCTTTAGTTCTTCTTCACTTTCTGCCATAATGGTGGTGTCATCTGCATATCTGAGTTTATTGATATATCTCCCAGTAATCTTGATTCTAGCTCATGCTTCATCCAGCCCAGCATTTTGCATGATGTACTCTGCATATAAGTTAAATAAGCAGGGTGACAATATACAGCCTTGACGTACTCCTTTCCTGATTTGGAACCAGTCTGCTGTTCCATGTCCAGTTCTAACTGTTGCTTGATGATCTGTATGCAGATTTCTCAGGAGGCAATTCAGTTGGCCTGGTATTCCCATCTCTTTAAGAATTTTCCACAGTTTGTTGTGATCCACACAGTCAAAGGCTTTGGTGTAGCAATGAAGCAGAAGTAGATGTTTTTCTGGAACTCTCTTGCTTTTTTGATGATCCAATGGATGTTGGAAATTTGATCTCTGTTTCCTCTGCCTTTTCTAAATCCAGTGGAACATCTGGAAGTTCACATTTCACATACTGTTGAAACCTTGCTTGGAGAATTTTGAGTATTACTTTGCTAGCATGTGAGATGAGTGCAATTGTGCAGTAGTTTGAACATTCTTTGGCATTGCCTTTCTTTGGGATTGGAGTGAAAGCTGACCTTTTTCAGTCCTGTGGCCACTGCTGAGTTTTCCAAGTTTGTTGGCATATTGAGTGCAGCACCTTAACAGCATCATCTTTTAGGATTTGAAATAACTTAACTGGAATTCCATCACCTTCACTAACTTTGTTTGTAGTGATGCTTCCTAAGGCCTACTTGACTTTGTATTCCAGGATGTCTGGTTCTAGGTGAGTGATCATACCATCGTGATTATGTGGGTCATGAAGATCTTTTTTATACAGTTTTTCTGTGTATTCTTGCCATCTCTTCTTAATATCTTCTGCTTCTTTTAGGTCCATACCATTTTTGCCCTTTATTGTGTTCATCCTTGCATGAAATGTTCTCTTTGTACACACACACATATGTGTGTGTGTGTATAACTAAATCACTTTTCTGTACACCAGAAACTAACACAGCATTATTAATCAATCATATTCCAATTAAAAAAATTAAAACAACAACAACAACAACCAATGATTATTGAATGGAATGGTCATATTTTGGAAGAGAGTGCTGCATTAACATCTGCAAGTGACAAAAATTCAACTCAAACTGCCTTAAGTATTAATAAATGGGGAATTTCCTATCTAACATAAAAGACAGTTCCAGAGGTAAAGGTGGTCCACGACAGGCTTGGATTGGGGGCTCAGCAGAGCCAGGCTACCAACTTTCCCCCGTGACTCTGTTCTCCTCTGTGTTGGTCTTACTCTCAAGCAGGACCTCTCTGTGCGTGATCCCCACCAATTCCAGGCTTACGACTTTCCAGCTCCCATCACATCAGAAAGAACATTCATCTTTGAAATGATCAGCCTGGAATTAGTTTTTATTGAACTAGCCTAGTTGTGCGCCCGTCTGTAAACTCTTCATCATGGACTACAAACTGGGAGCTGTGCCGATTAGCCAGGGCTGGTGCACGCATCCATCCCGGAGTCCACTGATAAGGGGAGGACACTTGATGCTCCACAAGCCTGGGTCATTTGCTACTCCTGATGCCACCACTCAACTGGCAGGAAGTAAGGATGAGGAAAGGGTTTTCCTCAAGCCAATCGTGGTTTTGTTGTCGGAAGAAAGGAGAAGAAGAAAGATGTTAAACAGGTAAAAGCAACAAATTTTCACTATAGGTGATAATTCTCCCCTTATCACTGTATGATAAGGCTGGGTATCCTGGAGAGGGGGAATTGGATTCAAGGGTGGATAATTGAAGACTGGTGGTTTAGTTGCTAAGTCATGTCCAATTCTTGAGACCCCATGGACTTCAGCCTGCCAGGTTCCTCTGTCCATGGGATTCTCCAGGCAAGAATACTGGAGTGGGTTGCCATTTCCTTCTCCAAACTGAGGATAAACCACTGGTTAATAAGTAATTTTACCTACTCTCATTTAATGAAAGAAGATCTTCACTCTGGGTAGAATTCCATTCTCCTTAAGGGTTCTGCTTCCCTATCAAATTTGCCTTCATTCATTTTCCACAGCATAGAGAAACCAATTTAGCTAGATACTAAGATGTGGTCAAATTTTGTTGTAACCCCAGAATTAGAAAGAAAACATGAAATAAATTGAAAGTCAAGTTATACTACAGGATTTCTTTTTTTTTTTAATCCTTTCTCTGCAGATTTAAAAAAGGCTCAGGTGAGTTAGATCTGTAAAAAAAAAAGGGGGGGGTAGCCTTACCATGTAATTAATATTTATTAAGTTTTTAATACAACAGACATCACTGAGGCGAAAGGCTGATTATCAGTTCAAATTTCCTTACATAAAACTTGACCTTTCCGTGCTGGGACACTTTCCAGCTTTCTGCACAAAAAATAGCAAAATGTAATTCTTATGCCTGTGAAGTTGAGGGATTGATTTCCAAAGAGAGAAATAAATGCTTCTTTCTTTTCTACGCCTTTTTCTTTTTCTTCTTAACAGAATGAACAAATTCATCGATTCTTCTCACGGAGTTCTCTAAGTCTTCTCTCTGTCGATTTCTATATTATGCTAATCCAAGAGAGCTTGGCAGGTGGCAAAACATCTGGGTTCCTGATTGGGTCACCAAATTGGCCCGTTAACCACATTTCCATTTTCTTGTCTCCAGTTGTTGGTAGTCATTGCTCTCTTAGTGAAAACTAACCCCATGATTTCACATGGGTCCCCTTAATGACACCAGGAGGCAGAACGGTGACTTTTCATGTTAGAGAGAAGAGCTTATCCCTGATTTTGTCAGCTTATCCCCAAATGAAACAGAAGAGCCTGTAGCCATGCGGCAGTGGTTCTCAAGTAAAGAGAAACAGAACTGTTTCTCTGTTCTGAGCAATAATCCCCACTCAGACAAGCAGAGTCCCATCCTGCCTGCATTGACAACCAGCAGGCTTGAGAAAGATGTTCTTTGTTATGTTTTTGTTCCCCCAGAGCTAACTTGACTTGGAATCAAGTTAGAAGCTGACACATGTGATTCCACAGATTGACTTCTGTTGACCTCATTCAGTGTAAGTGAATAGACTAATGAGTGATGAGGCAGCATTCACATCTGCTTCTCAGGGTCGGGGCCATAGTATTCTCCCAGGGCTCCACCTGCTCACTGCTGGGCTTCATCCACTGCTGTGTTGGGCTCTGTTACAATGGATGCTCACCTAACTGATGGGACTGGAGCCTCCTGGGCCATACTTTCTAGATGCAATGCTTCTTTTCCTACTCAGTCGTTGGTTCTTCAGGGGGCTTTCACTCTTAAGTACCATCCTTACTTCTTCCTCATGTCTATCTCTCAAGAGTCTTTACCCTTCTGTCTATTTTCTGCCATCTCACCTATAATTGGATTTCCCATGTGGTGCTTATGGTAAAGAGTCTGGCTGCCAGTGCAGGAGATATAAGAGACGCAGGTTCGATCCCTGGGTCAGGAAGATCCCTTGGAGAAGGGTGTGGAAACCCACTCCAGTATTCTTGCCTGGAGAATCCCATGGACAGAGGAGCCTGGCGGGTTACAGTCCATAGGATCACAAAGAATCAAACATGACTAAAGTGACTGAGCACACACAGTGATAATTAGAACCATGGGCCCGTTCTGGACCCAAGAGCCATACATGAACAGAAGTGAACTCTGGACCTCCATGCTTCATAAGGCCGGAATATTATTTCCTCATCAGTAAACTCCCTACCTCATATGATTGGTATGAAGATTAAGGAAATAAAAATATGAAAAATACTTGTAAAACAGTGTGTGGCAAATAGTGAACACCCAATAAATATTAAATGTTTTTGTTACTGTCACCTCATTACCCCAACCTGAACTCTCCCAGATGCTTTGATTAACAAACTAATTCTTCTTATTACTTTTTAATTAAAAAAGAAAAGGAAAACCATAACTTTGGGAGATGCACCAATAGCCAACTGGCAAACAAGCCGGTGGGTTTTTCGCAGCCAAAAATCTTCCTATCACACTCTACTGGGGCTGAGGACGTGGGTTGTGTTTTTTTCAACAAAAATTAGCTCCTTTTTTCTCCCTAAGGTACAACCATAATCTTCCTTTCTTCTCCCTTCCAATAATTTCATTCCAACCAAAACCAGAGAATAAAAGGCTTTATTTGGCAAGCATCTCTCTAGAGGAACCTTGAAAGAAGGAGGTAGAAGAAAGAGGCTTCCGTCTTTTAATTTTCAGTGTGTGTGGCATCCCGCTCTGGTCATTGCAGCAAGGCTGGGAGAGCAACAGGCTTCCCTTGCTCCACCCTCTTTGAGTTTCTCTCAACTGCCCTTCCCTCTCCACCCCATCTTTCTACAGCCCAACACCCAACAAAATGAGGTTATTTGCATGAAATCAATTCCATGATTCACACACAAAGCCCGGAAAAACCTGCTATGCAATTGTATGAGTAGTTTTTCATGAATCAGACTCCTAAGTGCTTGCCAACAAGCTAAATTCTCCTCTTGTTAAGTGTTATATATTTTTTTCTTTCCTCTTTCTTCTTTTCCGTGTACTTCTTAATATTGATAAGCTTCTCTTAGTTGAAGGGAATCATTTGCATTTTTCTTTAGTTCTCTGTGTAGCAAGCACATCAAAGGACCTCATTCCCCCTTGCTTTTCTATTTTTCCTTCTCAGTATCGGAACTATCTTTAACCCATACTCAGATTGAAAAGATGGTGCCATGTTTGAAGGGAAAGTGAAAACTGATGTTTAAGAATCTGGATTTTTAGATCTAATACCAAAAGTCATTTGAAAGCTAGGCTTAACTTCTTATTTTTCAATCAATTAACTAATTCACCCCTAAGTAGTGGGCATTACCTGGGTTCCCAACCCTAATTCTAAGTACTTTGGCGACCAGAAGCTTAAATGAAAAAAGAATAGTTAGTGCTGACAAAATGAAAGTGATTTGTGACCACTAGCATAACGAGTGTAAGTATAAATTGTGTGGTATGGGGCCTCAGGGCTGCTGATAACAGCAGGGAGGATGTTTTGAGTGAGTGGGGAGGGGGTCATGAGATGAAGTAAGACTAGGTTAACAGAGGAGGAGCTAATAGACCCGGAAATGGAGGATTTGGATGTCAGTAAGCAAGGGAAATCATTCCAGGCAAAGAGAAGATTCATTATCTATTAGTGATGATTGGGACAATTAGACAGTGAGGACCTGCTTTCAAATGGTCTGACTCTCTCTGGTATATACCACCCGCACTGTGGCATCTTACATACATATGGGCTTCGTGTATAAATCAGGGTCCAAGTAACTCAGGCTCAATGGCCAGGCAGGTAGCACGCTGCTGCTGCTGCTGCTGCTGCTGCTGCTAAGTCGCTTCAGTCGTGTCCGACTCTGTGCGACCCCACAGACAGCAGCTAGAAAGGATCAAAGAGAGAATCCAGTTGAGAGTGGATTTCTTCTCCGCTCAGGTAGGTGAAGAGGAAACAGAGTCAGAAAGATAAGGAAGAGTGCCATTTCAATTGTATAATATAAAAGCACACTAACTACACAGGCAAACACATGCACAGTAATAATTGGAATCCTGATGTACACACAGTTTTCTAGTTTTATTCCCTTAATAAAGCATAAGCTTTCTGGCTATGTTGCTAATTAAATATTATTTTAAAATATGACTTAATGGCTGAATGATCTATCATATTGCTTTACCACAATATATTTAAACATTCTCCTATGATTGCCTGCTTATGTTATTTCCATTTTTTTCTCCGTTACAAATAGTTTTGTGATAAACACCCTTTAATATTAATCTTGGATAGCATTTCTAATGATTTATAAGACATATTCCTAGAAGTAGTATTATTGAATCCCCAACTATGTGCAGTTTAAGTCTTTATAAATAGTTCTAAATCATTTTCCAGCAACATAGTACCCATTTTTATTCCCAGAAGCAGTGAAAAAAAAAAGTAGTGGTTTCACTAAAACCATCTAAACATGGAATGCTACACATACTTCCTTTCATTTAAAACTGTATATTATTTCATACAAAGAAATATAATCGTATATTTAATCTTATTTTATTTGCAGTCTAAAATATGCATGATTTAAAACTAATATATGAAAGTTTTAAAGCATATGGACATGTTAGAACTTGCCACACAGGTGAAGAAAATATAATCAAGAGTGTAATCCCTCTAGTCCCTCTAATCCCTCTAATCCCCAACATATCCCACATCCTCCCTGCCACTAAGAGATCAACATGACGTTGAATTTGTTAGCTACTTTCTTCATAACTTTCCTATATATGTATATAACCTAAACAATTTTCAATTTAATTTAGCTTATGTTCAAACTTTGTAAATATGATACTGTATGCATTTTTCAGCAACTTGCTTTTTTTTAACTAATGTACTTCACTGCTGTATATGAATTTCATCATATGAATGTATCACGGTTTATCCTCGCTCTTGTCAATGGGTATATGGGTTGTCCCTAGTTTGGGACAACACTGCTGTGAAGATTCTTCTTTGTCTCCTGGTATTATCCTTGGGGGAGAGTGTCTCCTGGGCAGTGACATAATCTGGAGAGTGCACGGCCCCGGGGACAAATGAGGCTCTCCAAAGGCGCATGGGAGTAGGCAGACTTTGGGGAATGTTTCCAAACTTTTTACTTCTGTCCATATATTTTCCGTAAACCAATTCTTTCCAACCTCTCCTATTTAATAGCTCTTTTTCCACTTCACAAAAGTAAGGCGTACCTCTCACTCATCCAGATTCTTGTTATGGTGCATTAAACTGGAGTATAAAAGACTTCAGGATGACAAACAAAGGGACATTTTAAAATTTTATGGTGATGTTGAGAAAGCGAATGACTTTAATGAATGGGTAACAAATCATTTTGCAATTCAGATACATTTCAATTCCTTATTGTCCACAAAACCAAGCTTTCAGCTGCTAGATTATTTAAAATAATTTCCAATGATAAAATCATCCATCATAAATCAGTAGGTGATATTTGGCATAGAGATAGCAATGAATTCAAGGAACTGAGTGACACTGCTAAACATAACTACTTCTGGTCCTCTGTTTATTTATAAGAACAGGGATTCTTAGCACTTTTATCTATAAAAACAATACATAGGAATAAAATTGATGCTTTATTCTGTCTCATTCTAGCTATAAATGCTATTTATCCTTAGACATTCAAAACCAATCAACAAAATTATTTTCCAATAAAATATACATTCCCAATAAGATTATGGTTTTCATAACTAACAATTATATAACAAGGTTGCCATTTATCGATATTATTTGAATCAATTTTTTTTACTAATAACTATAATAATTCAACCTATAAGAACATTTTGATACTTAGATCCTTATTATCATAATGAAAATCTTTGAAAAATTCAATGACTGCACATACTCTTGCTCTAAAGCTGTGTGTGCTCAGTCACTTGAGTCGTGTCCGACTCTTTGCAAAACCATGCCAGGGTCCTCCCTCCATGGGATTCTCCATGCAAGAATACAGGAGTGGGTTGCCATGCAACCACTCCACTTTTCTAGGGGATCTTCCTAACCCGGGGATCAAACCTGTGTCTATTATGTCTCCTGCATTGGCAGGCAGGTTCTTTACCATGAGTGCCACCTGGGAAATCAGCTCTAAAGATGGGGGATAAGGTAATCAATTAAATACTTTGAAGCTTAAAACTATATTAAATTTGGATAAAACTATTTAGAGAGACATGGAATTAAAAAAAATAGGTCTAAGAAATTAATTAAACTCAAACTACAAAATAGCTTAAACCTGGTTAATTTTATTTAAAGTCAATACGCAGGGAATTATATTTGTTGCCTGAATTAAAATCTTCAATGAAAAGTTTGTGACAACTTAAAATTATGCAAGCAGTGCGTAGTTTTTCAGAATTCTTTTAGGGGGTGCCCAGCGGAAGACGTTTGCCACCCTCTGCTCAAGGGTGTATGCTCAGGAGCAGAATTGTATCAATGGTGTGCACAGCCTCAGTATTTCTAGGTAATGTCACTCTGTATCCCAAGTTGTCCAATCCTATCAGAACTAGAGAATTCCTAATTGCTGAACATTCTCCCAGACTCTGAGGATTGCCAGTTCTCCATTTTTGCCAAGCGAGTGGGTGTAAAATGACATTTCATTGTGGCTTTAATTTGCATTTTCCTGACTTAATGAGGTTGAGCATATTTTCATACGTTTATTGGCATTTGTGTTACTATTATTTATTTTTAAGATTTGCTAATTTGATTTACAAAAAGTGATGCCTCATTTACATTTCTTTGATAACTAACAGGGTTAATACTTTTTCATATGCTTATTAGCCTTTTTTTATGTTTTATGTGAATTGTCCATTCATATCCTGCTCATTTTTCTATTGGGATTTTAGAAGCTTTCTTATGAATTCCAATGAGTTCTGTTAAGGCTTAGGCTCTTTACTTGTTATATGTATTGTGCTGTAATCTTGGAATAAACTGTACTTTGTAAATATGATACCATAGTTCCTTTAATATACTTATGAATGTGATTTACTGATCTTTTGTTTTGGATTGTTACATCAATATTTATAACTCAGATTGTCCTGCCAGCACTCTGCTCTGTTTCGTTTGGCTTTGTTTTGTGGAGGTGGCACTCTGTCAAGTTTTAGTATCACGATAATGCTTGCTTTTTAAAATGAATTAAGAAGATTTCCATTCTTTTCTAGGCAGACTAATCAATTACACACTGTTGTTTAAAAAATTGACAGAAGACAACTATAAAATACTCTGCAACTGATTTTCTGGGAGGAACTAATTCTTAAGGTGAGTTATTATGTTTCTTTTTCCTTCTTTTTTTTTTAAATCAAATTTTATGTGTATACTTTTTCTAGCATATCATCAATTTCATTACGAACTTCAAATTTATTATCATAGGTCAGGATAATCTGGTTTATGGATTTTAAAATGTCGTTACACTGACCTTATATCCTTGTTCCCATTGCAGATGTTGTATATTTGTAATTTTTATTTCTTACTTTGAATTGTAAAAAGATTTTAAAATTTATTTTTCTCAAAGAACTATCTCCTGAATACATTAATACATTTACTTTTTATTTTTTAGTTGATTTTTCCTTTTACTTGTGTGTTTTTTTTTCTTTTTAGTTAGATTTGTTGCTAATCTATTGAGTCTGCTGCTTAATTTGTTTATATTTGGTGTTGTTGACTTTCTGTTTAATAATGTGTGTGTATTAATCGCTCAGTCATGTCCGACTCTTTGCAACCCCATGGACTGTAGCCCTCCAGACTCCTCTGTCCATGAGATTTCCCAAGCAAGAATATTGAAGTGGATTGCCATTCCCTTCTCTAGGCGATCTTCCCCGCTCAGGGATTAAACCCACATATCCCACATTGCAAGCAGATTCTTTACCGTCTGAGCTGCTAGGGAAGCCCCCTGTTTAAAAATAAAAAACATTTAAGGCTGTTTCTCAATCTTACTATCTCTTGAGTCAAGGATCATTTTTCAATGATCAACAAGTTACTGTCTGTATCTTCCTCTTTTCACTAACCATCCAAAGATGTAACTCTCATGCTCCCTCTCCTTAAAGTACTTTATATTGTTCCTCGTCAGGCACTGAAATAAGTTTCAAACTCTTCCCTTTATTTCACAGTCCTCTATTCTCTGGCCCTAGTATGCATTTCTCAATGTATATTCATAGCACCTCCTTTATTTACATCCTATTCTAGAGACCCACTAACTAGACACTGATTTTTTCCCAGACTTTCTAACCATTGTGTATTGGCCTATGTTATTCCTTCCAGACTGGTTCCAAATAGGAAAAGGAGTACGTCAAGGCTGTATACTGTCACCCTGCTTATTTAACTTATATGCAGAGTACATCATGAGAAATGCTGGGCTGAAAGAAGCACAAGCTGGAATCAAGATTGCCGGGAGAAATATCAATAACCTCAGATATGCAGATGACACCATCCTTATGGCAGAAAGTGAAGAGGAACTAAAAAGCCTCTTGATGAAGGTGAAAGAGGAGAGTGAAAAAGTTGGCTTAAAACTCAACATTCAGAAAACTAAGATCATGGCATCTGGTCCCATCACTTCATGGGAAATAGATGGGGAAACAGTGGAAACAGTGTCAGACTTTATTTTGGGGGCTCCAAAATCACTACACATGGTGACTGCAGCCATGAAATTAAAAGACACTTACTCCTTGGAAGGAAAGTTATGACCAACCTAGATAGCATATTCAAAAGCAGAGACATTACTTTGCCAACAAAGGTCCATCTAGTCAAGGCTGTGGTTTTTCCAGTGGTCATTTATGGATGTGAGAGTTGGACTGTGAAGAAGGCTAAGCACCGAAGAATTGATGCTTTTGAACTGTGGTGTTGGAGAAGATTCTTGAGAGTCCCTTGGACTGCAAAGAGATCCAACCAGTCCATTCTGGAGGAGATCAGCCCTGGGATTTCTTTGGAAGGAATGATGCTAAAGTTGAAACTCCAGTACTTTGGCCACCTCATGCGAAGAGTTGACTCATTAGAAAAGACTCTGATGCTGGGAGGGATGGGGGGCAGGAGGAGAAGGGGATGACAGAGGATGAGATGGCTGGATGGCATCACTGACTCAATGGACATGAGTCTGAGTGAACTCTCTGAGTTGGTGATGGACAGGGAGGCCTGGCGTGCTGCGATTCATGGAGTCGCAGAGTCACATACTACTGAGCGACTGAACTGAACTGATTCCTTCCATAGGGAGTGCCCTTTTCCTCGCCCTCAGCCCCTGGTAACGTTACCATCTTTTGGAATTGCATTCAGTTCTCCAGGTGGCTGTGGCTCCCTAGTCACTGAAGTCACGCAGAGTTGGAGCCATCGGGTTATCCCCCACTGGCCACTTAATTTCATCTTGCCGGGAGTTTGCACACAGGCTTGTCAGGCCTCATGCCCGCAACAGTACCCTTCCATGCTGACGTATCAAGCCTCCCCGCTACATTTCGTGACCACAACATGAGCCCAATATTGGATAACCATGCATCAGTCAAGTCTGACACTTGTTTTACTGAAAGGAGTCATGTTTAACAATTATACCAAGACAACAGGTTTAAAAGCTCCCTATCTTGGGCAAACCAGAATATATGGTCACCCAACTAGATCTTATGAATTGTGTCTATATATGCTTAACAAGTCTACATTTTTCTTATTCCTCTGTAGGTTGGGGATCAAACAAGAGCACTTTGTATAAAAGTACAGAAACAAAGGCTTTATTGACACAGATATACTCACCTAGGACTTAATGTACCTCTACTTGGGTTTTGTAGATAATTTACATAGGCTTTGGTTATCACAAACAATAGCTATCAGAACCCATCACCCTGGCCGTGGCCTCTTAGGGTCCAAGCTAACTAAAGGGAGGCAGGGAGCCATCTGGCTTGACAAATTCTGGGACATGATATTGACCTCATAATGTCTGAGATATGTCATGGGAGAGAAGGATGTGGTGTCTCAAGCTTATCACAGGATGCGCACTGTCACATAGATTTTATAGCTCCCAGTGTTACAATATTTTCTCAAGTCTTCTCCCAATCCCACTTTCTCTCCCATCACCATGACAACACACATTTCATTATTAATGGAGACCTAAGGGAAAGCTTCTGGTGTTCGGCCTCTCTCAGGACTCACCTCCTGCTTTGGCATGCCATGAAACCATTCTGATTCTAGACACTGTGCTTTGAAGATTCCAAGTGATCTCAGTTTTACATAACAGAGATAAGCAGTATAGATGGTGAAAACACAGGATTTTGCCAAGATTTCCTACAGCAATTAGCTAGTACAATAAAAGGAACAAAAGGAAAGCCATTATAAAAATGCTAAGCTATTTAGATTTGGAGATCCATGACTGATTCCTGGTTCTGACAGAGAGAAAAGGGAAGGGATGGATTCTAAAGTTTTCAGTCTGATTTTATAGTGCCTCTCCATTCCAGGACTTACGAATGAGACAGCAGAGAACAGTGTTTCAGAGATGAACTCAAGATCCATATGGAAGGTAAAACAACATCCTGCTGACCCTTGATACTGTTTTTTCTGTATAGACGTAACTGACTTAAAGGCCCTGTGATAAAATTTAAAAATAAATAAATAAAAGCAGAGACTCTGTTATCTGATTTACTGTGGATTCCCAGACCCCACGTAGAGGAGTGAATGACCTTAGAAAAGTATACATCGCTCCCCTGAATTGCTGTTTCAGTAAAATGGAAAGAATAAGCCTAACACTAAAGATGAAAATTAATGCATGTAAGAACCTGGAATAAAATTATTCAATGAAAATTAGAAATAATAATACAAAAATCATCGGAGGAGCAGTTTTGAGCCGTTCTTATGCACACATAAATTCCACTTAAGCCACAGAATCATCTAGCAATGGGAGAAAACAGAAGTGAGACCCGGGACCAACAGGTGAAAATATGTTAAGATCAGGAATACAAGCAGCCAGAGTCACAGAATAAAAACCGAGTTTCTAATCCCTGTCCTAGGAAGAGGAGTGAAGTGAAAGTCATTCGGTCATGTCCTACTCTTTGTAACCCCACTGACTAGTCCATGGAATTCTCCAGGCCAGAATACTGGAGTGGGTAGCTTTTCCCTTCTCCAGGGGATCTTCCCAACCCAGGGATCGAACTCAAGCTTCCCACATGGCAGGTGTATTCTTTACCAGCGGAGCCACAAGGGAAGCCCTAGAATACTGGAGTGGGTAGCCTATCCCTTCTCCAGGGGATCTTCCCCACCCAGGAATAGAACTGGGGTCTCCTGCATTTCAGGTGGATTCTTTGCCAACTGAGCTATCAGGGAAGCCCTTCACGAAAAGGAGAGAGCGTGTTAGAATAAGAACACATGTGCCTGATGAATTTACATATCTGGCGGTCCCTGGGAGGGTCTTTCGGCAGCCACTAATGGTGGCTTCCGAGCCACGCCACCTTCTCCATCACAGCCTCGTGGGGCCTGTGAGATGGAAAGGAATTTAAGCAGCAGAGGACAGGCCAAGGAATCAGTCTACTCCCCTCCTCCAGCCAACGGTGATCTGTCCATCAGCTCAACCCCAACAAAACCCATAGTAAGTTTTCTTTCTTTCACTTCCCATTTCCTAATCTGCCCTTTACACGTGGAGACTTCTCTGCTGCTAAAATGTTTCTCTTGCCTTCCCTTTCTATTTTCGTTCCACTGCCACCGTTCTCCAGCCAGCCCTTGTCAGCTCATGCCTGATTTAATTCAGCACCTTCCACACAGATGTCCCTGTCTCCAGGGTCTGCCGACTCCAATACCTTCAGCACAGCTGCCAAGATCATCTTCCTTAGGCAATGTTTTTGTCACATCATCCCCCAATCTCCAGGGCCTTCAGGGTCTCTGGTTCCCTCCTGCTTCCCACCTCACCAATCCCATCCCCTGCTCTTCTACACAGCCTCCTCCACTGCAGTCAAGCTTATGGGCTTCCCAAGCCCTGAATATGATCTTCTTTCGTAAATGTTTACCTATCGTTCCCTGATCTGAAATGGCCTACCCCTTCCTCTCTGCTAATTCATGACCACGATTGCTCTTCAAAGTTTATTTCAAAACGACACCTTCATAGATGTATGTTGTTGTTGTTGAGTCACTAAGTCATGTCCGACTCTTTTGTGACCCTATAGACAGTAGCTCACCAGGCTCCTCTGTCCATGGGATTTCCCAGGCAAGAGTACTTGAGTGGTTGCCATTTCCTTCTCCAGGGAATCTTCCTGACCCAGGGATTAAACCCATATCTCCGGCATTGGCAGGTGGATTCCTTACCACTGAGCCACCTGGGAAGCCCTCCTAGACATATATACTATAGCAGTAAATTGCACCTCAGCTTGTGAATGGACTTGGATATTTGTGGGATAAATTGTGATCCCCGAAATCCCTCCTAGATGCCCAGAGTGAGCCACTGAGTTTGATCTCTTTCCCAGGTACCAGCTTTATACTGTGGCTCCACTGTGCAGTAATTCTCACTTGATGATATGTTAGTTTATAAATGTTGTGACTTCATTTCAATCTCTCTCCTGAACTGGATGAAAATTCCCCAAAGGCAGTGATTCCGCTTTCCATTTGCAACCCCTCTGATCGCATATGCATAACTGTGTGCAGAGGACCGGCTCCAGAGATGCAGTGAGCTGCCTAAAGTAGAACTCTCCCCTGCCCTCAGGGAAGCTGACCTTTCCATGAGAAAAATAAATTGGAAGTAACCTCAGTGCTCGACCCTATAAATACGTTATGAATATATGTATATACATATATATATTCTTGTAATGTAATATTATTCATACCTTAAGAACATTTTTGAAGGAACTTTTAGTGACATGAGAGAATCTTACCATATAAACTTGCTTTATATATATAATTGTTATATAACTATAGTAAGTAATTTCAATGTAACAACATAAAGATAAAAAGATGATGAGAAGGAAACAAGGAAGAAAAGAAAGAAAAGAAGGGATGGAGGGAAAAAGGAAGGAGACAGGTGGATTAATGAGGGGAAATGCAGCAATATGCAAATTGGAGGTTATCTTTGATATTTGGTTCTTAGTATTTTTTAATTTATTTTCATCTTTAGTATCTTCCATTTCTTTACATATTCTAAAATAATCCTACATTGCTTATAACATAAACAGAAAATACATGCCTTATTAGAACCTCAACTGCTTATCAAAATATCATGTTTTCTAACAGTATTTTTAAAAATATTACATCATAGGAGGAATGAATAGGCAAGTGATAGAGCGATAGACTGAATGATAACTGGGAGAATAAAATTTTGATATTCAGGAAATTTCCAGCTGTTACAGAAGGGGCAGCTATTCCTCAGACCAGGTAAGAGAAAATTTTGGATGTTTTCATTTTGTGCATGTTGCTAATCCCATCCTTTGAATGACAAAATCACCATGTTCATCTCCATAGCTACATCATCATCACCTGCATCTCCACCACAACCAACATTACCTCAACCAACACCCCACCTCCATCGTCATCGCTGGCACCTCCTCTCTACCGCCACCAGCTCCATCATTTCCACCATCATCTCCACATCTCTGCCTCTTTCACCACCACTTACACCTCCGTCAACAACCAATATCACCTCTACCACTGCTTCCGACACCAACTTTACCATCACCTCCCCCTCCGCTATCAACTTCACCACTTGCAACACCGTCTCCATCACCTCTACCTCCTCCACCACCACTGGCCATCACCTCCCCCTCCGCTTCCATCTTCCTGTCCTTCACTGGCTCCACTACGACCACTATATGGTGACTCTTTTCCTCTCCATCACCGTCGGCCTAATTGGGTGGACAAGTCCTCGGTGGAAAATTGAATGGAGGGAGAGTACAGGGGACAGAGAAAATAAGAACACATCCCCCAGGGGACCGTGCTTCAGATATGAAAAATAAACAGAACTTTCCATGTCCACGGCTCAGAATAGGTGGGACTGGGGGTAGCTGGTTAGCAGCATGAAGAGGAAGTCTCCTGACTTGCTCCTTTCAAGTAGCAAGACACCACAGACTAGGCAGCTTACACACAGCATAAGTCTGCTTCCCACAGTCCTAGAATCTGAAAAGTCCAGGATCTAGACACCAGCATGATTTCTGCTTGCTAGTCAGTGCCTTTCTGCTGTGTGCTCGTCTGGTCAGAGGAGCCAGGATCTCTCTAGAGACCTCTCATAAGGGCACTAATGCCATTCATGGGGACTCCACCCTCATGACCCAGTCACCTCCCAAATTCCACACCTACTAATACCAACATCTTTGGGGGTTAATATTTCAACATATGATTTTTAGGGGGACACAAATATTCAGAATATATGCCCCCTCAGCACCTGGGCTGAATGGGAAGACCGACCTTGGAAAGAACACTGCCCCAGGTAGTCAAGAGTTCATCAACTTTCTAAGAGCTAGAACACTCCATGAATCCAGTGTCATATCATCCAATATCTTATGAAGTGTTCACTTAGAAAGCTACTGTATACTTACAGGCAGTAGAGACAGAGGAAAAGGGTGGTTGGAGTGAAGGCAGCTGGCTGTGGAGAGCTGAGCAGGTGTGTGGCTGCGTAAGCGTGTGCACAAGTACTGATATGCACACCTTCACTGGGGCACGTGAGGGGATCGCTGAGCTCCAGGATGCCTGTAGCACCGTTTGATTCTGCTTAGGTTATTACATATTTTCACATACAAATTGAGTAGTAGTCACTTTTGCCCAGAAGCATGAAGGGATGTACAGTTTCAAATTAACCTTGTCTCTGAAGGAAAGCTTGTATGTGTGACACAGCAAGATGGAAAATGGTTTCTCTCTGCAACACCTGTTATAATTCAGACAAATCTGTGGAAAAATACTGTGAGTTTTCATAAGGAGTCAGGGAAGGGCAGGAAATCTGGTCAGAAAAGGGTCTGAAGTGGGGGGATGGAACCAGCCAGCCCCGACAGGGGTAAGAAATGATGACCATTTGTCCACATGTCAGTATCTAAAGGGAATGAGGGGATGACACTACCTATCATTCATTCATTCATGTAAGAACCATGCTCTGGGCACTCATTATATGCCAGACGTTACTCTAAGTATTAGAAATAGTTCAGGGAACAAAACAGACAAAGTTCTTTATAGAGCTTATATTCTAAAAGGGGATACAGATGACAAATACATTTCTCCTATTATCACTTCATAAATAGTAAACGGTATGAGAGGCATGATAAAAAAAAAATAGAGTATAACCACAGCACTAGGACTATTATTTTAGATGAAGTGGTCAAGAAAGACTTCTCGGGGCAGGAGCAGTTTGGGGGGGGTGGTGCGAGGTGGAGGGTGATATTTGAACAGAATGAAGGGAGGGTGAAGCCATGTAAGTATTCAAGGAAAGAACATTCTAGGCAGAGGCAGTAGAAAGTGCAAAGACCCTGAGGCCAAAGCAAGCTCAGAGTGTGTTAGTTTCAGAATGCACATGGTACCCCACGGTGAACACGAGGTCCAGCCTGCAGGATGGAGCTGGAGAGGAACAACCCAGGGGGATAGTGTGGAAATGACGTCTATGAAATTCCTCAAGTCCAGATCGGGTACATGCTTAGTGGCCAGGGAAAGGGACTTTGAATTTTGCTCTAATTTGATGGAAAACAATGGGGAGATTTGGGGGAAAGAAACATTTATCATGTGCCTGACGGCACTTAACCTTTTACCTATATAGTTCCTCATGTGAAGTCATTTGTCTGGGACATAGGGGTGTGTATGGGCCTCCCTAGGCTCCACCTTATACTCCACAGCTTCTGCAGGACTAGTCCCACAGGGGCCTTCACCAGCTTTGCTCAAGCACAGCCTGATAGCACTGTACCTGAGCCTTACCAAGGATCACTTCCTGCCCCAGAGCTTCTTTGGTTTCCACCTTGGCATTCAGGAATCTGGTCTGGAAGGGACAGCTGTTAACACCCAGTGAAGGGTCACACTTAACCAAAGAATAACAGAAAACGAGGGCTAAATGCTTCTGCTTTTGTTCCCCATCAACAGCTAGTTCTGATTTGAAATTCTAGTAAGATCCTGGGCCAGGCTTTTGTGCAGCATCCAACTCCATCATGACTTCTATTGCCTTGTCCATCCCCCTTATCCTGATTCACTATTTGTGTCTTATGTTCCTTCTGCCTGCATTCACATTCCTAAACAAACTTGCTGTGTGTTTAGCAGACATTGTGTTTAGGGAAATACAAGGTAAGATGATGTGACTATCTCCATTTTACAGATGAATAAGGAAGACATTGAATAAATTGTCCAAGGTCACATTGGAGTCAAAAGGCGAAAGGAAGTTTATCTGATTCCAACCACCAGAGCCTTAACCACTTGGATATGCTGCCTCATCCTCAGAATCAGGCAGAAGACAGTGCTTCATGTTGAGATGGTCCTTCCTGTTGGGAGAATAGAAAATCCCACACCAGGGATGAAGATGCACAGATTGGCAAGGGTAACAAGAGTTCCAGGGCAACTCATCTGATGGGGATTCAGGGAAGGCTGCAGGTGCTGAAGGAAGGATCAGAGCTAATCCAAGGCTGAGGAAGCATCTTGAACCCATGGCTTGGGAAATGAGAGTGGACACAGGCATATTGGGCTCAGGGAGCTGTTTGTACTGAGTCCTTCCCCCAGTGTCCTGGATACCAGGCCTGCAGCAGCAGAAGAAATTTCAGAGCCTACCCTATAGGAGGCAAGTGAAGAATCTCACGTATTAAGCATACATAAGGTAAGTGTAGGGGAATTATCACCAGCTATGTTTTTTAATGATATATGTAGTGCGACTGATAAGAAACAAAAAATCCTAATTGCTAGTAATAATGGTTCCTTTAATCAGCACTTATTTGTGTCAGGCATTGTGTTAAGTGCTTGCGTCTAGTATCTTTTCAGAAATACCATGATGTAGATACAATTCTAATCTAAATTTTAACAACCAGAATTAGCGTGGTTCACTCAGCAAATGTCATGCAGTTAATAAATGATAGAACCAGGGCTCAAACTAGGTCTCCATGACACCAGAGCCCTTTCTTCTTAACCACTTCTCTAGAATGCCTGAATGAAGACTCCTTTTTAGGAGGCAATGAAAAGCTATTGGAGACACTGGGGCAGAATACTGTAGGCAAAATGATTTGAATGCCAGGTAAAGAGGCTGAAATCACGCTAAGAAGAAACAATTAGGGGAAACTTCAAGGATCCCAAAGAAGGTGAGATGGGATGAAATTAAGGGGGTGGCCTGTGAATAGAAAAGGCAAGATAGGATTTGACCCAAGTGTGACTGACTAAAGAACCGGTGAGGCCATGGAAGCGATTAAACCAGAGCACACGGGGAAGAACGGTGTCTCGGAAGATCCTGAAACTTTGATCTGATTGGAGAGTGATGGTGCCATTAATGCATACGGGACATCAGCAGGAGGGGGAGGGAAATGGTGAGGTCTGTTTAGGTAACAGAATTTGAGATCTTTCATGAAAAGAATATCTCACAGACTGAGAGAATTGGACTCGGGGCTCAGGGATGAGATGAGGTCTCAGTTCAGTTCAGCCCCTCAGTCGTGTCCGACTCTTTGCGACCCCATGGACTGCAGCAGGCCAGGCCTCCCTGTCCCTCACCAGCTCCCGGAGTTTAGGTCTAGCGATGCAGATTTAGGACAGCTCTAGCCCTGCACCCTTGGAGCAATCGGGTGGAGAAAGAGGCTGGATTCTCTCACTTCTCTGTTTGCCTGCCTCTTGTCCCTTACCAGGTCTGCCTGGTTTCCAACTCTGTTCTAACCTTTCTTTCAAGAGAATCACACATGATGTTTTGTTCAGGTTGGAGTCCAAGATATTTGATTGTCAGGATCCTAACTTAAACTTCTTTTTCTTTTATGCCAAACAGTACTGTAGTAGGTTGTTGGCCTGATACCCTACAAAGCTTTTAATTTTTTAAGGGACAAATTCTGAAATGCGATGCCGATCATCCCTCTCCTCAGTCCAGGGCCATTGGAAGCAGAAACATAAACCCAAAGCGCTCACCGGAAGTGACTCTAGCAGCATTTTAACCCCAGTCCTCAACAGGCCTTGCTCCATCCTCAACCTTTACTCCTGCTTATCATCAACATTCAACATCCGAGTCTCCCCATCTTCCCTCTCCAGTTTCTAGCCTCAGGCAGTTGACATATAGGAACTTTGCAATTAAATTCTCCCCTCCGGCCAAACTGACCCCAAACTGTACTTATGAAATGGCTCAAGTCTAAGTATTGTTCTGTTTTTGTTACTGCATTTTTCTGGGGCACACAGAGCCTCCTCGCAGGCAGAGCGGCGTTGCTGTACTCTGGAAGGTGGCCTCCTCTAGGGCAGGGATGCTACGAGGCGACATCAGCCGAGCCTTCCCTCTTGGATCCGCAGGCCACTTTGGCCACTGCTGCTGCTCTGTCCCTGCCTGTAGGCAGATCAGAGCCTCAGCGAAAGGAGGAGACAGGCAAGGCAAGTCTACAAAACCCTCCCATCCACTCACCCCATCGGCAACCCCCGGCTGACCCCTGCCCGCTTGGCTGTGACTGATCCCTGAGGCCAACACCCTCCAGCTCAGTCCTCCTCACCCATCCAGCTCTTCCTGGATACACGAAGGAGGCTGCTTATGGGCCATCCCTGGATGTTGTTCTGGGTTCCACGGTGAGAATAAAACACAGTCCTTTCTTCTCAAGAAGCACCCAGTTTAGTGGTGTGGCAAGTGCAATACCAGAGGGAAATTTATGGAAACAGCCCAGAAGCGCTGCCCAGCCAGCCGGAGAGGCAGGGAAGGCCCATTAGATGCAGGGCCGACTTTTCCATTAGGCCCACAAGGCACATGCCCAGGACCCACGGTGCTTTTAAGAGCTTGTGATAATTTATTTTTAATTTTAAGTGTTTTTAAAACCAGAAGAAGAAAAAAATGAATAGAAGTACAATGATTATATAACAATAAATTCAGCCTTGTATACTAACGTGGTTGCAAAATATGATTCTCAATTATGTTTTTTAGAAGAGCGGTTCATAGCAATGATATTGCCTAAGAATCTACCTGAAATGCAGGAGACTCGGTTTGATTACTGGCTCAGAAAGATGCCCTGGAGAAGGGACAGGCTACCCACTCCAGTATTCACGGGCTTCCCTGGTGGCTCGGTCGGTAAAGAATTTACCTGCAATACGGGAGACCTGGGTTTGATCCCTGGGTTGGTAAGATCCTCTGGAGGAGGACACGGCAACCCACCCGAGTATTTTTGCCTGGAGAATCCCACGGACAGAGGAGCCTAGTAGACTACAGTCCATGGGGACACAAAGAGTCGGACATGATCGAGTGACTAAGCGCAGCACAGCACAGGGCCTCCTGAAGTCAAATTGTGACTCTGCCTAGACGAGGAAACTGCAGGGAAGAGAAGAAGGCATCTAAAGGGGGACGAGGGAGGGACTTGCTAGTAGGCGAACCTTACAAGCAAGCCCGGGACACCAGTGACCCAGTGACGCTAGGGAACAAGTTGGATCCAGGCAGCAGGGAGAGATTAGGTAAAGAAGAAGGCAGGGAGGCGGGCGTGAGCCTCAGCCACTGTCCTAACAACCTGTAAGGTCCTCTGAGCCTGCTCCCCTCCACGCCCTCACTTAACCCACTGCACTGAGTCAAAACTCACCAATCCTGTGCCTCATCCTGTCCCAGCCAACAGTCTCCTTAGGACATAACCTGGGTAACAAAGACAAGCATGTTCCATTTTACAGTGTTTTGCAGAGATTACATTCTTTAAAAATTCAAAGTTTGCTGCAACCTGCACCCAGCAAGTCTATGAAAGTGAAAGTGTTAGCCACTTGGTCGTGTCTCTGACTGGGGAGCCCACCAGGCTTCTCTGTCCATGGAATTCTCCAGGCAAGAATGCTGGAGTGTGTAGCCATTTCCTTCTCCAGTGGATCTTCCTGACCCAGGGATTGAACCTGGGTCTCCAGCACTCAGTCGCTCAGTCGTGTCCGACTGTTTGTGACCCCATGAATCGCAGCACGCCAGGCCTCCCTGTCCATCACCAACTCCCGGAGTTCACTCAGACTCACGTCCATCGAGTCAGTGATGCCATCCAGCTATCTCATCCTCTGTCATCCCCTTCTCCTCCTGCCCCCAATCACTCCCAGCATCAGAGTCTTTTCCAGTGAGTCAACTCTTCTCATGAGGTGGCCAAAGTACTGGAGTTTCAGCTTTAGCATCAGTCCTTCCAAAGAAATCCCAGGGCTGATCTCCTTCAGAATGGACTGGTTGGATCTCCTTGCAGTCCAAGGGACTCTCAAGAGTCTTCTCCAACACCACAGTTCAAAAGCACCAATTCTTCAGCGCTCAGCCTTCCTCACAGTCCAACTCTCACATCCATACATGACCACAGGAAAAACCATAGCCTTGACTAGACGGACCTTTGTTGGCAAAGTAATGTCTCTGCTTTTGAATATGCTATCTAGGTTGGTCATAACTTTCCTTCCAAGGAGTAAGCATCTTTTAACTTCATGGCTGCAGTCACCATCTGCAGTGATTTTGGAGCTCCCCAAAATAAAGTCTGACACTGTTTCCACTGTTTCCCCATCTACATCCCATGAAGTGATGGGACAAGATATATATAGGCACTGCTGCTGCTGAGTCCCTTCAGTCGTGTCCGACTCTGTGCGACCCCACAGATGGCAGCCGACCAGGCTCCCCTGTCCCTGGGATTCTCCAGGCAAGAACACTGGAGTGGGTTGCCATTTCCTTCTCCAATGCCTGAAAGTGAAACGTGAAAGTGAAGTCGCTCAGTCATGTCCCACTCTTAGCGACCCCATGGACTGCAGCCCACCAGGCTTCTCCGTCCATGGGATTTTCCAAGCAAGAGTACTGGAGTGGGGTGCCATTGCCTTCTCTGATATATAGGCACTAAGAAACCCAAAATGTCACATGACCAATCCTGTGATATTGGCTTTATAGCAGTGGCCTGGGACAGAACCGGTGATCTCTCTGAGGCCTGCCTGTGTGTGCCAAAATGCTCCTGCCCATGAGAAGCTTTCTACACCACTTCGTCTAGAGCCATAGTACTCCTTTATATAAGAGAATGCTTCCCATGGGAGGTGAAGGATGAGATCTGGAAGCAGGAGGGTTCTGGGCTATCCACTACATCCCTCCCTGCGTCAGAATACCAGTGTGAGCCTCTCTGCGAGGCTGGTAAGGGGCCATCGGCTGCCTTTTTCCTTCTGTTTACAAAGTACCCAGAGTTCTGCTCGCTCAGTGACCATTTCTGAAACATGAAGTGAAAGCAGCATGAAAGAACAGGAGAAAAACCCAAACATTCATTTGCAAGAATACCAGCGCCCGCCCACCATCACCTCCTAATGCATGTGCCACTTAAATGCACTTGTGAGAGGTGTTCATTATTTTCCCCCATTATTTTGAAATGTGCTTCAAAACCCCTCAAACAGCAGTGTGCCATCACGTTGTTTAAACATATGATTTGGTAAATCAGTACCCTCACAGCCCTGAAGCTCTGGGGTTATATCGTCTTGGAGCAGACACAGCTCAGGGGTCAACTTGCCGCTGTGACTTGTCTCAACTGCTCCCCACCCCATCCTGATGGTTAATAAAAGCGAGGTCAAAAGGAGAACTCAGGGACTCCTGAGGTAGGCTGGTGGGATGCGGCCATTGTTCCCAGAGGCTGGTCAGCTCCCAGGGAGAAGGGAGCCCATTGCTGTCAGGGACCCCGGAGACAAAGCCTAGCCCAGCTCTGCACCTGAGCCTGGGGCTGACGGGGGCTTTCCAGAAGGAGCCTTGACTTAAGGAATACCCCTCTTTAGGAAGACTTGGATACGTGAAAATGGAAAGCTGCAGACGGATGCCGCGAGTGTGGGTTATGTGCACCAGCAAAGAACACCTTTGAGCAGCCGTTCCCTTGGGTGCGCTCAAGAGTTTACACTCCGGTCTCAGAATTGTAGGATAGACATGCTCATGGCAAGCCACTGATTATAGAAAATCAAACGGAGATGCATTCATTGATTTGAGAGGAAAATAAGAATAATGGGGAGGAGGGTTTCAAACTTTTAAAAAATCAATTTATGTAAATGTGTCAAGAAGATATCAACTTCATGAAGAGAGTGAGGCTTCTTTCTCTTGTTTTTGACCTAGCGGCTGTCAACCCTCAGCTTCTTACTGCGTTGTTTTTTCTCTGTACGCCGGTCTATCTACCTCGTCTCTGCATGGCTACTTTACAATAAATGTGCAATTCCCTAGGAAATCAAAGGCCAACCCACAGAAAAATACATAAAGATCAGGAGGCAGCAAACCCATTCATACCAGCCTCTGTGTGCTTGGAGGAGGGCGTGGCCATTGCCTAGGGCGGCTGTTGTGCTGTGGGGTTGGGGGGTGGTCCTCTCACAGCTGAGGGCAGAGGCAGACCAATGATCCCCTCTCCCAATTTCCTTTATTCACTCAAGGTCACTGCAGAACTCTTGGAGACGGTATCGATTATCCACTTTCCTGAATCCCCTGGATGTCGTCTGCCTCCGAATCCACTCTATTCTCCCCTGGTAACCAGCCTTCACACTCAGTCCTGACCGTCCCAGGCCTTTCTCACCGAAGGCCTGAATATCTGCCGCAGCCCTTCATCTCTTTCGCCCACTACCCTTATTCTCCGTCTTCCTTAGCATGGAGGGTGTTCAGTTTCCTGTCAAGTGATGGTGGACAAACCACAGAAGAGTGCAGGCTGTTTTCTGACCCTGAATCACTCCCTGCGGTGGTCGCGTCTCCAGTGTGAGGTGGAGGTTATGCTGGCGGCTCCTCCCTGTTGTCCCCTAGGACTGAGCTCGTCATCCACCGGGAGCACCACTTCAAACAAGAGCGTAGACGCAAGAGGAGAACGAGCGGTGGTCTGTGGGCACAGTTCAGTCTAAACTCCCACTTAGAGGAGAAACATTACCTCAAAGGAAAGGGTCTGAGGAGATGTAGCCGTGCTAACCACACAGATACATCTCTTACTGACTCAGGGACAAACGGGCTCCTCAGAGCAAACACTTCTCCGTCACCTCCCTGGCATGTTAGTGCTTGGTTTTAAATGTCTGTACTCTATGATGGGTCTCCAAGAACATTGCATCAGAAATGTGTGTGGGCTCCAATTTCCACAGGACAGGAAAAGGGAAAATCCAGCCCCTGGGCCAGCTTTCGAGTTCAAGCTTTACTATTTAAAACTTCACTATTTCTCTCAAGGTTTCAAAGGGCTTAGGACCGAGTTTCATAAAGAAATAAGCTCAAGGAAAACTATTTTGTCTTCTCTCTCTTCAAACCATTTGAAGAGGGACAAAGTGATTTTTTTTAACTAAAAGTATTAGATTATCCAGGAGATAAATAATGCCCTCTTCTAAAGGAGATTCTTAACCTATTGTTGTTGTGCAGTAGCTAAGTCATGTCTGACTCTTCGCAAGCCCATGGACTACAGCACACCAGGCTTCTCTGTCCTTCACTATCTTCCAGAGTTTGCTCAAACTCATGTCCATTAAGTCAGTGATGCCATCCTATGATCTCATCCTCTGCCACCCACTTCTCCTTTTGCCTTCAATCTTTCCCAGCACCAGGATCTTTTCCAGTGAGTTGGCTCTTTGCATCAGGTGGCCAAAGTATTGGAGCTTCAGCTTAAGCATCAATCCTTCCGATGAATATACAGGGTGGATTTCCTTTAGGATTGACTGGTTTGATCTCCTTGCTGTCCAAGGGACTCTCAAGAGTCTTCTCCAGTACCACATCAATTCTTCGGTGCTCTTTTCTTTATGGTTCAGCTCTCACATCTATACACAACTACGGAAAAGACATAGCTTTGATTATATGGACCTTTGTCAGCAAAGTGATGTCTCTGCTTTTTAAGACGCTGTCTAGTTTTGTCATAGCTTTTCTTTCAAAGAGTAAGTGTCTTTTAATTTTATGGAGGCAGTCGTTGTCTGCAGTGATTTTGGAATGTAAGAAAATAAGATCTGTCACTATTTCCCTCTCTATTTGCCATGAAGTGATGGGACTGGATGCCGTGATCTTAGTTTTGAATATTGAGTTTTAAGTCAGTTTTTTCACCCTCCTCGTTCAACCTCATCAAGAGGCTCTTTAGTTCCTCCGCGCTTTCTGCAATTACAGTGCTATCCTCCGCATATCTGAGGTTGTTGGTATGTCTCCCAGCAATCTCGACTCTAGCTTATGACTCAGCCAGTCCAGTATTATGCATGATGTGCTCTGCATATGAGTTAAATAAGCAGGGTGACAGTATACAGCCTTGTCATACTCCTTTCCCGATTTGCAACCAATCAGTTGTTCCATGTCCAGTTCTAACGGTTACTTCTTGATCTGCATACAGATTTCTCAGGAGGCAGGTCAGGTGGTCTGGTATTCCATCTCCTTGAGAATTTTCCGCAGATTGTTGTGATGCACACAGTCAAAGGTTTTAGCATAGTCAATAAAGCAGAAGTAGATGTTTTTCTGAAATTGCCTTGCTTTGTCTATGATCCAATAGATGTTGCCAATTTGATCTCTGGTTTCTCTGCCTTTTCTAAATCCAGCTTGTACATTTGGAAGTTCTCGCTTCGTGTACTGCTGAAGCCCGGCTTTAATGATTTTGAGCATGACCTTGCTAGCATAGGCTTCCCTGGTGGCTCAGCTGGTAAAGAATCCTCCTGCCATGTGGGAGACCTGGGTTCGATTCCTGGGTTGGGACGATCCCCTGGAGAAGAGAATGTCTACCTACTCCGGTATTCTAGCCTGGAGAATTTCATGGACTATATGGCCCATGGGTTGCAAAGAATGCGACATGACTAACTTTCACTTTACTAGCATATGAAATGAGAATAATTGTGTAGTAGTTGAACATTCTTTGGCATTGTCTTTCTTTGGAATTGGAATGAAAACTGATCTTTTCCAGTCCTGTGGCCACTGCTGAGCTTTCCAAATTTGTCAGCATATTGAGTGCAGCACTTGAATAACATTATCTTTTGGGATTTGAACTAGCCCAGCTGGAATTCCATCACCTCCACTAGCTTTGTTGGTAGTGACGCTTCCTAAGACCCACTTGACTTCACACTCCAGGATGTCTGACCTGCGGTGAATGATCAGAACGTCATGGTCATCCAGGTCATTAAGAGCTTTTTTGTGCTGTTCTTCTGTGTATTCTTGCCACCTCTTCTTAATATCTTTTGCCTCTGTTAGTCCATACCATTTCCGTCCTTTACTGTCCCCATCTTTGCATGAAATATTCCCTTGGTACCTCTAATTCCCTTGAAGAGATCTCTAGTCATCCCCATTCTATTGTTTTCCTCTATTTCTTTGCACTGTTCACTTAAGAAGATTTTCTAATCTCCCTTTGCTATCCTCTGGAACTCTGCATTCAGTTGGGTGTATCTTTCCCTTTGTCCTTTGCTTTTTTCTTCTCTTCTTTTCTCCATTATTTGTAAGGCCTCCTCAGACAACCACTTTTACTTCTTGCATTTTTTCCCCCTTGGGGATGATTTTGATCACCATCCCTTGTACAATGTAATAACTTCTGTCCGTGGTTCTTCAGGCACTCTGTCTACCAGATCTAATCCCTTGATTTGATTCATCACCTCCACCGTATAATCATAAGGGATTTGATATAGGTCATACCTGAATGGTCTGGTGGCTTTCCCTACTTTCTTCAATTTAAGCCTGAATTTTGCAGTAAGGAGCTCGTGATCTGAGCCACAATCAGATCATGTATAGAGCTTCTCCATCTTCAGCTGCAAAGAATATGATCAATCTGATTTCAGTATTGACCATCTCACGACGTCCACGTGTAGAGTCACCTCTCACTTTGTTGGAAGAGGATGCCTGCTATGACTAGTGTCTTCACTTGGGAAAACTATGTTAACCTTGGCCTTACTTCATTTTGTACTCAAAGCCAAACTTGCCTGTCACTCCAGATTTCTCTTGACTTTCCACTTTTGCATTCCAATTCCCTATGATGAAAAAGACACCATTTTTTGTGTGTTAGTTCTAGAAGGCCTTGTAGGTCTTCAGAGAAATGGTCAAATTCACCTTCTTCAGCATTAGTGGTTGCTACATAGACTTGCATTACTGTGATGTTGAATGGTTTACCTTGGAAATGAAATGAACTGAGATCATTTTGTCATTCTGAGATTGCACCCAAATACTACATTTCAGACTCTTTTGTTGACTGTAAGGGCTACTCCATTTCTTCTAATGGATTCCTGCCCACAGTAGTAGATATAATGGTCATCTGAATTAAATTCACCCATTCCCATCCATTTTAGTTCACTGATTCCTAAGATGTCAATGTTTTTTCTTGCTTGACCACATCCAGTTTTCCTTGATTCATGATTCCAGGTTTCTATGCAATATTGTTCTTTACAGCATCAGACTTTACTTTCACCATCAAACACATCCACCACTGACCATCATTTCTGCTCTGGCCCAGCCTCTTCATTCTTTCTGGAGCTATTTCTCCGCTCTTCCCCAGTAGCATATTGGACACCTACAGACCTGGAGGGCTCATCTTCTGGCGTCATATCATTTTGCCTTTTCATACTGTTCATGTGGTTCTCAAGGCAGCAATACAGAAGTGTTCTGCCATCCCCTTCTCCAGTGGACCGCATTTTGTCAGAACTCTCCACCGTGACCCATCCTTCTTGGACGGCCCTGCATGGCATGGCTTACAGCTGCATTGAGTTACACAAGGCTGTGATCCACGTGATCATTTTGTTTAACTTTCTATGATTGTTATTTCATTCTGGAGGCTGTAGAATTGTAGTTCTTGCTTCTTCTGCCTGCCCTCTGATGGATGCGGATGAGACTTGTACAAGCTTCTTGTACAAGTCCCTTGAGAGGGACTGGCTATGGGGAAAATCAGGTCTTGCTCTGGTGGGCAGGGCCATGCTCAGTAAATCTTTAGTCCAATTGTCTGCTGATAAGTGGAGCTGTGATCCCTCCCTGTTGTTTGACCTGAGACAATCCAGTCCTAGAATCTATAGGCTTTTGGCAGGGCTAACGGCAAGCTCCAAGAGGATTTAGGCCAGCACGCACCTCCCAGGACTGTGCTGCCAGCATCCCTGTCCCTGTGACAGCCACTGCTGACCCACGCCTCTGGGAGATCCTCAAACAGTCACAGGCAGGTCTGGTTTAGTCTCTATGGGGTCCCTGATCCTTCTCCCTGGGTCTTGGTGCTGTGCATAAAGCAAAATTCTGGGCCTTTCTATAAAATTTTGCAAAGAAACCACTCCCTTTCTGCTAAGAAAAATGAAAAAAATAATCCTTACTCTCCAACCTAAGGCCTTTGTCCTTTCCTGAAAAATCAGTGACCTAAACCTGACTTCAGTTCTCAGTTTCTCCACTAACGAGACACTCACTAGCTGTTTCTCACCTTTGTCCAATATGCATGTTCCTCTGTCAATTACAGAAAGTTGAAATGGAAGGTCCCTGTGGCTCTTCCATTCTTACTGAGACATGACCTTGTGGGGCTGCTAGAACATTCTTTACCAAGGACATCCTGTAGCCATCAGGGTGCTCTTGGACCAGACAAAGAAACCTCTCTCCAGAAGGCTCCCACATTACTCAATCACAATGGCACCCAAGTTGGGCAAGCAAATTTTTGACTTCTCTGATTTCAGTTCTCACAAGGGAATTGGATTAACAGTATTTTCTCCTCTCGTAGAAAGAGAAAGGTTTTGTTCCCATCAATCCTAGTTCATCATCAATCCTAGCATGTTTTATATAAATGCCCCTAGAAAGCTCTCACTTTCACATCTTGCCAAAACTGGCTGAGCTCCTGGCTCGGGCTGGGGAACAGAGGAAGAATTACGAGTGTGGTTGAGCACGCTGGCATGCGTGAGGCTGAAGCAGCTCTGTGTATCAGTAACGTGTAATGACAGCCTCCCATCTGTTCTTGGAACTCTTCATCTGAGCCTTCATCACGCTGGAAATCTGGAAGGAGATGAACACAAGGAAGCTGTTCAAAAGCCATCCCTGAACTCAAAAGTACCTGCAAAAGAGGGATTTACCAGGGGTTGACAGTGGGGAGCCTGGCCGACTGCAGGGCTCAGGGGAGTGTTGTCAGTGTCTTTGAGGTGAGAAGGAAGGTCAAGGGCAGGCAATGTATTCTTTAGCCCCAACTTCTGTGCTTTAGTGGAGAAGGCAATGGCAATGCACTCTGGTACTCTTGCCTGGAAAATCCCATGGACGGAGGAGTCTGGTAGCCACTGTCCACAGGGTCTCAAAGAGTCAGCCACGACTGAGCGACTTCACTCACTCACTTGCTCTGTGCTTTAGAACAGGGTCTTGAGTGTTTCTTGCAAAGAAATATCAGCCCAGGAAGGAGCAACTGCTCCCCAAATGCCTTCACTGATGAGACTCCAGATTTTCTCAGTGTCCATTGCAGCACAGACAGATCCCTTGGCCAAAACAGAAGTTGCAAGACTGACAAACATGGAGAACGTCCATCATTCTTACTGACTGACGCCCCCACTTCTGCTCTTAAGGAAAGAGAAGAGACAACAGGGAAAGAAGGAAGGGCTAGAGCAGCTAGGCCCCCGAATGGGTGGTCTTTGAAGAGAAAATAATACTCATGAAGTCTGAGACTCCCTGATGGGTACAGAGCCACCTCAGTCCCCGGGAGTCCTGGAGAGACACCGCCCAGGGAGAGCAAGAAAACAGTGCTTTACATTCACAGCTCTGGCTTTTCAGAGCTGGGCTCCGGGGCCGGCATCTATCACTTGCTACCTGGGAGCCCAGGGCTGCTGGGGTTTGCCTCAGGCGGCTGATTAGACAGCAACAAAGCTTATTAGGGCCCCCAATTTTCCCCCAGGAAATCTCTCCCTCAGGGGAGCAAGGGGCACATTTTCCTGGATCTGATAAACCCTCTTGGGAATCTGTGATCACAGTCTTGGCATATAAAGGGAATCTGAGCAGGAGATTATGGAATTTACTGAGGCTGAAATATGACCTGTGAAACATCAAGGAGAAGGGGAGCTGCCGGCTGTGGGTCTGGCTGAGGATCACTTCCCAGCTGCAGGGTTCAGACCTTGCATCCTCCTGAATAAGTGAGTCAATTCACAAGCTTCTTTGGCCGTCTCTGTGCCCTGTGAAGTTTCTCCAGCCAGCCCTCTCTGCTTTCTTCCCCCACCCTCAAACACAGACCATTGGAAAAGACCTCTGAAATGTGAACAGATTAAAAATGTTTACCCAACATTTGAAGGGATGGCTAAACATTCCTCTGAGGGAGCCTCATTAGAAAGAAGTTTTGAAAGACGATTCACTTCATTCGGTTAATTCATTTATTTAACATTTTGGAGCACATCTTAGGTTCCGGCAAGGTACTTGACCTGAGGACAGAGGAATAGGAAGCTCGTGAAGTCTGGCTGAGGAGAGAGTAAATATGCATATGAGGCCATTACAGAAACAATCTAAGGCAATTTGAAGCAAAGGGAGATGGCAAGAGATTAAAAAGCAAAGTGTTGCTATGGAGAGATGCTTGGGGGCTTGACCAGGTCAGAAAGGGCTTGGAGGAGGGTGGGTGTCTCAGGCTAGCTTTGCAAGGGATTGAGGCTTTGAATGGAGCAGAAGGGCAAAGGTGTCCAAGAAAATTGGCAGAGCGAAGCCTTTGCTTCTTCTCAGACCCTATCCCTCTGCTTCTTCCCTCCTCTCCCAGAACTGGCAAAAGGTAGTGTCCATCAAGACCTCTGTGAACTGCAGCCGCTGGCCTTCCACAGAAACGGGCCTGAAACCCACAGACCGTGCACCCCCGGGACAGGTCGATGGGCAGTGTGGTCCCTGTATCAGCAGCGCCCACAGCATCTGTGAGCTTGTTGGAGATGCGAAACCTCAGGCCCCACTCCCGACCGACTGAATCAGACCTGCACGTCACAGAGCCAGGAGACTCACAAGTGTATTCCAGTCTGAACACAGAACAGGCCTCCCCATTGCTCCTCGGGACTCCAGGCTTGTCCGCCCTGCCTGCCCAGCAGGGTGGCGAGAGCCGTCCGGACAAGAACCGTGCCAGGAGTTGTCGGTGCCATTGGGAGCGCTCACACCACCCAGAGCTCCCATCTCACACCTGACCCCTAGCTTGAGAGTGTGCTTCTCTTCCAGAAACGGTCCTTTCTGGGGCCTGCAACCTCCCCCCACCTCCACCCCTCACCAGCCTCACCACACAGTGGGCCTCTCAGATGCAGGACTGCAAGAGAAGGGGGCTATGGAGAAGACAGTCAGCCTCCGGACCTGGAGTGGAGAGACCTTAAGGTCAAATGTATGATTCACTGCTGCGTGACCTTGAGCAGGCTGCCATTTTGCTGAGGCTCAGTTTTGCTAATGATAAAAATTCATGTGCTAAGATGCAAAGGATACAAGAAAACAGAATGGCTAAAAAGCATAGGCTGCAAAACTAGGTCCCTGGGATGGACTCTCCACTTAACTGCAGAGTGACAATTGGGCAAGTTAGATAACCTCTCTGCACCTTAGTTTCCTCATCTGAAAAAAATAAACAAGAGCAGCAGGAGTAATGCCTTGAGCCAACGTTGCATTCTCTGCTAAGCTTCCTCGGACTCCCCTGGTAGCTCAGCTGGTAAGGAATCCACCTGCAATGCGGGAGACCTGGCTTCCATCCCTGGGTTGGGAAGATCCCTTGGAGAAGGGAACAGTACCCACTCTGGTATTCTGGCCCGGAGAATTCCATGGACCGCATAGTCCATGGGGTCACAAAGAGTCGGACACGACTGAGCGACATTCATCACTTTCCTTCCTTTCGTTGTATGTTCCATTGAGTTAATATTTGGAAATTATTTAGAATAGTTTGTGGCATATTGTAAATGTTACATGAGTGTTTGCTAAATAAATACAATGAAACACAGAGCAGGGTGACGGGTCTCAAGAAAGTGCTCAGTAAACATTTGTTGCTTTTGAATTCAAAATTCAGTAAGATAAAAGGAGAGAGAGAGAAAAAGCATGCAGGAGTCCCAGATAAAAGGGACGCACGCCATCTCTATGTCGGTGGCCCAAGTACCTGTGAGCACATGGTTGGGTGAGCTGGGCTGCGGCCTCATGAATGGGGTTGCTGGGGGCGAGAGAGGAAGGGGACGGGGGCCGCAAGGTATGGCAGGGCATGGCAAGATAGGCATTCCTGCCTGCCCTTTAGTCCCTGTCAATCGTTCCCCATATTGATGACGTGCCGAAGCATGTGAGAGCAAGACATCATCTGTGCTGGATCCTAAGGCACCAGCCCCTGGGGAGCCAGGCTCTCACCACATCAGAGTCATGGGAGAGGAGGCACTGCTGCTACACGATTGCCTGGCCTTCTGGGGAGGGGATGGGGAGGTGAACCCAGGTCCCCGGCCCCTGCTACCTTCACTTTGGAGAGCTGAGAGCATAAGTGTGACTGGTTCCTACAGCCTCTGCCTGTAGCAGTGAGTCCCCAGTCTGCGCAGCTGGGACCCTGAGAAAGCATGGATGGACTGCAAGGAAAGGGGATGCTTTGATATTCCCTAGGCTGGGCGCTTGGAGAAGGCAATGGCACCCCACTCCAGTACTCTTGCCTGGAAAATCCCATGAACCGAGGAGCCTGGTAGGCTGCAGTCCATGGGGTCGCTAAGAGTCGGACACGACTGAGCGACTTCACTTTCACTTTTCACTTTCATGCATTGGAGGAAGAAATGGCAACCCACTCCAGTGTTCTTGCCTGGAGAATCCCAGGGACGGGGGAGCCTGGTGGGCTGCCGTCTATGGGGTCGCGCACAGAGTCGGACATGACTGAAGCGACTTAGCAGCAGCAGCAGCAGCAGGCTGGGCGCTCGCCTTCTAAGCTCTCCCGAGTTTCCCCGCTAATCCATCCTGCCCCTCTGCCCAGATGCAGCCATCAGCTTTGCTGTCATTGGGTGGCTACATTTGGGGTCGCCCCCACGTCCCACTGCTTCAAGCAGAAGCCGCTCCGCCTGCTCCTGAAGTCCACGGTAACCCGGGCGCAGCCAACCTTCATTCAGCGCTGACTCAAGTAAGACTGTGTCTGCCCCTCTCACCCTCTGTGCTTTGTGTTCACAACCCTCCACGGAAGGGGATAGATTGATGATGTTTGACCCTTGTCACCAAGCTAACAAGTACCAAGTTGGGAACAGAACTGATCTGACCCCAAAGCCCAACATGTTGGCTTTCGTGTTGGTGTCTCCCAGTGTGTGAGAGGAAAACCAGTTTTCTAGGAAAACCAGTTCCAAAGTTTACTAATGGATATTAAAAAAAATATATATATATATATCTGTGAAGATGTATGCATTATTTCTAGATTAACTTCAGAAAGGATTTCTTTATTGCAGGGCTTTTCGTAGCGCCGATGCGACTCTCAGAAAGAGCATTCGAGATTACTCCAACACGGAATCCATCTTCCCCCTCACTGTGCACCTTGCCTGGCTAGAGATCTCAGACAGCGCTCAGGAAATGTCTCTCTGTGCCACCTATTGCCTGTCATCATCTCCCCCCACAGTCATGTACTCTGCAACCCCCTCCTCCAGGCAGCGCGGTCTTCGGGTCCCACGGACTCGCCTGCGTTCCTGCCTTGGTGCTTCAGCACACGTGTGCTTTTCTTCGGTGGTGTTTTCTTCCCTTAGGTCTGTCTACCCATCGAGGCCCAAATCAAGCCCCCTCTCTCCTCAAAGACTTGCTTGAACATTCCAATCTTCTCCATCTTCTGTTCCTCTCAACTCTTACCCACCTGTAATCTTATTTGTGTGTGTGTGCTTAGCCGCTCAGTTGTTTCTGACTCTTTGTTACCCCATGAACTGTAGCCCACCAGGCTCCTCTGTCCATGGGGATTCTCCAGGCAAGAATACTGGGGTAGGTTGCCGTGCCCTTCTCCAGGACATCTGCCCACTCAGGGATCGAACCCAGGTCTCCCACATTGCGGGCGGATTCTTCACCATATGAGCCACCAGAGAAGCCCAAGAATACTGGAGTGGGTAGCTTATCCCTTCTCTATGGGATCTTCCCAATCCAGAATCGAACGGGGGTCTCCTTCATTACAGGCGGATTCTGTACCAGCTGAGCTACCAGGGAAGCCCATTTAGACACTCTTTAGTATACTGATACCGCTAGGAGCTTGAAAATCCTCTAAAGGTAAGAAATATACATCCCACTTCCATGATACTCCCAGGGTCCTTAGCACAGAATGGGAATTCTTCATCAGAATTTGTTGATGGAATACGAATTATTTAAAAGGGAAACTGGGATCCCCCTCCTATGGGCCAGTCAACTCTAAGAGTACCAGCCAGGAAGAGAAGGAGCCGGGCTTCCGTCTTCACCTGGTTCCCATCTGACTCCCTTTTCAGGCTTCAAGTTGGGCGACAGTTCTGAGCACGGCCCTCAGCTGCACCAGCCTTCTGGATTGTTTTTTGACCACTTCTTTGACTTTATTGGTTAAAAAAGAAGGCTAGCCGTGCCAGGAGGCACTGATCCATCTACAGCCAGACACATCTCCCAGCCCATCCTCCAGTAAAGTGGAACTGGCAGTGGAGTGCGAGGCTGCAAACTCCCTGCAACAAGCAAAATTTAAAAAGGAAAAAGAAGAGTTCCTTCAGCCTCTGGATCCTTGCCGGTTCGTCATCCTTTCCTCTTCCTGAACTTCATGTCTCCTTCTGGGTCTCCTTGTGTCTGTCTCTGCATGTCTGTCAGTTTGCCTCTCTTTAAAAAAAAAAAAAAAAAAACCTGCATAAAACAGCAGACTTTCTCCCTGTCCTATCTGAAAGCAGAGGATAAAGCAGTCACATGTCAGGGGGCACATTTTCGGGGTTTATTTTCGTCGGCAATATCCCTCCCCAACCCCCAGTAATTGCTATAGAAACACCAAATCCCCTTCGATCCTTCTGTAGGCGCCGACAGACTTCATTGTAATGTTCCCGACTCCGTGCTGGCTACAGCACACGCCAGGGCCCGGGGACGCGCAAGCGTCAGGGTGAAAATCAGGCGTCCAGCAGATGCTGGCTGTGCTCCCGCGTCCACACATCCGACTCTTCATCTGACTTAAGATGCGGCACAGGACGTCGGAGCCAGGCGCGACGCCGCCCGCGTGGCAGCATCAAGCGCCGGGAGGCAGCTCTGAGGGAAGAAAGCGGCTCAGCTAGGTCTGAGCTAGTCCTCCGACCAGCCCCTGGAAAGGCAAACCTCTTATACCCCTGGGGGTTGGCCTGGCCTCCCGGGAAGGTTCAGCTCCGATGCCGAGGTCTGGAGCTTTCGCCCCGCGGAAAGAAGGGAGGAAAGCGCTATAGTCTCGGGGCTTTAGATCCCAGTGCCTCACGCACTTGCCCAGTCTGTTTGCCCAGTCATGGATGCTGTTTGCACACAGCGTGAGACAGGAACTGGTCCCTTGCAGGTCCAGACTCTGTTTCCGGCACAACTGCCTTCAGATCCGAGAAGGGCCGAAGGAGGCTACACGTGTCTTCTTTGAGTAAAGGACCCACTGAGGCTCTGGGTCAGGGCCTCTGGTGCCCGGGAAAAGGCTTTGGGGGAATACGGGGATAGAAACAGAAAAAGAACACGGAGGCTCACGGTGCCAAGGGGCCAAAGCCTTTGTGCAGGAATTTGATTAAACAGAGACGCGTAATAAGGCTGACCCGCTGCACCCCCGGCAAGATTGAGCTCGGGGCAATGTAGGCTGGAGGGAGCGTGAGTTATGCATTGTACAAAATGACCCCATAAATTCTGAAATGGGTTTTTAAAAAAAAAAGAAAAACAAAGCAAATCAAGATGAATAAATATTAATGAATCGCTGCCTCTCTGTGGCAAGAGGAACGTGCGGCAGAGCTAATGACTCTGGCAGCGGATAAGGTGGACTCCGAATATTTCATGGGGCGTGGAGGTGGACTCCGAGATGGGGTCAGGCACCCGCGTGCGCAGTGGCAGCACTCAGAGCCCTGAAAAGCTGCCGGACAGGGACATGTCTTTGTGCCGAAGGCTGGATTTCCGGCTAACTTTCCTAGGGCATATGACACACGTGGTACCAGCACTACATTTACTGAATCATGACTCTTTGCAGATGCTTTACATATATTAGCTCTACCAAGGAGCTATCACTGTGCCCACTTCCTAGTTAAGGAGCCTGCGGCTTAGAGACAATAACGTGCTCCACATCACACAGCTGGGAAGTGGCAAAGCTGGGATTCAGATCCAGGGCTCTCTTGACTCCAAAGTCTTAGCACCAGCCTACACTGCAGCTCACCACGTCTCTCTCTCTCCCCCGCTCCCCACATATTTCCTAGGCTTTGAATCACATCTCTGCGGCTTCGCCTGACTCCTCCATTGACCTAGTATGGGGGACAGGCTCTCACATAGTAGGTGCTCAATAAATCAATAAATATCTGTTGAAGTGAATTTCCTGCCAGGAGAAGAAAATGACTTTACCCTGTTCTCATAGACAAATGGAAATTCACAAAATAAATCCTTCCCCCAGGGGTAGCTAACCGGTGCAGCCCGACCTCCTCAGAGGCGGACACAAGGGCTATCACCCTCCCAATCATTACTGTTATTATTATTATACGGCTGCCAAGGGCTTGAACAGGTGATGCAGAAATGAAAGCCTTGGCAGACAATAAGTGGTTCTTAAGAGGCAGCCCCGCTTTAGCACCATCTCTACAGGGGACCCCCCCCCACCAGGGGCTGCCAATCACACCCCTTTCCCCAAGCACCAAATTCACTTAAAACATTTTTTTTTTAATTAACAAATGGAAGATCAAGAGCCGACTTTCCCCAGCCTCTCTGTCACGTCTGCACCCAGCAACAGCTAAAGCATTTCCCCTGTCAGTCAGAGGTAAATACCAGGTCTAAGCTTTGTACTATACATCCCCAGAATAGACGTTGCTAATGGCCTTGATGACAGTCCCTGATTTCCAGAGCACATGTGAGAAAGTGGAGGAGAGGGGAGGCCGGTGGGAGGGGTGCAGGGAGGCGACAGGCAGGAGTGGATGGTGTAGTGAGTATCTTTCTCTGCGGTAGCATCATGCTGTGTCTAATTTTGTTTCCACTTTTTTGTCATTTTCCTTTGAAAGCTCTTTCAAGTGTCCACAACTCTCTGAGTGCTGAGTGGTTCTAGCCAGAGGGCCAAGAGGAAAAGGGCAGGAAGGAAACCAGACCTACCTTCTACTGACAGCTGACATCGATGGAGAGGACTGTTTCTTCCCCTTCTCATGGGCCCCCAGTCAGGCCACAGTGCTCTGGGGCACCCTGGCTCTGAACTCTGATTCTAGGAGGTGCCATCCAGCTTTGGTGCCATCCCCAAAGCGAGACCCTTATTCCTTGGTGCTGGGGTATTCATGCTCAGGCTGCAGGGAGGTAGGGAGAATCTAAGCCTGTAGCTCAGGCCTGATAGTGATGTCAGACTATTTGTCTAAACAAAACAGATGGTCATTCATCAGGCAGTGGCTGGGGCTGGTTCCTCCTTTCAATGAAAAGGAAAGGGGAACAAAGCCGGGGGTGAGCGCTGTCCTGTGCTTAGTCGTTCAGTCAAGCCCAACTCTTTATGGACTGTAGCCCACCAGGCTCCTCTGTCCATGGGATTCTCCAGGCAAGAACACTGGAGTGGGTTTCCATGCCCTCCCCCAGGGGATCTTCCCAACCCAGGAATCAAACCCAGGTCTCCCTCATTGTAGGCAGATTCTTTACCGTCTGAGTCACCAGGGAGTGAGAGACAACTAGAAAGCTTCATTCGTGCAACCAAAGCCACTGTTATCAGGCTATGTCCTTGTCACTGTTTATGGGAATAAGACCCAGCCCCATTCTCAAAGCGTCCTCATCCCCCCTTACCTCTGTCAGATTCATGGACCAGAACTCGATGAGCAGATGCTTCAACTCAAGTTGAAGGGACTTGAGGGTCAATTATACAACCCCAAACAAGGGAAAACAAGCAAAATTCTCCCAAACCTCTCTGAGATGAATCCCTGTGCACAAACACTCACCTACCATCACCACTTTACCTCCCCACAAAATTGCATCACCCCGACTACCTTCCCCTTGCCCCAACCCGAGATAGTCCACAGTTCTCCTGGATCATGTCTCTTTACCCTGCTTAAAACTTATTATAGTTTACTGTGTGTCCCTTGAGCTTCCCTAGTGGTTCAGCTGGCTAAGAATCCACCTGCCATGCAGGAGACCTGGGTTCGATCCCTGGGTCGGGACGATGCCCTGAAGAAGGGAACGGTGTGTCCCTTGTTGTTACTAAGTACGCTATGTCTGTTATCTATGATGCAGTCACTATAAATATCCTATTTTATAGACAAGATAACTGATGCTTCTTGTGATTAAGTAATCCTCCTTGATTGTACACAGAGGCCACCTCGCTGCACAGTCTTCTTTTGTGCTTTTCTGTCTCACTGAACCCACATTGGTCTGGTCCTCACCTCTTAAGAGATGAACATGCAACCTCTTTTTTCCACGAGGAAAATAATAATCACCTTCCTGACTCCCATGTGCAACTGATCACACACAGAAGATTATAGATGTGGAGACACTTAGCTTTCTCCTTTCTGTTCTTGTAGGCACTGCAACTGGATTGTGTCCTGAACAGTCATCCTGAAAGAAGAGGCCACAAGGCTCAGGGACAATCGGCACCACGTCAGGCTCTGTGACCCTTGTTGACTCACTTACGTGGTATTTCTTGACCTCTATCATGAGCATAGTTGCAGTGAATTCAAACACCTCGGGAAAGGAAGACAGGTTTCCCAATTGTCCTGTAACTCATAGTACAGTGTGCCTGCAGACAAATTGACATTCTGCAGGCAGCCAGGGGTTTATTTTTAAGAGTAATGATAAAATCACTGTTTCCAAGGCCTTCATCACTGGCTCTGATTTGACTGCATATCCCCAGGAGGCCTGCACTCCCATTCTCTCCAGACCATCAACTTTAATTTAAAGGCCCGTCAAAGATCTTTGAAGGCCTAAATCTTTCCCTTCCAGCTGGTCAGAGATATTGGCATATTAATCTATTTAGTAATTATGTGAACAAGCTCGGACCATGTGTTATTGAAAATTAAACTATCAAAATGTGTCCAATCAAATCGCCCAATTTCTCCATCCCATCGTGTCATTAGATTCAACACCAAGATTAATTATCAAGCAATGGGCCAGGTTTACCAGATGTTACGCTGACTCCAGTCAAGGTACACCTGTTTCTCCACCTACCATCTCTGCAGACTCAGCCACTGACTCCACGGTTGCTGGTCTCGTTCAGGGTGACATTAGCCTGAACATGTCTGCTATCGACTGAGTCAAATGCTCCTGTGTTTCCTGCTCCTTGCTGTCTAAAGCCGCCGTGGGTCAGTGATCTGTCCCCAGAGAGTCACGGGGAGTGAGAACTGCCAGACAGCTCTGAGATGAAGGATGGAGCTGCTGCTTTGAGGGGAATTATAATTGCAGGGATAGGGAGGCCCCTGATGGGGGCTCTAGCCAAGAATCTCTGCTCCTTGCACTCTGTGGCACAGTTTCTGGGTGAACTGTTTTTCTTCCTGGCCAGGCATTGTCACCACTTGTTAGGTAAGCACAGCTAGAGTGCCCAGGGTACCATGGGAAGAGCAGAACCTCAAGACTAACACAAAATTTGTCTCATCCAGGCTCCCTGCCACTAACTAGATGTATGACCAAGGGCAGACAAGTTTTCCAATCGCTGAGCATTTTCAGTTGTAAAATGAGGCAGCAAAAATACCTACCTGATAGCATAGTAATAATTGTGGAAGACTATATGAAACGCACTTGGTATTTTGCTCAGTGATTAAGCACTTAAGTTCTTGAGTCAGACTATCCAGAGTTCAGTGTTTTCTCCACAACCTACTAGCTACTAGCCTGATGACTTTGAGCAATGGATCTAACCTTCCCAATCCTCAGTTTCCTCATCTATAAAATGGGATTTTAACAGAATCTATCTCATGGGTAGGATTAACATGTAATTCATGCAAATACTAAGAAGAGTGCCTAGAAAACAAGGAACATTTCATAAATATTCAGGAATGTTACTATACTTTTCATGGAATATATAACAGACATGCAGAAAATATTGGTTTTCTTCTCAACTCTCTCATTTTCTCACTACGTCTTTATGTCTCTCTACGGCCCTCAGAGTTTAAAAAGTCTTAGGCGTCATATAATCCAACCTTTTATGCCATATAGAAATCTGTTTCTTTTATAATGAAAGAAGATTATGAAATTATAAACTGGACTACTTCCTTTAAGAGGATATATCATGGCATGTGGAATATATATTGTTTTATTGACTGTCTTAGGATGCTGGTGTTTGAGCTAGGAATTTAAGCTAAGATTGATTGCACAACATCACAGAGAAAGAAAATAAGGGCACCACAACAGTGAGGTGAGGAGGGATGAGGTTAAGAACAGAGACGCAAAAAGGAGAATAGAGAAGGAGAGACAGTAGAGGGGCAACGTTCTAGAAGGTGACTCTTCCCAACAACCACATAAAATACTAATGAGGTGCCACTGATGCAAACAGCCAACTCATTGGAAAAGACCCTGATGCTGGGAAAGATTGAGGGCAGGAAGAGAAGGGGATGACAGAGGATGAGGTGGTTGGATGGCATCACTAACTCAATGGACATGAGTTTGATCAAACTCAGGGAGATAGTGAAGGACAGGGAGGCCTGGAATGCTGCAGTCCATGGGATTGCAAAGAGTCAAACAGGACTTAACGACTGAACAACAACTGAAATTTCAGTGTGGGCTGACTTCTTACAAAAGCCAGAAAAATCATAGATTTTTGTTAATGTGATGTTAAGTAGGAATTAGATTTATGGATGGAGGAGTCGAGGCATACACAACCCAAAAGTGTAAACATCCAATGAACCAGTTAAAATATTCTAGGTAATTTTATGGCTTACAAAAATTGAAGCTTTGAAAAACAAAAGTTGACTTCCACTTCTATATGAAATGTAAAAAATCATGAGAAAATGCTGTCATCACTCTGATAAGAAGAACAAGCTGGATGACCTACAGATCATAAATTTCAAGCCAACTAAAGAGTGAAAGATGAACACAAAAATCCAGGAAACTAAGATTCACAAAATAACTCAGCCCTCCTAGGAGAGAAGAGACCCATGATGGTTTTCATCACCATAGAATAGTAGGGAAGAAAGAAGCCACCCCAGACATGTGTAAGAAGAAAGCAGCTAAAATTTCAAAGAACTTGTAAAGATGAAAATTGGATAGAAATGATGGGTTAGAATCCATAGGATCCCTAGGAATAAAGATTCTGAACCCACTCACTAACTCATTTCAATTGGCTTTCATTAAGTGCTCATGCAGAATATCAGGGGTACGGGCAAGAGAGCTGCAAAAGTCTTCTTGAAAAGCACAACAGTGGAATCTTCTGAAGCCTAGTGAGCAGGATAACTGAGACAAACCCTTCAGGAATTCAGACATCAAGCCGTACTGTAAGGATGTTTCTAATCCTGCCCTTCAATCATTTGAAGACTCTAATAAACTGAATCTAATGAAATTAACAACCAAGCTCTGATTTAGCCTAAATGCAAACTAGATTGACTCAACCCCACAAGCCAGAAGCCAGATAGAAAAAGAGGATGTTCTGTTCCTGAAGTAAATGTTATTGACTCCAGCTTCTACTGTATTTTTGTGGTTCAGATGTAAAGAATCTGCCTACAGTGCAGAAGATCTGAGTTCAGTCCCTGGATGGGGAAGTCACCCTGGAGAAGGAAACAGCTATCCACTCCAGTATTCTTGCTTGGAGAATTCCATGGACAGCCTGGTGGGATAAAGTCCATCAGGTCACAAAGAGTCAGACATAACTGAGCGACTAACACTACTGTATTTTATCCATAATGCCTGATATTCAATCAAAAACTCTAAGACACAATGTCAAGGCTATTAAAAACAAGAAAATACTCAGGAACTTTCACAGATTAGAGAAGACTAGGAAACATGACAACATGTGTGTGTGTGTGTGTGTGTAGCAAAAATTAACATAACATTGAAAATGAAGCATGCTTCAACACAAGAAACATACATTGCATACAAAAACAAAGATAGGCTGAAGTGAAAGGATGGTAAAAGATACACAATGAAAATACAGTCAAAAGAAAGTTGAAGCAAAGTTGACACAAGTAAGTACTCACTGAATGTGAGCCACTAGTAACTGCACTTATGGTAAGATGTGCAGTCATTCCAGGTAACTAGAAAAATCGCTCGTAGTCAGTATTAGACAGAGGCAAGCTGAGCTGGGGGCTGGACCTCCCGCCTGTCAGCAGGAATTCACGAATTTGTAAGTTGGTGCCATTTGTGAGCGAAGCCATAGCAACAGCTCCTCTCCTGTCACTTAGTATCAGTGACTTTTTTTTTTTTATTCCTAACAAAGTATTCAAGTTTTGTTTTGTCACCACACCTATATCTTTTAGTTTTTATTTTTTTGCTACAGTTAAAATTGTCAAAAGCCCAAGAGCAATTTGGAAAAGCAGAGAGTACGTGAAGCTAGACTACTCCAGACCCCAGGTCTCCGTTACTGAACCACATGGTCTCCCACACATTACTTAATCCATTTCTTCTTTTGTAGGATGGGTCAATAATCCTTATTTCACAAGGTTATTGAGGTAATTAAATGAACCAATTTTATGCAAATCCCATAGTATCTGGCACAGGATACGTGCTCAGTGTAGTTCCTGTTTTCCCAACTTCCTATGAGATATGAGGACAATTTAGGCATATCAGGGAGGATGGTAGAAACCAAAGATTTTGTCACAGTAAAATCTGTAAGTTCATACTTTTAAAACCTTTGTCAATTCACTCATTCATTCATCCATCTTTCCTATTCATTTAATGAACAAGTCTTCATCAAGAATCAACTAAGTACCAGGTATTACGAGATCACAAAATTAATGAAACTGACCTCCTTTTCTACTTTCTGTAACAAACTATTCTTTCTGGCAGCAAGTGAATAAGAAGTTATTTACAAGCAGTCAGCCAAATTCCTTGTCCTTTGTCCTGCATGGTGTAAGTTTTTCATTTCTGCTCTAAACTGGCCACAAAACCTGTAAGCCTTGCTTGGGGCTGGAGCCGGGGCCCAGGTTAAATCCTCTACCTTCTGAAGATGGCATGGAGCTGAGAAATGAATGTCTTAGAAATGTTTTCAGCAGGTGATCTGCTGGACTCATGAGGAGGACTACCTAGTCCATTAGCTGATGATACCTGGCTCAGTGGATAACACATCTGATTCAACAAGTAAAGCATTCTTTCTTTTAAAAAATATACCTCTTTCCACTCCCACCTCCACCTATAGTAGCAGAGATATTACTGCTCAGAGCAACTCTGTTCACTTCCGTTCTCCTTCCGCCCTTAGTTTGTGTGACTGTAACCCGAGGGACTGTATGCAGGTTGGTATTATACTACACACTGTGCTGATACAGGTGGAAGTCTGGATTTGACTTTATCAGAGACTCCCTGCCGTCCAGAGTGATTCTGAATTCTGTCAAGAAAAAAAAAAAGAAAAACCTCAGTTTGCTCTGTAGTCAGAACAGGGCTGTTTTTAGCTTGCCGAGATTCACAGCTCTGAAATCTTTGTTTGCAAATCAGGCCTCTCTTCGAAAATGCTGGGTGTGGGGGCCAAAATAGCAATTCTAGAGTCACTTGTCACCCTCTGTCTCCACTCTCTACAGAAGGTGGGAGGCGTGAGATCCCTGGAGGAAGAACAGTTGCTCTCCTGCTGATACTCTTATCACAACCAGGGACAAGCAGTCCCTGGGGCCAGCCACGCTCAGGTTCATGAAATGTGCACAAACCTGAATTTTGGATGCCTTTAAGCACTGGGGAGGGGAACCGAGAGGGACTCAGAATCCTTCAGAGGGTTTATTAAAACATGGATTTCTGGGTCCATGGCATCCTTTGTAAATGGTTAACAACCTGCTCCTTTTGGAGGAAAAGATGTGATTTACAAATGCCCATTGCTGTGGTGTAAATATCCCCATGATAGTCAATTTCAAGCTACCTTGAAATCGGGAAGAGATGCACAATATGCTCTCCAGAGCTTATATTGGCCAGCTTCAGCACCACTAGTTGGGCCCCATCTGCTTGACTTGGCAGGTCTGAGAATTTGTACCTCCAACAAGTTTTCAGGAGGTATAGAGGCTGCTAGTCCAAGAGTTTTAGGTGCCAGATATCATGGGAATTACCTAGGGCTCTGGAGGCTTTGCTACCCTCTAAATACCTTCTCTTAGGACCTTATCTTCCTTTTCCCTTATATCCTGAAGGGACACAGGAAGGCTGTTGGGAAGAACCTTTAACTGTGGGGACATGGTTCTGGGCTGCAACCTATGGGAAAATGAAATATGCCAATTTTCCAAAAGGAAGTCATGTATCTTTCTGTCTTTCGTTTAACCCCTCGCTTTTCTTGGCATGACTGTAAGGAATTAAATCTTATTCATCTTTTTGTTCCTTCAGTTCAGTCGCTCAGTTGTGTCCAACTCTTTGGACTGCAACATGTCAGGCTTCCCTGTCCATCACCAACTCCCAGAGCCTACTCAAACTCATGTCCCTCATGTCAGTGATGCCATCCAACCACCTCATACTCTGTTGTCCCCTTCTCCTTCTGCATTCAATCTTCCCCAGATCAGGGTCTTTTCTAAAGAGTTGGCTCACACGGCCAAAGTATTAGCATTTCAGCTTTAGCATCAATCCTTCCAATGAATATTCAGGACTGATTTCCTGTAGGAGTGACTGGATCTCCTTGCAGTCCACAGGACTCTCAAGAATTTTCCTTGCCTTTGCCCAGATAGCCACCGAACTGAAATGAGCCAAATATACTGGCCTGCAGCCATGAAATACAGATCTCATAGTTCCTATCACTCACTCGATCTTTAAGCTATCTGCCTGTCCATATACTTCTCGGTTCATTAATTTGCACAACAGTTATTTAAATCCCTACTACGTGCCATCACTGGTACTGGAGATTTAGTGGTGGAGCTTATAGTAGGGAAGACAAATATCAAATAGATTTCCAACGAGCTTCAAAGGAAAGCTCAAGATGCTATGTGGGTGTCCAATAGGGTAAGGAGGCAAAAAAGGACTCTCCAAGGAAAGACGGTTAAATTGAGACCTAAGAAAACGGGTAAGAGCTTTCCACTGAGAGGAAGATGCCAATGGTGGGTGTTTGGCAGGGGATAAATGTTCCAGGGACTCAAGAGCAGAGGGAAGGGAAGTATGGCCAGAGATGAGGCTGCAAAGAGAGGCGAGTTCTGGACTTTATCCTAGCAGCAGGTGGGCAGACCATGGTAGGATCCCAGGCGGAGAAGGGGCTAACCATAGCTGGCCTAAGGTGGACGGACCATGGTAGGATCCCAGGCGGAGAAGGGGCTAACCATAGCTGGCCTAAGGTGGGCAGAACATGTTTAGGATCCCAGGCGGAGAAGGGGCTAACCATAGGTGGCCTAAGGAAGTGTTGCCTTTCGATGTGGTTGTTGCTCTTTAGTCCCTACCTTGTGTTTGACTCTACGCCCGCATTTGTGTGTAGTTTCTGAATCACAGACACAGGCCTGCTGTACAAGGTGTTGGCTGAGCTTTGTCTTTGTTCTCTCTAGGGTTCGCTCCTCTAGTTGTACACCTTTGTCATCCAATAAAATCGCAATGTATTCAAGGTCAAGGATGCTGTCTTCATTCCTTCTGTTGTCCCACTGTGCCTAGGAAGGTACCGAGTGCCTTCTGGGTTACTGGTACACAGCCTTGGGCACCAGAAAGAGCTCTTGATTTAATGAAAGGAGACCAGGCTTCCAGTCCATACCATCTGCACACCATCTTCATTTTATAAAATCTCTTTGAAAGAATCAAATAAGATAGAGCAAGAGAAAATTCTAGACTACTGTGCGCATGTGCAATGGCATAATGATGAAGTGGTACCAGATCTCATGGGTATCTGGCATATCATGGGGGTAAGGACCCAGTCTTCACCCAACACAGCCTCCTCCTTCCCTTCCTGAGCAGAATTACCCAACCAACATGTTGCCGTTGGTTGTCACCGTCACTTTGCATGTGCCAGAAGTGACAGTTCGGGGCTGTGGCCCGGGCCTGGGAGCCCACATATTCCTGGATGTTGCTCTCACAGCTTGCATCTGCCTCTCTCTGATCTCTGAGGTGCCCTCCCATCGGCATCTCGCCTCATACATGTGTGCCACCTAATCATCTCTGGCGTGGAAAGGGCCACGGGGGTTCAGAGAAGTATTCTGCAAACTCAAGTTCATGAACCAGCCACATCAACCCAGCACTTATTAAACCTGTCCCGGCTCTGCTAAATCAGAATCGTATGAACACTTAAGGCTCCCAGCTTTGCATGGTGGATAGAATCCACCCACAGAGATGAACACACAGGCTTCAGCAACTGGACCTCTGTCTTCTTGTCTATACCTTTGATCATGTGCTGTGCAACTAAGTTGCTTCAGTCATGTCCGACTCTTTGTGATCCATGGACTGTAACCCACCAGGCTCCTCTGTCCATGGGATTCTCCAGGCAAGAATACTGGAGTAGGTTGCCATGACCTTCTCTAGAGGATCTTCCTGAAGTAGGGATCAAACCTGCGTCTCTTCCATCTCCTGCACTGGCAGGCGTGTTCTTTACCACTAGCCCCACCTGGGAAACCCCACCTTTGATTACAGATCCTATTAATCTCTACCTCAGCTCAGGGCCGTGAGGGTTAAATAAGATAGAGCATGTGTGATGCTTAAAACAGCTCTTGGCACTTAGGAAGCATTTGATAAATGGTTGCGTTTATTATGTCACCCTGGCCTCTGAGCAGCCCTGTGCATGGGTGGATGGGGAGCTGATGTCTAGAAAAGCAAAATGAGTTACCAGAGGTCACACAGCTAATTAGCCACTGGACAGGACTAACGCCAAGAAGGCCCAAGTCCTAATCCAGCGTGATTTCCACCACACCAGGCTGCCTCCTTTAAGCCTTCATCTTCCCTAACTGCTTCTCTTCCATGTGCTCTGGGTGGCCGGCAGAGCGCTGCATCGCTCCCTTTCATTAGCAATTTATCAGGATGTTGCTTTGTATCTTGCAAACAGATAACCAGCCGAGCTCGGCTGACCTCTAGAATCCCTTCAGATATAATTGAGTTTGCATTATCTGACAGGTAGCCCATCTCCCAACATTTAGGTAAATTGCAGCGCCTGCACACCTGACCTCCACAACCTGCCCCAGGGCTCTGAAGCCTTGGCCTTTCTCACTAGACACTGCATCCCTCCCCACGCCAAACTCCCTTTTTCAAATAGAGATCCCCACACTTCTGCTCAGGGATGCAACTCAGGCCAGCTGACTTAATGCTAAGCACACAGAATACAGAGCCCAAACCACTCCCCTGGCAGATCCTGGCCCTGCCTTTTTGAGGCTAGGGGAGATTTAATTTAGATAGAGATGATGTCTTGCGATATGGATGTCCCAGTCTACCCTTGAGGAACGAACAAGGCAAGAGGCTCTTGGAGCCAGACGCTGGAACACAGCACATCATCCCCACATCACACCAGAAGCCTGCTGCCACGTTTCTCCACGCCTGTGAGTGTCTGTGTTACGCACCCTGAGAGTCCACTCTGGCTCCTCTTTATCTGTGGCCCGCCCACTTAGAGGTGGAGGAGGGAAGCTGGCGTTTGATTTTCTTGGGTCACCATGGCCTTTTCTTGTTCCTTCCCTAGGGATACAGCTCCCCACCATCGCCCCCTTCACACACATATCTCCTCTTCCTGACTCCATCCCCTGTGACCTACACACAAGAAAAACAGGATTGAGCAAATCGCCCCGAGGTCTCAGAGCGACTACTTGTAAAAGGAGGGTGTTGACCGAGATGGTTTGAAAGATTTCTTCCACCTCTAAGATGTCATGTGCTCTAGATGGCTCATGTTAGCTTCCTACATGGGGCCAGGCATGACCCTCAATCAATGTGTACAGCAGCATCTTTAAGACATTCTGTGGCAGAGGTTCACAAACGTTTACCATTCATGGCACCCTTAAAGTATTAGTAAGTCTTTTTTCACAGTACCCATAGATCAAAAGAAGCCTATTTATTAAGTACTTAGCTACTAACTGTGAACTAAATGAATGAAAAATGTTGGTACTGCAGAGTACCCCAAGCTATCATGTTACAGTCTCTGATAGGTGTTGAGCATCACTGTATTTGCCTAGAAATATAGAGAGACTCTGCAGCATCTCTGTGAGTTTACTCAGGTACCCTAGGGTGCCTGGGCACAGAGCTTGGGAAATGGACACTTCAGTCTTACTTCTTAAACGTTCATCTGAACTTCCTGCTCCTTGAAGCCTCTGAGAGAATCTCCGTGGGCAGCTCTCTGTATCCTAGTCACCCTGACCTGTCAGAGGACTTCGAGGGACTAGTCAACTCTGCATTTCAAAAAGTTTCTTAGGACAATCAGGTTTGAGGGACTAGAGCTTTCCACATCTCCTTTCACTGCCCAGATCCTAAAACATCAAACCAGAGGAGAGCCTGTACTTTAGGAGTGCAGACACCGTGCTTCCCAAATTTGCACACAGGTTAGACCCCAAACATGCTAGTAACATGGAAAAGGCAGAACAAGGAGGTTTGGGGGTAAGTTAAAATGGTTGCTGGGGATTCTGAGGAGGCACTAGTGGTAAAGAATCTGCCTGCCAAGGCAGGAGACCCATGAGACGCCGGTTCAATCCCTGGGTCGAGAAGATCCCCTAGAGAAGGGCGTGGCAACCGACTCCAGTATTCTTGCCTGGAGAATGTCACGGACAGAGGAGCCTGGCAGACCACAGTCCATGGCGTTGCAAAGAGTCAGACGCGACTGAAGCGACTTAGCACAAAAGTACAAATAGGTTGCTGTGTACATGATCTGGATACTTAGGTGGGTGATTCTGCAGCCTCACACTTCATGTGTGGGATAGACACTGTCAAGATAAAATTAGGCCTTGACAATATTTTAAAAGGCTGTTGAGCCTGGCTGTGTGCCTGGTACGGCACTAGGATTTTAATATTCATGAATTCTACCCCCCAGTAGCACCAGGATGTAATCCTACAGGGTCCCCACCAGACATGTGGGAGTAGGCAGGCCAGGACTTGAACTCAGCTTTCTGAGCGCAGGGACCTAACTTTCAGCGAACTTTAGGTGCCTCTGTGAGAGTCCGATTTTTCCCCAATGACCTACTGAGCAGGAACACTCAGGAATTTTACCCCAGAGCACTAGAACAAACCCACGGTCCTCAGTCCATGTTATCACGGATGTGGGACCACTTTCTTCTCTAGCTCCAAAGCCCACACACACGTTTCTCCTTTACCAGCCATCTTAACCATCTGTTCCCTGTGAGTTTGCACCCTTTTCAGTGACTGCAAACTGTTTCTTCATCTTGGTCACCTCACCCAACAGCAAAACGGAAATTTATCCTCTTCCTTGGCCCCCTCCTCACGTGTAACTGGGAAGGAAGGAATATCAAACGTCCTTTAAACAGAGAAGTCCAAATCTATGGAAGAATAAGAAATGGCATTCGCTTAGCATGGAAGATGGATCATTTAGAGGTCGTGGCTTTAAGTTATTGGGAATCTATTAGGCTAGGCCCTTGGACATTTATTTCTCCCTGTTGCCAATGCAGGTTCTAGAAGCCCCAGTTCTATCTATAAAGCAAATGTCAGGGAAGCTGTAGCTCTCCCCTCCATGACCAGACATTAATGCAAGTAGTGATGTGCTAATGCCTTGAAATAGTTGTTGGCTTCTGTCTGCATTTTCTCCCAAATTCCCTTTATCGACAACCTAAATATATTAAGACTCTGGGGGTGAGACAAAAGAAAATCCTGCTGAGAATGAGGAGCCTGCCTCATGCGTGGTGGGAATGCTGGCTTAGCCACCACCCAGATCATCTCTAAATCTCCCTTGCAGTGATGGTCTCATTTTGCTTCAGAGCCCTATTTGGTTTTATGCTGCTGCTACTGACCTTTCTCATTTTTCCCTTCTCTGATTGAGGTATAATTCACATTTTGCTATAGTGTGCTAGTTTGACGACATGTAACCACTACCACAGTCAAGATAGTGAATATTTCCACAAAACCAACATTTTTCCCCGTGCCTCTTTGGAGTTAACCCCTTCCCCACCCTAGACACACCAACCACTGACCTATTTTCTGTCCTTCTAGGCTTATCTTCGGCAGAATGTCAAGTGACTAGAATGACACAGCACGTGGCTTTTCCACTGTGACTCTTCCTCATAACTCAATGCATCTGAGGTTCACCCCTGTTGTCGCGTGTCTCAGAGGTTTGCTCCTTTGCATGATGAATGACAGTCTGTAGTCCAGACACATCAGAGTTTATACGTTTCCCAGTTTCAAGTTTGGCTTGTTTCAAGTTTGAAGTGATTATGAATAAAGCTAAACTTCCACTTCCAGATTTTGTGTTAAGTTTCCATTTATCTTAGGTCACACCTAAGGATGGGATTGTGGATCATATGATATGTGCGCGTTTACTTTCACACAAGTTGCAAAACTGTTCCGCAACAGCTGTATCAGTTTGCATTCCTGACAGCAATTCGCTGGAGTCCTAGTTGTTCTGCATCCTGGCTAGCACTTGGGATTGTCAGTCTTCACCCCTTTCTGTGTTTCAATTATTCTGTAGCTCTGTAGCAACTATCTCAGTGGTGGTTTTAATTTGCCTTTTCCCTAGGGACTAATAATGTTAAGGATTTTATTTGCTTGTTTGCCATCTGTGTAGCTTTTTGGTAATGTGTCTTTTTTTATTTTTTAATCCTTTACCCATTTTTTACTAGGTAGTTTGTTTTCTCATTATTGAGTTGGAAGGTTCTTATATATTCTGGATTTGAAGGCTTTGTGATTTGAAAATATTTTTTCCTATCCTGTGGCTTATCTTTTCATTCTTTTAACACTGTTTGTTGAAGAACAGAAGTTTTCATTTTTATAAGGTCCAACTTATCAATGTTTTCTTGCAAGATTATGCTTTTGATACCATATCTAAGGAATCTTTGTTTAACCCAAGGTCATGTAGATTTTCTCATGTGTTTTCTCTAGAAGTTTTATAGTTAAGCCTAAGGTCCATTTTAAGTTTCACTTTTTTCCTTTTTAAATTAATTTTCTTTTTAAGCTAGAGAAGCCAAAGGCAAAAGGAGGAATTTGACCTAACCCCTGTAAAAAATTGATGCTAGGTAGCTCCTGTCATAATGTAGCAGTTAAATCTTAGGCTCTAACATCAGATGCTTTGAGTCTGAATCAGTTTTTCATATCCTAACTTATAGCATAGGGTGATTACTTTTACTTTCTGATCTTCATTTAAAAGAATTATTAATTAACAAAGCTAAGATTAGAACTAGAACTCTAACTTTTGAGCTCTATCATAAAGATTAATTCCAAGTGAGGAAGATAAGAACTTTTAGCTGGGGAACCCATTCTAAACTACCCAGGAGAGGTGTCAGAGTGGTTTGTCATTCAATACTAGAAAAACCAATGACGGTGTGAGATCAAGGCCCCGGTGTGCCCCGCATTGCATGTGGCCATGTTCCTGCATGGGCTCTCCCTGCTTTCCTTGGATCTGAGTTCCTCCGGGCCGTTGGGTACCCTGAGCTCTTCTTGCTGCTCAAACACACTTCCTCACTTAGAGGTGTCCCTGCCATATCAGCTCCCCATCTTCCGGGTCTCTCCATCTCTCTGCCCTTTATCTTCAAAGAGCACCTGCCGGCTTTTGTCTGGACATTTTTCTTCCGACATGCGAAGCCACATCATCATCCAGAAAGGGAGACGTACGGACTCAGAGCTCGGCATGACCAAACATATCTGTGTTTGTCGCTGTGTCCCCAGCCTCCAGGCAGACCTATCCTAAAACCTCCTGGGAAAATGGATATCCCACTATTTAAACGTGAGGCAGAATGGCTTAGGGGGTGAGGGTGGGACCACATAGGTTTGGGACTAAGATTTGGATTCAGATCACAATTCTGGCCCTTACTATGCCGCTCTGAGTAAAGCACCTAACTTTTTAGACTCAGTTTCTCAAACCCAGAGTGAGGAATATCAAAATCTTTCCTTGGTTTCATGAGCATTAAATGGTACAAACACTGTATGTGAAATACCTGCCGCCCTGTGGCAGTTTTCATGACTGTGATGGTGAAGTTAGCTCTGCCTTCTTCATCCACCGTTTCCTGAATTCACAGCCCTCTCTCCTTTCTAATCAAAATGCCCCCTGCTGCTGGCCCAGCTAGTTTCTGAGGATCACATCCAGTCAATGGCCCTCAGACTATCAAATAGGAGTTGAGAACATCCTAATGGCTTTTGAATTCTTTGCAAAGTACATGTGTGTATAAAGCGCAATCCACTTGTGAAGAACTTGTAGCAGATCAATTACTGTAAATGCCCTTAACAGCCTCAATTGATCGCCATATGTGATCTGAAGTTCTGATTAATAGAGGCTTTGTTTAAAAAAGAGAGCATGCCTAGGAAAGAGAAGGAAAACACCACTGTCCACTTTTGCCGATATCCTGAATTAGGAGGCTGCAAAATAGTCTCTGTTGGCAACTTCTCATCTCTGGCTACATGCTCCTGCCAGAGCAAGTCTCTACTTGGGTGAAAACATCACATCTCCTATTTTGTTGGGATGTTTGAAGAGAATCAGCTGGGAACATCTTGTCTCAGCATAATTTTTTTTCTTTCCCTCTAGGCTGAAAATGCTACTTTGTATTCCTGGGTGAGGGGCTATCTCCTGTATCTTAATCCTGTGTGGGCCTGGTGACTCACCGTGACTCTTTGGGGCTTAGCTTTGAATTCCCTTGACTTTGAGGTTACAAACATCAATCCTTCCACGTGGCATTCCCTTCATTTCTGGAGCACTCACGTGCATATCTAACCCCTGCATGCACATGAGTATTCAACTGCCTGCAAGTCTTAAAAATGCTAATGTGAAGCTGGGTTAGAATTCTGCAGGCCACACTGTGACCTCAAATATTAATCATGCCCGGGTAGCCAAGGGGAGCCTTGGCCATTGTAGGGAGAAGGCATACGCTCGCTCTGAAGCACTGCGAGGTGAACTAATCGAAATCAAACCCCTATTTTGAAACATTTCACTCACCAGCAGGCTGTTCATTTTTCTCAGGTGTACATCTTGTTTTTGATTAGACAGAAGCAGTGATCTGATCAACTTTTCGATTGAACAAGAAACAAAACAAGACACGGCCAATTCACATCATGTTTCTCGAATGGTTTTTGATAGAAATTTACTCCTCTGAATCTCCTTCTTGTTTATTCAATGTGATTTCCAAGATGCATTTTCTGTTTCCTCCTCTTCACATTGACCTCTTCCCCGACCACTTTTTCTTCCCAGAACACTTTCTTATATGCTGAGAAATTATTTAAAGATTGAACTGAAAGCTCAACACTTTAAAATTCCTTCTTATGAGCTCTGGACAATCCCTGGCCAGGGTCCTCAAAGGAGACTCTCTGAAGGATACCTTCTCCGCCTTGACATGTCAGGTGGATGCCCTGAACCCGGCCAACAAAGCCAGTCACTGACCTGGAAATGACAGTCATAGTACGTTCTTTCTTTTCTGCGGGCCAGGGCAGACATAGCTTCCCATCTTCTTAATAGGTCTCATCTATCTGTTAAGTCTTTTCATTATGTCAAGCCCTGTGCTAAGGACTTTTAATCCTGGGTAGCGCATTTGATTTCAGTTGGTCCTGGCAACTCTATATGACTTTGGTAATATTGCTGCTGCTACTGCTAAGTCCCTTCAGTCATGTCCAACTCTGTGCGACCCCAGAGACGGTAGCCCACCAGGCTCCCCTGTCCCTGGGATTCATGTCATGAACATTGGAGTGGGTTGCCATTTCCTTCTCCAGTGCATGAAAGTGAAAAGTGAAAGTGAAGTCACTCAGTCGTGTCCAACTCTAGCGACCCCCATGGACTACAGCCTACCAGGCTCCTCCATCCATGGGATTTTCCAGGCAAGAAGACTGGAGTGGGGTGCCATTGCCTTCTCCATTGGTAATATTGCTACCCCCAATTTAGGGATAAAGATGACCCAGTCAGAAAGAAGTATAATCAGAATTTTAATGCAGGTCTTCGGACTCCAAAACTTACTTCTTTCCTCTGATTCTTTGCTGTTCAGTCACTCAGTTGTGTCTGACTCTTTGTGATACCATGGACTGAAGCATGCCATGCTTCCCTGTCCTTCACCATTTCCTGCAGTTTGCTCAAACTCATGTCCATTGAGTTGGTGATGCCATCCAAACATCTCATCCTCTGTCGTCCCCTTCTCCTGCCTTCAATCTTTCCCAGCATCAGGGTCTTTTCCAATGAGTTGGCTCTTCGTATCTAATTCTCCTCTGATTCTTACTACCTTTAAATTAGCATCCGATTTCCTTCCAGGAAAATAGGGCTTATATCCAAGACAACATTCCCTTCCCTGGGGACAGAGATGACCTTACAGGCCACTTGGAGCAAAATGTTAAATTAACAAATGAAAAACCTGACGTGCTGAGGGCCTTTGTGACTTCCCTGAGGTCACCACTGTTGAGTGGGCTGAGCTGAGACTTGGGCTTATGCCTTGCTGATTCTAAATATTGCGTTTCATGCCCCATGCTGCATGCCCTGCCCAGTCCAGGGAATAAGACTCATCTCTCGACCACTTCTTAAACTCGTAATGGTTTATTTTGCCTCTTTGCATCCTGATTTGAGACAATTTTATCAGGGATACAGAGAAGGGGAAAACAACAACAACAAACAAAGTACCCACAACTGGCATGCAAAATATAAATAACTCTCAGGTTTTAGATTTCTGTTAAACATGCCTGCTGCAATTTTTCTTTTCCATGGGGATGGTCTTGATCCCTGTCTCCTGTACAATGTCACGAACCTCAGTCCATAGTTCATCAGGCATTCTATCTATCAGATCTAGGCCCTTAAATCTATTTCTCACTTCCATTGTATAATCATAAGGGATTTGATTTAGGTCATACCTGAATGGTCTAGTGGTTTTCCCCACTTTCTTCAATTTAAGTCTGAATTTGGCAATAAGGAGTTCATGATCTGAGCCACAGTCAGCTCCTGATCTTGTTTTTGCTGACTGTATAGAGCTTCTCCATCTTTGGCTGCAAAGAATATAATCAATCTGATTTCGGTGTTGACCATCTGGTGATGTCCATGTGTAGAGTCTTCTCTTGTGTTGTTGGAAGAGGGTGTTTACTATGACCAGTGCATTTTCTTGGCAGAACTCTATTAGTCTTTGCCCTGCTTAATTCCGTATCCCAAGGCCAAATTTGCCCGTTACTCCAGGTTTTCTTGACTTCCTACTTTTGCATTCCAGTCCCCTATAATGAAAAGGATATCTTTTTTGGGTGTTAGTTCTAAAAGGTCTTGTAGGTCTTCATAGAACCGTTCAACTTCAGCTTCTTCAGTGTTACTGGTTGGGGCATAGGCTTGGATTACTGTGATATTGAATGGTTTGCCTTGGAAACAAACAAAGATCATTCTGTTGTTTTTGAGATTGCATCCAAGTACTGCATTTCGGACTCTTTGGTTGACCATGATGGCTACTCCATTTCTTCTAAGGGATTCCTACCCGCAGTAGTAGACATAATGGTCATCTGAGTTAAATTCACCCATTCCAGTCCATTTTAGTTCACTGATTCCTAGAATGTCAACATTCACTCTTGCCATCTCTTGTTTGACCACTTCCAATTTGCCTTGATTCATGGACCTGACATTCCAGGTTCCTATGCAATATTGCTCTTTACAGCATTGGACCTTGCTTCTATCACCAGTTACATCCACAGCTGGGTATTCTTTTTGCTTTGGCTCTGTCTCTTCATTCTTTCTGGAGTTATTTCTCCACTGATCTCCAGTAGCATATTGGGCCTCTACTGACCTGGGGAGTTCCTCTTTCAGTATCCTATCATTTTGCCTTTTCATACTGTTCATGGGGTTCTCAAGGCAAGAATACTGAAGTGGTTTGCCATTCCCTTCTCCAGTGGACCACATTCTGTCAGATCTCTCCACCATGACCCACCTGTCTTGGGTTGCCCCACGGGCATGGCTTAGTTTCATTGAGTTAGACAAGGCTGTGGTCCTAGTGTGATTAGATTGACTAGTTTTCTGTGAGTATGGTTTCAGTGTGTCTGCCCTCTGAAGCCCTCTTGTATAACACCTACCATCTTACTTGGGTTTCTCTTACCTTGGGCGTGGGGTATCTCTTCAGAGCCGCTCCAGCAAAGCGCAGCCATTGCTCCTTACCTTGCACAAGGGGTATCTCCTCACCACCGCCCTTCCTGACCTTCAACGTGGGATAGCTCCTCTAGGCCCTCCTGCACCTGGGTAGCCACTGCTCCTTGGGCGTGAGGTTGGTCCTCCTGGCCGCTGCCCCTGGCCTCGGGTGTGGGGACGTGCAAAATGCAAAATGCAAAAAAGAAAAATGGCTGTCTGGGGAGGCCTTACAAATAGCTGTGAAAAGAAGAGAAGCAAAAAGCAAAGGAGAAAAGGAAAAATATAAGCATCTGAATGCAGAGTTCCAAAGAATAGCAAGGAGACATAAGAAAGCCTTCCTCAGTGATCAATGCAAAGAAATAGAGGAAAACAACAGAATGGGAAAGACTAGAGATCTCTTCAAGAAAATTAGAGATACCAAGGGGACATTTCATGCAAAGATGGGCTCAGTAAAGGACAGAAATGCTATGGACCTAACAGAAGCAGAAGATATTAAGAAGAGGTGGCAAGAATATGCAGAAGAACTGTACAAAAAAGATCTTCACGACCAAGATAATCACGATGGTGTGATCACTCACCTAGAGCCAGACATCCTGGAATGTGAAGTCAAGTGGGCCTTGGAAAGCATCACTATGAACAAAGCTAGTGGAGGTGATGGGATTCCAGTGGAGCTATTTCAAATCCTAAAAGATGATGCTGTGAAAGTGCTGCACTCAATATGCCAGCAAATTTGGAAAACTCAGCTGTGGCCACAGGACTGGAAAAGGTCAGTTTTCATTCCAATCCCAAAGAAAGGCAATGCCAAAGAATGCTCAAAGTACTGCACAGTTGCACTCATCTCACACGCTAGTAAAGTAATGCTCAAAATTCTCCAAGCCAGGCTTCAACAATACGTGAACTGTGAACTTCCAGATGTTCAAGCTGGTTTTATAAAAGGCAGAGGAATGAGAGATTAAATTGCCAACATCTGCTGGATCATTGAAAAAGCAAGAGAGTTCCAGAAAAACATCTATTTCTGCTTTATTGACTATGCCAAAGCCTTTGACTGTGTGGATCACAATAAACTGTGGAAAATTCTGAAAGAAGGGGAATACCAGACCACGTGACCTGCCTCTTGAGAAACCTATATGCAGGTCAGGAAGCAACAGTCAGAACTGGACATGGAACAACAGACTGGTTCCAAATAGGAAAGGGAGTACGTCAAGCTGTATATTATCACCCTGCTTATTTAACTTATATGCAGAATACATCACTAGAAACGCTGGACTGGAAGAAACACAAGCTGGAATCAAGATTGCCGGGAGAAATATCAATAACCTCAGATATGCAGATGATACCACCCTTATGGCAGAAAGTGAAGAGGAATTAAAGAGCCTCTTAATGAAAGTGAAAGAGGAGAGTGAAAAAGTTGGCTTAAATGTCAACATTCAGAAAACAAAGATCATGGCATCTGGTCCCATCACTTCATGGGAAATAGATGGGGAAACAGTGGAAACAGTGTCAGACTTTATTTTTCTGGGCTCCAAAGTCACTACAGATGGTGACTGCAGCCATGAAATTAAAAGACGCTTACTCCTTGGAAGGAAAGTTATGACCAACCTAGATAGCATATTCAAAAGCAGAGACATTACTTTGCCAACAAATGTCCGTCTAGTCAAGGCTATGGTTTTTTCAGTAGTCATGTGTGGATGTGAGAGTTGGACCGTGAAGAAGGCTGAGTGCCGAAGAATTGATGCTTTTGAACTATGGTGTTGGAGAAGACTCTTGAGAGTCCCTTGGACTGCAAGGAGATCCAACCAGTCCATTCTGAAGGAGATCAGCCCTGGGATTTCTTTGGAAGGAATGATGCTGAAGCTGAAACTCCAGTACTCTGGCCACCTCATGCGAAGTGTTGACTCATTGGAAAAGACCCTGATGCTGGGAAATATTGAAGGCAGGAGGAAAAGGGGATGACAGAGGATGAGATGGCTGGATGGCATCACTGACTCAATGGACGTGAGTCTGAGTGAACTCCAGGAGTTGGTGATGGACAGGGAGGCCTGGTGTGCTGTAATTCACGGGGTCACAAAGAGTCAGACACAACTGAGCGACTGAACTGAACTGAACTTAACTGCAATTTTTGGAAAAGTGTTTCACATTTTATCTAGAGTGAACTAGTCTCATCACAAAGCATGATTGGAATAACTGCAGGAACAAAAATAGTATTTCAGGCCCTAGATATCATTGCTGTTATTTGAGGGTAAGGATGGAGGAGCCTGGTAGGCTGCAGTCCATGGGGTCACTAAAAGTCAGACACAACTGAGCGACTTCACTTTCACTTTTCACTTTCATGCATTGGAGGAGGAAATGGCAACCCACTCCAGTGTTCTTGCCTGGAGAATCCCAGGGACGGCGGGGCCTGGTGGGCTGCCGTCTATGGGGTCACACAGAGTCGGACACGACTGAAGCGACTTAGTAGCAGTAGCAGCAGCAGAGAAAGTAGGAGTGAACTATATTTGATGGAGGTATTTCCATCTCTTTAACAATACATGCATATATATATATATATATATATATATATATATATATATATATTAGAACAAACTCTCTGTTAATGCAATGAATTTATAGACCAATAAATGAAATACGATTTTAGTTTGGATCTTTCTGGTTGTTGTCCCTATAACCAACTAATTGTTTGCCTTTTCACAGAATCTATCTTCCAAGGGCACCTACACATCAAAAGTCCTAAAATAAAAAGAAACATTTCTTGACATTAAACCAAGTTTTAATTCTGGAGAAAGATCTCCAAGAAGAAAAATGAGCAGCACGGAGAAGCTGGCTTAGTCCCCCAAACCCTCTCTATGCAATTCTCACCTGGTTTTGTAAGGAAATGGACTGAATCCACACCACAAATATATTGATAGAATTAGATTGGCAAGGATTTCATAACTAGAAGGTCAGCCTCCACCTCAGCTAAGCTGTGGGAAATCTCTGGTCAATACAGTATATGCTATATGTTTGTGTATTCATTCAACAAATGCCAAGCAATCTTCAACTAGGTGTTGGGATGTATAAGTAAACAAAACTGAGAAAATACCGCCATAAACCCTGCCCTCTTGGTTACATAAATAAGGAGAGAAAAGTAGCAGGTTAGGTGATGAGAAGCACCATGATGACACGAAAGTGGTAAAGCAAACCCACGGAGCAGTCAGTAGATGCAAAAGCTCCTCATAGACCGGGACCCAGTCCAGCATCTGTCACCCGCTTGTGCTCCTCCTCACTGGTTGCCATCTTCTCCAGAACGCTCCTGGCCTTGGTCAGCTTCATCTCAGCACAGAGAGATGAACCCTAACCCTAACCTCCCATCTCTAAGGGGAGGTTGCTGAGCTCGGTTGTGTCCATACTCCTGGCTCCGTAGGTCCAACTGCTCCCAGCTTCCCTCCTTCCTCCTGGGGTCCATTTCATTCTTCTTGCTTCCACTATCTCTCACTCTGTTTTAACCCTTGAGCTCTCTTACCTGGTCCTACATATGAGTCTTTCTGGTTCCCATCTGTCCTGGTTTTGTCTTCTATTTCCTACCCTAAGTCTACTTTTTGAACCTGATGGTCCTCAAGGTCCCCAGAGAAAGGTTGCATTTTCCTCTGTTCTTGTCCACACCCTGGTGATATAACTCCAGCAGAAGTCTGTGATAATGCCTGCACAAAGCTTGCTCTAAAATCTATCTCCAGAATCTAAATGGAAAGGAAAGGACTATTTGCAAATATCTTAAAGCAAAGAAATAGCCATTTCCTATGTATACCCATGTATGAGGTCCTTTAATTAAGTCATCATCTGAAAGAGCACACGCCTGCCTTGGGTGTTGCCTCCATGAGGCTTTGTTGCCCCATGAGCTGAAATCTATTCACAGAGCACTACTCCCATGGAAATGGGGCTCTAAGTCCTTTTCTTCAACAATATCTTGTCTTAGCCAGGGTGCTTGGGTTAATTATACCTTCTTACATTTAAAAGAATTTCCTTTCTAAATCCACTTTAAATATGCGTCCTTTAAAGTCAACATGATGCTCTCCCCATCTGGAGATGTCACGTAAACTAGACGTCTAAATGGCTTCTCAGATGCACTAATTACTTTACAGCCATCTCTGCCCCAGCTGTCTCATTCATTCTCTCAGCCACGGCTGTGGCTGCTTGCTGATACCTCGGCCCTACGACCAAGCTATGCGTGTCTCTTTTGGCTATGGAATTTCCCTTTTTACACAATTGTTGGTATCCACAGACTTTCAAGGTATTGGGTTTCGATCATTTCCAGTGAATTTCCAAAATCTACCCTACTTCTCCAGGTGAGGAAACCTATCCTGTGATGGTTATTGTTGAAACTTAATAATACATTCTGTAAGCTTCAAATTTGTACATTTTTATTCCTTGTCTTTTAATAAATACATTTTACATGGAAGTTAAATTGAAGAACCCTGAGTTATACAGTCAGTTCTGAATACACATGCATTCAACTACCCACCTTCATTTCAAGAGTAAGTTTATACTGGCCTCAATGTTTGCTCTGGCTTCTGCACAAACCATATCTCCAACCCCTGTGGCACTACACAGTCTCATGTTTAAACATCAGATTTGAAGTAAACAAGGGTAGCACAATGACTGAGAAAGCAAAGAAAGAGAACGTGAGTAATTTCAGTGTTGTTATTCTGTGTGATCATTTGGATTATTTGTTTGTGTTTAATAGTTAAAACAATAAAGCAGCATAAACTGTGAGGTCTAGTATTTTTGCTGGAAAGTGCAAATCTTAGTTCACACATGAAATATCTTACTGAATTTAAGCAATATCTCTAAGATTGAAATTTATTCATCTTAATTCTTAATTGTTTTAGAACAAAAAAATGAATTAAGAAAAGTAGATTTTATTAAAATTAACTTATTGGACAGTCATGTATAATAAATATTATTATATCAGACAATTTTCAAAGGATCAGAGGTCAAACTATTAGGTGAGTGTAGAATAAATAGTTGTACCTACACACTTTATCCAGAAGGAACATGGCAGGAAAAAGTAATGATAGTATTCATCTATATTAATAATTTCTCTGAATTTGGAAAAAATCTGAAGTGGAGAATCAATGTAAAGAAGCATTGACGGAAAGAAGACCAAGTGTGTTAGTCACTTAACTGTGACCGACTTTTTGCGACCATCACACAAAGCTTCAGCTCATGGCTGTCACTGGAAATAACTTTGTTGTATACAGCAGGGGCTGTAAAATGTTATATGCTCCCAGTGTCAAATGCACCAGATATACCATAGAATCACAGTTGCTCAAATTTTCATTTTCCTAATTAATGTGAAACTGAGCATATTTTCACATCTATTAGTTATTCATATTTCGTCTTTTATGAAATGCCTGTTAAATCCTGTGCCTATTTTTCTATAGTTTAAATACCATTTATACAAATTCTTTACATTTTCTTAATATTAATGTTTTCATCCGTAAGCATCTAACTCTAATCCCAATTGTCTGGGTCATATGCCACCATTTTAGATGCTTATGTGAGGCTATCACTTTGTTGATAATTTTTAAATTTATTGCATTGTAGAATTAAAATCTGTGACAGTAATATCAGCAATTACTTAATATCAATTTTTAAAATTTCTTCATGAATTGCTTTTTAAATTTTTATTTGATGAACTTATTTTTCTTAGAGTCTATTCTTTCTTTCATTAATAATATTACACTAGGACTTCCATTTCCAACCCAGATGAAGTACATTTACTAGATTTATCTTCCTTTCTGAAAAACAAACAAACAACAGAAGCAATAATTTTCGAGTCAGTAGACAGCAAGTAATGTAGAATAGTGCTCCCTGATAAATGGGGAAGAAAATGAAGTGAGAAATCGGTCTAGCTTACTGGCTTCAGAGTTTTCAGGGTGCAGTGCAAGAGAGAAAAAAAAAAAAAACTCACGTAGAGTTTGGTAGACTCTTTGAGTAAAAGAAACAGAGTCACAAATAAGAGAGATGAGGTAGCTAGAATTCACAAGCCAGAGTACAGAAGAGAAGGGACACAGAGAAAGAGAATTCCACCAATCTTGCCGGGTTCCTCTTTGACTATTCAGCTGAATACTGATAAACACAGGCACGGGAGAAAACTATCTGAGACTGGGAAAAGATACATCCAGGAAGAATTTGGAAGAACAGTGACCAAAATTCACATTGGACAGAGAATAGTTCCTTTTCCCATCAGGCAGGTTAGAAAAACGTATACTTGCACGATATCTTGTAAGGTAAATTTATTTTCTTTGCTGTTTTTGAAAGTGGGCTTAGCTATTTTGGAAACTTCATTCACATAAATTTCCAAATATATCATATAGAATTCTTTTAAAATGCAGCTGGAGTTTTCATTGGCATTTAATTGGATTTGTAAATTAAGTTAGAATCAGAATACTTATAATATTTCATCATACTACATTCAAGAGTATGGAAGATTTCTGCATTTTTTGGATCTTTTCTCTATGTCCTTTAATATAGTTTTATTTTCTACATCAAAAGTTTATGAACTCCTTCTTTGATATTTCACTGTTTTGTCTCTCTTGTGAATGGAATTTTATTTTTAATATTTTCTGTGATATTTTATCCAATGATCTTGCATTATAAACAGCCTAAATACAAAATGTTGTCAGTTACTTTTGTGCATTTTCTGCATAGACAATCAGCCTGTCTGTGAGTAATGACAATTTACCCCTTCCTTTCTAATTCTGTAAGTCCTATTTTTCTTTTCATGTGGAATCACTAGGACCATTAGTAATAGCAATCGTCTAAGAATACCACATCTCAAAGGAATGTGCTCTCTAAAAGTTCTCCACTAAATGATATTTTCTCACCATAGTTTGGTCAAGTTAACAAGTTCCCTTTCATCCCTAGTTTGCTAGAGTTTTTATTATATGTGTGGATAATTTTCTATATTAGATGAGATAATCAGCATTTTTAAAGTTTTTTTAATTTATATTTATGTTGATTTACAATGTTGTCTTAGTTTCAAGTGTTCAGCAGAGTGATTCAGTTATATATATATATATATATATATTAATATATATTAGTTATATGTTAATTGCTCAGTCATGTCTGACTCTTTGCAATCCCTTGGACTGCAGCCTGCCAGGCTCCCTAGTCCATAGAATTCTCCAGGCAGGAATACTGGAGTGGGTAACCATTCCCTTTTATATTCTTTTTATATCCTTTTTCACTATGGTTCATTACAGGATATTGAATATAGTTCTCTGCTCAACACAGCAGGGCCTTCTTGTTTACCCATTCTATATATTCATATAATAGTTTACATCTGTTAATCCCAAACTTCAATCCAGCCCTCCCCAACCCATAGGTAATCAGCAGTTTGAAGGCATTCTTACATTGTCTTCAGGTACTTTTTGTTGTCAGTGTATACTCAGCCACTCAGTTGTGTCTGACTCTTTGTGACGCCATGGACTGTAGCCCGCCAGGCTCCCCTGTCCATGGGATTCTCCAGGCAAGAGTACTGGAGTGGGTTGCCGTTGCCTACTCCGTGGGATCTTCCCCACCCAGGGATGGAACCCACGTCACTTGTGCTCGTGTCTCCTGCATTGGCAGGCGGATACTTTACCACTGTGCCCCTGGGAAGCCCCCTTTGTTGTCAGTAGGTTAATGAGATCAATACCCAGGCTTCCCAGGTGGTTCAGTGCTAAAGCAGGAGACAAGAGTTTGATTCCTGGGTCAGTAAGATCCTCTGGAGAAGGAAATGACAATCCACTCCGATATTCTTGCCTGGGAAATCCCATGGATGGAGGAGCCTGGCTGGCTACTATCCATGGGGTCACAAAGAATCATACACACGCTGAGCACAGGACGAACAACAGCTGATTAAGAATCTCATGACAGCTTCAGGTGAACAGCGAAGCGACGCAGTCACGCATATGCATGTCTTAAGAGGTGTTTTTCTTAACATTCTGAAATTCCCTACGATGTATTGGAAGTTAAGATGTTTAACATAGTCACTTTTGTTTTTGAATTCTTCTGCAATCTGCAGTCATATTCCAGACATATTCTAGTCTGGAAATTTCTTCCTGATTATTGCTGCTGCTGCTAAGTCGCTTCAGTCGTGTCCAACTCTGCAACCCCATAGACGGCAGCCCACCAGGCCCCGCCGTCCCTGGGACTCTCTAGGCAAGAACACTGGAGTGGGTTGCCATTTCCTCCTCCAATGCATGGAAGTGAAAAGTGAAAGTGAAGTCACTCAGGGTCCGACTCTTAGTGACCCCATGGACTGCAGCCTACCAGGCTCCTCCGTCCATGGGATTTTCCAGGCAAGAGTACTGGAGTGGGGTGCCATTGCCTTCCTGATTATTGCATCTCCACAATTCATTTCTTCTGGGCATTTTGTTGGACAGATTTTGAATTGTGTTATTCCTCCTATCTCTTGGTCATATTTTCCATCCCTTTATCTCCCTGTTAATCATGGTGCCCATTTATTTAGCTATATCTTCAAGTATATTAATTCAACACTGTTCTGATGAAAGATTAATTTCCATGGTCAGCATATGTACTCGTACTGAAAATTCCTCATGAGTCCCCATATTTGATTTCCTGCACACAGAAACAAGAGACTATGGAAAGCTGACTCATTTGTACACAGCCCCAGGGGACCTGCTAAATCTGGGAAATGCTGTAGGGGAAACTGAGGCTCAATGGAAGGAGCAACACAATGAAAGAGAGCTGTAAGTAAAGCAAATATCAAGTTGGACACAAATAACCCCATTAAAATGTACTTGGAGGACAATTAACCTTGAGAATTTGTACACCTGCTTTAGAAATCCATCCAAAAATATTCTTCTTAGAAAAATCTGTTTTTTCCTTTTTTATCTCAACTTGATTAAACAGGTCTCAAGGCTTTGCAAAGCCCTCAATGACTTATGCCTTTAGTCTAGGTCCACCTGACCAAAATCCCACAAATGGGCCAGCAGGAATGAACTTCTGTTTTTCTTTCTATTTTTATATTTTCCAAGCAACACGTGGCAGCCTGGACACCTGGGAACATGAACTTGGCTGAGAATGAACACCTGGAGAAAATTATACTCTTCCTGGAAATGATAGTAAAATGGAGAGGAGCGGTTTCTTTCCCAGCTGCTTATTGGTAACAAACAATTATGTAAATTAAGTTTTATATAGATTTGGTAAATATTTATTGTGAGAAGAAACTTTGAAAAATAAGATCTTTAGAAAATCTGGCTAAAAATCTTCCTGATATCTAAAAATAAAATCAGTATAAAAAGCTACTCAAGGATTCAAAATAATTCTACCATTCATAAAGTTATGCAAATATGGTGCATATTCATCAAAAATATGAAATTAAATTGGAAATACTTTTGGGGGAGAAATTGGTTAAAATTACCTCTATACTATATGTGGCAGATATAATTTTATAAAATGAAATTCTTAAAGAGCTATAAAGAGGTGTTTTTTTTTTTTAATGAGTTGAATTTTAGGCAAACTAGACAAGCTGATTAACAAAAGCACTGATTTCAGCCAAATTGCTTTCTGGCAAATTGATCATCATTCCATTTCAACAAGATGGTATCAGTATTTCTTAAGTTACAATTTTTTTTTTTTTATGTGCAATGGTGGTCAATATATGATGCATATGAGTAGTATGTAGATAGCTAGGGTATTAAACCATCAAGCCAGAGAGAAGAGGGGTCCTTCAAATGAGCTGGAAAAAGGTAGACTTGGAAAGATTTAAAACTTTTCATTGATCGAAGTGAGGATAAAGAGGAAAAATGTCATGGTCAAGTTACAGTATGGAAGAATTCAGGATGAATATATAATTGGATAACAGGAAAGCGACAAGGATCTAAGTCAGAAAATCCCAAGTGTAGAGGTAGAGCCTATCAGAATGCCCTGGCCAGAGGCAGGAGACGGAGGCAGGAAGGGGAACGTTGTTGACAAGAGATGCAAAGAACAGACACTGGAGAGCAGGGGCCGAGGAAGCCCAGAGGTCCTAGAGCTAAAACCTTTAAGCTATTTTGGTAGGAAATGCGCTTGCAAATTTAGAATGGCTTTGTGTTGCTATGTTAGTCACTCAGCCCTGTCAGACTCTTTGCGACCCCATGGACTGTAGCCTGCCAGGCTCCTCTGCCCATGGAATTCTCCAGGCAAGAATCCTGGAGGGGGTGGCCATTCCCTTCTCCAGGGGATCTTCCCGTCACAGGGACTGAACCCAGGTCTCCTGCATTGCAGGCAGACTCTTTACTCTGAGCCACCAGGGAAGCCCAGAATGGCTTTACTAAAAGCTGAAAATGGGGCCAATAGCCCAAACAGAAAAGGTTCTTTCCTTTCAGTCGGACCAGAAGAGACATCTACAAGTGCAGATTCGATGTTGACAATGTGATGAATGAGTCTGCCTCCGAGATGGTGGACCTGATGCCGCAAACGCCTTCAAAGAAGACTTCTGAGCTAATGGAGGTGGTAAACGAGAGCACCTGGGGAAAACTGTGATAATCATTTGATTATTGAGATCATCTTTAATAATAAAATAATTCCTATTGTTTTGACATTTTGGTAAAGCAGACTTATGTGTTGTCGAGCAAGGAGGGAGAAATTTCTACTCTGTAAAGGCAAACCACTTCAGTATTCTTGCCTTGAGAATCCCATGAACAGTGTGATAAGACAAAAAGATAAGACACTGAAAAAGAACTCCCCTGGTCAGGAGGTGCCCAATATGCTACTGGAGATCAGTGGAGAAATAACTCCAGAAAGAATGAAGAGACAGAGCCAAAGCAAAAATAACACCCAGTTGTGGATGTGACTGGTGATAGAAGTAAAGTCGGATGCTGTGAAGAGCAATATTGCATAGGAACCTGGAATGTTAGGTCCATGAATCAAGGCAAACTGGAGGTGGTCAAACAGGAGATGGCAAGGGTGAATGTCGACATTTTAGGAATCAGTGAACCAAAATGGACTGGAATGGGTGAATTTACTCAGATGACTATTATATCTACTACTGTGGGCAAGAATCCCTTAGAAGAAATGGAGTGGCCCTCATAGTCGACAAAAGAGTCCAAAATGAAGTACTCAGATGCAATCTCAAAAATGACAGAAGGATCTCTGTTTGTTTCCAAGGCAAACCATTCAATATCACAATAATCCAAGTCTATGCCCAGACCAGTAATGCTGAAGAAGCTGAAGTTGAACGATTCTATGAAGACCTACAAGACCTTCTAGAACGAACACCCAAAAAAGATACCCTTTTCCTTATAGGGGACTGGAATGCAAAAGTAGGAAGTCAAGAAACACCTGGGGTAACAGGCAAAATTTAGCCTTGGAGTACAGAATGAAGCAGGGCAAAGGCTAATAGAGTTTTGCCAAGAGAACACACTGGTCATAGCAAACACCCTCTTCCAACAACACAAGAGAAGACTCTACACATGGACATCACCAGATGGTCAACACCGAAATCAGATGGATTATATTCTTTGCAGCCAAAGATGGAGAAGCTCTATACAGTCAGCAAAAACAAGACCAGGAGCTGACTGTGGCTCAGATCATGAACTCATTGCCAAATTCAGACTTAAATTGAAGAAAGTAGGGAAAACCACTAGACCATTCAGGTATGACCTAAATCAAATCCCTTATGATTATACAGTGGAAGTGAGAAATAGATTCAAGGGATTAGATCTGACAGACAGAGTGCCTGAAGAACTATGGATGGAGGTTCGTGACATTGTATAGGAGGCAGTGATCAAGACCATCCCCAAGAAAAAGAAATGTGAAAAGCAAAATGGTTGTCTGAGAGGGCCTTATAAATAGCTGAGAAAAGAAGAGAAGCAAAAGGCAAAGGAAAAAAGGAAAGTTATACCCATTTAAAGCAGAGTTCCAAAGCACAGCAAGGAAAGATAAGAATGCCTTCCTCAGTGATCAATGTAAAGAAATAGAGAAAAACAATAGAATGGGAAAGATTAAAGATCTCTTCAAGAAAATTAGAGATAACAAGGGACCTTTTCATGCAAAGATGACCACAATAAAGGACAGAAATGGCATGGATCTAACAGAAGCAGAAGATATTAAAAACAGGTGGCAAGAATACACAGAACGACTACACAAAAAAGGTCTTCACAACCCAGATAATCACGATGGTGTGATCACTTATTTAGAACCAGACATCGTGGAATGTGAAGTCAAGTGGACCTTAGGAAGCATCACTATGAATAAAGCTAGTGGAGGTGATGGAATTCCAGTTGAGCTATTCCAAATCCTGAAAGATGATGCTGTGAAAGTGTTGCACTCAATATGCCAGCAAATTTGGAAAACTCAGCAGTGGCCATAGGACAGGAAAAGGTCAGCTATCATTCCAATCCCAAAGAAAAGCAATGCCAAAGAATGCTCAAACTACCACACAATTGTACTCATCTCACACACTAGCAAAATGATGCTCAAAATTCTCCAAGCCAGGCTTCAACAATACATGAACCGTGAACTTCCAGATGTTCAAGCTGGATTTAGAAAAGGCAGAAGAACCAGAGATCAAATTGCCAACATCCGTTGGATCATTAAAAAGCAAGAGGGTTCCAGAAAATCATCTACTTCTGCTTTATTGACTATGCCCAAAACCTTTGTGTGAATCACAAAAAGCTGGAAAATTCTGAAAGAGATGGGAATACCAGACCACCTGACCTGCCTCCTGAGAAATCTGTATGCAGGTCAGGAAGAAGCAACAGTTGAACTGAACATGGAACAACAGGCTGGTTCCAAACCGGGAAAGGAGTACGTCAAGGCTGTGTATCGCCACCCTTCTTATTTAACTTATATGCAGAGTACATCATGTGAAATGCCAGGCTGGATGAAGCACAAGCTGGAATCAAGATTTCCAGGAGAAACATCAGTAACCTCAGATATGCAGATAACACCACCCTTATGGCAGAAAGCGAAAAAGAACTAAAGAACCTCTTGATGAAAGTAAAGAGGAGAGTGAAAGAGTTGGCTTAAAACTCAACATTCAGAAAACTAAGATTGTGGCATCTGGTCCCATCACTGCATGGCAAATAGATGGGGAAACAGTGGAAACAGTGTCAGACTTTATTTTGGGGGGCTTCAAAATCATTGCAGATGGTGATTGCAGCCATGAAATTAAAAGATGCTTGCTCCTTGGAAGAAAAGTTATGACCAACCTAGATAGCATATTAAAAAGCAGAGACATTACTTTTCCAACAAAGGCCCATCTCATCCAAGCTATGGTTTTCCAGTAGTCATGTATTGATATGAGAGTTGGACTACAAACAAAGCTGAGCGCCGAAGAATTGCTGCTTTTAAACTGTGGTGTTGGAGAAGACTCTTGAGGGTCCCTTGGAGTGCAAGGAGATCCAACCAGTCCATCCTAAAGGAAATCAGTCGTGAATATTCATTGGAAGGACTGATGCTGAAGCTGAAACTTCAATACTTTGGCCACCTGATGCAAAGAACTGACTCATTGGAAAAGACCCTGATGCTGCGAAAGATTGAGGGCAGGAGGAGAAGGGGACAGCAGAAGATGAGATGGTTGGATGGCATCACCAATGCAATGGACATGAGTTTTAGTAAACTCCAGGAGTTGGTGATGGATAGGGAGGCCTGGCATGCTGCGGTCCATGGGGTCGTAAAGAGTTGGACATGACTGAGTGACTGAACTGAGCTGAACTGAACTGAAAGGCCATCAGTATAATCTGAGTTGGAAAAACTTCCCCATTTGTATTCTTGGGTCCTGGTTGGCGTGATTCAGAAAGCAACTCCTAGATGCTACAAGTAACCGATATATAATCAGTGCTCCTCATGGGGGCTTTTTCTTCCTCCATCCCTTTCCTCTCCTCTGCCCTACTCTCCTCAAGCCTGGCTTTGGTGACCTTCATCTGAGCCCCATTGCACCTGGCCCTTCTCTGTCCGATAGCACCTGAACGTGGACTGATCACTCGTTTACCTCTTTTCCACCGTCACTACCCTGTGAGCTTCTAGAGGACAGGGACCTCTGTCTTTCTCCTTTGTATCTGCAGGACCAATGCCCAGGATAGAAGGCAATGAGGAGCGAATAAAGAGATAGGAATAGCTGGATGGATAAATTAACGGGTCGAGCAGTAAGTCATACATACACACATTAAAATCACCTCTACACCAACAGCCAGATGCCCGGGCTACCTGTGTTCCTCTGATGTTTATTCTTGGGCCAGGCCTCTCTGCGCTGTCAAACATATTCCTTGGAGAGGTTGCCATCAGCTGTCAACACCTTCGTCTCACCATCTCTAAGTGTCGTGTGACCCGCTGTACAGATCTGGACTGCTGCCAGAGACTCCGTCCTCATCTCTGGTGACTACCTTCATCCTTCCAGCCTCCCCTTTTTGGTGGCCGTTCAGCATTTCATCTCCTTTAAGAGGAGGGCAGTAGCAATTTGCTTTCTTGCCATGTTTACTTTCTGTGTTTGCCCAATATCTATTTGTCATTTTTATTGCATTTTTCTCTCTCTGCATTTGTCTTGGATGAGGCCTTGTCCTCAGTATTTGCTTTCAGAAAAGAGCACAGGATGCCTCCTGGAGCTGTGAATTTATGCCACTGGTTCCTGCTGAACCCACGTACTTGGGAAATAGAACGTTCACATACCCATCAGAAACTGTAGGAACTTAAAACTGTATGGCGAGTTTTCATTCTCAAAAGCATTTTCAAAAGCATTATTTTATTTGAGTGTCACAAGGGTAATTTAGGGCAGATATTATCCTCTAAAAACACTTCAGGGTTTTGAAAAGAGCAGTTGGGTCTGATTTGTGCTTTAGCTCTTCTCATCTGCTGGTGTGACTATCAGCAAATCACTTACTACCCCAAGCCTCCTTTTTTCCCACCTCTTACATAGTAATAAGTAATACCTATCACTTTCCTATTTTTTTAAAGTTAGAATATATATATACACACACACACACACACACACACACACACATATACACACAATAGTGTGTGTCTAACCACTTCACACAATTTTGATAAGGTTCAAATAAGATAGTATAGATGAAAGAGTTCTTGACATCATGAAGCATTACAAAACCAAGAGGGATCAGTATTGTCGTTAATGAAGAATTACTCTTACATATATTTCCAAATTTTCGGAATGAGGACAATTGTTGATGAGCAGAACTCAATCTCTCAAGCTCCCATTCAAGGTATCTTCCTCCCCAGAAGCTACCTAGTCCTGATAGGGGGCCTGAAGGCACCTCTTCCTGCCAGGGTAGTCAGAAGGTCACCTCCCACTCCTACTCAGCCTTCCTTGTTCAGGGAGAGGAGCTGGACTTCCTCCACCAAGGAGAACAGAAACTAAGTTTCTTTCCATCTCAGTGACTTATGGAAAGGGAATTTGGCTTGAGCCAGAGAAAAGAAAGCAGTAGCTATACAGCCAGCCTGAGATATGTTAAAGAGGGCCGTAAGGAAATTCACATTTGCTTCTTTTTTTCAATTTTGTGTGTGTGTGTTTGTGTGTGTGTGTGGTTTTGTTTGCTCGTTTGTTTTTGGTTTTCCATGGTCTCTTTAAGACCTGGGCAATTTTCTGATTCGGTGAATGATTCAACTCTCTTAAAAGCACTTTAGCTTACCAACAGGTTCCCTTTCTGGCAAATACTTCAATAGTTGCCATCTGGGAGCTTTCTCCTATCCTTCAGTTGATATTTTTGCTGGGGCTAGCTGTTTTTCAAAATGCATTTATGTATCAGGCCATAATAGCCCTGAGATCCACTGTGAGAAGCAAGCTATGGCCATGACAGTGGGTAGTTAAAGGAGACTGGCCTCAGAGAGTAGCACTGAGGTCAAAGACACTCCTGAACAAACACAAAGAAATTATATTTCCTCAATTCAAAAACAACTTGATGGAAACATCTTAGCCTCAAATCCAATTGCTTTCACCAGGAAAGTGATGAAATTGGCTCAGTTGATAAAAGCCAGCACATCTCCCCTCCCTAATTGCATCAGCTTGACCCTCTCTTCTGATTAAATGCTTATAATTTTTCTCCCAGCATGTAATTTTTTAATTATAATATGTTTGAAGAACATCAAAATTATTTGGCTCTTTGCAGGGTGATGGTTGACAGCAGAGTCAATTCGTCTTTTTCTCTGATGTGCTGAGCACCCAGTGGGTGCCTGAGAAATAATAATTGATGAGAAAGGCAGAGACCCTGTAGATGGGTGATGGGCCCACAGTCAATTGTGTGGGGAGGAGAGGGCTCTGCACTCACTGGAGGCTGCATTCCTGCCTCCCCATGCATTTGAGATGGGCTAAAAGAAACCAGAGAGACACTGGATCATGTACCCATGTTCTTGTTACTATATGGACATTTCTGCTCCAAGGCCTCCAGTTAGCTCAGGTGGTTTTCTCTGTGTTCAGGGTTGTGACGCAGCAATGGTTTAAGAGATTCTGTTTAGGAAATACTTCCTTGTCATAGTTAAAATTATCTTACACTGAGTAAAATATACTATTTCCTGGACCAAAAAAATAAAGAAAGAAAACCAACCAAATAGAAAACCACCCAGATTTCAGCAATAATGGGATGAGAAAAGAAAAGATAGATTTAGGGCAAGAAAAAAAGGAATCTCTACAAAGGATACAATAGGAGATCAGGCTTCCATCTCCAAATTTCTCTGTAGGGTGGATAAACGGTTGGCCTTAAAAACACTGCTCTCAAATTCTGCTTCACCTCTTACCAGCGGGGTAACCTTGCATTCTAAGGTCATCCTCTCAGACCTTGCTTTCCCCTCCTGTGACACTGGTCACTTCCTGAGCAGTGTTCCTGTGAAGCAGCATCTGTAACAGCACAGACTCTACTGCAGCAGTGAAAGTGCCCGGGAAGGGTTGACAAGAGTTATCATATCAAGAAGTTTCCCAATCAGCATCCAGACGCAGCGCTCTTCCTGTGAAAACTGCAAACACAGCTTAAACTCACAGCTGCCTGGACCTCTCTGAGCCTGTCTTTTCTGCAAGCACATGGCTGGACAGAATGGCCTCTGGGGACTCCCCCTGAGGGAGCCACCAGTCTGTATCTCTGAAGCCACGGCCCCCTGGCTCCACTGCCTGCCTGTCTAATCTGTGTGTTTTTCTGTTTGTGTTTTTTGTTTTTCCTGGAGTCAGCTGCGTGACCCTCAGACCTGAAAAGGATACTGAATTGCCAATTCAATTTACCTAAAACTGGTGGAGCCTGAAAGCCTGGCCTACATTGACATACAGCTAATCTAATACAAATTGATTTTGGTTTTAAATCTGAGCAAGTCAAGAAATTGCTGTGGGTTTTTCCAAAACACAAAGGATCCTGCTTGGCTGCAACTGCAGTATCTGAGTTAGGCTTCCTGGGTCCTGGTCTTTGAAGCCATATTCGTGCTCGCCCCCATAGCTGAGGTTGCTATCAACCACCCCCACCCCCACCCCACAACCCTTCAGATGCTGATTTTCGTAGAGATTTCAGGAACTCCAGACCTCAGGCCACGGTTCCCCATTCAGTAATCCTTGGTGCCAGTTTGGCTTTACCCTTGAACCTAAAGTCTGACCACTTTAGCTTATTTCTGAAGCTCCATAACCAAGAACTACCGTTCTGATAACTATACTCCAGGGTGCAAGCTCTTATCCAGAGTAACATTTGGCTAACTCAATTCCTCATAAAGCGAGAACCTGCACTGTCTGGGATCTCTATTTCCATCCATAGGACTGGCTTCCTGAATTCTGGGGCAGGGCTCAAAGCCCTACAACCCAGGACACTTTCCCATTGCCTACTGCCTGCCTCCTGACCTGTTTGCTTGGGTTTGCTCCACATCCTGACATGGATACATCATTGTCCATAACTCATTTCAGATTTCACAGACACCAGCCTCTTCCCCAGACCAGCACTGGTTATCTATTTACAAAATAATGAAACAAAAAACCTTCAAAAACAGTTTTATTGAGCTGGTCACAAATCAATTTTAAGCTGAATTTCTGGATATGAAGAAATGGATGGGATTCAGATGTGACCAGTTAGGGGACTATGGCAAGAAAGAAAGGAGCATGTCACATCTTGGAGCAAATCTGCAGTCATGCTAATTCTTCTGAGGATACGTTCAAATGCAGCAAAATAATAATATTTATTTAGTGTGGTGGGATGATTACATGAGATAATGACACCCAATAGTCACTTAACACATATTGACTACCGTATTATGTTGTTTTTTTTTTTTTAAGTCCGAAAGCAGCAGGGTTGGAGATAGGTGAACTGAACAAGTTAGCAGCTCAAAGAACCAGGTACCTGAGGTGCAATTGGCCTCAGGTGAGAGGGTACATTCAGCTATGAGTCTCAGCAGGAAGTCGAGTGCAGTGGACAGCAATGTGTACACAGAAACTGTGGCAACAGCCAGCAAGCGGCGGGCTGTACATGGAGAGCTAAATAAGCAGCCAGGTAGATGGAAAGTCAGCCAGGGGATGGTGAAAAGTCGGGTGTGAGAAATAGACAAGGGTTCCATCCCTGATTGTAGAGGATAGCCGTTCTTAAATTCTAATGTGCGTAAGAATTACATGATGTGCTAACTATAAATGGAGATTCCCTGTCATCGTCTACAGTTTTTGAATCATGCAGTCTGGAACAGGATCTTTATAACATGTTCTTTTTTTTTAATTTTTATTTTACATTGGACTATGGTTGATTTATTATGTTATGTTAGTTTAAGGTGAACAGCAAACTGGTTCACTTGCACGAGTTCTTTAGATGATTCACGTGTGATGGTTTGAAGACCACTCTTGAAGAAATTTGAATGTAGGGAGACAGACAACAGCAAAGCAGCCCCTAGGACTAGAGGAACCAAGTCACCCAGAAAGTTAATAAAGGAAGATTCAGGTCCAAGGATTCAGTCAACACAACAGTGGGGCTAGGAGTCTGAGCCTCAGGAAACAAGGCAAGTCCCCCTCCCCTCCATCCTTCTGACTAGTAGGGGAATCAAGCCACCCAGGAGAGGGTAGAGTAGGTTTCAGGGAAAAAATGAATCAAACAGCAAAAGTTTTTCTGTGCCGAAGGAAAATAGTGACTGTTTTGATTGGATGCTGTTTGTCTCTTGCTCTCTTCATTAATTTATTCATTTATTCATTTACTTATTGACTGCATTATGATTCCAAATTCTGTTGCTCCAACTACAACCTTGCTCATGAATCTAAGAACTATGCCTAAACATCCTCCTAAGAACTTTATATATATATATATATATATATATATATATATATGTATATATATGTATACACTTTATATATATAAAGTATAACTCAGCATCTTTTTGTCTCCAAATTAACTTTCTTCCTTAAATTCATGTTATTCAAAGGATAAAAAAAGAAAATTGGAATCCTCTCTTTTATATCTATATACCAGGGGCTAGAATACCAAGAAGTTCATCTATATTTGCTACAATAAGCAGTAGAGGGGCAAGGATCTTCTGGCCATTTCACACACCTTCAAATAGAGGCTTGAAATCAAAGCATGAAGAGGCAAATGTATGAACCCTGCAGTCCCGATTTCCAGCTTGAGGTTCTTTCCATTTGGTCCCCCACTGGTGAACTGAGTGTCCCTAATGTAGTTTGGAATTGGGAATTGGAGAATTATCTGGGCCAATCTGTCTAGTGGATAATTTGATTGAAGAAAAACATAAGGAAAGGCTCCATCACTCAAAGTCATCTGCAGCAATAGCTTGATGTATTGCCTCCTATTCTACCATTAGCAATTCATTCTTTAGAAAACTTATTTTTAAATGTAAATAAGTACCATTGCCAAAGTAAATAATTAGAGCAAACTTTTCAAACTGAATTCCCAGGACCCCTCGAGGTTCCCTTGAACATTTCCCAGGACCCATCAGAGGGGATAAGGCTCACCAACCCCTCTAGGCCACCAGTCTCATCAGCTTTAACCAGAGGAACTGTTTGTTTTTTTCTTCCTCTGAGAAGTTTAGGAGCTTCATGCAAGAGCATTTATAGAAAAGATGCTTTACCTTTGAATGTCAAAAATAATTTGTAAGAGTGGAAGAAACTGGAAACAGCCTAAACGTCCATCCTCCTAAATTATCCTGCTTCCATACAATGAAATGTAGGAGGCCACTAAAAAGATGATATAGGCTTATATGATCTGAACTTGAAACATTTGGATACTTCATTAAGACAGAAAGTCAAGTAGCAAAAGAGTGTACTTCTTTGTTCTTTCAGTAGCAAGTTTTGGACTACTTCTAAATGTGTTCAAACTGTATATTTATACACTTAAATAAGCACAATGTAGTTCAGGAAAAGCACATACCTTTCAGCTTAAAAATCTGGACTTGGAGTTTGGGTATGCATTTAATATTTTACTATTACTCCTCTGTTGCTTTTCATATTTTGATCTTTGAAAAAAACTTAGTTTAAAAATTTTTGAAAGTTATTGCATCAAGGTATCATTTTTCATTATGAACATCTTGGAAGATATCAGTAATCACTTTCTTTCCACAGTGACAGTTACCTCTGAGGAAAGGAACCCCTGAAAGATAAATGCTGATATGAATGTGGTTCATGGAGGTGGAATGATGTGGAGAGTTCCTGACCTGCTTGGGACCCTGACATTTGGCAGGGAAATTCCTCCTGGTGAGGAGAAACTAAATATATTCATGTATTATATATTAGTTATATAATATATACTTAATATATTATATATAATATAAACTATATAATTATTATACATTAATATATTATGTTATAAATATATATACTGTTATATATGTTATATAACATAAATAATTAAATGTACATAACATATAATATGCACATATATTATATTATACTATACACATATATAATACATACTATACACATATATTAGGACTTCCCTGGTGGCTCAGTTGGTAAAGTGTCTGCCTACAATGCAGGAGACTCGGGTTCAATCCCTGGGTCAGGAAGATCCCCTGGAGAATGAAATGGCAACCCACTCCAATACTCTTTCCTGGAAAATCCCCTGGATGGAGGATCCTGGTAGGCTACAGTCCATGGAGTTGCAAAGAGTTGGACACGACTGAGCAACTTCACTTCACTTATACACATATATTATATAATATATAATATACACATATATTTGGGTGTTCATTGGAAGGACTGATGCTGAAGCTGAAACTGCAATACTTTGGCCACCTGATGGGAAGAGCTGACTCATTGGAAAACACCCTGATGCTGGGAAAGATTGAGGACAGGAGGAGAAGGGGACGACAGAGGATGAGATGGTTGGATGGCATCACTGACTCAATGGACATGGGTTTGAGTAAACTCCGGGAGTTGGTGATGGACAGGGAGGCCTGGCGTGCTGCAGTTCATGGGGTTGCAAAGAGTGGGACACGACTGAGCACGACTGAGCACCTGAACTGAACTGAACTGATACACATATATTATATAATATATATTCATATATATTAATATGAATGGCTGAGAGAAACGCCTCACCTTTTACACTATTTTGCTTTGTCCTCTGATTATGAATATCCTCTAAATGATCCCCAGCAGAGAAACTAGGTCCAGAAGGCAGAGGACTACGAGTCAGATATTAAAGGAAAATCATTTTCATCAAGGCATCACAAGGCTGTTATTTGGGTTGGACACTGACTCTGAAAAAAATCGCCCAGATTTTTGCTCATCTCTCTACTTCCTGCGTCTGGGTAGGAGACAGAGTCCTTGGAGTCTAAGGGCACACGAGTCAGAAAGCCTGGGTTTGTGTCCTAGCTTCCTTGATTAGTCACTTGTGACCCCTGTGGAATGAAGGAATTGGACTTAGCTTTTCTCCGAGCTCTCTACAACTCCGAGTGCTGTTATAATCCAGACACAGGCAGACCCATCTCCCGGGGCTTCCCACTCGCCTCCGTCTTGGACTCCCCTCTCCCCAAAGGGCTCCAAGAATAAAACCCGCCCTCCTTCCCACGCCCATCTTTTTTCGGCTCCTGCCCACAGGCGTCTATGTGGTGCTCCTGCGTGCCAGGCGGAGCCCAGGGCCCTGGGCTTCCCCTGCAGAAGACGAGGCCTCAGGCTGCTTCATCAGGGCCCCGTGGAGCCGTGCTCTCCGAATCGTCAGTCATGCTCTCTCGGAGGGAGCACTGTGAGCTGTCAGAGTTAACCGGTCTCCATCCTCAAGTGGGCTCTCAGCGTCCACTCGGGAAGGCACCGGCCAGAGGACTCAGGTCAGGCCATCATCGGAGGCGCAGAATCACCCTCACTCTCCCGCTCCGTCCTCCCCGTACCCCCTCCTGCTCTGAGGGGGAGGCCGAGGGTGACCCCGCAGGCTGTGAGGGGGAGGCCGGGGGTGATCCTGCCCGCTCGGAAGGAGAGGCCGGGGGTGGCCGGGAGAGGACGTCCGTCCGGGTGCCGTGGGGGCACAGGGCAGACGGAGGCGGCCCCTCAGATGCAGCCCCGGGCGGGCCAGACCGTAAACACGCCGCCGCCGGGGGCCTCTGCATCCTGCGAACCCGGCCTCCCTGCCTGCTTGCCCAGGGCTCCCGTGGGTGGTCTCGCTGAAACCCGGGGTGTGGAGAGTGTCAAAGAGCTCTTACGTGTAAACACAGCGTTGCGGCCGGGAGAGGCTGTGCACACAGGGCGCCTGCCTCTGCTGCTTACTCAAAGCAAGGCTCTCCTAAGAACAGGACACTTAGCCCTCCACAGCTCAGGTCAGGGGAGTCCCAACTTCCGAAAGGCCCGAGAGTCGTCCTTGACTTGGCTCCTTCACTCGCTATCCAGCCAGCCACACAGTCAGGTGAACTCAGCGTCCTAGAGTGTCCTCAGATCCTCCGCCCCTCTCCCTGCCCTCTGCCTCTCAGATCTCATGGCCCCTTTCTGAAGGGTCGGTAGAGCCTCTCAACCCGCCTTCCTGTGCCAGGCTTGCTATTGAAAAGTCATTCTTGGCTTTGAAGCCCGAGCTTTCCAGTAGGCAAATGTAATCATGAAACTTCCCAATGCAATTATGAAACTCATAGAGAAACATTCAATGACCCTTACTTTTGTCTACAAAAAAAAAAAACCGGAATAGGATCAAAAGGGCCTATCTCCAAATGACCTTGAGGGCCTGTGGTCAGCTGGCTGTATGTCTGCCCCATAGCAACAGCATGAGGAGTAGCTGCTATGTGTTAGACAACTGGTATGTCCAAGATAACAAACCAGGGTTCTGCATACGAAAAATATTTTTAAAAGTCAGATGCATCTCACTTCTTACTATTCTCAAACATGTCTGCTCCCCTGAAGCTCCTCACCTCTGCAGGCGCCATTCCTTCTGCAGAAAGCACGCTTTGTGTCCATTTTACCCTCTGTCATTCCATACCCAGCCAAGGCGTCGTCCTGTGAGTCCGAGCTCCCCTGCACATGGCCAGCTGCTCCCTCCTGAGTCCCTGTAGAATGCACATCGTGGTGTTTTGGTGCTGCCTGCTGCTACATACTCGCCTGATTTCCCCTTGACTTGGAGCTCCTTGGGAGGCAAGAACTGTATCTTTCATCCATCCCTATGGTGTGTCTTCCACTGCGCCTAGAGTTTACTTAACCAGGTTTTTGATAAATAAGGGAAAGAGGGGGACTGTTGATAGGAAATCAGGAGTTCAAGTAACCAAACATCAGCCTGAGAGGGCAAGTGAGGGCACTTGGCCAGGATCCCAGAAGGAGAGAGCTTTTCTTCTCCTCCCCTGAACGCCCAATGCATTCCCCTACACCCATTCCTCCATGAGGTGTATCTGGGGGAAGCAGAAGGCAAGGGCCTTCAAAAATGAGAGACAGTGCTGAAAATAAACCTCAGTCCTAAAGGGCTGAGGACTCTGCCATCTGGGGCCACAGTGTTGCAGTTTTGAGCTTGTCCTATTCTCCCGGTTCTTGGTAGACTCAATCTGGCAGGACCCAACGTGATGAAGTCAGGACACTTCAAATCTGACCTCTGACCAGTCCTTTCGGATAAGGCCCTCATTATAGATCCAAATGGAAATCAGTGTCCGCAGATCATTGAATCCTGGTTAAAGGGTTCCTTAATTTCTTCCCTTTTTCGACCCCCCATCCACCGCCTCTGATCTCCATGAAAGGAATCCTAGCTGTAGGCACTGAGGTAGGTCTAATTGACTTGACCACCACTTCCTGGCCTACATAGTGGGGAGAATAAAAATATTCCCTAAACCAAAGAGTTATTGTGAGGATTGTAAGATCAGATCAGATCAGATCAGATCAGTCGCTCAGTCATGTCCGACTGTTTGCAACCCCATGAATCGCAGCACGCCAGGCCTCCCTATCCATCACCAACTCCCGGAGTTCACCAAGACTCATGTCCATCGAGTCAGTGATGCCATCCAGCCATCTCATCCTCTGTCATCCCCTTCTCCTCCTGCCCCCAATCCCTCCCAGCATCAGAGTCTTTTCCAATGAGTCAACTCTTCGCATGAGGTGGCCAAAGTACTGGAGTTTCAGCTTCAGCATCATTCCTTCCAAAGAAATCCCAGGGCTGATCTCTTTCAGAATGGGCTGGTTGGATCTCCTTGCAGTCCAAGGGACTCTCAAGGGTTTTCTCCAACACCTAGTTCAAAAGCATCAATTCTTCGGCGCTCAGCCTTCTTCACAGTCCAACTCTCACATCCATACATGACCACAGGAAAAACCATAGCCTTGACTAGACGGACCTTTGTTGGCAAAGTAATGTCTCTGCTTTTGAATATGCTATCTAGGTTGGTCATAACTTTCCTTCCAAGGAGAAAGCGTCTTTTAATTTCATGGCTGCAGTCACCATGTGCAGTGATTTTGGAGCCCAGAAAAATAAAGTCTGACACTGTTTCCACTATTTCCCCATCTATTTCCCATGAAGTGGTGGGACTGGATGCCATGATCTTCGTTTTCTGAATGTTGAGCTTTAAGCCAACCTTTTCATCTCCACTTTCACCTTCATCAAGAGGCTTTTGAGTTCCTCTTCACTTTCTGCCATAAGGGTGGTGTCATCTGCATATCTGAGGTTATTGATATTTCTCCCGGCAATCTTGATTCCAGCTTGTGTTTCTTCCAGTCCAGTGTTTCTCATGATGTACTCTGCATATAAGTTAAATAAACAGGGTGACAATATACAGACTTGACGAACTCCTTTTCCTATTTGGAGCCAGTCTGTTGTTCCATGTCCAGTTCTAACTGTTGCTTCCTGACCTGCATACAAATTTCTCAAGAGGCAGATCAGGTGTTCTGGTATTCCCATCTCTTTCAGAATTTTCCACAGTTTATTGTGATCCACACAGTCAAAGGCTTTGGCATAGTCAATAAAGCAGAAATAGATGTTTTTCTGGAACTCTCTTGCAGGATGTTGGCAATTTGATCTCTGGTTCCTGTGCCTTTTCTAAAACCAGCTTGAACATCAGGAAGTTCATGGTTCACGTATTGCTGAAGCCTGGCTTGGAGAATTTTGAGCATTACTTTACTAGCATGTGAGATGAGTGCAATTGTGTGGTAGTTTGAGCATTCTTTGGCATTGCCTTTCTTTGGGATTGCAAAGGTGAACCCAATCCTTAACACAGATAAATATACATATTTAATAATAATAATAACCAGAAACCCCTTCTGTAGGGCAGGGATGCCTTAGATACTTTTTGAATTTCAATGATGTGAATGCCTCTCTTTCCATCCCCTACAAATAGATTCCCTGAGTTGCTGTTTTCAGGACCAACGATTTTCTTCTAATCACGTTCCCAAATACCTTCACTGAGAGCAAATTATCCTGCTGCTCGATATGTTTCTCCACCAGCTTCCCTTTCCTTTTTGCACCTGACTCACTTTCTGGAAAAAGCTTGAGAAGCCCTGTCCACCTAGGTCTTGTCCTGTCTGTGCAGGTCCCAAGTGCACAGATGAGTCCAGGGAGTCATATACAGCTGTCTTGGGAAAACCAATGGTAAGAATTCTGCAGGAACTAAAATGGGGACATTTACCTCAGAGGGTCATCTGATATTTTACTTTCGGTTAAAAAGACAAAATCTCCCCCAGCGTCACTGAGTTGACAAAATATCTCAATACAAAGATTAAGGGAGAAAAAAAAAAAAAAACTCAGCATGACCAAATTTCTCTCCTAAGAGGATAGACCTGCCAGTTCAAGGAATAAAGCCAAAACATCTGGGAGTCCCCCACCTTGTGTCTAAACACAGAGCCTGATTTAGAGATTAGTCCTCCAGCACCAGAGAGGAGTAGGGCAAAACAGAGCCAGAATGAGCAGAACCGACTCATTAGAAAAGACCCTGATGCTGGGAAAGATGAAGGCAGGAGGAGAAGGGGGTGACAGACGATGAGATGGTTGAATGGCATCACTGACTCGATGGACATGAGTTTGAGCAAGCTCCAGGAGTTGGTGATGGACAGGGAGGCCTGGCGTGCTGCAGTCCCTGGGGTTGCAAAGAGTCGGACATGACTGAGCAACTGAACAGCAACAAGAGCCAGAAAAACCCAGGGAGTCTTTGCACTGTAGGGCTCACTGCTGCTGTCCTGTTATAGCGCTAGCCCTGTGCTGACTGCCCGGCCCATCTCTCCCTGTTGGAATCCCCTCCACCCTTCCTCTGAGGACACTGTCCTCTGTAGAATCCCCTGTTCCTCCCATTGCCAATAAATAGAGCCACACTTGTCTGCGTGTGGCCCCAGACCCCGACGGAAGGGTCTCCTGTGATCACGACCACTGATGCAACTGCTCAGCCCTTCTCCCCAACCACTGAGTCATGATTTGCAAGGCAGGGGCCTGAACCTCTCCATTTCCAGAAAACACTGCAGGTGATTCAAAGTGTGAAATGTCTTGTTACAGAAGGGTCCACATTCCTGGTCCACTCAAGACCCTTCATGAAAAAAACCTGTCCTCTATTCCTCGTTTCCAACATTATCTCCCTCTACTCTGTGAGGAACACCACTGGCCACCCCCAAGGTGTGTGCTCACAATTCCCCACATCCAACTTGCCGATTCCTATTTCAAGGTCCTTCTCCTCTTTCTTGAAACCTCACTTCTGTGAAAATTTGAGTGTGTATTAATTTGTGAGATTAATTGCATTGAGTACCCTCTGAAGATGGCTCTGTGTCCTCAAGTTTACGACAACATGTAACATGTGGTTCCGGCCCTCTGGGAGCTCTAAGTTCCTCCAGGAACTTCCTGCTCTAAGGTTGTGCAGGAAGATAAGGTGGCAGACATCAGCAACCATAGTAAGAGGTAAAACAAAAAAGCAGCGAGAGTGCAACAGAAGGGAAGTGGTATCGGTTATCCAGGAACTGGTGTTTTCTCCAAAGTCTTTCGGTGTGGATGGAAATAGAGACGAGATGAGAGATGTGGGAGAGTGAGGGCAGGGAAAAAAGAGTGTGAACACAGAGGTGGGATAGTGAAGACAACAGGATGAGAGGTAGCACAGTTCGCCTGTTTGTGAAGAAATGTGAGAGACTCGGCTGTAACCTTGATTAGCGTGTCCTCGGCTCTCCCCCTCCTTTGAACTCCTTATATTTTTATGATCTGAGTCAACTCAAGTAGAACACTTAGCACAGAGGCCTATTCATTTCTTTGAATTGCTAACAGTATGTTTCTGAAGGCAAAGATTTTTCTCATTATTAAACATTTTCATTGGAGAGAATTTGGACAATCTAGAAAACTGGTAAAAATTAAGTTACTCCTAAATCTACCATATGGAAATACCACAATGAGCATTTTGGCTGATCCTCAAAACATTTTTCCTCTATACATCTATATATTTTTTTTTCCTCCTAAAAACTGAAATAAGACTGCATACAACTTTCTACCTTAATTTTTAACTTCGCAGGTTTGAGTACAAACCCGCGTCATTAAATACTTCTTGAAAACATTGTTGGGAACAGCTGCCTGATATTCTAACATAAGGATATTCAAGTCCATTTTATTATACCCAGTATTTCCTCAGTGTAATTCTTTGTGTGCATGCGTGTGCTCAGTTGTGTCCAACTCTGTGTGACTCCATGGACTCTAGCCCACCAGGCTCTGCTGTCCATGGAACTTTTCAAGCAAGAATACTGGAACTGGTTTTCATGTCCTTCTTCAGGGATCTTCCTGACCCAGGGATCGAACCTGTATCTCCCGCGTCTCCTGCACTGGCAGGCAGATTCTTGTACCACTGCACCACCTGAGAACCCATAATTATACGGAATGCCAATAAATGACTTAGTAACAGATTAGATCAAGTTAACGTAATTTTTTTTCCTTCAGGATTCTATACGTCTTTGAAGAATTTCAATGTAGATTTTGATTCTTCAAGAAGGAGTTTTAGCAAATAGTAATTCCCAAATGTATTAATAATGAAATCTTTTTTAAAAACAAGCATTTCATGGGATTCATGTTCCATGCAAGTTTAGAAAATACTGGTTTAATCTTTATCCCTTTGTAAGACATTTCGATGGTTTCCAGTTTTCCAATATGATAAGTAATGCTTTGTGGGATTCCCAGGTGGCGCTAGCGGTAAAGATCCCCCCTGCCGATGCAGGAGATATAAGAGACTTGGGTTTGATCCCTGGGTCAGGAAGATCCCCTGGAGGAGAAGGAGGCATGGCAACCCACTCCAGTATTCTTGCCTGGAGAAACCCCTGGACAGAGGAGCCTGGAGCACTACAGTCAGTGGGGTTGCCCAGAGTCGGACATGACTGAAGTGATTGAGCATGCAGTGATCTTTGTACATGAAATCCAGGCTGCAGTTCTCAATATTTCTTTAAGGTAGATTCCTAGGAGTAGAATTGTGAGGTCAAAGAGTGTGGCTTTTACACTTTTTAATAAATAATCATATTCCACCCGCTCTACCTGAGGACCACCAGCCTCCTGACTTCTGTGATGGTGCTGAGTGGTTTTCACCCCTCCCTGTTGCACAGCCTCCTGCCCTTCCTTTAGAAAGCCCTCAGCAAGTGTTTGATGATGGTGATAATGATGTTAAGGAAGAAAGAATTGTCTATTAGGGGAGAGGATAGGTTCAGAGCAGAAGGAATTACATCCTTCAGTAGAAAGTGTCAGTATAAAATAGTCCTCAATGCAGGTTATCACACGTCAGCCAGCCTCAGTTCAGCTGTTCAACTCATTCTCTGAATGACCTTGGCCAAATTACAGTGATAACAACACCCAACTCATACGTGTGTAGCAAGAACTAAACTAGAAGATAGATGCCAGGCTTACAGCACAGGCCTGGCCTCATAGAAGCACTGAATAAATAGGACTGTTACATCACCATCATTGGCTAGTGATCATTTCTGTAAGAAGATGAAATCGTATGAAGTTACACAAGATCAGAGTCCATAGCAGCTGATTGGAACAAAGCTTGTATCTGGGGAGACACCAAGGAGCAATGGCCAGGGAACGGACTGGGTCTGTTAGGGATGGCCACAGTGACAGCAAAGGCGGCCAATGGGGAAAGATGGGAGTCAGCCAAGGCAACCAGAGACTGCATTATGGTTGAAAAAAAGTCAGATCTCTTTTGGCATGGTAGAGACGAACATTCATCTCAACTCCTCTCCCCTGGGAAAATGCCGTGATCCCATTTCCACTTCCACAGGTAATCAACCATCTCCCCCTGGACACAATGTAGCTGGCCACTAGCCAGCTCTTACCTCGCAGCTCCCTGTCACTGCCTAAGCCACTGTGGGCCTCCAGGCTGGGAGCCCCAGAGGAGACACTGACAAGAACAACTCTGATGCCTAGCAGCTCCTTGGACCCTCTTGTTTATTTCTTAATTTCAAAGGATTCATACTTGTTTCATTCATTCACTAACTACATTTTTCTGGATTCCCTGGGTGCATCCAACCCAGAATCAAAAGCTTGACCATTTGACTACATTTCTGAAATCTGAAAAGAATTGTAACTCAATGCTCTGAAATGAGCCCAGAGCGGGGGCACTGATGGTGTCAGATTGGGTCCCACCTCCCTCTTCAGAGCCTCTTTCTCCCCTCCATGCTCTTCCCCATTACTCTCAGAGCTACTGAGAGTTAACGAGTGTTAAAAGCCCTTAGATCTATTTAGAGGGAAGGCCAATTTACTGTGATTAAATGCAAGGTAGCGTTCAATTAGCAGAAGATAAACACAACATATCAACCGACTACGATAATTTTTAAATCAAAAGTTAGAGCACACATAGGCTGCTGCCACAATAATTTACTAATTTAATGACGATGGAGCTTTTTAAGATCTTGCCATTCTCTAGGAGTGTGTACGGAGGACACCCCTAATGTTAATTAGAGCTTGCTTCATTAACAACTTAACCAAAAGGCCACACTTTGTGAAATTATTTGGGAGCCTACAAGGAATGAGAGTTGATGAAAAGAAATTACCATGAGTATCTTTCCCATCAGTTAATGAAGAATATGATGTATAAATCATTAGCAGGGGCCATATGGTGGCAGTCAGGAAAAGAAAGGAGAATTTGGAATTTATGGATGGGAGCAGGGCAGATGGCTGGGAAGAATGTGTGAAGGCACATGCCTCGTCATATATGTGCCCCCTGTGGCAGCAAAGACCCACTCTGCCACGCAAACTGTAGAGTGGTTTTGTTTGGCAGACAGCTGTTGCCTATACCTGTGGGCTCTGCTTGACAGTCAGAGTCACCTCCCACCTGTGCCAGAGCTTTGACGGACAGTAAGTGCTTCCGAACTTATGATGAGTTCATTGGCCAGCACTCCAGTTGGAAGGACACCTTCCAGGCTCAGCACAGTCCTTTCCGTACCAGGTGGTCAGCTCCTTTGAAGATGTGTGCACTGATCCATCAACTGTTCAAGCCAACTTGGGATTCTGGGGAGCAGCACCCCCTGACAGTCTGGGAAAGGGGTTCCAAAGATTGCTGCACACGGGGATCAATTGGAAGTCTTTTAAACATGCAGTGTCTGGCTCCCACCCCCAGACGTTTAATCCAAGTGGGGTGTGCTATGGACTAAATCTTTGCATCCTCACCAAAACTCATAGAGTGGAACCTTACTTATCAAAGGGATGGTATTTGGAGGTGAGACTTTGGGAAGATAGATGGGGAGAGGGGTCTATCTTTTTGGTCTTTGGGCCATGAGAATGGTGTCCTCATGGTGGGGTTAGTGCTCTTTTAAGAAGAATCATGAGAGCGCTTGCCTTTTCGCTCCATGTTCTGCCGTATAAAGGAGAAGATACCTGTAAATCAGACCCCAAGGCTGCCAAGCCCTTGATCTTGAACTTCCCAGCCTCTAGGACTGTGATTCTGGAGAAGAGAAAATTCCTATTGCTAAAACCAGCCAGTCTAATGGTATTTTTGTTGTAGCAGTCTGAATGTACTAACATAGGGTGTATCATCTGAGCCTGGGGACTTTTTAAATCTCCACCTGCCCCAGTGTTCCAACATGTAGCAAAACCTGGAATCATTGATCTAGGACCCAAGCCCAAAGTCTAAGGCAGATGAAAGGCTCTAATTTGTACTAAATCCTGGAAAATGAGAGAAGAATGTCCCCAGCAAGGCTGCTGACCATCGAGGGATGTGGTCTTTAGAAAAAGCAAGGTCTTTAGAATGAATAAAGCTTGGGTTAGAACCCCAGTGCCACTTCTTACTTTGGATAGTTATCCTCTCTGAGTTTTCTGCTCTGTAAAATGGAGGGAGCAATGCTTTCATGAGAAGTTGTTAGTATTAAACAAAATAACATATAAAGAATACATAGCCTGAAAAATGTAAGTGGAGTAATGATTTGTTTAACCAATGAGATGCAACTCATTGAGACTTCAGTTCAGTTCAGTTCATTTCAGTCACTCAGTCGTGTCTGACTCTTTGCGACCCCATGAATCACAGCACTCCAGCCCTCCCTGTCCATCACCAACTCCAAGAGTTCACTCAAACTCACATCCATCAAGTCAGTGATGCCATCCAGCCATCTCATCCTCTGTCGTCCCCTTTTCCTCCTGCCCCCAATCCCTCCCAACATCAGAGTATTTTCCAATGAGCCAACTCTTCACATGAGGTGCCCAAAGTACTGGAGTTTCAGCTTCAGCATCATTCCTTCCAAAGAAATCCCAGGGCTGATCTCCTTCAGAATGAACTAGTTGGATCTCCTTGCAGTCCAAGGGACTCTCAAGAGTCTTCTCCAACACCACAGTTCAAAAGCATCAATTCTTCGGTGCTCAGCTTTCTTCACGTACAACTCTCACATCCATACATGACTACTGAAAAAACCATAGCCTTGACTAGATGGACCTTTGTTGGCAAAGTAATGTCTCTGCTTTTCAATATGCTATCTAGGTTGGTCATAACTTTCCTTCCAAGGAGTAAGCGTCTCCAAGTTAATTTCATGGCTGCAATCACCATCTGCAGTGATTTTGGAGCCGCCCAAAAAAACAAAGTCTGACACTGTTTCCACCATTTCCCCATCTATTTCCCATGAAGTGATGGGACTAGATGCCATGACCTTCATTTTCTGAATGTTGAGCTTTAAGCCAACTTTTTCACTCTCCTCTTTCACTTTCATCAAGAGGCTCTTTAGTTCCTCTTCACTTTCTGCCATAAGGGTGGTGTCATCTGCATATCTGAGGTTATTGATATTTCTCCCGGCAATCTTGATTCCAGCTTGTGTTTCTTCCAGTCCAGCGTTTCTCATGATGTACTCTGCATAGAAGTTAAATATGCAGGGTGACAATACACAGCCTTGATGTACTCTTTTTCCTATTTGGAACCAGTCTGCTGTTCCATGTCCAGTTCTAACTGTTGCTTCCTGATCTGCATATAGATTTCTCAAGAGGCAGGTCAGGTGGTCTGGTATTCCCATCTCTTTCAGAATTTTCCACAATTTATTGTGATCCACACAGCCAAAGGCTTTGGCATAGTCAATAAAGCAGAAATAGATGTTTTTCTGGAACTCTCTTGCTTTTTCGATGATCCAGTGGGTGTTGGCAATTTGATCTCTTGGTTCCTCTGCCTTTCCTAAAACCAGCTTTAATATCTGGAAGTTCACAGTTCATGTATTGCTGAAGCCTGGCTTGGAGAATTTTGAGCATTACTTTACCAGCATGTGAGATGACTGCAACTGTGCGGTAGTTTGAGCATTCTTTGGCATTGCCTTTCTTCTTCTTAACTAGCAGGGGAAAGAAAAGGAGGATCATGGGCCAATAGTATCTAGTGTTTGTCTGAAATTGCTAAAGAAACTGTAGAAGTACCTGCAATAAACCGGGGACACTGTGGTAATAAGTGTATTTTGTGGTGTGTCAACTGGGAACCAGGTGCTATTGTAGGCACTTCATAAAGATTTCTTAGATTGTTGGTTGGTAAATGTGTCAGTCAGGATTTTCAGACAAGGAGCAAGCCAGAGAGAAGCTGTTCCTAAGGAATCCCACTGGTCCAGGGTGCATGGTATCCACGGCAGTAGGCCCCGGAGGTGGAGAGAATACCTGCTCATTTCCCACGAGGATGCAGTGTGAGCTGGTGGAAAGAGACCTGGTTACAACTGTTAGTCTGCTGCTCCCAGGCTGACCAATTGTGGGCACGTTTCTTCACCACTTGGCCTCTCAGTTTGTTCATTATCATAAGGAACCGAGAACGAGTTCATCGAGTGGGAGGCACAAAATGAGATAATACAGGTGGCAGTACAGATCGTGGCGCCAGGCCCACAGCGAGAACTCTGCCACCAGGCTGCTGAGTTATACCTTCTGCACAGCAGAGGGCTCCCCCAGGGGCGGGAGGAGCATGGAAGGCAGCCTGGGAGCCCGGCTCCTGGACCCACGAGGCCCTGGGGACCGGCATGCACTTTCCTGTTTCCTAGCCAACACCAGACCTAGCAGGCCCTTGAAAGCATCCTCTTCTGGCTCCCAGACACATTTATACGCCCATGGGCACTGTGTTCCAGACAAGCCCCTCAGCTGGAGCTGAAAAATCCATAAGGGCTCTGCAGCAGCATGCCATCCCACGGGCATGATGTCTGGCACCTCATTTAGACAGCGGTTGGAGAAAAGCCAGGTGCCGCCCCCACTCAGTACCAATCCTTTCGCCAGGAACCCCCAACCCCACTAACTAGGGGAATCAATGGATTCTTCTTCCTACCTATACCCAAATAGCTATTTGAATGTGTTCTATAACAGGAGGAGCTGTTGAACAAAAGGTCAGGGCTGATTTGAAGTCAGTCTTTATATCAGCAATTGCTTTTAAAGACGTCATCCTCCCAACTCTGTGAGCCTCTGAAGATAAAAAAAAAATTATATAAATGTACAAATGACTTTATGACTTTGATTATACAACTTCTGAGAAAATATCCCTATGAACTGTTAAGGAAGACTAAAGATATTGTGATAAAGACGGCTCTTTGAAATTCTGCTTTAAAAAAAAAAATCTATGTCATGAGATATGAATGTAGCCCAAGCCCTGATAAAAGTCGTGTCATCCTTTTGCCATGGAAGCTGCTAAGGCATGAAAGGGACCATGGGCCTGGAGATCTTTGCTGCCTTTAAAGTCTGGCTTATTAACATGCATTAGAGTCTTCCTGAAGATGGGTCTGGCCAAAGGTTATCAACAAAAACTTAATTTAATGAGCCTGGAACACGGGGAGAGGAGCCCTGCCAAGACAACACTGGGAGGGATTGGGAGCAAGGGCATTTCATTTTCTGAAAGGGAGAAATAAAGACAAACTCATTAAAGCAGAAGGTACTGCATTGTTGGTTTTTATCCTCAGAGCACCACTCTCTGTGGGGGTGTTGCTCACTCTCATTTGGGGACTAAAATCTCACCCCACCCAAATAGCAGCAGATGATAAGGAAGGCTTTGAGGGTAGAGGAGAGCCACAGGGAAGCCTGTTCTATAGACCAGCAGCAGAGCTGAGATGTGACAGCCCCTGCATGCAGGGGCCAGCGGGCTCCTCAGGGGCAGAGGCTCTGCCTTCTGAAATCTGGTTACCAGCGGATCTGGGCCATTGCTTCCATTACGGCTGTGCGAATGCAAATAAGAATTCTGGGAACCCTGAGGACAGAGAAAGCTGCTCAAAGAACAGAGCACAAACCCTCTCCAAGCATGGAAATGAATTGTTCTGAGGCTAGAATGCTGAGGACATCTTTTGGGGTAAATCACACGGGAGTCCCAGACAACATGGCTACAAAATTCAGTTCATTTCAGTCGCTCAGTCGTGTCTGACTCTTTGTGACCCCATGGACTGCAGCACACCAAGCTTCCCTGTACATCACCAACTCCCGGAGCTTGCTCAAGCTCATGTCCATCAAATTGGTGATGCCATCCAACCATCTCAATCTCTGTCATCTCCTTCTCCCCCTGCCTTCAATCTTTCCCAACATCAGGGTCTTTTCAAATGAGTCAGCTCTTTGCATCAGGTGGCCAAAGTATTGGAGTTTCAGCTTCAGCATCAGTCCTTCCAATGAATATTCAGGACTGATTTCCTTTAGGATGGACTGGTTGGATCTCCTTGCAGTCCAAGGCACTCTCAAGAGTCTTCAACACCACAGTTAAAAAGCATCAATTCTTTGGCGCTCAGCTTTCTTTATAGCCCAACTCTCACATCCATACATGACTACTGGAAAAACCATAGCCTTGACTAGATGGACCTTTGTTGGCAAAGTATTGTCTCTGCTTTTTAATATGCTGTCTATGTTGGTCATAGATTTTCTTCCAAGGAACAAGCGTCTTTTAATTTCATGGCTGCAGTCACCATCTGCAGTGATTTTGGAGCCCCAAAAATGAAGTCTCTGTGTCCATTGTTTCCCCATCTGTTTGCCATGAAGTGATGGGACTGTATACCATGATCTTAGCCATGCTGTCCTGAACATGGCTACAGGAGACAGGCATGTGGCGTAGGTTGGTGAACCAGGCCTGCAGTGAGATAACAGGGTGTGCTGAGGTGAGAGTAGGGGCTCTTTTTAAGGGAATAGCAGATCCTCAGCTCTAATGGATAGCTGCCCCTCCTGGAAGGGCAACATATTTCCAGATTTGATTATTTAATCAGCTAGAAGCTAGAGTTCTTATGTAAAATCTCCTGATTTTAAAGTCTTGATGGCTATTTTATTTTTTAAAAACTTTTTGTGGGCCAAGAAAGACAATCCTATGGAATGGATATAACCAAAAGCCTGTCAACTGGGGCTTCTGACAAGTATCAGATGACAGTGGATAGCCAGCCTAATAGTGAAGTCAGAGGATGAAGTACTTGCTAGGAGGCTGAATAAGTCATGAGCTTAGCTGCTCAGTTGTGTCCGACTCTTTGCAGCCCCATGGACTGCAGCCTGCCAAGCTCCTCTGTCCATGGGGTTCTCCAAGCAAGAATACTGGAGTGGGTTGCCATGCCCTCTTCCAGGGGGTCTTCCCAACCCAGGGATCAAACCCAGGTCTCCCACATTGCAGGCAGATTCTTTACTGACTGAGCCACCAGGGAAGCAAATGAGTTATACCGTTTGCATTTATTTGTGGAAGAAAATATCATCCAGCGAGGACTGTTATGAGTGGCCATGCGTGTGGTATATTCCACAACACCAGGAGGCATCGTTTATAACAAACACTATAGAAATGGCACTTCTTGCAGAGTGCCCAACCTGCTCAAGCATACCCAGCAGCCTTGGGTGTAACGCACCATGACCCTTCATTTCAGTGAGCTCCTGAGGGACGGAGAGCAAACCCATTCTAATTCCAGTCCATTGACTCAGATGGACCAGCACACTTGTTCTTGACCTTACAAAGAACTTCCGTCAAAATCGATTATAAAAATAGCTCTTTGGCACTGTAAGCACTACCCAGAAAGAATGAATTTTTTCCCTCACTTTGTTGACCGCAAAGCAAGATAATCTCCAAAGCTGCATCAGCATGGACCCAATAAACTGTACTTTAGTAGTGATTTAAGCCTAAGTACACTCAAGTATGGAATTTTTTTTTTTACATAGAAAAAAATATGTAAGTTCTAGTGGCTTTGTTTGTGGTAGGTTTGCAAGAGCTGCCATTTAAGATTGATTGTTGGGCTATATGTTTTGTCCTGGATTAATACAATGAGCCTTCACAGGGTATAGAGTTGTATCTCCAATAACCCGGAGGCTTCAAAGACAATGACAACGTTGGCTAGCCTTGGAGCAGGAAGCCACCTGCACCTATGATCTCATGGGAAAGGATAGAAAGGGAGTTCCAAAACTTGTCAGAAGGAAGTTTCCCTCGCATCTTGAATCAAGAAACAATTATTCTCCTTCGAAGCTCAACAGGAACATAAATACATGGCTGCAGTAAGTATCTTCAAGGAAGAGAAATATGGGAATGTGTTAGTGAACGTGATGAGCTGTATTTCAGTGGCTTAGAAAATATGTAACCAGTAATTCCCATAAATATTTAATAATAAGCAGATATATAAAGACAAACGAGGATACAAACACATTTGTTACACAGTATTAAAAATGTATCATAAACATTTGTTGACTAAAATGATATTTCAGTTTACATAATCTCCAAAGACAGAGTTTCATTCCTGATGATAAACAGTGACATTGCTTAAAGGAGGGCACGAGAAAGAAGATTGGAGCTCTCAGTTGACCCTGCCGTCGCTGGCCTTGGTGGAAGTGATGGGGCATGACCCATCTCTGGTCCACTGGGTCACTAATGAGGACCTTAATACTCACTCATCTGCATAGGGGCTGTCCTAAAACACAGTTTCCAAAACACAAGAAAAATAAAATCAGTAAGACACCAGTCTCCTCTATTAAGACTGGGTCAGTCTCCAAATAAAAACCCAGTGGTCAAAGTATGAATGACTCTGACTTGTTTCATGCTTTTCATGGGAACAAATTGAAAAATGAACTGCCACAAACATTAGGCCAGAACATTGTGGGAGCTTAATAAACACCTTCATGAAATGTTAAAACGTCTACCTCATTTGTCTTCAGGATGAGTCAGGCATCACTATGAGAGTGCTTCTTGCTTCCTTTCTAAATCAGGGGCAAATTCCTGAGCTTAAAAAAAGAAAAATGGAGGGGACCCCGTGTGGTCAATGATTTATTCATGGAGCCAAGAAAACTCTTCCCCTCTAAGATGATGTTTTTCCTGGGTTTGGACCCTTCGATCTTGCTCCAGCCTAAGAATGTATTTTTCTCTCCTTTTCTTTCCTCTGTGTGTTTTTCAGTGGTTTCCATTATTACATGACACACTCAGTCTATATGCTGACATCTCTGCAGGGTTGTCCATCCTCAGAGACTCTTGCTGCTCCAAGCTCCTCATTGAGGCTTTGTCTCACCTGAAGAGCTGACCAATGTCTTCTTTAGAGGAAGGCCTTCCCTACCCCGAGAAGAGGCTATGAGTTGAGCCCTGGGAAGCAGTGTCACCTGCAGTTGGTCATGTCCACATTTGTACACAATAACTTTTGAAAGAATGCGGAGAGATGGGTGGATGACTGAGTGTCCCAAGAGGTAGCCTGTTTCTATATAGAGACAAGGACCTTAGCCCATACCCTTAGAGGGCTTTGTGTGGCTTCAGACTTTAGAATTATTATCCATAAACACATGCAGATTTGGGGAATGGAGATATATAAGAGACTCCCAGCTATGACTCCGCCAGACATGGGTTAACTTGTATGTCAGATAATTCAATGTAAGCCTCAATATAAAAATGGGAAGCAAGGTGGGAATGAGCTTTCAGCACTATATAAATGACATAATGTGATGCCTCTTAGCCCAAGGCCCAGAGTCTGGAGGGAAATATCAGTTGGGATTGAGACATGGAGCCATTCACTTGCTTTTCTGGTGATTACGAGGGAGAAACAGACCTAAAGGGGTCATGTTTACCCACAGAATCATTCCTTTAGGTAAATGTCCAGTGGCCTCTCATTCCCTGCCCACCAATCTGCTTAGAAAAGTGGTGATACTCCAGAACTCAACTCAGACACCACGTTCTTGAAGAAGGCTTTCCCCTCTGCTCTGTGTTCTGGACTTACCTCAGTTGCACACGTCACGCTGCTTTGCAACTTTTGGCTGAAGGGATATGACTGCTATCAGAATGTAAGTCCTTGCAGGCAAGACAAAGGCTTCTTCAGCTGTGCATCATCAGTGCCTAGAGCCACTATGTGCCTGACATACAGCATGGTGTCAATGTTGTGTGTGTCTGTGAGTTAAGTCGCTTCAGTCATGTCCAACTCTTTGCGACCCTATGGACTATAGCCCACCAGGCTCCTGTCCATGGGATTCTCCAGGCTAGAATATTGGGGTGGGTTGCCATGCCCTCCTCCAGGGGATTTTCCCAACTCAGGGATTGAACCCATGTCTCTTGCGTCTCCTGTCTTGGCAGGTGGGTTCTTTACCACTAGCACCACCTGGGAAGTCCATGTAATCAACAAATATTTACTAATTCTGCTTGTTAAGTGGTATTTCATTCTGATTTCCAGTTTCCTCCCCCTGCCCACCCTAGTAGTGTGGGTATTTAAATTTCTGACACTACTGTTTCTGGCCCTCCGCCATTCCCCATTCAGGGCACCTTTTCTATTTCTTCTTCCACTCTTACCATTTGTCACTTGGCTCCCTTCCCTCTTCTCCAGCCCTGGTTTTGAGTCTACCAATGACTCCCATGGATGTTTCCTGAAAAAGAACTCCCAGAATTTTTTGAAGAGAGGCTACCTTTTAGTTGTCTGGCATCCCTTAGAATAACCAGAGAGAGGAGAGGATATGGAACAAAAATCTCTCAGGAGAGTAGTAGAGAGGAGAAAAAGAATAACATTTATATTACTGATGGGCTAGGGAGCTGGATAGGGAGTGAGGGACCCGTTGGTGACGGACCAGCCTTGAACTTCACCAGAAAATACCCCCAGATCCATAAAGAGACCTACAGCCACTGGTTAGGGATCTCCTCACTCAGCATAGTAGGTAGATATAGATGGCCAGCTCTACTTTTAAGAATGGGTCCTGTTTTTTGTTTTTTTTTTTCCCTACTCAATACAGCTCAATCAAAATATATACATTTTTTCTTTCTTAGAAAAGACTGCTCTCACGAAGTCTGGAAGTCAGGACATGGATGGACTCATCCAGATGGCAGACTCCATTAGGAACATCTCAATGCTCTCTAAACATAGTCCTCCCCGAGATGCCAGATTCAGCAGTTCTGAGATGTGCCCACAGAGCTTGTGATATTAATCAAATTCATGAGGGGAGGCTGAGGCCAGAATGCTGAAGGCCAATGCATCCTAACATGCTCTTCCCCCATTAAGGGGGGGAAAGCGAGCCTCGGTGTAACGTGACATCATCAATCTAAGTAGGCAAGTGGAATAGATTTCCCGATTACCAGGTTAAGCGATGCATCAAACAGGAGCAAGCATGGTCATTGCTAATCATTTAAATTTAGGAAGACTGAGCTCAGTGACATTATCAGGCCCACATTAAAGAGTGACTTCTCTCTGCTATCAGGAATGTATTGGTGTCCCCTCCAGGATTTATGACTCTGGGAAACTGCAGGATGGGCTGAGACAGCAACTTTCTATGGCACCAGCAGCCCATCCATCATCCCACAGCCCCAATTCTGGTCAGCCTCAGGGGGCTGGGGCCTCTGATCTCTCCTCTCTCCTGGGCTCCTTGGGTGGTCAGGTCTACAGGCAGACTAAAGAGCAAGCATCCAGAGATGAGCTCAATTGAAATATTCTTTGCTATATCATTAAACCTCCAATCAGCTTATTTCCCTCTGGTTTTCATTTTGGGAAAACACAGTGCTTTCTCATACTCCAGACTACAATAGCCACCTGAACCCAAAGATGGTTTTTTCCCCCAGGGAACACAGACTTCAAACTCATTGCCAGAGATTCCATTTAATTTGCTCTACAGTGGAAACCAGGTATCTATATTTAGGATAAAATTCTCAAGTGATTCTCAATCACATCAATGATAACCACTGATATCCAAGGTCCCCTCTGAGGAAATTTAGGCAGTGGAGCAGATGTCTGGGGGCTGCCCACCAATAAAATCACTGAACAGAGTCACAGCTGGACTTGAGAGCCAGAGTAAATGCATGACTTTGAACAAGACTTTGGACATTCATCAGCTATAGCAGGGCTTCTCAAACTTCAGTGCATCTGTGAGTCCCATGAAAAGCTTGCTAACGGAGATTCTGATCCAGGAGGCCCGGAGTGAAGCCTGAGTTTCTCGACTCGTAAACTCCCAAGTGATGTCCGTGCAGTTGGCCCATGAATCCCACGGTGGGCAGCGGGCCCGATAAAAATGGCTCTTACCTGGACCTCACATTAAAATCACCTGGGATGCTTTCAAAAATTCCAATGCCATGCTTACCCCAGACCAGTCAAGTTGTAATTACTAAGAGTGGGCCCATGCATCATTATCTTTTAAATTTCCCCAGATGATTTATGTGTATACCAAGGCTGAGAATCATTGATCTATCCTGATGAACAGCTCTGCTCTTGGGCAAATTCGGTCACTACTGAGTCTTCTATGTTGAATAGTTTTGATGGACATTTAGCATAGAAATCCACCCTCACCAGAAATGCATGGGATCAGTGGGATCCAGAGAAGCTGACCATGCTCTTCTAGACCAAGGGAAGGGTCTGAGTGGTCCTAAGCACCACACCCATGTCAGCGTACTGGAAGAATGTACATGTCACTCAACATGAGTCAATGGGATGTAAAGAGACGTTCCTATATATGGTCTTATAGATATGTGAGCTAATAAATTTGTTATTATTTAAACTAACTTTACTTGGATGACTTCTGAGCTCATATTGTCATTTGCCTTACGTAGAAAAAAGGACTGGATAATGCAGTTCAGTTCAGTTGCTCAGTCGTGTCCAACTCTTTGCGACCCCATGAACTGCAGCACGCCAGGCCTTCCTGTCCATCACCAACTCCCGGACTTTACTCAAACTCATGTCCATTGAGTCTGTGACGCCATCCAACCATATCATCCTCTGCCATCTCCTTCTCCTCCCGCACTCAACCTTTCCCAGCATCAGGGTCTTTCGAATGAGTCAGCTCTTTGCATCAGGTAGCCAAAGTACTGGAGCTTCAGCTTCAGCATCCGTCCTTCCAATGAACACCCAGGACTGACCTCCTTTAGGATGGACTGGTTGGATCTCCTTGCTGTCCAAGGGACTCTTAAGAGTCTTCTCCAACACCACAGTTCAAAAGCATCAATTCTTCAGCGCTCAGCTTTCTTTATAATCCAACTCTCACATCCATACATGACTACTGGAAAAACCATAGCCTTGACTAGATGGACCTTTGTTGACAAAGTAATGTCTCTGCTTTTGAATATGCTGTCTAGGTTGGTCATAACTGTCCTTCCAAGGAGTGAACGTCTTTTAATTTCATGGCTGCAGTCACCATCTGCAGTGATTTTGGAGCCCCAAAAAATAAAGTCTGACACTGTTTCCACTGTTTCCCATGTGGGAAAATTTATCTATTTGCCATGCAGTGATGGGACCAGATGCCATGACCTTCGTTTTCTGAATGTTGAGCTTTAAGCCAACTTTTGCACTTTCCTCTTTCACTTTCATCAAAAGGCTCTTTAGTTCTTCACTTTCTGCCATAAGGGTGGTGTCATCTGCATATCTGAGGTTGTGGATATTTCTCCCTATATAATGCAGTAAATTATGCAGTAAACCCCTACTCAGTTCAGTTCAGTTCAGTTCAGTCACTCAGTCATGTCTGACTCTTTGTGACCCCATGAATCACAGCACACCAGGCTTCCCTGTCCATCACCAACTCCTGGAGTTCACTCAGACTCACGTCCATCGAGTCAGTGATGCCATCCAGCCATCTCATCCTCTGTTGTCCCCTTCTCCTCCCACCCCCAATCCCTCCCAGCATCAGAGTCTTTTCCAATGAGTCAATTCTTCGCATGAGTTGGCCAAAGTACTGGACTATTGTCCAAAAAATGGAACAGGTCTACCAAATTTGACTAAAATCATTCCACCTCCCTTACTATTTCCTCACATCCATTTCTCCCATCACCCTCCTCTCTCTGTGGCAGGGTAGAAAAGTAAAGTGAATGCCTAAGGACTGTATTTCTGTTTCCAACCTCTCATAAGAAGAGTGACCTTGGAAAAGTCCCCAGCTTTATCTAAGCCATGCTTTGCTGATATTTAGCAGGATAAGAGTAATATCTGTGTCACAAAGCTTTCATGAGCATCAAATGAGATAATGGATGGGCAAGCATCCTGCAAATGGTAAATTTCTATAAAAATGTCATCTGTAGCTTTTTTGTGGTTGTTTCTTGCTGTTAGGAAAAATAAGCAGTGGTTTCAAAGGGGACAGTTTATTCATAGCACTAGCTAGCATGCATCCATGCACTGCCTCATGAAGAACCCAGGCAAAGCTGTGTGCACTGCTGCTTCTGGCAGTGTTCCCATCTGAGAAAGTGTCCCTGAGTTATCTAGAGCAATCAGGTTGGAGGAAGAGACATAAATTGCACTGTTCCTTACAAGCAGGGGGGAGTCAGACAGAGGGGGAGAAAGGGAGGGTGCAACCTAAATGATTTTTAATTATTTTCTGATTCACTACATCATTAGGGAGACAGAGAAGACTCTTAAGACGTAAGACATGGTGATCTAATGTCATTGATTTTCACATATATTTTACGAGTTATGAAATACGATGAAGCTGGGAGAGAAAAGCTTTTCAAATATGATAAGACTAGAGAATCTCTAAGCCCATTTATAAGAAAAGAAAGTCAAATTCAGGCTGAGGCTGCAAAAGCTGGGCTTGAAAACTCTCTAGCCACCCAAACCTACTGTGAGGGCGGTTGACTGTCCCCTTCTTAATGATAAATTTAGGAATTAGTTTGTGTCCGCTAAAATATAAGTTTCTCTATACCATTTGCCATTGTGTCCTCAAACTCTAGCATAGCAAGCCCTCAGAATATTTCAAATCAATGAAACTTAAGTGTCTAACCCTGCACTGGGCCCTTCAGAAACAATGGAGTATGACTCCCTTACACTGAAGTTATAATTATTTGGAGCCCTACATGCAAAAATAATTTAATAGGAAACATAGACAATGGTGCAAATTACACAATTAAGCCCCAAAGAGCTACTATAAACTGTGAAGTACTAGCTTTAATCTAACAAAGGAAAAAGTAAGTATCGGTTAGTATTACATAGGATGACATTCCAGATGAAATAGAATATGTACTTAATTCTCCAGTGCTTAGCATGCAGCCTCGAGCAACTATGATGTCCTTCCATATTCAATCAAGCAGCTTTATTCCTAGTCAATTAATCTCTTCATTTTATCCAAAGGAGAACATAAGCAAATGTCAATCAACCCATCTAAAGTATAAATGATCTGTGATGTTAAAATACATTCAGTGACAGATGCTGAGTAGAAGGATGTGTGCTCACCACCCCCCCGCCCACCCCCCACCACGAGAACTCCAAAATCACAACTAATTGCTGAACAACCATTGACAGGAGGATGCTAGAACCTACCAAAAAGACAGCCCATCTCCAAAGGCAAAAGAGAAGCTGCAATGAGACACAGGAGGGGCACAATCATGATAAAATCAAACCCCATACCTGTCAGGTGGGTGACCCACAATCTGGAGAACAATTATACCACAGAGGTTCTCCCACTGTTGTGCAGGTTCTGAGCCCCACCTGAGGCTTCCCAGCCTGGGGATGTGGCAAAGGAACTAGGAATCCTCAGGGAATCTGACTTTGAAGGCTAGCAGGATTTGACTGCCGGAACTCCGCGGGACTGGGGGAAACCAAAACTCCACTCTTGGAGGGCACACATACAGCCTGGTGTACATGGAGACCTGGGGAAAGTAGCAGTAACCCCAAGGAGACTGAGCCAGACCTGCCTACTAATGCTGGAGGGTCCTTTGCAGAGGCATGGGTCTGCAGTGGCTCACCACAGGGACGAGGACCCTGGTAGCAGGTATCCTAGGAAGCAGCCACTGGCATAAGCCCTCCTGGAGGTCATCACCATGAGTCCTTCCATACAGCCTGTAGACTCCAAGGCTGGGTCAGTTCAGATCAACTACCAGGGAAGGAGTGCAGCCTCACCCATCAGCAAACAAGTGGACTACTACCCAAGGCAACATGCAGATTTGGTGCAATCTCTATCAAATTACCAATAGCGTTTTTCACAGAACCAGAACAAAAAAATCCTAAAGTTTGTTTGGAGATGCAAAAGACCTCAAATAGTGAAAGGAATCTTGAGAAAGAAAAATGGAGCTAGAGGAATCAGGCTCCCTGACTTCAGACTATACTACAAACCTATAGTTATCAAAAGAATATGGTATTGGCACAAAAGTATTTCAAAATATAGATCAATGGAACAGGATAGAAGGCCCCAAAATAAATCCATGCACCTATGGTCAATTATCTATGACAAAGAAGGCAAGACAATGTTGGCAAGACAGTCTTTTCAACAAATGGTGCTTGGAAACTGGACAGCTACATGTAAAGAAACATGAAATTAGGTCATTCTTTAATACTATAAACAAAAATAAGCTCAAAATGGATTAAAGACCTAAATATGAGACTGGATACTATAAAACTCCTAGAGAAAAACACAGGCAGAATACTCTCTGACATAAATGACTGCAATATCTTTTTTGATGCGTCTCCTAGAATAAGAGAAATACTAACAAAAATAAACAAATGGGACCTACTTAAACTCCAAAGCTTTTGCACAACAAAGGAAACAATAAACAAAATGAAAAGACAACCCACAGACTGGGAGAAAATATTTGCAAATGATGTGACTACAAGGGATTGGTCTCCAAAATCTACAAACAGCTTATGAAGCATAATATCAACAAAACAAACAACCCAATCAATAAATGGGCAGAAGACCTAAATGGATATTTCTCCAAAGAAAACATACAGATGGCCAAGAAACACATGAAAAGATGTTCAACACTGCTTATTATTAGGGAAATGCAAATCAAAACTACAAGACATCACCTCACACCAGTCAAAATGGCTATCATGAAAAATCTACAAACAATAAATGCTGGAGAGGGTGTGGAAAGAAGTGAACCCTCCTACACTGTTGGTGGAAATGTAAAGTGGTACAGCCACTATGAACAATATGGAGGTTCCTTGAAAAAGCTAAAAATAGAGCTACGATATGACCATGCAATCCCACTCCTGGGCATATCAGTTCAGTTCAGTTCAGTTGCTCAGTCGTGTCTGACTCTTTGCGACCCCATGAATTGCAGCACGCCAGGCCTCCCTGTCCATCACCAACTCCCGGAGTTCACTCAAACTTGCATCCATTGAGTTGGTGATGCCATCCAGCCATCTCATCCTCTGTCGTCCCCTTCTCCTCCTACTATTGTCATGACTGTATTGTCTCAAGGTACCACCAAGTACTTCTGGCTTCTTAACAGCATACCAAAGTGAGGGTGTGAGGCTGGAAAGAAAAGCATGCAATTATGATCTAGGAATTCCATTTGTGGCATATACTCCCCTCCTCCCCCTGCAGAGAATTGAAAGCAGAGGAAGGAGTCGAGATGGCAGAATAGGAAAATGTGGAATTCTCTTCTCATCACAAGTACATCAAGAATACATCTGCAAATGAAAATGTTCTCACAGAGCAACCTCTGAACACCCGTGGAAGACCTCAGACATCTGAAAGGACAAGAAAAATCCTGCCACTTGGTAGGATGAAACAAAGAAGAGGTGAAATGGGAAGGGACTACCTTGTGTCTCTGTGCAGAGGGGGCTGGGTTCACAGGCCACGTCATAGCCCTGTGCACCCCAGCCTGAGTCATTTGTCTCTTTATGCAGAGAGGCCTGGGTGCTAGAAAGTGGAGTTTGGAGAACAGACCAATGGAGGGGACAGCTGTTTGATATTAAGAGTCAGCCTGAAGGGACGGGAGTAAGAAGTTCCCATCACTTCTGGCAGAAGAAGCCTGGGCCACCATAGAAGCAAGGTGCCACTGCAGTGACACACAAGTTTGGGGGGACTGCCATCGTAACCCCCTGCCCCACCCCCTGGCCCCTGCCTTGACAATCACTGGGAGAGGTACCCACTTGAGCAAAAGCAAGACCTAGAGCTGACTGTGGCTCAGTTCATCAGCATCTCAATGCAAAATTCAGGCTCAAATTGAAGAAAGTCAGGAAAACCACTAGGTCATTCAGGTAAGATGCAAATCAAATCCCTTATGATTTTACAGTGGAGATGACAAATAGATTCAAGGGACTAGAACGGTAGATAGACTGCCTAAAGAACTACAGAAGGAGGTTCGTGACATTGAACAGGAAGTGGTGACCCAAACCATCCCCAAGAAAAAGGAACGCAAGATGTTAAAGTGGTTGTCTGAAGAGGGCTTACAAATAGCTGAGAAAAGAGGAGACCTGAAAGGCAAAGAAGAAGGGAAAGATAAACCCACCTGAATGCAGAGTTCCAGAGAATAGCAAGGAGAGATAAGAAAGCCCTCTTAAGTGAAAAATGCAAAGAAATAGAGGAAAACAATAGAATGGGAAAGACTAGAGAACTCTTTAAGAAAATTGGGGATACCAAGGGAACATTTCATGCAAAGATGGGCATAATAAAGGACAAAAGTGGCAAAAACCTAACAGAAGCAGAAGAGAGTAAGAAAAGGTGTCAAGAATACACAGAAGAACTGTGCAAAAAAAAGATGATTCTCAGAATGGGATAAAATACTTACAAATGAAGCAACTGACAAGGGATTAATCTCTAAAATACACAAACAGCTCAAGTCAGTCAGTCAGTTCAGTCGCTCAGTCGTGTCTGACTCTTTGCGACCCCATGAGTTGCAGCACGCCAGCCCTCACTGTCCATCACCAACTCCCGGAGTTCACCAAGACTCACGTCCATCGAGTCAGTGATGCCATCCAGCCATCTCATCCTCTGTCGTCTCCTTCTCCTCCTGCCCCCAATCCCTCCCAGCATCAGAGTCTTTTCCAATGAGTCAACTCTTCATATGAGGTGGCCAAAGTATTGGAGTTTCAACTTTAGCATCAGTCCTTCCAAAGAACACTGAGGACTGATCTCCTTTAAAACGGACTGGTTGGATCTCCTTGCAGTCCAAGGGACTCTCAAGAGTCTTCTCCAACACCACAGTTCAAAAGCATCAATTCTTCGGTGCTCAGCTTTCTTCACAGTACAACTCTCATATCCATACATGACCATTGGAAAAACCATAGCCGTGACTAGATGGACCTTTGTTGGCAAAGTAATGTCTCTGCTTTTGAATATGTTGTCTAGGTTGGTCATAACCTTCATTCCAAGGAGTAAATGTCTCTTAATTTCATGGCTGCAACCACCATCTGCAGTGATTTTGGATCCGCCCAAAAAAACAAAGTCTGACACTGTTTCCACTGTTTCCTCATTTATTTCCCTTGACGTGATGGGACCAGATGCCATGATCTTCGTTTTCTGAATGTTGAGCTTTAAGCCAACTTTTTCACTCTCCTCTTTCACTTCCTCAACAGACTTTTGAGTTCCTCTTCACTTTCTGCCATAAGGGTGGTTTCATCTGCATATCTGAGGTTATTGATATTTCTCCTGGCAATCTTGATTCCAGCTTGTGCTTTTTCCAGCCCAGCATTTCTCATGATGTACTCTGCATAGAAGTTAAATAAGCAGGGTGACAGTATACAGCCTTGACGTACTCCTTTTCCTATTTGGAACCAGTCTGCTGTTCCATGTCCAGTTCTAACTGTTGCTTCCTGACCTGCATATAGGTTTCTCAAGAGGCAGGTGAGGTGGTCTGGTATTCCCATCTCTTTCAGAATTTTCCACAGTTTATTGTGATCCACACAGTCAAAGGCTTTGGCATAGTCAATAAGGCAGAAATAAATGTTTTTCTGGAACTCTCTTGCTTTTTCCATGATCCAGCAGATGTTGGCAATTTGATCTCTGGTTCCTCTGCCTTTTCTAAAACCAGCTTGAACATCTGGAAGAGTTCACAGTTCACGTATTGCTGAAGCCTGGCTTGGAGAATTTTGAGCATTACTTTACTAGCGTGTGAGATGAGTGCAATAGTGCGGTAGTTTGAGCATTCTTTGGCATTGCCTTTCTTTGGGATTGGAATGAAAATGGACCTTTTCCAGTCCTGTGGCCACTAATGAGTTTTCCAAATTTGGTGGCATATTGAATGCAGCACTTTCACAGCATCATCTTCCAGGATTTGAAATAGCTTCACTGAAATTCCATCACCTCCACTAGTTTTGCTCATAGTGATGCTTTCTAAGGCCCACTTGACTTCACATTCCAGGATGTGTGGCTCTAGGTGAGTGATCACACCATCGTGATTATCTTGGTCATGAAGATCTTTTTTGTACAGTTTTTTGTACAGCTCAAGTAGCTGAATATAAAAAAACAACCCAATCAAAAAAATGAGCTAAAGACTTACATAGACATTTCTCTAAAGAAGACATACAGATGGTCAACAAACACATGAAAAGTTGCTCAGCATCACTGATTATTAGAGAAATGTAAATTAAAACTGCAATAATGTATCACCTCACACTAGTCAGAGTTTCCATTATCAAAAAGTCTACAAATAATAAATGATGGAGAGGGTGTGGAGAAAAGGAAACCCTCCTACACTGTTGCTCGGAATATAAATTGGTACAGCCACTGCGGAGAATAGTATGGATATTCCTTTAAAAGCTAAAAATAGAATGACCATATGACCCAGAAATCCCACTCCTGGGCATATTCCTGGAGAGAACTCAACTCTAAAAGATACGTGCACCCCAATATTCTCTGTAGCACTATTTACAACAGCCTGGGCATTGAAGCAACCTAAATGTCCATCAACAGACAAATAGATAAAGAATGTGGTACTTATATACTATGTAGTATTATTCAGCCATAAAAAAGGAATGAAACTGTGCCATTTCCAGATATATGGATGGACCTAGAGACTGTCATAGAGAGTGAAATAAGTCAAATAGAAAAACAAATATCACATAATATTGCTTATATGTGGAATCTAGAAAATGGTACAGATAACTTATTTGCAAAGCAGAAAAAGAGAAACAGATGTAGAGGACAAATGTATGGATACCAAGGGAGGAAGGGGAAGGTGGGATGAATTGAGAGATTGGGATTGACATATATACACTACCATGTATAAAATAGATAACCAATGAGAACCTACTGTATACCACAGGAAACTCAATGCTCTGTGGTAACCTAAACGGGAAGGATATCTGAAAGGTGTATATGGAGATAGAGTGTAGATATATGTATACATGTAGCTGATTCACTTTGGTATACAGCAGAAACTAATAAAATACTATAAAGCAACTATACTCCAATAAACATTAATAATTTCAACAAACATTTGAACTCCTGCCCAAAAAAGTTGAACTCAAGGACTCAAAGATATTTGTATATTTGTTTCAGAGTAGCATCATTCACAATAGTCAAAAGGTGAAAGAACAACATACATCCATCAAGAAATGAACGAATAATCTGACTATGGTCATACATGCAATGGAACATTACTCCAGCCTGAGAATGAAATTCCATCACATTCTACAGCACGGATGCACCTTGAAGGCCTGACACTGTGTTGTGAAATAAGCCAAATAAAAAAGATAAAATAATGTATGAGGCTACTTACATGAAGTGCCGAAGAACCACCAAATTCATAGAGAAAACAGAAGAGTGGCTCCCAGAGACTGGGAGGAAGGAATGGACAGTTATTGCTTAACGGGTATAGCGTTTGAGTTTAGGAAAATGAAAAAGTTCTGGAGTTGGGTGGTGGTGAGAGCTGCATAATGATGTGAATATATTTGATGTTACTGAACTGTAACTGTGTTACTGAACAATAAACTCTGGAAAGTTCTGAAAGAGATGGGAATACCAGACCACCTGATCTGCCTCTTGAGAAATTTGTATGCAGGTCAGGAAGCAACAGTTAGAACTGGACATGGAACAACAGACTGGTTCCAAATAGGAAAAGGAGTACGTCAAGGCTGTATATTGTCACCCTGCTTATTTAACTTATATGCAGAGTACATCATGAGAAACACTGGACTGGAAGAAACACAAGCTGGAATCAAGATTGCCGGGAGAAATATCATTAACCTCAGATATGCAGATGACACCACCCTTATGGCAGAAAGTGAAGAGGAACTGAAAAGCCTCTTGATTAAAGTGAAAGTGGAGAGTGAAAAAGTTGGCTTAAAGCTCAACATTCAGAAAACGAAGATCATGGCATCCGGTCCCATCACTTCATGGGAAATAGATGGGGAAACAGTGGAAACAGTGTCAGACTTTATTTTTCTGGGCTCCAAAATCACTGTAGATGGTGACTGCAGCCATGAAATTAAAAGACGCTTACTCCTTGGAAGGAAGGTTATGACCAACCTAGACAGCATATTCAAAAGCAGAGACATTACTTTGCCAACAAAGGTTCGTCTAGTCAAGGCTGTGGTTTTTCCTGTGGTCATGTATGGATGTGAGAGTTGGACTGTGAAGAAGGCTGAGCGCCGAAGAATTGATGCTTTTGAACTGTGGTGTTGGAGAAGACTCTTGAGAGTCCCTTGGACTGCAAGGAGATCCAACCAGTCCATTCTAAAGGAGATCAGCCCTGGGATTTCTTTGGAAGGAATGATGCTAAAGCTGAAACTCCAGTACTTTGGCCACCTCATGCGGAGAGTTGACTCATTGGAAAAGACTCTGATGTGGGAGGGATTGGGGGTGGGAGGAGAAGGGGATGACAGAGGATGAGATGGCTGGATGGCATCACTGACTCGATGGATGTGAGTCTGAGTGAACTCCGGGAGTTGGTGATGGACAGGGAGGCCTGGTGTGCTGCAATTCATGGGGTTGCAAAGAGTCAGACACGACTGAGCGACTGAACTGAACTGAACTGAACTGAACTGTAATGGCATGGCAACCCACTCCAGTATTCTTGCCTGGAGAATTCCATGGACTGGTGGGCTACAGCCCATGGGGAAGCAAAGAGTTGAACATGACTGAAGCGACTTAGCATGCAGCATGCAGGCTCTGAACTGTAAACTTAAAAGTGGTAACAGGAAACAACTACTGAGTTTCAACATAATAAATATAATGAAAAAATTAAACAACTAAAGTGGCAAATTTATATATATGTGTGTGTGTGTGTGTGTGCGCGTATTTTACCACAATTTAATAAAAAAGAAGTTGGCCAAGCATAAAGTTGGAAGATGAACACATTCCCCTCCCTCTGTGTGTGAGGAGGCAGGAGAGACCCAACTATTTAATATGTTCACCCAAAGGACAGTCCAACAAATCATCCCAAAGTGGCCGGCATTAGGGAAACAAGTTCAGCGTGCGGTTGCTGATTTTTATGCTATGATCCATCTTATTAAAACAGAGACACTAAGATTAACAAACCGATTTCAAGAATCTAGTTGGCAAATGCATTCGTTTAGTCCCCCCAAGAAACGTCACCTTAAGTACAGCCATAGCCATCGCTGGTCCCAGGGTGGCATTGGAGGGAATCTCAATTAATTATAATTGGAATTAAGGAATTAACAGAAGACTAAAAATAAGAATGTCTTCAGAGTGAGAGTTTTTCATCTTGCCAATGTGCCTCAGCATCATGCCAGCTCGTTTTCTGGAAGCATGTAGACACAGGATAGGAGCAGATCTTCTGGGTTAAGGTACAGGCAGGGAATGGACACCATCCCTCAGCAGCCTCCTTCCCTACCCCACGATCCTGTAGGTAGGTCGTTTAGCTGTGTGTTGTTTTCTGGGAAGTGGCTCACACAGACTTGGAGATTCCTCAAGCCTTCCTAGCTTGAGCAAAAAGACAACACGCAGAGCTCCCAAACTGGGCAAACACTCAGATGGGGTGAAAGAAAGTGGGTAGCATTTAGTGGAGACAATTCTCACAAACATTTCTCATCTCAGAGATGTTATAGCTCCTGATGGCGTCAATCTTTCATTTTAGAGATTTCTATTGATTGGGTAAGAATCACACACATTTGGTCCACAGCACAGAGATATCAAAGCAAACTTTTCCCCTAGTGCCATTTCCACAGGGGATGGGAATGATTGATTTTTATTGGTTCGGCTTCTAGGATACTCACATCTCAATCCAGCCAATTTTCTTTGGAGAGAGCCCACTCCAGTCCACTTAATTGTATTTTCTAACCAAAGAGTTGAGAGAGATTTGTCATCTTTACAGTCCAGAGGAGATGAATCTCCAGACTCCTCTCCCAATTGTGTGTGCTGGTTTCTGAAGTTGGTAATCAAAGAAGGGAGTCAGGCTTAGGGGAGACAAAAATCACATGAAATCATAAAGATGAAAATACAGTGACTGAAATGCAAGCAAAAAAAACAAGAACCTAATCTGGGCCTCAAGGATTTCAAAGGTCTGAGAAGAAACAATTTGCTTTATGCTTTCAACTTTTATTGCACAAAAATTACTATAACAGTCTTTCATTTGGGTTTGAACAAAGAAAAACCATATATTGACTAGGAAGTCCCCCCTCAATTGTCTGACACATCTTCCTTTCCATTTGCCCTCTCTTGTGGCTCACTCTGTACTCCCGTGAACCTCTCATCACCCCAACTCCTGCTTATTTTAACTCTCATTTAACTCATACCAAATTTCCCATGTCTCCCTGTCTCAGCAATAGCTTGCTCTGGGGTGTGGAAATGAAGATCCAAAGAAAATTAAGAATGCTAACCTAGCTTAGAACTTTGAAAAAATTAATGCCCATGGTAAAGGGAAGTCCTCCTCCATTTTCTTGGCAAATGGAAAAGAAGCCTAACTTACGATGAGATTCTCTAGTACCTGGACACTTTCCAGCCCTCAATTACGCACTTTCTCCTATTAAATATACAAGCAGCCCTGACAGTTTCTTCACAACAAACTTCTCTTAGCCCATAGATTCTGTAGTATGTTGCATCTTTCTATTTTGTATATCTATTTCTTTCATCTTCCCTATTACACTGCAACATTCCTGAGGACCAAATCACTGCTTCTTAGCTTCTTCTACAGCAAAACAAAAACAAAAACTCCCCACAACATTGGGCGAGACTTTGAAAATATTACAAGGTACTGTTACAAAGTGATCATATCATTTATGATTTTTTAAATAAATTTTTATCACGATAAATTGTACAACCAAAGAAGTACTAGACTTCAAAGAACTCACCAAAGAGTTGCTTGATGATTTCCTTTTTCTTTTTTTTTCTTTCCTTTTTCTTTCTTTCTCTTTCTCTCTCTCTTTCCCCCTCTCCTCTCTCTCTTTTTCCTTGCTTAGTAACTTTCACAGACACTTTGTAAACCCCAGAAAATATTAGCTATGATCTATTATAATTTTCCACACATTATTATTAGTTTATTTTTTATTTATGTTTTCATACTACTAAACTTGATATACTGCTTTATTATCCCACTGGATCAAAATTTTTTTTTGATGACTTCAAAAATTACTGCCAGCGATTCCCTCCAAGAAAATACTTTACCTCTAAGAAAATAAAACAAAGGAGCAGGCTATCCTCAAACTGGAACACAATAAATTTTGACCATTGATAACTGCAATCAATTCCATCAAGGAGCAGAGGGCAGGTCCCCACACCAACCAATTTTCTGCGAGACCGCCTGAGGGTCCTACAATTCAACTCAATTCTGATACTATCTATCTGGACAGAGCATCAGATTCCACAGGTTAAGGGCTCAGTCCTACAAGTCTGCCCCTCTCCTCCACCTTAGACATCAGTCACAAGTTCCACTTGTCACCTAGGCTTGTAACCAACCGGCTGCAGATTGAAGGTTCCGACACCCCCTCCTCCTCAGCTTTGGTTAATTTGCTAGAGTGGCTTACTAAATCAAAATAACATTTTCCTTACTAGATTATGGCGCTTCCCTCATAACTCAGCTGGTAAAGAAACCACCTGCAATGCAGGAGACCCTGGTTCGATTCCTGGGTCAGGAAGATCCCCTGGAGAAGAGATAGGCTACCCACTCCAATATTCTTGTGCTTCCCTCGTAGCTCAGCTGGTAAAGAATCTTCCTGCAATGTGGGAGACCTGGGTTCTATATCTGGGTTGGGAAGATCCCCTGGAGAAGGGAAAGGCTACCCACTCCAGTATTCTGGCCTGGAGAATTCCATGGACGTGTCCATGGGGTTGCAAAGAGTCAGACACAACTGAGTGACTTTCACTTTTCACTTACTAGATTATTAGTTTATTATGAATGGATATCACTTTCTCTGAAAGTGCACCATTTTGGCCAAATTTCCATGTGTTCACCAACTAAGAAGCTTTCCAAAGCCCATCTCTTTGGCTTTTTAATGGTGGTTTCATTGCATAAGCGTAACAAGTCAAATCACTGACCGTTGAGGATTGATTCTTCTTTTGAGGATATGAAAATCTCTGCTCGTGGTCCAATATTCTTGAAGTTCACTTCTATATGCAAGGTAAGATGAGTGCCTTTGGCGCTTTAACTGTAAACACAGCACATTCTCGGTCCTCAAGGGGTATTACTATCTACAGGCAAAGAGGAGGTGCTTACTCAAATATCTTCAAAAGAAAAGAGAAATTGTTTCTGTGAGTGAAATGTATATGTGCTAGGAGAGATGACAGGAAAGAGGCAGTTGTTACTTTAGTTGTGTATGTTGTGGGCAAGGAGAGCCTAACAGAAGTTCTCATGAAGGAAAAGTTTCAGTATCTGTATCCATCATTCAGGTAAAGCTACTAAAGACAAGCTCCTTGAATTTGTGGATAACACAGAGCAGGGCGTGATGGCCAGTAAACTGATCAGCAAAATCAAGATTCTCAAATGATTCTACAAACCCACATGCCAGGGAAAGTTAATAAGATGAATCTACACAGTTATGAATGTGGAGTAACAAATGGGTTCACAGCAGTGCTTATGGGGGAGAGACCACAAGAGTTGTAGCAGACCACATACACTCAACAGCCGTAAAAGTTCATCCAAATACTCCTCCCAGGGCTCTTTCAAACCCCTTCATGTACCTGCTCACCTTTGAGGTTCACACAAACTCCATGAAGGCTGCAGCATGCAAGTTTTACTATTCCCATTTTAGCAGGGGGATGGTCACAGAGCATAAACGACGTGACCGAGGTTCTATAGCAACTTAAAAAAGTGAGAACCAAGCTTTCCTGGTGACTCAGACAGTAAAGAATCTGCCTGCAAACAGGTTCAATGCCTGGGTTTGGAAGATCCCCTGGAGAAGGAAATGGCAACCCACTCCAGTATTCTTGCCTGGAGAATCCCATGGACAGAAGAGCCCCAGTCCATGGGGTTGCAAAGAGTCGAACACAACTGAGCAACTAAACTTTCACTTTCTTTCACCTTTGATCACATAGATTTGATCACACAGAATGAATTTACAATCAAGGAATCCCAACAACAATCAGAATTCCGTGGTCAGTTTCAGGCACATTTTATAAAGGATGTTGACAATAAAGGATCCCTCCATCCAGTGGAGGTAGGTAGGATGATGAAACCTCTGGACATGATGGCATATAAGAAATGTTTGGAGGAGTTTTGCGAAGAACAGAAAAGACATAAGAACTACTTTCTGCAAATATCTGAGGATCTGTGATGCGGAAAAGAATTGGACTCATCTGTGAAGGTTCACGGGGCAGAACCAACACAACTGTAAGAAAATGACAGCAAGAGGAAGATTTCAGACGCTGTAAAGGAGGGCATTCTACCATTTAGAAGTAGGAAAGATGAGCCCGCCAAAGAGTGAATCCACCATCCTAGCGCAGATTAGAGCATAGGCTGCAAACAGCCATAAATTGCAGTCGCTGAAGGAATTCCTACCTAAAAATAAAAACTTCATAGCTTCTCAGATCTCTTGCAACTGAAAGACTCTATTAAATAAAAAACTACTTCACTAGGAAACTGACATCCCAATGCTAGATCTTCAGAATATGCTTAAAGAACATGCTGACACCATGACTTAGCATCATCTTCATCTGGGTCATAAAAACATCAATAATAGTCATAAGGCCTTTCACATATCCTGATTTTTGCCATTTGCTAGTCTTCATAACCCTCCATGAATGGGAAAGGGGCTTGAATGACTATCCCAAAGAAGTGAAGTGACAAGTTTAAGGTGATGTGGCAAGTTAGTAGTGAAATCAGAACCAGAAAACTAGTCTTCCCTTAGAATTATTGAGATCTCAATAACAATATTAGTTTTAAAAAACTGACTACTATTTATAGCTCTTACTATGGGACAGTTACTTCTGTAAACACTTTACATCTGTGATGTCACTAAACCTTCACAAAAACCTATCAGATGAGAACTATTACATCCCCATTTTATAGGTTAAGAAACTAAGAGCAGAGAGGTTAAGTAAGTCACCTAAGATAACAGGTCCTACATGGCAGGGTGAGATTTCAAACCTAGGCAATCTGACTCCAAAAGCTGTTACTCTCAACCACTAGGCTTTGTTTTCCTTCCAGAAATTGTTTTATTTGTGAGAGAGCAAGGGGGAGTCCCCATATTTATACATTACAGCTTCTGTAGAACGTGTTGCCAGAGGAACCAGATAAGCAGGTTTGGAAGCCATGATAGCTGGGAAAGACTCCTCCTTAGGAGACATCTCCCTGCCTCCTTCAGCTCATCCCTCCCAATATGAAGGATGACTGCAGACACTTCTTCTCACCGATGGGATGACAGAAATGAACGGAGCAAGCTGCAAACTTGAGACTCAGCGGTTCTGATAATCATACCGGACTGAAATGTGGCCGAGGTTCAGGCAAACTCTGTGAAGGAGGGGTGGGTCTCAGAAGAGAAGGCAGAATCCACGTTTGACCCTTTACCAGAGAGAGAAAAAGAAAAACTGAAATAATGGGTACCACAGATAACTGTTTATTCCTTTCCAGCACAACAAGCAAATAAACTGCCATTGGTGCCTCCAAACTTCATACAGGGTAATATTCCTTTAATGGAATGCTTTTAGAGAAGAGTCATAAAAATAAATTGAAAAGTGCTTTCTGCTGGCTACAGCTGGCATAAGCAGCATCTGAGCAAACAGGATAACACAAGGCTTAACTTAGCATCGCCATTTTTATTACTCACCCGCGACAGGTCTTATAATAGTATAAATTCACTTAAAAAACGGACTCTTTTTCCCCATCACCACCCCTCCTCTCCAGCACCGCGCACCCAACAGCCTCCTGTGTTCATTCTGAGCAGCATAATTACAGGTCTTTTTATGATTTAGGTTTGAGACCAATTAGCTGATACTGCAAGCCTTTCAAATGCCAGCTTCCCTCTCTTGGCACTCCCTGTTCTGCTGGGATTTACCTGAGTGCTTATAAAAGGCAAATGTTTTGTGAGGAACGGAGAACTCGGGTCTGTTGGTGGATGGGTTCTCTCCTCCCCTCTCCTCTCTTGCTCTCATCTGCCCCTGCATCTTGGGTGCACCTGGTCTCTAAAATTGTCACGGTGTGAAATTCACACTGAACATTCATGCTGGGTGCCCACAGCGCTGCTGAGAACAGGTAGTTGCGCGGTAGAGCTGCTGGCGGCTGCCTCCTCCAATCGCCTTTCCTGTAGGTGGGGCTGCAGCTCCATGCTGCGCGGTGCTCTGCCGCCATTTTGAAGCCTGGTAGCCATGAGCGGGGAAGAGTTCAAGACTTTGGAAAGGCACCATCTGAGAGCCTGGCCTCCTCCACTGCCCCTGTCCCTAACGTCTTCCACTCCGCAGTCATCACAGAATAAGGCTACAGCGATGGTCATAACGTCATCTCTTCAGCAGAGATCTACGTCATCAACCAACGAGCATGAGTTGTATAAAGCCCTACACACCACTGGAGGATGCGAAGGTGAATAAGGTTCCCTGCTCTCAGTGTGTTTTTAACTGAATGTAAGGAGGCTCGACTTACTCACATAAAAGGATAACTTAGAATACAGGGCAGGATGTGGAAAGTGTTCTGTGGAATAGACAGTAAGTTCAAAGAAAGATTTTGCCACGGGGACCTGAGCAAGCAGAGTCTCTAGCCATCTACTCTAGCAAGTGCTTTACAAATTATGTTCAATCCTTATACAACCCTTTAAGATACATATAGTATATATAATCATAATCCTTTAAGGTATATATAAGGCTTCTCTGGTGGCTCAGACCATAAACAATCTGCCTGCAATGCAGGAGACCTGGGCTCCATCCCTGGGTCAGGAAGAGCCCCTGGAGAAGGAAATGGCAACCCAAAACAGGATTTTTGCCTGGAGAATCCCAAGGACAGGGGAGTCTGGCGGGCTGCAGTCCTCGGTGTCCCAAAGAGAGACAGGACCCAGCGACTAACACTTTCACTTTTAGTTTCAATGTATTTGTAATTATATGTTATACCTGAATCATTTTCAAGATTAAAAAAAAAAAAAAAAGCTTCTCAAAATCAGGTAACCTTTCCAAGATCACACAACTAGTAAGTGACAAAACCTGAAGTTGTGATTTCTGGTGTGACACCAAAAGCTTTACCATCATATCATGTTTCCTCCCTACAGATCCGCAGAGATGAAGTTTAGTGTACATTCTGCTGGTGGCTGTGGGGTGGTTGTAGAAGGAATTATAGGAATATTCGAGAAAGGAAAAGTGGACTAATTTGGATAGAATAGAGGAATTAAGGAGACCATAAAATACACAATATGAAGCTAGAAGGGGATTTACAAAGCTAACCTGAGATACATTATTAAATTAACAATCCAACAATATATTGGGGTATTACATAGCCATTAAACTCTGAAGACTAGGTAGAATTATGAAAGATGCTAATGCTGTAATGTTAAGTAAATGAAATAATAAGATAAAGCAGAATACAAAGTACTTTCTGATTGCAGCAATGTGGAAGTAAGTATTGATAGGGTTTTTACATAAAACTTTTAGTTAATATTGTTTAAGAGGAAAAAAACAAGTCCATCCCCTGGGCATATGCATGACTATATTTACACTTTTACAGACAGATGGTTTTCTTCCCTCTTCTAACAGGTTTCCATGAAGAGAAATCTAATGCCCTCACTGTGTTATTTTAGTGCCTTGCAACCCCACTTCCTCAAGTCTAGCCTCCATCCCCCTGCTGATGCAATTTCGCCCCACAGTTGGCTTCTGTCTCTGTGAGCTAACCACTGGCTTAAAATTTTTAACATGCTTTGGGTTCCAGAGATAATGAATGTAAGATTGACAGTCCCCCCAGGTCTCTTTTTGTATTCTGAACTCTAGTTCTGATGGTACTCTTGATATGACTGAGAAGGTAGAAGGAAAGGAACGGATGATTAACAAAACAATCTAAGCGTCATAACTTACCAAACCTATTATTTTCCTATCTTCTGTTTCTTTCATGCTACGTATAATGACTCCACTTAATCTCCCAATATCTTTCATATCTAGTACTTGAAAAGCTCCCTTACTCTCTCAAATCTATCTTTCTACTATTTACCAGTGAAAGTGTTGTTGTTGTTCAGTCACTCAGTTGTGTCCAATTCTTTGCAGCTCCATGGACTGCATCACACCAGGCTCCCCTGTCCTTCACTATCTCCCTGAGTTTGCTGAAACTGATTTCCATTGAGTCACTGGTGCCAGTCAACCATCTCATCCTCTGTTGCCCCCTTCTCTTCCTGCCTTCTATCTTTCCCAGCATCAGGGTCTTTTCCAATGAGTCAGCTCTTTGCGTCAGGTGGCCAAAGTATTGGAGCTTCAGCATCAGTCCTTCCAATGGATATTCAGGACTGATTTCCTTTAGGATTGACTGGTTTGGGCTTCTTGCGTCTAAGGGACTCTCAATAGTCTTCTCCAGCACCACAGTTCAAAAGCATCAATTTTTTGGTGCCTAGCCTTCTTTATGGTCCAACTTGCTCATCCGTACATGATTACTTGAAAAACTGTAATTTTGACGATACGAACCATTGTTGGCAAAGTGATGTTTTTTCTTTTTAATACACTGTCTAGGTTTGTCTTAGCTTTTCTTCCAAGGAACAAATGTCTTTTAATTTCATGGCTGCATTCACCATCCACAGTGATTTTTGTAGTCCAAGAATATAAAGTATGTCACTGTTTCCATTGTTTCTCCATATATTTGCCATGAAGTGATGGGACTGGATGCCATTATCTTGGATTTTTGAATGTGGAGTTTTAAGCCAACTTTTTCACTCTCCTGTTTCATCTTCATCAAGTTCCTTTTTTTCCCTTTAGGTCCTTTTTGCTTTCTGCCATTAAGGTAGTATCATCTGCATATCTGATGTTATTGATATTTCTCCTGGTAATCTTGATTCCAGCTTGTGCTTCATCCAGCGCAGCATTCACATAATGTACTCTGCATATAAGATAAATAAGCAGGGTGACGATATACAGCCTTGATGTACTCCTTTCCCAATTTGGAACCAGTCAGTTGTTCTGTGTTCGGTTCTAACTGTTGTTTCTTGACCTGCATGCATATCTCTCAGGAGGCAGGTCAGGTGATCTGGTTATTCCCATCTCATTAAGAATTTTCCACAGTTTGTTGTGATCCATACAGCCTAAGGCTTTGTAGTCAATGAAGCAGAAGTAGATACTTTTCTGGAATTCTCTTGCTTTTTCTATGATCCATCAGGTGTTAATAGTTTCATCTCTGGTTCCTCTGTCTTTTCTAAATCCAGATTATACATCTTGAAGTACTCAGTTCACGTACTGTTGAAGCCTAGCTTGAAGGATTTTGATCATTACTTTGCTAGTATGTGGAGTACAATTGTGCAGTAGTTTGAACATTCTTTGGCTTTGCCCTTCTTTGGTATTGTAAGGAAAACTTTCTTTTCAGATGTCATTACTATTATCACTCTACTCTATATCTTCCCATCTATCCTCATGCCAGAATAGTATGACTCTTGACAAAGTTAAATAAACCCCACCCATTTCCTTTCATGAGTAAATATCAGTAAGCCCTATTAAGAGAGTTCTTTGCCCATTCTGATTCTCTGTTCCCAGGGTAGTACTGAGTTCTACCATACATAGTCACTGCTAAGATGGGAAAATTAAAACATAGCCTTGAATCAGAAGGGTTTTATGAGAGGATATGAACAGATCAACAGATAGATGAATGGATAGATAGATAATGGATGGATAGATAAATAGATAATAGAGATAAATACAAGCCAGGGTCACCTAAGCAGAAAAAGGGATGCTGTGAAGCAAAGTTAATAACCAAACGCATTGGTAAGTCCCCATATCTGTGGCAGCCAAATGGGAAAGGCAAAGCCAGAAGAGAAATCTGAGCTCAAGAACCAGCTGTAGAATTTTCCAAGTGAAAATCAGAATCCTATGTAAGGAGTGGCTGAATTATTTGGATGCATTAAATTTTGCTGCTGCCCCTTTACAAGGTCCATGATTTCCCCTTTCCCCTGTTTCACCAGGAGGCACCTGGATCAGATACCTCACCCTCATGCAGGAGGAGGTCTGACACCATCAGCTGTCAGGCCCTTGTACTTTTCCAAGATGCCCCTTTACTCCCTCTGACCCTCGCCCACATTCTGCCTGGTTCCATTGCAATGCTTGTCATCTCTCCACACTTGAGAGCTGCCTGTCTCTAGAGTGCAGTGGCCCACTTTCTCTGACATGCTCTCTGTCACTCACAAAACGCATTCTTTGTCACATTGTCCCCAGCACTCCTTGGCAATTTGTAACTCCATCTTCAAGGCTCCCGTAGCATTTTGTCCGAGGCCTTATCAACATGTTATAATTGCTTGCCTAAATGTCTCTCTTCCGGACTCTATAAGGAGTCCCTTACAGACTGACTACTTTCCTTGTTCATTTCTGGATCCCCATGCCTAGCATTTTGCTTGGCATACCATAGGTACGCAATGTGTATTTCTTAGATGAATGAGTCAAATATAGCTTATTCCATGTTCACCTGTTCACTTCATTATCCTCTAAGATTTTGCAAATCAAGAGTGGCAATCTCCTAAAACTAACAGTATGACACCTAATAGATGTTGCCATCACAGTTAACAGCCAGCAAATAGCCTCAGTCAGGAAAAATAATTAACATGCCCAGATACTGTGTTTCTTGATAGCTCTTTATTCCCAGTAACTGGGAATAAAAACTGAAGATGGAGTAACTGGGAATTCCCAGTCCTTACCTAGTCCTCTAGGTAAGGACTCCGTCTCTGAAAGCACATGCAAATATATTTTCTGAGACTAGTTCTGGAGAGTACAGTGCAAGATTGTGAAATTCAAAACACACCTGGGAAATTCAGACATGATCTCAATAATAAGAGCTGTAATCAAGGAAGAAACCCTTACTTAAGCAAATAATTTGCCTTGGGAATAAAAAGCTGAACACGATGTTCTTCACACACAGGGACTTTAGTCGGCATTTTGTCTTCACTCTGCATAGATCTCACTGAACAAATCACCAAAATAAAATATTTACACTATGCCCACCATAGAAGAAATGGTCTTCCAATCAGAGAAGAAATTGATGTGGTGGGAATAAGACAGAGAGAGCAGGAGAAAGAGTGCTTAAAATTAAAAGGAAGTGCCATCCAAGGGCAAAGCAATTTGACCCAAATTCCCCCCAAGTGAGGGTAACATGAATGGTAATGAATTAGGTCTTATCTCTGTAGTTTTGTGGATGATTTGCAGACATCAGATTGTGCGATGTTATAGACACAATCCTCAACTTCCAAGAGAGGGAGAAAAGTTGATGCAGAAAAATACGCTTTGACTAGATAAACAATAGCCAGACAACTGTATATCACAGCAAGATATAATGTCAGGTGTGGAATCAGATAAATTGAAAATAACACAGTGGAGAAACAACTGAACCTTGAGGACTATCAGCAGATAAACCAGATGAAGTGGATAAAGGCTCATTGGGTAGAGATGACGGTGAAGCCTTCCTGGCAGAAGAGTGGGGGTAAGTAGACAGAGGAAGTAGTGGATTAGTGATGGAGCCTGAGCATCTAGATTAAAAGCTGCAGTCAACTTTCCAAAAGTCAGAGGAAATAATAGCAAGAAATAACAGAGTATATTGGTAGTAGTGTCAGTCATGATACGCAGATAATTTGTTATGCTATACAGCCTGAGATCCCTTTCCAGAAGCAAGCAGAAATCCAAGTTCCTGGACTTATCAACCTGTACAGTCAACAAGAGAAGATACAGTGCAAACAGCAGCAAGAATAATAGAGTGTTTGCACTGAAAGGGACCCTTCAGTTCAGTTCAATCACTCAGTCATGTCTGACTCTTTGCAACCTCATGGACTGTAGCACGCCAGGCTTCCCTGTCCATCACCAATTCCTGGAGCTTGCTCAAACTCATGTCTGTTGAGTCAGTGATGCCATCCAGCCATCTCATTCTCTGTTGTCCCCTTCTCCTGCCTTCAATATTTCCCAGCATCAGGGTCTTTTCAAATGAGTCAGTTCTTCCCATCAAGTAGCCAAAGCACTGGAGCTTCAGCTTCAGCATCAGTCCTTCCAGTGAATATTCAGGACTGATTTCCTTTAGGATTGACTGGTTGGACTCCTTGCAGTCCAAGGGACTCTCAAGAGTACTCTCCAACACCACAGTTCAAAAGCATCAATACTTCAGTGCTCAGCTTTCTTTACAGCCCAACTCTCACATCCATATATGACTACTGGAAAAACCATAGCCTTGACTAGACGGACCTTTGTTGGCAAAGTAATGTCTGCTTTTAAATATGCTGTCAAGGTTAGCCATAGCTTTTCTTCCAAGGAGCAAGTGTCTTTTCACTGAAAATCTTTTAATTTCATGACTGCAGTCACCATCTACAGTAATTTTGGAGCCCAAGAAAATAAAGTCTCTCACTGTTTCCATGTTTTCCCCATCTGTTTGCCATGGAGTTTTTGAAAGTTGAGTTTTAAGTCAATTTTGTCACTCTCCTCTTTCATTTTCATCAAGAGGCTCTTTAGTTCCTCTTCGCTTTCTGCCATAAGGGTGGTGTCATCTGCATATCTGAGGTTATTGATATTTCTCCCAGCAATCTTGATTCCATTCCAGCTTGTGCTTCATTCAGCCTGGCATTTCACATGATGTACTCTGCATATATATGAAAGGGACCTTAGCAATTATATAGAGCAGCCTCCCTTTCCAGGACAACAGACTATCTTGGTTTCCTTCCCACTTCACTGGACATGTCTTCTCAACTCCTCTTCTGGTCTCTGTTTCTCTTTCCCTCTTCTCAATGTTGGGATGGGTCCCTTTCTTCTATAAGCACTCATTCCCTAAGTGATCCATTCCAGTTTCCAAGATTAAGGTATCTAAAAGATTACTTACTGTATTCCTAGCCTTGACATCTCTCAGCTGAGCTCCAAACTTGTATACTCAACTGCATGCTTGGCATCTCCCATTGAATGGCTTCTAGGCATATCCAAAAAGTAGAGCTCTTGATTCTGCTTTTTCTACCCAGATCAGTTCCTCCTTGGTTTTCCCCATCTAAATCAAGTTACCTCAAATCTACCCGTTTGCCCAAGCCAAAAACCTGGGTTCCATCTTTGATTCCTTTTTTTTTTCCTCTTTCTCTCTCATCAACCATATTTTATCTATTGATAAAATAGATATCTTTGCTAATTAATGCTAATTAGTTTATTAGTTATGCTAATTAATTTGTTAAGTGACAAATCGGTATATCCATTCTATTTCCACGGCCACTACCCTGACTTTAGTCACCATGTAGCCGCCCACTTAGCCCTTGCTTCTATTCTGAGAGCATGTCCTTAAAGTTCATTCCCTACACAGTGGCCAAAGTGACCGTCCAGAAAGATTTTTTAAATAGTATAAATGGGATAAATCATTGTTAAATGCTGATTGATACAGAAAAAAAAAAATTGTTGGGCAGGGCTTCAGCGGCATGAGAATCCTGAGTCAGTGTCGCTTCGATCCAGCCAGATCTTCCCATCGCATCGGCCTGCCGTGCACTCAGTGTTTCTGCCAGCCCTGCCCTGTGCGCTAACATGGCACCACCCCTTCTTAGGGGCTGCTTGGGCTGCACATCTGCCTGCTCAACTTGAAACAAAAATAGCAAGCATGCTTTCCGTTACTTTCTCCTCCCTCACTTCTGGAACATCATTTCTAAATTGTCATATGCATGTTGCCAAAAATCTGGACTTTAGAAATATGCAAATGGTTAACAACATTGCTCACATTTCTTTTGGATATCGAGTGAAGCACGGTCATTGCTACAGAGTCTCCTAGCCTCCAAGAATGCAGAAGCAACTCTGGGTTTGGGGGACTGTCTCATTTCCAGTAACTCCCCTACCCCCCCCCACACACCCCTCTCAAATTGGAACATACAGGTCAGTGTTTATGTCCACAGTTGCATTAAACCCATTAAGCTAGGGATGAGGGGGGGAGAGAGTGTTGCTTGTTTGCCTACTTAGGAGTGTTAGAATAAGGGCTGTAACGTGCCCCAGAGACTCTGGCTTATGAATAATATAATAATGTGCACTGATCAAAGTGCTATCACAGTCATTATGTCATTATTCAGCCCAGTAATGCTACAGCCCTAGGTCCTAACATCTCTGTTTTGCAAAAGAGGAAACTGAGGCTCCCAGGGCAAAGTCGTATGGTAACATTACAGAGCTGTGATGAAAAATCCTGAGAGCATGGTAAAAGCACTCACATCGACCCCTGAATGAGGTTAGGGCGTAGTATTTCAGCAAGGCTCCCTGTTACTGGAAACCAAGGGAACCCCTCCCTGTCCCAAAGCCCCTTGCCTGGCACCCTTTCCCATAGCTGCAATGAGCACCTGGTGACCCCATCCTCAGGGGGTCTGTTTCCTGGAGGGAGACCCCCCAGGTTGTCTTTCTGCCTCCTCCCCTCAGCAGGGCCCTCCTGTGGATCCGGGCATCCCTGCTGCAGGGACAGCCTCACGTTCACAGTCCCAGGCCCACCCCGGGAAGGGCCGCTGATTAGACCGTGGGCTTTTCCCACCCACACTCCAATCTGAGGCTGGAGGCACTGTCAGACGGCCCTTCCGTCCTCGTCAGCTCTCCCCGCTGTGTGTTACCGTGCAGACAGAGAAAAATGACAGTTTTCATCATTTCCTGCTAAACGATTCCGTGCTGATTCAGCCAGTTTCAACGCCACAACAGTGCAATGAAGAAAAGGGGGGGAAAGACCCAGAATAGAAGAGCAAGTGCTTATCAACCGTTTTGAGGTATTGTTGTGGGGATTTCCCTTCACTCAGAAAAGCCCTTGTCACCCTTTTCAAGGACAGATTGCTGCACAGGAGAGGAGCCCTCTCAGAACCATCCCTTCATTTATCTGACTGATTTCCCTGTCAAGGGCTCTTTTTTGTTGGAAAGACACCATTGTTTCTCATGCCCCTGCAATGGGAATGCTTGGCGTAAAAACCAGTTGGCAGCGCAGAAATAGAGTGTTCCACCACAGAACCGAGCCATGACCTTGGGTAAGTCATTTCCCATGTCTGGATCTCAAGTCCTCTCTACAGAGCAAAAATCAATCCTCTTCAAGTGGGTGATACACTTTGCAAGCTATGAAGCATTGGAAGAAAGCAAACTGCATGGAGTTTTCTGTCTTCAAATTCCCCATTAACTTGTACTGTAGGATCTCCCCACATACGAGCCGGAGGGCAGGATGGCCAAACAGGGCTTGTGATGCCTGAAAGACACTCTGGGGAGAGTTGTGCTCTGGGGGGGACTTTGTCTTGCGTCTTCTTTCTGGCTGAGGGCAGCGACGGGGACTCATCCCTGCGCTTCTGCTTCTAGCGCTTTGCCACTTCTGAAGAAGTCACCACCCTGGGACACCTCCAGCTACAGCCCAAACTCCTTTTCCTGCTTTAGTCAGTCAAACTCAGCCTTCAAGGAATAATCCCTATTTCTTTAATCCCTTCCAGGTCACACCAATTCACCTCAAAATGCGTATGTTCCTTCTCTGTTCTCCCCCACTTTAACTTTTAATTTAACGTAACTAATTAAGCGGAGCAGACAGAGCCAGCAGGGTGATGGTTTGCTTTGTTCTAACTTCCCAGGTAAAGAGTGATCCCATGGTGGGACTTCCCTTTCTTCCCTCCGTATTATAAAATGTGTGGTTCTCTTTGCATGGGGTCTTCTCTTTTTCTTTCCTCCTCCCTGTTCCTACGTAACTCCCACAGGCACTATAGGTCAGTCTCACAATCACTCCCTCCATGCTGTCTGCCCTCACTTATCAGACCATCTGCCTAGGGCACCTGCCCCGCACCTGCCCTTCATCCTCATCACCGGCACCCCTGTAACTCCTGCTCACTCCCTGTCTGCCCCCCTGGGAGCGGGTCCCTGGGAGCAGGGTTCATCCCCCGTGTGTTGACCCCCCATGTCCCCAAGGCCAAGCACTTTGCCTTACTCAGAGTAGGGACTGCCTAAAGAGATGCTGAATGAATGAATCATGGTGGCCAAGAAGATGTATTTTGGCACTGACTCGGAACTGGCAGGACCTCGGATGCCACCTGGAAAGGGCCTCCACTGAAGCCTGGCATCCCTCTGCAGCATTCCTGACACAGACACAGCTGGCTCCTGCAAGACCGGGAGCGGGTGTCCAGACGCCACTTCTTCACAAGCCCACTGACGCTCCACCTTGGCGGTTCTGCTAGCAAGTTCCTCCTCATCCAAACCAGCTCCTCCGCACACTGGCCATGCGCTTCCTGCCCACAGGGGAGGGTGCAGATGTGCTACGACGGGCACTGCGGGTGTGTTCAGCTATGACGGGCACTCCGGGCGTGTTCAGCGCTGATGGCGGTTGTCCCCCTTGGCAGTTCTTGGTTTCTTCCTGAAGTCGTCAGTTGAGCCCCACCATTTCCTATCTGGCATCAGATCTCTGTCATTCTGGTGGAGGCTTCCTTAGGACTATCTGACATTCACTCCCTGATTCTCCCCCAGGCACTGCCTTTCACACCTCCATTGACGCCATCCTCCCCATTTCATACCCAGACTCAAGTCCTTAAAGCTTTGGTAGAGCACGCTGGATGCTCAGTTCTCTGAAAGGTGAGTTGGGACATTAGTTAAAGTGAGAGTGTTTTCTCTTAGGAAATGTAGACATTGGTCCTAGTGTGGAGCTATGTGCCCCTCCATGAAGGATGGACCACCCCCCACAATCATCTCCTTTCCCGCCAACACTCCACCTGCGAGTGTCTCTCTTCTCCAACAACCTCGGTCCTTCTGCTGTTTTTCATATGGCATGATTTCCAGAGCCTCCACAGCTCCAGCCATCCTTCCCAGGATGATTATTAACAGGGACCTCCCTGAAAAATTGCAAACCTGACCCCAGCCAGATCCACCTGAGTCCCTAGAGTAATATATAGGTCCCAGGTTTTCATTTATACACACAGAACACTAAGAAGGGTCCATATCACTATCAGATAATTATTCTTTCTCACAGTGGAATATGTTATGTGCAGCAAGGCAGAAGTTGCCCTGGGGAAGGACTAGGATATATACAATCTGCTCTCCATTTAAAAAATGAAAAAGAAAATGGGAAAAAAATCCACAACTTCTCCCTTTCTGTGCTGTTAAGATAAACATCCTTTCCCCCAGTTCCACAGCTCAAGCTGATGGTGAATACTTTTCTCCCTACAGAAATCACTTTTGAAAAGCAGACATTTAACATTTCCAATCTGTCTCTGAAGCTGAGATTAAATTACATTCTGTTTTGAAGGAATCGAAAACACACTTGTTAATATAATAAATGCCTTCCGATGGTTCTAGAATTTGTCTTTGTTAGGCACATAATTCAAGAATTATCTATTATGGTAAAAAAAAAATTGAGCCATCTGGGTCTGTGCTAATATCTGTGAGCAATAAGTCTTCGATTTCCTGCATACTTCATTACTGGCGATACACAGAGAGCAATCATTCCAAAATCAGAGCTTGTTTTCTGTTGTCGGACTATTGTTCATCAGGATTTATGAAGCAACAAAAAGGCATTTTCTTGATTTTCATAAGTTAAGCTAACAGTCCGGTGATGACAACCCCATTAAAACTCAGCAAGTTAGATGTTTAAACCATAGGGTTTTATACCATATCTATCATTTTTACAAAGCGGCTTTCTTTCCTCCAACTTTCCATAGAATCTTTTATCAACAGAAAAGACAGGAAAAAATGCTTATTTACCATATATTTGTTAAGCCATATACATTTGCAATGTATCTTACCTGACAATGTGGAAAGGATATAAAGCGTTATCAAACTGACCGATTTTGATGATGTAGAGAAAAGAGCTGGTAGGCCAATAGCGTTCTCTCTGAATGGACCCTGCCACAGTGCTTTTTAACGCACTTCTCCCTGAGGATGGGAGCAGGGAAGAGCCGGCTCACTGGTAGCTGGGGCCAGCCACATGGCGCCCTCTGGAGATAGCAGGACGGCCCATCCCAGGGTTATTGGGTCCACACTCTACAGATGCACAACCTGTGCACTGCCTGTTGTGAGCCTTCCTGTGACTCAGGATGCTGGGAGCTTTCAGTGCTGCTTGAGATTTTGGGAATAAATGCAGGAAAGGAATCTCTGGCAAGAAAAAGAGAGATCTTGGCTTTAAAGCCTTGCATTTAGGAAGTTCCCATTGGCGATGGAGGAATTCCTGTTAGGTACTGAGAGCATTCGTTTATTCTCCGTAACTCATTTCTTCCTCAGGGCTGCCTGTTGGATTTACAGCAAAAAATGTTAACCAGGGCAGAAAGGTTTTTTTTTGTTTTTTTTTTTTTAAAGAAGGAAGCTCTTGTCATCTAAGAGTCAAAGAGAAGGCTCTCAGGTCAGTTCCATCTTAAATCAGCCTACAGCTTGCTGGTAGCCATGACCTTAGTAGCAGGGGCCTAAGAGGCACTCGTGGGTGACACTGAAAGCAGAGAAGGAGTTTGAAGACATTTCATTCTGAGAAGAGGTGAGCTTCCCAAGTGGGGTGAGTTCAATGTGAACTTGGATAGAGGCAGAGATGGGCTGAGTCCCCAAGAGCCCCTCAGTCTTATCTCTAGGCCTCTTCCATTATCTTGCTGTTCTAGAAACATGGCTGGGAAGGGCGAGGAAAACAGGGGCTCACCTTTTTGTGTGTGCCTATTGTATTCTACACACTGTACTAGACATGTTTATATACGTGATCTCTGGTTTTCAAAGATGCCCGATTGGCTGTTTTTCCCAAACATAGCCTCCCATGAACCCAGAGCTACAATTTCCAGCTGTGATGGGGAGACATGAAAAAAACTGTGTGCCCAATTGTGCTTCATGATCTGCCCCCAGGAGGTGACTGATGTGGAGCCGGCAAAAGCACAATCACTTTGATAGATGGCTGGCTCCTCCAGGCTCTGTTTTTAAGAAACTCAAAGTCTTCCTGTGGGATTGCCTAAGATTCCAGAAAGCCTGGGCTTTGTTTCTTTCTGCCATCGTTGCAGCTGAGGTCAGATGCCATCTTCTGTGTGACAAACTCCCTTTCCTGAAATGAAAACCAGTAGAAACAGCTCCCAAACCCAATCAGCGTGGACCAGTTGGTAGCTGAATTCCCTTGTCCACCCATCTTTGCTTCTTGCTTGTTCTCTCACCTGGTGAGTTAATGCCATAAAGTTTATTCCCAGTCATTCTATCATTACCCTTTATTGGGCTTCTCTTGGGATACCCAGTAGAATAATGGAACACAGACTCTATTTTTTCTTTTCTTTTCTTTTTTCTTCTACGAAACTGCCCTGTAATAAAATAATTTTTTAAATGATAGATTAGATCTTAAAGTATATGAACAGCTTATGTTATCGCTTGCCTGAGAGACTTCACCCCTCCTGCATGGTTCTGACTCTGTTTCTGATTAAATAAAAAAAAATGCTGTTGTGAGCATTTGGCTTCTGATTTTCCATAATTCTTATTTGTAAGTACTTTTGTGCTGGTTCCTCCTTATAATTTACTAAGTGCTTTGCTCTTTGAGAGCACTTAGCAGAAAGAGGTGCAGGGAAATTACATCTGGCAATTATGCCGGTGAATTTAACTCCAGGGTTTAGGCTGTGCAGGTCATTCTTCGCTTTACGTTTCCTGTCCTTGTCCCTGGCAACAGGTTGCCCGAGGGCTGCTCCTGACCATGTTGAAAGAGGCATGAGGCAATTTGATTGCCTGTTGTTAAGCTGTCATTTAGGGTTCTGATAGCCCTGGGAAGGCATGAGTGGGACTCACTCAAGAGCCAGAACAAAGATAGTCCTGCCAAAGCAAAACTCAAGAAGCCTACATTCCAAGAAGTCTTGTGGTCTTCGTTTCTCGGAGTGCCAACTAACTCAGCCCTCAAAAAAAGAGTATGGCCAATTTTTTTTTCCTCTGTCTTAGAGAAGATGCCAATAGTCTTGTCTATGACCTGCTCCTCTCACTTGCCTAAGCATTTTGTATGCCTTTTGCATAGAACAACCATCGAATGTATCTCCAAACTCAGGTGCTTCTGAGAGTGAAAGAAGGACCTTGACAGTCACATAAGAAAAACGGATGTTACCAAAGATTTTTGGGCGAACTGGGGGTGAGTGGACACCACCTCCCAAGATCCCCACTCCTCGGGTTAACAAGAAGTGGGGATATAAAATAAGACTGGAGAATGAGTGGTTTGAGTCATCAGCTCTGAGTCTGCTTCCCCATGCTGCCTTTTCCAGAATGCTGGTGGTTTCAACCTTCTTCCTGCCAGGGAGAGAGAAGACACTTGATATCATGTGTACTTGGTCTTCTGAGGAGTTGGGATGGTGAAGCATCAAAGCATGTGGGCTCTGAAGCCAGACTGTCTGGGTTTAAATCATAGCTCCCCACGTACTAGTTGGGTGACCTTAGGAAAGTTTTTTGTGCTTCAGTTACTGAGTAAATGAAGAAGAGAGAACTCAGGAGGATCATAGAAATGGAAACACATCTACCTGGAAACAAGAGGAAAGGAGGTGGCTGCTTAACAGGGGTTACCATTTTTTTTAATGCCCACCAACAGCAAACACTATGTGATAACTTTTATCTTAATAACAACTCTGCTAGGTACATATTCTTATCACCCTTATAAGCATCAAAACCATTGCTACATCTGTTTGACAGATATGAACATGGAAGCTTGAAGACATCACGTATCTTGCCCAAGGTCATATAGCTAGCAAGAGTTAGAATCCCAAGCAACTTATCCAGGCTCTAAAGTCTGCATTTCTTCTAGAATACATTTCTTACCTGGAGTATGGATGTTCACAGGAGTATTCTGCTTCAGTGAGACCCCTGGTCAAGCTTAACTCACCACTGCCTCAAGAAGTTTACCCTAGATTGGAAGCCCCTCTTGCCAAAGCATTTCTCCTTCCTCAAGACTTTAATGGTATCACTGTGTGGCCCAGGATGAGTTACTTCATCTCTCTTCGCTTCAGTTTCCTCGTCTATAAAATGAGGCTTATCTTCACACCCGCCTCCTGGGAGTTTTATGAGCTTTCAGTGAATGAACACATGCAAAGCCCTCAGAGTGCTCTGCACATGCAAAGCACTAAATGATTTGCTGTCAGGATCATGCTCGGGGGACGTCAGAGGGCTAGAGGGACAGTAGCCTCCTCATTGGGTTGGAAGGAATGTGGAGAACTTCCGAATTCCTCTGCCAAACAAGAAAGAGGGAAAGAGGCAAATGGGACAAACAAGAAGACCCTCCTTCCCGCCTCTATAAAGAGCCTTCTCAGGCTCTGGCTCATACGTCATCCTTCCCTTCAGTTTCACAGTAGCAAGGAATCGGTCCACGTTCAGCCTCACTGAAACCCTGGCCCGTGGTTTCTGCCCTTGCCTGCTGGCTCTGTCCTACTCCCACGTTGCCTGCTCATTAGCAACATTAACCGGCTTGAGAACCACATAACCCCCCTGACAGCTCTGTGTCTCTGGGAAAGGCGAGCCAGAGCAGAGTCCAACCTGAGAGGCACACACCTGAAGCAAGGTTCTTCGTCTAGAAAATGAGGAGGTTGGACTCAGTGATCTCCAAAGCCAGCTCTGACACTCTATGGGTCTGTGATTCAAAGGTGCCCCCGGATTACCAGGGCTGAGCCGGCTGCGTTTCTCATGCATAACAGACTAGAGGGAAACAATTGGTGGGAATTAAAGCCTCAAGTCCCAAGCATTGCCGTTTGTCCTTGACGCTTATTGGGAACCTGAAGGTCATACTTTGCCAGAGTCTTAAATATCAGTCTCATCCGTAAACCTCTTTCAGGCTGCCTGGAGAGTCAAAGGCTCTTATTCCAGAAGAGAGCAAGATGGGGAAAGGACAGAGGACAATGGAATATTTTAATACCGGCCAGCAGCTTCTAGAATCAAATGGCCTTGTTCAGCTTTCTTTCGCAACTGTGCTGTTTGATCTCCTTGCCATTGGGTTGGAAACTGTAAAAATATTTAACTTGCAAAACTCCACAGTGGATGTGGTTTTTCCATCCACCAACTTTTTAAAGAGGCATTTAAAATCCTGGAATGCTATGATAACCAGAGACTGTGGGCTGAATCCTCAAGGGCAATAAGGTCCTAGAAACAGGGATGAAGGTCACAGGCATTGTCCTGTCCAGCCTATGAAGTGTGAACTTGAGAACGAGCTGGGAGAGTGGAGAGGGAACACAGAAGGCAGGCTTGTGTGCAGATTTCTGCAGGGTCAAGCGATGGCTTCCTAAATGTCACATTTAGCATGGAATAGGTTAAAAGAGAGAAAGGTTGCTCCTAGTCCCTGGGGACCTAATTCAATTCCACCTGCTGTTGGGACTCCACTTCCCCTCGAGCACGTTGAGTCTCTGCCACACTACGATGGCACATTCTACAGTCTACTGAGACCTTTGCCATGGGGTGCTCCTGCCAGGGAACTGCTTACATTCTGTCTATCCCAAGTGTCTCTCTGATTCACATTCTATCCCTTGGCTGTCCTGAAGTCCCTTGTCCACAAGGTTCACAGATGATTTCCGGAGATCAGCGCTCCAGACACACTTATAAGAAAGAGTATAGTAGGTTGATAAGCACCGAAACCCACAGCCAGACATCCCAGGTTAAAACCCTGCTTCTGTCACATGTTGACAAGTTACTTCATGTTTTTGACACAGCCGCTCCTCCATAAAATGGGGAATAGCTTACCCCAGCAGGTTGTGGAAAGGACTGCAGTATATGGATATTTCTATATGTATCATCTATTTTTTTCCTCATTCTCATCAAACGAGGGCTAGATATATTATGTCAGAGACTCCTGGGGAGGCTTTTAAAGCTCTGAAAATCCGCCTTCACCACTTGAGGGCTTTGTCCTTTCAGCATCTGAAGTTTAATTCCAGGTTTTGCTGCTGCAAAAGGGAAAAGGCTACTTGTCTAATGATGATCGGCGATTATCTCACTCTCTTGGGGAGATCAAACCCTGTCCTGGTTTGAAAGGAGGAGAAAAGGAAATGAGAAGGTGCTAAGTGCTGTGAAGCAAGAGGTGAGGAAGCAAGGGACAGGAAGAGGAGAGAGGGGCCAAGACAGAGCTGCTCAGAGGCCTGAGAGAGGCTTTCCTCCATGGCGCAGATTCGCTTCTCTGGCGTCGCTAACTGTGCCCCCTCCCCTCTGTCGTCAGAAACCCCCATGTCTCTCCCTGCCCTTCTCCTCTCCACCCTCCACCAGCTCCAGACCATCCTGACCCCTGAGTGGCCTCTTCAGAGCTGGGGGAGAGAAGGAGGTGGTTTGAGGCACGATTTCAGGTCATCTGTGCCAACCATCTCCACCACTGGCCCTGCTGTGATGACCCGATAATTCAGAAATAAGCCTGGGACACACTTCAAAGCAGGTCTCAGACTGACACCGACGCTGCATCCTCCCAGCTTGGTGCAGAGTGGCAGGGTGGATGGAAGCTGCCAGGCGAAGAGTCTAAGGAAGGGGGCTCCCTTGCCCAGTGGAAAGGGGGCCCATGCCCCTCCCCTCACGTGGAGATTCGATTCCCGCTGTTGGCAGCTCCAAGACATTAAGAATTCTGTCAATGGCACTTTTTTAAAAATCAACTTTATTAGAGTATAGTTGTTTTACAATGTTGTATCTACTGTACAGCAAAGTGAATCGGCCCCATATATACCTATCCCCCTTCCCTCTTGGACTTCTTCCCACTCAGGTCGCCACAGAGCACTAAGTAGAGTTCCCTATGCTATGCAGTCGGCTCTCGCCCGTTGTCTACTTTATGCATAGAATCACCAGTGTACTTTATACATAGAACCAAATCTGTGTATTTTATACGTGGGATCAGATGTGTCCATCTCAATCTCCCAAGTCATCCCCCCACTTCCCCTCTTGGTGTCTATACAGTTGTTCTCTCCATCTGTGAAACGACTTCTGCTTTGCAAATAGGATCACCTACACCATTTTTCTAGATGACAAGTATGTGTGTTAATATATGATATTTGCTTTTCTCTTTCTGACTTAACTTTCACTCCGTATGACACTCTCTAGGTCCCTCCAGTACTATTCACGATAGCCAGGACGTGGAAGCAACCTAAATGTTCATCAGCAGAGGAAAGGATAAAGAAGATATGCAACTTGTATACGGTGGGATATTAAAAAGGAACAAAATTGGGTCATTTGTAGAGGTGTGGCATGTTTCATTGGCGAGGAATTAGTTCCAAGGCCCCGGTGGGCAGGCCTCGAAGCCCCCGTTTGTCTTGCCCTGTGCCAGGTTCCCTCTTCTCTGCTCTAGCTCATATTTCTTTTCTCCACCTCCAGAAGAAAAAGGCCCTCGGTTGCACAAGGGAGTTGAATTTAGGGAGGGGATATATCTTTACAAAAGTAATGGGGTAAAAAGTGAAATAGTCGATTTGTAGGAAAATAGAAAATAGGGGGGAAAAAGCAAGACATCCCCATAATGGCCTAACCCAACACGTGCCCTTCTCAGGGGTAGTCTTGCTGAACAGCCTTGCGAATATTCTTTCAGAAGCTTTGTAGGTACATGTAAGCACTTGAGAATAAATACAACAAAGTTTTATGGATAAAGTGAATGTATGTTATGCTTATGACTCTGCGACCCCATTTTCTGCTCAGTGATAGATTATGGATACATTTGTTTTCTAGGGTTGTTGTAACAAAGCATTAAAGATTGGGTGGGTGATACGCCTTAAACTTATACACTGAAAAAAGTGAAAGTGAAGTCACTGAGTCACGTCTGACTCTTTGCAACCCCGTGGACTGTAGCCTGCCAGGCTCCTCCATCCATGGGATTCTCCAGGCAAGAGTACTGGAGTGAGGTGCCATTTCCTTCTCCAAACTTATACAGTGCTGTAGGTCAATTACATATTTATGAAGCAAGAAGAAAATGAATTAAAAATAAACAAAATTTTATTTGGAAAAAAATAAAACTAACTTTACTGAATATTCTGGGATTTTTACTAAATACACTTCAAATGTAAAGGAGAAGAATGTATCCCTTGACTCAATTTGTCATTGGTCAAGACAGGCCCCATGAATATCTCCTGTAATTCCAGGTTGGGCCTGTATGAGTGCAAAACACATTCTCACCTACATTCTGCATGATGCTCCCCAGCAAAAAGTAAGAGATAAGTGGTAAGGACCAAAGACAAGTGCTGTCTGATCTCACCTGCATGAAGTTGGTCAACTTAAATTCCACGAGCCAGTTTTTACAGAAAGCCCTTGAACAGGGCCGTCTGATAGTGCTTTCCACAATCAGAGAAACGGTCTGTATCTTCACGGTCCAGTGTGGTAGTCACTAATCCTTATATGGCTCTGGGCTGTTAAAATATGGCTCGTGCAACTGAGGAACTGAACTGTTAGTTTTTGGTTAACTTTAATCAATTTAAATTTAATTATACAGAGCCACATGTGGCTAGTGGCTACTTACAGGATGGCATTGGCCTGGAATAAAATGTGGATGAAGAAGATTCTGAAATGGTGCCTAAGTGGTGCCAAGATATCTTTTATCATGCACCAAGCACCATAAAAATTTAGAATTTTTCTATGATATACTAAGATCCTTACATATATTATGCCATTTAACACTCATAACAACACTATGTCCTAGACATTGCTATTCATGTTTTATAGCTGAGGTGACTAAAACTTAGAAAATGACTAAAACTAAGTAACTTTCCTGTATTTTCATAGCTAATAATTGTCTGGGGCCAGGATTTAAAGCCAAGCACAATAATTCCACAGGGTATACTTTTAATCATTACACTATCAGATCCCCTTTGCACCAAATTCCCATATGTATATTAAATATATATATATATTTAATTTATATAATATATATAATTTAATATATATATTAAATATATATATGTGTATGTGTGTATATATATATATATATGAGTCTGTATCTGTATTTTCTGTTTCCTATTATGCACCAGTACCACACCATTTAAATACTGCAGCTCTAGAGTGTGTTTTGACCCCTGGTAGCTTTTTAAAAGTCTATCGTACAACATTTTAAAATATGTTGGTCATAGCTAACTACCTTCTTTGTGTGAGCCAGAAGCAATTAGAGAGGCAAAGGATGACTAATCTGCTTTTCAGGTGACAGTGTTAGTTGCTCAGCCATGTCTGACTCTGTGACCCCATGGACATGCCAGAGTTCTCTGTCCACGGAATTCTCCAGGCAAGAATACTGGAGTGGATTGCCATTCCCTTCTCCAGGGGAGCTTCCTGACCCAGGGATTGAAGCCAGGTCTCATACATTGCAGGGAGATGTTAAAGAGCTGACTCTTTAACATCTGAGTCACCAGGGAAGCCCAAGATGTTTTGCTTTGGGCTTTAAGTAATCAAAAACTCCACTAAAAATAGGTGTTTATTATCCCACATATTAAGAAGTCCATAGGCAGATATTTCTAGAATTAGCTAATAAAGTTGCTCAAAGACTTAAGTTTTCAGGTTAGCTTATCTTTCTGTTTTTCCAGATTATTGGCATTTTCTCTAAAGCTTGTCTGTCCATGGTCCAAGATGAGTATAATACTTCTTTTTTGAACTGAGTTTTCATTGGAGAATGATTGCTTTATGTATACACAATGGAATATTACTCAGCCATGAAAAGAAACACATTTGAATTAGTTCTAATAAGGTGGATGAACCTAGAGCCAATTTCACAGAGTGAAGTAAGTCAGAATGAGGAAGACAGATATACTATAATATCACTTATATGTGGAACCTAGAAAGATGATGCGATAGAAATAGAGTCACAGATGTAGAAAACAGACTTACGGTCACCACGGGGAGAAAGACGGGTGGGATGTTTTGGGAGACTGAGACTGACATATATACGCTGGTATATCTCAACTAGATAACTCATGAGAACCTCTGTATAGCACAGAGAACTCGAGTCCATGCCCTGTGTGACCTAAATTGGAAGGGAATCTAGAAAAGAGTATATATACGTATATAGGCAACGGATTCACTTTGTTGTACAGCAGAAGCTAACACAACATTGTAAAGCAACTATACCTCCATAAGATTAGTTTTAAAAAAAATTCAGAGAAACAAAAACACCCAGTATGCACCACCTAGTTCCTGTTAACAGTCATCCTTGTATCTTTCCATACTTTTGTACTGCATATTTATACGTGCCTTTTTAAATGAAAAAGTATTGTATCTTACTTTTTCATAGCCTCCTTTTTTTAAAAATTTAAAGATAGATAAGGGGTATTTCCACTATCAATAAATAGTTCATAGCTTGACTTTTTTAAAGTATATTATTTTTTAAAAGTATGCTTAACCTAATCAATTCCCTGTGGTTCAACATGTAGGCTTCTTATTAATATTTTAATATTTTAGAGATATATCTTTATGCATTCCCAAAGGTAGGAAACTGTCAAAGATATGCACCTTATTAAGGTTGTTAATACAGTTTGCCAAACCGCCCTCCAGAAAGCTCATATCAATTTACACAGCCCTTAGCTGTAGGAGAAGGAAATGGCAACCCACTCCAGTGTTCTTGCCTGGAGAATCCCAGGGATGGGCGAGCCTGGTGGGCTGCCGTCTATGGGGTTGCACAGTCGGACACGACTGAAGTGACTTAGCAGCTAGCTGTGTATGAGCTCCCCTCATCCCCCACTGCCTTACCCGCACTAGGGGTTATCATTCATCGTAATCTCAGCCAAGGGCAGCTTTTGTAAAAGCCAAGCTTACCTTTGTGACTGCATTTTATTCGTAACCCTTTGCAGCTCCCATGAATTCCTGCTTCGGCCAAGGTTGTGAGAGGGGTTTCTGGCCTCACTCGCAGTGCTGACATTGATTCAACAAACAGTTTTGCCAAAAGGACAAAACCAATGGAGGTGATCGCTGGGGAGACCTGCTAGCAAGCGGCCATGTAGAGGGTTTGGGGGAAACAGCAGTTTCTCCAAAGGGCCTCGGACATTCTGGAGTGAGGCGATCCCTTCTTTAATTGCCGTCACCTTCCTCTCCTGCAGGTTGTCTTCCTTCTGGCCTCAGATTTCCCCAGGTAGGGGCTCATTTGCATTCCCTTATGCAGTTCATGCTGGTGGACACACAAAGGTGAACCTGCGAGCAAATTTAACACACTGGCAGGAGAATCTATTCCGGACTCTTCTGGAGTAGCCTGGTAGAGTAGGGTATTTTATTCGCTGCTAAATCCTGTGCAAACAACAGGGTGCTATATTTCTTTCCATGGAAGCTTTAATAACCCAGTCCAGTCATAATGAATTCTGGGGCAGAATGAATGTAAAAGAGTAATGGTGATTAGGTAATTATCAAGTACAGAGAGTATTTAACCTTCCCAGTGACAGGGCTGCCTAAGACTAGCTGATATCGTGTATGCACTCTGGAAATAATCAATAATTTTAAAATTATCCAATCTCTACTATTAATCAAGAAATAAGGATCCAGGAGCAGCGTCAATCACGCTGAGTTTTTTCTCCATTTAACGTCAACCAATGTGCTGCTTCTCTCTGGTATCTTTGAATGTGTTGGCCTTTCTGATTTTTATTTTAGGCTGGCCAAACTTAAGCTGTTGCAAGTCTCTCAGAATATCTCAACAAGCTAAGACACATCACCCTCTAAAATTATCCACCCCAAGCAAAATGCCAGGGAATAACCTTTGGCCTCTGCCTCTTTTAATTGCAGCTCAAGCCCTTTTTAAGCCGCAGGCTGTGACAGCCCCATATTCTGCTCCCCTTTGCCCATTCTCCACCCCCCACCCCTCTTGGGCGGTCTACTCCACAGAGATTGTGTATGTGTGTATGTGTTTGTGTGTGTGTGTAGTATAATGTATGATAGTCTAGAAAAAAAAAGTGTGCCTTCTCCCTAACATACAATTTAATTCCACAATAAAGGCAGCTATACTTAGATGGGTCTTATGAGCCCAAATATACATGAATGCCTGTGTGCACCCACAAATGCACACACATGCAAATATTACCTGGCGAGTAGAACAGTGTATTATGCTAAATAACAACACATGTACTACAGGAAGATTCAGAGTAGAATAAACTAGAAGGGATCATAAATCTCTCCAAACCCCTTACAGAGAAGACAATCTTGAGACTGTAAGAAAAGCAGTGACTCTTTTAATGACTAACAACAAAAAAAGAAAAATAATTAAAATACAACTTTCTGACTCCCGATCCTAGAACTCTTTTCCCTAAATGGAACTGAGTCTAAGCCAGGATATTCAAGTAATGTAGGGAATCTAAGTACCAAAACATTTGCTTCTGTGCATGCTGCTTCTTCCTCCTAACATGCCCATCAGGCTTGGCTTTCGTCCTTGGACAACTGACTCCTTCAGACGCGGATCAAGGAGTACCTCCTCCAGGAGACCTTCCCTGCTGAAGCATTCGGGGTCAAGGCCCTTTCTGTGAGCCTGCATAGTCATCTGTGCTTAATCTTAAGATAGCTTTTTTCAGAGGGTAGCCAGGGTTGGACTTCTGGCCTTTTACAGCTCCTGTGATTCTAAGATAAAGAGGTTGCATGTTATTCCCTGTTGCACCCTCAGCCACCAGCCTTGTGCAGAGTGCTCAAAGAGTTATCACCAAACTATGCAAAATCTTCCAAATTTGGGAAGCCATGACAAGGTCAAGGGGACACATCTGCAGAAGAACTCAGGCCAGATGACTGGTCGACAATCTGGGACAGGTAGACGCATAAGAAAGTGAAGGGAAGTCTCTGCCAAGAGGTGTTCCTGGTGGACAAGCAAGACAGTCTTGCTCCTTCGTGGAGCAGAGATGTTCATCAGGGAGAAGCCCACGATGAGTCAAGGGATGACAGAAAGGGACTCCGCTGGTGTAGCAAAGCAGATAGAGGGCGGGAGGCAGCAGGGGCTCTGGGAAGCAGCCCAAAATGGACAGCAGTCTGGATGTCTCCTTGGGATCTGCTACTCTGAAGGGGACAATTTTGAGGAGAGGTGTGCAGTCTAAATGTCTGCTTGTTGAATACACTGACTAGTATTGCAGATACGGGCTCCATGTCTGGCAACGTAGGTGGAGGCTGGGGTGTTGAGAGTCTATGACATATACACAGTCCCTTCGGGCTGGACTCTCAGGAAACACAGAGCATTGCATGGGTTTTTCTCATGCGCCCCTCTCTTCCTCACTGGGCTAGGCTTGGGTCATTAGCCTGCATCCTGGAGTGTCTTTATTCTTTGCAAGCATTTGCTGAGAACTGTTGGTGCCAGGCACTGGGCTGGGCACTTGATTCTATAGCTCAGTGTTTCCTAGTCTTCTGTGATCATGAGGATCATGATCTTTTTTTTTTTTTTAATTACAGATTCCTGGACAACCCTTCTATATCTACTGACTTAAAGTCTAGGAGAGGGGCTTCAGAATAGGAATTTTTTCCAAGTAACCCAAGGAATATATATCATCCATCATTATCAGGAGACACCGATTGAGATGATAATGGGCTGGCCAAAAAGTTCATTCAGGTTTTACCACCATTGCAGAAAAAACCAAATGAACTTTTTGGCCAGCCCAATAAAAGTGATAATAACTAAAATAAAACAAATAAATGACAATGACTTCTGCCACCAATGAGTACACAGTTAGATGAGAAAAAGCATTCTTTTTAAAAATTTTCTAAAATAATTTATTTTTAATTGGAGGATTAAGATTACAATATTGTGTTAGTTTCTGCCAAACATCAACATGAATCAGCCATAGGTATACATATGTCCCCTCCACCTTGAACCTCCTTCTCACCTCTCACCCGATCCTACCCTTCTAGGTTGTCACAAAGCACCAGATTTGAGCTCCCTGCGTCATATAGCAAATTCCCACTGGCTATCTATTTTACATATGGTAATGTATATGAAAAACATTAAATAAGCATTCCTAACTCGAGAGACAGTCGTCACTTTCTAAGAACACACATGAAAAAAACTATAGAGTTCTGACTAGTCCATGACAGTCATTTGTGTGATTTTGATACAAACATCTCTTGTAGGGACTGACTTGGAAATCCCCGAATGGGGACAGGTAACCAAGGAAAGGACTCCAGAGTAGCTACAGAAAGTTTTGGCCCAACTGGAGGACCTGTGGCAGATCAAGGCTCAGGAAATGAAAATGTAAGCTTTTATAAACAGAAAAGAGTTTCTTTGGGTTCTGGGAAACATTTGCAGATAGTGTGGGGAATGAGTAAGAGCAAAAACCAGTCACCCCAGCAGAAGCTTATGATAGATGAGACACTTAGTGCACATTAGGGAGGCAAAAATTTTCCCCAGCTCCAGCCAGTAATGTGGAACTTGGAGTAGCTGAGCAGATAGTTCTCAGAAATCACTGGACAAGCACAGTCCTATTTGGCTATAAAATAAGTGTTGCCACTACAAGGGCGACCCAATGTCTGCTCTCTGCATCAGCATCTCTGCCTCCTATCTACCATTCCCCTCTTCCCTTAGAGGACCCCTCCCCTTTCCACCCGCTGGGCTTGGCGTCCTTTCAAATGCTCTCACCCTCCTCTGGAAGCTTATCACCAGCCCATGAGGCATTAATGCATGTACTAATGGTAAAAACACAACGAAGTTATTTCCACACGGTGCCAGGATAATCAGAGCATTTGTTAGGGGGGAGAAAAAAAATCAGTATGAATGGCATTTGGTAGCTACAAAGACTAGATAATGGACTTCATTTATCACTTTTAAGAGAGTACAGTTTAGTGTTAAAAATTATTAAATATTGGGGATTACACGGTCCAGGGTTTTTGTTTCAGATTTGCTTGTTTCCGTGTTTGTTTTGTCTTGTTTGGCAATGGGGTCTCTTTTTCCCATGAAATACTATGCAGAAGCCTGATATACAATGTATGCAAGCCAAGCTGCTGTGGATAGATAGAAGTGGGTAAAAGACGCAGATTCCTGCTACCCCGCCCACTTGTGTTTTTGCTCGGGATCCCCTAAATCATCCTACAGGTGTCCAAGACCCTGAAAAAGTCTGTTTGCAGTCCTCCAAGCCCCTTGTTCCACAAATAAGGAACCTGAGACCCAGAGATCGGAATTGGGCATGCAGAATCCTTACCCAGGGCAGCGGAACTAGAAGCAGAACTCCAGTCTCTTGAATTGCAACCCACTGCCCTTTGCCTCCACGCCTAGAAGCCAGCCTTAGCCGAGGAGCCAAGGTTCCTCAAGGGGTTCTCACCACCCCAGGACAGTGGGGAAGGGTGGCAAGATGAGGAATCAAATGCTTCCTAAGCTATCTTTCTACTGCTCGCTGCACCCACTCACTGCTTTATTTGGAGGCACGCTCCCATTTCTTTAAAATCCTCAGCTGGGTTAAGGTTAAAAGGATGAGTTAACCCCCCCAAACTAGACAGCTATCCCAAAAGAAAATAAAATGGGCAAGTTGCGGTTTTCTTCTCAAGTCCACCGTCAATGTCTGTGTACTCCAGACCCCACCGATCAAGGAGGCAACCGTTCACTAGCTCTGGGCATTGCTTTTTTTTTTTTTTTCCTTCTATCTCCCTCTCAATTACTGACCCAGTCCACATCTCTGCATCTGTATCTGTCACTGTTCCCCTCTAAGAATATCAAATAATCTTAGCTTCTGTTCAGACTCGTTGCCCTGCCCTGGAGATTCTCTCCCTTTATAATCTGCCAATAAGGTATTAATACATTAGTTACCTCAGAGTGCACTCTATAATGAGGGCCGTGGACATTATTTAGCTGAATTTGATGGCAACAACTCATTGACATTGGTAAGGTTAATCATCTACCGCTTTATTTCATTGAACGAGTTGAACAACACTGAGCACATTGATCCACGAGGTCCTACAATTCGTCTTGGCTGTTACTTTAATGGTGCCATGGCATCAATGCCCTTTAAGTAATTGGCACCAGGAAGAGATGGACTTGGCCTTGTCACGTCAGATTAGAGCAATGTTGAATTGTAAACGATTTTTGCCTTGCCTTGATTCTCTCTTTCCTCTCATTTTACATCCTCCTGATTGAAGAGGCAGGAAGGGGCTCATAGAGGCCAAGAGAGTGAGTCTGGCTGTATTGTGAAGAGACAGAATTATGCATTCAGGAATGCAAAGATCAACATTTTTGAAGCCCTGAGTCCCTTCAGATCATCATGCCGGTGTGACCTGGGGTGGGCTTCTAAGCCTCCTTAGATCTCACTGTCTTCATTTTAAAAATGAGGACAATTAATAAAATCTACTCATCCCCAACCTGCTTCACAAATGATACGTCCTAGTTCCAAGACCTGATGCTTTGCCTTTGGTGTGAGGAGACGATGGAAGAAAGAGAATAGAGTGGGCCGGGATCTCACCTGAGCCCTGCCCACAAGGACGGGCAGGTATCAGCTTGAGGACAGTGCAGAGCAGAGGCGAGCTCTGAGGTGGCACCCGGGAAAGCTGGAGATAGAGTCTATGGTCCTGGTGAGTGTGTGGGTTTGCCAGGAGTGGGCAATGAGATCCTGACCGGGTAGGTAGAACACAGGAGTCAAGATTATGTGTGAAGCCAGACATGTGGTCAGTACTTAGGAGTATGTCCTTGAGATGTTTGTCGAGAAGGAATGAATTCGGGATAGACTCTATGTCCTGAAGGTGAGCCTTGGGTGGGTGGAAACTTTGAAAGAGGGGTGTTGGCTGATGGAAAGATGGGCTCTGGCTGGGGGACTGCACAGAGCTTAGCGATCTCTCTGCCAAGAGATACCCCTTTTTATTTTAGCTGGTGTGATTCTAGTGGTAACTGGGCCACTGAACCCAACTAAGCTGAAGTCTACAATCTCACTATATTAAAAATTGTCGCTCTTTAGTCGCTAAATCATGTCCGACTCCTTTGCAACCCTATGGACTGTAGCCCATCAGGCTCCTCTGTCCATGGGAGTTCCTAGGCCAGATTACTGGGGTGAGCTGCTATTTCCTCCTCAGGGGATCTTCCCGACCCAGGGATCAAACCCGTGTCTCCTGCATTGGCAGATGCGTTCTTTACCACTGAGCCACCAGGGAAGCCCAGATTAAAAACCAAGTCGATTCAAATTTCCGCCTTAGTCAGGATTGGCTAAGAATTTGGGAGAGGATGCAGAAAGAGGTGAGGTCTGAGCCAGCAAAGAGAAGCTCATGGCACATGAGGGCTGAGGAGGTCCACATACTGAAGCTGGCTTTACCACTTGCTTGCTGGCTGGCTTGATTCATACTCAGATTACTAAAGAGCTCTGAGCTTCATTTCCCTCCTCGGTAAAAGAGGAAGTGACACGACTCCGCAGGGGCTTTATAAAATTGGCTGCTGTAACGTGTGGGGTGGGATGGAGCCTGGCTGGCTGGGGGAGGACCGGCAGCATCAATTTCTGTTTGAAAGGAATGAAATGAGGCAGAAGAAAAAGACATGAAGTATGTCTAACATCATTCATTTAGCAGGCATGCTATGTACCAGACGCTAAACTTGGAGTTGAATAAACAAAGATAGACCATATGGTATTCCTGCCCCCAAGTTGCCCACAATCTAAGAGAGGAGACAGACTCTATATTTTGATGTCAACTCTGAAATATTTGGTCCCCAAGAAAGGAAAAAATTATCGAAATACAGGAAGAGAAAGTGTGGGGCCTCTTTCTTTCCATCATCTTGCTCACCCACCACAGCACACTACTTCTGCTCCTCCTGGGACTGGATGCGCGCGTTTCACTCTGGAGGAAATTATTAGGGAGGCACACTTGGCTGCAGATCTAAGCCCTGTTCTCCAGTAAAATTTACCAATAAAGTTTATATTTTTATATCCATCTGTTTGACAACTGTGTCTTATTTCTCAATTGATTCTGAATTCAACTGGGGAATAGAGGGGGTGTTGTTTATTGGTTTTCACAAAATCCAACAAGACACAGGTTATTGTACTGCAGAAAGATGCGTAAAGCATAGAATTAATATGTAGTAGGGAGGGATTTATTTTATATGTTGTGTGTGTGTGCATTCACACATGTGTACACATGCATATGAAGAGGGGGTGTGTCAGGAAAAATTTCAGAAATGGGGATGGGTCACTATCCAAAGGATGATTGGAAAAAGAAAGACAAGAAGACTGCATGTAGAGAAAATTGAGAAGGTGAGAAAGAGCATATGTAAATAAACCAGAAAAGTAAAAGTGATGTGCAAATTTTCATTAGGAGTATTAGTATCATTTTGTCAACCTTGTATTAAAGAGCCCAGTTTCACAGGATAGCACTTCTCAGCTCTCTCCCTGTCAGAGCTGACGATGCCCTAGTAAACAGAGAAATACTCCATCAGAACTGTCCCTGTGCTGATTGCGATGACACTGCAGAATCCTTAGGGGCATTGCTTCACCTCAACAGCTCTGAAGCTTGAGTTTGGGTCTCACTGTGCCATTATCAGGGCATGCTGCGCGAGACTCCAGTTTCCCTGTGTAGAAAAGGAGCAGCGATATCATCCCTAAGCCTTCCTCCAGCCCTGACCTTCGTGGAGCTCTTATCCTTTCACATTGTTTTGTTTTGTTTCAGTCAATTCTTTCTTGACCTTTCCAGCTCTCAACAGAGCTTTCCATTCTCAAGGTCTGTATAGATTAATTATCAATATTTCAGATCTTGCTTTGCCAACTCATGGAAGCACATCCCTGTAGGATATCACTTGACTCTTATTTTTCCACTCCTTTATTATCCACAAAGGAGAGTGTATTAAATTTGTAGAGAGGAAAAAATAATGGGCTGAGCCAGTTTGGTTTTAAAATCAAATACAATTCTTGAAGCCCTTCTCCTTCCCTAAAGGACTCCCATTACCCAGTAGTCATACTTACAGACCCATAAAAAAGGTTAATGCCAAGATTGTCTCTATCCTGAAAGTAGGGCAAATATGGAAATGTTTATTCCTCTAGGGCAGAGCTTCTCAACCTTGGCACTATTGACATTTTGGCTAGATGATTTTTTTCTTGCGGGGGGCGGGGGGCGGGAGTGGGGTCGGGGTTAGCCTGTGCCCGGTAGGATGTTTAAGGCATTGACTGTCTTTACTACCTGGAGGCCAGTAGCACTGTGTCCCCAGTCATGACGATTAAAAACGTATGCAGGCACTGTCCAATGTCCTTGGAGGGTCAAAAGTGCTCTTTGAGAATCTAAGAGGTTACGTTTCCCCTAGCTGAGGTGACTGAATTGATCATGAGGATGCATGCGCATCTTTAGAGAATACTTCTTTTTTAATATTATTCATTCCTGTATTCATTGAACAAATTAAGTTGCTACCAGAAATGTTTGCTACACTTCTTGGCTACTGAAACTGTCATTGTTTGGATCTGTTTTAAGCCTGACAGTGCTGGCTTTCTCTTGGCCACAGTAGCCCCTGCTGCTGTTCACCACCTTATGTATATGGTGTTTGGCTCAGTCCAGTGCTTTTGTGACCTCATGGACTATAGCCTGCCAGGCTCCCCTGTCCATGGAATTTTCCAGGCAAGAATATTGGGTTGTTGTCCCTGACCTGGGTAGAGTGGCAGCTGGTTGATGGCGCCTGTCTCATGTCAGTGGGGGATGAAACAACTCCTTGTTTATCCCAGCTTGACTTTTGCCCTGTGCCCATGCCTGGTTCATGCCCTAGACATATAGATTAAAAAAGAAAAAAGAATACTGGGTTGCCCTTTCCTACTCCAGGGGATCTTCCTGAGCTAGTGATCAAACCTTTGTCTCCTACATTAGCAGGTGGATTCTTTGCAAGCTGGGAAGCATTCATCATCTTGGGGCTTGCTCATTTCCAGCTCTGTGCTTCCAGACCTGTCGCTCATCCACAGGAAATCATCTGCAACAGCAAGAACACCAAGGGTCTGAAGGTAAGGCCTTGAATTCTAGTTCTGGTTCTGCCAGTTCCCAGCTGTGTGACCTTAGAACAGCAAAGTCTGTGTGAATGTCACATCCTGGTCTGAAAAATGGGAAGGACACGTGGCACTCTCCTGCTTACTTATCCGGTTGATTGAGGGGAAAAAGAAGAGCAAGGCAGAGGACGTGATCTGAAAAGGAGACAGCACTGTACAAGAGAGAAACATTGTTGTTCTCATGATCATTATCTGTAAAACAAAATGGTATTAACAAGAAGTGCTTGTTAAGCAGAGAGAAAGCCAGCTGAGGGAGAGAAAGAATTACCACCTAGATTGGGACAGGATAAGGAGTTAGAGCAGAAAGGCATAGTCCTTTGCTGAATTGGGGGCAACTAAGCTCACTTCCCACTCCAGTACTGTTGCCTGGAAAATCCCACGGATGGAGGAGCCTGGTAGGCTGCAGTCCATGGGGTCACTAAGAGTCAGACACAACTGAAGTGACTTAGCAGCAGCAAGCTCACTTCTGACAGAATGTGGTCCACTGGGGAAGGGAATGGCAAACCACTTCAGTATTCTTGCCTTGAGAACCTCATGAACAGTATGAAAAGGCAAAATGATAGGATACTGAAAGAGAAACTCCCCAGGTCGGTAGGTGCCCAATATGCTACTAGAGATCAGTGGAGGAATAACTCCAGAAAGAATGAAGGGATGGAGCCAAAGCAAAAACAATACCCAGCTGTGGATGTGACTGGTGATAGAAGCAAGGTCCGATGCTGTAAAGAGCATATTGCATAGGAACCTGGAATGTCAGGTCCATGAATCAAGACAAATTGGAAGTGGTCAAACACGAGCTGGCAAGAGTGAACATTGACATTCTAGGAATCAGCAAACTAAAATGGACTGGAATGGGTGAATTTAACTCAGATGACCATTGTATCTACTACTGCGGGCAGGAATCCCTCAGAAGAAATGGAGTAGCCATCATGGTCAACAAAAGAGTCTGAAATGCAGTACTTGGATGCAATCTCAAAAACGAAAGAATGATCTCTGTTTCCAAGGCAAACCATTCAATATCACAGTAGTCCAAGCCTATGCCCCAAACAGTAACGCTGAAGAAGCTGAAGTTGAACTGTTCTATGAAGACCTACAAGACTTTTTAGAACTAACATCCAAAAAAGATGTCCTTTTCATTATAGGGGACTGGAATGCAAAAGTAGGAAGTCAAGAAACACCTGGAGTAACAGGCAAATTTGGCGTTGGAATACGCAATGAAGCAGGGCAAAGACTAATCGAGTTTTGCCAAGAGAACGCACTGGTCATAACAAACACCCTCTTCCAACAACACAACAGAAGACTCTACACATGGACATCAGCAGAGGGTCAACACTGAAATCAGATTGATTATATTCTTTGCAGCCAAAGATGGAGAAGTTCTATACAGTCAGCAAAACAAGACCGGGAGCTGACTGTGACTCAGATCATGAACTCCTTATTGCCAAATTCAGACTTAAATTGAAGAAAGTAGGGAAAACCACTAGATCATTCAGGTATGACCTAAATCAAATCCCTTATGATTATACAGTGGAAGTGAGAAATAGATTTAAGGGACTAGATCTGATAGACAGAGTGCCTGAAGAACTATGGACTGAGGTTCATGACATTGTACAGGAGACAGGAAACAAGACCATCCCCATGGAAAAGAAATGCAAAAAAGCAAAATGGCTGTCTGGGGAGGCATTACAAATAGCTGTGAAAAGAAGAGAAGCGAAAAGCAAAGGAGAACAGGAAAGATATAAGCATCTGAATGCAGAGTTCCAAAGAGTTCTTATCTCTCCAAATAGCAAGGAGAGATAAGAAAGCCTTCCTCAGCTATCAGTGCAAAGAAATAGAGGAAAACAACAGAATGGGAAAGACTAGAAATCTCTTCAAGAAAATCAGAGATACCAAGGGAACATTTCATGCAAAGATGGGCTCAGTAAAGGACAGAAATGCTATGGACCTAACAGAAGCAGAAGATATTAAGAAGAGGTGGCAAGAATACACAGAAGAACTGTACAAAAAAGATCTTCATGACCAAGATAATCACAATGGTGTGATTACTCACCTAGAGCCAGACATCCTGGAATGTGAAGTCAAGTGGGCCTTGGAAAGCATCACTATGAACAAAGCTAGTGGAGGTGATGGAATTCCAGTGGAGCTATTTCAAATCCTGAAAGATGATGCTGTGAAAGTGCTGCACTCAATATGCCAGCAAATTTGGAAAACTCAGCAGTGGCCACAGGACTGGAAAAGGTCAGTATTCGTTCCAATCCCAAAGAAAGGCAATGCCAAAGAATGCTCAAACTACCGCACAATTGCACTCATCTCACATGCTAGTAAAGTAATGCTCAAAATTCTCCAAGCAAGGCTTCAACAATACGTGAACTGTGAACTTCCAGATGTTCAAGCTGGTTTTAGGAAAGGCAGAGGAGCCAGAGATCAAATTGCCAACATCTGCTGGATCATCGAAAAAGCAAAAAAGTTCCAGAAAAACATCTATTTCTGCTTATTGACTATGCCAAAGCCTTTGACTGTGTGAATCACAATAAACTGTGGAAAATTCTGAAAGAGATGGGAATACCAGACCACCTCACCTGCCTCTTGAGAAACCTATATGCAGGTCAGGAAGCAACAGTTAGAACTGGACATGGAACAGCAGACTGGTTCCAAATAGGAAAAGGAGTACATCAAGGCTATATATTGTCACCCTCCTTATTTAACTTATATGCAGAGTACATCGTGAGAAATGCTGGGCTGGATGAAGCACAAACTGGAATCAAGATTGCCGGGAGAAATATCAATAACCTCAGATATGCAGATGACACCACCCTTATGGCAGAAAGTGAAGAGGAACTAAAAAGCCTCTTGATGAAGGTGAAAGAGGAGAGTGAAAAAGTTGGCTTAAAACTCAACATTCAAAAAACTAAGATCATGGCATCTGGTCCGATCACTTCATGGGAAGTAGATGTTGAAACAGTGGAAGCAGTGTCAGACTTTATTTTTTTGGACTCCAAAATCACTGCAGATGGTGATTGCAGCCATGAAATTAAAAGACGCTTACTCCTTGGAAGGAAAGTTATGACCAACCTAGATAGCATATTCAAAAGCAGAGACATTACTTTGCCAACAAAGGTCCGTATTTTGGGTTTTTCCAGTGGTCATGTATGGATGCGCGAGTTAGACTGTGAAGAAAGCTGAGTGCTGAAGAATTGATGCTTTTGAACTGTGGTGTTGGAGAAGACTCTTGGAGAGTCCCTTGGACTGCAAGGAGATCCAACCAGTCCATTCTAAAGGAGATCAGTCCTGGGTGTTATTTGGAAGGAATGATGCTAAAGCTGAAACTCCAATACTTTGGCCACCTCATGTGAAGAGTTGACTCGTTGGAAAAGACTCTGATGCTGGGAGGGATTGGGGGCAGGAGGAGAAGGGGACGACAGAGGATGAGATGGCTGGATGGCATCACCGACTCAATGGACATGAGTTTGAGTAAACTCCGGGAGTTGTTGATGGACAAGGAGGCCTGGCGTGCTGCGATTCATGGGGTCGCAAAGAGTCGGACATGACTGAGCAACTGAACTGAAGTCAACTGAAGCTCACTTCGTCTTCCTAGGTAGCTCAGCAGTAAAGAATCTGCCTGTAGTGCAGGAGATGTGGGTTTGGTCCCTGGAGAAGGAAATGGCAACCCACTCCAGCATTCTTGCCTGGGAAATCCCATGGACAGAGGAGCCTGGTGGCTACAGTCTATAGGGTCGCAAAGAGACACCACTCAAGTGACTGAGCACGTGTGCAAGCTCACTTCCTCTCGGAGCAGGAGCCTAAAGATAAGAAGCACCGGTGTGGCTGTCAATGGGGCTCCCCTGGGCTGCTTTTTGGGGCCTGGGTCCAGATTTCTAAGTACAGTTCTTTTATACAGAGGAAAAATTAGAAAGTATCTAATATATGTTAGGTATATATATTAGGTACTTCCTGTGTGCCGGGCATTAAGCTAGAAGTGTTTCTGAAGATGCTTTCAGAAGCACTGCGTCTAGAAAGCATGAAAGAGCTGACATTTCTCTCACAGCCCCATCTATACCATCCCAATAGTCCAATGGAAGTGTTTCTCTGTCTCTTAAGAAGAAACCTAAAGTACCTGGGAAACACTAGAACATGGAACTGCGTGGTCCGTGAAATGACTTTCATGAATTGTGATCCACGTGCCACGGTTCTGTTCTTGTGTAATAATAATGGGGATAGTAAGCAAGTGTGCAATGCCTAGTACAGGCCAGGCACTAACCTAGACACTTCACGGTTTATGCATTAATTAACACAGACTGAACGTGAATATGAATATGAGCATTATCACACAGAGAGGCCTGCGACCCTCCTTCCCTGCTACCCTGGGTTCTATGCCTCTGGATTTTCAGTGAGAAGTGAGTGAAAGTGAACGTCACTGTCGTGTCCAACTCTTTGCGACCCCATGGACTATGCAGTCCATGGAATTCTCCAGGCCAGAATACTGGAGTGGGTAGCTGTTCCCTTTTCCAGGGGATCTTCCCAACCCAAGGGTCAAACCCAGGTCTCCTGCACTGCAGGTGGATTCTTTACCAGCTGAGCCACAAGGGAAGCCCTTCAATGAGAAAAGTATGTCCAAAAAGGGGAACTTACCAAGCAGTGCCCAGTAAGAGCACTATCAGCGGTGGTGAAAATGACCCCACTGCATTCAATAGACAAAGAAGAGGACAAGAGATGGGCGGTGAGGCTGGCAGGTCACCAGGCAGTGAACGGCAACCATGGGCAAAGGGACAAGGGTGGCTTGTCAGAAATTTCAGGGGAAGTTGGAGCAGAGGTCAGATACCAGATACAACCAGATTATGAGATACCAGAGAGATTTCCTCTTTTTCACCCAGGTAGAGATTTTAGGGGATTGAATCTTGTCATGATTCTCTGAGTGGGAAGAGAATAATTTAAAAATAACCCTCGTCTTCATGTGTGCAGACGGGCATGACATACTAATAGGAGCATCAGAATCCTCTAAAGAGACATTTTCTCTGGCCCTGAAATAAAAGTGTTCTACCGCCCGACAAGAACAGCATGATGTTCCCGTGACATTTACTTAATGCCCCTCACCAACTCCCAGTTAAACAAATCATGGTACCCAGAGATCTCAGTGTTCATACAAAGCTGGTGAACACAAGTCATTTCGTGTACCTGGAAGTTGTGGATTTTTTTTTATTTTGTCTGAGGTCAAGTCCTTTTTCCCAAGCCAGCAAACATTTTATTTTCACTAAGATGAAGTAGGAAGGAGAAATAGCCTTCACTGATGTGCTGCCACTGGGCCGAGGTTTAAATCTGAAAAGATGGCCCCATTCATTGTAGGTAGGGCCATTGCTTTGATCATTTAACAGCTGACTTGACCATCAGTCTTGGGTCCAAAAAACATCTTTGGCAGCTAAAGAGTCCTTTTTCAACCAAATGCCATGCCTCCTGTATTTAAAACCACCTAAAATGTATCTTTTGGCATAAGTGAGAACTCCCCAGTTCATCACTTCATGTATCATTCCACTTAGTCCTTAAAAGGATCCTGAGAAGACAGGCATTATTATTATTAATATCCTTATTTTCCAACTGATAGAATGATGCTGTGAGTAAGCAAGTAACATTTCCAAGATCAAGAAGTGGTAGAACTGATTCTCACTCTGAGTGGTCTTCATCGTTTTCAAATTCCAAAGGCCTTCATCTTCACCCTTCGCCAGGCTGCATTCGATTCTCAGGTATGAGTCTGGTCACTTCTCGGAAGGTCTCTTCGGCATCATCCCCTAACAATAACATCCCTTCCACAGCAACAGCTGAGGCTGGTAGTGTCTATAACCCCATAACTCAGTCTTCTGGAGGCTACTTCTTTCAGAGTTGCCTGTAGCCTTTGGTGCAATGGCTCAAGACACACAGAGCACTCAGGAGCCTCAGGCAGGAGACAGCAGTGGTACAAAACTTTCTGAGGTCGGATATGGGGTCTGTCCTTTTTTACCTTTGCTTTTCCTTCTAAATTACTGTTGATTGTGGAGCATCTGCTTCCTTCTGAGATGCATATGCTTCCCCCCGTCAATCTGAATGCCTGTCGAGTGGCCCATACAGAGCTGCATACGGACACGCAGCTGAAAGTTGTCTTTAGAACCCCTCCATAAATCAGACCCCCAAGCTCAGCCAGCACATCTCTGGAAGTGGTAGGTAGCAATAAAGGTAAAGATAGAAAATACCTTCCTGAGTCATCTGAGAGCTCCCAAGTTTCCATTGCTCTAGGCACAGATGACTAGCAAGGCAGTAAGCAAGGAAACACTTGGCCTTCTTCCACTGACTGGATCGCCAGCCTTTCTGATAGTGGAAGAAAGAGGGACTCTGGGGTCTCAGGATGAGCTCACGAAACTTCAAAGAGGAAGAATAGGATGTCAGTAAACCCTATGTCACTTTATCTGCAGGTCCCACATATGCCAATCCCACTCCACGTCTCAGTAAGTCATTAGTGCTCCCGCATTCGCCCTCAAACTTTTCTAATCAATGAGGTCTTTTAAGACATAGGCTCTTTTACACACACCTTTGCCATGTATCTTACATATACTCACTTTTGAAAAAAAAAAAATCCGGAGAATTAATTTGAGTTAAATGATTCTGCTTGTGTTGGTGCTCATAAAAAATTGACAACAAAATGAATAATCAAGAAATAATTATTAAAGCCAACACATCGAGAGGTCCTAGTGTGAGCAAAGGAACACTGTGTGGACTGGAGCAGCCAGCCCTCTGTGGAGAGCATAGAGATACACGGCTGGCCTGCGTCCTCTAAAACACGACTCTGGGGAGGAGCCTGGGCAACCTGAGTGAGAATAGAGCTGGATTCCAGGGGCCTGTCAAGGCCAAGGTAGAAGTTTCTCCTGCCTATAATTTCAGAGTACAGAGTCAAGGTGCAATTAGAGGAAACAGACTCCTTACTCTAAGCCAAGAACTTTAAATGGAGTATCTTTGTTTTTACAGGTTTATAACTGACATGTGATGGACTGCACATATTTAAAAATACACAATTTAATAAGGTTTGACATATATATGTATATATCAATAAAAATAATCAGCAAAATCAAGACCACAAGCCTACCATACCCGTCATGCCCCAAGATTTCTTTGTACCCTCCATCCTGCCCCTTCCCACCCTCCTCCCAGGCAACGACTGACCTGATTTCTTTTGCTATAAAAGTTGTTAGCGTTTTCTAATTTTTTTTTAAGGGAATCATTCAATAAGTATTCAATAGTTCATTCTATTATACTGGTAAGTGTGATATGCCACAATTGCTTTATCCATTCACCTGTTGATGGGCATTTGGATTATTTCCAGTTTTGCACAGTTACAAATAAAACTGCCATGAATATTTATGTACAAGTCTTTGTCCGGACACGTGTTTTCATTTCTGTTGGGTAAATTCTTAGTGGGGAAACAGCTAGATGGTGTGGCAGCGGTATGTGGAATGTTTAGGTAACTGTTAAGCATTTTACAAAATCTTCGCACCATGTTACTTTAGCACCAGCAGTGTTTGAGAGTTCGAGTTCTGATACATTCTTGCCCACACTTAGTCAATCATTTTAATTTGAACTATTCTAATAGGTAGTGGGATAATATTGTTATTTTAACTTGCATTTTCCTAATGACTGATCATGTTGAATATTTTTTCATATGCTTATTTGCCATTCATATATCTTCTTTTGTGAGTGTTGGTTCAAATATTTTGCCTGTTTTTTAAAACTGGCTTGCTAGTCCTTATTACTGAGCTTGTGCAAATCAATTTGATTGAGGATTAATTGACACACATCTCAGTGAGGTTTGAAAAACTTATACATTCCAGTAACTGCCATCACAATCAAGGTAAAATCTACAAAGTCTTGACTCCTTTTTTGATGGTCAATCCCACTCTTTCAACTTTTACTCTTTTTTAAACTACAAATTTGTTGAAATACAACTTACATACCAAACAAATCACCCACTTAAAGTGTACAAGTGTTTTTTTAATATATTCACAGATTTTAAAATCAAACTATAATAATTTTCATCACCTCAAAAAGAAACTTCGTACCTACTAGCAGTCACCCTGCTAACCCCCATTTCCTTTCTCCCACTTCCAAACCACTAATCTACTTTCTGTCTCTATAGATTTTCCTATTCTGAACACGTCCTATAAATTAAATCATAATAAGTGCCTTTTCTGACTGGCTTCTTTCATGTAGCATAATGGTTCAATTCACTCTGTAGCATGTATCAGTATTTTATTTCTTTTTACTGCTAAAGAATATTCTGTTGGATATTACCATATGGGTATATAACATTTTATTTCTCCATTTATCATTTGATAGACATTTGGTTTTTCATTTTTTTAGCTATTACGTATATAATGCTGCTATGAATATCAGTGTACAAGTTTTTGTGTGAATTATTGAGATAATAGAAAAATTACAAATTAAATATATCTGTACATATATATTGGTCTCTGCCCTGGTCCCTGACACAGAGCTCCCAAAACCTTTGTAATTTCCTAAGTGGAAAGGGTATTAGGAATATCTTTTGTTCTCGTGAGGCAACTCTGGGTGGGCTCCTGGATGGGGGCTGGTCTCCAGAAAACCAAGCCATGGTTAGCTTGGGATTTTCAGCCTCCTTGCCCCCAGCTTCTCCAAAGTGTAGAGGGGCTAGAAATGAAACCAGTAATTGATCATGCCTGTATAAAACCCCAGTACCAGGGGGTTTGATGAGCTTCCAGGTGGCAGACACATCCACAAACCACGCAGGTGACACACTCCAACTCTCTGAGGACTGAAGCTCCTACATCTGGGACCCTCCCAGACCTCACTCGATGTATCTCTTCATCTGGCTATTCATCTATATTCTTTAACATATCCTTTAATAAACTGGGAAACAAGTATTCCCTGGGTTCTGTGAGCCACTCTAGTGAACTACTCAGATTTTGAGAGAGAGGAGGTCATGGGAACTTCCAATTTGTAACCAAGTAATTTGGGGATTTGCAATTAGGACCTGAAATGGAGGGCAATTGTTTGGTGCTGAGCTCCTAACCTGGGGAGTTCAATCAATTTCCAGATAAATGAAGTCAGAACTGAGCCGGATTACAGAACACCCAGCTGGTGTCACGAAGAATTTCTTAACTTGGGGTAAAAATACACACATAATTTGGTAACCGAAAGTGTCAGCAGTGAAGTGTTCTGTGTAAAAGGAGATACGGAAGGAAGACTGAATTTTACCAACGCAGTTATTTTTTGCTTTTCTTGTGTATGCACCTCGGAAGACATTGCTGGGCTATATAGCAGTCCTGTGTTTAATGCTTCAATTTTAGAAACTGAGCATTTTCCAAAGAAGTGTGCCAGTTTACATTTCAACCAGCAGTGTGTAAAGATTCTGATGTTCCCACATCTGCAGACACATAATTATCTGTCTTCTATTGTAGCCGTCTCAGTAGATATTGAGTGACAACCCATTGTGGCTTCGCTTTGCCTGTTTCTGATGGCAACGATGTTGAGCATCTTTCCGTGCACTTCTTGCCCATTTGTGTATCTTTTTTGGAATGAGGTCTATAAAATCATTTACTTATTTTTAATTGAGTTATTTGTTTTTCAACTATTGAGTTGTTAGTGTTTTTATATGTTTTAAGTCCAAGTCTTGATCGGATGTATATATATATAAATAAATTTTCCTTCCATTTCATAGGTTGTCTTCACTTTTATAATGGTGTGTGTTGGAGAACAAGAGTTTTAATTTTGTTGATGTCTTATTATTGAGATATTTTATCAATTTATTTATTTTAATTGGGGGATAATTACTTTATAATTTTGTGATGGTTTTTGCCATACATCAACATAAATCAGCCACAGCTGTACATGTGTCCCCTCTATCCTGAATCCCCCTCCCACCTCCCTCCCTACCCCATCCCTCTGGGTTGTCCCACAGCACCGGCTTTGGGTGCCCTGCTTCATGCATCGAACTTGCACTGGTCATCTATTTCACATACGGTAATATACAAGTTTCAATGCTATTCTCTCAAATCATCCCACCCTCACCTTCTTCCAATAAGACACAGATGTATTGTTGAGATTTAAGAGTTCTATGCATATTGTAGACATATGCATATATATATATATATATATGTAATCCTTTATCAGTCATATATCTTGCAAATATTTTCTCCTAATTTGATTTGTCTTTTCATTCTCTTAACAATATCTTTTGAAAAGCAGTTTTAATTTTCATGAAGTCAGATTGGTCATGTTCATGGAACATGTTCACAAGTCAACATGTTCTTTTATATATTTTCTTTTTGAGATATTATCTCTGAAAACTTTGCCTAATCCAAGATCACAGATATTTCATACTATGTTTTCTTTTAGAAATCATATAGTTTAGGTTTTATATTTAGACCTATGATGCATTTAACTTTTTTTATATTGTGCAAAGTATGGATTAAACTTCTCCTTTTTTAAATATATTCAACTGTTCAGCACCATCTGTTGAAAAGACTATCCCTTCTACACAGAATTACCCCCTTACCATTATCAAATCAGCTGTATAGATATATGTGGGTCTTTACAGACTTGTATTTTCGTAACATCTATGTTTATACCAATTCCATCTTTCTTTCTACAGCTTTCTTAACCTTGAAATCATGTGATGTTACTCCTCCAACTTTGTTCTTTTTTAAAGTTGTTTGGCTCTTCCAGAGGCTCTGCATTTCCAGTGAATTTTAGAATCAGCTTATCAACCTCTACAAAAATAAAAATCTGCTGAGAGTTTGATTGGGATTGGCTTCCCTGGTGCATCAGACAGCAAAGAATCCACCTACAATGCAGGAGACCTGGGTTTGATCCCTGGGTTTGGAAGATCCCCTGGAGGAGGATATGGCAACCCACTACAGTATTCTTGCCTGGAGAATCCCCATGGACAGAAGAACCTGGCAGGCTACAGTTCATGGGGTTGCAAAGAGTCGGACACGACTGAATGAGTAGACACATAGCACAGTACTAAATCTATAAATCAACTGAAGCAAATTGATATCTTAACGATACTAAGTCTTTCAACCGTAATAAATTATGTACCTCTATCTATTTAGGCCTTTAACTTCTCACAACAATATTTCTTAGGATCGTTGTAGAAGCTTTCGTCCCTTTTTTCCGATGTGTCACTATCAATTTCATATTTTTGATGCAATTATAAATAGTACTGCAACTTAATGTTAATTCCATGTATGCATTGTTAGTATATAATGCTATTGCTAATTTTTATGTATTGGTCTCATATTCTACAATCTTGCTAAACACACTAGTTCTAGTAGATTTTATAGATTTCATCAGATTCTCTTTATCAGTGATTCTCAGCTAGGAGTAGTTGAGCCCATGGGGGTAATGTGCTAATGTCCAGAGACATTTTTGGTTGTCACACCTTTGGATAAAGGGATACAGACAATGATCCTGGCAACTAATGGTTAGATGCCAGGATTGCTGCTAAACATTGTACAACACATAGGAAAACCCTCCCACAATAAAGAACTATTGAGCCCAGAATATCTGGCAGAGATTGAAAAAAAAAAAGCTATCCTAAATAGATAAGCATGTCAACTGCAATAAAGATAGGTTATTTCCTCTTATACTATCTGCATGATTTGTACTTTTTTTAACCTGGATATTCTAGTCAAATCTTCAATGTTGGATAAAAGTGAATAAAACAGACATATTTGTCTTGTTTTTGGCTTGGCAGTAAGGCATTTAGTCTTTCACTATTATGTATGATGTTGGCTATAGGTTTTTTGTAGACGGACTTTATTAGGCTGAAAAAGTTCCCTTCAATTCCTACCTTGCTGAATGATTATTCAGGAATAAATGTTATATTTTGTCACTTTATTTTCTGCATTTATTGAAATGATCACATAGCTTTTCTTTATTAGTTCAATAATATGATGATATACTTCCTAGGATAAATCCAGTAGCTCAAGATATATTCTTCTTTTTTAAATACATTGCTGGACTGGATTTGATAAAAGTTTATTTTGAATTATTGCAATTCTAATCAGAAATGTATTGTCTGCAGCTTTTTTGGCTTTTGGTTCTTTTAACCTGTCATTCTTTGTCTAGCTTTGGTGTCAAGGCCGTCTCAAAGAATGTGTTAAGAAGCATTTTCTCCTCTTCAATTTTCTGGGGCAGTTTATGTAGAATTGGTATTATTTTTCCTTAAGTGTTTTGAAGAATTCACTAGTGAAGCCATCTAAGCCTGCAGTTTTCTTTGCAGGAAGATGTTTAACTACAAATTCAATATCTTTATTTGATACATAGCTATTCGGGTTATCTGTTTCTTCTTGAATGAGCATCAGTAGTTTGTTTTTTTCAAGGAATTTGTCAATTTCATCTTAGATGTAAAATTTATAGGAATAGAATTGTTCACAATATTCCTTTATTATCATTTTAATGCTGTAGACTGCAGTGATGTCACCTTTCATTTCTGACATTGGTAATTTGTGGCCTTTCTTTGATTCCTGACCATGTGACTGGTTCTAGGAAATGAAGAAAACTGAGAAACCTCTAGCCATACTGTTTTATATTTGGGGGATTTCTGCTTTGATCTTTATTTTCTTTCTTTTTACTTTAGTTTTAATTGTACTTCCTTCCCTAATTTTTTTAATATGGAAGGTGAGATCATGTGACTTAAGACTATTTTTTCCTAATACAGATGCTTGGTGCAATAATTTTCTTCTAAATACAGCTATAGCGCATCCCACAAATTCTAATATACTGGGTTTTCACTTCATTCAGTTCAAAATACTTCTGATTTCTCCTTTGACTAATTAATTATTTAGAAGTACATTATGTAGTGGATTATGTGTAGATTGGAAGTTTGGTGTTGACATGTATACACTGCTATGTTTAAATATAAATCATCAACAAGGATTATGTGTAGATTGGAAGTTGGGTGTTGACATGTATACACTGCTATGTTTAAATATAAACCATCAACAAGGACCTTCTGGATAACACAGGGAACTCTGCTCAATACTTTGTAATAAACTAAATGGGAAAAAAATTTGGAAAAGAATAGAAACATATACATGTGTAACTGAATCACTCTGCTGTACACCTGACACTAACACAATGGTAATCAACCATACTCCAATATAACATGAGATTTTTTATATAGCTTCTAAATCTCTAGAGATTTTCTAGATATCTTTCTGTTACTGATTTCTGCTTTAATTCCATTTATTGTAGGACTTGAATCCTTTTAAATTGGTTGAGACTTGTTTCATGGCCCAGAACACAGTCTTAACCATCTGCGTCATGGAAAGCAGGCTCCAGCCACCGGACCAGCATTTGGGTCAGGCTTCGCTCTCTAAGGAAGACTTGATACTGATCTATGTACACTCGAAAGTAAATATTCTGCTGTTATCTGATGGACTTGTTCTGCAAACGTAAATCAGGCCAGTTCAAGTCTATGTCCTTGCTGATTTTATGCCTCAGATCTGTGACTTTATATTTTTTAGCAAGTTTAGGGGGGAAAATGTTCACTGTGTCTACAAATATGTTTTCGGACCTCCCCCTCTTTCTTCAGGTACTTCAGTCACATATATATATATATATCCGTCTTCCTGAGGCTGCCCCATAGCTCCTTCCATTTTTTTCAATTCTTTTTTTTTCTTGTATGCTTTATTTTAGTTTCTATTTCTATATCTTCATATTTAAAAATCTTTTCTTCCCCAATGACTAATCTGTCATTAACCCCATCTGATGTATTTTTCGTATCAGACATTGTGTTTTCTATATCTAGAAGTTTATTTTGGGTCCTTTGTATAACGTATTTGTTTCTTTTTTTTTTTTTTATTCCTTTATTTCTCATGTGTTCCCCATCCTGAACCCTCCTCCCTCCTCCCTCCCCATACCATCCCTCTGGGTCGTCCCAGTGACGTATTTGTTTCTACTTAACTTTTTAGGGGCTTTCCAGGTGGCTCAGTGGTAAAGCAAGAGACATGAGTTTGATCCCTGGGTCAGAAAGTTCCCCTGAAGAAGGAAATGGAAAACCAGCCCAGTATTCTTGCTTTGAAACTCCCATGGACAGAGGAGCCTGGTGGGCTACAGTCCATGGGGTCACATACAGTCAGACACAGCCAAGTGACTGAGCACACACGCAAGCAACCAACAGCCTCACCAAGTGAACCATTTGTATCAGTACTTGATCACGTTCGATTATTTTCCTCACCAAAGGTCATTCTTCCCTGTTTCTTTGCATGCTAGTAATCTTTTTATTGGATTCTAAGCAATGTGAACTTTTCTTTGTTGGTTGCTGTATTTTCTTATTCCTAGACATATCCTTGGGCTTTGTTATCATACACAGTTAATTTTAAAAAATAATTTGATTGTTTGTGTTCTGTTTTTAAGATTTGTTAGGCAAGACCAGATGAGTGTTCAAGGTCTTAAAACCACTGCTTCATTTTGTCTGTTTTCCCTCTGGTTGCTTCAGACAGAATCTAAAATCAATCTGTGTCACTCTATCTTGTCCAGAAACTGCTGCTGCTGCTGCTAAGTTGCTTCAGTCGTGTCCGACTCTGTGCAACCCCATAGATGGCAGCCTACCAGGCTCCCCCGTCCCTGGGATTCTCCAGTCAAGAACACTGGAGTGGGTTGCCATTTCCTTCTCCAATGCATGAAAGTGAAAAGTGAAAGTGAAGTCGCTCAGTCGTGTCCAACTCTTCGAGACCCCATGGATCGCAGCCTACCAGGCTCCTCCACTCATGGGATTTTCCAGGCAAGAGTACTGGACTGGGGTGCCATTGCCTTCTCCCTGTCCAGAAGCAGGAGTCCTTAATTGTGTTATCTTTTAAATCTCACAACTACTCGGTAAGTACTAAATCTGTTGTGGAATTTCGTTTATTGTATGGAAAGATAATTTGAAGGGCAGAGAAGTTACTCAATCAAGTTTGCATAGCTCCTAAGTGAGGTATGCATGATTCACACCTAGATCTGTGTGACACCAGGGTCTATGCTCAGTCATCATACTACTTGTCTTTCTAACATTGTGATACCATGGTATCTGTGGACTTGCCCATGACCAGCCCCAAACCATCTTCAGTGAGATCCATTTCTAGCCAGTCAAGCAGTCTTATTCATTGCGGTCCATTCAAGCAAATGAACCGTGCGGGAGGAGATGATGTGAATAAGTAGCCTCAGATCCCAGCAAGTAGATGGATATTGGAAAAGGAGCTCTAGGTAAGTGACAGCTAGTAGCCCCATCTGGCCATCTGCAGCAGAAAGCAGTCTTTAGGTCACAGGACAGCCTTTCAAACAGGCTTCCCATCTATGATTAAAAAAAAAAAAAAACAAAACAAAACAGTAAGATTAAAAGCAAGGCTGGAGAAAAGCTTGAATAAAGATCAGATTATTGTTTTCAAATATGCTTCAAAGAATTGTAATTGGGCACATGATAAAGGCAAGAGTCTATTCTCAAAACAAGTGTGCCATGGATTAGGGGGCACATAGAAGAGGAAAATCAAGTGCCAGATTTAGTGCCGGTCACCAGATCTTCAGCCAAAACAACAGGGAAATTGGCTCAATGCTAAGTTCTTTAAGATGGGGTTAGATAGCATAAGTATTCCTTGCTTTAGGTCAGGGTCTTAGAATCTGGGCAGACTTGGGCTAAGATGAAGAGAGGAAGAGAGACAGGAGACCAGCTGTAGAGAAGTAGAAATGAAGATGTGTTCATGTATGTATACACGTGTAGACTTAGAAGTGGGATAGTAAGCTCTATATAGAAGTGTTAGGCATTATGGCTCTATGTGTAATTATGGTTTGTTCATTCATTCATGGCTTATATCCCACGTTAGACTGTAAATCCTTAGATGGACCTTGACCATCTTCCTTGCTACTGTATCCAAGCACTTGGTGCAGTTCATGGCACATGATCATTATTGATAAATATTTATTGACTAAATGACTGGGACATTTGTCCCTACCTCATAATTAAAGATGGGTGCAAGAATTCTGGGTGGAAGAGTCATACAACTGTGACCACAGGATCCCCATTCTTCAGCGATAGGTTTCTATGGTAAATGTTCTGGTTCCACACCCCCCACCTTCTTGCTTGTACTCTCAGCCCCTCCTGGCCAGAATAGTGCATGAAGCGGCTGGTTGATACTCCTTGTGCCTTTCAGCACAGTCATGTGCTATTGGGCAAGAAACCTCCACTTTCCCAGAAGAAGCAGAATTGCAAAATGAATAAATAAGAAATACAGCCTGCATCTGTGTGTTTGTTCAATGATCTGGCTTTGTGCATTTCTTTGCCATGCTGATGGAAGTGAGCTAGGCTTTGGAGCCAAGTTCCCCTCTTTATCTGGATTGCCTGGGAGCCAGGCTGGTGGGACAATTAGCAAGCAGAACCACAGTATATATGAATGTCCCTTATTAAACATAGAGCCCAGGATCTCTAGACTTATGTTTTTCTGACATAAAAGCAACCTTAGTTCAGGCTAACCTGTGCCAGCAGGTAGCATGGCACTGCAGTAAAGCATTTTCCTTCACTGCCTCCTCAAGAGCTGGCCACAGAATCTGCCAAGGGGTGGGTCTTGGGCTCCTGGCAGAGCCTCCAACCACAGAACCCAGTTTCCCCTCCCCTTGTATTGCATCCCCTTCTTTGCTTTGAAGAGAAGAGCTTCACAACCAAAACCAAACAAACAAAAACCCACTCTTGTTTGTCTCCCCATAGACGCCTCTTGGAGGCAAGAAGCAGACTGGGCTTGTCCCTTTAGGGGAAGGCTTTGTGTGTCATGACCCTAACATCTGTGCTGGGTCCCGGTGGTCCCATAACTATGAGTCTCAGCCGCAGCTCCCAGACCCAGAAAGGCAGTTAAGGGAAGTCAAGCTGCATGTGTATTAGATCGTGTAAGGGTTCTTTTGAGAATTTTGCTCCTCTCTATCAGAGACTATGTCTCTGTGTTTCGTCTATGTTTCTTCTCTTTTTCTGTTGGATTGTCAACGTCCCGTGTCTCTTCGTCCTCCTCTCGGTGCTAGAATGCCTCTTCCACTGCTGCCACTGTACTTCAACATCTGGGCCCAGGAGCTCAACCCAACTCAGGTTTAAATTTTTGCCACTCGCTCTTTCCCTCCCTACTCTGAGCCGTTTAGGGCAGGTAAGTGTTTATCCCTTCCCCAAACACTCCGCATTCCTTGTAATATCTGACTTTCTTTCTTCATTCCACGGCTTCTGCCTGGAAATTCTTTCTGCATCTTATATAACTGTCATACTCCATCACACTTCTTAAGCATGAGCCCTTCTTAACACATTATCCCTTCCTGTTTTAGTACTTTACTATTTAGGTTTAATTTCTTAGAATTACACTCATTCTTACTAAAACAAGTGCTCCTCCAAGGTAGGGACTATGTTTCATTTATCTGTAGCTCGTGTTCCAAGTATGGGGCCTAACTGTTAGTAGGCAATTAATGAAAAAGTAAGTGATAGAAGGAAGCAAGGGAAGAAGGGGTCTGCGGTCGGCTGAGTGTCCGGTATTTTCCTCTACAGGCTCACTGCTCCTAGGATTCTGAACATACCCTTTCTCACCCAATGTATGTTGTTTAGTCGCTAAGTTATGTCCGACTCTTTACAACCCCATGGGCTGTAGCCTGCCACGTTCCTCTGTCCATGGGCTTTCCCAGGCAAGAATACCGGAGTGGGTTGCCATTTCCTTCTCCACACCAAATGTATAATTTTTTTTAATAAAAAGTTACCAGGTAGAGACAGTCTTATTTAAGCTTCAGTTTTTTGCATCCAATGAGAGTCTTATGTGTAGAATACAAAGCAGAGGCAAATATAGGGGGTTCTCCCCAGTGGAATGCCCCATCAGCTGCTGACAGTCCTCTCCCAGAAACCCCTTGCCCTCTTGCCCTTCAACCTTACACATGATCTGACTTAGGCTTCTACCAAAGTGAAATGCCCATTCCTGACAGATGTCGAGTGCAAGCACTCCACCTTTTAGATGGACAGAAACAATTTCCATAAGGGAAGACAGGCAGCTGCTGGCCTTCAAAAGGAGCAAACCACCCACTTGCTTGGATTATGCCGGGTCCACATGACTTACACTCACCAGGAATAATTCTTATTCTTGTTAACCATGAAGTGCCGTGGTGCTCTCACCTGCCCGTTCAGTTTTTGCATTTTTCATTACGTTATTCCAGTATGTGGGGAATTGTCCACACTTCTGACTCCATTCCAATGGAAAGACTAGGCTCTATTTTGTGGCTGTTCCTCTCCTGGCATTTTGACACTTAGCCCATCCCCAGGCTTAGTATTCATCTCAGATTGCCTGAGGCAGTCCCAATTTACACATGTTGTCCCAGCGTAATTATTAATAGCACCCCCTTTCATTCTCATAAGTGTCATGGTGTGGATGATGAATTATATGGTTACCCTACCCATCTCTGGTTTTCCCTACTTCTGTCTCTGAACTGACAGCTCACTCACTTGTCACACCCACCTTGTAATATGCTGAGATAGGACAATTCCCATCCTGACCTACTTCTGTCTGTTCCACAGCATTTGGGTTGCTGGGCAGAGAGTCAGTGAATGTGTTAGAATGAAATTCCAGCCTTCCATCCATGCCCCATAGACAAGTATGTTTATACTCAACACACACACACACACACACACACACTCACGCACTCAACAGTTGAAGCAATATTAGCATCCTTGTTTTTAACAAAGGGACCTCCATGTAGTAAAAAGAGAGGGAGGAAATTGTCTGGCAGCATTCTAATGATAGATGTCAAGCAGTGACATAGAAAAGAATTATAAAGGACCAAAAAGATAGGGCCCTACAGTGATCAAATCCTTTTCCTCCAACGGGATGCCATTTTTCTTTCAAATCCACACCATAAAGGGAAGAGATATTTTTTGCACAGACACTGGCACAAATAATGCTCACAAGGTCTTCCCAGCAGATGCTCATTACCTAAGCCAACCACCAAAGGGTTCTCACCTAAACGAAGCCCCGAGAGCTGCTTACCTCATGGAAAAAGGGAACATTTGCCTTTTAGCAGTGTTTCATCAGTGTGGCTTTCCATTCTGTTTCCTCTGAAACCTGCAGAAGCCCAGGCACATTTGATCTGTTAAACATTTTATGCTGAAAATACCCCTTATTTAAAATGACTTCATTATCCTGCCAGAATGGCTCCATAGAGCACTCCAGGGTTACCAGCTTATCTATGATTTCTATGGGTATTCATACTCACTCCCTAAACATTGCTGAAAAATCTAATTCTTCCAAGAAACCTTCCCTGATCAGGAAGGGTCAAGGTGAGGTGCCTTTTTTTCCTCTTAACAACCACTTCTAACCAACACAAGTATCAAAGTCAGCACGATAAATCGGGACATAGTTCTGACCCCAAACCCAACCAGTCTGAAAGAGAAAGCAACACCTAGCTCACTGCTCTTCTGTGAATGCCAGGGCTTCCCAGCCTGTGCTTTATCCCTGGGGTACTAGTGTTCCGAGGTCAGTCCTCAGCTCATCCGGTGGCCAGGCTGGGTCTTGGAGCAGCTGGAATTCACATGCAATTATCTCAGGGGTTGAGCAGCCTCAGTGTTTTTACTCCACTATACTATTAACATTTTCTACGTGTGCCATGGCATAAAATCATTAGGAAGTACCACCATGTATCAACACATAGCCCTAGGATCAAATATGAACCTTCGGGTGAATTCAGAGGAAAACATTTGTCATTAGTACTATGATTAACAAGTCAAAAATATTAATAATACTAACTGGTAGAGAAATGAATGAATAATATAAAAACACATCCATTCTAAACAGAGTAATGAATACCTTGAGTGTTGACACTAAAAATAAATCACATGCTGTCCACTGTGATATTAATCCTCATACAGACTCACTTTCATTGTTGGTCAGACTTGCACATTACCTTCTGAGCTCATACTCTCTCTTGACTCCAGGGAAGGTATCTATCGGACAGGCAAGTTGCATAGAGGAAAGAGGACTAATCTGGAAAGCACCCTGTCTCTGCCAACAATGAGGAAATTGTGGATAACTTTTCCAGCCTCTCTCGTTTTCTTATCCCTTCAATTAGGGAGTTGTTGGAGTCTTTCTACTGCCAAAATCTTCTTACCACTGCTATGACATTTGTGAACATCACTGTACACGAAACAAAAAGAAATGGCAAGTGTACCTGGCTTATTTAAATACCAAAAACCACTACCATTCTATTCAGACCTACTTCACTAAGCCAACCAATGCATGCTTAGTAGCTCAGTCATGTCTGACTCTGTGCGACCCCATGGACTGTAGCCCTCCAGGCTCCTCTGTCCGTGGGATTCCCCAGGCAGACAGCTGGAGATTAGCTAAGCCAGTTCCTTGCCATTTCCTTCTCCAGAGGAGAAGTCGACCAATAGAAGAGACATAATACAATGGTAGTAGAGACTCCCAGCTCTCACCCATAAATAACCACCCTATCCTTCTAGCTGCACAAGAGGGTTATATTTCCTTGGCCCATTACAGTTAGGCAGGTCATGTGACTGGTTCTGGCCAATGGACTGTGAGTGTAAGAGATGTGTTTCACTCCTAAGTCAGAATTTCAATGCCAGATAAGACTCTTCAGCATACTCTTCTGCTTCCAGAATTAGAGATAGTATAGCAACAATATCATGTTCCACTAGCTTGGGTCCCTGAATAAACTTGTGAAGCAGACTCCTCCACTGATTTTCATGAGAAGTAACACTTTGGCTTTGGGAGATTTGGGGGTTGTTCATAGCATTATCTAGCCTGTCTTGACCAATACATTAACTCCACCCAATTACCCACTACGTTAATTTTATGGTGGTGTTCTTGTTTGCTCTTTTGTTTTTTGAGAACAGGCCCCTGAGTAAAACAGAATGAAATGAAAGCTAGTCATGCCTTTCATTATGTATTAGTTCTGGCCATGATGCTTTGTGCAGTTACTGTAGAGTACCCCTCACAACATGAGTTGATGATTCGGATAACAATAGGAAACTCACTATTCAAGCTAAGATTACCAAAAGGAAATATATGAAAGAATCGAGAAAAGCAACCATATTTTTCATTACTGCAAATGCTCATCTTTGGTCCCTATCACTCCATGTCATACTCTTGACCTCTTCCTTAGTGAAGACCTGGAATGGCCCTGATACATTTGTCTTTTGCTTCCCTGAACTTCTATTATGATGTGAAATTCTAATGCCAAAGCCCCCATCAGCACCTCTGCTCAGTGGTTCGAAGTGGGTTGAATTGTAGCCGGCGGCAGGGGGTGATAAATGTAGCGTGAGCTGCCTTTCCCCCAGCAAACTGCAAATTGCCTGAGCAGTACAGCCCACAAAAGGTTCCCGTGGAGTGAATTTATCTTGCATTGTCGAGTGGAAAGGGAAAGAGGAGAGACCAGGCATTCTATTTTTGCAAAGTCACATTCGATCTTATTCAACGTGCAGTCCACACATCTTTTAAAGGGGGGCTCCAATGGAAAAGAGTACCTAGGAATGTAGAACAGATAAAGGGATTTATTTTTAACTCTGTTGGAGTTCACAACTGTGTGAGCATTTCAATTTCAAGTCACTTGCTCCTGAATAATAATAATGTGTTCTGCTGGAGTGAACATCGTATCACCCAATATTTCCAGATGGAGAAGACCAGCCATGGACCAGAGGACGCACCATCAAAGGGAAAGCTCTTTTTCCGTGATAACACGTGTTCATTGAGGAGGGGAAGCTATGCTTCTATCAGTGACCCAAGTTCTCCTCTAGCCTCGCTTCTAAGTTGGTATCCCTTCCAGAGAAAGTCCCATGAACACTTCATGGGTTTGTCAAAGCGGCTGCCATTTTGGAATTCTCCCAAGTGTTGAAAAGTAACAAGAACCTTCATATCTGACAAGCTTCATTATAGCAGGCTTTGGAATGAGGTCTTTGGGGCAAGTCTTTCAGATATAGATCTTTCCTTGTCTCCTTGAATAACTGATAATAATAATAAATTTTTGTTTGTCTTGCAAAAGCAAGAGTAGTCATAGGACTTCAGAACATTATTGTAGCCACAGGTCAGAAGATATTCTGTGACATGACTCTCTCACTTTTGTCCTATGTTTTCAATTAAATCTGGGAAGGGAGGAGTTATTTAGTTTTCCTCACTATCTAGAACGCATCCTCTTCTCAAACAGGCAGGCCTGAATCCTTTTTCTCATTTTTCCAGATCCACTTGCTCCATGAGGACTCCCCTGACAACTTCTGCCTGCAAAGATTTTTCTTCTGCCAAAGAAAGTCTGAGTATTTCTGGTCTGAACCAGAAATACTGGTTTGGTCTGAACCAGTATACAAAAATATAGAGTTTGGTCTGAATCAAACTCTCTTAGCCTTTGCTATAAACACGTGCTATCCTCCTGGTATTCTTCACAGCATTTTATACATAGTAAGTGATCAAAACCAAAATTCTCTCAGCTAAAACAGTAGTCAATCTCTGGATGGTTAAGAGCTTGGGCCCCGGAATCACAAAGCTGGGTTCAACCCCAACACGCTTAGTCACTAACCTGGGCACATTTAGTGATCCCCTCCATGTTTGTATTTCTTCATTGTAAGGTAGAAACCATGATTATAATATCTACCTCCATAGGGTCAGGCTCAGTGGCAAAGAATCCTACTGCCAGTGCAGGAGACATGTGTTCGAGCTGAGTCAGGAAGATAACTTAGAGAAAGAAATGGCAACCCACTCCAGTATTCTTGCCTGAGAAATCCCATGGACAGAGGAGCCTGGCCTGCTACAGACCTTGGAGTTGCAAAGAGTCAGACACAACTTAGTGACTAAACAACAGCAACAGTGGGTCATTGAGAGGATTAAGTGAGGAAGTGCATTTAAAGGATTTAGCCCAGTGTTCACCAACTTCCGTAACTCTTAGTGTTAACTGCTGTTATTATCATTTATAATGCATTGGCACTCCCTTTGCTGAGCTGTGTCCTCCCACCCACAGCCCTTTTAACTGGACATTTCTATGGCACAGCAGTAATTTCACTCTAGGATTTCTTGTATCTAGTATTGGATTATGGAAAATAAAGGCAGACGTTTTCTGTTACCATGTTCTGGCACATTCGGTTAGAGGAACATCTCTGGGAAATGTTAGTAAAATGATGACATAATGAAATTCCCCAAGACAAAGTAGTGAGACAAATACCTCATCAGAACAGAAGTGATCGAGAACTCCTGAGCAGGGCTACTGGTTTCTAGCTGTTGCCCCAATGAACTAAAAAATCCATTACATAGATTATAAGGTCCACGCCTATAGACTCCAGATATGTGTGAAAGAGCTGAGACAACTCGTCGGCCCAGTGAGCTACTCACAGGCGGAAGCCTTCAGGGGGATCCTGGGGCAGGCCCTGGACAGATGCTTTTCCTCTTTGTTTGGGCTAAAACAGACTAGAGTTGAACAATTCCAGGGTTAATCCGAGGATAAGTTCAGTGAGCTTTCGTACCCCAGTTCTCCATTCCAAGGACTGAACCAACCTCAGAGTGTGTAGAACCAGAGTATATACTGTGGGAAAAGTCCATGTATAAGTGGACTTGCACAGTCCAACCTGAGTTGTTCAAGGGCTGCCTGTAAACTTCTCACAATTCACTGTGGCATTCTGGGGAGACATGGGCGAAAATCCACCACTCCATGGCGCTGGGTTCCTACCTACTACTGTATTTATAGCTGTGTCCATATATCAACAGATGCCAACATTTCCCCCTGGTTACTGTAGTCTGGGAAGAAAACCCTTTTCATACATCATGGGTTTAGAAAATAATAATCCCCAAAATTCTGTTTGTTTATTTTTTGAACTTCAAGTCCTAGGTCATTTCATGAAGGCCATCCAAAGTCTAAGCAGGGTGTTGTGCTGTCCAAACTCAATAAGGAGGAAGTCTGTTTATCAGTTACCCAGAACCAGCTAAAACTCTGGCTTTAAAGACCAATTTGTCTGGCAGGGCTGTCTTCACTCTCAAGCACAAGAGATTGTTTTTATTCTGGCCTTTCAGGCCATGAAACCTGACTTGCCATCCCAGAAGACCACTTCTGACTACCTGCCCCAACACCAGCCAGTCTCACCTGCAGGGCCTGCCTCAAGGGAGGTTCCCTCTTAGGCCATGTGATCATTTTTAATTAAAGATTTCTAAAGCAATAAACAGTAACTCTAAGATCTTTACAGAAAAAGAAGGTTGAACAACAACACAGTATACAGCCCTTTGGGTATTTTGAAAATCATGCTGAGATAACAGATCATTTGCAACTTTTCAAAATGATATTTCAACCACCTTTATAATTAACAAGGTTAAAAACTAAGAAATGAAGAGTAAAATTCCAACTGAGTTAAAATGTGAGGCTGTTTCATTATTTTAGTGGTGTTTGAATTCACTGATTTCCAAATGCCTAAGATGCTTTACTAAATCAAATCCCTTTTGTTTTTAAGTTATGAATCATTGCTTTTTCTACATATAAAAAAAGTTCTGTTTGCCAATTTGCAGATGGACTAGCCCGTCTATAATGGTCCTTGCTCTATACAAAAAAGACTCCTGTGGCTCAGTCATGCCTTCCATTGTTTTTCTGGTGGCTGAGATGGAATGATTGGGAGACAGACCCTCACCTCTCGGGAACTTCCTTTTAGAGAGTAATAGACAGTGAAGCCATAGACTTATGCCTTCCCTGAGGAGGCAGACTAGAACATACCAGACTAGAACCAAGTCCACAACCATAATGATGAGTGATATCTCTAAGCAGCAGAGCTAACCACTGGCAGGGATGAACAAAACTAGACCTAGATGGGGTATGACTTCATGGCAAGTGTGTTTGCGGGACCCACCAGTGCATAACAAGTGTGTTTGTGGGACCCACCAATATGTAACAAGAACTGTTATTTCTCAGCAAGGCTTTTCCATGAGCAGTTGCAGCATGTAGCCATGCTTAAATGTTAGACATATTAGGGCACCTGGATTTAATGCTGTAGAAATGGACATAGAACATAAAACCATATAAAATATTATTCATCAACGACACAAAAGACAAATCACAAAAAAAGGAAAGAAAAATCTGAACAGCTGGTAAATATAGGAAGTCATACTTGACCTCCTTATTGATGAAACAATGCAAAATGAAGCAAAAAAGCTACTTTATGTCTATTATATTATAAATATTTGAAAATAACAATAATTATTAAAGCACCTACTATGTGTTAGGCCCCATTCTGATCAAAACTCGTAATCCTCACAATACCTTATGAATCAGATGCTAGTTTCAGTACATTTTACAGTTGAGAAAACTGAGGAAAACAGATTTTACATTTCTTAACCATAGCTAGGGCTTCCCTGGTGGCTCAGATGGGAAAGAATCTGCCTGCAATACAGGAGGTCAACGTATCATCTCTGGGTCAAGAAAATTCCCTGGAGAAAGGAATGGCAACTCACTCTAGTATTCTTCCCTGGAAAATCCCATGGAGAGAGGAGCCTGGAGGGCTACAGCCCATGGGGTTGCAAAGAGTCATACATGACTGAGCAATTAACACTAACAACCATAGCTGACATAGCAAGGAAGTGTTGGAGCCAGGACTGAATACCAAACACTGGCAAGGATGTGGGGAAACGGGATATTTACATACTGCTAATAAGGAGAGCAGCCCTGGGATTTCTTTGGAAGGAATGATGCTAAAGCTGAAACTCCAGTACTTTGGCCACCTCATGCAAAGAGTTGACTCATTGGAAAAGACTCTGATGCTGGGAGGGATTGGGGGCAAGAGGAGAAGGGGACGACAGAGGATGAGATGGCTGGATGGCATCACTGACTCGATGGACATGAGTCTGAGTGAACTCCGGGAGTTGGTGATGGCCAGGGAGGCCTGTTGTGCTGCGATTCATGGGGTCGCAAAGAGTCGGACACGACTGAGGGACTGATCTGATCTGATCTGATCTGAATGGAAATGAAGTTGGTGCAGACATTCTAGAACGTAATCTAGAAATGCATAGTAGAGTTAAGGATGCTTCACCCTATCACCTAGCAATTCCACTCCTAGATGTGTACCCCACAGAGACCTTCACACAGGTCCACCATGAGATACAGACATATTAGACATTCATTGCAGCTCTGTTTGTGGGTATTCATAGCTAAGGAAATGGATACATGTAATATACTTAATATAAGTGCATAACAGAATGGTACATCTTGGTCAGAAGTAATGAGCAGGATAGATTTCAAAATATGATTTTAAGCAAACAAAAGTAAGATTTATAGCACAAAACTGTTTATGTAATCTTTTTAGTATAATCAAACAACACACTTTTAAGGCTGTTGCTTGTAAATAAGCAAATGAAATTGGGTCACAATGCCAGGCAAAATTATTACCTCCAGGAAAATTTTACCCCCTAATTTCCAGATCTTCGAATATGTTAATTTACATGGCAAAAGGGACTTTACAGGTAGAAGTAGTTAGTAAGCATTTAACCTTAAAATAAGGAGATTATCCTGCATGGTTAGGGTGGGTCAATGACCCCAAAGAGCAGAAGAGAAAACGGAAGAGGAAGTTGGAGAGATTCCAATGGAAAAATTCTAAGTACAAGGAGGATTCAACACACCACTGCTAGCTCTGAAGACCAAGGAGACTATGAGCCAAGGAGTACAGATGGTTTCTAGATGCAGAGAATGACCCCATCAACAGCCAGCAAAGAACTCTATGCACTCAACACCCGAATGAGCTAAGAAACAGATCCCCCCTCACCTTGGAGCCCCCAGATAAGAACCAAGACCAAGCAATACCTTGATTTCAACCACATGAAACCCTGAACAGAGAACCCAGCTGAGACTGCTGGATTTTGACCTACAGAAACTGAGATAAGAAGTTTGTGTTTACTTAAAGCGACCAAAAGGGAAAGGTGAAGGGGGAGGGGAATAAATTAAGAGTTTGGTATCAGCATATATGCCCTATATATATAAAATAGAAAATCAACGAGCACCTGCTGTATAGCATAGGGAACTCTATATGGAAAAAGAATCTGAAAAAGAAGGCGGAGAAGTATATGTATAACTGAAACACTGTGCTCTACGCCTGAAACTGACACAGCATTACAAACCAACTATATGCCAACACAAATTGTTTTTAATTTAAGAATAAATAAAATAAGCTTGTCTTATTTAAAACCCTATGCTTGCGTAACTTGTTAAGGCAGCAATAGAAAACTAATTCACTGAGAATATATATGAAACCCACAAGAGCTGGAGCCTGTAGAATGAAGGATAGAGACATAAAGAGGGGGGACAGAGCAGCAACAATCAAAAATCAAATGATAGAGGCTTCTTTGTGGACTGATTTTAATACTGTGCTGTGCACTGAGGATGCTGTTGGACACAATTCTGTGAACCTGAGGTCAAAAATCCCTCTGCAGAAGAAACACTTGGTAACTCTTTGTTCAGAACATTTCAAGCATAGTCTCTGTTCTAGGCGAGCCGTAATTCTGCATGGAAGAGGCAAGCTGCACAACACTGTCTGGACAGGCCTGACCTTCTCAATCTTTAGGATATAGGGGTTTGCTTCTATCAGAAGTGGTCTTACCCAACCATGTTGGGGGAAAGCCAAGGAGGCAGATCTGAGGTCTCAGGCCCATGGAGAGTTTTCCTCACTGACCTCTGCCCATCTTCTCTGGTTCTCCAGTTTCATTCTGGCTCCTTCTTTCTGCACTTTGAATTTCACATCAGCCTACCTCATTAATTCTACTACCAACTTCGTTTCTTTTTCTAGCATTACCCTCAACCATGTGCGATGTGAGAAACCCCTTTCTTGGACTTACAAATAGGCAGCCTATCTCTGCGTACAAATAAATGTGGATAATTAGACTGGGTTTTGAGTAACTTAGAGTCAAGGCCTCTGTGTGTCATGGCTTATAAAATTTAATCTGCCAGAAGCTTCTAGCAAGATATCAATTACTGTCCCTACAGTGAGAAAAGGACCTGATGTTTCTTGAACCACAGCTTTGCACACGAGCATATGAGCACACGCACACAAATATATATGCCCAGACCCACCATGGCTATCCAAAAGCCCAAGGGAGGAGAGAATTCTGTTTCGGGTTTCCAGACTTCCCAGGGGAAATCTCCTTCCCTGTCACTCGTAAGATCACTTTCCTCTGTCAGTTCCAGGAAAATACTACAAGCACTGAGCTTTCAGTTGATTCGTGCCCCGATCCCAGGTGGAGAAAAGCTACCCCGCGCACCCGTCTGATCACATTCGTGACAGTAATTACCCAGGAATCAGACATCGAGTCATTACCAGTGAAAGAATTATTACTGGAAACAGTTAGTGTCCAATAATGAAGTTAATGGGAGGTAATATGACAGTCATTAGACTGACACGGCTCTCTTCATTGTTGAAGAAAGAGGAACAGCCATCAGAGGCTGGCAGTGGACAGGCGGGATTAATCCTGGTCAGGCAGTGTTTCCGACACATCGCCGAGACTCCGTTCTTGTGGTCTCAGGAATGGGCCGAGTTATGATTAGAGGGGTTGTATTTCTTGCTGGAAGTCAGCAAGGGTTGTTCAGAGGAGAGCTCCCCACACTTCAACAATACTGACAGTTTTGCAATTCTCTGACCACAGGATGACCTTACACAAGGCTCTATTTTTGCCCAAGCTGTTCCCTCTGCCCACATTTCTTTCATCTATAAAATTCCTATACTTCCTTTTATGCCTAACTCAAATATTACTTCCAGAGAACCTTCGCTATAAATCTTCCAGGAGGGCCTAGCCTCCCCCACCTTGATGTGCCCCAGTGCCTTACTGGGGTCCGTCGGCCTCCCAGCATAGCATTCTACTGATGTGTTGACACGTCTCTGTTTCCTGTCACGCTGAGAATGCCTCAGAGGCGAGAGCTGTGTGTTCCACGTCATCAGCACCCAGAAGAGAACCTCTTGGTTCACCAACATCTGATGAAAGAAGAAAGGGAGGAAGATGGGAGAATGGAATGAAGGGAGGAAAGAAAGGAAGGAGGGAGGGAGGGCTGGTAGAAGAAGACGGGAGAGAGGAAAGAAGCAGCTTTCTAATTCACACTCTGAGATGTAACCGGCAACAAACCATATAATCTACCTAGTCCTAAATGTCTTCATAGACGAGATGCGGGGATCTTCCTTACTGCTTCTGACTTCGTGGGCTTGGAGGTAGATCAAGGAGATAAAGTGGATATAAGACAGCACTTTGGGCTAAGATGAAAGCATTATAAGTACAAAGGATTTTTATCTCCATGTTGCCCTGGATAGACAGCACATCTTTTTGGTCTCGGATAAAAATATCCTTCGGTGTGATTCCACACCTCCCTGTGTGCAGCTGTGTACACGCATTGATGGTGCTGAGAACAAACAAATCCAGTTTGACTCAGCAGAAAGAGCCAGAGCTGTGTGAGTAACCGATGATACTCTGGTGCCTGCAGAGTTTTCTTTCCCTTTGGCTTCATTCACTGTGGTTGGCACAAAGTGAATATCTTTAAGGAAAAACTTAAAATTAATGGTTAAAAAAACACTTTTGATAAGACAGAGAAGAAGAGAAAAATAATGAAGGGTAGTCATTCTTCCCCTTCACTAGTGCTGCTCTTGGAGGGACATGCACCTCCACTACCACCACGAAGTAAAGCCTCACTTTCCGGACCGTCCACTGTGCCCTGGGAATTGAGGCCAAAGAGTTTCCCTGGAAGGAGCCTGGAGGAAGGAGCCTCCAATGAGGGGGCCTGAGTGGAGGAATCAGGGATGGAGAGCTTCCTGTCCTCTGGACCCCACCTCTTCCCCTCTTCTAACTGCCAGGCCAGAGAGAGGATGAAAAGAGATACACACTGAACTGGCAGAGCTAAGAATGCACCACACCATGGAATTTGAAAAGGAGAGCCTAAGGTCCTTCTTGAACATCAGCAGAGCTTACATATTAGAGCCTTTGGGGGAAAAAAAATAGGATCAATAGGATGTGTGTGTGTGCATGTATGCACACATGCATATATATACACACATATATACATATATATAAGAGCGACTTTAAGGAACTGGCTTCCATAACTATGGAGACTGAGACACCCCAGTATCTCCCATTGGCGAGCTGAATACCTAGAATAGCGGGTGTAGGATGACAGTGTAATTCCAGTCTAGGTCTGAAGTCCTGAGAACCAGGAGAACTCACGGTATAAACTCCAATTCAAAACCCAGCTGGCTCAAGACCCAGGAAGAGCCAGTGTTTCAGTTTGAGTCTGAAAGCTAAAAAGACCAATGTCCCAGCTCCTCGTCAGGAGAAATTCCCTCCTATTCAGTCTTCTTATTCTATGCAGGAGTTCAGCTGAGAGGAGGAAGCCCACCCAACCTTAGGGAAGGCAAACTGCGTTATTAAGTATACCAACTCAAATGAAATTTCATCCATAAACACCCTCACAGACATGCACAATAAATACCAAATGTCTGCACAGCCCATGGTCCAATCAACTTGATGAACAAAATTAACATCGCAGGCTACAGCTCTCTCCTTCTAGCCCCCCTACTAATGGGGTATATCATGGGTGGGCATCCCAAGACCCGGAGGTGTAGAACTCTCCTAGCTACAGTGCTCATAGCATCTCCTCTAGAACGTCACTAAGGGTGCAAGCCTACCCCTCAGTAAACCCTTGTTGATGCCGCAGTGCTATATGGATTCTCTCTTCAATGGGTATGCCCTTTGAAAGTAGGGGCCGTGTCTCTTTCATCTTTCTATTGTCCCATTTCTCTTTATGTCTTTCAGAGCACCCAGAAAGAGGCTGACACACAAGAGGCGCTGTTTTTAAACCTAACGTTCATTCTCCTTTTCATGACCCCAGCACTACAACCAAGCTACCCCTAGCTGTTTCTCAGGCACTTCTCTTACTTTTATGTCTTGCTTTTCCCCTAGTTCTTCCCTGGGCCTTGAATGTCCTCCTCAGTTCTTTTCTTTCAAAAACCAGCCAAAATGCCACCTGCTGATTATGTGCGTATGTGTGTGTGTGTGTGCACGCTCAGTTGCTCAGTCGTGTCCAACTCTGCGACTCCCTGGACTGGAGCCCACCAGGTTCCTCAGCCCATGACATTTCCAGGCAAGAATACCAAAGCAGTTTGCCATTTTCTAGTCCAGCGGATCTTCCCGACCCAGGGATTGAAACCCTGTCGCCTTCATTTCCTGAGTTTGCAGGCAGATTCTTTACCACTGAGCCACCTGGAAAGCCCACCTGGTAGCTATAATGATGTCTATTTAAGTTCATCCTGTGAGCCACCAGCCCAATGGTAGTGATAGTTAATTTTAGGTGTCAGCTTGACTGAGCAAAGGGATGCCTGGATAGTGGGTAAAACATTATCTCTGGGTGTGACCCTGAAGGTGTTTTCAGACGAGATTAGCATTTGAATCAGTAGACTGAATGAAAATCGATCTCACCAGTGTGGGTGAGCATCATTCGATTTGTCGAGGACACAATAGAACAAAAAAGCAGAGAAACGATGAATACTCTCTGCTTGGGTCGGAACAGCCATCTTTTCCTGCCACTGGACATCGGAGCTCCTGGTTCTCTGGGCCTTTACACTCAGACTGAGACTTCCACCGTGGACCCTCCTGCTCAGGCCTTCAGTCTTCGACTGGAACGACACCCCTGGCTCTTTTGGGCCTCCAGCTTGCAGACAGCAGACGGTGGAACTTCTGAGCTTCCCTGATCATGTGATCCAGCCCCTCACACTACCTCTTGCTACATAGCTGTCTATGTACATCCTCTTGGTTCTGTTTCTTGAGCACCCTGATTAACACAGTGGTACAATAGGACGCCATCAAACTGTAGTGGCAGCCTCACTATTGAGGATTAGTGGTGCCCTGGATGGGATTTAGTTTCTCACACTGGGCTGTGTGAGCTAGATTGCAATCCTGAAGACTTTGTATTCCTCTCTGCCTGATTAGTCTATTAGTCTTAGGTATACAAATGTTGGAGAAGACTCTTGAGAGTCCCTTGGACTTCAAGGAGATCCAACCAATCCATCCTAAAGGAAATCAGTCTTGAGTATTCATTGGAAGGACTGATGTTGAAGCTGAAGCTCCAATACTTTGGCCACCTGATATGAAGAACCGACTCATTTGAAAAGACCCTGATGCTGGGAAAGATTGAAGGCAGGAGGAGAAGGGGACGACAGAGGATGAGATGGTTGGATGGCATCACTGACTCAATGGACATGAGTTTGAGTAAACTCTGGGAGTTGATGATGAATAGGGAGGCCTGGCGTGCTGCGGTCCATGGGGTCGTAAAGAGTTGAACATGACTGAGCAACTGAACTGAACTGATACAAATGTCCTTCTATTCTCCCTGGGTTCCAAGTATACAAATACGCCAGGACCTAGAGCCTCCCCTTGAACGCCAGCTTCAACCAATCTGTGTGGATATAGACCAGGTAAGACCAGGGGGCAGAGCGGGAAGCAGAAACCTATTCCCTTGACACCAACATAAAGCCTCTAAAAGAAGAAAACAAAAGCAAATACACCCTGTTTCTCATCTATTTCAGCTCTAGACAGGGGATTCTTAAATTATATCACTGTAAGCTTCACAAGACTGATTAGGTCAAGGCCAGCGATGGGCCCTGCATCTTCAAATTTCACAGGGCTAAGACAGTTCTACAAAGTAGTGGCATGGACCTGGTCCAGCCCTGGCAATAGACAGTCTTTAAGTGCATGGGTGAATAGATGATGATGTTAACTTTCCAGAGGCCTAGAGATTCTAGGGCATAGGTGTATGAGCTATGGCAGTGGAAGTGCCTAGTTTTGGAACAGTGTTAATGGCCCTAATGTGAATAGTATCTTGTTCAGTCCTCATCTCTGCAAAATTGCAGAAGATAACCTTAAGTAACTGCCTTTCATACCAAACCATTTACCAACACGACTTTATTAGCAGCCACAGATGTGATTCTAGGCAATAGCTTCCTCCTTGAGGGTGACTGGTACTTGTGACCCCAGGTCTGACTATGCTGCCTGCTCAGGCCGTTGAATAGGAAATTGGAACTGGCCTGAGACAGCTCGTTGGCAATGACTCGAGTATTAATTGTAAATAATTTGGAAAATGTCTTGGTGACTGTGCATGCATTGAGTGGAACCAATTAAACTGGGGAAGCCAGGCGCTTAAGAAGCCAGGCTACTGCTTTGCAGAGGGCTCAATTGAGAAAGGACCTGGGATCTGCACAGCCAGTACCTGCATGAGCAAGCAGCCTTTCCCTGAGGCTGCCTGGAGCTGAGCTAGTAACAGAGGCTGAGAGAAGAAGAAAGCCCCCATCATTTTTGCAAAATTAAGCACAGTTCTAAGAGTATTAAGGCTATTGCTAACTACTATCTGACATTAATATACAGAGGCTGATAATGGGAAAGGGTTGATGATCTCTTGGACTAAATCAGCACATATTTAAGCAAGACACTTAAAGTAAAGGCAATTAGCAAATCAGGTCAAAAGCAGAGGTCTCCAGTCTAAGCCATGCTGGAATTTGTCAGCCTAGTTTAGGATCTACTAGGTTCCCTAGTGGAGAAAGCAGGTGTTGAATAGGTAAACTCCCCTGCAATGCTATTACCAATGTAGTAATCTTACTACATTTACTCTTGACTTCCCCACATCTCCAAACCTCTAGGAGACTATGTTTTAACTGAATTCCTACTTCCTATACATTTTATGGCATATTTTTGGTATACATAAACTTGCATCATGTTTTGACACTTGTTTTATCTCTGTAGCTCATATGTCTTCGTTTTTTTTTTTTTCTAGTTGTCTTTCTAGTTTTTGTTTCCCATAATAAGGATCTGCAGACATTTTCTCAAACAGGCCAGTTAGTAAATATTTTAGACTTGGCAGATCATATGATTTCTGTGGCAGCTACTCAGCTCTGCCATCGTAGCATAAAAGCAGCCATAGACAATACATCAACAAAATAAACATGGCCTGGTTTCAGTTAATCTTTATTTATAAAAAGAGGTGGGTGCAGACTTGGCTTGTAGGCGGTAGTATGCCAATCTCTGTCCTGTGGGAACTGAATGAGAAAGAAGATTCCCCTGACGGTTAAGCCTGTACGACCGCTGTGGACTTTCACATGAAGGAACATGTCCCCTGCCACGATGAGAATTCAAGCAGAGATAGACAGCCACTCGAACTCTAACCATAAAGACAAAGCTGGCCCCGAGCAGTTCTGTTACAACTGAAGTCCGCTCAAATCACTTCCATGCTCAGAACCGCGACTCACTTAGAGGAAAAGATAAGAAGGGTCAACAGCATCTATACCATCCCATCAACTCTCTGATGTCATTTCCTCTGCTCTCCCCACTTATTCTTCCAGCCACTGGCCTCTGATTCTTCCAGGAAGCAGGAAGGCTTCTGCTTAGGATCTTCACACTTGTAGCCCCCTCTTCCTGGAATGTTCTTTATCCAAAAATTTACATAGCTCACTTGCTCACTTCCTTCAGATCTTTACTCACAGGCAACCTCTCAGTAAAGTCTCCACTGGCATGTTGCCTGGCATCTCATACCTCCTCTTCTGCTTAGCGCTTACCACTCCCAAGCATTACATATGCAAGCACTAACTTGGTATCTATTGCTGTGTCCTGCACACTCTAAAACACAGGCTTCTCAAGGGCAGTTAGCTTTGCTTACTGGGTGAGCAAATGCATCCCCATGGCCCAGAACACTGTTCAGAATATAATCAATAAATATTTGTTAAATGAATGCATCCTGGCTCATAACCCTAAGAAGTTTCTCAATAAATGGAGGCATTCTCAATTAAATGGGGTTTCTCTTTTGTCCGAGTATACATCTCTTTACTCACTTTCCACCACCCTCAGCCTCTACCTGCCTGGGAAAGATTAAAAATTGCTATAGAATGAATGTAAAGGAAAAACACTGAGGCAATATAAACTTTGAAAGGCAAAATGTAGATTGCTGGGGCTCTACAAGAGCTGGCAAGCCAGGTCATTGTCTTGAGGAAGGAGGGTCCATGGCATCTCTGTTTCCCCCCAGTACACCAGAGGGTCTCAATCAGTAGAGGTGTTTTCCCTAGATGTGGGGGCCTGTTCTGGGAAGGAGAAGCAATGGCAGGTGAGGAGGAAGAAAATCCAAGACCCCTCCCCGGGGGCCTCCTGGGGACGGTGGAAAGGGAGCGGGTGGGGCACGGAGAACCACACCGACACCTCACAACCACTCTCTGAAGAGCCATTCATCCTGATACTTTTGGGGACTCTTGGAAGAATCTCACTAATAGGCAGCCTCCCATCAATCTGGGCCTTTTTGTTGTCTTTCGTCATGTTCAACTCTTTGTGACCCTATAGACTGAAGCCCTCCAGGCTCCTCTGTCCATGGGATTTCCCAAGCAAGAATGCTGGACTGGGTTGCTATTTCCTTCTCCAAGGGATCTTCTAGACCCATAGATCGAACCGACATCTCCTGCATTAGCATGCATATTCTTTATCACTGAGCCACCACAGAAGTCCAGCTCGGGCCTGAGCAGAGAGAATTCCTGGAGTATGGTCAGGCAGAGGGCAGCCTTGATGATTAGGTCGACAGAACCGGCATATGTTCCTGGGTGGTATGGTTGCTGAGTTGAGAGTCACTGGGTCCACCAGGGTATTACAACATGACCCCACAGTGGGCCTTGGCAGTGAACCTTCTGTCCAGCAGGCCAGCTAGAGACACAGCACGGAGCTCAGCGGCACCACGCCGGTGGGAGCTCTGTTCGAAGTGGCAGCTAGGCCACGACAAATGACTCCCCGGGGCATCAGCACCCACTTCAGCATCGGAAGCAGATGAGGGATGCTAACCCGGTGACTCGGCAGACAGAGGGGCTGGCAGCCAGCACCGGCAGGAGGAGCTCGAAGGAGGGCGGGGGAACCATTCCTCCCTGCTGTGGACTTCGGTTAGATCCTGTCCGTCTTGTTTCTGCTTCTTGAGCACATGGGAAAAAATAGCATTCACTAGCCTCCCTTGCAGTTAGGCTGAAACACTGTTGACGAGGTTCTGGTAAATGGAATGCGCATGGTATCAATGTCTACCATGCAGAATCCCTTTATATATTCTCTTCCCCAGAAAAGCACTGCAGTCATTGAGAAATTGAGAGAGAGATTGACAGAGAGAGAGAGAGAGATGTCTTGAAGATAAAAATAGATGAAAGGAGCCTGGATTCTTAGGTCATCACTTAGAAAAAAGCCACACTCCCTACATGGCACCATGACATGAAAGAGAAGTAACCCTTTTTTCATGTTATGCCACTGAGATTTTAGAGGGATGTTTGTTATAGAAGTTAGCATTATTTATTCTGACTAATACATATACCCAATGCTAAACCACCCACCCCTTCCTGTATGGCCAAAGGCCAAAGAAAGAGATTCTATGAGATATCACACATTTTTTTTTCCCCTTAGAGAGAGATAGAACATTACCTCAAGACATTATTTAACTTTTTAACTTTTAAAATTGACTAAGGTTATATTAGACTGGACATTGCATTAATTTATTCTCCTACTAAGTGGACGCTCAAGAGAAAGACCAAGTTAATTACGGACAAAAGTAAAATTTCAGACTTTATTCTTTTGCACATTTGCATTAGGCTGGAAGTTAAATTTGCGATCCCATTACGAACAATTTGGGAGAACGGTTTGAACAATAATTCTAAGATTCTAATTCTAGCTTCTGCAATTCCAGTAAGTGAAAGTAAGACTTGGGGACGAGGAGCTCAGAGGAAGAAGTGCATAAAGGCTTCACAACGAGGGCTTGCAGTTCAGTCAACACATGTCTTGACTTTTTCTCAGCCTCCTGTGAACCTGTGACCTTGAGAAAGTCACTAATGAATTTGAGCCCCATTTTCCTCACCTTAAATGGAGGGATACTACCTTTGCTGCAATGACTAGGTCCCGTAGAGCCTACAGATCACTTAGTCCAGTGCCTGACACTGCATACTTGCTGTGTGATGATTAGCAGCTGAAACAATCAGTAAAATCAACACAGAGGGAAGTCTGAGAGAACACATCAAGGGTGGAGTTGAAAGGAAATGTCTATAAGGTCATCTCTACCTCTTGAAAGGATGTTGTATTTTTCAACACTTGAGAAGAAAATTCTCTCCTCTCTAGTCTACCTGCCTTTTTCTGTCTCTGTCTCTCTGTCTCTATCTTCCTTTCTCTCACACAGAAATACACACTTGCTCCCCTTATAACAATTTTATTTGGATTCAAATGTGCAATTGAAATATTCTGCACAATAACTGGCCCCAAGTTGGAATGCCACAAAGTCGCAATTCGACATGCTGCCTCTTTCCAAATAGCCATTTGGGACAGTTCGCAATACCCCAGGGGGATTCCTTCTTTAATAGAAAACAGGTCTATTTCCCCCAAGGGGGAATGTGACCCCACCTTACCCCTGAAGAGACTGCTATCACTAAAGACTTATATGCAGAGCCTGGATGACCACTCATGCAGGATGTTGGGAGAGGGAAAATCATACATTTTTCCTGACTGCCTTTGATCTGCCCAGCTGTGAGAATGACCTCTTGCTTCCTGCAGACCCAGCACTACTAGTCTCTGAAACAGAGAGCCACTCTGGAATTCTGTAGGCGCCCACTCCTTATGTAAATGGTGTCTGCTGTGTCTGTGTAGACTTTGCTGCCGAGGATCCCCTGGGCACTGGGCTGTAGCCTTCAGACTGCCCCTACTAAGTGCAGACACCACCAAAGTGCCCTTGTCACTGTTTCTTTATGTCATTTCCAACTCCCCCTCGAAGCTCAGTTCTTAGCCCAGCTTCCCAAATATTCTAACCCCTTAGTTTAGCAGTTTCCCTAGAGATAGACTTAACTTTTCACCCCCAATAGGAACTTGGATAGATCTTGAAAACAATGTAAATATCTCAAATACAAAAAAATATTGCCTTAGGCCATTGTACCACTGCATGTCCCCATGTTTGGAGTTGAATCCAGCCTAGATCCACCCAGCGTTCTGATTCTTCTACGTCCTGGCCTGTGGTTCTGCTCCCATCCTTTCCTGACAAGACCAACAGCATGCTCCTCCACTGCGAGCAGAGGGCTGTTGAGCAGCTGAATATGCAAGACATCGTGCAAACACTTTCATCAATGAGTTGGGGCTTCTCAATCTGTTTGAGTGTCTTGCACCCTTTTCAATATCTAAAATTAACATCCACACGATAGTGCTTGAGTATTCTGCTGATTAAAAAATACAGAGTGACAAGAAGTTACTATGAATTGTATTATGTCTTTAAATGATTTTTACTTTATTAATCCCAATAGCATTGGACTTCCCAGGTGGCCCAGATGGCAAAGAATCTGTCTGCGATGTAGGAGATCTGAGTTTGACCCCTGGGTTGGGAAGATGCACTGGAGAAGAAAATGGCTACCCACTCTAGCATTCTTGCCTGGGAAATCCCATGGACAGAGGAGCCTAGTGGGCTACAGTCTATAGGGTCACAAAAGAGTTGAACATGACTTAGCAACTAAACAGCAACAGATAAACAATTCTTAGCATACTGAATCTAGATTAATCTTTGCCTCCACCATGTTGCCACAGCTCGCAGTAGATTCTTTACTTCTAAGGTGGCTTCCCTGTTGGCTCAGATGGTAAAGAGTCCGCCTGCAATGTGGGAGATCTAGGTTTGATGCCTGGGTTGGGAAGATCCCCTGGAGGAGGTCATGGCAACCCACCCCAGTATTCTTGCCTGGAGAATTCCCATGGACAAAGGAGCCTGGCGGGCTATGGTCCATTAGGGTTGCAAAGAGTCAGGCACACCTGAGTGACTGAGCACAGCACAGCAAGGCGGGGAATCAGATGCATGGCGATCTTCAAATTTTCTTTCAACCATCTTACACTTGACATCTGACAATTCCCTGCATATTCCCAAGTGTAAACAGTTTCCTCCTCGCCAATTCACTTTTGCCTTTTCTCTCTCTTTCCTTGGGAAACCATGTAAAAATGCCAGCAAGTGTGGCATTAAAGCAGAGATCACCTAAATTACAGTAATTTAATCTATAGAAAATAACGGATTTATTATTTACAAGTATTGGCATTTTCATTATTATTTCAAAGGAATTTTATACTTCTCAAGTGATTGCAGCACACCAGGATACCGTGACAATAGACCAGAAACCACTGGATAGATAGTTTTATGTAGTTTAAAACAGTATAAAAGATAAAGATCAGGTGCTACTTTTGCCAGGCAGTTTATGTACATTCCCTCAGTTAGTCACTGAGGTAAGGAGCTTTTCCCAGAAAGGAAATTGGGACAGAGGAACGCTAAATATCCAGCTTCAAATTTTAGGGTTTGTAAGTGGTTTAAAACTTAGTTTTGTTACCAAAACCCTTGCAGTTCACCATGTTTCTTGATTATCTGTTTTTCTAGAGCAGTCCTAAAGGAAATGGAATTTTGACCACTGCTAAATTACTTTATTTTTGCCACTGCTCTCATTATCAAAATAGAAGGCTCGGTGAGGTCAGCTATAAAGATTTTGCCACTGGTGAGAGTTTTTAAGAAACAGATTTGGGTTCCAACTGGGCCACTCAGGAGGTCCATGTGTTTCTCTGCTTGTTTATTTCAATAACTTCAATGCAGTAGATGTACCGATTAAGATCTTAGACTCTAGAGTCAGACTGCCTGAATTCAAGTCCTGACATCACCTCAAATTAACCGAGAAGACCTTGGCATGCCTGTGTGTTCAGTCGCTCGGTTGTGTCCAAATCTTTGAAATCCTTTGGGCGGTAGCCTGCCAAGCTCCTCTGTCCATGGAATTTTTCAAGCTAGAATACTAGAGTGGGTGTTCATTTCTTCCTCCAGGGGATTTTCTCAACCCAGAGATCAAACTCTGGTCTCCTGCACTGCAAGCAGATTCTTTACTGTCTGAGCCACCAAGGAAGCCCTTGTATTGGATAACATGTGGCAGGAATTACAAACGAGGACTCATCAAATGCTGGATACAGGGCTGGCTGTCCAGTAGGCATGAATGATTCCACCTCAAGTAACTTAGAGGCTCCTAAAGGAGATATGACACACCAATGAATGTTCAATATTTTATTGGTTTAACGTTTGGTATGATGAATATGAGAAGAATACCCCAGATGGAAAAGCAATTTAAGCTAAGACAGTGAATAAAAGAAAGAAAAGAGTGGGTTATGTTTGGGTGGACAGTGAATCTCTTCACAAAGTTGTCAGGATTTCTAAAGTTCTGGTAGAAATTCAAGTGGGAAGGCAGAAGTAAGGAGAGTTTGGTTCCATACCAAATTACAGAAAGGAGCACAGAGACATGTCCTCCGATTTGCTGAATCTGTCAATCACACATCCAATAACAATCAATCACACATCCAATAACTGTAGGTCCCTTGAATCAGAGGCTCCAGACCCCTGTCATTTCCCCACGAGCATCATTCGGGTTACACCAGGAATCACCAGGAATCAGGATTTCCAACCGTGAAGAGGTTGGCCCATCAGTCATTCACAGCAGTTAGAACTCAGCGTGTCCATTTCCTAAGGCTGCTATAACAAAGTACCGCAAACGGGGTGGCTTAGAAAAACATTAAAGTCTTCTCTCACAGCTCTAGAGGACTGATGCTGGAGATCAAGGTGTCACTAGGGCCGGCTCCCCCGCAAAGGCTCTAAAGAAGAATCCATCCTTGTCCCTTCCATCTCCCGGTGACTCCAGGTGGCTCCAGGCTCCCGGCAACGTCTCTCCAATCTCTGCCTCTGTCTTCACACAGCAATCTTCCTTCCGTCTCAGGGCCTGCTCCTCTTCTTATGAGGACACAGCCGCTGGATTTAGGGGCTACCCCTAAATACAAGATGATTTCATCCACAAAGGCCCTATTTGCCAATCAGTGAGATTCTAAGGTCCCAGGTAGACGTGAAGATTTAGAGAACACCATCCAACCCACTACAGCAGCCATCAGGCTAAACACGAAAGAGCCACACGTCAGCAGCCGTCTCTGCAACCACGTCCTTGACGCCAGGCGTAACCGCTGACAGCCCGCAGGATCCTCTCACCTCGGCTCCGTTCTGCCAGCTTCGCCCCCTCTCACCGGGAGTCAGGTGGTTGCATTCCAAAGGTCGCACGTGGAAGGGAGACTAAAATTTAGTTTGGACAGATGCTGCGCCGGGCAGCACTCTGAGGCGACAGCTTGCACTTCCCGTCTTCCCAAAGGGCCGTCCTCCACTTGCGGTAAACACTCCGAGGGAACCGGGAGCTGGGGAACCGTGACCTCCCATTAGATGCGCTGGCTGGGAAACGTGACACGCGGCGATAGGAGCAGGGGACGGAGGGGCGCGCGCCTCGGGGGCGCCAGGCTCGGCTCTCATCAGCCCGGAGGACACAGGCAGAAGAAGCGCGGAGGAAACGAATCTCTTCCACTGGTGCCTGAGCGATGGTGCTGACCGAGGAGCAGGTGGGCGGGCTGGCTCAGGAGAGGGCTGGTTCTTCGATCGATAACACACACTTAGGCATTTCGTTTTTCAAGTGTTAAAACAGGACGTTTTAAATCGCGTTCTGGATAAGTAAGACTCCCCTGAACACAAAGGCCAACTGTAGTGTGTATTCGCCTGGGCATTCAGGAGAGCACAGGTTCTGTGGGGTTTTTCAATACCCAGAGGGGTGTCTCATCCTCAGAAGGCTAAGCATTTAAAATTTCTCAAGGGAGCTTCTGCTCCAGATATAACATTAGTGATTAGGGAGGAGAGGTTGAATAAACTCTTCACTTTTGACTGATTTAAATTTAAGGCCAGACATCAAAGAACTGAAGTCCCCTCCTCTGCTTCACCGCAGATTTTTGGGGGGAGAACCCTGATGTTAACGATTGAGATCTGAATGGTCAAGTTAAGCTGTTTACTCCCTACAGCGCCTGACATTCTATAAAACAGAGAGTTCACGGAGCAGACAATTGACATTTTTGGTCTGGCTGGTCAGCATTTACTGGAACCTTTGTAGGCTGCTGCAAGGGAGACTGGGACTGTCAATCTGTTTGCTGTGGAATTGCGTGGCTTGATCTTTATCTAATAAGAATTAATAAAACGCTGGTTAATTCTATGTATTGTTTCCATGGTCTAAGAGAAAAATTGTCCTGACTTGGTACGCTCAGGTAGAAAAAAGGCAGACCTGACTGAAGACAAAGTCATTTGACTTGTTTTGTTTGAGCTTTTACATTATCTTTAAAGAAAAACAAAACCAAGAAACCTCTCCACTGCAGCAACGTGAAGAATAGGAAACAGCAAAGCATAAAATGTTTACCATCCAGCCCCTCACAGTGAAAGCTTGCAACTCTTGGCTGATATTATAACAAAATGAAGCTTGACGCCCCCACCACAGTTGCAAAAACGGAGCTAGTGTAGGGTAAGGGTTGAATCATAGATTAATCATAGTGGAAGTGACTGAGTTTGAATCCTGGCTTCACCACCTACTAGCTAATCACCCTGAGCCTCAGTCTCTTTATCTGCAGGATGGGGGTAACGAAGATATGCCCTTGGTTACATTGTTGTGAGGATGATACAACATTCACCCTTTTAAGGTTCTGCATAGACCATCATGTAATAGAACTGGCTCTCAATAAATTCCAATAATGTTTAAAATTCATTTCATACATGCACTTTCAGGCAGGAAGGAAAATCAGAACTAATACATCCTGAACAGGGAACACTGCTCAGCGTTTAAACCTTTTAGTGAACAGCACACTAAAAGGAACTTACATCTTAGGAAGACCTCAAAATACTATCTAACCCGTCTCTGAGTCTTGAAGTTCCTACAAATCCATTTTATTGACGAGAAAACTGACCTCAGGGAAGTTCATTAACTCACCCAAAGTCACAGCCTCCTGCTTCCCACATCAGAATGCCTGTTGTAACATGATGAAATTATGTCTTCTCTACTCATGCAAGATGTTTTCATTCATTCATAAATATATATTTTATTGGCATATGCAGAAGAAAGTGGGGGAAAACTAGGGTAGGGACCTTCCTCTAATGAATGGGGCTGAAGGAGGCTGATAAATAAGTGCAAAACGCAAAGTGTTACAGATGCTAACACAGAAGCCCACGTAGGAAAGGAGGAGAAGACCAGACTCTAGACTGAAGAGGTACTCATCATGCAGAGAGAATGGTATGAGCCAATCCAAGGATCTAAAAGAATCCAGCATATTCAGAGAACTTCAAAGAGTTTACTTAAGGTGAGGGGGCCATGATGAGGATAAGTAAGGACCAGAATGTAAAAGGTCGTGGATGGCATACAGAGGAGTTTGCACCTCATTCTGTAGCAGTGATTTCTGGAGTTTTAAGCAAGGAAACAACATGGTTTGCCCTTTAGAAAAGTCACCATGGAACCAGCCGGGCGTGTGATGGATGGAGGGGAAAGACAGAGGTAGGGAGACCAATCAGGGGTCTGTTGCAGAAGACCAGATAAGGGAGAATAGCAGCCCGAACTGGGGCAAGAACTGCTTAAAACGTCAGGAGAGGAGAAAGAGAAAAATAAGTGAGGCTGCAGATGGGGTCTCCAGAAGTCCGCATCTATTTAGATAGTGACACGGTAACAGAGAAGAAAGAGGAGAGGGTGAATCCTAGATTTTGAAATCAAAGAGAAGATAGTGGAGGGATTTACTCAAAGGGGAAATTAAAAGGAACAATGCAGTTTAAGAGGAAAGACCACTTGGTTGGTTTGGAATACAATGGATTTGAGGGACACGTGAGGCATCGGGGTGTTACGTCTAGTGCACAGGACTGCTCGGAATGAAGACCCAGGCTGGAGACATAGATGTGCCAGAAACCAAGACAGAGGAAGCAAGTGGAAACTTGGACATACATGTAATTTTCTATCAAGTAAGAACCTACGACACCCACGTTTAAGAAGTAGATGAAAGAAGAGGACACGAAAGACAAGCTTCAGGAGAAACAGTCAAGACAGTGAAGACAACCCAACAAAAACATCACCTCCAAGGCCAGGGGAGGGCAGGGATTCAGGGAAAAGGGGGTGATAACCTCACCTGCCACACAAAGGCCTGAAAAGTGGAGACGTGAAGACTCTGTTGTTTGGAAATGGGAGGTCCCTGGTGAGATTTGTGCGAAGCGAGAATAGGGTAGGAGACTGAGGGCTGAAGGAGGGGGTGAGCAAGTGGAGAGAGCGGGTGGAGGATTCTTCCTAGAAGTTGGCTGGGAAGGAAGCATGAAGCAGAGGGCATGGAAAGAGACGCAGGACCATGCTGCCTTGCTTCTGCCTTGTCTGTTTGCTTTTAAAAGCTGAGACACCTAAGAATTTTTTCAGAGTCACTGGGAAACGGACGAGAAGACTGGACAGTTTTGGAAATGCAGTTGGCTCTCTTATCCAGGGTTTCTGTATCTGCAAATTTAACCCACCAGAGATACAAAGTATTTTTCAAAACAGTTTCAGAAAGTTCCAAAAAGCACAACTTGAAGTTGCCGTGCAAAGGAAACTATTTACATAGCATTTACACTACATTTACAACTATTTACATAGCATTTAGGTTGCATTAGGTATTATAAGGAAGCTAGAAATGATTGACAGTCTACAGGAAGGTGGCTGGTGGTCAAGTGGCTAAGACCTCCCAGTCCCCATGCAGGGGCCCAGGTTTCATCCCTGGTCTGGGAACTAGAGCCCACATGGCAGAAGAAAGAGGTCACAGGCCATCAGCACAGATCCCGCACGCCGCAGTGAACATCGACGAGCCTGAGTGCCTCAGCTGAGACCTGGGGCTTCCAAATAGATAAATATAAAAACCAAATTAATTAAAAAATAAAGTGTATGGGAGGACGTGTGTGGGTTATAGCAAATACCGTGCCATTTTACATAAGGGACTTGAGCACACTCAGATTTTTGCATTCTTGGCAGTTTTGGGACCACTTCCCCATGGATCCCGGAGGAAGACTATATACAAGTGGGAGAAGAAGGCCGGTGCATCAAAGTTCATAAAACGGAGAGGGAGCACAGGTCTAGAGTGCGAGCGGAGTCCATATGGCCTCTCCCTCTGTTTTTCTTCTGTCCCTCCCTTTCATCCATCCCCATGTCCACTGAAACATCACTTCCTTGGGTCAGTACTCCCGGTATGCATTTCTTACAGTGCCTTGATGAATAATTCCAGCTCTGCAACCTCATTTCTTGAAGTCAAAACCTGGGGCCACCATTCACTGGCTATAGGGCTTTGAACACATTGCCTCTTTGCCCAAAGTATTAGTGAGAAAATAAAATCAGTTAAAGTGCACTGAACAGTTCCCAATAGCCATAAATATTAAATGGATGGAGGCTATATCTATTTTTTACTGTATTTTGCCATGGTAGCATTTATCACAATTTATATTTTATATATAATCATATGATTAACTATTTAACGTCTGACAATTCCAGTTCAATATAAGACCCTTGAGGACCTGGAACAGTCTTTTGCCTCCTCATTATATTCTGAGGGATCAGCAGAAACTAAGCCATCAAGGAATATATGAAGTGTCAATTGAATTTATTTGAACAAATATACTATTAGACTAGGGCATCTCTGTTGGCTCAGGAGTAAAGAATCCACCTGCAATACAGGAGACTAGGGAGACGCAGGTTTGATCCCTGGGTTGGGAAGATCCCCTGGAGGAGAAAATGGCAATGCACTCTGGTAATATTGCCTGACAATCCCATAAACAGAGGAGTCTGGGGGGCTACAGTCCACAGGATCACAGATTCAGACAGGACAGAGCACGCATGCATACACTATTTGACCAAAATACTATTTGATCAAAAATACTGAGGGGGAAGAGAGTCATTGATAAGATGTACCAAGAGGTCTAGATTAAAGAGAAAGTGAGATTTGAAGGGAGCTTGGTGACTCGGGAGAAGAGTTTAGAGAAAGTAAAAGTAGAAAGAAGCAGGTTCAAATAACAGGAGATTTTATTGCAGGCCAGCAAGTGAAATTGAATGCCTCATTCAAAAAAGAAAGAAAAAGTTACTTGTGCTAATGATAGAAGGGTGAGATGGGCTGTTGGGATACATTTACACTCTTATTAACACATCCTTCTGGAATGGTGAGGAGCACGGTCTTTAGTGGGTTTCTATTCCTGCTCCTTTCTACTTTTATAAGTGTAGGAAAGTGCCTCAGTAACTTCATTTCTAAAATGAGGAAGATATACGTTCTTGCCAACTTTTGATGACTAAATAAAGTATGAATATAAAGCATGGGCTTCCCAGATTGCGCTAGTGGTAAAGAACCTGCCTGCCAATGCAGGAGATGTAAGAGACCTGGGTTCAATCCCTGGGTCAGGAAGATCCCTTGGAGAAGGGCATGGCAACCCACTCTGGTATTCTTCCCTGGAGAAGCCCATGGATGGAGGGGCCTGGCGGACTACAGTTCACAGGATCACAGAGTCAGACACGACTGAAGCAACTTGGCACACAAATACTCACAAATAGAAAGCACACGGTATGTAGTAAGTATTCAATAAATTGTAGCTGTTCTTACATAATAATGATTATTCCTGCTGCATAATTGTATTCCTGAGTGATTGAATGCAAATCAGTCCATATTTGAAATGCACTGCTGTGTTTGCTCGATAAAAGAATCTAACGCTGAAGCCTTTTGTAAAACATAAAATCATTCAATGGTGTAGTGACCCCCGATTAATTAATTGATGCAGTTCTTTTATGAATGCTGGGGTATGATAATACATAGTAATGGGCCTATACTGTTGGCATCAAAATGCAAAATGATATACCTGTGACACGAGTCCATGTCCTTCATGGGGCAATTACCAGGAGAAGAGTCCTCAGCCTGGAGATTGGAGCTGAGGAGAGAGTCTTGTGAGACAATAGAACAGTCTTCTCTCAGATTTGATCATGAAAGCATTACCTTGTTTAGGAAAGAGGTCTGGATCATGCATTACAAAACCAGCATTTGAATCTTGACTCCACCACTTACTAGCTTGTGTGGTCTCGAGCTAGTCAATCTGTTTGAGCCTCAGTTTCTTCACCTGAAAAATGGGCTTAATAATGCACATCATATAGAACAGTTGAAAAGAAGAAATGAAATGATGCATGCAAACATCTTTACAAACTGCCTGGCCCATAGCAGAGGTTAATAAGAGATGAGTGTTTCATTCTCCGTGTTTGCATGCATTCTCAGTCACTCAGTTGTGTCTGAGTCTTTGCAACCCCATGGACTGTAGCTCAGCAGGCTCCTCTGTCCATGGGATTCTTCAGGCAAGAACACTGGAGTGTGTTGCCATTTCTTTCTCCAGGGAATCTTCCCAACCCAGGGATCAAACCTGAGTCTTCCACATTGGCAGGCGGGTTCTTTACCACTCAGCTGGGAAGGTCAGCAAATCCCCTCTATCCGTGCTGATGCAGACTGAGATCTAAGAAATCAGAATTCCAGGCAAAGGGCCATCTGAGGTTTGCAAGGACTTTGGTACTAGAGGCTAGAAGCCGCAGCCCTCAGGCAGGTTAAGGCAGCATCAGGTACCCATTCAGAATAGTGCCAGGACATTAAAAATAAGCCTGTATTTCCCAGGCTTCTTTCAGTCTCATTCTCTCTCGGTATTTTGTAAAGCCTTGCTGAAATTTCATCTTGCCTATAAGGAGGTAGGAGTTCCAGCAAAGGCACTTGGACATTTGGGGCCAAATAAGAAACACAGAGCAAGCCAGCCAAGTAGACCAATGTCTGGGAGATCTCAAAGCAAGAAAACTCCAAGTATGGCCAGGTGTATGGTACTTGACCTGTGGCCCCTCGCACATAATGATTCCTTCTCCAGAGCTAATCTTCATGGATCGAGGTTTGACTTCTGCATAAAGTTAACCCTTTCATAGATACAGTTTCCTTAAAACACACCTGAATTTGCCAGGGCCTCCTAGTTTCACCGCTGAATCATCAGATGAAAACAAAAAGAAAAAAGCATCAAGGTCATTAATTACAGAAGGGGACAGGTGGTTCAAGCCTCCCTGAGGCCTCCTTAGCTCCTCTGCCTCCCAGTTCCTGGAGCGTTGGTAGCTGATCTTCAAAATGCAGCCCGGACGTCCGGCGCCACTGCCCCAGGAGCTGGGGTTTGCTCAGAGCTCATCAGCCAGTCCTTTCCTGGGGCTACTTCTCCAAAGTCGCTGGAAGACAGCCCAGCCAAGGCCTCAGGCAACACATTCTTGCTCTGGCCCAGCCTCTCCTGCCCTAATCCCCAGGTTTAATTTCGTCTTCATCAGAAGTCTACAGAAGGACATTTTTAGCAGATCAGAGGGACAGAGTGAGCATGAAAGAAACACAGTCCCAGGGCTGGTGCAGGTGACATGATGCCCGCACAGAAAGACCAGCTGCTTTCAGAGGTGTTTTGGAGGCTAGGAAACAGCGTGGCCAGAAACCGGCTTCGGGAAACGCAAAAATCTGCACACAGGGCTCAGTCGGTGTAGAGGTTGGACTCGTGACAACCGGAGTGAGTTGGATGCACAGAAAAGAGCCGATGCTGGGAGTGCTGAGTTCATCAGGCCCACCCACCCTCCACGCCCCCACCCCTACCTCAGTGCAGTACCCAAATGGAGGGAGGGCCCAGCCACGGTTCCATGTCTGTGTACCTCAGAGGCATAGCGTACAGTCGAAAAATAAGACTCTTAAAGTGAGCGAATAATATTAACTTATTATTCAGAGGTGCAACCATCCAGAACAGAGGCATACGCAAAGAAGAACACTGAATCATAATATCTGTCAAAAAATTCCTGCCCAAAAAAAGGAAGATTCTGGGCTGTTGGCAATTATCTACAACTTGATTTAAGTGGCGGTTGTATGGATATTTACTTTGTAAAAAGTCATGGAGCTATGCACCTATGATTTGTACACTTGGATGTATGTTATACCTCAATTTTTTAAAAGTTTTTAGAAAAGTTCCTGCCCTAGAATTATACATTTATATATATATATAAGAAAACTCCTATTGCCTTCCCTCAAATAGATATATTCTTATTTTAGATAAAATTCACAACAAAGCCATTTATATAATTTTGTGGTCCTCAACAGCTATCAAAAAAGGCAAGTGACTATATATAGGGAGGGGGCACTGCTGGATTCTAGATTCTCAGGTACGTGGATAATGAGAAAAGTCTAGCATTAAAAAGTAGAATAGAAAAGAAAACAGCAAAACATAAAAATTAAACTCAAGAAGACACAAAATAAAGCTACAACAGGCTTGTTAGCATAGAAGCAAATAGGTCTATAAAACTACAAAGCCCTAAGACAGCGTTGAGATCCAGCCTCTCTCTGTACCTGTGTGGCCTTGGGCAAGTTATTTAACCTCTCTGATGCTACCATCCTTATATTTGAAGAGGAATTAATAATACCCATCTTTCCAGGTTGTTTTTTGCAAGCAGATTCTTTACCATCTGAGCCACCAGGGAAGCCCAAGAATAAGGTAGCTTATCCCTTCTCCAGTGGATCTTCCCAACCCAGGAATCCAACTGGGATCTCCTGTATTACAGGCAGATTCTTTACCAGCTGAGCTACCAGGGAAGCCAGAGGGCCTAAAGTGTTCTCTATTCATAAATGGCAGAAATAAAGGATAACAATGTTTTAACTTATTAATCAATTCTATTAAGGTGTAATTTAGAAACAATATAATGTACCCAATGAGCTTTGACAAAAGTATACCTTCTTGTAAGTGCTAACCAAAAAAGAGAATCATTCCATCACCCCAGAATGGTCCCTCATGTCCTTTGAAGTTAGTCCCAGGCACCCAGGCAACCACAGGTTTATACATTGATATGATGCATCAATAGACATTAATTGTGATGGGCCTCTGTTGTTGGTGTTGTTGTCTACTTGCTAAGTCATGACCAACTCTTTTGCAGCCCCACAGACAGTAGCCTGCCAGGATCCGCTGTCCATGGAATTTCCCAGGGAAGAACACAGGACTGGATTGCCATTTCCTTCTCCAGGAGAAGGCAAGAGATCTTCCCAACCCAGGATCAGACCCGCATCTCCTGCGCTGAATAAAGAAGATGTGCTAATATACATGGGCTCCCCAGGAGGCACAAGTGGTAAAGAACCTGCCTGCCAATGAAGGAGACATAAGAAATGCAGGTTCAAACCCTGGGTCAGGAAGATCCCCTGGAGGAGGGCATGGCAACCCACTCCAGTAATCTTGTCTGGAGAATCCCATGGACAGAGGAGCCTGGTGGGCTACAATTCACAGGTCACAAAGAGTCAGACAGGACTGAAGCGACTTAGCACTCACGCCATATATATATATACACACAATGGAATATTACTCATAGATTGAAAAAATGAAATTCTGCCTTTTGCAACTATGTGGATGGACCTAGAGAGTATTATGCTTGTTGAAATAAGTCAGAGAAAGACTAAAGCTCTATGTGACATTTATATGTGGAATCTAAAAATAAAATAAATGTATTAACAAAAGAAAATAGTCTCACAGATATAGAGAACAGTGGCGATATAGCTGCCAGTTGGGAGAGAGAAAAGGAGAGGGGCAAGATAGTGGTGTGGGATTAAGAGATACAAACCACTATGAAAAAATAAGTGAGCAACAGGCAGTCTACAGCACAAGGAAACAGGGGCATTATTTTGTAGTAACTGTAGGTGGAGTACAATTCATAAAAGTACTGAATCACTAAGTTGTACATGTGGAAATGACATATACAATATTGTAAACCAACTATACTTCGATAATGAAGAAAGCAATTCAGATCCAGGTCAAGGAGGGTGATATACTCAGAAATCTGGAATTTATTTTGTATGCAGTGGGAAGTCATAAAAAATTTCCAATAGGCAACTGATATAATCAAAGCTCTGCTGTAGGAAGAGTACTTTAAAAGCAATAGATAAAGATAACTTTGAAAGCCAGATAATAAAGTTAGGGAATCCAGTTAGGAGACAATTTCAACACTACAAGTGAGAGAAAATTGGGTGCTGAACCAAGGTAATAAAAAGAAGTCATAATTTGTGGGACTCAATCAACAGATCTTAAAAATTACTGGAGGTCAGGGGTGAAGGGGCAACTTTAAATGATGAAGACTCCAAGGTTCTAAGCCAGTGACTGACAGGCTTGATAATGCCATGCCACAGCTCAGATAAAAGATAAAAAGGTAGGAGCTGCTTCTAAGAAACCTGTGATTCAGGATTGGGGCCTGTGTTTGTAAAACCCCTAAAACCTTAGCTGGCCATGCTGCCCCATAAGAACCTGACAAGTTTTGCTCTCTGAAAAGAAATGGCCTTAGAAATATGAAATTGGGGTCATTTGCCATCTGCAAGGAGAAGATTGTTGGAAACATGGGGAAGGAATTATTTTGAGAAAGAATAAAAATAGGAGAAAAGTTTCAGTGACATTTAAGGGGTAGAAGGAATAACAAGAGTAGGTTAAGGAAACTGAGAAGAAAATGGTCCCAAAAAGTGGGCCCCAAACTGAAAAATTCAGTGTATGAATACCTAGGAAGCTTTTGAAGAGTGGGGTGTCAGTGTTGTCCAATGGTTCAAAGAGGCTGATTATTTGAAACCACTAAGAAAACTGCTCCATGTTCCACATACTCTGTCCTCAGCATACTCTATCAGGGAGAGCTTTACAATATTTACAAAATGTTCTTTTTATAATCTATGTACTCTTGCAAGGTTTCCATGTTAAAGTAGTAAGCTTGCGTTAACTTTTAAAATCATTTATGGGAAGAAAAACGTGGAATTCCCTAAAGGCAAATGAACCAATGGAGCTTTTTTCCAAACTTCTTTCCCCAACTGGATAACCCTTTCTTCAAGCCAAACCTTACTCAGAAGCTCAATTTCTAAAATAAATAGAAGCTGCTCTGAGGAAAGACAAAGGAATAGAAGAAAAGTAGTGAACACTCTGTGATCTCTCCTAGACTCATCAATTGTTAGTAGATAGGTAGACTGATAGGCAGACAGAGAGAGGATGGATAGACAGATTTTAACATCTGCATATTCCCAAATAGAACACAGTCTTCACAAGAGCAGGGACATTATCTCTCTGGCTTACCGCTAGAACAGTATGTGGCACTCAGCGCTAAACAAAAACATTAGTGAATAAGTGGATCTGAGCCTCCTAATAGTGGCCCAGTGGGGAAGAAATAAAGTTCACATGTATTTACTGTCTACTATATACAGAATTCTGGGCTATCTGAAATTATGTGAATTAATGTTATATAACAACCGTGTAAGTACGTGCTATTATCCACACTGTATCCATAAGGAAATACCTGCTTGCAGAGCTTCCCAAAAGACGCATAATTTGGCCAACCTAGAAATCCAACCCAGAGGCATTTAGCGCCAATATGCAAGACCTTTGCTCCTCGCACCACCATGTCAGGCTGCTCTTCCTGTCTCACTGGAGAATAATAACCCGGCCTCTGGTGGTTGTTCTGGCACAACTCAAATAAGCTGTCTGACTCTTGGTTGAGAAGCTCTTTATGCCAAGTGATGGTGGGCACAGTTGGGAAAGGCTAGAGAATAGGAGAGCAGCAGTGATTAACTCAGCTCTTGTTACTGATGGAGTAGGTGCTTGGGATGAGAGGATAGGTAGGGTTCAGTCAATAAAGAGTAAACTCCTTCCTAATAAAGGGCTTTCACACACACGTGCACACACACATAGGGATGAATGGGGAAATGCTGTGGATTCTGGGGACCAACTCAGCAGGTAAGTACTTGCAGCAAGACACCCGGGGGGGTTTTATCCATTGTATCAGTTATTCATGGCTGCTAGAAACACCACTCCAAGTTAGAGAATTAAATGAACAATCACTTGTTTGTATCACAGTTCTAGGGATGAGCAATTTTGGCTGGGATGGGTCTGGGGGCTCTGATAACCTGAGCCAGACTTGGCTGACGCTGTTAAAACGTGTGCACGCATCTATGGATAGCCACTAGGCTGGTAGGCACTAGTCACTAGAGCTGCTACAACAAAGCACCACAGATTGGGATAAAGAACAGAAGTGTGTTTTCTCACAACATTGGAAGCTAGAAGTCCGATATCAAAGTATCAGAAGGTTTGGTTTCTCCTGAGGGCTTTCCCCTTGCTTTGTAGATGGCCATCTTCTCCCTGTATCTTCACATGTCTTTCTTCTGTGCACACATCTCTGTGTATAAATGTCCTCTTCTTACAAGGACATTAGTCATATAGGATTGGGCCCAATCTAAAGACTGAATTCTAATCTAATTATGTCTTTAACGACCTATCTCTAAATACAGTTACATTCTAAGATTCTGGGGGTCCAGACCCCAGCATATAAATTTGGGGTGGAACACAGTTCAACCCATAACAGTCGGCAACCAGCCAGATAGCCTAAGAAGTGTCAGCTGGCCTCATGGTCTCTGTTCCACACGATGTCTCATCCTCCAAAAGGCTAGCCTGAGTTTGTCCACAAGACAGTGATCACAGACATCCCAGAAGAGAAGGATAAAGAATGCAGGGCCTCTCCAGGCTTGAGTTCAAAACCAGAACATCATGTCTGCCACATTGTACTAGCCAAATCAAGTCACAAAAGCAGCCCAGATTCTAAGGATAAGAAAACCAAGGGCCATTTTTGCAACCTTCCTACTCCCACACCCAGGGAATCCCACCATATTATACAATTTTCACTGTTAGGTTGAGACCCTGGGAAAGTGATGATCCAATGAAACTTGTTCTTCAGCCCCATCCTTATAAACAACCTTTTTTTCAATGCCTCTCTTCTCTCTCCAAATCTTAGACATTCCCCACCTTCCATTCTACATCAGAAGAGAGTCTCATAAAATCATTCTTCCTGGGAGTAAAGGAGTGGGGTGAAGGTTGTGGCTTTGCCAGAGACACCTGTATTTCAGTGGATGCCTAAGTCTTAAGCTAAGGAATGCAGCACTGTGGCGGAGTTCTAGCAACAACAGGGAGTAAGAGAGACTTCCTGCAGCCCATGAAAGTTGCTTCACTACATGGAACAAGAAAAGTCTTCTGTTTGTTACTTTCTATGTGCTGAGCACAAAGCCCGCTCCAGCAGCCACTCAGTGAACACTTAGTGAGAGCTTTAAGGGTGAAGTGAGGCTGAAGGCTCTAAGGTCTTTCTGTGTGAGTGATCATGGAAGAATATTACTATGAGGAACCAGAAGGTCTGGGTCCCGGGCTATTCTCAGCGACCACTCGGCAGTTGGACCTTCGCACAAGATATTTTCAGTTTCTATGAATCTCAGCTGCTTTTTCATTTTCAAAACGAGAGGTTCGGTGAGGCGATCTCTAGAATCGCTTTCAGTTTTAATTTCCTCTGAATTCTAGTAAGATCTTCACAGGAAAAGAGCGATGATCTAACCTCTCTCTCCCTGGCCAACCAATCCATCCACGCGTTTACTCAGTGTGGGCAACCTCACGCCTGGCTGGCACTGACTGTGGGGCTCTGAACTAAGTCAGCATCACCACTAGGACCAGCCAGGGACAGGTCGCAACTGTCCTGGGTTATCTAGATGCTTGTGACTGACTCTAGGGAGATAATGAGGCTATTACGTTCAGGAAGAAGTGTTGACAGGTTTTCATCCGCCGAGCATTTTCTGCCTCTCAGAATAGTAACTAGGGCTCAAAAAGGCTGGAGTCCTTCGTCCTCCCACTCTCGGCTCTGCTCTTCCAAGCAGCCCCCATTTCTCAGCGTATACATTGAAATGCAGTCTGTTGTATACATTTTCTCTATATACACAATACATCTGTCTGCTCTGGATATACACAGCCATCGTCCAACTTTAAACACCAGTCTGTCTGTACAAGGTGGGTGGGTTGAGTTTGGACCTGACCAGGCCATGTACCCATACATATTTAATAGTCCTGTCTTGACAATCTGCCATTACAGCAAATGTGAAAAAAATAAACAGGGACAGAACTTTCCCCCCCACCAAACTCTACATCAAAAGTTATGGAGTGATTTTGCTGTGCAATAGCCAGAGGTAGCGGTAACCACAGAAAAAGCTCTATGCTCTCACTTACTCTGTGGAAAGTAGTTCATATGCTTTATCATCTCTTAGGGCCTGTCAAGTTCAGTTAGTTGGGTGGACATGGATTGCCTCAAACGGCATTTGCTAGGCATTTGTTTTCCAAACACACTACATCTGTTCTTTGGAAGGTTAATCCCAGGAGGTGAAATGTTTGGAGGTTGATTTGGGGCTTACCAAGTTGTTCTCCTTTAAAGCCCAGTCTCCAAAGTAAAAACAGAGACTGAGTTCAAAGGTAGATTTCCTATCAGAGCAAACCTAGGCTTCAGCTAAGCTTCTGCTAGACATTAACCGAAAGTGAATACAATTATTTTTAAGCAGAGAAGTTACTTCTGTTCACAAACAAGGCTGTTTCTCCATTTACCTTAAGACTCCCAGACTCAGGGTCTCCCAATGTGCAGGACTGCACTGAGAGCCTGCCCAAAGATACTGAGCAGCGTGGGATTTCAGTGGGTTCTCCTGAGGCCTTGAGCAAGGTCATCGCTCTGTGTATTATTAGCATGCCGATGAAGAACACAGGCCTGGCAATGTCTAGGACAAGAGGAAAAAAATGAACAAAAAACACCAGCATCTTTTAAGTTTCTAGTCTCCCCAGCAATGAGTCGGGGTGCAAATAGATGCAGAAAAAGAAAAGACAGGCATCTCTCTGGCTCTGGCAGCTGAAAGGACTGGTCCTGCAACAGCTCAAGTGCAATAAGAGGCAGAACACAATCGAGTGTTTATTTACATGGAGGGGATGGTAACAGACCACAGGGGAAGTTTAAGAATTTCAAGAAGGTGAACTCTTCTGTAGGGTAGTAAGGGAAGGTATGTAGGTGGACTCCTAACAAGGCCCCAGGAACCTCATCCCCTGGTGCGCCTGCTGCTGCTTAATCCCTTGTCCTTGAGTGTGGGTGGGCTGGACCTAATCAAGTGAATCCTTTTCTTGAAGAGTCTAAAGGTCAGAGACAGAAGAAGTCAGCAATTCCAAGCTGCACCAGATGGTCTCCTGTTTGCCTCAAGTAAGCAAACTGCTGTTGTTGAGAGGGTCACACGGCAAGAAACGGCCGACAGGCTTTAGTAGCTGGGAGGGGCTCCTGCAAGAAAGTAGGGACCTCCATCCTACAACCTCAAGGAGCTGAATTATGCCAACTACCTTGTGAGCCTGAGGACCTGAGCTCTGGAAAGATAAGGCCCTCAACCGAGAACCTATCTAAGCTGTGCCTGGATTCCTGATCTACAGAGAATGTGAAATAATGAATGAATGCTGTTTTAAGCCAATAAGTTTGTGGGAATTTTTAATTCAGCAATAGAAGATGAAAGCAGACGTCTTTTTCAACCAGAAATAACTTGAGCAGAGCCCAGAAGAATATGCTGACAACTTGAAGAAGTTTAAAGAGGGTGAGAAGCAGTTATGCTGTGGGCAAAGGAAGAGGCAGGAAATATAAGCAAAGACCCAGAAGTAATCAGGCGCATGTCGGATGCATCAAAGATAATGTTGTGAACAAAGAGACCTTCACCTCCTTATTCCTCATTTTGATGCATGTAGCACTCCAGTGTTCTTGCCTGGAGAATCCCAGGGACGGGGGCCTGGTGGGCTGCCGTCTATGGGGTCTCACAGAGTCGGACATGACTGAAGCGACTTAGCAGCAGCAGCAGCAGAGATGTTGTTTGTGAATCCCAATTCTGTGTATAGATGATTAACCAGGGCCAGAGTTAGTTTTCTGAAATGAAAATCTGATTGAAGTTTATGAAATGCTTTTCATTCCTGCAGCCCAGAAGATAAGATCTAATTCCTCAACCAGAAGAGACCTTCCGTTCTCCTCACGCGGCCTCCCTGTTACACTCTAGCCAAGCCAAAATGCACACATGTGTGCACACAGCCGCTCTCCCCCACATTCCCGCACTGGGCACATGGTTCTCTCCATGCGCGTTGCCTTTCCCTACTCCTACCCTCCCCCACCCAGCTTGCCATCCCAAGCCCACTCAGTTATGATCTTCTGATCTTTCTTTAAGATGCAAGTCAAAAGTGATTTCTCCTGTGAGGCCTTCCCCTGTGTTCCCACTTAGCACCCCAGGTATAATTTTTCCTTAATGATCCTGTAAGACATTGAACATGCCACTGTTATCACTTAATAATGATAACAGCAATAGTCCTGATGATTGCTCACATTTTCTGGGTGTATATCTAAAGCCATGTAGTGTCCCTTTTTACATGCATTACCATGATGTATTTTTATCACACTTTTTGCATGTTTACAAGCTTCTCTACTAAATGGTGCATCTCTCAAAGGCAGAGATGATGGCTTTTTCATCTTTGTATCCCCCAGAGCTTTGCATAGTGTAGAAGGCACTCAAAATATATTTAATAAATGAGTTAGAAGAGTCAGAAGTAGGGCTGGGATTCTGGTCTATGGATCATGTTGCAGAATTGCATGCTGCCATACCATCGGCCATGACTGAAGCGACTTAGCAGCAGCAGCAGCAGCAGCAGCAGCATACCATCACAATAAAATGAATGTCCAAAGTCTTTGTGGACTTACAGAATACTTTATGAGTAGAAGCTACAGAAGACTAACTCATCTCCCCCGTCTGAGGTTCTTTCTTATTTCCCACCTACTTCTTGCTGCCAAAAGTATTTAGATTATGATCATGGAAAAAGGAAGAGAGTTCCAGAAAAACATCTACTTCTGCTTTATTGACTATGCCAAGGCCTTTGACTGTGTGGATCATAATAAACTGTGGAAAATTCTGAAAGAGATGGGAATACCAGACCACCTGACCTGCCTCTTGAGAAACCTATACACAGGTCAGGAAGCAACAGTTAGAACTGGACATGGAACAACAGACTGGTTCCAAATAGGGAAAGGAGTACACCAAGGCTGTATATTGTCACCCTGATTATTTAACTTATATGCAGAGTACATCATGAGAAACGCTGGTCTGGAAGAAGCACAAGCTGGAATCAAGATTGCCAGGAGAAATATCAATAACCTCAGATATGCAGATGACACCACCCTTATGGCAGAAAGTGAAGAGTAACTAAAAAGCCTCTTGATGAAAGTGAAAGAGGAAAGTGAAGAAGTTGGCTTAAAGCTCAACATTCAGAAAATGAAGATCATGGCATCTGGTCCCATCACTTCATGGGAAATAGATGGGGAAACAGTGGAAACAGTGTCAGACTTTATTTTTTGGGGCTCCAAAATCACTGCAGATGGTGATTGCAGCCATGAAATTAAAAGACGCTTACTCCTTGGAAAGAAAGTTATGACCAATCTAGATAGCATATTGAAAAGCAGAGACATTACTTTGCCAATGAAGTCCGTCTAGTCAAGGCTATGGTTTTTCCAGTAGTCATATATGGATGTGAGAGTTGGACTGTGAGAATGCTGAGCACTGAAGAATTGATGCTTTTAAACTGTGGTGTTGGAGAAGACTCTTGAGAGTCCCTTGGACTGCAAGGAAATCCAACCACTCCATCCTAAAGGAGATCAGTCCTGGGTGTTCTTTGGAAGGACTGATGCTAAAGCTGAAACTCCAATACTTTGGCCACCTCATGCACAGAGTTGACTCATTGGAAAAGACTCTGATGCTGGGAGGGATTGGGGGCAGGAGGAGAAGGGGATGACAGAGGATGAGATGGCTGGATGGCATCACTGACTCGATGGACATGAGTTTGAGTGAACTCCGGGAGTTGGTGATGGACAGGGAGGCCTGGCGTGCTGCGATTCATAGGGTCGCAAAGAGTCGGACATGACTGAGAGACTGAACTGAACTGAACTGAAAAGATTATAAGCCGTTCTTGTCTAGTTTAGCTAGCCCAGGAACCCAAGACTATAAAGAGGAGTGAATACATGTTCACGATGGTGGGAAATATCAAGAAGGCTGGAACAGGGTATCCAATGAGCAAGGTGTAGTAGTCTGGACACATGGGTAGAGAATCCAGGAATCCCAAGCAGCAGAGGGAAGCAAGCTCCCAGGTCACGTGCCCAAAAAGACTTAGTCCTTAGAATTCTGTGCTGAACTCCACGCATCACTTTGGTAAACAAGGCAGTTGACGTGTCTCTTTAAGGAGCTTTCACAAACTCATTATCAACTAAGTACGTGGGATCCTCCGTGTTCAGGTCCTGCTGTTTGGAGCTGGGTCACAGCACCACCCTGTATAAGTCTTTTACTCTTCCTCTCTTGCTTTTGTATTTATAGGCAAAAGCTGAATATTAAATCAGCTACCAGCGACATCACATTCTGCTCTATTGACCCTAAGTCTCAGCTAAAAAAGTCAGAGGCAAGAATTTTTTCCTCTCAATTTAATACAACAGACTCTATCAGGACTTCATGCTTCTTATCTTTTTTTTTTTTTCCCCAAACAGCAAGGTATACAATTCTTTCTTTGTTTCACAATTGCCTGTGCCTTCGCTCCAAATCTCCTGCCTTCTCCCTCTCCCTCTACCTCCTCCCTCCCACTCACCAACACAGATAGCTAGAATGTCTCTAAAGGTGGGCTGCATACGCAAATATTAGATGGGGTGATAAGAGAAGAAAAACTATTAGCATCTCACTTGCATAGTTGGCACTGGGCTTAGAAAGAACAATTTAAGGCCAATTAGAGGTAACCCTTAGGAATAGTTAGCAAGACCCTACTTTATTTTCTCTGGAGGAAAAAACAATCTTACAGCTTTTTACTGTAATAGCCTATCCTTTTAGATTATGTTTGAGAATAATTCTTGTCTCCCACCCAGTTCAGCTCAAGAAACCTGATGGAAAGCAGAATAAGGTACCAGAAGGGACACAGAGATAGAAAGAAAGAGTCACTACCCTCCATAAACTGACAATCTAGTAGCAAACTATGATTAATTGATATATAAGTAAATAATTCTGAATAAAGCAGAATCGGGATAAATGCTACATGAGAGATGGAGGCAAAGATGTGTGAATAAGAAAAACTATGTATTTGGCTGGGCGCATCGTCGGATGCGTCTTCTAAACTTCCCTTTTCTGGAACATGGACAACCAAAAGTTATTACAGCTAAAATTAAGGAATAATAGGGGAAAAAAGTATTGTTTCCTACTATCAAATAATGATTGCATTCTTAAGAAATATCACATTATCACAAATAGCGTAACACAAATTATTCTAATGAAGGGAAAAGATAGTTGAGGCTAGACACTTTTAGATATAATGATAGTTATTTTTCTCCAGAAATTTCAGCAATTGAAAATGTTTTTACTAGGTCTAAGTGTATTTTGTTATTTTAGGCAATATCTTGGTTCATCAAAACTGACAAAAACAAACCTGAACACTCTTGGGCACATCTGAGCAGTACATGAAATAAGACCAAAATATGGAAGTTCTGGCTTCCCTGGTGGCTCAGAGGTTAAAGCGTCTGCCTGCAATGTGGGAGACCTGGGTTCGATCCCTGGGTCGGGAAGATCCCCTGGAGAAGGCAATGGCAACCCACTCCAGTACCCTTGCCTGGAGAATCCCATGGACAGAGGAGCCTGGTAGGCTGCAGTCCATGGGGTCACAAAGATTCGGACATGACTGAGTGGCTTCACTCACTCACTCGTGTAAGTTGTGAGACTATCAAAATCAGTTGCAGCCCCATTTGTGGCTGATTGCCTTAGTGAAAGTGAAGTCGCTCAGTCGTGTCCGACTCTTTTCGACCCTGTGGACTGTAGCCCACCAGGCTCTTCCGTCCGTGGGATTCTCCAGGCAAGAATACTGGAGTGGGTTGCCATTTCCTTCTCCAGGGGATCTTCCCGACCCAGGGATCAAAGCCAGGTCTCCCGCATTGCAGGCAGACGCTTTAACCTCTGAGCCACCAGGGGAGGCTGATAGCCTTACTCATTGCTAAATATTCTAGTTTCAACTCCCGGCAGTGCCCCTCCCTGTGAGACGATGATACATACCAGCTCTGTTCAACTCCTGAGCGACCATGTGACTTGCTTTGGCCAATGAAATGTAGGCAGACATGATAGACATCACTTCCAAGCAGAGGCTCTCGGAGCTCCACCATGTCCTTTTCCCTCTGCAACCACTACCAAGAGTACCTTGAAAAAGAAAGTGAAAGTGAAAGTTGCTCAGTTGTGTCAGACTCTTCGAGACCCCATGGACTATACCGTCCATGGAATTCTCCAGGCCAGAACACTGGAGTGGGGAGCCTTTCCCTTCTCCAGGGGATCTTCCCAACCCAGGGATCAAACCCAGGCCTGTTGCATTGCAGGCAGATTCTCTACCAGCTGAGCCACAAGGGAAGCCCAAGAATACTGGAGTGGGTAGCGTATCCCTTCTCCAGTGGATCTTCCTGACCCAAGAATTGAACTGGGGTCTCCTGCATTGCAGGCGGATTCTTTACCAACTGAGCCACCTTAGCCAGAGAATACTCCTTCAGCCAGAGGTCCAAAGTAAAGAACGTGGAGTAAAGATAACATGGAACAGAGCCCCAGACAACTCAAGATAGGGATGCATAGCAGAGACGGAGGAGTAAACCCTTGCTGTTGTAAGCCAGTAAACTCCAAGGGCCATTTGTTACCATAATGTAACGCAGTTTATTCTGACTAATACACAAATACAAGGTATAGAGAAACATGAACTGAACAGCCACGATTCAAGTAAAACAATCTGCTATGCCCAGTGGTATTTCCCAATCACGATCCTTGTTAGCAATTACAGCCTACGTAATACTGCCATTTTTCAAAGACTCTATACTAGACATCTTTTCATATATTCTCTCATTTAATCCCTTTAACAACGGTAATAAGGTGAAGTTAAATCTCCATTTTCTAGATAAGAAAACTGAGAGCCAAAAAGATGAAGTGATCTGCCAAGAGTTATTCACCTATTATGTGCCAGAAGCGGGAACCTAACTTAACTCGGTTTGATTCCAAATCTTGCCTTCATAGCATTTTTCCACAGGGCTAATCAAGGAATAAACCACAACTCTGAAGCCATAAAACGTAGGGTGATGCTAATGTGATCTCAATTAAGCTACTCAGCCTCCCTGAGGCTTGGTTTTCTCATCTGTAAAATGGAGATAGCATTATCTCCCGTGTCCTCAGAGGATTCAAACAGACATAGAGTTCCCAGCATGCTCTCTGGTAGGTATCAGCCCTCAGTTAATGACCCATATAATCAGTGGCAATCCTCATACAGACTAGGTATACAAACTTAGACTGAAGACAGAAAAACTCTCTCTGGGGTCCCTAGAGAAAGCAGCGCCCTCCTGGCTCCTCATGAGGCCAGGACACAGCAGGGACCTGTGACAGTAGAGATTTAGTGCTGTACAGCAGGATAAGAGTCACCGCTGAGGAGAGGGCCGCAGGGTCGGTGCTGGGCAGCCACAGACCTAGCTCTGCCCTCAGTCCAACAGGCGAAGCACAGACGTCCATGGACAGCCATCAGCGGGCCTCCTAACAGATGGACCCATGAAATAGGGGAACAGGTTGGGCCCCAGCGGCCAGAGAGAGAGAGAGACTTTGGAGGAACAGGGCCTCTCTCTGGATGAAGGCAGAAAGAGATCTGCAAACAAGAGCGAGTTGGTGACATGCATGGCCCCTGACTAGCAATGAGCTGATGGAAGCAGCTTATGGGACTAATGACAGGAGGTAATGATGATGAAAAGCACTTAAGCAATGGGCCTCAAGTAGCCGTTGTGGTTGCTGAAAGGCCTCCGCCACCAAACAAAGCACTTAGTCAGTCACCCCGCCACCCAGCCCCTCCTCTGCCCGCCTCCCTTTTCCCACCTTTGCAGACCTTAGGCCATTCATCCCTTTGTCTGAGCAGCCCAGCCTGCAGCAGCCAGACCCAGCAAACAGACACGTACCAGCTGCAGCCCAGCCTGTTCCGGCTGTCTCCCCAGCCCGCAGTGCCACGGTGGCCTGGGTTACAAAGGAGCCCCAGCCCGCAGTGCCACAGTGGCCTGGGAGCCCAGCCTGTTCCGGCTGTCTCCCCAGCCCGCAGTGCCACAGTGGCCTGGGAGCCCAGCCTGTTCCGGCTGTCTCCCCAGCCCGCGGTGCCACGGTGGCCTGGGAGCCCAGCCTGTTCCGGCTGTCTCCCCAGCCCGCAGTGCCACAGCGGCCTGGGTTACAAAGGAGGACGGGCCTTGGGGAGCCCTTTCTGTGTCTGCAGTTTTGCCATGAATTTTACATGAAAATGCTACCTGTGTGTTTGTCCTTTTTTCTGTGTGGTACTGCTTTTCCCATAACACAAAGAAGAGACTTACTGGCTTTTGCAGCTGGGAGGGTGGCTCTCAGCTGCAAGTTAGAAAACAGTTTTGAACTTGGACCTTTCTCTACCCAAAAAGGAAGATAACTAGGCTGGGAGTTGAGGATTCCTGAGTTCCTATTCTTGGCTTCTACTCCTTCTTTAAGACTTCTCTTAGGCATTTCCACTCTTGAAATCTTTCCTTCATCCATGCAGACTGTCCTCCTGGTCTGCTCCCATTACAGGTACCGTGAGATAATGTTACAAGGTCATGACTGCTTCTCATCTACCCATCCATCTTCCTTCCTCTCAAGACCATGAGCCCACAGATGGCCAGGACTATGTCTGTTCTTTCAACCCTCAGTATCCAGCATCTTGGTGCTACACAGGACCTTGGTCAAGTTTCTGAGGTACCCAACGTCCAAATCCCCAAAGAAGGGGTAATAATATCTGTCCTATTATATGTTCCAGTTTGGTATTTGGGGATCAAATATGAGAACAAAACTGAAGAGTGTTTGGAAATGTAAAGCAATAAATAAATTATGAATGTCAGGCACTGCGCATCTCTGCTTTTCACATTCACTCATACAACATTTTTGAGCACACTTTCTGTGTTAAGCATTTTGTTGGTACAGGTAGAAGCACTTTTGAAGTTTCTCCCACTAAACTCACTGTCTCATTCCCTCCAGACCTGTACTGAGCCTCCGGTTATGGCCCAAACCAGTGAAGGTGCTCCTGATGGCCTTTGCTCCCCTTGCTAACGTCTACACCAAAACCCCAGGGTTATTGTCTGCCATTCATGAAAGTCAACAACGCTATTTTGAGTGTCCACAGCAAAGAGGGCATGGGACCAGGCATAGAGAGAAGGGCTAAAATATAAAATGGGCAAGGTATAGAGTCTTTCCCCTTAAGAAAATAGAGCATAATATAAACAGAAAGTGAAAAGAGTTGGACAATAGCCACTAAAGAATGACGTCACAATTCAGAGAAGGGCAAACGTTCATTAACTGATCCATTAGAAAAGCCTGAAGGAAACGGGTGACATTTGAGTTTGATCATGAAGAACTGAAAGATTTCAGGAGGCAAGGATTGTGCAAAAAAAAATAAATTATTCTCAGAAAAATCAGAATTATGACTTTCCTTAGAGGGTCAATCCTCAGCTTCATTGTACAAATGAGAAAATCAAGGCAAAGAGAGATTCAGTAATTCTTTCATGATCACTTAGTAACTGGCAGGGCTGGGATACAAATTCTGCAACCCACGCTTTGGCAAAGAAATGGCGTACTAGAAAGGGCATAAAGCAAAAGAGACAGAGGGCAAGAAAAATGAGAAAAAATGATGGGCTTGGAAGAAAAAGAGAGAGAGAAAGAATTAAAAGAAAAAAAATTGAAATTCCCAGAGAATGGGAGACCATTTAGGAAGCCATTACAAAAGTCTAGAAGCAAAATAATTAAAGCCTGGTCAAAAGCGGTAACTGCAGGGGTAGGAAGAAATGGAAAGTCTGGAAAGGTGATGTGTTAGTCCATTTGAGCTGCTGTAACACGGTGTAAGTCCAGGTGGCTTAGAAGCAACAAAAATTTGTTTCTCCCAGTTCTGGAGGCTGCAAGTCTGAGATGAGGTGGCCAGCACAGTTGGCTTTTGGAGACAACTCACACCCTGCTTCACAGGCAACTGTCTTCTCTCTGTGTCCTTGCAGCTCTCTGTTATAAGAGCTGCTGCTGCTGCTAAGTCACTGCAGTCGTGTCCGACTCTGTGCAACCCCATAGACAGCAGCCCACCAGGCTCCTCCTTCCCTGGGATTCTCCAGGCAAGAACACTGGAGTGGGTTGCCATTTCCTTCTCCAATGCATGAAAGTGAAAAGTGAAAATGAAGTCGCTCAGTTGTGTCCAACTCTTAGCGACCCCAGGGACTGCAGCCTTCCAGGCTCCTCCGTCCATGGGATTTTCCAGGCAAGAGCACTGGAGTGGGTGCCATTGCCTTCTCCGTTATAAGAGCACTAATGCTATCCATGGGCTTCCCTGGTGGCTCAACTGGTAAAGAACCTCCCTGCTGATGCAGGAGATGCAAGAGACACAGATTCGATCCCTGGGTCAGGAAGACCCCCTGGAGAAGAAAATGGCAACCTGCTCCAGTATTCTTGCCTCGGAAATCCCATGGGCAGAGGAGCCTGCAGGGCTACAGTTCATGGAGTCACAAAGTGTCAGACACGACCAAGTGCGCACACACACAGTCCTATCCACAAGACCTCCGCTGCCACGACCTAATCACCTCCCAAAGGCCCCACCTTCCATGAGCATCACCTTGAGAAACAGGTTTCAACAGGTGAATCCGGGGTGACAGAAACATTTAGTCCATAGCAGACCACTTAACAGGCTTTGATTATCAAATGGAATGAGATGGAGGGGATTCGAATCCTGAGATTTCAAGCTTAGAGAAAACAGAAAATAGTTTAAAAATCTGAGTTTTGCTAAGCCTACCATCCCTTTCCCCAGATTATAAGCAGGTCTCCATAAGGGACCAAAATGCACCCATTGCCATTTTCCCCTGACTTGTGAGAAAGAACGCTAGCAAGGGGGAAGTAGGGAATGATTGCTTTCACTGTAGGACTCATCTGTCACAGCAACAATATTATAAAGTCTGTAAATAATTGATCTCAGATGAATACGGAGGTTTTGGAGTTATACAGCCCATCACACCCCACCCAAGGACACATCAAACAGGGTTGTGCCGTTCTGACTGTTCACAGGGGTTCTTGGATGTGTAAACATCTCTAAATTCTGTCTCCAAATCAGAAGGCACTAGCTTTGTTGAGAGTCAGCCATGTTCAGATCTAGGATGTGCCCAAACACGACAGAAGCATTATTTTCTGTCCCTCGGCTCTCCGTATGTTAAAAGCATCTATTAAAACGTGTCTGGGATGGAAGACGCCCAACACACTGTCATTAATTTAAGGAAATAAAATTACACCATCTGAAGGGTTATCAGAAGGAAGATGGTGACCAGCTGTTCTCCATCTCCTCTGGGTTAGAATAAGAGAAAGTGGGAGGGAGTTTAATTTGAAATTGAATTGGGAGTGGGAACTTGACAGAAGGAAGGGAGCATAGCCAATGAGGGCTACAAGACAAACAGTGGAGCCACGGTTACGGGGATATGGCGTATGGAGGGGTGGGGAGGAGAGGGATTCACCCAGCCCAGGGCAAAATGAGGTTTTCTTTCCTCTCTTCCTCTGGGAGCCTAACAACCTTAGCGTTTCCCTCCTTTTTAACCTCTTTCCAGAAAAAAGTATTGCTTTCTTACTTTCATGAAGGTTAAGACAATTGAGGCATTTTCATTTGAATATAGATCAAAGCCGCCCGGTAACTGAGCGAGGCAGGAGGTAGGTTATCAGAGGCCCTTTTCTGCAAAGTAGCTCATAGGCTTGTGTAGCGTTCTGTCCAGTCCTGCCAGAGAACTCAGATTTGAGAGGATGTGGGAAATGGGCAGTATAGATTTGAAGTTCTATTGATTTAAGGAATCTCTGATTTCAACCTAGTTCGATGCTAAACTGTGAGGAACCTAATTTATTCATCAGTCACCCCCAAATTCTGCACTTGCTCTTATATCAGCACTTTCCTCTCATTCGTAGACCTCTCCAGAGCCAGTCACCATCAAAACATGTTTTTAACATGTAATTTGTAACAGTAACTTACCCTTAGTATGATTCAAAATAACCTCTAATCTTTCTCCTAGTTGTATTTGTATGTAAGCTGTGCTTCTCACTGGGGAACCAGAAGCCTGATTCACCGGTCCAGGAATTTCAAAATACCAGGAAAAGAATGCAAAGATTTTCCTCTGAAAGAGATTCATTTGAATCCTGAAAATGGACAAAGAAGAAGGCAGTTTGTTCTCCCTACTTCTCAGGGATGTTCCATTAGAACTGATCCTCCATTACAACGGAAACCCCACTGAAAGTGAAAAGAAATCAGAACACTCCTCAAACTGAGCCAAAAAAGAACTGACCTCCCACACTAAAATATCAGGCAAAGTCTTGTCATCACAAATGTAAGTCAAACCCCGCAGTATAGGAAGGAAGTATGGCAAATACACAAGTATACACATTGTCCATGAAGAAAGACCTGGAGGCCTTCAGAGGAGGGAGGGAGTTAGAGTTGGTCAGATCAGGAGAGGGTACGTGAGGGAGAGGGTACTTGATAAACACTAGGATGGTATCTGGGTGGGTTTTATTTCCTCATGGAGACCTACTCAGAATCTCTGAGTCTTGGAGAATGAGACGGTATCCCTTAGGAAAACACAGATTTCTGAACTAGTTTCTAAGTTGTTCTCCAAGCTTGAAACCTTGAAACCTTCCATCTCTCCCTTCCATTCAGTCATCTAAGTCTGTTAACCCATCTGCTATGAACTGAATGTTTGTATCTCCCCAGAATTCATACATTGAAAAACCTAATCCCCAAGGCGATGAAGCAGGGTCGAGAGACAAAAGCATTCTGAGTCAGCGGAGGGACACGGACAAGGACGTGGAGGGGGCCAGACTGGGCCAGGAAACCTGAGGGGGCGAGCGTCGCTGGGGCGGGCGTGACGAGGGCAGTGGCAGCGAGTGACACTGGAAAGGCAGGTGGCACCCTGCCCTGCATTGTCCTCAGTCCCACCAGGATGAGAAGCTTCTCCTTTACTCTGTGCACATGGGGTGACTTCCCGTTTGGGGGAGGGGAGCAAATCGGGCAACACATAATCCACAAGACCCAAGTTGGCTCTGCGTCCATTTCATCATAAGTGATCTAATTCTTTTCCGTATAAAAAGAATTTCAGGGTTTTACCTTCCCTGTCGGGTTTTGCCTTCCTGATCTGGTAACACTTGACCCAGAGTGACCACGGATTAGCCTGTTTCCGAAGCCCTTTCTAGCCGTTACATCCATCCTTCTCTCCTTAAAGAGCCCACGTTTCCCATTTAGGTCTAGAACAGAAGCAGTTCCAATGGAAAAGAACAGAAGGAGAAATGCTTCTGAATAATAATCCTTGGCATTCAGTTTTTCCTCAACTGAGGAACGTTTCAGTTGTAAACTTGGCATTGTCCCCAAGTCGAGGACTGTCGGTAACCAGTAGGAGAGCTAGGAGCGCAGTGAAGGAAGGGGGTGGGGATAAACTAACTATAGTCAGGCGTGAAACGCTGGAGTCTGTTTCCCTGTCACCTCAAAGCAAAATGCCAAGTGCCTCTGTTTTTCCTGGCAACTCTAAAGCAAGCCTAAACCCAGGCTCCAAATCAGCAGGAATCTTGGAACACAGTAAGGTCAGAGAACCAATTGGTCCCCTCCAATCAAAGCGGCATTCATTTTGTTTTTTAAGTGCAAAGTTGGTGGAGGATAATTTCCTCCCCTGCTGACAATCTATGTCAAAGCTTCAGCCTCACTGGAAACAGTTGTGATCTGAACTCTTTCAGGGGAAAGAAAAAAATAATAATAATAACAATAAAAGAAAATTAAAGAAAGAAAACACACACAACTCCCACATAACTCCAGCTCTTTTAATGGACAAGTTGACAGAGTCCTGAACTAGCATCTCTCTGGGACCCCTCTGTAATCACAGGCTGGAAAGGAGAGCTGTGTTTCATGTGATTAGAGATTGGTTGTGCTTCTGTCCATTAGGGAGCAAAGAAGAGGAAGCATTTTTAAGAACTTGATGCCAAACATTTTTCACTAGGGAATTTTACTCAATTACTCACAAAATAGTCTCAAAGATGGTCATTTCATCATTAAAATGTCCTTTTAAAAATTGACCACACGTTTGTTGAGAGCTGATTTTGACTGATGGCACTTTGGAAATTATGTGCTTGATTTAGCACCATCCTTTCCTAAAACCCTACCCACCACGCCCCTTTCCCCATCGCTGTTCCACTTAATTGAGTCAGCCTCTCCCTTTTCGCCTGTCCAGACATTGATGAAGATATACAGCAAACAACTCTTTAGCAGTTCCCTCTCCCTCTTATATCAGGGGAGTCCATCAACCTGGAGCGAAAAAAAAAAAAAGCTCTGGGGAGGAGAGGAGAGGGGAAGCTGATCAGACCTTTCAGGAAAGGCTGGAATTAGGAAAGAGTTCTCCTTGCTGAAAGAAATCTCTTTATAGCTTAATGTTGGTGATATGGCTAGTCCAGTAGGGAACGGGCAATGAGAGGCGGAAACATGCCTAGGATGCCCTTCAAACTCCATGCATCCAAGCCAAGGACTTTGCAGGGAAATGCACTCCTAACCTATACTGATCTCATCTGGCATTGTATCATCAATGGCCAGGGCACTATCAAAATTTCCATCATGCCTTCCATTCTGCTCTTTTTAAAAAATGTAGTACCATGTTCCTACACATTTTGTTTTGTTTCATTTTTAACGTTCAGCTTTGTTTCTTTGGTTATCCTCACAGGTGGGATCTTACTTCCCTGACCGGGGATTGAACCTGCATCGCCTGTATTGGAAGCACTGGAGTCACTGGGCCACCAGGGAAGTCCCTCATTCTTTTCTAACTAACCCAAGTTCTCCTCAGCCTGCAAAAGGCAATTCAGACCCCACTTCTCCCATGTCGCTTCCCTTGGCCACTTTATCCCACCCTGGCGGGATATCCTTTCTCCGAAATCTATTTTCACTTAGCATCACTATCACAGAGTCCAGCATTCCGCTAGTCAGATTGCTTCTCAGAGCAGAGCCCAGAATCACAGAGACTCTGTGAGACTGCTACAGAGGCCTGCCTGGGCCCAGTGACTCTGTCAGGAGGAGGCGGGGGAGGCGCAGGGTATGCAGCCTCCCTTAACGTAGGCGGTAGGGACCTCCGTGCCGCAGATGAAGACAAACCGATGTATTTCTCACAGGGAAGGGAGTTGAAGTGGCCAGTTGGAGAAGGGAAGGAAGGCGTTAAGTGGCAAGGAGGCAGAGGAGTGGCAAGGGGCCCTTGAGCCTGTGGAAGGGTCTGCTTTCCCAGAAGTCCCACCAGGCTGATACATCAAAGGCAGAAAGAGGAGACGGAGCCGGTCTGTGTGTTTTGGAAAGATGTTATCATGAAAGGTGCTCCTGAATCAAATTAATGCAGCATTTTCTGTGGTTGGGAATTTGTGTGGAGAGTCTGCCTGTACAAAGAAAAGGCATCTGTGGAATGTATGTTCTCCCTAAGTGTGGAAATGTGATTACAAGCATCACAGACACCCAGGACAGGTCAGATAGGAGAGGCACGAAAAGCCTTTCTTTTATAACTACGGGAAAAATACGCGTGTTTCTACCCTGGTGTCTTTACACACCTCCTCCGTTACTGCCCCTTCACCAAATACACACACACCCACACACACACACACTCACACACATTTTATTCATTCTCTCCTCAGTAACTTAACAGGTTATGGTTTGGCGCCTCTCTCTCTCCAAATTGTTCCCACCCCCAGCCTGTAATGCTCATTCTCTTCTCCCAAATTATTTAAAAGCCATCAAGCATTTAATGTAGTGCTGCAGTGATGTCACTTTCATTAAACCTTCGGTGATGGCTTTGGCAAAACCAGCATTAACTCTTCTCTGAAGCGCCCCTGCATTAGAAATCTGCTCCATGTTCCTAGCACAGGCATGCTGTGGGAGAGGGGACAGGGAGGGTTATGTGTGCAAGTGTGGAGCGCACACAAGTGTGCTGCTCTGACGGGAACCAAAGTTTCTTGACGTTTAGGCTGGAGAACTCCTTCAACACGTGGTTGTGTTGTTGGTTAGTTGCTCAGGCATGTCCAGCTCTTTGTGAGCCCATGGACTATGACCCACCAGGCACCTCTGTCCATAGGATTTTCCAGGTAAGAATACTGGAGTGGGTAACCATTCCCTTCTCCAAAAGATCTTTCTGACCCAGGGACTGAACCCATGTCTCCTGCATTGACAGTCAGATTCTTTACCACTGAGCCACCAGGGGAACCAAACTTGTGGTAGACCTCAACACAAGTTAGTTGACCTAAAGGTGAATATTAGATCACGCCCATGTGGCTATGGTCACTTCCCACTATGTTTACTATTGAACCCTAGGACTTTGGAAGATACTGTATTCTTATGTCTCCTTGCCCCAGGGATAGAGGGGACTCAGAAAGGGCAAGAAGTACCTTGGGAACTCTCTTCCCTTTTCCTGATATCCAGCCTTGACTCTGCCATTTCCTTTCCCAGTGCTACAGACATGTAACCATCTCCTCTGTCTCAGGACATAAATGCCATTTCCCATCAGTACCAAACCCAGGGCAAGGACGCTCCAAAAGTCTTGGAACCATAGACTCTCAAGCAGCCCCACCAGGATAAGCATTTGTTCCATTACAACAGAAGTCAATAAGCCCTCTTTTCCCCACCTTGAGATAGGCACAGCAGACACTTAGAAATCAAAGTAACGCATGGAGAGGCTGGAGATGCTTCTATGCAGCAGGCGCGGAGGTGTCACAAGTCTGTCCTTTGGTAAGTGTGGGTCACAGGAGATTTAACCTTTGTAGGACGGAGCAGTTTTTTGTGCCTGTGTTCATGGGCAAGTGGCTGGTTTCTGTTAAAGGTACCAGGCTATTTTTAAAAGGCTCAGGCCCGTTTTAAGAGTTGCTGTAATTTTCATACACAAACTGAATGGGTCTTAGAAAGAGGCATAGATTACTCAGGCCTCCGCCGATATTTTGTCACCCACAAATACAAATGGCTATACTTAGAAAAGGGTCAGGAAGGGCACCCCGTGTTACATAGCTAACGGGATTTCCTACAAGATAGGCTGCATGTTCTACAAAGTCCCTCTTCTTCCTATTTTGAGTAGGAATCATCATTATAATTTGCATTGTATTTTTTAATTTTTATCATAATTTTCTGGTTTTTTATGTCTACCTTTATATTAAGTTTTATATTTAAGTCTACTGGAATATAACCAGAGAAGAAACAGATGTGACCAGGAACCTGTACCTAGCATTTAAGGTGGCTCTTTTGACATTGACTCTGGATGGAATAGCGGGTTATGACATCGTATTGCCTTCTGAAGGGGGGAGGTTGGGTATGCGTGTCTGCATGTGTGATGACACCAACAATCATCGCTACCATTTATTAAATGCTCAGTCTTTCCAGGCGGCACTAGTGGTAAGGAACCCGCCTGCCAGTGCAGGAGATGTAAGAGACTCGGGGTTGATCCCTGTGTCAGGAAGATCCCCTGGGGGAGGGCATGGCAACCCACGCCAGCATTCTTGCCTGGAGAATCACATGGACAGAGGAACCTGGCGGGCTACAATTCAGGGGGTCTCAGAGTCAGACTTGACTGAAGCGACTGAGCATGCATGCATTAAATGCTCGGCTTCTCATCCATAGCAGCTCTATGAGGTGAAACACTAAGAAATAGAAAATTTTAAGTGACTGTCTTGAGGACATAATAAAACTGAAATGGTAGGGCCAAGATTCAAACTCAATCTTTCTGATTCCAGACTATAGACTCTTCACCACTGTGAAAGTGAAAGTCACTCAGTCGTGTCCGACTTCTTGAGACCCCGTGGACTGTAGCCCGCCAGGCTCCTCTGTCCATGGAATTCTCCAGGCAAGACTACTGGAGTGGGTTGCCATTCCCTTCTCCAGGGGATCTTCCCAACTGAGGAATCGAACCCAAGCCTCCTGCATTACAGGCAGATTCTTTACCATCTGAGTCACCAGGGAAGCCCCTTCACTACTAAGCTTTACAAATAATAATTTATTTAGTCAGAGATACTTTGAGAAATAAGCATGTGAAAAAAAAAAAAAAGAGAGAGAAAACCAGGAACAGAATATGCTAGGTATTTTGCAAGTCCTTCTTGCCTCTTCCCCAATCCCACCATAGCTGACTGAACCTCAGGTGAACACCTGACTCAATAGCCATGGCGTAGACTGATGAGTGCCTGCAAGACAAGCTAGCCAGTCAAATTCTTCCCAAGTGTTTAAGATACACAGAGATACAATACTGAGGGGCAGTTTTAGAAGTGAAGTGAGTGGACTCGCTCAGTCATGTCTGACTCTTTGCGACCCCATGGACTGTAGCCCACCAGATTCCTTCGTCCATGGGATTTTCCAGGCAAGAGTGCTGGAGTGGGTTGCCATTTCCTTCTGCAGGGGATCGTCCTGACCCAGGGACTGAACCCGGGCCCCCTGAATTGCAGGCAGACGCTTTACCATCTGAGCCACCAGGGAAGCACTTTTGGAACTGAAAGAATATATAATTTTAGGTGGCAGGGAAGCCATTTGGTAGCATATGGAGAATTAGTAAGTAGAAAAAGGTGGTTGGTAAAATGGAGAACGGAACAGAAACTTACAGAAAATCTGAGATAAACATGCAGTGTTTGATAGAAAAACTTACTTCTTCAATTTTGAGCTTTCTTGAATATATCTGTTCTTTTCCCTTGAAATCCAGGTAGTCCAACAACACAGTATTATAATTAGTTTTCCATTGTGGTTACTCAGGGACACAGTATCTGGAACACAGTAGGTGCTCAAAAAGTGGTTTTCAAATGAAAGGATAAAAAAGATTAATCCTGAATAAACACAGAGTCCTGAGACCCTATGTTGAATAACTAACTGGGTGATTTTCTCACTGTTTCAAGCTACACAGCAGAAGTTGCCAAACACTTGACTTGGTACAAAGTCTTTAACTTCCTCCCCCAAGGTTCTGACTCTCCCAGGCACTGTGAAGTTTGGAAAAACAATAACAACTGTGTGCTTTCTTCATGACCCAAAGAGACTCTGATACCGCCTACCAGACTGCCACAAGTAGAACTGCCAGATTAAATGCATGATGCCCAGCTAAATCTGAGCTGTAGATAAACAACAGATAATTGTTTATAATGTATGTTCCAAATAGCGCATTGTACATATATATACTAAAAGAAAGAACTCATTGTTTATCTGGAATTCAAATTTAACTGAGCATCATGTATTTTTATTTGATAAATCTGGTACTCAACAAGGATATGCTTTCCCCTAAATAACCAGTTTCAGATGTCCAGTTCTGGGATTTTTCTTCTCACAGTATCTCACCCCATGAGAAGATGATGACTTCCCCCCACTCCATACTGCGTCTACCTACAAGTGCGCAGGCACACATATGTAAGGACACAAACACACATCCACACACACATACATCCTATGAAAGGAAGCCCTATTACTTTGTGATGCTCACGAGATACAAGTTACTAGATTCAAAGCATTGTTCAGTTCACTGAAAAAATGTGGGTGGAAATGGCAATGCTTTGACCTTTTTTCCTTCACTTTCAGTGGAGAGAAGTCTTAATATCACCAGCACTGAGCAGAAAAGACCACTTTGCTAGACTTCACCCAACACCTGAAAGTGTTTCCAGCAAATCTAACTGGAATCTGCTACTTTGGCCAAGTCTTCCAATTATGAGCAAAAGCTCCTGCTACCCACCCTTCCTGAGCAGGACAGCGGTGACATCACAGCATCCCTCTAGTGGGAAGTACCTACCCCTGCCTCCCAACCACACTTTCTTTGGGAAGAGCAATATAGAGAAGAGAGGTACAGAATCATAGCCTTGGCACTTCTTGCAGCAGCGTTGCCCACTCCCAAATCCACATAACCATCATTGCCGCCTCCTGCCCAATACAACTCATGTCTAGGGGGTGTGGTCACCTCCCCAACAGCCATGCTCAGAGGCTGCAAGTGAGAGAAGTGTGTTACACTCGAGGTCCCAGATAGCCTCCGTGTCACAATCATAACATAAAGTCTTTATTGTTTAAGACATTCCAAAACCTCCCTCGTTCGGTTGCCACAGTCATCTTGCGGCTCAATCTAGAGACTTTGCCAAGGTTGCAATGAGACACTGACAGATCAGGGACGTCTTGCAGCTCAATCTAGAGACTTTCCCAGGGTCGCGATGAGACGCTGACAAATCAGGGTCATCTTGTGGCTCAATCTAGGGACTTTCCCAAGGTCGCAATGAGACACTGATAGATCAGGGTCATATTGGGCTCAATCTAGAGACTTTGCCAAGGTCGCCATGAGATACTTACAGACCAGGGCCTGAAGAGCTGGGACTCAAACTCTGACTTTGCCCCCTCCCAGACCAGAGCTTCTCCCCACCTCCTTACCTGGCTCAGGTGAGAATGTGTGGCCTCTGCCATAAAGGTTTGCTGGGAGATGTAATAGCTTGTCTCTGAGGAAGGCATGGACTGGCCCCTCTTGACACCCAGGAAGGCAGAGATATTAAAAATATGCTTTCCAACAAGTGAGAAGAGCACAGTGGGTCAAAGAAGAGGGCTGAGATTCAAAACTGCCCAACCCCGGAATAGACCAACCTTCCATAGCCAGGGCAAGAGCCACACAGTTATCCAGGGCACAACCGATCGCTGTGGAGGGCACACGTGCTCCTAAACCATTGCACTAGATGCTAAATGAAGCAATTAGAGATGAAGGGGACATTTTAATTACCAGGCTTGGCCGGCTCCGAAGGGGCCCAAATTTCAAGTGAATGTGAAAACTCAATTATGCTGAACAGGAGCAAGACACCTGGCGTCATGGGGCTGATTATCTGGAAGCCCGAGGTGAAGGGAAAGGATGCCAAAGAATAGAGCAAGGGAGAAAGGGGAAGTCACATGACAAAAAAACTCATAAGACAGCAGGAAAATGCAAGAGATCCACAACATCCTGAAGTGTGGGATGAACCAGCCTCTCAAGGGAGAGTGGGCAAATTAATCCCATTAGCAATTTTAGAAACTCCCTCTTTTCTTTCCTCTAGTGGATATACGATTTTCATTTTTTAGCTTCAAACATCTCATGAACTTTTCACCTTTCCATTTTTTTCCAAAGCTGAATTTCTACTTGCCTCCACCACTGGCAACCCTGGGACAGGAGCCACAGCAATTCTGTGCTAGCTTGTCCTTTCTGGAACTTTCCAAATGAGATTCACCCTAAGACACCCCAGGAGAAAGGGAAAGAGTGACTGGTGTTGGGTAGGGGTTCTAGTGTATCATATTTCATATTTGAGGAGTACTTCCTTAATGATAATTAAAATTCTATTGTGTACAAAATCAAAGAATTTTCTTTCTCCTTCGTCTCTGTTTTAAATCTGTTCAAAATAAATTAGAGTCCAAAAGGCAAAAGAGTAAAGACGTTTTACACTTGTGATGGACATGTCTAGAGAATGCAGGAAATACCTAGTCTTCCATGTGTAAGTCTACTGCTATTTTATGTACCATCGAATGCTCCGTGCCTATGAACAGATCTGTTTTCATACAGATACAGAGAGTCAGCTAAGCTCACCCTCTGGTCAACTGACTCACTGTCATTCACTAGCCTTGCAGCATGTTGGATTCAGATAAGCCAATTTGTTAGCTCCAGAGTTGAAACCAGAACCTGAATATCTGGACTCCTGGTCCTAGCACTTCCCCCAGGTGATGTGACATGATATCTTTGGGGTTTTGCCTAATTTCTAAACATAAACGTATGGTTCAATTTATCCTAGGTCAATTTCTCATCTTTTTTTCTTTTTCTTTTTTTTCAGTTCCTAGGCTGAACATATTTTGACTCCACATAATCTCTTTGCCCAGTACTAAGAATGTCTAGAAATAGAGATAAGAGTTATTCATTTACTCGTCCTCCGTCTCCTTATTTTCACAAGACTGGGGCCAGCTGATATTAGGAGGAGGCCTGCTCTTTCGCCATGGTCCACAGTGCGGGTGGGGGTGGGGGGCTCACAGCGCTTTTGGATGAAACTTGCTTCACTGCCCAGCAGGGAGAGGGCTCTTTTCAGACTGAAAGTCAGCAGCATCATGGGAAAAGAGCCGACAGCTGAATAGGACAGGAGACAATGGTTGTTTAAGAAGCGCGGGCCGGTCCCTGAGAAACAGGCCTGCCCTCTAATGAGTGGAACCATCCCTGTGCGGTGGGCTGGGAGGAGGACGAGAGCCTTTCAATGAAGATACATTGTCTTCAATTCCCAAAGCAAAGATCAGTGTCCCAGAATCATGGTTTGAAATGATCTTCTCTAGGTCAAAGAGTCCACCCCTCTGCTTTTAGGATTTTGAATATCATCTCAACAAAAATATCTGTGCAAATATTGGAGGAAGCGGCCACAGGCAGCTGGTATATTCCAAAAACTCCCCAAGGAGAAATATGTCCCAACCATCTCCTTTATTTGGCCCCATCCCCACCTCTCCTTCTAATAGGAAACAAGTGTATAAAGTTATGCGTTCACAGCCCCTCCCCTGCCCTTTTCTCCCCTTTCCCATACTTTTGGCCATCAGATCAATTTGTAAACAGCAGTCCTTTCCCTCCCCTTGAGACAGCTAGGAAAGCTTTGTTCCCTTTTAAACAGATGGGGAAACCAAGGTAGAATGTGCCATTGAGCAGGGGGCCCTAGAGACTGGCAAATTCTGGTTCCCAACCTACCCATGCCGTCCACAGAGAAGAATGAACTTTCTCTTTCTCCCTGTAATTAAATCAGACTGTCACCACTTCAGTAAAACAACATTTGTTTAGGGAGGAAAGAGGGACACGACGTGTGGTGCAGACTTCCCTTTGAGCAGCCCTGATGGAAACAGGACGGGGCGCTGTGTGCCGGCGGCTCCCTTTTGTAGTTCACGCCATTCATCATTGCCTTTGGGGGCAGCTAAGCGGAGGGCGAGAAAGAGAGAAAAAAATGACACGAGCTTCCAAAAACACAGTGGTGTTTTTCCTCTTTTCTTTTCCCTGTTCATTTAAAAGCCCAAAAATATAAAGTGCAGGGTTCAGTTAATCAAAGGGCCAATGCTTTCTACTCCAAAGGCCCTTTAATCTGAGGAGACAATTCACAAACATCTCTTCCCCAGGCATTCCCCTTTCGCGTTCCATTAAGAGGACGCTAATGCAGCCTTAAATTGAGTCGGAGTAGACTGCACCATGCACCCTCCCAGGTCAGTGTTCAGACCCGCCGCTCAGGACCCGTAAGTAAGACATCCTCCTGTTGAAATCCTCCCCACACCCCGTCAGGTCTACCTTGCTTCAGGAAAGCCCACTATATGAAGCACTCAGAAAATAGGCAAGTTGTCTCCATTACAAAAGCTTTTGTGGGTAAATGGAGCTGCTAATAATCTACACTGGGAGTAGGGAAGCCTGGGTTCAACTTACCTGTGAAGGCATGAGTTTATTTGTTCTCTAAACCAACACAAACTATGTCAAGACCCTCTGCTAAAGATCAAGGTTAAAAGGTGAAGAAAATACGAATCTCCCTCAAGCATTGCAGGCCTGGCTCAGTCCGGTGATCAGCGGTGTCCTTGAGTTAGTTGCTCAAGCAATGTGGGTCTCAGATCTCCCTTTTGAAGAAGAAAAATAATAGCTGGCTTCCCTCTAGCTTGCAGAGTGAGAGGGTAGTAAACCTGCGCATTTAAGTGTTTCTTTACAGATCATTAACTGCTCTGGGGAATGGAGGGTCATAAGAATAATAGAATTTTTGAGCTAGAAGGAACCAAAGATATCAACTATTCCAACCTTTTCATATAAGAAGGGAGTTTTGAGAGCTAAAATGTTAGGAGGCTCTGTCTGCTGAAAATCTATCAGAAATGAAAACAAAACATCTTTGAAATAATAATGAAAGATAGAGGCTTAGGTTTCATGATTCATATCACTTTGTTGGGGGCAGGAGAGGTCTCAAGAATAGCAATCAGGAAAATTGGGTTCTGGTCCTGAATTTTTCACTAACCAGCTAAGTCCATAGATGACTGATTTGACATCGACTGACTCCCAGTTCTATCACCTGTAAAATGAGAACTACAGATGGGAAACATGGTTCAGCGGGGACACAGCGGGCTTTGGAGTCCTACAGAACTGGGTTTGTGTTCTGCCTCTGCCACATTTTATCTGTGTTCACCAGGGGTTTAAGTCACTAAATGTGACTCCTTGTGTCTCAGCTTCTACTTCTGTAAATTGGGCATAACCCACCTCTCTAATGGGTTTGCTGGGATTAAATATGCCACTGCGTACAAAGCCCTTTGAACATGGTGAGTACTTTTAATGACTGTTAATTCCCTCCCTTCCTAGATAGATAACCCCTTCTAACATTATAGTGCTATGACGATTAAATGTCTCCTTTAAAAGTTATCTCATATAAGTATATTGGCTTTACTCCTTTCTCACCCTACAAGGTAGGGAGAAGCCAGACACTTTTCTTCTAATAGAAGATGAAACGGGGCCCTGGAAGTATGACAGCTCACTCAAAGTCACAGTGGCTTAGCCACAGAAATGGAAGTTGAACCAGGTATCCCAGCTTCTAGGCTGGAGGCATTTCTCAAAACAGCCATTTGTGGCTAAGAGAGGGGAGCGCTTCTCATCAGCCCACTTGCCATGAATTCAAACGGGTAAAAAGAACAATAGAAAGGAGAGATAGAACTCATATTTGAGCTAATGGTACCACTGATAGCTCATTTAATCCTCTCAATAATCCCATGGGATAGTAAGTATCCCCATTTAGGAAATGAGAAATGGAGGAACAGAAGGGTAAAAGAATTTGTCTAGGATTCCAGACTTGTCGATGATGAAGCCAGAATTCATCCAGGTCTACACCAGGTACCCTTACCTCATCTCACACAGGCCTGGAGTCATCACCATGGTGCCTGCATGTGGGGTCAGCAGAGATCTTAGTGTCACCAAAAAAGACTCAGTTTCTAAGACCCTTCAAGGAACCCTCTCTTCTAGTCCATGGTCTCATTCATGAACTTTGATACAAGCCCCCCAAAAGTATTTCTCAGCTTGAAATTTACTTATACCTCCCTCCTACACCCTCACTCAGAGCCAAAGGGAAAATCCAAAGGGATCTGGGGCTTCTAGGGACAGTAGTCAACACCTCTGACCATTCCTGGGTAAACGGATCTGGGCCTTTCATAGGCTTCAAAGAAGGGACTGAGAAAGTCCAGGACCTGGGAACATGTGGCATGCTTTAAGGCTAAAGCCAGTAGCTGATGATAAATGAAAAAAGACTTTTCAAACAGAATGAATGTAAATGAGAAAAGAAGCCCCTGGTTAGGGAAGTTATTCTAGCAAGTGGCTATATAAATGTCTTTATATTGTTATTTCCAATATTAGTTTGTTGTTCCTCCATGAAAGCTGATTTATTTGAAATGTTATTACTAGAAACACCCTAATCTTTTGGTAATAATTCATATACTGGAAGATTACAGTTTTGGAAGGAAGCCCAGCGCTGTCTGGAATCCTATTTATGGATTAAAGGATTTGAACAGCATTGCAAGCAAGATCTCTAAAGAGTAGGATAATGTAAACCTGGTTCCATATAAAATGCTTTACCCCAGCTGTAGTAACCCCATTAAAGTCAGATTGTCAGAGGACACTGGGCACGAGAACTTTCATTACAATAAAGCAGGGTATCAGTGCCCCTGAAGAGCAGGGATTTTTCAAGCCCAATTGCCCCTTGTCTTGACAGGCCGTGCTTAACTTTGCATTTCCCCTTCCTCCTAGGACATACAACTTCATGTGATAGGTCTTGACTTCTTGAAATGCGATATCCAAGTGAAGGAAAGAGAAATAGTAATTTGGCACAGCAAAGGCAATCATGGAGCTAATGCAGTTTATCTGCAGAGCTAGGATCACATGGACCAGGTACTTTGTATTCTCAGAAACCTTCAGGTTGAGATCGATCCCGCTCTACCAAAAGTGCTCTTTTAGGAAATAATAAGTAGTCCAGGCTCTGGTGCTGGAAGAACCCAAGGAAGATTAATTAAAGTCAATAAGACCTGGCAAAGATCGCTGTTGACCGTAGGGAGGGCAGAACACCAAACAGACGCTGCGGAGCTACCAAAGTGACAAGCTGGGCAGCCCGCTTCCCTCTGAGGGCCCTTGGGAGCCCTGATGCCCTGAAAAATAGTGACAAAGCCCTGGGAGTTACACTCAGGGTCACCTAGGTCCACTCTTCGCTGGTGGTGTTGTCACGAGTTGGTCATTTAATCTCTTTGAACCTTAGCTTCTTCATCTTTAAAGAGACAACATCTACTTGCAAGGCTGTTGTGAGAATTTGATGCAATCAATTTGCCAAATGTCCAGCACGAAGAGGGTGGGAAAGGAACAGTAGCAGCTACCTTTTGGTGATGGTAGCAGCCATCACCAAACAACTGACGCCCTGTAGGAGGAGGTCCAGTTTCTACATCAGACTCTTAGCCGTGGCTTTGCTTCTTTATCACAAATCCCTACCCGGTGGCAAACCCGGAATGCCATCAGAACTGGCTGGGGCTCAGCAGAAGCAGAGATACAGTGGGAGGGAAGCAGGAGAGAGAAAAGATAGACCAATGTCACGTTCTCCTTCAGCAAAGACACTGCCTATTAACACAGAGTCATCAAGCACGTCATGAACATCATCTGCCACATAAATAATGGATAATAATTCTAATTATACCACCATCTAAAACTTGACTTAGGAAGTCTTTATTTTTTCCTGTAACTTATTTCAGTCACCTCAACCAGATCCTCTTTTATTTTATGATTCCAGCCTCTGTGCAATGATTCAGGTCTGGGTTCTGACTTTGGATACAGCACAGAAGAAATGTCTTCTCAGACCCATTGAAATGGAATGAAAGCATTCCAGGGCACTTGGAGGCTCCAGAGAAGCAGAGAGCATTATTTTTAAAAGGTTTGTTTTGAACTACTTGTGTGAGAGTCCCTGGGGGACGACGGGAGCCCCTTTTATTAAAATGCAGGTTTCTGGGTTCCACATTACAGCCATTAAATCAGAATTATCTGAGAATGGGCCCTAGGAATCTGCACTTTTAACAGGTTCCCAGAAGAGTTTGATTGCACTAAACTTTGAGATTGGCTCTAGTATAGGAATTTCCAGGGAGAAGCCAGAAATAGTGCCCTTCAGGACTGCCCATGAGGCACAGCGATAAAGAACAGTTTCGTTGCAGTTTACTGTTTACAAAATGCTTTCACCAACATTATCACATACTAAAGAGTGTGCATATAAACAAAACGGAGATATCCACACTGCAAATTATTTATATTGATAAACAACACAGCACACCTTATCGACCCAGATCAGAGAAAGGGCTGTTCTACATAAATACATTTTCTAGGAAAAAAAAACTGGAACTTAACTCTTTGAATGCCAAGTATTTGAGACAATTAATCCTAGTACTATTTTAATGAATTTTATAGGTCCCTGCCTTAGAAAACCAAGGAACTCAAGCATAGTTTATCATTGCCTTGTCTCAGGGTCTGCACTAGGAGCATCTGCTTATGCAGGAAGCTCTAGGGGCAGTGGAGGCATCGTGATGTGCTCTGGACTCCGCTCCCAGGAAACAGTCTTTGTCCTGACCTTTGCCGGACCCCGGCTCGAGGCACTTTTCTTGCTGTTTATTGTGTTTCAAGCTTCTCTTTGAATTGACTATCCAATGTCACTTCCTGCCAATAGGACACAAAGCACCACCTCCCTCGCCCTTTCTGATGATGTACTGCTAGTATTCTAAGGTGGAAGAAAACTGAGAAGGTGATAATTGGAAGTACAACATGAGGAAATCACCTCTGAGAGTTTCTGAATAGACGGTCCCAGGAATGATATTCACGAGACTGAGGATGAGTTATGTTTATCAGCTCAGAGTTCTGTTTCCAGCAGGGTCAGGAAGTTGGAGAGGACATCCATCTGACCTCTGGCTAAACAAGGTTAATGGTTGCAGAGCCCTGAGGCTCTCAGAGTGGAGGGCCTGCTTACCAGAAAGATGGGACCAAGGACCTGGGGTCACTTATGTATTTACCACCAGAGCGTGGAGGGAAGGGACGTGGAAAACACACGCATCACTCAGAAAGAGGAGACTGAATATTTCTGGGTGAATCTGTAAGAATGTTTTTCTGTGAAGACTGTCAGATAAGCAACTTGGATTAGTGATAGAACAAGGAGGGGATTTGTTAGCTCACAAAACTGGCAGGCTTCTCTGTCTACAGCTCTCGTCTCTGCTGCTGTGTGTGCTGACAATGCTCATCTGCACGTGTTGCACACGAACGCTCTGCAGCAGGAAGCATGCTCTGCACTCAAACCAGCCTCTCTTAGAATCTGAAGGAGAGAGAGGCCTCTTACGTGCGCACTTTAATGTACGCACTTTAAAACTTCTGCTTTAAGAAGTTTTCCGATTAAATCAATGCGGTTCATAGTTCTACCTCTTGACCCAATCACTTGTGGAAGGATGAATGGTCAGGACGAGTATGTCTTGTGTCCATTACTGCAGTCAGGGGTACTCAATGCCATGATCAGCAGCCCATTGTAATCATAAAGTGGATCAGAAGCACCTCCCGAAAGGAAGTGGGAATTGATCTTAGCAGGAAGGTGGGACAGATGGTGCAGAAATTAAACAAGAAATGTCAACTGCGGCAAAACAACAGCTCAAGGCCCATCTGACTGCAGCACCGTGGGAAGATCAGGTAAGGATGACGGGGGTCAGATCAAGCAGAGCTGCAGAAGTGTTAGCGTCCAGGACGCTCAGCTCCCTCTTCCCACGGAATCCCCAGCAGAAGACTTTAAGTGAGGAGACCATTTTATTTCAGTGACTGTATCAACCAGTGGAGACCAGGTTTCCCTGTGGGACCGCTAGCCTGCAGATCTCAGCACTAACACGAAGCTTTACCCTCAGTGCTGGCACACCCAGCGTAGGTTGCATCTGAGTGTCACTGTCTGCCCTCAGACCAGGCTGGTGGAGCGGCCAGGGTCTGAGAAGGATGGCTGACGCCTCAGTTCTAGGAGCCTCGGTCTGGAAGTCACCCTCCATTTCTGTTTGGGCAAGTACGTGAAATTCTGCCATAAGTCTGGAAAGAACTTAATGGACAACTGCACTCATCTCACACGCTAGTAAAGTAGTGCTCAAAATTCTCCAAGCCAGGCTTCAGCAATACGTGAACCATGAATTTCCAGATGTTCAAGCTGGTTTTAGAAAAGGCAGAGGAACCAGAGATCAAATTGCCAACATCCGCTGGATCATCGAAAAAGCAAGAGAGTTCCAGAAAAACATCTATTTCTGTTTTATTGACTATGCCAAAGCCTTTGACTGTGTGGATCACAATAAACTGTGAAAAATTCTTCAAGAGATGGGAACACCAGACCACCTGACCTGCCTCTTGAGAAACCTATATGCAGGTCAGGCAGCAACAGTTAGAACTGGACATGGAACAACAGACTGGTTCCAAATAGGAAAAGGAGTACATCAAGGCTGTATATTGTCACCCTGCTTATTTAACTTCTATGCAGAGTACATCATGAGAAACGCTGGACTGGAAGAAACACAAGCTAGAATCAAGATTGCTGGGAGAAATATCAATCACCTCAGATATGCAGATGATACCACCCTTATGGCAGAAAGTGAAGAGGAACTAAAAAGCCTCTTGATGAAAGTGAAAATGGAGAGTGAAAAAGTTGGCTTAAAGCTCAACATTCAGAAAATGAAGATCATGGCATCTGGTCCCATCACTTCATGGAAAATAGATGGGGAAGCAGTGGAAACAGTGTCAGACTTTACTTTTTTGGGCTCCAAAATCACTGCAGATGGTGACTGCAGCCATGAAATTAAAAGACGTTTACTCCTTGGAAGGAAAGTTATGACCAACCTAGATAGCATATTCAAAAGCAGAGACATTACTTTGCCAACAAGGTCCATCTAGTCAAGGCTATGGTTTTCCCAGTGGTCATGTATGGATGTGAGAGTTGGACTGTGAAGAAAGCTGAGCACTGAAGAATTGATGCTTTTGAACTGTGGTGTTGGAGAAGACTCTTGAGAGTCCCTTGGACTGCAAGGAGATCCAACCAGTCCATTCTGAAGGAGATCAGACCTGGGATTTCTTTGGAGGGAATGATGCTAAAGCTGAAACTCCAGTACTTTGGCCACCTCGTGTGAAGAGTTCACTCATTGGAAAAGGCTCTGATGCTGGGAAGGATTGGGGGCAGGAGGAGAAGGGGACGACAGAGGATGAGATGGCTGGATGGCATCACCAACTCTATGGACGTTTGAGTGAACTCTTGGAGTTGGTGATGGGCAGGGAGGCCTGGTGTGCTGCGATTTACGGGGTTGCAAAGAGTCGGACATGACTGAGTGACTGAACTGAACTGAGTGACTACCAAAGATTCTGTGCATTCCCCAGCCTCCAAAGGAATGGGGGTGGAGAGAGGAAAGAATGGTTCCCTACCAGATTCTACCCAGTGAAAGCAGCACCCCGGGTTCACTCCCAGGCCTCCATCCCCTATTTGCTCCATTGCTCCACTCCACAGGGACTTAATAAAGGGTTCTGATGTTGTTGTTTTCAGGAAAGGAGAAGCAGAACCTTCCAACTTTCTACTGAAATACTTAGAGAATGTGCAAGAGAACGGGGCTATCTTGGCCGTGCTGCGGTCTCTAGGTAGATGTAGCTATCTTATAGATAATCATATACATGTCTGGTTGGCAATAAGAGTATAAAATCTGGGAGGGAACTGGGCAAGGGCTCAGAATCTCTTAACAGATTTACCTGGGGGAGACTGTGGAAATTATATCCATCCAGAAAATGACGCTCTGCTAAGCCCAGTGAAGTTCCATATGTAGCACCAAGAAAAAAAAAAAATACCCTCCCAAACTAGGAGAGAAATAAAGAAGTAAAGAAAGACTAGAAAGAGAGTGGGAGGACAAAAAGAAGGAGGAAAGGAGACAGCTTTCTTATGAGTGATTAGCTTATACTGGCATAGGTCAGACATTTATTCATCTACCATGTGCTAAGAAACTACTCTATTGATCAAGTACTAAAGTTACAAAAATGACTAAGACACAGTCTTTGCCTCAAGAACTTAATTTATTGTAGGCAAACAGGCAAGTAAAGAGAAAACATAAAATCAGGGAGATACTGCTGTGTCAGAAGCAAGTCCAAACATTACAGGCACACCAAGAACAAACACCTATCTCAGACTTGATCCATGGCAATCAACTATGCACATCAATGCGAAGGCAATTTCTGAATATGTCCTACAGGGTAAATAGAAGCTAACCAGAAAATGGGAAAGCAGTTTGACGGAGAATATTCCAAGGAGGATGGAGTGCATTTGAGGAATTCCCAGGTAACGAAGAGGTGCTGTAAGTAAAACAGTGTGAAGTTAGGATGGGAATGGTGATAAAAAGTGAGACTGAAAAGAACAGTTTATAAAGGGCTTCAGGGTGGGTTTGCAAAAGAATTTGTATTTTATCCCAAGATTAATGAAGATAATTTTAAGCCAGCAGCCAAAATGGTCAGATTCAGTTTTTTTTAACTTAATTTTTTGTTGAAGTATAGGTGACTTACAATGTTTCAAATGTACACAAAAGTGATTCAATTATACATACACATTGAAGTAAGTCAGACAAAGACAAATATCATATGATATCATGTATTTGTGGAATCTGAAAAAATGGTACAAATAGAACTTGTTTATAAAACAGAAGTAGACTTGCAGACATAGAAAACAGACTCACGGTTACCAAAGGGGAAGGACAGGTGGAAGGATAAATTGAGGATTTGGGATTTACAGATACACGCCAGTGCTGTATGCAAAATAAATAACAAGGACATGCTGTACAGCACGTGGAGCTAGGTCCACAATTTAAAACAACCGTCGTGGTTAAATTATGAGGCGGACTGAAAAAGTCCAGGACTGGAGGCGGAGGTGGGGAGCAGCCAGGGGGTTCTTACAATAATCCAGGGAAAATCCTGAATCTAGGGAGCTGAGGAAGAGGTGGGCATTGACATAGCCCTAATCAGCTGTGAGGGGAAAGCAGTTGCTTGGGAAGGAAGAGAGATGGGCTCGAGAGTCCTTTGGACCAGTGTAGGACACTGCCCTATGTAGCTTCTTCCAGGGTCCCTCCTATTAAAAAAGGTTTGCTGAGAACCCTGACACTGAGAGGGTGAAGCTGATGGGTGATCCCGCCCCCTGCACCCTATCAACCTCATTACCCTAGAAGTTATCAAGTGTATGGTGTCGAAGAGACCAATTCAGCATCACCCAGAGGCACCTCAAATAAATAACAGCCGTGAACAACGTGCGTGGTCAAAACCACTCTGAAGAATCAGGTGGTGTGCCCAGAGAAGACTCCCATACTGAAAGGGTGAGACGCTTAGGGAGGTCTTTCTCTCCATCCCACAGAGCCTACCAGTCACTTCCCAGAACTTGGGTCTATGCGTTGCCAGAAAACAATATGCATAGAGTTATTGCACCCCTTCCCGAACACAGCCCATACTGCTGCTGCTGCTGCTGCTGCTGAGTCACTTCCGTCGTGTCCAACTCTGTGCAACCCCATAGACAGCAGCCCACCAGGCTCCTCCATCCCCAGGATTCTCCAGGCAAGAATACTGGAGTGGGTTGCCATTTCCTTCTCCAATGCAGGCATGCATGCTAAGTCGCTTCAGTCATGTTCGACTCTGTGCAACCCTATGGACAGCAGCCCACCAGGCTCCTCCGTCCACAGGATTCTCTAGGCAAGAATAGTGGAGTGGGTTGCCCTTTCCTTCTCCAACATAGCCTATAAATGATGATATTTTTGTCTTAAACAATGTACGACCAGGGCTCAGCACTGCACTTTTTTCAAAACGTCCTGAACTCAGCCCATTAATGATACCACAGCAGCAGCAAACAGGAGCCCATGCCTCAGGGCCATAGTCACTGCAAAAGATGCCTAAGTCCCACTGGGAACAAGACAAGGATATCTGTTCTCCTTCCTCCTGGAGAGTCAGCTGCTTTGAGGCAACAAGTCTACCCAAAATCAACTGAACTTATTATAACAATGAGGAGAGGAAAGGGTAGCAGCCGGACCATTGAAAAATGGGAGAAAATTCAAGGAAACTCCATTCATTTCAACTCATCATCTTTGGGATGTGTTTTTTTTTTTGGAAAAACAACACTGATGGACAGGCAGACGGGTCTAATAAATGGTAGAGTCTCAGCATCCCTTTCTCCACTTTCCCAACCTACACTTGCGTTCGGAATCAGGTCTACACGGCTTTAGGAAGAGTCCCTCTGTCTTGTGAGTAATTCACGAGCCTTCCCAAGTCCCCAGGGACTGGCTACTAGCTCACGGCCTTAGTGGCCAGTGTGGAACCCTGAGATGGGATCCACATGAGTTTCCAGCAACACCCAAGGCCTCCCGATCAGCCAAGGCACCCGGTCACACATCCCAGCCCCTGCTCGAAGCCTGTCTGTGACAGTGTCGCTTTGAAATCCTATCTGATCAGGCGGGACTTCTTAGCGATACCATTTTCTGTTCTTTGGAAGATGGTGGGCAAGAACAGGTGTAAGAATGGCAGCTGTAAGCCTGCCCAGGCGTCATCCCACTCGGACACAGACCTTTCATCTCATCACCTGTTTCAGGGGAAATAGCTGGAAGTACACACAGTTGTGTTTTGTGTGGATGTTAAACACACCCCTCTTCATGGTCAAGGTGTCACAGCATCACCTTTGTCCTGTGCTCAGCGTGTTGCCAAGGAAAGGAGGGTTCCAGGGTGTGGGGCAGGGAAAGGCTGCCCAACTGGACACTTTGATCTGGTCTCACGGACAGAAGGATGTGAGTCTTTACCTGGAGTGATTTGAAGAACTTCCCAACTTCTCTTTGCTGCTAAACCAAGTCAAAAGGACATCCTGACCAGTTCTCTGTGATGTCTGAATTTCCACCATAATAGCATCACTCTTTGAGTAATAATATTGTTACCCAATGGTCTGATATAAAGACATAAACTAGTACAAGAAGGAATTTGTTTTCGGGCTTTAATCAGTCTCTAATCTCTCAGGTTGCGGCTGCTGCTGCTGCTATGTCGCTTCAGTCGTGTCTGACTCTGTGCAACCCCATAGACGGCAGCCTTCCAGGCTCCCCCATCCCTGGGATTCTCCAGGCAAGAACACTGGAGTGGGTTGCCATTTCCTTCTCCCATCTCTCAGGTTTCCACCTAACAAACCTGAGGCACGCGGAACAGGACCAACAGCTAGGGTTATTTAGGTACTGGGTGCCCAGGTGAGGAAAGCTGATAAGACATAGGATGAGTCTTGCGTTGCAACAGGAAAGGAGCCTTGGTAGATGAGGTGGGGAGGCAAAGGTAAACAGCAACAACCACATCCCTCACTTGGCCATTTGTTCAAGGCCTGTCTTGACCCCAGGCTCAGTCACCACTGGATTTTAGTGCTGAAGAAATTTTGAGAGAAATGCAGGGCAAAGGTTCGGTCTCAAGCACAACTGAACCACATTTCCTTCTAACAAAGTGACCTGTGGATTGATGCTTTTATATCAACATATCAATAGAAACACTTCTCTTTTTTTACAAGGACTATATCAGCAATTCTGTCAGATTCTCAGAAAATGTTAGTTTGTTGGCACTTAAATTTTATCTTCTCTGCCTGCATATCTACCGACCCCCAACTGGGAAAAAAAAGCTTTTCTGTCTAGTCATTAATGATGTATACGCAGTGACTTAGGAGAACTAGAGGACTCATTCTTCAAGGAAGTATGCTGGAGCTTTTTTCTTCCTTATAAAACAAATAGTAACCGCCTCCAAATGTATATGCCATTTAAACTGTTTTCTACATTGGGCTTTCTAGTACCCTTCTTAGAGAAATAAGATCTCAGAAAAATGTCACTTTTTTTTTTCTTACTGAATTAAGAAAGTAGGTTTAATTTGGGGTGTGGGAGGAGGAGAGCTTCTTAGGAAGACTGCTATAATTTGAAAGAAGTTATCAAGAATAATCTGGGGAGCTCCTTCTGCAGAAGTCTGCTTAAATGGAATGCTCAAGATTGCAGCCCTGCCTACAGAGAGGGCCCCTGACATAAATGACCTGAAGCGCTCTCTTCTAGGCTCAAGAACGGTAACCCTAAAGCCTGGCCCTTCCTTTCTGGATTCCTTGATAAAGCAAAAAGGCAGAATACATTGTCCATCCTGTTGTCCTAGCGTGCTGAGAAATCTAAGGGGATAAAAGCTCAGGTTTGCATAAGAAGTAAATCAGAGTGAGTCCGTCTCCACAGATTCTGAGCAGAGCCCATCTCGATAAATAAAATGTGACATTCATAACAAATAAACCAAAAAGCAGATAAAGGATGAGAGCCCTCAGCATTAATGCCGGAAAACCTTTGGCGATAAATAAGTAATATTATAATAAAAGATATTATAATGCATTGTCATTTGTAGGGAGAAATGTAATATAGTCTGAGGAGGAAGATAGATGGCTCAAGTTGTTTCTCTGACAGTGGAAGTAATAGCTATTGAATGTTATGTTTAGCATATCATAAAATCAGTGTTAGCAGACAAGACAGCCCTCAAGCCTTCCCGAAGTCCACATTCAGCCTTTTGACATCAGCAAGGAAAGGCCTGCAATGCAGCTCACCTGGGATGGATGACCTCGATTTAAACCAAATCAGATGAGACGGAGCTTCCCCTCGGCCCTCAGCCTGAAGTGGAAATGAACTTGGGGTGACTGGAGAACATCTTTCTTCAGCCCCCTCTGTACCTGCTCTCCCCAAGGGGCTCCTACCAAGCTCAAGCTTGACTTCATGTAGCACTGAAAACTCTGAGCTCTCCTTATACATGGAGGAGCCATGGACCAATTCAGGATCTCCTTGGAGCTGCTGAAAATCCTCATTCTTCTCACCTCACCAAAAAAAGAAATCTGCACAAGTACCTACCACGTTGCCTGACCCGCCCCTCCCTGATTTATTATGCCCTCTCTAGCCCCTCTACCTGAAGGAGAAGAGAGAGCCCCATGCATCTGTGAGACAGCAGAGCCTGAGCTCCCTACCGTTTCCAGCTGGAGCCCTGCAGCCTTCCTCATTGTAGGGACAGGAAAGCCAGTCGGGAGAAATAATTCAACCAAGTGCTCACACAGGAGGGGGCTTCGCTTGTGCCAAATGATGCAAAAAGAACACTAAATTATTTACCTTTTTTTTGTTTTTTTTTTTTTTGGTAAATTATCTGCCAGGAAAGCCCGCTAACAAAATATCCTGGGCAAAATGTATCCAACTATTTTTTTTTCTCTCTCTTTTTTTTTTTTTATTACAGGATGAATTTGAGAAAGGATTCAGATAGTCCTCCGTCTCTGCTTCCCAGGAGCTGTAACCGTGGCAGTAGTAACTGAGTACCACTACTCCTGGGCTTCACTGACTGCAAGAAAAGAGCCGTGGACTCTGAAAGAACTGGGCTCAGAAGAATGCAGGAGGATGACTAGGAAGGCAGATACATATGTCGTATTTCCTGAGAGGACTTGATTTACTGTGAATTTTTCTTCTTTTCTGTCTAAATCTCAAGGTAAAATCCCATCAGAAACCTCTGGCTTCCTCCCTGTACCATCAACATCCATCTCAGAAATGGGAAGAAGTGTCCTTTGCTCACAAAGTATTCTAGGAGCCACCATCTGTCCCTGCTGTTTGTAGAAAGAGAAAGTCCTCCAAGAAGAGCTCTGGGTCGGGTGGCTGAGCAGGGGTAAAGGCGGAGTGTGAGTAGGTGCTCGCGGAGGGAGACACTCACACGTCAGCAGAGGCAAGCTGGCTGTTCCTTCCCTGTCTTAGGTCCTGGTTCAAAAACCTTGTAGAGAACAGAAACATACATTGAGAATCTTCTTTGCAGAGGGCTCTGTGCTGGATGTTCTAAGAGGTATTAAAGGCAGCCCTTTCTCAAGGAAGCAAGGAGATACATACTCTCAAAATTAAGATGATGGCCAAGCAGTGCAGTATTCGCCCGCTCGCAAAGCCGGCAAACCTCGTTTCTCATGTCCATGACCAGTTTCCTCTCAATGAGCAGGAGAGGCAGCTTTAAAAGCCAGAGCTTTGAAATCGTAGGTACTTGACTCTACAGCCTACTTTGACTACTTACTTGGTTCTGGGATGCTGGGCAAGTTATCTTCAGCTCTTTGGGCACCGAGTTTCGTGACATTGAAAAGCAGACAGTCGTTGCGGCTACTCCATGGGAAAATTGAATGAGTTTGTGGATATAAAGCACTTAGCACAGCATATAGTAAATGCTCAATAAATGTTGGCTGAAAGGAAGTTGAAGATGTACCAGACACTGGGCTTGAAGCTGTCTACGCAGATGGCTAATGTGTTACTCTGCAGGAGTTTAGAGGACAATAACTCAGAGTCAAATAACTGCAGCAAAATGGCAAAAACACATACTAAGCTGCCTGTTCTTGTTAAGAAGCTGGAGATGACACAACGTCCTTTATTTGGATTGTTCCTTTTATAGAGATTTTTGAGAGGAGCCTGGTGGGCTATAGTCCCTGAGGTTGCAAAAGAATCAGATATGACTGAGCAACTAAGCATGTATGCATGCCCCAAGGAGAGAAGTTGGGCCTGTGATTCTAAACCATCCTATCCGAGTTTCATCTAAGGCGCAGTGCATGACCTGTGGACGTTAATGTGTTAATTAATTAAAACATTGCTAAAGTACTGTGAAGAAGGCTGAGCGCTGAAGAATTGATGCTTTTGAACTGTGGTGTTGGAGAAGACTCTTGAGAGTCCCTTGGACTGCAAGGAGATCCAACCAGTCCATTCTGAAGGAGATCAGCCCTGGGATTTCTTTGGAGGGAATAATGTAAAAGCTGAAACTCCAGTACTTTGGCCACCTCATGCGAAGAGTTGACTCATTGGAAAAGACTCTGATGCTGGGAGGGATTGGGGGCAGGAGGAGAAGGGGACGACAGAGGATGAGATGGCTGGATGGCATCACTGACTCGATGGACGTGAGTCTGAGTGAACTCCAGGAGTTGGTGATGGACAGGGAGGCCTGGCGTGCTGCGATTCATGGGGTCGCAAAGAGTCGGACACGACTGAGCGACTGAACAGACTGCACTGAAAGTACCTACTATGACTTGGACACTATGTTTGGTGCCAGAGATAGATGGCATAAATTCCTAGTGTTCACCAATATCCATGCTCTCCTTTGCTTCCTGAGCATCCAACTGGACTACACTTCCCAGCTTCCCTTGCAGTTACATGAAGCCATGTGGCTTGAGTTCTGGCCAATGGAACATGAGCAGAAGTGAGGCACTCCACTTTCTACTCTGACTGGTAGAAACCTCCCACCAATGACCACTTTTTCATTCCACATCTACCAGGTGAATCAGAAGTCCTTCAGGGATCCAGAGGAACATGCAGCCACAGATGGAGACTTGAGTCCTTGAATCTTGGGGCCAGGTTAGACTGTGATATGAATGAGAAATGGACTTCTGTGCTGAGTTGCTGAGATGTGTAGGTTTATCTGCCACAACAATTAGGGTTGTTTTTCATACCTAGAAAAGGAATAAACAAGATTGACTTGACCGTGGCCTTGTGGAGCTGACAGACTGTTTAAAACGAACAATTAAGTTAGTAATTATAATGTAGCATGATGAGTGTTAGAGCAGGAAAAAGACAGAGATGTGGAAGCAGACAGTAGGATGACCTAAGCTAATCAGGGAGTTCAAGAAATTCTTTAGAAAAGGTGTGATTATCAAGAGACTTGAAAGATGGTGTGCCCATCAGCTCTGGCTGCCATAACAGAGTACCATGGGCTAGGTGAGTCAAACAACAGAAATTTACTTATTTGCAGGTTTAGAACTGGGAGTCCAAGATCAGGGTGTCAGTAGAGTTGGTTCCGCTCTGAGTTTCTCTCCGCGCCTTGCAGATGGCTGCCTCCTCGCTATGTCCTCAGATGGTCTTTCTGCCACGTGTATACACATCCGTATGCTAATCTGCTCTTATCCTTAACAGCAGTCCAATTGGATTAGAGCCTACCTCGCTTCACCAGAATTATCTCTTTAAAGGCCCTATCTCCAAAGACAGCACATGATGAGATATTGGAGTTAAAACTTCAACATATGCATACAGCCCATAACAGACGGCTGAAGCTGAAGCTCCAATACTTTGGCCACCTGACGCGATGAGCTGACATATCAGAAAAGACGCTGGTGCTGGGAAAGACTGAAGGCAGGAGGAGAAGGGGACGACAGAGGATGAGATGGTTGGATGGCATTGCCGACTTGATGGACATGAGTCTGAACAAGCTCCAGGAGATGGTAAAGGACAGGGAAGCCTGGCGTGCTGCAGTCTATGGGGTCGCAAAGAATCAGGCACCACTGAGCAACTTCACTTTCACTTTTCACCTTCAAGCTTTGGAGAAGGAAATGGCAACCCACTCCAGTGTTCTTGCCTGGAGAATGCCAGGGATGGAGGAGCCTGGTGGGCTGCCGTCTCTGGGGTCGCACAGAGTTGGACATGACTGATGTGACTTAACAGCAGCAGCAGCTGAAGGACTGGGGTGAACCTCGGGTTCTCTCTCTGGTCCAATGATGAGAGCGGCACAGAGAAAGCAGGGGGATGAGGAAAGAGCTCACATTTATAAGAAGGAAGGTGTAGAGCTATTCAAGGGGTGATTCAGATCACACCCTGACCGCAGTGCTTTGATTGCAGATTTGGAGCTTAAGATACGAAACATCAAATTGCAGAAAGGCAGGAAGCAGCAGCACATCTTGGCTCTCTGGAGAGGGAAGGAGATTGACTGCAGCTGTGGTCTGTGGACCTGGAGCCTTCATGGGGCTACTCTGCTTGCTAAGAAATCCCAGGAGGGTCTTTTAGAGTAAAGATTGGCCCCAGAAGTCAGATCGCAGAATGATAGCTACCTGGCCATGTGCAGAGATTGAAGATCAATGGGTGAAAGATCAATCTGAATAAATGATCTATTAATATATACCACAGGTTCCTAGCAATTAATCTCCAGGAGAATGACAGCCCACCAGTTACAGTGAACTGCTGATGGTGATTGACATAATGGGATCGTCTGCAGCTGCCAGGCTGCTGAGTTAGTGATATTCACATTTATTTTCCTGGTTGGATTGAGTGGTTTCTGGGGCAGCTCTGGAGTTTAGAACTGAAAACATACTGCTCACAAGACCAAAATAGTCTCTTCTAAGAGAAGGTGTACATAAGCAGATCTAGGACCAACCACTGATCTACTGGAAGGAAAAAAGAGAGACCTTTCTTTTCTCCCAAGTGCTTAGTGCGGTCTTTGAAATATGGAGCTTGGTAGAGGGATTGGGAGAACCTTGCTCAGAAAAGAGGAAAGTTACCCCACATTTGAGGGCTGTCATTGTGAATGGAAATAAGTGTATAGCCATGAGAAATATGTACTTTAGAGTATTTTTCCTTGTTTTTTTTTAGAAGAATGCTGTGAAGGACACTTGTTCTTCCAAAATACGTGACCCCAGACTCTTTGTCTTCTAAGCTTAGAATCTGAAAGTCTGCCTAGGGAATCCCTACTTATTCTTCAAAGCCCATCTCATTAGCTTATAACCTCTCCTGAAAGATATTTCCCAGGTGCTTTTGATGCTCCTCCCAAAATGTATCCCCAATCCACCCACTTCTCTGTGTCCACACCTGCCATTTTAGTTATCACTTGCCTGCACTTCTGCCGGAGCCTCCTACCTGGTCTCCCCGCTGACCACCTTACCCATGGTCTAGTCTTCACACAACAGCCAAATTCTGTGTCTTAATTATATATCAATGTGTATTATTACCAATGCACTCAGAGGAAACTTCACTCTAACCCTCACCACTGCCCACAGAGCCCTACAAAAGCCGGCTCCTCACAGCTTCTATGCTTTCACCTCTTACCAAGCTCCCTACAGTTCCTGCTGCGCCAGGATAAGGTCAGACTCTTCTGCTCCATGAAGCCTGCCTCTTTCTGTCCACCCTCCCAGCACCTTCTTCTCCCGAACCCCACAGCTCAGGTCTTTCGTGATGGTTTCCTCATCATATGTAGATTTCAGCTCCTCCAAGAGGCATATCTGGACCAAGCCGGAAGGTAGCTCCCACCCCCTCACCCTAGCCACTATCATATTACCTTGCTTATTGCCTTGACAGCGCTCATCGTTATGTGGAATTATGCATAATACTTGTTTATTACCTGTCTTTACCCACTAGAAGTTAAGCTCCGTAAAAATAGAATAGTTCTAGCATTATTTGCATTTTGCAGCAGGCAGTCAAGTACGTGGCTTACAGCAAGTGTTCAAGTCTTTTTAGAATGAATGACTGAAAGAATGGCACAGGCTATCACTTACTCCTCTTAATTCCCATCATATCCTATTCCCTTCTCTGTAACGATGTTCCCTACACTGTCGAATGGGGATCTGTCAGAATCCGTTTCTCTCATCCTTGATTACGAGCCCCTTATGGAGAGGACCGTGTATCCTGAGATGACGTGTACTAAAGCAGAGGACAGTGTTATCCACATCGTCAGTATTTCTCAAACTTTAATGGGTGCACAAATCAGTGAGAGGATCCTGTCAAATGCAGTTTCTGATTCACAGTCTGGAGTGGAACTCAAGCACTCCTAGCAGGCTTCCGAGTGATGCCAGTACTGCTGGTACTCAGCATACTTTGCATAGAAAGGCATATTTTGAGTGAGTGATTTAAAATGTTGTTGTTGCTTCCCTTTGTATTTGCTACACAGCCCCACACAGCACTGGATATAAATTAGCATATATTAAGGAGAATGAATAAATGAATGAATCAAATGCTCTCAAATTTAGAGGAAGTAAAACTGACTCATAAATAATTAAAAAACATGCTTTACCTAAGACATCACAGTCCAGTCTAGAATCTTTGCCTCTATGGCTCTCTTTCCTGAGTCACAAGTCCTCCTTCCAGTCACCTCTTAGGGTTAAGGTTTAGAGGTTCAAAGACATCAAAGATAAACTGTGAGTAGCTCCCCACCCCAAAATAAATGTCAAAGCTCTGGGAGGGGCACCCCAAGAGGAGAAGGGGCCATTGCTTGGTAACTACCCAATGAGCTCACACCCCTACAGGCTGTCAGGGTTTTTGTGGTCTGCCCAGCCTGGAGGGGTATCATCCAAGAGATCTTTGCCTGCCAGGCCTTTCTTCTTGGCAGAATCCATCATATTTACATATGCCAATTGCTGAAGGGGGCCGGCAGAGACTTGAGAGTTGATAACCTGGTTTTAGCGGGTTGAAGAGGAAAATCCCCACGACCTGGGATTAGGGGGTGAAGGGCAGACCCCAGGGCATCAGGAGGACCCTGATGCACGGCTCCCAAGAGGCCTGGGGAGTGAAGACTGTGCTCCAGGCTCAGTCTCTACTCCGAAGTAGCTCAGAAAGGGTTCCCCCTGGGCAGGTGGGCTCTTGATTCCCACCCCACCTGACAGCACTGGAGCCACCTGGGGGCCCTTCAGAAAGTGCTCACTACATACTAGCACCAGGGGATCAGCCTGGAAGAAGCTGTGTTGACTTGCAGGGGGCTGAGCACAAAGAACAGCCTAGGAAACAGACGTGCACCGTTGCTCCAGGCGCCCGTGGGAACACAGGCCCTGGCCCTAGGGAGAGCATACGGAACACACAGAAAAAGCGTAAGCTGCCAAACAGCTGACCTGACCGGAAGCTTTTCCCAAACTCTTTCCTCTCATCACGTTTCCCATCCCTGTTGGTCTTGAAAAGCTGTGATGGTTATCTCGGTCCTTCCAATCAGTCACTGAGTGTAGAATCAGGCCAGGCTTGCGGGGAAGCTCCAGAGTCAAGGCTTCCAGATTCTCCAGGATTGTATCACCCCCTGCTTCCCAATTAACTCCGAGGACTTGGGGAATTTGAAAGATCCAAAGGATTAATATGAAGAAAGGGTTCAGCTGTTTTGCCCCTTCGCTGTGAGCAGGAAGAAAAGCAAAATGCAGGATGTCCACAGGGCACTTCGGTCAGATACACAGATGTGAGTGTGAACACAGCGAGATTTTGGATCCCAAGCCGCCTCCCTGCAGCACTGATGGGCAACCTGCTTACTCAGAACATGGTCCAGAAGCACCTGGGAGAGGGCTGGCAATGCGGGTCCTCCTTCCAGACCCTGATGCGCCTCCAGCTGGGCTGGTATCTTCCATCCTGGTGGGGGAAAGGAGGTGGACGAATGAGGATTCAAGTTCCCTAGAATTTTCTCATCAAAACCCGCTTTTCCTCTGTCCTGATTATGGGTGCCTAATTACTGTGCAAGTGTAAAACCCGCATTTCTGTTTTAGCCCCCAAACACAGCAATATTTAAATTCTTAGGCACCAAGAACAGACAAGTGAGATAAACTGCAACTTGTCCCATGAATCAAAAGTGACATCAGGAGTGGCCCCTTTCCCTCAAAGAAAGAGCAGGGTCCACGGTGTGCCCCTCGCTTTCTCACAACCACCCCTTCAGCTCTGTCCGCCCCCCGCATCCCTCCTCTTCTTCCTCTTCAACTCCTTGACTCAGAATAGTTGCTGGCTCATCACGCGAAGGGGGTCTCTCCCATCCCTGAGGGTTTGGTCAATCGGCTCCAACCAGGAAGGGGTCCTCCCAGTCTCCATCTCTCCAGCTGGCTCTTAGATTCAAGGCCCTTCTTGCTTTGCACTCCCCTGCACTGCCCTTCAGCCTGAGGCTCCCCCAGAGCTCTGGGCTGGGGGGAGCACGTCCTTCTGTCACTGTGAGCGCTCACCGTCCCCAGGACCCTCTGGCTTGAACCCCTCTTTTGCCTGGCTGCTCACAGCTTCTTTGATCCCTGGGGAACCAGAATGGCAGGTGGCAGCTTGGTGTTTGAGACCTTTTCACAGGTAAGTTCATATGCCCCACTCTGGAAAGCATCCTGCTGGCCACTCTTCATGGACTGAGAAATATATACACTTGGAGTCTATGCAGGGTAGTGAGACTGATTAGGCTGGCTGAAGTTCAAATCCCAGGCCTGCCATTGAAAATCTATCTGACCTTGAACAACCATGGGATGGGAACTGTTTCTCTGGATTCTTCAGCTGGGTATTCAGGATCATAACACCCACTTCCTAGCATGTAACTGGCACAGAAGCCATCGGTTTTTCTAGGTTTTTCTTCCTTTACAGAAAAACCTCTCCTGGTCAACCAGATGCTGGTTACCTGGACTGTCTCTGGTTCTGGGTATTCGAGCTGCCAGCCTCCCTCTTTACTCTTCATGCCCACGGACAGTACAGTCCCTTCTTCCAAAGACTGGTAGTCAGGCACCTGGAGCTCCGAGAGGTGACCTGTCCTTGTCTGGGCAAAATCATTCTGGAAATGTGAACCCCTCATGGATGAAGGAATTCACTGCCACACCGTTAGAAGCTGTGGGACAGCAAAGATTCCTAGGGGCCCCCTGCCCAGGTGTTCACGCAGGTGGCTCGACCTTGTGTTCACTTTTTAGCCACTTCATTGCTGCAAAAAAAAAAATCTGGACAGATCGATTAAGATTTAATTAATATTCTACAATGAATACAAAATAATTATTGTGGTCTTTTAATTAAGGATTGAAGTGGGGAAAGTGGAAATCATAAGAACAGTTATATAACAGTTTCTTTCCTCAGGGAGGCTTTGACTTGTTAGTCTCAGGAGATGTGAACCCAACATAACGGTTTTATTAGCTCTTATTAAAGCTTTGATACATGCACTTCAAAGAAGTGGCCGTTCTCCTTTTCATCTGAAGTGCAGGAATCTCCTCCGGCATCTGGGCTGTCTGGAGGGGCAGCTGCTCTCTGTAGAGCTCAGAGCCGAGAACCTAGAACAAACCGAATTTTTTGACAACCCCAGTTCTCCCTACAGCTGTTTATTTTCCCTTTTTCCATCTTCTCCTATAGAGTTACGGAGTAGGGCATGGACAATGGGACAGGGGCTTCTGTAATCAGGGTCAAGCACCCTTTAGGGGTTAGCAGAGGTGGCTTGACTCAGAGAACAAACTGTAATCCTAGAGTTGGGAGCCATCAGCGAGATCCCCTAGCCCACCCACCCGTTCTGTAGGAGAATCTTAGCAGCAGCATCTGGTCCTCAGCTGGTCGCCTAACCTCTGCTCTTAAGCCTAGCAGTGACCAGGAGCCAGCTAACTTGGAAGTCTGCCTTGTCCACGTCTAGATACTGCCAGCTATTTTTCTAATCTTCTGTACGTTGAGTCCATATCCATTTCCCTCTCCTACCATTCACAGACCCCAGTTCTGGCCTCTGGAACACAACTGAATAGTCCAATTCATCTTCTCCGTGGGACACTTTCAAATACCTGAAGCCAGCTGTTACTGCCTCCTGCAGTATTCTCTTTCTAAACTCATTGCCAGTGCAATCAATCTTTGTTGACAAGATACCCAGACATTTCTCAGCCTTCTGGTCCCCCTTCTTTTGTTTCAGTGTCCTTCCCGAGTACAGAGCCCAGAATTGACTAGAGGGCTCTGAGCGACTCCAACTAGGAGAGAAGAGGCAGGCCCTCATGTTATTCATACACATATAAATAACAGGGCAGAGAAATGTACGTGTACATCCTGGTAAAGTCTATGGTCACCTGAAACTCGCCCAAATATTTCTTTTATAAACTGTATTCAAACCAATTCTTCTTTATCCTCTATTTGCAAAATCAAGCTGCCTTTCAAACCTGAAAACTAAGGCTCTCCTATTATCCTTGTAAAATTTATCTTGTTGCTTTCAACCTATCTTTCCAGATATCAAGATCTTTTGAGACTTGTTTATATCATTTGTCATATTACCTGACCTCTGCTTCGTGTCATCACAGATTTGATAAGCACAGGGTCAATGTTTCATCTGAGTCATTGATAAATTCTTGAAACATGACAGAGACAGGCAAAAACCTTTAAGATGCTCCTAGAGACCTCCCTCCCCTTAGATATCATTCCAGAGATCAACTCTCTTTTGAATGACATTGCACTATCAGCCTTAAATCCATTCACAGCCTGTATTTTCCAGGTCATTCCAGAGGATACCAGGAGAAACTCTGTCAGAGTTTAACTATACTGTCATTGTTTCTCTACCACCCACCCCACCACCATCATTCCTGTCTGCGAGACTAATGAAGATATCGAAAAAGGAGCTAAGGACATTCAGCATGGCTTTCTTGTAGGAAATCATGAATGCTTCTAATAGTCATCTCTTTACGTTTTGTGTGTTCACAGACCATCTGCTTAATAATACACTCTAGGACTTTTCTAAGAGTGAACATCAAGATCACTGGCCTGAAGTTTTTATCATTCACGTTTCCCCTTTTGTGAAACTGAGGACAACATTTGCCTATTAATCCAATTCCTCATGATTGAGGAAGATAAGATCAAGGCCGCCCAGGACTATATAATCAGATATTCAGTTCAGAGTCCAAAGAATTGGGGAATCTGCATTATAAAAACATATTTCTTGGCCAGAGAGAGAGAGAGAGAGCCCCAAAGGCCTTGCCTTAGAGTTCTCCTGAGCACCTTAAAAATTTACCATCTAGACCTGAGAAGCTGCTGGAAGATCTAACATAAAGGTAAAATCCTAGCTTTATCTCCAACTAACAATTAGTTTCTTCTGGTCCCAGTTTCCTCACCTGTAAAATGATGAAATTTACTCTAATTTAGGTTTTAGTGACTTACCGGGTTAGTTACTAAGGGTGCCCACACAGGTGACTAGATATACATACCAAGACCTGACTCCCCAACTTTTTTCTGGAGGGTTTAAATAGCAATGCCGTTTTCATTTGCCTTCTGGATATAAACGTACACAAACATATACACATACACACATGCTCACACACGTCAGACTCTACGATCATTACCTGTTCTTCTTTCCAGTATGTGCATTTGCTGAAAATAAAATCCATTGTTCTAACATTATCTCTGTGTTATAATGAATCTGTTCTAGGAACAGCTTGTTACAGCATCATCTGTCAAGAATGTATTACTAATGCCTTATAAGACGTTCTTTGTACTATGTTCCCAAAGAACAGCCCTGGATCCAGATAACATTTATTAAGGTTAGAAACATTGTCAGATAACTTCACACACACAAGTAAGGTTGGAGGGTCTGTGCGTGTCAACACACATGTATTTCTAAGGAGAATAACAAAACCTGGTGTGAACAGAAATATTTTGTGATATTCTGTCAAATTCAACATATCCTATTTATGTTCCTTGAAACACTTCAGGGCACATATATTTATCCAAACAGAATTGAAGTGAGCAAACTACAGGGAGGCCAGAAAGACATATGAACACACACACACACACACACACACGCATGCACACGCACACACATACACAGTACCCCAAGAGGCTGCTGGCAAAGAGGAGATTAAGAAAGAGGATGTAGAACTTGGCTCAATGAGCTACGGAAAGCCGCCTCTATTCCATTACAAAGAATGTTAGGATGTCTCTTCCAGCTTTACTTCCTAGCTTAGGTACAGGTGGAAAGATGTAAGGATGGTTCTCAATCCTCATGGCTGAGAAGAATCACCTATCAGATCAGATCAGATCAGATCAGTCACTCAGTCACGTCCGACTCTTTGTGACCCCATGAATCACAGCACGCCAGGCCTCCCTGTCCATCACCAACTCCCGGAGTTCACTCAGACTCACGTCCATCGAGTCAGTGATGCCATCCAGCCATCTCATCCTCTGTCGTCCCCTTCTCCTCCTGCCCCCAATCCCTCCCAGCATCAGAGTCTTTTCCAATGAGTCAACTCTTTGCATGAGGTGGCCAAAGTACTGGAGTTTCAGCTTTAGCATCATTCCTTCCAAAGAAATCCTAGGGCTGATCTCCTTCAGAATGGACTGGCTGGATCTCCTTGCAGTTCAAGGGACTCTCAAGAGTCTTCTCCAACACCACAGTTTAAAAGCATCAATTCTTCAGCACTTAGTCTTCTTCATGGTCCAACTCTCACATCCATACATGACCACTGGAAAAACCATAGCCTTAACTAGACGAAACTTTGTTGGCAAAGTAATGTCTCTGCTTTTGAATATGCTATCCAGGTTGGTCATAACTTTCCTTCCAAGGAGTAAGCGTCTTTTAATTTCATGGCTGCAGTCACCATCTGCAGTGATTTTGGAGCCCAGAAAAATAAAATCTGACACTGTTTCCACTGTTTCCCCATCTATTTCCCATGAAGTGATGGGACCGGATGCCATGATCTTCGTTTTCTGAATGTTGAGTTTTAAGCCAACTTTTTCACTCTCCTCTTTCACTTACATCAAGAGGCTTTTTAGTTCCTCTTCACTTTCTGCCATAAGGATGGTGTCATCTGCACACGTCCAAGGAGCCGTGGCTGCGCAGGCACAGGAGGGCCTAGAGGAGCTATCCCACGTTGAAGGTCAGGAAGGGTGGCAGTGAGGAGATACCCCTCATCCAAGGTAAGGAGCAATGGCTGCGCTTTGCTGGAGCAGCCGTGAAGAGATACTCCACGCCCAAGGTAAGAGAAACCCAAGTAAGACGGTAGGTGTTGCAAGAGGGCATCAGAGGGCAAACACACTGAAACCATACTCACAGAAAACTAGTCAATCTAATCACACTAGGACCACAGCCTTGTCGAACTCAATGAAACTAAGCCATGCCCGTGGGGCAACCCAAGACGGGCAAGTCATGGTGGGGAGATCTGACAGAATGTGGTCCACTGGAGAAGGGAATGGCAAACCACTTCAGTATTCTTGCCTTGAGAACCCCATGAACAGTATGAAAAGGCAAAATGATAGGATACTGAAAGAAGAACTCCCCATGTCAGTAGGTGCCCAATATGCTACTGGAGATCAGTGGAGAAATAACTCCAGAAAGAATGAAGGGATGGAGCCAAAGCAAAAACAATACCCAGTTGTGGATATGACTGGTGATAGAAGCAAGGTCCGATGCTGTAAAGAGCAATATTGCATAGGAACCTGGAATGCTAGGTCCATGAATCAAGGCAAATTGGAAGTGGTCAAACAGGAGATGGCAAGAGTGAATGTCGACATTCTAGGAATCAGCGAACTGAAATGAACTGGAATGGGTTATATCTACTACTGCGGGCAGGAATCCCTTAGAAGAAATGGAGTAGCCATTATGGTCAACAAAAGAATCTGAAATGCAGTACTTGGATGCAATCTCAAAAATGACCGAATGATCTCTGTTCGTTTCCAAGGCAAACCATTCAATATCACAGTAATCCAAGTCTATGTCCCAACCAGTAATGCTGAAGAAGCTGAAGTTGAAAGGTTCTATGAAGAACTACAAGACCTTTTAGAACTAACACCCGAAAAAGATGTCCTTTTCATTATAGGGGACTGGAATGCAAAAGTAGGAAGTCAAGAAACACCTGGAGTAACAGGCATATTTGACCTTGGAATAAGGAATGAAGCAGGGCAAAGACTAATAGAGTTTTGCCAAGAGAACGCACTGGTCACAGCAAACACCCTCTTCCAACAACACGAGAGAAAACTCTACACATGGACATCACCAGATGGTCAACACGGAAATCAGATTGATTATATTCTTTGCAGCCAAAGATGGAGAAGCTCTATACAGTCAGCAAAAACAAGACCAAGGAGCTGACTGTGGCTCAGACCATGAACTCCTTATTGCCAAATTCAGACTTAAATTGAAGAAAGTAGGGAAAACCACTAGACCATTCAGGTATGACCTAAATCAAATCCCTTATGATTATACAGTGGAAGTGAGAAATAGATTTAAGGGCCTAGATCTGATAGATAGAGTGCCTGATGATCTATGGAGTGAGGTTCGTGACATTGTATAGGAAACAGGGATCAAGACCGTTCCCATGGAAAAGAAATGCAAAAAAGCAAAATGGCTGTCTGGGGAGGCCTTACAAATAGCTGTGAAAAGAAGAGAAGTGAAAAGCAAAGGAGAAAAGGGAAGATATAAACATCTGAATGCAGAGTTCCAAAAAATAGCAAGAAGAGATAAGAAAGCCTTCTTCAGCAATCAATGCAAAGAAATAGAGGAAAACAACAGAATGGGAAAGACTAGGGATCTCTTCAAGAAAATCAGAGATACCAAAGGAACATTTCATGCAAAGATGGGCTCGATAAAGGACAGAAATGGTATGGACCTAACAGAAGCAGAAGATATTAAGAAAAGATGGCAAGAATACACAGAAGAACTGTACAAAAAAGATCTTCATGACCCAGATAATCATGATGGTGTGATCACTGACCTAAAGCCAGACATCCTGGAATGTGAAGTCAAGTGGGCCTTAGAAAGCATCACTACGAACAAAGCTAGTGGAGGTGATGGAATTCCAGTTGAGCTATTCCAAATCCTGAAAGATGATGCTGTGAAAGTGCTTCACTCAATATGCCAGCAAATTTGGAAAACTCCGCAGTGGCCACAGGTCTGGAAAAGGTCAGTTCTCATTTCAATCCCAAAGAATCACCTATAGGAACTTTCAATATGAAATACGATGGTATGGTTGGGTACTAGCCTCTACAGCCAAACTCTTTGGGTTCAAATGTGTTTTCAACTACCTTCAATCATCTCTGAACATTCATCTCTGACATGAAACAGAGCTACTAATAGCATTACTATTAAGAACAAATGAGTTAATATATATAAGAAATTGGTTTTTCCTTTAAGGTAAGCATTCATAAATGTCAACTCTTTTAGGCAAATATACCTAGCCCTGGTGGCTCAGACAATAAAGAATCTGCCTGCAATACAGGAGGCCCAGGTTCGATCCCTGGGTTAGGAAGATCCCCTGGAGAATGGAACGGCTATCTACTCTAGGATTCTTGCCTGGGAAATCCCATGGACAGAGGAGGCTGGTGGGCTATAGTCCACAAGGCTGGCACACATGGCCGTATTTTCTGGTCAAGCCATGGCCAGTTTGACCACGTGCTGCCTTCTATTTGACTTTCTTCCTGCCCTATGTCAGTTCCTTTTCACCTCCATCCTGCTTCTCTGGGATCACCTCTTCCACAAACACACCATAAAGCATTTGCCATAAGTTATGCCTCAGGCTCTGTTTTCCAGGGAACTAAACAAAGATTTAAGGTTTACTAAGATAAACTGGCATGGAGTGTTATTATGCTTTTGAACAGAAAACATAAATATCCATAATTGGAGTCTGCTACAATCATCAGAGGTGACCCAGCCAGCCACAGTTTGCCTAGGACTTGAAGATTAAAGTAGGGGCCAATCTAGAGGGCAGGGCCCACCCCCATGCTCCTTCCCTGACACCCCCAGTGAAAACGGCCAGGGAAAAAGTTCAGTTCAAGATCAAGGAGGCCTTTCCCCTGAGGACAGCCCCAGAAGTGACCGGTTTTAGAAAAGTCCAACACCTTAGCAGAGTGCCCTGTGGACCAACCCTATGCTGGAAAACTGTGAGAAGCTCCATAATTTGAAGGCTTACTTAAGTCCCCAGGAATAGGTCATGGGATCCAAGGTCCACCTAGGAGAAAGATAGAACTCCTGGAAAACCAGGAGTCTATGTAGCTAAATTGCTTGATCCAAGGCCTCACAAAGTAGATTGATTATTCTCCCAGCTCAATGCAGGGTGAGGATTTTTGCATGGGTCCTACCTACATTCCTGAATTTGGCTCAGGAATGGAGTGACCTACAGTCAAAATTGAGACCCTTCACTAAGGAGGAACAGGAATTGAGACACTTAGACAAGATGTATGCTGTGAGATCACAGGACCCTACGGGAAAGTGTTTCTATAACCCGAACATTTGTCTAAGCACACTCATGGTAAAAAAAACTACACGTGGGAGATTCCAGAGAGAGCAATCAGGGAGACGGGCCACGGTGCCCAGAGCTGTGTCTAACGTCACACTCCTCAGCAGAGCACAAACGGAAGCAAATACCAGCCACGGGAATCATTTCTCTTTCCACCTCCTCAGTTTGCCTGAGGTGGTTACACTCACCGCCTTTTCCTCTGTGTCCTAAGCTAGCTAACCCTAGTTCCTGCCCACACAGGAAGGCTATAAAGAGCCCAGTATCAAGGCCAAGGATTGCCTCAGCAACCCAAGTCCTCATTCCTGGCCCACACTCATCACGTCCCCGCTTCTGCTTCCTGGTTCCATTTCTGAGCTTTCGTACCTCCACTGGTTTCTGATGTTTGGCCTAGGATTTGAAATTTTCTCTTTCTCTCTCTTTTTTGGTACCTTTGGGATATTCGTTCTTTTCTATATAACTGCAACTTGGCCACCAGCCAATCCTGGTCTCCCTGGTCAAGTATAACTGGACTTTTGGCTGATCCACCTGATTTAACAGACTCCCCCTACCCAATATTACCAACTGAATTCCAACTGTGGCCCTATGCTCCCCAAAGTCTCTATTAAACATACACACATACACGCATGGATGTGTGAACGCACGTGCACATGTGCACACACACACACACACACACACTGCAGAATGATAAATGACCCATTTTTCTGGAGTTTTAAAAGAGACAAAAGCCATCTCATTCCGTTTGTGAGTTCCCAAGCTAGATCTATTACCCCCGTGATAATGTAGAATCCAGATGAATCACAGAGACAGCCGGCTGCACTCAGTGGTCCTGGGCACACGAGTTCTTTGGTGAGAGAAGACCTGAGCTACACTACATGACCCTGCTGATGTCAAGCTGATTTATCCACAGCTCCTTCCACTTCTCCTCCGTTACCCAAACCTCAGGAGACAAGAAGCCTCATTTTGCCGTTGACAATAAAGGGAAAGAGAAGTAGAGGTGGGAAGTGGATGAAATCAGAAAAGGGAAAACAAATCAAAGCTGCCTCTGGGTTTCCATTTGTACAAGACCCCACTCCCTGCCTGCATTTAAGCCCACCCACTGTTGTGGGTGGATTCTCACCGATGAGGCAAAAGTTGTTTCTAGAGCCACCAAATTCACATTACTTAAGCAAGATTGAACTGTTTAAAATTTCAATGTTGTCCACCAAAAAAATAATAATAGGAAGTTGTATAGCACGGAATGTGCTGACAGCAGTAATGTTTAGGTAATAATTCATCTGTAGGAGACGATGCTCTGGAAACCAGCCCAGCTGACTAATGTAGATTGGGGATGCTCTCCTACTGATGGCCAAACGATTGATTGACATTTCTGCCCCATCGTGAAATCAGCTCGCAAATGAAGTGGAGGTGGTTCCAGAAGGAGGGAAATTGAAGAAGAACGAGGTAATGAAGGGTGCTGAGCAGTCCTGCCCAGAGAAATTTGGGCAGAAAGACCAAAGTAACATTTTCAAGCTCAGTTTCTAATCTAAGCCAACTCCTGTCTTGATTCTCGGCTATAATTTTAAAAGCTAAAAACAAGCTAATCATCTAATAAAGGTGACATTAACTATTCATTCTATCTTCCACTTGGAACCAGATCTCCCTCCCAAATAAATTAGCTGCCTCTTCCCAATCGTTCTGACAATAAGATCCATAAAACCAATGAACTCTCCTGCTGTACACACAGACCTCAGTGCTTATCTGCCCTCATCGGTAAATGTGCCATCAACTCTTGATGTCCATGTGGGAGCAGGGCTTGAGTCTCCCTGACATTCAGGGTGCTTTACGGTCTCCTCTGTCCATGACTCAGAAAAGGAAAATCCTCTGAACTATGATCTATGGAATGTAATGAGATAAGAAAATAAGCTCCCCTTGACTATGTAATGCCTAACAAAGCAAACTGGATATAGCCTCCTGAATTTAACGTGGAGATTTTGAAGTAGATATTCTCCATATTTTGTGACTGAAATTTAGGGATGAGAGAGAAGTTATAAAGGGGCTACCATGTTGCCAAGCTCTTGAAATGTAACGACTGTCTTATGTGTTGTAAGTATACAAATGGGCAATGGGCTTGAAGAGTAAGTATGAAAAGTGAACATAAAATATTGTGCTGATAATTATTACATTAGTCATGTCTGACTCTTTGCAGTCTCATAGACTGTAGTCTACCAGGCTTCTCTGTCCATGGGATTTTCCAGGCAAGAGTACTGGAGTGGGTTGCTGTTTCCTTCTCCAGGGGATCTTCCTGACCCAGGGATCGAACGCAGGTCTCCTGTATTGCAGGCAGACGCTTCACCCTCTGAGCCACCAGGGAAGCCCCAATTATTGTATTGTTTCCACATTGAAATGATACAGTAGAAATATTGGGTCAAATAAAATATAAAAATAAAATTAACCTCACCTGTCTCTCTTGGTTCTTTTCAATGTGGTCTACATCCAGGCCTCCATTTCTTCTAGGTTCCTTAACCTCTTGGTCTCTTCTTCTTTATCTGGGAAGCATTACGGCAGGGTGAGGCAATCAATATCAGGATAAAATGAGGTAATCAATGTTAGGATATTTTGCTCCATCAAGTTGTATTTATTTATATATTTTTTTAGTTATCACGAAATGAAAATGAAGCTCAGGTAAACCTGAGCTTAAGTCCAGCTCTACCATTTATGAGATATTTCTTCTTAATTTAGTCCTTGGTCTTCTCATCTATGAAAGGGCTTAATAATAACTAATTTGCAAGATTGCTGTGAAGTTTAAATACAATGATGTGTGTAAAGCAGTTCCTGCAAAGCCTGGGTATAGTAATCATTCAAAAACTAAGGTTGTCATTACTATTGGCCGAAGGAAATTGTTGAATAAAAGTGGTTTTCAAATCTGTTATTGAATAATACGCTCTTATCATGGGTGGCCGTTCAAAATCGCATTGTGGATACAGAGGGAGACTTTTAACAATTGCTGGCTATCCTGTTGATGCACTTTCTGCATGGATTCAAAATACTCTCCGGATCATTTTAGACCATTGCGCATAGACACATGAGGACAACCCAACTCAGATCAAGTTCCACCTGCTCCCTGATCCTTGTCTGAGCCCTACGCCTGTCATAAGGGACCGTCCACATCTATTTCTGAGGATAAGAATCTCCCACCCACTGTCTCATTGACCACGCTGCCCACGATGTCCAGGGCCTGGCGTCAGCGGGAATCAATGGTGAAGACCTTGCCCTCTGTCCTTTCTACAACATCTTAGCTGGCTGGACCTCCTGCAACTACACTCAAAATACTGGCTGAAGAAAATTATAGAAAGCATTATTTTTTCCTGTAAACCTTTTATTAGCTTCTTGTGGCTCTTAGAAATAAATCTAAGCTCACTGACGTTGTCTGCGGGACCGGTAGGATCAGGCCATGCCTGCCTGACCAGCTGTATTTTCACACATCCCCCTCCCTCCTCCTCTCTGCTCTATGCAAGTTGGTCCTAATTCCCACCGACCTCACCAGGGGCTTCCCTGCCTCTGAGTCCCTGATACAATGTTTCCTCTTCCCTCAGACTTTGCCTGCCTGACTCCTGTTTATCCTTCAGGTCTCTGATTATGTTTCCTCTGAAGAGAGATTTTCCTCATCTTTAATTCTAACATCACCCTGATTTTCCCTTCATGCCCCTTATGGTCCTGATGAAAATTTTACTTTTTCTTTCTCTTTTAGGATCACAACTTTCTTAAGGGTTGCATCCCCAGCACCTCATACAAATATGGATGCAATAATATTTGTTGACTCAGAACATAGATAGATGAATAGCTAGACATTGGCTGTCCAAAGTGGAATTCATGACTCATCTACCTTTCTAATACCAGTGTTTTCTCATCTCCATTGCCACTTCAGACCCTCAAGCCTAGAGTTCTTTCTTTTAAAAGATTCTTCAGCAGTCCCTACACTCAGCCAGCAGTTGTGATGAATAAATCATTCCATGGCCAGATGCTGCAGCCGAGGAAGGAGTTACACAGGGTCATCAATGCACAAGTATATTGAAAATAATATTTTATCATTTGGAGTGTGCTACGTCAGTTTTCATTCCAATCCCAAAGAAAGGCAATGCCAAAGAATGCTCAAACTACCGCACAATTGCACTCATCTCACACGCTAGTAAAGTAATGCTCAAAATTCTCCAAGCAAGTCTTCAACAATACTTGAAGCGTGAACTTCCAGATGTTCAAGCTGGTTTTAGAAAAGGCAGAGGAACCAGAGATCAAATCGCCAACATCCATCGAAAAAGCAAGAGAGTTCCAGAAAATCATCTACTTCTGCTTTATTGACTATGCCAAAGCCTTTGACTGTATGGATCACAACAAACTGTGGACAATTCTGAAAGAGATGGGATTACCAGACCATCTGACCTGCCTCTTGAGAAATCTCTATGCAGGTCAGGAAGCAACAGTTAGAACTGGACATGGAAAAACAGACTGGTTCCAAGTAGGAAAAGGAGTACGTCAAGGTTGTATATTGTCACCCTCCTTATTTAACTTATATGCAGAGTACATCATGAGAAACACTGGGCTGGAGGAAGCACAAGATGGGATCAAGATTGCCAGGAGAAATATCAATAGCCTCAGATATGAAGATTACACCACCCTTATGGCAGAAAGTGAAGAACTAAAGGACCTCTTGATGAAAGTGAAAGAGGAGAGTAAAAAAATTGGCTTAAAGCTCAACATTCAGAAAATGAAGATCATGGCATCTGGTCCCATCACTTGATGGCAAATACAAGGGGAAACAGTGGACACAGTGTCAGACTTTATTTTGGGGGGATCCAAAATCACTGCAGTGGTGATTGAAGCCATGAAATTAAAAGACACTTACTGCTTGGAAGGAAAGTTATGACCAACCTAGATAACCTATTCAAAAGCAGAGACATTACTTTGCCAACAAAGGTCCATCTAGTCAAAGCTATGGTTTTTCCAGTAGTCATGTGTGGATATGAGAGTTAGACTGTAAAGAAAGCTGAGCACAGAAGAATTAATGCTTTTGAACTGTGGTGTTGGAGAAGACTCCTGAGAGTCCCTTGGACTGCAAGGAGATCCAACCAGTCTATCCTAAAGGAGATCAGTCCTGAGTGTTCATTGGAGGGACTGATGTTGAAGCTGAAACTCCAATACTTTGGTCACCTGATGCAAAGAGCTGACTCATTTGAAAAGATCTTGATGCTAGGAAAGATTGAAGGCAGGAGGAGAAGGGGACGACAGAGGATGAAATGGCTGGATGGCATCACCGACTCAATGGACATGAGTTTGAGTAAAGTCCAGGAGTTGGTGATGGACAGGGAGGCCTGGCGTGCTGCAATCCATGGGGTCTCAAAGAGTCAGACACGACTGAGCGACTGAACTGACTGACTGACACAATGTGTGAGTACATGTATTTTATCTCATTTTTCCTTCCCAACAGTCTTACAGGATAGGAACATCAGCTGTGCCCATTTTGCAGATGAGCAAACTGAGACAGAGATTAGGAATGAAGCCGTAACATCAGCTAATTGCCAAATGAAGATCTGAAACAAACTTGGTTTAACTCCAACATTCATACGTCTAATCTCCGGAGTTCACTGTCTTTCTCGGCTACAGGCACCAGCTTTGTCAGTTAACTCTCTTTGACCTTAGCTCCTCTCTGCTTCCCTCTTAATCCACCTAAGCTCTTTTCTTAGATTGTTTGTTTAGTCACTAAGTAGTGTCCAACTTTTTGTGACCCCATGGACTGTAGTCTGCCAGGATCCTCTGTCCATAGGATTTTCCAGGCAAGAATATTGAAGTGGGCCGCCATGCCCTCATCCAAGGGATCTTCCTGACCCAGAAATTTAACCTGCATGCATCTCTTGCATTACAGGTGAATTCTTTACCACTGAGCCACCTGGGAAGCCCTTTTTCTGGATAGTGAGCACTAATACTCAGAAATATATTATTTTTCAGGGACTAGATTTTCAACCTAATGATTACCTCTGAAAATTTCCTCTCCTTTTGACTTTATTGCCCTAAAGATTTTGCTTTATTGGATGATCCATCCCGACTATAGGGAGAGGGGTCATGAAACTAAAAATCTTCCACTACTTGTTAGAAGCTGTGAAAAGTGAGCTTTAAACCAGTATCTAAGAAGAAGGAAGTGACTTCCCTGGTGGGCCAGTGGCTAAGACTCCACGCAGGAGCAACACCTTAAGGGTAGTTCCCCCAAAAAACTCCAATCTCAGGCAGAAGTTAGGTTTTCCTCAGCACTCTAGTACTGTGGATGGATGAGTCTTCTCTCTGTTCTGACATCCAGCATGCTTTTACTAGATCTATAACTCCAAAAAAAAAAAAAAAAAAACTAAGGTCATTGTGACTCTTGGACTTAACGAAGGGACAGGAGAAAAGCAGCATTTATTTGGTCCCTTCTGTGAGTCAGTCATTCTTCTAAGTAGTTCACATGTGTCACCTGATCCAACTGCCTAACAACCCATGACGTGATTATCAGTATCCCTTCAATATACAAGATAACACACAGAGACACAGAGAAGTTAAATAATGTGTCCAAGACCACATTAGCTACTAGGTAGTAACTGAATATGTCATACCTATTTTTTTAAATTCCTAGGTCATGCTTTTTCCTTTATCTGCGTGATATCCATAACCCCAAACCTTTCTGGTTTGACTAGTAAACCTTCTCTCGTTTTGTTTGAGTCTCCTGGTCCTCATTGTTCTTGGGTGGGTTTCCCCCTCAGACACCATCTCCATCCGGACCCTGGGAGCTGTAGTTTCCTCTCCCACCCATCACCAAAAAGTCGTCTTGTTTTCCTCTTTCCTTTCTTGAGCAATATAAATTTATGTTTACATGTCTGTTTATTTGACTTACATTTGCAAGGCAAATCACTTGCATTTCATTTGGGAGCTGGTTTTGTGCAAATGTGCGTGTGTGCGTGCTCAGTCACTTCAGTGGTGTCCGACTCTTTTCGACCCCATAGACCAATGCCCGCCAGGCTCCTCTGTCCTTGGGATTTTCCAGGCATGAGTGCTGAAGTGGGTTTCCATTTCCTTCTCCAGGGGATCTTCTTGACCCAGGGATCAAACCCAGGTCTCCTGCATCTCCTGCACTGCAGGCAGATTCTTTTCTGCTGAACAAATGCCTGCACGATGCCACGTATTATCAGGTTAACAGAAAGTAGGACCCATGGGACGGAAGACAGAGCAGCTTTGATAGGATAAGTGGAGATCTTGTAAAAGGCAGCTAATGGATGAGAGGACAACTTGGCTACTGGAGGTAGAGGTGGAATGGAACCAGGGAAAGGGCTCAGGGGGCCCTACTGCACTGAAAGAAAGACGGGAGCCAAGGGAGGTGGGAGCACACTGCTTGACCAAATGAAGAGTGAGCTTCAAGTTTCCATTCAGTCTGGTCCAAAATGTACCATTACCATTGTGTGTGTGTGTATGTGTGTGTGTTTGTTAGTTGCTCGGTCATGTCTGACTCTTTACAACCCCATGGACTGTAGTCTGCCAGGATCCTGTGTCCATGGGATTTTCCAGGCAAGAATACTGGAGTGGGTCACCATTACCTTCTCCAAGCATTACCTTTGACTTATCTCTAAAAATAAAAGAGATGTAGAGAAAGAATTGCAATGTGACCCTTATAGAAGACAGTATTGGTCACAGAAGACCTGGCTGAAGCAGTGAATCTGATTGGGTTGCATACACAGAGGATACCTATGAAATATCATGGATCTAGCACAGCAGACACAGTTAACTGGGTTTCTCATTCAATTTAAGCATGGCATCTGTGTTGGTTAGGTTCACACAAAAGATGGGTCTGCTCATATTAGTGAGGGTTCTAGGGAAGACCTACCTTGTGGAATCTGCATTCTGCAGGCTAGTTTTTAAGATTCTTCTCTTGGGAGTCATCAGCCATCTCTCTTGGGTAAAAATCTGTGAGCTTTAATTTATAAACAAGACCATCAGATTTACTTGTAAGTGCCCTGATTTGAGTTTCAGTGTAAGCGCAACGTCTGAATGCCAAGTGTGAGAGAGGTTTTTAGAGATACAGTTTTACAGAGATATAGAAAGCACTATGGCTTACATGTGTGTGTTGCCTAGGAATGAATGCCTGGCCACTCTTGATAAGAGACATAACTATATCCAGTTTACAGTCCCTCTTCCTGGGACTGCCTGATGTAGAGACTTGCTCTGGGCTAAGTCACAACTGTTAATAGTCACACGATCCCCATAAAGTACACACAATTTTCATCCACCCAGATGTTTTACCTGTAGGTATAAGTGTCCTAGTTGCTGTGCATTGGCTAGATATCAGTTCACAGCTGCCTTGTCTGTAGAATTGCCTTGGGTTAAGTCATAACTACCATATCCCACCACCTCCAGAGCCTTGCTCAGGAGGATCATGTTTTATATGCAATTTGTGCTTCACAGCTTCCCTGATGATGAGAACCAAAGCAAGTGTCCAGAAAATATGTTCTCCTTAACCCTTCCCTCTGTCCCATCCTGTTCTTCTCATTCTCCTTCCTCCAAGAGCTCGCCTCCGAAATTGAGATGTATATATACAATGGCTTCCCTCGTGGCTCAGACAGTAAAAGAATCTGCCTGTGATGTGGGAGACCCGGGTTTGATCCCTGGGTCTGGAAGATCCACTGCAGAAGGAAATGGCAACCCACTTCAGTATTCTTGTCTGGGAAATCCCATGGACAGAGGACCCTGGCCAGATACAGTCCATGGGGTTGCAAAGAGTCCAACACACCTGAGTGACTGAGCACACACAAAGAAACATATACAATGGAATATCATTCAGCTATGAGAAAGAAGGATATCCTGCCATTTGCAACAACATGGATGAACCTTGAAGACATTATGCTAAGTGAAATAAGCCAGACAGAGAAAGACAAATACTGTAGGTTCTCACACTCAGAATCTCGGAAAGTTGAACTTATGGAAGCATGAAATAGAATGGTGGTTACCAAGACCCAGAGGAGTAGGGAAAAAGGAAAACATTGATCACAGAGTACAAACTTCCAGTTAGAAGATGAATAAATCCTAGGGATCTAGTGCATAGCATGGTGATTATAGATAACAATACTGTTCTGTACCCTTGAAAGTTGCTAACAGAGGAGATCTTACATGTTCTCACTGCAAGAAAGAGATGATAATTACCTGATGTGATGAAGGTGTTAGCTAACACCACCGTGGTAATTATATTGCAATATATAAGCGTATCTAATCAACACTTTGTACACCTTGGACTTACACATGTTATATGTCAATTATATCTCAACGAAGCTGGGAAAAAATTGTTTGAACAAGGATCCCCATTTTAGGCACTGCCAGATAATTTTTTCCCAGCTTTGTTGAGATCTAGGGCTTCCCAGGTGGCACTAATGGTAAAAAGAACCCTCCTGCCACAGCAAGAGATGTAAGAGATGTGGGTTCAGTACCTGGGTCGGAAAGTCCTGTGGAGAAGGGCGTGGCAACCCACTCCAGTATTCTTGCCCGGAGAATCCCAAGGACTGAGGAGTCTGGTGGGCTGTGGTCCACAGGGTCACGAAGAGTCAGACATGACCGAAGTGACTCAGCACTCACGCACTAGGGAACACCCCCAGTGGCATCAGCTTCCTGCCTCTGGCTGGACCAACCTCTTCTGGAGATGTTGCCTAGGCAACACTCAATAGCTCTCTAGCCCCACTCAGGCCACCCTGTCCCACCCAGTTACATGCCCTGTGAGTAGAATGATGTGACTTGTGCTCCACCCTGGCTGGCAACAACCTACCGAGGACTCAGGAGGAGGCTGGCTTTCCTCATTTCCCCAGGTCTATAAAGAGCCCACTCTTGCATTCACCTTCAGATTTAGGGAATGAGGCTTTGACCTGACTCAGCCCTAGCTGCTCCTGTTCCTGGACTCAGGGAGAGTCCACAGGGTGAAGCAGAGGTTTCAAGTCTGCGTGGGATTGAGGCCAAGCTCACTGAATCGCTGGTACCCAGCACTAAACTGTCCTGACACCAATCTTAACAAGTCCCTCCTTGTGAGCAGCAGGGACAAGGAGAGGGAGCCGCTCCTTCTCCACGAACAGGTGTTCCCAGGGCGATCCTCCTACAAGCAAGGTGATCAGCAATGGACTCAGGCAGAGAACTGGGAAAGAAGATGCTGACCAACCCCCAATGTACATCTATTGAGTTTTGAGGTGCTTGGGAAGTAACACTCCTTTCTCTCCCTCTGTATAGGAGAAAGAATCAACAGATGGAGAACAACAGGTCACCTTCCTCTTTGCTAAGTGGCAAGAAAACAAGACCTTCCCCAAGAGGTCTGCTAACACTTCATCCCTGAATTTCACAATTTACTGACTGTGTGAGAGGCCACGCCAGACAACCTCTGGCCTCCCATGAGGCTTCCTGCTCAGGAGAGAGGAGACGGGAATGCATGAGACAGGCCAGGCCGGAGAGCAAGCAAGCAAGAGGAGGAGCTCAGTTTCTCCCACTTAGATTCTGTAATGGAAGACGTCACTGTTCCCTGCCCTGGAGAGGAGAGAGGGTTGGGTAGAGAAGTGTTACCTCTATCTGGCGCTTTCTTTTCCATCATTACTAAATGCCCCAGGAAGGTGGGAGGCTTTGGAAAACGCAAAGGAATTTGCAAGCACTCAGTAGGCAGAAGTAAGAGTTAACAACCCCTAATGCGCTGGGCAATGCCTTTCACCGAGAACGGTCCCACCCAAAATACCACCAGCACCCCAATGGGAAGCAGAAGTTCTTCTAGGAGGAAACAGGTGGCAAGGAGCAGGAAGGCCATTTCCACCCTCAAGCACACGCACTATTGATCACTTATAGATTCCAAAGTGCAAGACACTCAGCAAAGTGAATCAGGAGGGGCAACACCAGTTTCCCAAGCTCGGAAAAACCAGGAGACACAGACCCCTGGAGAGCAAGGCATCATTCTGAGTGCTTCATTGAGCGCCCCGCTCCAGGAGGGCGGAAGCCGGGGCCATGGCCTTTCCCGGGAGAAAACACCTGCAGAGGCGGCAACGCAGTCCGCGGCCAGTCATTTCTGCGGAAAGCTGCAGTCAGCTACCCGGGAGTTCTCACTTCCCTTTCTTCCTTCCCATTTCTCTTTCCCTTTTCTTAAGGACTGCAGTCCTTCTCTGTGAGTCTAATTGTTTGCCTGTCATAATTCCCAGGACTGTCCCTGTCAGCCCCCATCTGCTTAAGGACCAAAGGTTTTCAAGGGAGAATTTTTACAAATTCCAGTTCACACACCCACCCCCTTGTTCCTTTCCTGCTTTCAAAAAAGGCCAGTGTTGCCTTGGCTTTAGCCTTTAAGCAAGTATTCCCAGAACTGTGGCTTGGCCATCTAATTCTGCACACATTATGGGGTCTGGCCATATTAACAGGGTTATAAATATGCCTGAAGTTTAGAACTGATGATCAACAAAGTACTCGAGCAGGCATACTTCTTATTGAAGCCCGAGAGCGCCACAGTGACTCGCAGAGAGGGTCCACACACATCATTTTCGCCTTCATTTCCTAATCTGATCTACTTTTATTTCACACCACATGAAAAATGGATGGGAAGCTACTTGATGAGTAGCTTTGATGAGTTTGGTGAGTTTTCTCTGTAAGTCGTCTCCCCCACCTGCTGTTCCAGTGAGCATGACACCAGAATTCTCAGAACCACGTAGCCCAGGCCAGGCCAGCCACAGAGCCAAAACCCACATCCAAGGACCAGAAGAAACAGGGGCCCAGATCTTCATGGAAATAAGAACCGGGCACTCAAGAAGTCAGCCAGCAGGCCCAGGAAAGTGCCATAGACTCAGCCTTTCCCAGCATCTCAGGGGTTGAGTGAGTTATGGGCAAATGAAAGTTTGTAGATAAAAAGAATCCCGGAAGCCAATTGGTTTCGGATTTATTTACATAACTGGCTTGGAGAGCCTTTTGGAAATGGTCCTCTGTGTCTGACCCTTGTGTTTTTAGTAACACACATTTCATAATATCAGGCACTCCATCTTATCCTGGAAATTTTAGCCAAACATTTTAAGATGATTTGCTACTCAAGATTGTATACATATTTCATAAAAAGGCCTAATAATAATCAGAGTGACGACTAACTACCACTGACCACTTAGGATGTGTCTGGCAGTATTCTGAGCACTTTAGACAGACTGATTTATTTATTCTTCGAAGGATTGTGTCCATTACGCAGATGAGGGAATGGAGGCGACATTGCAGATCAGAGATGTGCTGGCAAGTGGACAGCAGGGATTCAAAGGCAGGCAGACCGGCTGTGGAGCCCAAACACTTAGCCAAGACACTATGCTACGTCTCACATTTACGTTCTTCAAGATTCTGTCATGAAATTAACATATACACGTGACTATGTATAAAATAGACAATCAAGAAGGGCTTCCCTGGTGGCTCAGTGGTAAAGAATCTGCCTGCCAATACAGGAGATGAGTTCGATCCCTGGGTTGGGAAGATTCCCTGGAGAAGGAAATGACAACCCACTCCAGTATTCTTGCTGGGAAATCCCATGGACAGAGGAGCGTGGTAGGCTACAGTCCACAGGGTGCAAAAGAGTCAGCACAACTTAGCAGCTAAACAGCAATAACACAATCAACAAGGACTTACTTATAACAAGAAACTCTGTTCAATACTTTGTAATAACCTATAAGGAAAAGAGTCCACAAAAGAATAAATATATGCATAATGCAATCACTTTGCTGTACACCCGAAACTAACAGCATGTAAATCAACTATGTGCCGTGCTGTGCTTAGCTGCTCAGTCGTGTCTGACTCTTTGTGAGCCTATGGACTGTAGGGGTCTCTGTCCATGGGGATTCTCCAGGCAAGAATACTGGAGTGGGTTGCCATACCCTCCTAGAGGGGATCTTCCCAACCCAGGGATTGAACCCAGGTCTCCTGCATTGTAGGTGAATTGTTTACCATCTGAGCCACCAGAGAAGCCCAAGAATACTGGAGTGGGTAGCCTATCCCTTCTCCAAAATCAACTATAACCCAATATAAAATAAAAACTAAATTTTAAAAAAATTCTGAGGAAAAAGATTCTGTTATGAACAAGCTGAGTGTAAGGATAGAGTCAAATAACATTCAGTTCAGTTCAGTCGGTCGTGTCCGACTCTGCAGCCCCACGGACTGCAGCACGCCAGGCCTCCGTGTCCATCACCAACTCCCGGAGCCTACTAAACTCATGTCCATCGAGTCTGTGATGCCATCCAACCAACTCAACCTCTGTCATCACCTTCTCCTCCCACCTTCGATCTTTTCCTTCAATCTCTCCCAAATAACACCAGAGCCTTCCATAAGAAAGTAGTCCAACTGTCTATCTCAAATGCCTGTGTAAAAGGGCAAGTAACATCTAGCAAGGATAGTATGGCCTGTGAACTGGGCAATATGAAAGAGGCCTAAATTTATTAAAAAATAAAAAAAACACTACTTTATTTATGTATTGTCCATGTTGCACAACTTGTGGGATCTTAGTTCCCCAACCAGGGATTGAACCCATGTCCCCGGCACTGAAAAATGCACTTTTAAGCACTGCACCACTAGGAAAGTCCCGATTTTTTAAAAACACTGCTTAAAAAAAAAATGTCCTTAGGCTCAATTCTGCCAACTGGCTGCCGATAGGGGAGTCCTGCTTCTAGTCTAAAATTCTGCAGACAGTGAAACTAGCCCAGAGAGGGAAAGTGGTCTGCACAAGGTCACACGTAAATAGTGACCGAAGCCAGGCTAGAATCCAAGGCTCACGGACCTTTGTGCCTGTGTGAAAATACTCTCCACCCACTACTTCCCCAAGCCTCTTCCTCCCTCACTAGTTCCCATCTCACTGATGCACATGCAAGGAGGCTTTTATTCTATTTGCAAAGTAAATAGAGCTGAGATACAGATTGCTCTCAAGCTTCGACGCTTTTATCCAATATAAACAGAATCAGGGTAACCTGCTCCCTCTTACTCCTGTCTCCCTCACGCACACAGGCTGTGTGCCGCCTCAGTATCATTAGCAGAAGGCAAATAGGACTCAGGCACCCCAGCCAAACTGGGGAACACTGCTTACCTCCCATCCTACCAGGGAGATGCATTTAGAATTTCTGCGTCCCTTCTGTTTTCCCACTGACTCTCGGGTGGGAATAAAGACTGGATGGTTCTACATGAGGTACGTCACAGAAGAAAGAGCTGTGGACTGGGAGTTGGGAGATCTGGGTTCTCTCATAGACCCCTGAATCTCAGTTTACTTATTGCAGTGATGTGAGGATTAAATAAGTTAATAGAAAATAAAGGTCTGAAATCTGGTAATTAGCAAAGTCCCTATTCTCTGCTCCTCAGATTCCTCAAACTAACCAAAGAGAACACACACACTCTCTCTCTTGTACATGTACACCTATGAAGAATAATACACGTAGTTGAGAAGTCACACTTTGATAACGATAGAGCTGCCATTATGCAAAAGACTCTTTTTCAGAACTCATTCCTCAGAATGGTATCAGGGGCTCTAGAAAATTCAGGATGGCTTTGACAGTAGCAACTCTTCATTCTCTAAGTGTGAATTGATTCAATCTTCGGTTATAACCAGATGTCTTTCTTAGCTCTGGAGACTACAGCTGGGACGCGAGCCTGGGACATTAGGTTTGGGTGTGGGGAGGCAGGGCGGTATAGAAAAAAGCGCTCAGGATTCCGCGTCAGAAGACCTGGATTGTGCTCTGCTCAGACACCCACCAGTCCTGTAGCTTCAGGCAAGTCCATAACATCTCTCAGCCTCAGTGTCTTCATCTATAAAACAGGAAGGAAAACAATTACTTCATAGGATTTTTATGAGAACCAAAAGATAATAGTATATGTAAAAGTGTTCCTTAGGCCATAAAATCCAAATGTAAATTCTAAAGCAGTTTTTTCTTTTTTAATATAAAAGATGTGGAGTGATTAGTAAATTAAATCTGAAGGCAGTTCTTATAATGGAACTTTAAAGTCATTATACTGGGAGTAAGAATAATTACCATCATTGTAAAGCTCCTGATAAGACAACCTTAAATGGCCAAACTCATATCTACACAGTTCATTCGTTTAGCCCGCAAGTTGACAAATGTCCTTGGATCACCTAGAAGTGCCAAGATCTAGTAGATTCAGGGGATGCCAAATCAAATGCAAATAGCCCCTTTATGTCTAAAAGCTCACAGAGCAATGTGACTAGACATCTAGCACTTGCTGTTCATTTATCTCATTACCTTGGAGTTAAATCTGCTATGAACAAACTACAACCGCAGAGCAGCCCTAGAGGCTTCTTGAGGCTCCTGAGCGTCTACAAAATGCTCTGAAAAACCAAAGGCACTCTCACCACGTGAGCCAAAGAGAGGATGAACCAGCATGTGGGTGAGTGAGGACCACAAAGATGGTGGAGTCAAGAACACCAGGGAAAGTTTCCGGGAGGAAGTGAGAATTGGAAACACGTCGGGAGTGCCACCCACAGCTCAGAGGACCGCCCTTACCAAACGCCACTCACTTCCTGCCTGCCATCTGGTCTCTGGTGACATAATCTACAACATAAAGGAACTAAGCGAAGAACGGTCAACATCCATCTCAGCTCTGAGATTTCATGATTCCTTGCCACACTCAGCTAACCTGAAGGAGTTAATTCATCTCAAAATATTTGAAACCTGAGTCAGCACAGGTGAGGCAGAATACAAGGAGCATCCCCACCACCATCATCACCCCCGCCCCACGCTTCCCAAGAAGACAAAGCTGCCCATCATTTGCCTTTAATCTGTTTTCTTAATTTTCTTCCGAAGGAAAGTCACAGCTCCAATCAGTCCTCTAATCAATGGCTGCACTGCTCTTGCACAAATGAGCTGGATTTATTAAAGGAGTCCTCTCTTCGATGGAAATGGGCTCCCTGCTGGGGCTGCAAATACAGGCTAAGATTGACTGCTCCCAGAATAGGTGAAGATGTAAAGGAAATGAGCGCAGGCAAATGACAGGAAAGAGAGGTTCCAAGGCCTCTGTACGACCACCGCACCACCGTAGGCAGGAACGCATGGTCACCAGGGACCCCCGGACATTTACATCTTACTTAGGCTGAGCCTGGGCACGTAACTAGCAGTGCCTCCCAAGTAAGCATCCTCTGTCAATCCTCCCCGGGCCTTAGGAAAAGAAGCTTACCCAAAAACAGGCTGAAAGGGAGACTCTTCCAGAGAGAGAGAGCCTCACAGAAACCAAGAGGTTATAGGCTGTCATAGCTGGAGAGATCCCCGGAGGGTGATGTACAGCCCCCCACTGAGAGTGTGCTCTGTGAAAGGACCCCAATATTTATGAATCACGGACAACTAGAAGCAGAGGAAATTCATATTCCAAAGGTGTAAGAAATTGTTCACATTAGACAAACATTAGATATTTGCATATTACATTTGGGGGCTGAGATCTCCTTGATGGTAAGAAGTAGACACTAAACTCTTGCTTACAAAGAGAGGAAGCCAGTGGAGACACTTGGAATGAGGAAAACTTCATCTGTGCTGCAAATCATGTCAAGTTCTGCCTTCACTGTAGGCAGATTCATATTTCTGGAAATTACTATTATGTTTCCTGGGGTGTTGTGGAGAGGATGGGGAAATCAATTTCTTGTTTATTTTCCCTTGAAGCCTCCAAGAAGCCTGAGGGGATGGGATCTCAGTGTAGAATATGGACAAAGGCACTTGTGTGGTGGGCCGGCACCTGGCTCTGGTGACATGATGGAAGACAGAGACACAGAGAGACAGAGAGAGGGACAGAGACACAGAGAGAGAGAGAGAGAGAGAGAGAGGGACAGAGACACAGAGAGAGACAGAAAGAGACAGAGAGAGAGAGAGGGAGGGACAGACACAGAAGAGGCAGGGAGAATGGGAGTCCTGTGCCGTAAACAATAGGAGCCAAGCTGCTTAGTAGCTGTTTTACGCATTTCTATTCTCAGTTATAATTCCCTTCTGTTGCTCTCAAACCTCACTTTTGTTCAGCGTGTCAGCCTGAGAGAGAGCAGTCTGAAAAGCAAAACAGTTGCAAGATGGTGAGGAGTATCAGCGTAGCAGAGATGCAGCACGAAACCAGTGTGGAGATGATGAGGGTCACGCAGGATGTGTATGTGGGCCACGCAGCCACTCCTCGGATAATCCTCCTTCAAAGCTGCGGCCGGGGGAACCTGGCCGAAGGCGTGCTGTTCTGTAGTTGGGTGGAAAAGGAGGCTGGTGCTGACTGTGAATAAGGGGAGGCTGGAGAACATCTGGATTCCAGGAGAAACAGAATCCAGATGTGTCACAAAGTGACTTGCCCAGGGCCACAGAGCTAGTCAGTGACAGAGACAAACTCAGGTAGAGCTGGTGTGATTCTTAGTCTTGAGTTTTTGTTTTGTTTTGTTTTGTTTTGTTTTAACAACCCTGGACTCACCACACCTCTCCCCACATTTCAAAGTCCAGTCAAGCTTTAAGTCACCAGTGCTCACCACTCAGAGAGAGAGGAGGAGGAGGAGGAGGAAGAGGAAGGTGGGGAGGAAAGGGAGGGGAGCGGACTCAGACAGCGCTTAGGGGAAGCAGAAGTTCCAGAGTTTTTGGATTGCTCGTATTTTTCTTGACCTGGCTCTGTTTTCTGGAGATTTGTGGACTGTTAGAACTGGAGGATCAGCCAGTCCATTGCCCAGACAGTGGTGGTGACTGGCCTAAAATTACTAGCAGCTACAAGTCCAGGCATGCTTGGAAGCAGAGGATGAGAGCAGCAGACACAAAATGTGGAGGGAAAATGAAGAAAAACAAAGGCCCCAGGGAGACCCCACTCCAGGGAGGGCGATGGAGGAACCCCTGTGTACCTTCCCGTTCTCCCTGGCCCACCGGCTTCCCTGACTCTGCTATGTCGCTTCCTCTCTCCTTCCTGGAGCCCCTAAAGCAACTAGAGTGAGAAAAGGCTGCATCTTACTCGTCTGCATCCTGTCTCGTTCCCCATCCTTACTCACCTCGTGTGAGTCCTGTTTCTCCTACACTCCTAGCTCCTGTGAGGTGGGAACTGGACTCCATGGTATGGACCCTTCCGCATGCTTCTCTTTTACAAAACACCTCACCCCATTTTGAATAAGCAATCTGTGATCGATAAGTACCTGCTTGTTGATTACCCTTTGAGAAAACTTCTCAAGGAACACACATTCTTATATTATAGAGGGAAACATGTAAAGGCAGGGGAAATGAGGCTTATCTTCTAATCCGAAAAATATAAAGGGAAAGACTCCGTGACACAGGGCCATTCCTTCTTATCTGAGCTGCGTTATTTTTGGGAACAAAATGCAGCAACTGCACTGACTGACTGTACAGTGTGGACAAGACATCCTCAGACCAAGAGGCTCTCTCCCCGTTTCCCTGCCGTCCCCTTCTGTCTCATTCCACACAGAGTCTTCCAAGAGCCTTGCCACGCAGAGTGTTCAGGATGTGACCGCAGCCTCAAGGACTCCAGCAGAGACACAGGCAGGAACCCGCCCAAGGTCTGTGAGGAGTGGCTGCTTTGGGATGCGTTTATATTTGCTTCGTCTCAATCGAAACTCCGGGTCTGATGGCGAGGAAGGGGATTCTGCAGCGTGCGCTTGGCAACACTGTCAGAACATGGAGTGGCTTTGCCTTCAGAGACAGGGCCGGAAGTGGGTGGTGGCTGCAACTGGAGAACCTGCCTCAGGCACCGGACGAGTGTGTGGAGTGTGACAGTGGCTCCCTCTCCCCCACACCTCCTTCCCCACACCTACCAGCCTATGTGTCTGTGCATCATTAAAATCTTACTCGTGATGTAAAATGCCAGCCTGAAGTCCTAAGGTAACTTTGGCAGCCATAAAACTATCTATGGAAATCTTGAATTTTAAGTTGTCTCCTCTCCTCATTGCAGAACATTCTTGGGGATTGTGAGAAGGAGGCTCAGGCTTCCTCATCAGCTAGGGAGATGCTAACAAAGGACTGGAGAGGAGCACGTACGCGCCCACCTAAAACGTCCATCACACAGCTTTTTGCCTGACATTAAACCGTCACTTAACCTTTTCCAACTGAAAAGCAGATTCCAGGTGTATGTACTGTCGAGCCAGGTCATAGCTCCGCAGCCCGAGCAGAGAGGGACCACAGGCAGCGTCCATCCTTCCATCCTGGCAAATCGAGACAGAGCTGAAGACAGATGCCACTCTGTCCCTCATCCTCTGACCTTCGCTCCTCTTCAAGGTGACCAAGTTTTGTGTTGGAACCTATTAAATATACATACCACAGTGACTGAAGTGTTCTTGAAAGGATGGGAAAAGGGAGTGCCAAGAAAGAGGAAGCATTCTGGAATGAATTATTGATCAAGTTTTCTTTCACACACACACACACACACACACACACCCCACATACACGTGCAAGCGTCAAGCACTCCCAGCCAGAAGGAGACTGCATCTTGTGCGGTCTTCACAGGGCTAAGAAAGAGAACCTCTTTGCTCTAAACTCCATCTATCTGGTGGTTGGGAAATGTGTTCACGTCTCTGTGTATCTCCTTTTGTTTGCTTTTCCGAGAGAGCCTGAATCAGCGGATTTCAGAAGAAAGCTAACACATCTGACAGGCTTAGAGAAATGATGTGTGCCACGTGAAAAAAATTAATTAAATAAAATGTTTTTCACTTATATAGCAGTTTTTATCCCAGTCTCTGAACAGGTTATGGTATTAATTAAATGTGACTGTTGTCATGCATGACTTGTCACCTGGGCTCTATTGACCCGAGTGGAAAGCGCAGGTCTGATTGCTGTGAAAGACAGAGAAACTGAGGCAGTGTGGAAGGAAGGATGAAACAGTCCTGAGGAAGGTTCCCTTACTGTCTCATGAGAACCTAGTCAGTGAGGAACTCAAGGGAACTGTCACCTCTGCACTGGCCACGCCGGCTTCATTGGTCTCATGAGAACCACTGTGGTGATGGCGAACCATGTACAGCTGATTCCAGTTCTGGAAACCTCACTCTCCATGGGGGCCATTCTCTGCTCCGCCAGCTGATGCAACTGCCTCCTTACAGGCCAACTTTGTAGCCATTACAAGAGTATTACTTATCTATGCTTATATTCTTAGCAGCCAAAGATGGAGAAGTTCTATACAGTTAGCAAACACAAGACCAGGAGCTGACTGTGGCTCAGATCATGAACGCCTTATTGCCAAATTCAGACTTAAATTGAAGAAAGTAGGGAAAACCACTAGACCATTCAGGTATGACCTAAATCAAATCCCTTATGATTATACAGTGGAAGTGAGAAATAGATTTAAGGCACTAGATCTGATAGACAGAGTGCTTGATGAACTATGGACGGAGGTTGGTGACACTGTACGGGAGACAGGGATCTAGACCATCCCCACGGAAAAGAAATGCAAAAAAGCAAAATGTCTGTCTGGGGAGGCCTTACAAATAGCTGAGAAAAGAAGAGAAGTGAAAAGCAAAGGAGAAAAGGAAAGATATAAGCATCTGAATGCAGAGTTCCAAAGAATAGCAAGGACAGATAAGAGAGCCTTCCTCAGGGATCAATGCAAAGAAATAGAGGAAAACAACAGAATGGGAAAGACTAGAGATCTCTTCAAGAAAATTAGATATACTAAGGGAATATTTCATGCAAAGATGGGCTCGATAAAGGACAGAAATGGTATGGACCTAACAGAAGCAGAAGATATTAAGAAGAGGTGTCAAGAATACACAGAAGAACTGTACAAAAAAAGATCTTCATGACCCAGATAATCACGATGGTGTGATCACTCACCTAGAGCCAGACGTCCTGGAATGTGAGTCAAGTAGGCCTTAGAAAGCATCACTACAAACAAAGCTAGTGGAGGCGATGGAATTCCAGTGGAGCTATTTCAAATCCTGAAAGATGATGCTGTGAAAGTGCTGCACTCAATATGCCAGCAAATTTGGAAAACTCCGCAGTGGCCACAGGACTGGAAAAGGTCAGTTTTCATTCCAATCCCAAAGAAAGGTAATGCCAAAGAATGCTCAAACTACTGCACAATTGCACTCATCTCGTACGCTAGTAAAGTGATGCTCAAAATTCTTCAAGCCAGGCTTCAGCAATACGTGAACTGTGAACTTCCAGATGTTCAAGCTGGTTTTAGAAAAGGCAGAGGAACCAGACATCAAATTGCCAACATCTGCTGGATCATGGAAAAAGGAAGAGAGTGCCAGAAAAACATCTACTTCTGCTTTATTGACTATGCCAAAGCCTTTGACTGTATGGATCACAACAAACTGTGGAAAATTCTGAAAGAGATGGGAATACCAGACCACCTGACCTGCCTCTTGAGAAACCTATATGCAGGTCAGGAAGTAACAGTTAGAACTGGACATGGAAAAACAGACTGGTTCCAAATAGGAAAAGGAGTACATCAAGGCTGTATATTGTCACCCTGCTTATTTAACTTCTATGCAGAGTACATCATGAGAATGCTGGGCTGGATGAAGCACAAGCTGGAATCAAGATTGCCAAGAGAAATATCAATAACCTCAGATATGCAGATGACACCACCCTTATGGCAGAAAGTGAAGAGAGACTAAAAAGCCTCTTGATGAAAGTGAAAGAGGGGAGTGAAAATGTTGGCTTAAAGCTCAACATTCAGAAAATGAAGATTATGGCATCTGGTCCCATCACGTCATGGCAAATACATGGGGAAACAGTGGAAACAGTGTCAGACTTTATTTTGGGGGGCTCCAAAATCACTGCAGTTGTGATTGAAGCCATGAAATTAAAAGACACTTACTCCTTGGAAGGAAAGTTATGACCAACCTAGATAGCATATTCAAAAGCAGAGATATTACTTTGCCAACAAAGGTCCATCTAGTCAAGGTAATGGTTTTTCCAGTGGTCATGTATGGATGTGAGAGTTGGATTGTGAAGAAAGCTGAGCACTGAAGAATTGATGCTTTTGAACTGTGGTGCTGGAGAAGACTCTTGCGAGTCCCTTGGACTGCAAGGAGATCCAACCAGTCCACCCTAAAGGAGATCAGTCCTGGGTGTTCATTGGAAGGAATGATGCTAAAGCTGAAACTCCAATACTTTGGCTACCTCATGCAAAGAGTTGACTCACTGGAAAAGACCCTGATGCTGGGAGGGATTGAGGGCAGGAAGAGAAGAGGACGAGAGAGGATGAGATGGCTGGATGGCATCACTGACTCGATGGACATGGGTTTGGGTGAAATCTGGGAGTTGGTGATGGACAGGGAGGCCTGGCATGCTGCGATTCATGGGGTTGCAGAGAGTCGGACACGACTGAGCCAGTGAAATGAACTGAACTGAACTAATTAAAGCAATTATCACGAACACAAACTTAAGCAACACACATTTATTGTCTCACCGTTTCTGCAGACCAGGAATCTGAGCATGACTCAGCTGGGTTCCATGCTTAGGGTCTTCCACGATGTCAGTGAGGGCTGCATTCTCACCTGGAGGCTCAGCTGAGGAAGGATCTGCTCCCACGATCTGGGCAGCATTCGTCTCCTTGCCGCTGGTTTCACTGGCTGTTGGCTGCTGTCCCTAAAAGTCTCCCAGCAGCTCCTTGCTGCCTAGGCTTCCTCTGCATGCACATTTATCTATCATGTCAGCAAGGAGAGGATTCGTGTCAGATGTCAAGACAGAATCTTATACAGCATAATACAATCACGCTCTGTGCTTTGTGATTATAAAAGGGGGCATCTCATCACTTTTTCTGTATTCTATTAGAAGGAATTTACATGTCTCACCCACACTCAAGGTAAGGGAATTACATAAAGGTGTAGATACCAGGAGAAAGGGATCCTGGGAAGCTGGAGTCTGGCAGCCGAATTCAGAAATCTGGAAATAGAAACTCCTTCATATCTCCAAGCTCTGTGGCTGGCTTTCAAGAAAAAAAAAAAAAGGTAAGGCGTTTGTCAGATTATTTGATATTACAGGCATACTTCTGAGACATTGCCAGTTCGGTTCCAGACCACCACAATAAAGCAAATATCACATAAAGAGAGTCATGCATTTTTTTTTTAATTTCTCAGGGCATATAAAAGTTATGTTTACACTAAACTGTGGTCGATTAAGTATGCAATAGCATTATGTCTAAAAAAATGTGTGTACCTTGATTAAAAATATTGATTACTAATGACCATCCTCTGACAAGGCAGAGTTACCACAAAACTTCAACTTGTAAAAAGTGCAGTACGGGCAAAGCACAGTAAGATGAAGTATGCCTGTATCTACCTCGCAGAAAACAGGAGAACTCAGCAGAAACTGAACCCATACAAAAACAGATGTTTGGTAAAGATCTCAGGGAGGCTGCAGAGGTTTCCCTCATTAATCAAGACATACAGGATTAATTTACTCAACTAGCAGCCAGGGTGCTAAGACGGCCCCTTCAGTTCCCCTCTTTTAGTTCAAGAACCACAGGGAGTCTCATCTAGATTGAAGTGTGAGGGACCTGGGTGGAGCAGCACGTCAGAAACTTTAACATGCATATGACTTAACTAGGCTTCTTGTTTTCGCCTACTCTTTTTTTTTTCTTTTCTTTTTTCTTTTTAGTTGATTCACAGTAATGTGTTAGTTAAGGTGTACAGCCACATGATCCAGTCATACCCACACGAGTTCTGAGGTCTTGTTGGAACGCAGACTCTGGCACAGGAAGTCTGGACTCGGGTCAAGATTCTGCAGCTCCCAGATGACATCACTGTTGCTGGTCCTCAGAACATACTTTGAATACCAAGAGGAGAAGGTAAGAAAGGATGAAGAACCAAATAGTAAAATTTCCCCCCTACCCAAAGTGACTGTGAATAATAGGATTTTAAGTCATTTAAATATTTTGAGTGAAAAATCTCTGAAACCTTCCAAGAGCCAGATGGGAATTGCCTTTTTTTCCATGCACATGGCATACTGTGAATTTGGGGAGAAAATGATATTTAGGCTTGGGGAAGTGCGGAGAGAGAGAGCTTGGAGTGGGACAGTGAGTGACGCCATGGGGAGAAATCTTGAAGCCAGTGAGGATTCAGGTGAGTGTCTGAGAAAACTGGAGCTTGGTCAGAGCTAGCTAGAACAGCCTAGATGGACCTGAAGGAGAGATGGAGCATTGAGCATCCTGGATGGGATCAACTAGAGGGAGTCAAAAAACAAAAAAGGAGAAAAAGGAGACAGGATTTCTAACAATTATGGATCAGAAACAACCAACAGTCTCCAACCAAATGCACAAAAGAGAATGGAAAGCAAATGGGATTTCCGAGAAGGATGCAGAGGGCAGGAGGCAAGTAGAGAACGTGGCCACCAGTTTAGCTTTCTAGCAGAAGCTAATCGGGGTATATTTTAAAGGCAAAGGTTTGGTTTTGAGCCAGAGAACAGAAGCAGAGGAAATGCCATGCCTGGGAGGCCCAGGGTGGCTAAGTAATATTTTAACTCTGAGTGACGCTAACTTAGCCATGGGGCAGCACAATATTGGAAGGCACAGGGCCATGCGATGTGGAGCGAAGACTTGGAACTGGGGATCAGGAGACCTGGCTTCTCTGTTGGGTTCATCTTTTCACTCATTATAAATTCACTGGGAGCCTGCCAGACTCCAAGCCCTATGCTAAGTTCTGGAAAACTTAAAATAGCAATTGAAATAATAATAAAAAAAATAACAAAGTAATCAATAATGTTAGTAATAACATTTGAAGTGATTTATTTGTGTTAAGTGCTATCCTAAGTAATTCATATTTGTTGAGTACTTTAACTGTTAGAGGCTTCTCTGGTGGCTCAGACGGTAAAGAACCCACTGCAATGCAGGAGACCCAGGTTTGATCCCTGGGTCAGGAAAATCCCCTAAAGAAGGGAATGGCTACCCCCTCCACCCCCAGTATCCTTGCAGTATCCTTGCCTGAAGAATCCGATGGACAAAGGAGCCTAGTGGGCTGCAGTCCATGAGTTCACAAAGAGTCGGATATCACTGAGCAACTAACTTTTTAGATATGAGAACAATCTATTGAGGTAAGTAATGCTTTTATGTTCATTTTTCAGATGTTGAAACTGAGGTGGAGAAATAACAGGACAGATTATTTCTGCTCTAAGGGAGCTTATTTCTAACAGTCATGTCTCCAATTAACAGAATGACTTCTGGTGACTTCTCAAGCTGTTTCCCCTTCTTTAGCTATGACAATCATAGATAAAAGTGTGAAGAACTGTTCATTATCGTATTCAGTCCTTGCAATAACCTTATGAGGTAATTACTATTATCATTCCCATTTCACAGATGAGGAAACTAAGGTTCAGAGAAGCTAAATAAATTTCCCAAGGGGCCTTGTCTGGGATTTAAACTCAGGTAGCCTAACTCTAGACTGAAATACAGCACCATGGCAAATTAGGAGACTGGACTAAATCTCTGAGGTCACATTTCACTGGAACGTTCCACTGCCTTCCTATAAGTTCCTTGAATCTCATGTATTTTATGATTCAGATATTTCTGTATTTGAACTGGCTATGTGCGCCAACAGAGTTCAAGGGGTAGGACACGTCATGACAGGGAAGGAATCCATCTGTGGTCTGTGGGCAAAGGCAGTGAAGAGCCAAGTCAGCTCTCCTCTCTGTGGTTGCTGGTTTCATCATGCGGACCCAGACCCGGTACTGTAGACAGAGGCTCCACTCAGCTGGGAGGCCTCACAGTGCAAGGAATAACTGACTGTGCATGCAGGGATTTGTTTCAGCAGAGATCCAGAATGCAACCTTTCCGGATCGAGTTGGACAGGAAAGGATTTAAATTGAGGTCATGCACTGAGAGAGAGGAGAGTGCATGAGTCATGCTCATTGCTGGAGTCAGAAACAAATTCATTTCCTTGTGAGGAGTGTTACCAAGCAGGAAATCAAGTCCCCAGGTGAGGGAGGCAGTGAGGTGCCCAAGGGAAACGGCAGAGGCAGCCAGGCAGATACCGGAGTGAGTGCGTCTCCAGACTCCGACGAACTTCACACTAAAGCAGAGAGTCTTCACAGACCATGTGCAATCTTTTGGCTTTTAGAAGACATAACAAAATTTAATGGATGTCCCCAAACTTGAGAATTTTAACTTGTCCAGAGTCAAAGTCATTCATTCATTCCTTCACCCCACAAGTATTCAGTGAATGTCTGCTAAACTCCAAGCCTAAGAGATTTGACAAACAGACACGGACCCTGGCTTTCTCAAGCTTACTTCTAGTTACAGAAAACGCTCAGAGCCTGATAACTGTAGATAAACTCATAGTAGTTAAGTCAGACAGTGTGAGATGGCGATAAATGTTAGGTAGGGCACAGAGATGATCTGATCGAAAGGGAGGGGCTGGAGATGAGACGCTCTTAGACACGGCGGTCAGGAAAGACCTACATTGAGTGACGCTGGATCTGAGGCCTGAAAGGTGAAAGGAAACACGTGTGACAAGCAAGGGGTAGGAGTGCCTGCAAGCAGGAAGGGCAGGCTCAAGGGCTCCGGAGCAGCAGTAAGCATGGCCTGTCAGGGACGTCACAGGAGGCCATGTGGCCCCAGAGTGATGGGAGGAGCACGCCGGGTGAGGTCCTCGAGGGCAGAAGCCAGGACAGGGCAGGGGACACGGGGCTGTGGGTGCCTCACCGAGCAGGTTGGTTCTAGTCTAAGAGCAAAGGTAGCTTGTTAAGCAGAGGAGAGACTTGCTTTGCTTTATGCCAAAGGTCACTTTGCTCCAGGGTGGAGAACGAACTTGAGGGGGTTCCAGAATGCTGGCCGGGAGACTTGTGAGAAGGCTATCGCAGTCACCCACATGGGAGATGATGGAGGGGCAGAGGAGGTGGGAAAAAGAGTGGATGGATCCAAGAGCTATTCTGGAGCTGAAACTGATGGTACTTGCGAACAGATTAGGTGTGGGGATGAGGAAGAGGGTATATTTGTCCCCCAGTATCACAGTCTTTCTGTACTCGAAGCTCTTCTTGGTGAATTCCATTCAACTTCATAAAACAGGGCTTCCCTGGTGGCTCAGATGATAGAGTTTACCTACAATGTGGGAGACCCAGGTTCAATCCTTGGGTCAGGAAGACCCACTGGAGAAGTAAATGGCAACCCACTCCAATACTCTTGCCTGGGAAATTCCATGGATGGAGGAGCCTGGTGGGCTACGGCCCATGGGGTCGCAAAGAGTCGGACACGACTGAGCGACTTCACTTTCACTTTCATAAAACAGAGATGCCCCAGTGTGCAAAGCACAGTTAACCAGTGCAGGCACCCCATGCTCTTCTCTTTTGTGCTGCTGACCGTGACCCAGGGCAGACCACGGTGGAGAGGAGAGAGAGCCAAGGACGTGGACGACCCACCCCCTGGATCTGCAGCCTCCCCGCACCATTAGCCTCCAGGCTCCCAGGCTGGAATCACCTGGGGGAGGCCAGAGATGCCGCGCTGGGCACAGACCACTGGAAGATGGCTTTGCCAATAGTTTCATCTCTGCCTATGCCATCAGTGAGGAATGAGTAGATCAGGATGGGCGTGTGGGGGTGTGTGTAGGAAAGTCAAGGTTAAAGTTGAGAAAACCATGGAGAGCAGAGGCAGGCTTGCAATTACCTACAGAAAGGGTCCTCCTCAGCTGCCTTGAATTAACAGAAAGAAAAATAACTCCGTCTCACTCCTGCATGTCTCTGAACTCTTGGAAATCTGTCTGTGATTTGCAGCAGGAGGGTAGGAGGTAAAATCTGCCTGTCCTTAGCCTCCCTCCCTCCCCAGTACCCCTCGTCCCCTCTCCAGGCAGGGCCCTCCGGCGGGATGGTGGGCGGCCGCCTCCCAGAGGCCAGGTCGTGAGCCAGAGGGAATCTCGGACACGCTGCCCCTTCGTGACCTAGTCAAAGCCAATTAGCTAGAAAGCAGGAAGAGTAGGTCTTTGAAAACTTTTCTTGAAAGCAAAATAAAAACCCAGAGCTGGGCCTGAGTGATCCACCTTCAAAAATCAGAGAAAACGAAGGGGAATCTCAGGTGGGAGGAAAAGCAGACTCACTGAAGACAGAACCCAAGGGTATGTCTTGTTTGGCCCGTGGTAAAAGGGGGAGCACCAGACGGATGGAGTGAGGGGTCTGCTGAGCCTTTAGAAAGGGGGTCTCCCTTCCATCCACGCATTTCATATTACGAGTTTCAACAAATTACTCAATCTTGTAGGCCTTTGTTACTTTGTAGGGCTTCCCTTGTGGCTCAGCTGGTAAAGAATCCACCTGCAATGCGGGAGACCTGGCTTCAATCCCTGGGTTGGGAAGATCCCCTAGAGAAGGGAAAGGCTATCCACTCCAGTATTCTGGCCTGGAGAATACAGGGACAGTCCATGAGGTCTCAAAGAGTAGGACACGACTGAGCCACTTTTAAGGGAAAGGGAAAACACACCATAAAACCTTAATTGTGCAGAGACAGGGGACTGGGCCAAATGACCTGTCGAGGTCTTTGCAAGGTGTAAGGACTACAACAGTATACAAGAGCAGATGCGTGCAGCGGCAGGGAACACTGAGGAGAAATAGCTTACACCCAGCTGTATCATATCCTGGCCAAGTAGCCTTGGGCATCAAATCATGACTTCTCTGTCCCTTAATTCCTTAACTTGCAAAGCACAGACCATAGGAAGGTTGCTGTAAGGACTGAATGAGTTAACATAAGTAAACTGCTTAGAACAGAGCCTGCTTATTGCTCCATAAATATTAGATGTGTTTTCTCTGAAAACCACTCTCCTATATACCAATTACTCAATTATTTTGGCTCCAAAGAATTCAAATACAAGATCCTTAGGCTACCAGGATGATCTGGACTCATCTTGTCTGTTTTCCTGCTTCCATGGAAACTTTGTCTAAACTATCCCAGAGAGATGGGAGCTTGTGCCACAGAATAGAATTTGGGGAAGTGCCCTGAGGTGTCTGGTTTCCATGGCTACCAGCTGGCGAGCTGGATATGACCAGGAAGTCTCCCCTCTGACTAGGAAATCTGGTGGGTACCACAGCCACCATAAATGAGGCCAGCCTCACAAAATCAGGCATTTGGGCAAAAGATCACAGTGAAGAGTAGCTGTCTGAGAGCATAAAGCCACTTAAAGAGCCAGCTCAAGCTCTCATCCCCTGGTCAGTGTTTCAGGGGCTCGTGAAACAGAATAGTCTCATCCCAATCTTGTTTTACTTAGTAAGGCCAAAGATTCATTAATTAACCATCAGTCTCATTAAAAAGAAGAGACACAACTTCACAAAGCACCGGGGACCCACAGTTCTCAGAGCCAGGAGCAGAGACTGTCGGGAAAGGGAGGCCGAGAATGGTGACTCTGTGACCCGGCTTGGGGAGCAAAGCGTCCCCAGAAGTCTTCCTTTCTTTAGCACGATGTTGAATGCTGCTCTAAAATATGAATAATAAATGGCATGTGGGTGAGTCCATTCTCTAACAACTCAGAGAGCGTCCGAAGCAGCTGTCATCTTATCCACTCCAGAAGAAAGGAGCGGAACTGCAAATGCCTTTCCTTATTTAACAGAAAACTGAGGTCCACCGAAGAAGAACTGACCCAAGTCTGCAAAGCAGTGAGAGATTTGAAATTGAACTCCGTTGTTTGACACCCAGCTACTCAGGCAGCCTCATACCTGATAGTTTAAGCAAGGGAGAATAAGATACCTTCCCACAGAATCTCCAGTTACTCGCCTTGCATGACCCAAAAAAGCAGTAATGTTTGGAAAGAATAGGGAAACCATCTCCCAATGGTCTCAGTGCCTCTGGTTCCTTCCCCTGCAATGCAATACTGTTCCCAGAGTGATTTTCTAAAACTTAAGTCTGCTTATGTTACTCTCCTGGTTAAATCCTTAAATGACTCCCCATTGACTTTAGGATAAAACCCAAAGGCCTTGTAATGAGACCAATTCATGAATTGGCTCCTGCTTCTCTTACCAACGTCATCCCTTCCTCTACCCCAACACACACACACACACACACACACACACACACACAACAGTCCATCCATCAGAAGTGCTCCAATAGCTATGCTTTCTCTTTTCTCCAAGATACAGTAAGGATCTCACACTGTCTGTCCAGCCTTTCCGACTTCAGTTCCTCCATAGCCAGATACCACCTCCTCCAGGATGCCTTCCCTGACCATCAGGCTGAATGAGGTTCCCCTGTCCGTGCTCTTGCAAGGTACGGAGGAGTTCCCTTAGCTAGCGTATGTCACCACCTTTCGAGTCAGTGACCCCTTTCCATATGAGCTGCCCTAGGGCAGAGGCTGGGAATATCCATGTCAGTCTCCCCATTCCCTAAAACAGTGTCTGGCACATGGTAGATGCCTAATAGATAGTTAACAATTGCCTCTCTCTCACCTAAAGTCTGCCCCTTTAGTTTTAATACTTTTACATATATTTATTTGCAAGCCCATTTTATCTCAACCAAGGAAAAAACAAGGGAGCAGAATCGATAGTTAATTACTCTGAAAATGATTGTCACCAGCTTTATCGACAAAAAATGGTATCAATAGCTCAAATCAACAGATGCCCTAGAAGTCACTTCTAGCTAATGTGTTTGCCTCTGTGGTATAGATGTACATTTGTGCACACACACATACATGTGTGAAGAGCAATGTGGCATGTGCAATTACCTGTGAGGTTTGCTTTTATAATTTAACTGATTTTGCTGATTGCGTACATGTTAGAGAATGGAGGGGAGAAAATAGCAAGAAGTTGGAAGAAATGAGCCTGATACTACAAATTACCCAAAGGCATACAATCCACCAGAGGGATAACTCACAATACCCCAGGAATTTAGCAAAAAGCTATCAGTGTTCATGATCCCTTTGTCATAATAACCCCTTAAGTTTCTGTTGCCTGCTAGAGTTTACAAAGCACTTTCGCATTACTCATTTGCTTCTGACAGCATTCTGAAAGGTATGAAGCATATTTGATCTTGTCTTGTTTTATCTCTAAATAATGTAGCAAGCAGCCATGTACCCACCAACAAAGCAAAAATTAGAGCCTTACTGCAGATGTGTACTTTCGGTACTCACCAGTGTTGTAGTCTTCGCCCACCCTGCTTCTCCCCTACCCCATACCCTGTAGCACCAGGCTAAAGGAAGCCGTCTCTTCCCTTTATATGTATTTCTAAAAAGCATCTTTTTATTTTAGTTTTTTTAAACTAAAGCTAGCTTGAAGTGGGCATCACGTGACATAATATCTTTGTGTCTGATTTTTTTAACTTAATGCTGTATTGCTAGATTTCAGTCTTACTGTTGCATGGAGCTGTTGTATGTTCTTTTTGTGTGCCAGATAATATTCCATTATACAACTAACTATACATTATACAACTTCTCTATATACATTACACAACTTCTCCCTCAGTGGGTACTTGAGTTGTTTACAAGTTGCTTTGCTACTGAATGATGCTGTTATGGGTATTCTTATGCACGTATCCTTCTACACATGTGCAGAGGTATCTCTTGGGTATTGATCAGCAGTGCAATTTCAAGGAAATAGAGAAAGTCAATGTTAAACTTCCCAGGATAAGGTTAGATTGTTTTATGAAGTTATTGTACCAAATTGCCTGAGTGCCACCGGATTGTAGGTGCCGCCATCAATCCGGATCCTCTCCAACAATGAGGTTGACCCAAATAACTGAGAGTGATAAAACATGAGTCTCAAGCCAGTATCCTTTGAGCCATATGAGGCTATCTGTCTTGCAAAGTATTTTACTGGTTATTTGCTTTGTTGTTTCATAGCTAAGTTGTGTCCAATTCTTTGGCGACCCCACAGACGGTAGCTCGCCAAGCTCCACTGTCCATGTGATGTCCCAGGCAAGAATACTGGGTGGGTCGCCATTTTCATCTGCAGGAAGTCTTCCCGATCCAGGGATCGAACCTGCGTCTCCTACATTGGCAGGCGGATTCTTTACCAATGAGCCACCTGTTATCTGTTGACTGAGTTTAATCTGATTTTGAAAGGCTTTGGACAGACAGACAGTTTCATCTCCTACAGTCCTCACTATTCCCTGATGTCTTATACATAGGCTAATTCACACATTTTATTATCACCCGGCCTCTATGAGCATCTGCGTTTGAGATTCCTGTGATTCATAAAGCTTCTGAATTTAGACTTACGGAAGAGTGAGTCCAAGAAAACGTGCTTTCTAAAAGAATACAGGAAGATTTCATCAAATGCCTTGAAGATTGTTGAAAATTATCTCTAAAAACTGAAACTGAGGTATAATCTAAGGAGTCAGTGAAATTCAAGTCCAACTGACGGGTGCAAATGGGATGGTACGTGAAGTAAACAACGTTGAAGGCACGTGCTGTCATCATTAAGCTTCGTGCCAACTCATAGAGGTATGTGTTCTTCATTCAAAGCCAAAGAAAGTGCAGCATAGGGAAGGCCCATGGCATCTCGAGCTCATAAGCAGGGGAGAGCTGGGTTTTGAATGGATGACTGGATCCAAAACCCATGTACAGTACTCTACAGCACACTGCCCCCAAGATAACTCCAAGTACCTCCTCTCTGTTCATGAGAGCACATACCAGTTTCATGCTGCTGCTAAGTCGCTTCAGTCGTGTCCGACTCTGTGCAACTCCATAGACAGCAGCCCACCAGGCTCCCCTGTCCCTGGAATTCTCCAGGCAAGAACACTGGAGTAGGTTGCCATTTCCTTCTCCAATGCATGAAAGTGAAAAGTGAAAGTGAAGTCACTTAGTCGTGTCTGACCCTCAGCAACCCCACAGACTGCAACCTACCAGGCTCCTCCATCCATGGGATTGTCCAGGCAAGAGTACTGGAGTGGGGTGCCATTACAAGTTTCATAGGAAGCACCAAATTTAACCCGCTAATATCACTGCAGGGGGGTATAGCAGTGGTTCCTGCTGTAGAAATGAGAAATTGAGGTCTGGAGAAATTAAGGGGTTCACTCAACATCGCCTGGGGAGTAGATGAGGGTACTGGGATTTGGACATACTCTCCTCTCACTGACACCAGCTTCTTATTCCGTACAGGCTGAGTCACCAGCCCATACCGAAAGAACCAATGGGAGTCATTGCCAGCTGACGTAATTTATTCTTTCTGGATAGAACCACAAGTCTCCTCACAGCCAGGCGCCGAAATTGATGGTCCCACAAGGAGCAAGTTTGGGAAGGAAGAGAGCAGTTTCACCTGTACGCATCTAGATATGGGGCTGAACTTTGAGACTAATTATCTCCTCTGGAAGCCTGCTAAAGCAGGAGGCACATGCCAGAGCTCAGAGATTCACTAAGCTCCCTGGAAAGGAGAGAAATGTCAGGAAGATAGTCTTCCAGAGAAAAGGAACATCCTCCCAGGAAACAATGACAAGCGTGGGAACCACTTCCATCAAGTTTTAACACGATGCCCTTCTCCTTCTCAAAGTAGGTTTGGGAGGTTGCCAGAATAAACTGATCAATCCTTGGAGAATAAACTAAACTTTGAATTTTTCCAATCCAGGTCAGCTTTCCTCCATGCTGGGTCCTGGTGAGGGTTTTATTGTAGAGACCAGGAGGACCTTCCAGTTTCAGAATTGTCCTCCAGAAGAGCCATCACTGGATCATTTACCAACATCAAGTCTGAAATCTGAGCCTATTTGAAGACAGAATGTTTCTGAAAGACTGGGATGTCATTAATAATAGGTGCTCCAAGCTTGCATGGAGGCTGTTTCTTTCCTGAGTACCACCCAATCCCAGGAAAGTTTTGGGATGATGACTACTTGCCTTCCTTCAGGCACAGAACTAGGTACAGAGGATGCAATGATGAATAAGACAGGCCTCGCCCTCAAAGATCTTGTGGACTTCTATGGAAGACACATATAGAAATAGGCACAGGGAAGTTTCCTGGGGGTCCAGTGGCCAAGACCCCGTGGTCCCAATGCAGGGGCCCAGGGTCTGATCCCTGGTCAGGGAGCTGGATCCCACAGGCCACAATTAAGACCCAGTGCAGCCAAATAAATAAATTAATTTAAAAAAATAAATACGCAAAATCGGAGTACCATGTTCAATGATAAAAGCATGCAGCCAGGCCTGAAGATGAGAGAAATGTGGTTAGCGCTCTCTGTGCTGGAAAAACAGCATGAGAAAAAGGAGACTTAAGAGTTGCACTTTAAGAATGGATATAAATTCCATCCTTTGGATGGTCAGTTCCATCCACTGGATTCCAAGTTTGTGTCTAGAATCCTGTCCTGAGCTACCTCTTCACCAAAAAGACAGAGTAGGTATCTCCTGTGTGGCAGAAAATTAACACTTTCATTCGTAGAGCTGAGACTCAATGGTTCTAAGATTAAAGAGAAAATATATCCCCTTGAAAGGCATGAGTGTAGATTGCAGCCCTGTTCCTACGCTAGAGGAAGAAACTAGCCCTCCACTCAAGGGTTCTCCACCTACCTGGATTCGTGTTGTACCTGTGGAGACAGGCTGAATTGATCACCTCTGATAGTAGCATCTGCCTCTTTATCTTTCTCTCTCTTACCCAGCAATAATAGCAACATTTTCTATTGTCTCAGAATCCACAAGTTCAAACTGGCACCTTTATCTCCTGTGATCATCAGATTACCAGATGCGCCTGTCTCTACTTTGCCCTCCAGAGAAACTACAGGTTAATTTGTTGCAAAGTAGTGGAGAAAAGAACTGCCATCACCTTCTCCCCGGCAATTTTAGCATCCCACTCCTCCTATCCCCCTCCCTCCCATCGAAGTCAATAACGCCAACCATTTCATCCTGATCTGTCCCTTTCCCCTGAACTATATAAAGCTAGCTACAGATGGCATGCACGATTGATGCTCCAAAACTCACCAGTGCCCACTCCCTTCCATCAAGCTGGTTCCTAAATCTGTGGATGCAGCAGGCTTCAGAAGAGAAAGCGGCGTGATCACGCAGTATGAGCCTTGGCACAATGGAGTCTGGGCTGTGCCAGGGCCATGATGCCCGAGTCTCACCCGCTCTGATGCAGCACTCGGGATGGCATCTGGTTGCCCTACTGCCCACGTGATGGGAGCCTGGTGCTGAGAGCCAAGTTTCTCTCTTGAACGCGCCTTGGGTAGTAGATAAAGAAATTCATGATAAGTGGGGAGAGATGAAAAAGAAAAGGAACAGGGGCAAAGGGGTTGAGGGGGCTTAGAGGAAAAAAACCTTGAACACTTCTTTCTCTGCTCATTCATCTTTCTGCAGACAGCTTCCAGAGGGGTCTTGGGTAGAACCAACTGAAGAAGCAGGATAAAGGATTCTGGAGGCCTTTCTCCCTTGAGAGTTTTTTGTTTTGTTTTGTTTTGTTTTGTTCTTTTAGCTGTTCCCCATATTTGTGCCCCAGTCATCCTAAATTCTGTCCCCAGAGCATTTAATAACCATAATAATACTCATAGGTTGATATCTATTATGTTCTAAGCATTGAATAAAATGTTTTCTACTCCCTTTCTCATTTAATTCTTAGGCAAAGCTGAAAACTGGTATTTCCTCCCAGTTTTCTTCCCAATTTCTTCCCTTTTTATTAGAAGATAAAATTGAGATATTAAAGAAGTTGCCAAGATCACACAGCTCTTAAATAGTGGAACCAGAATTCAAACCCCGGTCAGGAAGATATCAAACCCTTATTCCTCAAGGATCTTGTCAACCTCAACCAGCTATCTTAGTAGAGTCAAAAAGCATTACCTGAAGCTCCCCTTCTTGGAGATATTTACATTTTAATAGCCTGTCTTTTAATGAGGCTTCAATGAGCAAAGAAATGAGTTGCTTGTAATGCTATTTGGGGCACTGTAATAGGTCACAGAGAAAATTCATGGGGTCAAGTGTGTCTCAAATAATGGTGCGTATCTCTCACAACTCTATGTAATGAAGCCAGACCCATCTGAAGGGAGATTGAAACTGTTTTGTATTTATCTCAATAGAAATTGTGTTCATTAGGGTTATGACCAAGAGAAATTATACATGGATATAGGAAAGACTTCCCAGAGAGGGAGATTGTGGAAGTATGACAGATGACTGCAACACACACATGAACACACACACACACAGAGACACACACACACACACTCAGCTCTCACTCCCCAGCCTGGAGAAGTTTGGTCCTACCTGTTCACAGAGATGAATCTAAGGTGATTTCCCAGGAAAACTCTTGTTCTCAACTTGGAACATTTAACTTTGATTCAGAATATTTCACTTGATTTCCCAGGACCTCCTAAAGGCACACAGTTGACATTTTCTGTCCTTAAAACAAGATCAGATAAGCAAAACTAGAGACTTCCAACACATTCTTTGAAAAGAAAAATATTTCCCCAGACTTGGCTTAAGAATGGGCTGTCCAGGCAGTAACATTTGGAAATTCAACTGTCGCCTTCCTCCAGGCTTCCAGGTCTCTCAACCCAAGTTAACTTTCTGTCCTTCTGGGTCAGCCTATCAGTTCAGTGCAGTCACTCCGCTGAACCAAAGCTCTATAGGCTCAACCTATGGAGGAAATCACTTACTGATCGGCTACCAAACACAACCCCGTGAAAGCAAGCAGCAAACCCAAGGGACTTTATTTGTCCAAGTCTCTCCTCTCCTACTGTGGAGACAAGCTCATCTCCCATCAAGGAAGATAGAAGGGGACCTGCCCACCTCCACCCCAGGGCGGGCAGAGGCTAGGATGCTCCCTCCCTCCCCCTCTCCTCCTTCCCTTCCTGAGTCCTCCGGAGGCTGCCCTGCCAGAAAGGGAGAAGAAGAAAAGCCACAGCCTCCAGAGGAGGTTCCATCCATCAGGAGGCTCAGTTCAGTTCAGTTCAGACGCTCAGTCGTGTCCGACTCTTTGCAACCCCATGGACTGCAGCAGGCCAGCCTCCTTATCCATCACCAACTCCTGGAGCTTGCTTAAAACTCATGTCCATCGAGTCGGTGATGTCATCCAACCTGCCTGCCATGTGCAAATCAAGAATGAAAAGAAATTGAAACAGGGTTTTAACACATTCTCATCCAGAGATCTAAAGGCAGGTGAGCAGGATGAATACGGGCTTGGGGAGCCCACGGCTGACTTTCTGTGCACTCTTTCTTCCTGGCACAGGCAAGAAGCCCTAAATATTCTAGTTCCATCCTACCCACAAAGCTGTATGCTATCTGACAGATGCTTTCGTAATCAGCTATTGGTGATTTTGTCCTGCCCTAAAGAATAGATGATCAAGCTGGTCAGTGTTTAACCTCAGAGGAAAAGCCAAAGTCCCCGTTATAAGTGTCCCACGGCACGTTTGCAATGTGCCCCCCACCCCCAGCCTGTCTGCCCTCAGTTCTTAATAATTGCCCTCTCATGGCCCTCCAGCAAATGGTCTCCTTGCTGAATCTCCGATTTAATGGTCCTTGCCCTGGCTATGCTTTTTGACTAGAATTATATTTCCCTAGAAATCTCCTCCGATCATCCCCTTATCACATCAAGTGTTTGTTCAAATACCACCTGTCAAAGGAGCCTCCCCTCTTCCCTAAGCCCCAGAGCACCCCAGCTGCCCTGGCCCCTCCTCAGGCCCCCTCCCCACAGATCCACTTTGCCCTGCCCTGTGCTCTCCTCTTCCGTTGCACCCATCATTTCATAACATACTGCATACTTTACTGGTTTATTGTTTATGCTGTTTATTTTCCTTTATCTGCATATCCTACCTGGAATACAAACTCTATTAGAGCAGGGTTTCTTGAGGTTTTTTTTTTTTTTTCATCACGGATGTATCCCAAAATATCTAGGGTAATCCCTGCCACATAATAGATGCTCAAGAAATGTTGGCCGAATGAGTGCTGACTGAAGGGAATACATCTCTGATGGAGGGATTCCAAATACTCTCTAGAACCAGATATTCACTCTCTACCTGTATTCCAGGCAGTCAGGTTCACCCCAACTCTCCAAAGATGGGCAGACTCGCGTATTTCTTCTATTCCTCACAGCCTTAAATCCTCAGTCCCCTTCGATCTGTTTTCCTTTCACATTTCTTTTCATTTCACGTTCTGCAACCAAAGGCAAAGTTCACCCTCCCACCTTTTCACTTCCTGATTCATGTCTCATTATAGATCGACAGTGCCCGCCCACAGCCTCTCGGGTTGCTGCTTTACTCGCCTGCAATTCAGGCTCTTCTTCCCTCTCATGGTTCTGCTCTCCCAGAACCAGGGCTGCCTGCCACCGGTTCTGCTTGGACGCTGAGTTCCTCTGCTGGACAAAAGCTGCCCCACACACCCTGACTTGGCTCGGAGAGGCTCTTCTGGGGGAAATGGGACCCTGGAATAAAGTCATGTTCTTGAATGGATCTTCACTTCCTGTTGTCAGTGGTACCTGAACACATTCGAATCAATAGTAACAAGCTCTCCGTTCCATCAGGAAACAAGTTTAGTAAAGAGGATGACGCACAGTCATGCCTCCTTTTGTTCTGGATGTCAGGACTAACCTTGAATTTGTACATCAATATGACAACAGCAAAACATGTAAAAACCTGAAGCCACAATGATGACAAACTGTCCCTGAATTGCACGTGTGTTTTACAGAAAATTTCTCCTAGAATAACTCTTTCTGACAGCAAGAATCAAATGATACTTTACTTTTCAACAGCTGCTCAATCTCAAAGCTGGGGGCAGCCATTTTTTACACTGTCATCGGCCACCTTGCCAACTTTATGGGATGGAAGCTCTGAACACTCCAGACCGAGGCGAGGCTGCCGTGGACATGTGCTGTGTTCTGCAGGCTCATTACATCTGTGAAACTTCAGCGTCCACATTCGTCACAAATCCCTCCCACTCGAACCCACCATTCCTCACGCTGCAGGACCTACCTGTCTTAAACCCCATAGCTTCGTTCTCTGCCCTCCCTCCCCACTATATAAAAGTAGCAGCTCCCACGCGCCTATCCCTTCATAGATTCCGAGTAGCTCTACGTGCCTCCTATAGAGCAGGCGTCTCTGTCCACATGTTATACACAAGCAGCACTAACTACAATACGAGGGACTGCAAGGCTCACAGTGGGATACAGAGAGGCTAGGTTTGAGCCCAGGCCCCAGACCCCGCAGCCAGGGTTCAGGCTTCCCATCTGTGCTCTCCGACTCAGCCCCGCAGCACTCCTCACCTCCCAGTCGATCAGTTCAGTTCAGCCGCTCAGTCGTGTCCGACTCTTTGCAACCCCATGGACCGCAGCACGCCAGGCCTCCCTGTCCTTCACCAACTCCTGGAGCTTACTCAACCTCATGTCCATTGAGTTGGTGATGCCATCCAACCATCTCTTCCTCTGTCATCCCCTTCTCCTCCAGCCCTCAATCTTTCCCAGCATCAGGGTCTTTTCCAAGGAGTCAGTTCTTCGCATCAGGTGGCCAAAGGATTGGAGTTTCAGCTTCAGCATCAGTCCTCCCAATGAATATTCAGGACTGATTTCCTTTTGGATAGACTGGTCTCAGTCAATACTTCTGCAGATAAATCCTTCTCTTTTCATGCTGCAGAAATGTTTTTTTCCTCACCCCAACTGCATAGCCATATTGTCCCCTTGGTGGATGTGCAAGGCATCTATTTCAGGTTGAGGCACCAAACAGATGCTCTCTGCTCCAGCTCCCTGCCTCCTCTGTGCTCTTGATCCACACCTTGCCTATCACACTTCTTGCTTTGGAGTTACTTGCTTGTGCGTCACTCTCCTCTAAAGGGCTCCTCCAGAACAGGGACCGTGTCTTACTCAGCTCTATTGCCCCAGATTTTAGCACATTTGATACAAAAGTTTTCAATCAAGATAGGTAGTCTTTGAGATGTCAAATGAGTGACAGTCGTGTCCAGAAGAGGGAGCACCCTTTCTGGTCCAGATCCAAACTCCATCCCAGGCCCACGGGCACTACCCCAGCTACACAGTCCTCTCCAGAGCTGGCCAATCAGGGGCCTGCCGAACAGCTACAACTCACTTCAGGATCTTAAGTCCCAGGGACCCCCCAGTATCACTGCTCCAAGAGCCTTGGAGAAAACTCAGAGAACCAAAGAGGTGCTGAGTTGGCAGGCACACGAATAGAGGAGAGTAAAGCTCTCCAGAGGGCAGAGGAGGGTCGGGGTGCTGGGAGGAGTACCCACTACATCTCCAGTCCGAACCCTGATGTGGCTGAGCCTCAGAAGTCTCTGAACTAAGTGCTCCCGCTCTGAGGCCCCTACGAGGAAGGCAGTGGCTGAGTCAAGAAAGGGCTTTCATATTGATCTGGAATTACACTCTCTATAAGCAAAATCTCAAGCTCTCTGAAAGCTGGCCCAGCTGTACTTTGTTTTATCTCCATAATCTTCACTCCAAACCCCGCTTCTAGTTGGGGCCTCCCTCCTAAATACACACACACACACACACTCCTAGGACCAAGTTCAAATGTCTACCACAATGATGGGACTAGACTCTTCTCAGCTGTCTGTGCAAGTCAGTTAAATGTAACTAAGGTGCTAAGGCCTCCTCTGTATCCAGCACAGTTCTGGGCATACGAACTTGAACAAGCGTGGCTCCTGCCCACATAGAGCTCTCAATCAAGGAAATCAGATGAACCCATAGAGAAAGTAGTGTTAGTCACTCAGTTGTGTCCAACTGTCTGCAAACGAGTGGACTGTAGCTCGCCAGGCTCCTCTTTCTATGGAATTCGCCAGGCAAGAATACTGGACTGGGTTACCATTTCCTTTTCGAGGGATCGTCCTCACACAGGAATCAAACCCAGGTCTCCTGCATTGTATGCAGATTCTTTACCGTCTGAGCCACAAGGGAAGCCCCTATATAGAAGTTACTGCTGCTGCTGCTACTGCTAAGTTGCTTCAGTCGTGTCCGACTCTGTGCAACCCCATAGACAGCAGCCCACTAGGCTCCTCTGTCCCTGGGATTCTCCAGGCAAGAATACTGGAGTGGGTTGCCATTTCCTTCTCCAATGCATGAAAGTGAAAAGTGAAAGTGAAGTCACTCAGCCGTGCCCAACTCTTAGTGACCCCATGGGCTGCAGCCTACCAGGCTCCTCCGTCCATGGGATTTTCCAGGCAAGAGTACTGGAGTGGGGTGCCATTGCCTTCTCCGATATAGAAGTTAAGGAAGTTGTAAAAAGCAATAGAAACGCTGTGGAATTAAGAAAGAGAAGGAGCCATTCCTCTTAAAGAGGATCGGAGATGGCTGAAGCGGCTTAGCATGTACCCGCGTACCTTGAATATTTACTTTCAAACTTGATCTCCAGTGGGAGCCCCTGCCCTCAGTCTTGGTATCAAATCTAAACACGCAGACTTCAATAAGAAGTTGTGAATCGGGGCAGTGTTCCATGGGAATGGTGGCACGTGGGGCCTCTCGGGGAATTGAGAATATTCCCACACCACTTAATAGGTAGGGATAGTGGGAAGCATTGTGGCCAGAGGACTTGGGGATCAGAACATGTGGGACTATAAAGTGCCAAGCCAAGGGCTTCCAGTGGGATGGAGCTGGCAGGGCGGACCACTGAAGGCTTCTAAGGAGTGAACTGATCCGATCAGGTCTCAGCTGGTTTCCCTGAGACCTGTGTCTTCACTCCAGGAAGCAATCACCCTGCAAGGAACATAGTGTTCCTCCTATTCTTAAACGATGAGGAAGGCGTTCGCTGCCTCTGTGGTCTGTCTGAGCTCCTGGGGGTCGGTCTCTGTGTGGTTATCTCTGAGGGCCTTCAATGCCAAGTAGGCCACTAGATGCTGAACACAGCCAGGTGAGCACGGCACCTCATCCCCCGGTGAGAGGACCACCAGGCCTGTGTGTGCAGTGCCTTCTACCTAACCGATTCGGGTCCCCAGATGGCAAATACGGTGTTCCTTTTGTTCACAACACATTCTCTATCTTCCCTGAAGTCTTCCCAAGGAGAACACATTGCTACTCAGTGACATGTAGCCATTTTCATTACAAACATATGGTATTGACCAACCCCTGCGAATGGCTTACCGCTGAGCAACACATACTCACTTGTCTAGCCCAAATGACAATGTGTGTTAGCCAGTGGAGGGCCGTGAGTGACCCATCCTTGCGGTGCAAGGGCATACACACGAAAGCAGGTAAACTCGAATCATTAGAGGCAAGAAGGAAGGGTGCTGTGATCAACCTTGCTCTTTAATCAGAGGAAATGCAAGTGGATGTTCCCTCGCTAATGACACTCACGTTGCGCCGCATACTGACTTATCTGGATTAGCGGGCTTGGGCGGAGCTGGAGCAGAAACTGTGAAGTCAGAAGAAGTAAGCCTTCTTTTCTTGTGGCTTCTGGGTTATCGGGGACTAAGGAGTGTTTCCATGGTAGAATAGATAATCAGATAATTACAGGGCACATATTTTTAATATAAAAATTGGACATATGGTTTGACAAGTGTGGAAAATATAAGAGAGTTTAAAAAAAAAAACACATTGAAAATCTGGACTGTTCCTGAACAAGCTTTGACATGTGGTCAGCTTCACGTAGTGCCCTCACTTAGAGATGAGTACAGTGCCTGTAATTCAGGATAAACCAATGAACACAAACCACTAATCACAACTCTGGTTCACCTGTGATCTGCATGTAAGACCTCATCAGCATCGCTCAGCTGAGCCTCTGTGCGACTCTCAGCAGATCAGCCAGTGACTCAGAGGTCTCCGCATCCTGCAGGTGAGGGAGCCTCCATCTCTGTAAGGACACAGGACAGCTCTGGCCAGGGTAGCACCTGGGCGAGACTTCGAAGCTGATCAAGTTAAGGCGGGCGGGTTACACAGTGTCCTCCCAGGTAGCTTTCTCGGAGGGGGTTCTCCATCTCGTTTGTGGACAGTTCCCATCAGGATGAAGTCACGGCTTTCCTCGCTACCTAAGAATTATTTTGTTCTCATCCACAAAATGCTCAGTTAGTCTCAATCACCCCGATACACATGTAGACACACCTCCGACATAATCCACCCCTCTCTCTCACACACACACACACACACACACACGCACACGCACGCACACACACGTAAGAGCAGGTTCCATTTGGTTGTAGCTTTTGGAAGGGATGCAAAAAAGAGCCAGATTTTCATAGGATGCCAGACAAGCCCTCTGGCCCCTGAAACTTCACACCTGTCTCCTGCCAGCACTCCAAGTGCCATCTGCTTCCCCAGGAAAGCCAGACACAAGGCCCCCCTCTTTCTGCCTTTGGTAGATGAAAAGAAAACCTGGCATGGGGAGCCTTAATTGCTCAGAAATAACCCCATGGTAGGCAACATACAGTTACATGAAGATCCGAAGAGAAAGCCTTGGCAGTCTTCTTACAAACATTCAGATAATGGTTGGGACATGCAAAAGAGAAACTATTTAAGGACTCAACCGCATCCCATATTATTTCCACTGCCAAGAACTCCAGCAGTGAGGAGCTCTGAGTGTGCGGTAGAAAGTCCCCCAGCAAAGGCATGGGAAGCATCCAGGCAGGATTGTCCTTTTGCATCTACCTCACACTGGGGTTGCGAGGCTCTCCTAGAGCTCTTTCTGTTAACACCACCTCACACAAATAATCTTACTCCTTGGTGCTACTTGTGAAATCGACTTCTAACTCCAGTTTCGAGGCCAGAGCAGAGGGAAATGCCCTCTTCCAGGCCTGAGCGAGAGCAGCCACACAAAGCAGGGAGGCGTGAGAGAAGCAGCAGGGTTTCTCGTGTGGAGAGTCGGCGCAGGACTGTCAAGGCCGGAGGACGCTCGAGGGCAGGGTTTATCAGCGGTGCCCTCTTGACATTTGGGGCTGGATGCTTCTTTGCCATCGGGAGGTTTTCTGCGTGGGGTGGGATGTTTCAAGCATTCTTGGCCTCAATTCATTACATCCCAGACATCCTGCTCCCCAGTAAGACAGCCAGAAATATCTTCAGACGTTGTCCAATGTCTCCTGGGGTTGAGGGAGGGGCCGGTGGGTAGGGCAGTTTCACCCCTTTGGAAAACCACTGAACTAGAGAGTCTTGCAAAGTCTCTTCAAAGCCCACTGGGGTATGTAGGTGGCAGAGAACGTTCTGATAGCGTTGCATTAATCGTACAGAATGATATTCACTTGCTTGTGAGCGATGTCTCCCACTAGACTGCGTTTCAGTGATGACAGGCGTCGTCTCCCTCTGAGCCCTGCCGTCTCTCCAGCCCACAGCTGGCACAGGCGTCAAAGGGAGGGGTGAACGCCTGGATGAAGCAGGCTGGACCCGTTCTCCTTCCCAGCCTCGAGCTCCCTGTGCCAAGTGCTGGGTCTTTGTGTTGGTGGTGGGGATAGAGAAGGATAACTTCACAAAACTAATAAAATAAATGACTAGATAAATGGAACCTCTCGTCTAAAGAACACAGAGATAAGATAAATCATTCTGAGTCCTGGGAAAATTATCTCCACCATCCTGCCCCACTTTCTCCGTTCAGCCAGAAAACACTTTAATTTATCTTGTGAAATTTTTCATCCACCAGACGAACATTAAGTATTTCTTTCTTCTTTTTTTTTTTTTTTTTAATATTCTTCTCTCTACAAAGGTGGGTTGGCTCTTGACTCATTGGAATAAAAGCTCCATTAGCCTCACTGCACGTAAGGCTCGTGAGGTTGGCCTGGATTCAGGGCCGGCAGAAGGATAAAGAAATCTGACACTCATTCTTCATGTAATTAGAGTTGGTAAAATAAACTGTGTGCATTTCATTAAGGGAATGGATCCATCAGGCCCAAGACAGGGCGGGAATCCCATGCTCACTATATCAGCCTTTTGTCTCAAATTAACCCCCAGCTGATAAAAAAGGTTCCTGTGGAGTCCCTGGGGAAAATTCCTGCGCCCCACCACCTCTGGCCCTTCATGCCATTTAGTTTCTGAGTCCACATAGTTTTGCTCAGCTGGCTCAGATTCAGCAAACACTACACACAGTTGTCTGCTTGTACACAACACATGTTCTCCAAATCCCTGCGTCAGACGCGGCTCTCGCCCCTGTAACATGATGGCGTTTGCCAGCAGATACCCAGGAATCCTCCCCTGGCCAAGAAGGCACTGGTTTTTCATGCATGTCAAGAGCCAGGACGGGTTTGCACTGAGAAACCCACACTTGTGACCCGCCTTGGGGCAAGTGGCAAAAGGAATGACATTGCTGATGGGGCGTCAATAGAATAATCTGTGATGTAGCAATAGTTTCTTTTTGAAAAGCAAATGCCCCTTCCTAAATTCAAACTATGGTGTTTACCTGTTAATATCCTGCTTGCTGGATCCAACCAACCCTAACTCAGCTTTCAAAAAACGCCAAGGTCTTGGAAGCGTCCAACGTTCTTGGATTACCAACCAAAAGCTGCAGTCATAGCTCTGTGTGGTCTCCCTGTCTGCCATCTTACCATGCCCTCACTTTGGCTAACTTAAAATCAGTCTAAATCTCCTCTAGCAGTTCTCCCCCGCTCCTCACCTAGCAGATGCTCTTATCTTTCTGCATATTTGATCTCTAGGACAGAGAGGAAGGCGACTGTGGGAATAAGATAGGCTTAAGGAACAGACAAGCCAGGTCTCTCCGGACTTGGAAAAATATCTCAAGTAAGAAACAAGAAAAGAGCCAGAATAGTATAGGACCACTGGGAAGCAAAGACAGTCTTCGAAACTGACAGCTTGGGGAGGAGGCTAGGGAAGTAGGAATTGTTTTGTCCAGAGGTGCCAGAGAGCAGCCTGGCAGTCTGCCCTCATTAAGAACTTGCGGGGCCCTGTGCTGGGGCCACACGGCTGTGCTGTGCTGGGAGAGACAGGGAAATAGCCGACGCTACGATATCAGCTAGCGAGGGGACTTCTCTGTGGTGCGGGCTGTGAAACAGCTTTCACCATTTCCGGGGTCTTCAAGATCAGGAGAGGCGGTCTTCTATCTGAGAAGAAAATAATGCTGAGCTAGCCCGGGTGGATCCTTACAAGTTTCTGTAACTCTAGGAAACTATGAAAATGTCCACGGGGCTCTTCCCAGGGCAGGGTGCAGGGCCCGAGCAGACTCCAGCTAGGGGAAGGGGTGCTATGGGAGTCTGGCTGGGTCCAGCATTCGCGCCCTTTAACCCAGCTGGGGTCTCCTCCGGCTTCAGCGCGTGCTGAGGGTATTTCTCCGTAGTCCTGGTGGGTACACTCTGCGGTGTTTTCTTTTTCATCATCTCGCTGATAGAAGCGCTTGTGTGTGTGTGTGTGTGTGTGTGTGTGTGTGTGCATGCACACATGTGCATTTTCTTGGCCATTTGCTCCATGGGAAGGTTTCCAGGGATATTTCCATGAGGGTAGAAGCTTGAGCAGAGATGAAGAGCTAGAGGGAGGTGGCTCAGGGGTGGGGAGAGGGGCTGTTCACGGCTGAGCAGTGGCTTCTCCGTGAACTCAGCTGCTTGGCATCCATGACATCTCTGCCGTCAAGCTCACAGCAGAGCTGAGGGCCGTTCTCCCCACACCCTCCTCCCCAGCTCCCTCCTCCCCCGCTCCCTCCTCCGTCCCCATCTACACCCTGCTCTCCTTCTCCCCACTGGGTTCTTCAATTTCAATGAGTTTATTGGCATGACGAATGTTGCCAAAGCCAAGAGCGCCGAGTCTCAGCGTCTGGGGATGGATTTCACAGTGGGAAGGGGGTGATGACCGGGGCCTCAGACCACATTCCCACTGTGGGTTTCGGCTTCAGTCTGAGCCGGTGGCAGGCTGCCAGAGACCCTGTTCCCGTGGATTTCCAGTCCCAGCTGAACTCACCAACCTTGTCTCCAGACGGGGAGAAAGTTCTTATTATGGCAGAGGTCATGTCTGGAGCCTCAGGTCGGGGCGGAGCGGCGGGGGGTGGGGGGGAAGCTTCAAGCTCCTGTTTGCAAGGAGCAGTTTATAAACACATCTCTCACTTTCCTGTGTAAGCCAGGCCGCCAAAACTCCAGCCACCCACCGACCCTGCAAATTCACACACTGGGGCCAGGGTGACAAAACAGGCAGCTCTCAGCCCAGCACTCACGGGAGGTTAGAAAGGGTCCTTGATGGTCCTCTGAACATGGAACAGTTCTATCTTTTTCCATACCCACCCCCTCCCCCAAACACACACACATAAGAAAAGCAGTTTGGAGTAGGCAAGAGAAGATGGATATTGTTACAACCAGAGCCTCAAATATCCATCTCAAATGAGTTCTAGCTAAGGAAGTCTCCTTCCTAATGAACGAGCCTTATGAGGCTTATCAAACTTCTATTTTCTGTGTCTCTCTTTTTCTCTCTTTCTCATTTTCTCAAACACACGCGCGCACGCACACACACACACACACACACACTCCCCTTGTCAGCACAGCAGACTTTCCCCACCAGGGTGCCTCAGCTGATGGAAATTTCTATTTGCAATGAAAATCAACTTTGGATAAAAAACGTCGCAGCAAGGGACTTTTTTTCCCTGGCTGCCCCAAGATTGATCTGGTCCATAGGATGCCCCAGATCATTGCATTCGGTAATTTCATTCTGCTTATGATCTATTTCTTATACGATCAATATGATAAATGCGAGGGAGAGCAAAGTGGGTTACGGCCCGACGCTGCTGAAGTGAGGAGAGGGGAGCGCTGGGCTGCCGCGCCGTGTGTCTCATGAAGCAGAAAAGCAATTCAGTCTGACTAAAGGCTACAGACAAGGCGGTATATTCTCGTGATAAATGCAAATGATGCGAGTCCATGTCCTTCCCACCCCCACCCGCGCACATGGCGGGAGGGGTGGGCGGAGAAGACCCCCGGTCTGGAATCACGGTATCCCCCTAGGGACCCTCAGGAAGTCTGCACGAGGCACGCACGTGGTATGGGGTGAACGTGGGGGTGCCGGGAGGGAAGAGCCAGGGTTGGTTACATAGTCAGGGCTAAGCAAGGCCCCTCTTCCTGATCCAGCCATGCCTCTGAGCACTGCCACTCTTAAAGCGGTGCACAACGGAATCAGGCACCTAGCCAGTGGAGAACCACGGGGAAATTTTGGACCGTGCACTGATCCATGAGAACCACATCATCTTTTCTGAGCACCTGAGTTCCCTTTGGCTACAGGTCTTATAAGAAACAATCCGTGTCACTGCCTGCCTTGTTATTTTGTGCCAGGGTCTCCTGCTGTCCCATAGGAGCTGGTGTACTTCAGTTCAGTTCAGCCGCTCAGTCGTATCCGACTCTTTGCAACCCCATGGACTGCAGCACGCCAGGCCTCCCTATCCATCATCAACTTCCAGAGTTTACTCAAACTCATGTCCATCGAGTCAGCGATGCCGGCCAACCATCTCATCCTCTGTCGTCCCCTTCTCCTCCCACTTTCAATCTTTCCCAGCATCAGGGTCTTTTCCAAGAAGTCAGTTCTTCACCTCAGGTGGTCAAGGGATTGGAGCTTCAGCACCAGTCCTTCCAGTGAATATTCAGGACTGATTTCCTTTAGGAAGGACTGGTTGGATCTCCTTGCCTGGTGTACTTAGGTGTCTTTGAACAAGTCGTTGAATTCTCTGTATTTGAGTTTCATCATCTGATAAAGGAGATCCATTCTGTCTCTGAGGTTGTTGGAGAGTGTCTTTATGAGGATGAAATGAAATAATGTAGATAGGTGTAGAAACATATAATGTGCCCAAAGTGTAAGATGCTGGTTGTTGTAGGCACTGGGAAACCTAGAAAAGAAGAAAGGGAGGCCACTGTCCTCAGAGCTTAGAGCTTGATGGGGAAGATGGTCAAATACAAGAAGAGGAGAAGCAAGGCAAGTTCACACAGAATACACAGTCCTGGACCAGGGAGTACAAACCCTGAGCTGTAAGCATGGTTCTTCCACTCCCCCGTCACATGATTGTACAAGTTCCTTCCTCTCCTGGGCCTCGGCTTCCCCAAAGGAGCATGTTGGAGAATCTCCAAGGCCACCACAGGCTCTGATTTTTTTTTTTTTATGATGCTGTAACAAATCAATCCCTAATGTGGATGCAAAAAATGGAAGAGTGATCTGAGCTCCAGAAGGAAATGAAATAGACTGAGATTTTTAGAACAGGAGAAGGGCATGCTTTGGCAAAATGGAAAGGCAGGAACATTCCAAATGTGAAAATCAACCTTGCTAAGCTTCCCAAGTGGGAGTGGGTGTCTCCCAGTCAAACGTGTTCAAACGCAGGTGGCTGGATCTTAGAGAAGAAGGGTAAAGAGAAAGGTCAAATGGCGTGGGAGATACCTTTGACATCTGAGGCCTCATCTGGGAAGAGGGCAGACAGATGGCAGGGGACGGCACTGTCAGGGTGGTTGGGCTCTCCACCCCAGTTGAGAAGGGCCTGACATGCTGCCCTCTCACCTCCCATCTGTACCAAAAAGACCTCGGGATCCTTCACAGGAGTGCTTTTCACCACAACACTGCTGTGTCTTGTGTCCTTCCAGGAAATTAAATTTGAAGTTGCTCAACCCTGCTAGTGTTTGATCCCTCCCAGACACGCTCCCCCTCCCGCTGCAGAAAGCCTGAGGCGGGTGCGGAGAACGTAGGCCAGGGAGAGAGTGCTGTGGGTGGGGACGTCGTGTAAGATGGATTCCAGCAACTCTGCGTCGGTGATTCTCTGCCCTCCCGCCCCTGCCACTGCAAGAAAGTCTGGCCTGTGTTTGAATAGGGGCAGACAGAAGGCCCTGTCTCTTCTCATCTAGGCGGCAGAGGTTGGCATGAATCTCCAGGGGGAATGTTGACTAAATAGCCACTGTACCAAGGGCAGAACTGGGAACTGTGATCCCACTGATAACCGAGCCTTCATTGCCCATGGAAAATGGTCACGACAGCTCCTCTGGACACCTTCCATGTACAAGGGGGCCAAGCGAATTGTGTTCTTAATAGGTACTGTTTCTACCAAACATATATCTTGGTGGTGGTGTTCAGTCGCTAAGTCATGTCCTACTCTTTGTGACTCCATGGACTACGGTACACCAGGCTTCCCTGTCCATCACCATCTCCCAGAGTTTGCTCAAACTCATGTCCACTGAGTCGATGATGCCATCCAATCATCTCATCCTCTGTCATCCCCTTCTCTTCTTGCTTTCAGTCTTTCCCAGCATCAGGGTCTTTTCTTATGAGTCAGGTGGCCAAAGTATTGGAGCTTCAGCTTCAGCATCAGTCCTTCCAGTGAATATTCAAGTTTGATTTCCTTTAGGATTGACTGGTTTGATCTCCTTAGATTTTATATCTTAGATTTTATTAAAGGTGACCTTTCATGTGTTCATTCAGTACTGGGAAGAGAGCTCCAAAACATGAAAGCGTTGCCTCCTTCATGATGGCTGAGACAGCTGAGACCTGTCCAGGGTGAGACAGATGGTAATTAGAAGGCTCGCAGGTCTAGACAGTGTGGGAGGTCTGTGGCTTTTGAAGGAGGTGGGGGCCTGGGTGGGAGACCATATGCAGCTGTTTGGCCACATGCAGCTGTTTTCCGATTAAAAGAAGACATGAAACTTTGAAAATGGGAACCACTTATTTTAGCCCAAGTTTTCTCATCTCCTCTCCACTCAAGTATCTCAGCAAGTATGAAGCTCAGAAGGAGCACAGGGCAGTGTCAAGGATCAAAGGCGAGATCCATCCCCTTTGGCTTTCCTGGCATGAGTCGTCCAGGCAGAGTGCTTCAAACTTGCTTATCAGTGACTGAGGATCATCAGCACAGGAAAAGAACTTACTAAGTTGGTGTGTTCAAAAGCTGAAGTTGGTGTGCTGAATTAAGAATATACAACTCAATGACAAAAAAACAAACCATCCGATTAATAACTGGGCAGAGGATCTGAACAGACATTTTTCCAAAGAAGATATACGAATGGCCAACAGATACATGAAAAAATGTTCAACATCATGAATCATCAGGGCAACGCAATTAAAACAATGATGCTAGATCATCTCACAACTGTTACAATGGCTATGATCAAAAAGACAGCAAATACAAGTGTTAGCAAGGATGTGGAAAAGGGGAACCTTCGTGCACTGTTGGTGAGAATGTAGGTTGGTGCAGTCACAGTGGAAAACCATATCAAGGTTTCTCAAAAAATTAAGAATAGAATCACCACATGATCCAGCAATGACATTTCTGGGAATTTATATTAAGAATATGCAAATATCAATTCAAAAATAAGTATGCACCCATATGTGAGCTGAAGCATTATTAGCAATAGCCAAGATATGGAAATAGCCTAAGTGCTGTTCATCCGCTCAGTGGATGAATGGATAAAGAAAATATGGTGTATATGTATGGAATACTACTCAGCCATAAAAAGATGAAATCTGGCTATTCATGACAACGTGGATGAACTTTGATGGTATTATTCTAGGTGAAAAACTCAGATGGAGAAGGACTAACACTATATGATTTTACTCATATGTGGAATAGTAAACAAACAAGACAAAAGAAAAACACGTGGATATAGAGAACAGATGTTTACAAGAGGGGGAGGGGAGGGAGGGAGGATGAAGTGGACAAAGAGGGTCAACTGTGTGGTGACAGATGGAAGCTTACTTTTCATGGTAAGTAGACTGTAGGGTATACAGAAGCCAAAGTATAATGCTGTGCTCAAGAAACTGATAGAATGTTATAAACCAGTGTTACCCCAATAATGAAATTAAGTAAGGGCACATATGACCTACGGAAGGTGGAGGTACAAGCCACCTACATGTGATCAGCAGCTAACTTCCTCAGCATCAGAGCTCCCATTTCAAGGGGTTGAAAACTTTGAGGTCCTTTTAATTGGTAGAGGGCTTCCCAGGTGGTGCTAGTGATAGAGAACCCGCCTGTCAATGCAGGAGACATAAGAGATGCGGGTTCGAGCCCTGGGTCAGGGAGATCCCCTGGAGGAGGGCATGGTCACCCACTCCAGTATTCTTGCCTGGAGAATCCCATGGAGAGAGGAGCCTGGTGGGCTAGAGTCCATAGGGTCACAAAGAATCGGACATGACTGAGCGACTTAGCGTGCACAGCACACAGTTTCAATAAGTGCACACAAAGGCAAGAAAGTGACAAAATTTGCTTCTCACAGATCCCATAAGTGGGGAGGATGCACAAAGTGAGCTGAGGCAGGGACAGTCCTTTATCCCTGCTTCCCAGGTCAATCACAGATCAAAGGTCACAGGCAGGTGGGCAGAAAATACAGAGCAGTGTAGTGAGCACCTGTTACTTACAAGATGGTTGGGGTGGAGATCACTAACTTCTCATGAGCTCAACTCTGAGCAGTTATTTCAAAAGGCGACCCAGGAAAAGCCAAGTGGGAACTTGGGTCAGGACTCCTAAGCTCCATCCTTATTTACGTGACCAGACTCGGAGTAAGCAGTGTTGTCATCCTGTAAAATGCCAGGCAGCAGCTCAAAATAATCATTCCTCCTGTCCCACCTTCCAGCTCAGAAGAGGAGAAACACTGCTTCTCCCCCAGCCTCCCCACCTGTGAGTTCCTTTTCTATTGCCTTGACTTCAGCTTCTTTCAGTTTTTAGCCATGAAGGGATTTCTGACTCGCTCTGTGCCAGCAGCCCAGGTTGCTCTTCTTTGGTTTGTAATAAGTTCAATTCCCGTGAAAAGCCAGAGCCTGCTTCAGAGGCATCAGGGCAAGTCCCAGGCAACCTTTCTGCCTTACTTGCCCGTCAATTCATCTCAAGCCCCTGGACAACTTAGACTCTGCTCCCTCCAGCCCACTCTCAATGCTCCAGAAGAAGTCAAATACCAAAACTCAAGGGGAATTTTCCAGTGGAAAGGCTTCCAAAATCACCAAAGACTTGAATTACCTTTCCATCATTGGGAAGTCCACCAAATAGCAGAGACATGATCTCTTTCTTTTTCCCCTGGCTTGCCATTCAAAACACTGTCTGCTCCCGATCCAAGGCCTGTCACGAGGCCTCTCCCCAAAGAGCTCAACTTCAGTAATTGGAAGCAGCCCTACCTCGCCTTTGGTCTTGGGTATTTTCATCATGGGACTGTTCCAGCTAAGGCATAAATTTTGCCAAGGAAAACTTTGCTTTGAAACCTCCATCTTATCCAAACAGAGAGCTGGAATTGACTCTTGGCAGCTCCAGAGATAGTTCTGAGTTATGAAAAATAGAACATATGTGTCAGCTAATCTATGAGATTGTCCCCAGTTTGGGGAAAAAAAAAAAAAGGCAATCTTACACATGAACTCATCTCTCATTCCTATAGCTGATAAAGCCAGTGCACCTGCAAAGTTCAGAGTCCTTTGAAACCACCTGTTCTGCTCCCCTAGATGTGACCACCCCCTCAAACCTTTTACCCAAGGAAGTTTGTAAGGCAAAAGAGCAAGAGGTGTTTCAAAGAAAGAGAAGATCTAAGGTACAGAGAAACATAGCTGTATTCTTCAAGGGGAGGCATTCAAATTCCAGCTCCTGGCAAGATTACAACTTGGGGAAGGTTTGGTCCAACTTGGAGGAACTTCAGTGTTGGGGAAAAAGGGCATTTGCAGGCGCTGTCTGCCTCCTTCGGGAGTAGAGTGGGTCTTCATGATGGAAACCAGATTTATACCCAGAAGCTGGAGAAAACATTTGCAAATATTCAAGCCAATCACCTGACCTGGAAAACAGAAAGAATGCAACCCCCTGACAGCCTTCCCCCAGGCAGGGGTTGAGGGAGGCAGAGAAGGGCCCTTCTTGAGAAATTCCAGGCTCTGTGAATTTCCTCCTGTCCTGCCTCATCCCAGGTTACTGATTTCTCTCCTAGTGGCCTTCACAGCTCCTGGAGATGAAGTGTTATCACATCACAGTCTCAGGACAGTCACCCTAGGGGGTGAAGCAACTTAGAATCACAAAATCTCACAATCAGACATGACCGTAAAGTCCATTTAGTCACCTGGCTCATCTCATCTAGAATGCCTCCCAACACAGGAACCTCCATTGCCCAGATAGTTGCTGTCGTCCAAATAGCTCGAGGGGCAGGACCACACAGGATGCGTCATGGCTGTGGTAACCAGATACGGAGACAGAGGAACCAACTTTACCAGTTGAGGGGATAATGCTGCTTAAGACCATGGGCTGAGACTGCCCGTAATTAGACCCCCCAAGCTCACACGCTGGCCCTACCATTTACTCCTAGGTGACTCTGGGCAACTCAACTGACCTGTCTGAGCCTTGGTCTCTCATCTATAAAGTAGGGGTCATGATAAGACCTACCTCATTTGGTGTGTGTGAAGTTAAAATGATTCAACATGAGTAAAGCACCTAGAATATGCTTATTCCACCACATCAGCCAACAGAGATCCTCAGTTTCTATAAGTAATTGTATATACTATGTATACAAAAGCATTAATATCAGTATAATGGGCCCTCATACATCAAAATAGTATCATGAATGACTCATCCAGCTGCAACTGCACTCCACCCACTTCACTCCCAGCCCCAACTATTTTAAAGCAAATCCTATTTAATCCTTAAAGGTTTCAGTATGCATCTTTAAAAAGGGGCACACTTTAAAAAATTAATAACCATAATAACATTATCACCCTCCTCCCAAAATATAAAATGATTCTATGATATCAAATATCTTCCATCTCTGTTCAAAATGATATGAAGAAAGGTCCACACATTGAAATTTGTTGATATGTCTCTTGCTGTGGTCAGTCACTCAGTCATGTCCAATTCTTTGTGACCCTACAGACCGTAGCCTGCCAGGCTCCTCTGTTCATGGGGATTTCTCCAGGCAAAAATACTGGAGTGGGTATTGCCACGCCCTCGTCCAGGGGATCTTCCCAACCTGGGGATCGGAATAAGGTCTCCTCCATCGCAGGCAGATTCTTTACCTGCTGACCTACCAAGTAAGCCTGGTATGTCTCTTTCAGTTCAGTTCAGTTCAGTCACTCAGTTGTGTCCGACTCTTTGGGACCCCATGAATCGCAGCATGCCAGGCCTCCCTGTCCATCACCAACTCTCGGAGTTCACCCAAACTCATGTGCATCGAGTCGGTGATGCCATCCAGCCATCTCATCCTCTGTCGTCCCCTTCTCCCCCTGCCCCTAATCCCTCCCAGCATCAGGGTCTTTTCCAATGAGTCAACTCTTCACATGAGGTGGCCAAAGTATTGGAGTTTCAGCCTCAGCATCAGTCCTTCCAATGAACACTCAGGACTGGTCTCCTTTAAGATTGACTGGTTGGATCTCCTTGCAGTTCAAGGGACTCTCAAGAGTCTTCTCCAACACCACAGTTCAAAAGCATCACTTCTTCGGCACTCAGCTTTCTTCACAGTCCAACTCTCACATCCATACATGACCACTGGAAAAACCATGGCCTTGACTAGATGGACCTTTGTTGGCATAGTAATGTCTCTGCTTTTGAATATGCTATCTAGGTTGGTCATAACTTTCCTTCCAAGGAGTAAGGGTCTTTAAATTTCATAGCTCCAATCACCGTGTGCAGTGATTTTGGAGCCCAAAAAAATAAAATCTGCCACTGTTTCCCCATGTATTTCCCATGAAGTGATGGGACCAGATGATCTATAGTTTCCTCCTTCAATTTTATTTTTTTTACTAATTTTCTCCTTGCAACTTTTTTGTCATAAGATCAGACCATTTGTTGTATACACTTTCTAACAGTCTGGAGTCTACTGATTACATATCATTTAACATGTTTTTCTGTCCCCTTTTTATTTCTTGTATATTGATAATTAGATCTGCAGGCTTTAATAATTTGATGCATCTACTTTAATAATCGAGATTCAATCATTTGACAAACCTACTTCATGGGCAGCGGTATGTACCTCTGTCAGGAGGTTCACAGCGTCTGGCTGGTTCTTTGGTGAGGACGTTAGCAGTGTCAGTGATCACCGTCTAGATTCATTAATTCATGGTCAGATCGGCAGCCAAAATGCAGGATGTCCAGTTACATTTGAATTTCAGGTAAACAATGAACAATTTTTAGTGTCAGTTTATTTCAAATACACTTGTACTAAGTAATTAATTGTTTTTTATCTGAAACTTATAGTTAAGTGGGGTTATATGTTTTTATTTGTTAAATCTGGCAACCGTAATAAGGGGCTGCAAAACAGTGACTTTCTATGATTCCTTTTTTATTTCTTAGTCATATTTTTCTAAACATGCACTTCCCTTTGTTGATTTGATAGCCCTAAAATACATATCACATATGAGAAGCAGAAGAGATACTTGACTTTTTTTTTCTTTTACTTGTCAATTGAAAAATAATGAGATACATCCTCTAATGATCAATAGAGGCAGCCTCATGAGCTCACAGATGTGAATGTATTTGTTGTGAATTCCAACTCTTTGCAGTTATTATCTTTTTTGATGCTTAAACCATCCCATCTCTGGTCAGTGAAAATCTATTCTAGTAGGCTCCTGAGTCCTTTTTGACATGACATCAGTAGTTTAATATTTAGTTTGCTTTCTAGCGTGACCAGATTTTCTAGGCTTATCATGTATATTTCCAGCCCTGGATCTTAAATCAGGCATTTCTTCAAGAAACCCTATTTCCCTTTAAGAGGAAATGGTACTTAGAAAACATAACCAGGGAGCTACAAGAATTCCATGCTACTGAGGTGTTCATTATTTGTAGGTCTTTCCAGCAAATAGACCCAGGAAACATGTATCTTTTTCAAAGATAATGAAATTCATAAATTTGTGATATTTTCCATAGTGATGCAAAACCACGTGTTTTTCTTTGCTTCATTGATCTCACATCTGTATGCCTTTTCTCCCATGGTAAAAATCCCTATTGTCAATGACATTCATTTGATTACTCACATACAACACATACACATAAAACAATGTATACACCCAATATACAACTTCACTTACACCACAACTTTGGAATAGCAAAATACCAGTGCTACCACCAGCAATATGCTTGGTAAACATAACATAAGGTTCTGTTTCATTTTGTATAGTTATTTTTATTCTTAGGGCATATATCACTAGGGAAATAAAAATATGTACTTTTTATATAAGCAGAGACATTACTTTGCTGACAAAGGTCTGCTTAGTCAAAGCTATGGTTTTTCCAATAGTCATGTATGGATGTGAGAGTTGGACCATAAAGAAAGCTGAGGGCTGAAAAATTGATGCTTTTGAACTGTGTTGTTGGAGAAGACTCTTGAGTCCCTTGGACAGCAAGGAGATCAAACCAGTCAATCCTAAAGGAAATCAGTCCTGAATATTCATTGGAAGGACCAGTGCTGAAGCTGAAGCTCCAATACTTTAGCCACCTGATGCAAAGAACTGACTCACTGGAAAAGACCCTGATGCTGGGAAAGATTGAAGTCAGGAGGAGAAGGGGACGACAGAGGATGAGATGGTTGGATGGCATCACCGACTCCATGGACATGAGTTTGAGTAAACTCAGGGAGTTGGTGATGGACAGTGAAGCCTGGTGTGCTGCAGTCCATGGGGTTGCAAAGAGTCAGACACGACTGAGTGACTAAACTGAACTGATGTTCCAACTGGATGTACATTTAAGTTCTCTTTTTAAAATTTCATTTTACTTTAAATCAATAGGAATTGCTCTTTTGTGTTGCATTTTTAAATTATGTAAAAGCATTTATATAGTTCCGAAGACAACTCTATAAAACATTCAAAGAAATCTAATGCTTATTCTGGTCTCCTCTACTCTACTCTTTTCTTCCTTCTAAAGGTAAACAAACTATTTTCACAATTTATCCCTCATTGGTTTATCCTTCTATAATTACTTTAATCTAAGCAAATACAAAGATACATCTGTATCCTCCTCATTCTCCAAGGCTCAGCTCCAATATTACTCCTCTGAGGCTTCACCACCAAGAGCTGAGTACTCACCAAATTGATTACAGTTAGAAGGATCACCTGCCTAACAATATACCGGTATGGCCACACTGTTTACAACTAACCTCCATTCTTATGGTTCAGTTTTCTGTGCTAATGGGTTGGTGCCCGAGTTTTACCTGATGACGGTTCGTTGCATTTGCATCTGCCTCTCTTGGGAGCAAACACTGCTCAGATTTCCTAGAAAGTTAAGGCCAGGCCAGCCCTTATATCTTTTTTTTATATTCCATACAGCCACCCTTAATGAAAATTCGTTGAATTGAAAGCATATAAATCAGGGCCTCTGAGCCCTGGATAAGCATCCAAATTACCCATATAGCTTTTCCAGCTTTTTTAATAAGTACAGGTTGCCAAGTTCTACCCAAGACCCACTGAATCAGAATCTCCAAATGTGATCACCAAGAATCTGTATTAAATAATAAAGCACGATTCTATTACACAGCCAGTTTGAGAGCCTTTGACCAAAAGCCACTCCACATAAAGGCCCCCATGGAGCACGTGCAGGCAGCTGCAGTGGGTGTTTCTTAGTAGAGTCTCCCCTCCGCTGTTTAAGATGGGGCAGTTCTGTGTCAGTACAACCAAGAGGAAAGCTTAGCTAGCCATTTCATTTACCCTGAGGATTTCCTCCGGAGAAACCCTAAAGAACTGTGGAGGGTGGGCTTATGCCTTTGAAAGAAAATGGTTGCATTCAAAGGTTAATTACTTTTTAAGGTCACGCAGTTTGTCAACACCAAGGATGAAACTGGCTTCATGGTCTCGTGGCCCAGAGGTCTGTCATCATTAGTAAAACAGTTGCTTCCCTTTACCAAGCCCAGGATTATCCAAGGGCAGGGATAACCCACGTCTTCTCTGTCTCTCCAAGGGCACTTCCATCCCCAGGCAGGATCCAGAAGGGATTTCAGGGATCTGATCCAATCCCTAAGGTGAGAAAGCCCTGTCCTGAGTCAGACAGTTAAACGCAGGGCTCAGACTAGAAGCCCAGTCTCTAGCCTTCCGGGCTGATCAGGCTTTTTACTTTCCTCGATGCCTCCACAGTCTCACCCTTTCCTATGTCACCCGGTTAACAGTCACTGCAGCCGCGCTTTGCGGTACGAACAAAGCTGAGTTAGGGTTGCTGACATCTAGTCTCAGCCAAATGAGCCGAAGTCAGATTTCTGCAACTATGTAGAAGGCAGGACTCAGATCCTGCTCCACTTGTCTCAGCTTCAGAGACAAAGCCATTCCCAGACCAGTGTCCAGGAAGCCACCCGACGTGAGCTGGGAGGGGCAGAGGGAGCTGGTGGAGAAAGGATTATCTCCTCCTTTTACAATAGCTTTAAATGAGCGCTCTCATTTTATTTTTCTTGATCATCTGGCAGTGAAACAGGGCAGCGGGTGGGTGGGATGGCTGGGGCAGGGGCCCCCAGAAGTAGCAGCGCCATCGGCTTCCTCCAATTCTGCCTTTTCACGTCTAGCCCCAGGGCTCTGCAAGCCAGAGATGGTCTAATTGGTGTCCTGGTGGAAAGGGATGGTGGCTGAGCTCTACAGAAACAGGCCTAGGTTTTTCTTCCATTGTGCCAGGCTCTGTAATCCTCACCATTCTCTGCCCCCCGCCCTCAGTTTGAACCAAAGGCAAAACCTGGAGGTGGTCCACTTGGGTACATCTGGCTATTTTGGAAAACTCTGGGGAGGAAGTCATCACAGTAATCGAATGCATCAATTAAACCCAACAGATCCTTTTCAGTCACAAGCAGCATATACGTACATGCACACACACACACACACACACACACAGTCTCACTGTACTCTCCAGGACTCACTCTGGCCTCCCCATCTTCCCCATTGTGAAGAAAGGCAAAAAAAAAAAAAAAAGAAACTCTATTCAGGTCACAAGGCTGAGGTTATGAGGGATGAAGGAAACTGGTGGGGGGGAGGGGGGCCAAGCATGCTGGTGAGCTTGGGTGTGTGCCAGGGAAGGGGGCTTTGAAGGAAGAGTGCTCATTCTATAGGGACGCTAATCTTGAGAATTTCACTGGGATAATTCTGGGTCTCTCTCACTGGGACACACACAAAACTGTGCTGTGGGGTGGGAGCCTCCCAGCTGTTCCCTGTGGCTCCTTTGGAACAGAGGTCAGTGGTAGAGAACAGCCTTCTGCCCAAGGCTTTCAGAAAAATCACTGCTTTCACCAGATTAAAGTTCAAAAGAAAATTGTAAGCTAGAATTTAAGAATCTTCCAGGCTAAAAGTGCTGTAAAAACTATAACAAGTACCAAGAGTTTTAGTAATATATTCTAGGTCTCCTAAAGGTTATAAGATAGTAAATGCTTAATCATTGGATGGATACAAAGAGATAAAGAATGACCACTTATTGAGTTGATGCAGTCAATAATTTTTATAGAGGGTATCCCCCCAAATATATGTTCAAGTTTGTGTCTACTAAAAGTATATGTTCAATTTCTAACCCTAGTACCTCTATATGTGACCTTATTTAGAAATAGAGTCTTTGCAGATGTATTCAAGTTAAGAGGAAGTCATACTAGATTAGTTTAGTTCAGTTCAGTTCAGTTCAGTCGCTCAGTTGTGTCCGACTCTTTGCAACCCCATGGACTGCAGCACACCAGGCTTCCCTGTCCATCACCAACTCCCGAAGTTTACTCAAACTCATGTACATCATGTTGGTGATGCCATCCAACCATCCCATCCTTTGTCATCCCCTTCTCTTCCCACCTTCAATCTTTCCCAGCATCAGGGTCTTTTCCAATGAGTCAATTCTTCACATCAGGTGGCCAAAGTATTGGAGCTTCCGCTTCAGCATCAGTCCTTCCAATGAATATTCAGGACTGATCTTTAGGATGGACTGGTGGGATCTCCAAGCAGTCTAAGGGACTCTCGAGAGTCTTCTTCAACACCACAGTTCAAAAGCATCAATTCTGGATTCAGTTCAGTTCACTTCAGTCACTCAGTCATGTCTGACTTTATGCAACCCCATAAATTGCAGCATGCCAGGCGTCCCTGTCCATCACCAACTCCTGGAGTTCACTCAAACTCAGGTCCAGCGAGTCAGTGATGCCATCCAACCATCTCATCCTCTGTCGTCCCCTTCTCCTCCTGCCCCCAATCTCTCCCAGCATCAGAGTCTTTTCCAATGAGTCAACTCTTCGCATGAGGTGGCCAAAGTACTGGAGTTTCAGCTTTAGCATCAGTCCTTCCAAAGAACACCCAGGACCAATCTCCTTCAGAATGGACTGGTTGGATCTCCTTGAAGTCCAAGGGACTCTCAAGAGTCTTCTCCAACACTAGAGTGGGTCCAAATCCAATGATTGATATCCTTAGAAGAAGGCCATAGGAACACACACATGGACAGGAAAGATGACCATGTGAAGACAGGGGCAGAAAGTGGAGAGATGTAATTACAAACTAAGGAATTCCAAGGGCTGTGGACAACAGCCAGAAGCTGGAAGAGGCAAGGAAGGGTCTTCACTATAGCTTTCAGAGAGACCCATGGCCCTGCTGACACCGTGACTTCCAATATCTGGACTCCAGCCACCATGAGAGGATAATCTGTGGTTTTAAACCATCCAGTGTGTGATCCTTTAGGAAACCAAAGGGCTGCCCAGGTGGCACAGTGGTAAAGAATCCGCCTGCCAACGCAGGAGGCACAAGAGACAAGGGTTCCATCCCAGGGTCGGGAAGATCCAGTTAGACTTCATTGTGCTGTGAATTTCTCTCACACATGCACACTCTTCCTGCCCCTCACGTAAATATCAGCTGCATACCTTGTGCTGGCTCTTGGGGACAGAACCAGACCCTAGTACCCAGAGCTGGCAAGTGTGATTCCTGACTCAGGAGCACATTCAATCCCAAACAATTAAGATAATCCAATCCACATCGCCACTGATGCCTTTAGAGGCAGAATCTCCCCCAGGCAGTGGGAGGAGGAGGAGAAGGGTAGAAGAAAGACAGTGGGCTCAGTCTCAAGGTCACTGTGACCTCCCAGCCTGAGTTACTTGGGACAGATGGCTTAGAGGCAATGCCAAAGTTCTTAGAGGCTGACACCAGAGTCCTCTTCTGAGGAATTGTGATTGAAAGTAAAGATGGCACATGCTTCAAGGGACAGGGCACCTTCCAGAGACTTGCAGGGGAGCCCACACATTTCCATGAACAGTGCATGGAGCTGGACTCAGAAATCTTGCCTTGATCTTGGCTTCTCCATTTATCAGCTGCATCCCTTGAATGAAGCGTTCGATCTCCTAAGCCTCAGTGGCCTCGTTGGAAAACAGGGATGTTGCTTGACTTCATTGCTATCTTTCTGTGTTGTTCCGAAGACTGAAACATATCAGGACCCGACGCGTCCCACTTTACAGAGGAGGAGAACAAGGCTGCCTGAATTCCCCAAGGCCACACTGCCAGTTAGTGACAGACAGGGGCTGACACGGAGCAACTGGCCTGTAAGTAGCAGGTTTTCTCGAGCCAGACACTGCGGTTTACAAGACTCATTTAATTCTCGTAACAACTCTCTGATGTCCACATTCTTTTCCTATTTTCCTGTTGAGGGGATTGACGTCAGCAAGAGGTTAAGTAACTGCTGAGACCAAAAAGAGTTGGTGGCACAGCCAGGAACCAAGTCCACTCTGAAGTCTGTGCTCTGAGCAACTGTACTTGGACCCAGCCAGCTTTCTAGCATGTGTCCACCTGCTCCTAATGCACTTGAAAACTTTGCCAATGCTTGCTACACACACTACTACATTAATTATTAATTGTAACTTTTATATATTATTGCATTAAGAGAAGTGAGCATTAATTTGACTTTGAAGCTCGTCAAAAGCACACAGGTGAGTCACAGGTCCTGGGATGAGGTGGCTGCAGAAACTACAAAGCAATTTATCACGTTCTTATGTCAAAGGGTCTTTCCTGTACCAGTAATAGTGAATTTGAAAGCATCTCGGATGTCTCAAATGAGGAGATGTTCAGCCTCCTGAGAGTCCTGTGCGGTCACATTCCATGTAGGAAAGGGAGACCCATATTGGTGGAGCGGGGCTGGGCGGAGGAACACAGTTCACGGGTGTGCGCAGATCCAGGTCCGCAGAAGACCCCGGTGTCAGAACCAAGACCTTCCAAAGTTTGGCTCCAAGATGTGTATTTAGCCAGTTTTGACAGACTGGGGGGAAAGCCGGGGTGAAGTGGTAACCGCAGATTGATTAAAATTTTTCACTTCCAAGGTAAGGTGCAAGAGAAACACGAGGCCTGGCCCCTGCCTGAAAGGACTTCACAGCCTGATGAAAAAAAATGAAATGCTGAAGCTAAGCACACTAGTGAGCAGCAGGAGAGGTCAGAGGAGATTGTAGCAGGAATGTAGCATAGCACAAGGAAAAGACCCTGGACTCAGAGTGAAAACATCCAGGTTCCAGTATCTTCTCTGCCACATAACTGGATAGGTGATCTACAAACGGCTTAAGCTTGCTGAACCTCTGGGAAATGGTGAAAGTAACTCAGCAAACATGTATCTAGTGAATTCTCTAGGCCAAGCTCACTATGGATAGAAACAAGTTTACAAATTATTAACCCTTTATGAGCATCAAGTGCCCTGAGCAGACCTTGGAAAGAATATCTTTAAAAACACAGGTCCTGGAAACGGCAACCCACTCCAGTATCCTTGCCTGGAAAAGTCTAAGGACAGAGGAGCCTGGAGGGCTGCAGTCCATAAGGGTTACTCTACTGAGCACGCGTGCATGAGGGTGGAGGGAGGTGGGTCGGTATTAATAAACTGGTTCAGTTCAGTTCAGTCCCTCAGTCGTGTTCAACTCTGCAACCGCATGAATTGCAGCACGCCAGGCCTCCCTGTCCATCACCAACTCTCGGAGTTCACTCAGACTCACGTCCATCGAGTTGGTGATGCCATCCAGCCATCTCATCCTCTGTCGTCCCCTTCTCCCCCTGCCCCCAGTCCCTCCCTGTCTCAGAGTCTTTTCCAATGAGTCAACTCTTCACATGAGGTGGCCAAAGTACTGGAGTTTCAGCCTCAGCATCAGTCCTTCCAAAGAACACCCAGGAGTGGTCTCCTTTAAGATGGACTGGTTGGATCACCTTGCAGTCCAAGGGACTCGCAAGAATCTTCTCCAATACCACAGTTCAAAAGCATCAATTCTTCAGCGCTTGGCTTTCTTCACAGTCCAACTCTCACATCCATACATGACCACTGGAAAAACCATAGCCTTGACTAGATGGACCTTTGTTGGCAAACTAATATCTCTGCTTTTGAATATGCTATCTAGGTTGGACATAACTTTCCTTCCAAGGAGGAAGCGTCTTTCAATTTCATGGCTGCAGTCACCATCTGCAGTGATTTTGGAGCCCCCCAAAATAAAGTCTGCCACTGTTTCCACTGTTTCCCCATCTATTTCCAATGAAGTGATGGGACCAGATGCCATGATCTTCATTTTCTGAATGTTGAGCTTTAAGCCAACTTCTTCACTCTCCACTTTCACTTTCATCAAGAGGCTTTTTAGTTCCTCTTCACTTTCTGCCCTAAGGGTGGTGTCATCTGCATATCTGAGGTTATTGATATTTCTCCCGGCAATCTTGATTCCAGCTTTTGTTTCTTCCAGCCCAGCGTTTCTCATGATGTACTCTGAATATAAGTTAAATAAGCAGCATGACAATATACAGCCTTGATGTACTTCTTTTCCTATTTGGAACCAGTCTGTTGTTCCATGTCCAGTTCTAACTGTTGCTTCCTGACCTGCATATAGGTTTCTCAAGAGGCAGGTAGGACTATTAAAAAAAAAAAATAGGTCTTGAGATCCTAAAGCTTGTTCAGGCTCTGGGAGTGAGGAAAGGAACAATGTGTTCCAGAACATGGGCAGAAGTATGGAGAGAAAACGGGCTTAACAATTTCAGGAAACCCAGAGAGGACCAGTAGTCTAGGTGGGTGGACAGAGGTTTTCAGAAATAAGACTGAGCATAGAGAGTGGGCAAGGTAACGAAGAACCTTGAAAGACGACCTATACATCCTCTGATATTATGATTATGGGGTGTTATTTTTATTCAAGTGGAGGAAAAAGCAAAGCAATTCATGCTGCTCACCCAAACATCAGGACATTCTGTTCCTCTGTGCTGTGCTTCGTGAAAATGCTCTCCAGCAAAAAAAAAAAAAAAAGAGAGAGAGAGAGAGAGAAAGAATGATTAAGGGGAAAAAAAATAACCAGAGCCACATTCATTTCAGCTCCACTGAGAGCACAGCAGGAAGAAGTCACTGTGTTTGCCAAACTCCAGAAAGAGACACAATTGATGGGGGAGGGGGGAGGGGTAGAGAGGGGGCGGGGCTGGTGTAGCTTTATTCTCCCAAGAAGATATTGTAAATAATGGTGAGGTATGGTTCACAGAAGGGGAAATTACTCTGACAGGGCCCTTTTAGGGAGGAAAATGGAACTAAATACGTGTTCCATTATTTCTGATCTTTCATTCAACTCCCCATTTACATGGGGGCTCCCCGGAGCTGATGTTTCCCCTTCGCTGTCGTAAGTAGTCATTGACTGGAGCCGATCATTTCGAAATAAAGGCCCGCAATTCTTCCATTGTCGTGATTAACACAGGGTAATAATTATTAGCCACACGGAAAAACTGCAGAGCAGAGAGGTACCGCTGCCAGGCTGCCCAGCTTTCCCCACGCCAGAAAAGTTCCCCAGCATTCCACCGGGGGGTGGGGCAACGTCCCTGAGAGACCACAGAAGGGCTTTGGGAGGCCAGGTGGGCAGCCAGGGCTGTGGTTTGTGGCTCAGATGGTAAAGAATCTGCCTGCAAGGCGGGAGACCTGGGTTTGATCCCTGGGTCGGGAAGATCCCCTGGAGGAGGGCATGGCAACCCACTCTAGTATTCATGCCTGGAGAATCCCCATGGACAGAGGGGCCTGGCGGGCTGCAGTCCATGGGGTTGCAAAGGGTCGGACACGCCTGTGCGACTAAGCACAGCACAGCAGGACCTTGTGGGACAGCATAAGATAGAAATTCCACAAAGAGGAGAGGGGTCGGGAGAGCCAGGTGGGAGGGGTCGGAGGATGAGGGGAGGAAGTGAAGCAGATCCACCCTACGTGATAATCCCGTACTCGCCTCGGAAACATCAGGAAATATTATCAGCTGGATGGGTCGAAGGGGCTGGAGCCACCCACGACTCAGAAAGCGTCATAACCGCAGGGCCCCGGACAAGAGAGTTTATCAAAGGCAGGCAGAGACAGAAATATCCAACTGCAGGCAATTCAAAGGCAGATTCCTCCTCTGCAGCTCCGTTACTAACTGCACATCCCGGGTGGTGTCCTGGGCACTGGGCTCTCCTAGTCGTGGCCAGAAAGCTGTCTAGTGTCCACGGCCCTTCTTCCATTCCCCAAGGAGAGAGTTGGAGTGAGGACAGCAGAGAGGGGCATGAGGAGCCTAATTCCTCCTTCTTACGGATGCGGAAACCAGGGCCAAAAGGAGGGAAGGGTCTCATGCAAGGCCAGGCAAGCGTGGCAGCGAGGTCAGCACCCAGCTCACCCGACACCCAGAGGGAAGGGGTCCAACCTCCATTTATGGATGGAAATAGTAGCCTTTCCATTTGGATACTGATTCTGAGTGCGTAGACGCCATTTCAGAAAGAAAAAAAAAACACATACACAAAAACAAATAAACAAAAATCAGTGTTGTGACCCCAGAAAGAAAGACGAGGAAAGTTAGAAGATGACAGAACCAGAATCGCTCTTGCTCTTAATCTTTGCTTTCCACCTCGTATGTGCGAAGTTGCTTCGGCTGTGTCCGACTGTCTGTGACCCCGTGGACCGTAGCCCACCAGTCTCCTCTATCCATGGGGTTCTCCAGGCAAGAATACTAGGGTAACCGGCAAGAATTTATTTCAGAAAAGGGATAAAAACGGAATTATTAAACTGACTATGAGGAGAATGTGTGGACCTTACTTTCTAGGAATTCAAAACTCAGAATACAGCAAATAACGTTAAAGTGCTTTATTCCTTTCCTGGTGGCTGTTAATGGTTTCATGATGTTGGTGATGACACTGTTGACTCCTGCCTGCCAAGACTTGCGCCATTTCTGACTTTTTCCTTTTAGACACTAGTAGCTCACACCCTGCCCTAAATTTACAGCACTGAAGCCGGCCCTGGGGTGGGCATCTGGATGCCAGGACATCTGAGCCATTTAGGCAGTGAGGGCAGTGGGCTTTACTCTCACCAGCCTCCTCTGGGCAAGGCCCCACCTCCCTACCCCCACCCCTCCAAGGCCCAGGATCAGCCATCAGGCAGCAAGCTGGAGGCATCCCAGGCCCCTCCTCGCCAGCCCCTGCTGGGCACTGCCTCCCCGCAGATCAGCAGACCCGAGACAAGCCCCCGGGCGGGGTCTAGCTTTTCCAACCAGCCCCTGTTCATCACTCGAATCACACACAGGCTCCAGTCCCAGGGAGGGCCTGGCACCACATTAGGTCCTCCAGGTATCAGACAGGAGAGAGAAGGCTGGGGGCAGACAGAGAAAGAGCTTAATGTTCTGTCCCTGAAGAGCCTGCCATCAGAGGCAGGAAGAAATTCTTCTGCTATCATTCTTGTCTTCCTTTCTCCCCTAATTGGGAGGAGATGTAAGTTCAATTCTGTTGGGGTTTGCAGAGCCCAGATGCAATCAAGGAGAATGCAGACTCTGGTGCTTGGCTGGCCCTGCTCCCTGTGAATTCCACAGTGACCGGCTGGCATGCTGTCTCTAAGGCTGGGGCTCCAGCCCATCACCCCATTATCCTGCGGTGTTGTGCGGGGCAGAGGTTGACAGAAGCTAGTGGGGACCTGCACGTGTGGGCAACTTCTTTCCTCTGGACCAAGTCTCACAGTTCAATGCATTCACCCCGCAAAAGAAAGGAGAGTTGAGCTCATCAGTGTGATTGTTTATAATGATCACCATAACAATGGCAACACGCTCTCCTGTGTAGGAGAAAATGACACTGCTGACCTTCAGCAGAAGCTCGGTGATGTTCTGCTGGACTTGTGATGAGGACTCCTAAGGAGCCTCTGGCTCACTGGCCAGCTCAGTGCTGAGAACGGGGATTCAGGCCTGGAGCCTCCCGTGTCCTGGCACATGAAGAGCGGACTCCCATACTTTCATCCCTTTTTCCTCCTCAGAAGAGAACAAAACTAGAGAAAAGGGATGTCAGAGAAACCCAAGTTCAAATTCGGACTACCTAGACGATCTTGGGTCAGTTCCTTGGCTTTCTGATCATCAGTTTCTTCATCTAGAAAGTGGGGTGGTAACACCTATGAAGACCAGACTTGTGAGGACGTGGAGTCAGGTAGGCACACTGCCAACTGCAGTGATGGAAGCAAGGTGGGCACCCAATACATGTTAGCATGGACCACTTTATGACGACAATTATGAGCAACTCGATTGCAGCTGGGAAGTGCCCTGTGCTTCCACACAGGAAGGGAACTGGGGAGAATCTCGGTCTGCAGCACTTTCCTGTGGATGCGTGGGAGAGAAGGAGGGACGCCAACGGGATGGGGAGACGATGTAGCCACCCCAAAAGCAGAGGGGTATCTCTAAGGCGCCCAACTCTTTCTCTCAAACACTGAACAAGAGGTTGGACTGTAGATTCAGCAACTGAGAAGGCTTGGTTCTCAAAAGGACTTTTAGAACTTTAAGATAGCATCCCTGTTAGACAAATGTGTTGTGCTCTCCAACTCACAGTGAGCATCGTGTTGGATTCTTGTGAAGCAGAGCATGCAGGCCAAGGATATCATTTCCACTTTATAGATGAGGAAACAGAGGCACAGAGAGGCTTAGCCAGGGATTACATGGCCAAACCGGTAGTATGTCTCCTTTTGGGGGGATCTCTTAGGGAAAAAAATAGCAAGGAGGACCCTTTCTCAGGTCTTCAGTACCCTACACAGAACAGCAGCAAAAGTCACACGCCGGAGCTGAGCCCTTCACCCCATCTTCACCTCCCACATCTGAAGCCCGGCGGTCCACGCTCCTCCCTTGCCCCCTGCAATCTTCTCACCCAGGACACACAGGAGTCTTTAGATGGATCCAGAGGCCCTTCACATAGGTTTAGGGCTGCAGTTGGCTGAGCCTCTGAGAATATTCTCCTCCCAGAGCAGCATTCTTGATGGATGGAGAGAGAGAGGGAGGGTTAGGGACAGAAGCTGAGGATACAGGCACACCAGCTCCACTTTTGGGAGGTTGAGTGAGAAAGGAGTGAAATCCCGCCTTGTTTGATTTGGAGCCTTAACAGGCTGGCTACTGTTTAAGGTACACAGGAACGCGGGCTTTGTGAAGGGCCGGAAGGGGAGGAGAGAGGTGGCTGACATCTTTATGTATGGTGCTGAGAATCCTGGAGCAGGTGCCCAGTGGCCACATCCTGGACCGCTGTCCCCAGCACCCAGCCCAGTGGCCCACCGCTCTTCATTCACACGCCCTGGCCCACACACTCAAGTCTGGCCCATCTGACCAGGCCCTCGGTCCCAGTCCATGTGGGGGGCGGAGGGGCGGCTGCTTCTGCACTGTGCCTGCCTCAGCATCCACTGGCAAAAGTGAGGTGGGCGGGTGGGAGACGGAAGGGCCCACCCACCGGGGAACGTGTCCCTGCCGTGAAATGGGGGAGGTTCAGGACGGGTGGGGCAAATGAAAGGGGACAGGCCTCTTAGAGCCAAGGGAGCTGGAGCTGGTGGGGGCACCCGCGGTCTCAGCTCTGGGAGCTAGAGGCAAGCCCGCTAAGAGACCATGCTCCACCCAACGGTCACCGCTGACACTGGCTTCCTGCCCACAGCTCCAAGCACACAGCCCCCCAGCCCAGGCCCCTAAATGTATGCACGGGCACACTCGCAGGCAGCGTTCCCATGCTCAACACTGACTGCTTGCCACCCTCCCAACCTCCGAAAGAGAGCAGACTGGATGCTGAAAGCCTGCCAAAGTATGGCCGCCTTCCAGCACCAAAAATACCTCCCGCCATCCGAGGGGCTACCGGACTGGCATCTATTTGTGGGGCTGGAGCTGCTACTGTGACAGAGAGGACTTCCCCTGAGGATGGGCTTGTTGCCCACTTGGGCCTATTCTCCCCCAAAGTCTCAGGCTTGCTTGCAAAGGCCTGCGGAGGCCTGCTCAGCCAGACCTGCCTCTGCAGGAGCAATGCTTCTTTCTCCCGGGCAAAGTTCGGCTCCATTCCGGAGTGTGCCTTTGTCCTGTTCTCTCCCACTCCTCTGATCCTCCTCCCCAGCCCAAGCCACCCATCTGGGGACCAGCAAAGAAGAGCATGGGGCCTAGAATGGCAATGCAGTAGGCACCGGTGATTTTGCAGGACTGAGGATCCAGGTGCACCGTGGCCTGTAGATAGAGGTGGGTGGCTGGGGCGAGGAAAACCCTGTTTCAGTCTTCCAAAGATGAGGATTGGGCTTACAGCAAACATCTGCCCACCCATCACTCTATTCATCCGATAGACATTTACTAAACACCCACCACTTGCCCAGAGCTGTGCTGGGCTGTGACCATTACTCCTGATGGACACGAGGAGGAACTGCAAGGGGCTGGCAGAGGCTTGACGAGTCCCCAGGGGCCATGAGTTTGATATCAGCTGAACAGGATGAGAAAGAGGACATCAAAGCCCACAAAGATGCCAGGAAACTCAGGTCCGAGAAAGACGTAGATGGGTCTGAGGGCATGAAACCTATGAGCAAGATTATCAGCATAATTTCCCTTAAAAAAATATGTGTGGAAGAAATAATCATGTACTATATACCATTCCATTTAAGAAATCTAATAAAGTCACTCTTAATAAATAATGTTTGTGGAATGAATGAATGAATGGATACCCAGTGATCAAAAGGATATGATTATTGGAGCACCTTTGAAGATCAAAGGCTCATATATATTGCCATTGCCTCAGAGAGTGCTATATCTAAATATACAGCATGAATCTGAGGTGTTCTTTTTTTATTCCCAAGATATATTGTTGTAATAATGTGCTTAACTCATAAGACCTATATTTGTTTTAGCCTATCAGGACTAAAAATATGAACAAATCTTTCCATTTTAATGACACTATTAAAATCTGCTAACATTTCTATATATTTCTATTTTAGCTCCCACAACTCTCTGAAGATTCAAAGTAGGAATTCCCATTTTACAGATGGACAAACCAAGGCCCAGAGAAGTTGAGGGTGCTTAACAGGTGCCTCCCAGGAGACCGAGTAGTGTCCTTGCCGTTGTTTTGCTGGCCACAGGCACCCCATCACGTCACAGGACTCAGACCTCAGGCTGTGCTCCGTGGCGATGTGCAAACTGGGTGGCATTGGGTCACGTGCAACAGGTTTTCCTGCCTGGCTTCCCTCTCTCCCTCCCTCTCTTCACTATTCATTTGAAAGGGAGAGGGGAGACTGGGGTGGAGGAGGCAGTGAGTGTTTCATTTCACCTCCCTTACTCTTCCTTCTAGGGTTGATTTCTGGACCACAGGAGGTAGGATTAGAAAGTTATTTAAATTGCTACCAAAATCAAAATTGTCCCAAGACATAATTAAGTTGAGGCATAAGGAGATCAAGCCAGTCCATCCTACAGGAAATCAACCCTGAATATTCATTGGAAGGACTGATGCTGAAACTGAAGCTCCAATACTTGGGTCACCTGATGCAAAGAGCCAATTCATTAGAAAAGACCCTGATGCTAGGAAATATTGAAGGCAGGAGAAGGGGACAACAGAGGATGAGATGGTCGGATGGCATCACCAACTTAATGGACATAAGTTTGAGCAAGCTCTGGAAGATGATGAAGGACAGGGAAGCCTGGCGTGCTGCGGTCCATGGGGTTGAAAAGAGTCTGACATGACTGAGCGACTGAACAACAACAACAACAAAAATAGAGAGAGATGGAACCTCTTCCAGAGTCATGCAGCACTTGATTTGAGAACCAGAAGGTCCTAATTTTCAGCTTCAAGCTTTATCAGTTAGGTATTTCCAAGCCTACCACTGCCTATCCTGGGTTGAGCTGACCAGACCCATGCTCCATGTATCAAACAAAGAAATTTTCCAAAATCTTCTAGCAACTTCTTCAAATCATATTCCTTAATAAATTGTGGTTTATATTCAGTCTAACCAAAGTTAAGACGGTAGGCAAGGCTGTCTGGATGGAGAGACAAGATCAAGTTATAAAGAGAAATAAATAATAATATAGAGTAACATGATAATTGCCTGGAGGACTGCCAACAATAAATACTAGAGAAGTTTAAAGAACAGAGCAGGTATGGATCAGGAAAGACAGCTTAGACAAATTCTTTGTGGCTGCACAGGCCACTACAAAGAATAACCAGTTTAAGTCACAAGAAGACGAATTTCAGCTAATTAACAGTGAGGAAAGAACTTTTGAGAAATGAGCTAATTTCTGTGGATGAAGTAAATCTTACATTTCCCCCACAATACTTTACTTAATTCAAGGGGTGATTGCACAGCATAACAGGTGAGTCTACATTTATTTCTCCTTTTTTTTTTTTTGTTTTGTTCTTTAAGGCCCCTGCTGCCCTGAGAATTACGTGCGATTTCTTTTAGGCTTTCTTGTGATTTTTTTCTTCCCCCTTCTCTTTTCTTTATACCACTGAGGGCTGTGGCCACGAGAGGGCAGTAGACGGAGCTTATCAGAATACTTGGACGTATTGAGTAAACTCGCGTGTGCTCTGATCGCCAACAGGGACTAGGCAGATCCAGCGAAGTCGCTGGAGTCCAGCTCGCAGGCCTGTTTCGCAAAGCCGCGTGCAGAGGCTGCGGGGGGAACCGAGATTCTACAGGACGTGGAAGCAAGCAAGTTAAGGCGCTGAGGCCCTGCCATCCGGAATCCAGGCGCCTCTCACCTTAGTTTATTAAAACAAGTTATTGTACCGCTACCTCTCTGATTCCCCTGCCAGGAAGGCTTCCTGGGTCTGGACATAGAAAGCTCCCCGCTCATCTCAGCCTCCCTACATTTGCCAGATGCCCAGGGTCTCTAACCAGAGTCGGAAACTTGCAATTCAGAGCAAGGCTCCTCTTCACATAATAAAAATGGTAATTAAAAACAACAACAACAACTTCAAACCTCATTTGACAGCTTGTTGGCTTTCTGAGATTCACGAGCAGACGGAATCTGCTTGCACAAATTCCGAGAGCCCCCTTCTTAACCTCATCAGCCAAAGGCCGGTCCCCCCACCCCCCGCCACACACCCCTCCAATTAAAGACGAAGAGGAACTGTGCAGTATGCGCGCGGTGACAGGTGATGCTGTCAGGGGCGGGGGGCGGGGGGAGGTGTCCACGTCCCGACTGACCTCACCCACCCACTCCGCTTGTCCTGAGCTCCCCACGCCCCGAGGGGCTCGGCGAGGCCCCCACCCGAATTCCCAGGCCCCAGCACGATTGGCGTGCCCACCCCCCACCCCCCCCCCCCCCCCCGCAATCCCGCTTTGGCCACTTAAGGTGGCTGGCGGGTCCAGGCTGGAGTTGGGCGCCGAGAAGACAGCGGGGCGGCCTCCCCCGGCCCAAGCTGGTTGTCCTTTGTTGACAGCTGGCGGAGGAGGAGGTCCGGGAGGGGGGGTGGGGGGGGGGGGGTGGGCGGGGAAGGGGCAGGGGGCTGGCTGCAGAGGGCGGTGCCAGCGGCGGGCGCGGCCCCCGTCCGGGCGGGCGCGGCCGGCAGGGAGGGGGTTAAGGCGCGCGGCCTCTATGATAATGAGCCGCCTGGTAATATAGGGGGGCCGGCGCTCAGGGCCCTGCCGCCGCCGCCGCCGCGGGAGCCGAGCCGCCGGGCGCAGCGCCGTCCGCGCCAGACTGGAGCGGGAGCGCGGCCGAACGCAGTTGCTGGGAATTTTTCAGCCGAAAGGGCAGGCGATCCAGACACAGGGACCCCGCGATCCAGACAGGAACCCCGCGATCCAGACCGAGACCCCGCGCGAGCTCGGGAGCCGTGGGGAGCCAGGGGGCCGCCGGAGCGAGCGGAGCCAACCTCGAAATAGATCCGGAGAGCCAGGTTCCCGGAGGAAATGGGACTGTGAACGAACCCGGGGAGCGAGAAGGGAAGGAAGCGCCGCGATTGCTGATGTCAGAGGAGCCCGGAAAGTCGCGCTGGAAAAAATCTGAAGACAGCCGGGGCTCTGCCGCTTCCCAAGGAGAGACCACCGCCAGCCGCCACCACCGCCGCCGCGCCCCCCCACCCCCACGCCCCCTCGGCGCCTCCCGGTTCTCCTCGCGAGCCGGCCACCGCGCCCGGCGGGGCTGCCACCGGGCGGCGGAGGACGGAGGGGCTCGCGGGCCGGAGACCGAGGGGCCACTTCAGGAATACAGATAAGTGGCTGGTGGCTTGACGTGGATTTTAATGAATTTGGACTCCATGTGGATGCGGTCGTCCGCGTGATCGCGAGCCGTGAGCAGCCGGAGAAGCAGGCAGCGCGCCGGCCTCGGTAGCCGGCGGCCGAAGCGGTCGGACCGGGGACGGAAGGACAGACCGATATCTCCGAGCTGGGTAAGCGGCGCCCGAGGCCGGGCGCTCGGAGTCCGCGGCGCCTGCCAGGCGCCCGATCCTCCCGAAGCGCGCTCGCCTCGCGGCGGCTTCCCCGGTGCCCCGCCTCCGCAGGGTCCCAGCCCCGAGCGCCGGGGCTCGGCTGCAGCCGGCGAGTCCCCGCGCCGGGCCGGCCACTTTCGCGGGCCGGAGCGCGGCGCCCGGGCGCGCGCGCGTGTGCGGGCTTCACTCGGTGCGGCCGCCTCACGCCCCGGCTTCCCCGCCGGCGCCTCGCTTCCCCGCCCGGCTGCTGGCGGGCGGCGCTCCTCCGCGCGCCTCCACGGCGCACCTGCCGGCTAGCTGCGGCTCCGGGCAGCGCAGGGGTGGCGGGGCTGTCCCGAGAGCTGCAGCCCCAGGCGGGCCTACCCGGGCACCGCACCCGCAGGAAAGCCGGGTCCACGGTGGCCGCCGCTCGACTGGGGGCGGAGGGGAGGGCGGCGTTCACTCCGGAGCCCAGAGACCCTGGAGGCCACTGGCGGTTCTTTGGAGCAGGGAACTCGGGAATCCTAGGCGCAGCTTCCCGAGGCTCAGGGAAGGAGTCCAAGGCAGGAATGGGACAAGTGCTCTGTGCGCCCTGGAGGTGAAGCGCCCATCACCGCCACCCCCAGGTCTGAGCTGCAGGAGAGGGTCGGGGGCTGAAGGATGAGCTTACTTTGGGTCTGAGAGGCCCCTTATAAGACACTTTAGAATATTTCTTTCCTTAGGCTTCTTCCTGCCCCACCCCACAAGTGATGTAGGGATCTTAGAAAATTCTAGCCCTGTTTCTCCATCCCACAGGTAGTCTCTATACATACGTTAATCATGGTCTGGATGGTCAGAGAGAGAGAGCCATCCCGAAACTGCCATCCCAGGCCCCTGACGAACGTCCACCTGTTTGGCATGACCCTTGCTCTAGGAAAGAGCTACCTACTCAGACTCATCCTGTAGGGATGGAGTTGGAGGGAGTCAGCTGTTTCTAGAAATGAGAGCCCTATGAAGTGGGTAGTGGAAATATCATTGGTCTCCTGTGAGAATCTAAGATCCTAGGGCAACCATGGCATATCCTAGCAGTGGGTAGACACAGGACATGAGACAGGACCAGCTCGAGGTGGTGGCTTGGGGACCTAGCAGCTTGGAGGGAACCCACTGGGATCTGGGAACCCACTCAATCCCCCTCCTTCTATCCCTGAGCACAGTGGACAAGGTTATGAGCGGCAGATGAAGATGAGTACTGGGCTGGGCAGGGCTGGACCTTCTGGGAGCTGGGAGTCAGCTTCAGCTCAGCCTCCACCCCCACCCCAACAAGAGCAGGCTCCTGTCTTGCTGGGCTTCTTTCCCAGACCTTGAAACTTCACTCTTCCCTCTGGGCAGGCTTTGGGTTCTGGGGCCTTCCCCAGAGCGACAGAGCCCAGGGAAGAGATAGCTCTGGCTGGAAGAATTCAGCTATTCCCAGTTGAGATGCACAACTTTTGTGCAGTCACCCCAGAATGCTCCAGGAGTTGCTAGCAGCTGTCTCTCCCGTGACCTCCTGGCAAGAAGAGAAGAATTCATTAACTTTCCCTTCACCCCCATCTAGTACCTTTTGAAGTAATTACCTAGGCTGTCCCCTCCTTGGCCTGGGGAGAGGGGGTCCAGAGCAAGGTGGGTAAACTAAGAGCCATCTGGCAAGATGCCCTGGTGAGGTTTTGCTTTTCCCCTTCTTCCACCTGGCATCTCTGCTTCTACCCACCCTTCCTCATCCCAGAACGTGTCCTCGCCTGCTGTCAGCGTCACCTGAAAGAGTGGTTCCGCTCAGCCCTCCAGCCAGCCATCTTCGGGCACCACTGATAACGGCAGGGTAGGGCGGGCTGCCCTCTCTGCTCCCTCGCTGTCCTCAGCAAATCATATTAGGATGGGGCAGATTGGCTTGCAGAGCAGCTAAATGGAAATGACGTGTAGAGCGCTGTGCAATGGAGACGTGGCTGAGGAGCGTCAAGGTGGGAAGTGATGGAGAGTGGGAAGGGCCCCTCTGCCCAGGACCAAGAGTCTGGCAAGGGGATTCCACCTGGCCCTTCTCTTTGACAGGATGTAAGGACCAGGGTCACTCATAGCCTGGTGCCGGACGGGGGGACTGGTTGGCCTTGCAGCCCTAGGCTAAATGAAGAGTAAATGGTGGTGTCCCATCACCCCCAAAGAAACGATGCAATTACAAGGTTGGTGGCCCTGCTCTCATAGCTGCCCTGAACACCCACCCCTGTCCCCAGAGCACCAGGGAACATTCACCCCCTCCAGCCTCTAGACCATCAGAGCCGCAGGCATGTCGGATGCAAAAGTTCTCCAGCTGTTGTAGTGGAGTCTGAGCTTAACATGAGGTTCCAGAGACACCCCTTGAAGAACAGCTACTTCTCTACCAGGCTCCTTTCCCACTTCCAGATCCTTCTGGCGATTCTGTTCATCTTTATTTCATGGGCACATTACAAGGAAACACACGAGCAGGAGGGGAGGCCAGTGACACAGTTAAATATACACGGCGGCAGCTGGCAGCAGCCTCAACTTGCCAGTTCAGGTGCCATGAAATATTTATGGCGCTGGAGTTGTCACTGTTGGGGGGGTTTCTAGTCTCTGTCCTGCCTCCTCTGCTACGGCTGCCTCTCCAAGCTCTGGGGTTTGGTGCAGGGGGAGGCGATTTCTGTCTCCAGGAGCGATATCCTTCCCCCACCCCACCCCCCGCCCCAGCTGTCTCCCTGCATTGCCACACAGCTGTCTCCACACACGCAGACAGGGATGAGGGGGGGCAGTATCATCTGTGTCCATCACAGCCGAGGGGAAGAGAGACACCCCAAGCCAAGCCTGCAGCCCACCCCCACCCCCCCCGGCCCGTTCTGATCATAGAGACCGGAGCATCGTATTACTGGAGTCTGTAAACTACAAATAAGTCAAGATGGTCAACAGGGAAACTGGCAGGAGCAGGCTTTGGGGGGCTGTAGTTTTAGAGCTCGTGGACACAGCCACCCCCCAGCACTGCCGCCCTCGCCCAGGGCCAGTCTGTTATCAATTCATTCTAAGAGCATCTTTCTCCCCTTCGCAGATGCTCAGTTCCAGCAATAATGAACGGAACTGATTCCCTCATGGGAAACAGTTTTTTTTTTTTTCCACTTAGTTACAAAGATTTCATGCCTGATTAGAGTAAATGAGGGGTGTGGGGGGGTGTTCCCTTCTTGTCTGGTTGTTTCTAAAGGTGAGCCCTGTGGAGACAGAGAAAAGCTGTTCTTCCCGGGGATGGGGGGAGGGGGTCAAACAGCTGGTCCCAAGGGCCAGGAGGGATGAAGGTAAGAGCTGGACACCCCCTTTCTCCCTGGGTGTAGCCCTCAGCTTCTCCAGGGCCCCATTTCCTGGCCTTTGGGGCATAGGGAACCTCTACTCTTCTATCTGGGATTCAAGGGCAGAAATAGAGGCCAGAAAGTTCTTTGTTGGGGAGCCAGGTCCCTACTGGGAAAGTGTAAAGGGAGAGGAAGAGGGGAGGCGGGGAGAGGAAAGAAAAGGTCCCAGCAGCGCAGGGGCTCCTGCTCCCACCGTGAGTTCAGCGTTGGCCCCTGGCCTGGCCTGGTCCTGTCTCCTGCAGGGTGGGGTGTTCCCTGTGCCCCCCTCTCCTCACCGCAGGCCATCCGCCCTGTCTCCCCTCAGCCCCCAGATAACCCCGGGCCCCACTGACCCTTTATTCTGTCCCCTCCGCTGGCACCAGCATCCTCCTCCCAACCCCTGCCGGCCGGCCCCTCCCTGGGGCTCTGCCAGCTGTTGGCCTGGCAGCAGGCTGCCCCACGGGGATGCTGGCGGGATGGTGGGGAGAGTAGACGGAGGGGGCATGCTGGGTTCACGCAGGCCTCCAAGGCCGGAGCTCCGAGCTCAGGCTACAGACTGCTTCAAACGTGCGCATCAGCCCTGTGGGGGTGCCAGGTTTGCTAGGGAGCGGGCGTGAGGCTGGGGTTCCCTCCCCTGGGGGAACGCCTGAGTTGGGTGAGGAGTCCCCACCTTGGCCCTCGGAGACAGGCCATTTGCTCCATGGCTTGGTCAAAGCATTTCCCTCTCCCCAGACCTGGAGCCCTGAACTTTGTGGGGAGGGAACCAGCAGACTGACCAGAGATGCAGACCCAGACACAGGCGCACCAGGCGCACGTGTGAGACCCAAGCAAGATGCAGGAGCAGTCACAGACAGGCTGAGGGGGCGGGGTGACAGAGGACAGAGACGAAGACAGAGAGCCTGACGGTGAAAGGGGGCGGGAAGGGCTGAGAGCAAACTCAGGGACCGCCGGTGGGAAGGATGCGGGCAGAACGACCCTCGGGTCCTCCCGGGCCTTAAAGGGGGCTGAACCGGGAAACCGAAGCTGCAGGTTCTCTCCACTAGAGGGGGCGCTTGAAAACCAGGCTGGGCCCTAAACGGTGGCTTTGTAGAGGGTTTTGTGTGTGTGTGTTTTCTGATTTGTTTTTGCTGTGTTTGTTTTGTTTAGGAGAAGGAAAAATATAGTTAAGATATATTAGAAACTCCCAGCTGTCACTGCTCTGAGGCCACAACGGGCAGCGTCCCATTGCTGGTGGGACGTCGGGGCCCCGTCTGGTGGCGGGGAGCAGGACAGGGCGCCTGCGGCATTAAGAGGGGGCCAGGGTGGGAGAGCCGCGCCGGGAGGGGCCTGCCAGGCTGGCAGGATGTGTCTGGGGGCCGGGGGGCGGGCAGGCATTCTCAAGCAGTCCTGGCCGCCAGCTGGCCCCGCCACGGAGAGGCTCTAGCCTCTCTTTATCGGCGATGCAAGTTTTTGGCCCGACCCCAAGGTGCCTTCACAGGCTTTCCTTTTCTCCCAGCCCCCCTAAACGTGCATTTTCCAAACAGTCTCAGGTGGTGGTAAGACTGCTCCTGAGGAGACTTTTTAAAAGAGACCTTTCAGGAACTGAACGCACGTCAGCGTTGTATCACTGATTTCATCTTTGTCTTCATACTCTCTGTGGGAGCCTTTCTCTGAATTATAATTCCCCCTTTCATTTCAGCAGAGGACAATATGGAGAGAACAGGGTCCAGAGGCTTTTCTCATGTGAGCAGACAGTAACCGTCTGATGGGGGTGGGGAAGATATTAAAAGTTTGGGGATGGCAGCGGGCCGGAAAGGAGCATCTCTTAGGATCTGATAGCTTCCTCTGATATTTAATCTTGGCTCCCCCTTTGGCTCACGTTTACCTGGGGTCAAAGAGGGAGTGGAGGGAGGAGAGAGCAAGGAAAAAAGAAAAACAAGATAAATGTATCATGTTATGAAAGTCTAATCCCGCTTTCCCTTGGCTAAAATTACTTTCGGTATGAGAGATAAAAGGCGGTGGACTCACCCTTGCAGAGTTCAGCTTGTCTGCGAGAAGGAAGTGGGGGAGAGCTCCCAGGGCCAGTGGATTATCCCCCCTGCTCTGCCTGCCCCCTGCAAAAAACATGTGTTCTCTCTGCAGCTTTGAGAGAGGGGGCAGAGGCCCTCACTAAGGCACCTTGACTTCTTCTCCACGCTGTCTGGGGAGTTAAACTTTTTGTATCTTTGCATTTACAAGCCTGCCTTCCCACCTTGGTTTCTTCTTTGCCTATGGAGGAACAGGGAGGGATAGCAGCAAGAGGAGTGGAACAGCTCAACAAACTCCAAGTGAGAATCATTGCCCTTGTGCTGAACCAAGACAGAAAGACAATGAAACCTGGAATCAGAACCCACTTAGGTTTAATCAAGTAGAAATTGATCACTTAGGCAGTGCCAGGAATGTGTAACACCCAGGACCAAGACGAAAATATAACTGATCCTACCTTCAAGACACTTACAGCATCCTGGGAGGGAAGGAAAATGAACCTCCCCTCCCTGAATTTCAATATGAAAGTAAAGGCAGAATGGAGTTAGCAGTATGCTGGGGGATCAGAGGGAGTGGAGGTGCAGAAGTTTCCCTTTTGGCTCGTAGGTTTTCTGGGAGGGAGACTGCGATGCCGGAAAACCTCACAGTTCCCGTCAAAAGGGCCTGTCTCACCCTCTCCCATTCCTCACCCTCTCAGAGCTACCCCAGCCTTTTTTTCCCCTCATCCCCCTCCACGGATTTTAAACTGACACCACTGTAGTTGTTTTCTATTAGTCAACATCCTAGAGCAAGATCTCCATGTAGCACCCTCCCAAGGGCTTTGCACTGTGTATTCTATGTAAATTGCATCCCTTTCCGGTCTCCTGGAGCTGGCAGCTTGGACTCCACTGTGCTTCATCAAGAAATGTTGTTACTCATCTGTATTCACATTGAAGTGTCCAGAATCCTGCTGTTAGCGCACGCACTCTTGTCTGAAGGAACCCATTAAAGGGAACCCAGAGAAAATATATTCGGATTTCCCCCCTTCACCTTGACTGAGCAGGAAAGCCCCCTCCAAGAGCCATCCCTGCCTTCTGTCTGCCTCCTGGAGAAGGACTCTCCTTTAAAGGTTCTGTCCACAGAGAAGGCCAGGAGGATTAAGGGAGGGAGGTTACAAGCAGGCGGATCTCACTTCAACTTGAAAACTTTCTCTAATCCCATAATGGAGGGTAGTGTTCTGCTTGTACATTGACGTGTTCAGATCAGATTTGGGGTGCGAGGAGACCCGGGCCTGGGGTGGACAGAACCAGGGGGCGTGCTTGGACTGTAAGAGGCCTTTGAAACCTTTAAAAGTCTATGCTTTTGAGAAATACGTGTATGTGTGTACGTGTGTGTGTGTATTTCTGAAGAAAAGGAATTTGTAAGCACCCCCGCCCCCGCCCGGTGTGAAGAACCACCGAACTCGAGGCTCCAGGAGCTTACTTGGCCTCAGTTTCCACTTGGTGCTCTGGTGGTGGATGGTATAGAGGCTTCGGGTGAGGAATTGTAACCCCAGTGCCTGCCCTGCGTCCCCAAGTGACAGATGACTGACTCAGAGGAAAGACGAGAGGCCCAAGGCTGGAGCGCCCAGGTGTGGGCATCGCTGTGCAACCATGGACAAGTCATGGCACCTCTCTGGGCAGGAGGCAGGGCAGAGGGTTTCTGCCTTGAAGCGGCCAAGGGTGGAAGGTTCAGGAGGGGAGGAAGGGCTGGTGAGAAAGCCCTGACTGCCCGGTGGAGGCAGGAGGGTCAGCGGGCAGACAGAAGTGACACCAGGGGACGTTGCCGCTTTGAAGCGGTTTCCTGCTCCATGAAAGCGAAAGGCCTCAGCTGGGCTGGGTAAATATTACACTGGCCTCTGACCTCCCACCTCCCCTGACCACCCCCGCCCCCCATTGCAGCTTCCCTTTTTTTTTTTTTTTCCTGAGCTACAAAGATACCTGAGGGAGAAGAAGCTGCTTTCTGAACTCGGGGTTCTCATTGGAAGCCCTTGGCCAAAGCCAGGCGGACGGGCCAGGCTCCATCACTGTGCCCAGCCCTGGGAGCCAGGTCAGCCAGCCCTACAGGATCTGAGCCCCTGCTCCACGCTGGAGGCTGGTGATTTTTCCAGGAGAGAGGCAGTCAGGGTTTCACAAGCCCCTGGAAGGACTGGCCCCCTACTCTCACCCCAGCCACCCAGACCTTCCTGGCAAGTCCCTTGACTGTCTGTGAAATTAAAACCCATAACCAATAGGTTCCGGCCAGGCAAACACCCCCTGAGGTTTATCTGGAAATTAACAGAATTCAAGTCTAACGGCCCATTCCGAGTGACCCCCAGTGTGTGAAGCCCTGCAGGTTCTGGGCCCAAGAACCTAGCTGTGAGAGGCTTTGAGAAAACCGTGTGAACCATTTGTGAAACTGGGAAGTCACACCTGGCACCCGCCTTCAAGATCCTGAGAGCAGCTAAGAGGGGTCGGAACAGATGGTCAGGAAGAGGCTTGCGGCAGGTTAGGGTCCTGATGCATGAGAACAAAGGGCCTGCCTTTACACTTGTGGCTCTTCCATCTTCCTGAAAGCCTTCTCACCTGTTGACTGATGCTCATCCTCCAATTGCTCCCAGGTCAAAGAGGGAGATACGAGGGAGCCCCAAGACACTCTGGGAGAATGGCGTCCTGCCCGTCACACAGCACCTCTGTCTCCTCATCTGTATAGTGGGGATGAATTCTTTCCCTGACTCTTCAAGCGCCCTCGCTTGCCTTTGGTTCTGGAGTTGGGCATGGGAAGATAATGTTAAGGGATTTGGAAAAACAACAATTGTCACAATGTGCAAAATAATTCTAAAAGTTAGAGCAGAAATACAGCCAAGCTGGAGATTGTTTTCCCCTCCCCTCTCTCTCTCTCTGAAATTTGTTTGGAATTTTCTGATAAAAATAAGATTTTATTTAAAGAAAATCTGTGTGCTAAAGATTTTTATATGTAGAAATAGATGAAGAGCTTAAGACTCAGTGGAGACTGGAAACTGAGAACAAAACCCACGGTGATCCTGGCACCCAGGTCATATGTGTGGCTCTGGGTTAGGACTAAGCCATGGGGATGGAGTCTGAATTCTGAATTTGCTACCCTTGGGGCTTTGATGTCTTCACATATAAGAGTAGAGATTTACGATACTATCACAGACCTGACACGTTGGCATTTTCCTGGGAGTCAGCCTCCAATGAAGGACAGAGGGCAGAGTTCTCAGCTCCTAGCTGCCTGCCTGCAATCAGCTTACATTTGTCTGCAGAGGGAGCTCCTAGAAGCATGGATATGAATGGGATGGACACAGCATGAAAAGCACTTGCAGACACTAGGGCCCAGGGCCCAAGCTAGACCCTGGGGCTCAGGAACTAGATCCCTGGGCAGAGCTGATCCCTGGGCAGAACGTAGCAGGATGTCGGGGGAGAAGCTGTCTTCTACTAGCCCAAGAAGCTCCCCCTGACCCAGCCCTCCCCTCTTCAGCGCAGAGCCTGGCCCCTTGTTGGAAACAGCACGGGAGGGCGGATGCAAGCAGAGGGAGCCCCGTGCCTTCCGCAGCACTGCCCAAGAGCCAGAGGTGGAAAGCGAGGGTGACAAGGTGCCTGGGGTTTCTTTTCCAGAATGTTATGAAGAAAACCGTTTGCACTGCAGGAGAATAGGTGTTAAATGTAGAACACTTGAGAAACGTCTCTGAGTGTTTGATCGCAACTTTTCCCCAGTCCACACAATAGATGCAGAAGCTGAGCCCAACCTGGGGGAGTGGGTTGTCACCCAGCCCGGCGAGTCGAGCTGTGGAGAGAGTGAGGAGGTCCGTCTGCCCCAGCCAAGCCCAGCACACCGTCTCCACCTGCCTGTGTGGGAATTTCTCTTTCCAGCCTCTCATGCCTCGACCCTGTGCCCCGCCACGTCTCTGACTCTCTTTCTTGGGTTTGAGCAGGTGTCCCTGAGGCCGGACCTCTCCCCTGCCCTGCCAGTCTGCCAGCCCTCGGGCACCCCCGTGCTTCTCCATGGCACAGGGCAGTGTGTGGAGAAACCGCTCCCCCCCATTAAAGACTCCAACAAGCTTTCCCCCATCCACAGCAGGCCTTGGTATTTGCAGAGTCAATGGCCCTGGCAAAGCCCAGCTCTCCCTTCCCTCCCCAGAGGCACTGTGGGCACTGTTTGCGTGGCGGTCTCTATAGACTCGGCATTCACAGCTTGGAGAGGCTGAGACAATGACCTGAGCAGCTGTCTGCAAACCGAGCTGGCTGGGAGACTGCCGGAACGGGAGGCGGGAGCCGGGGCCGGCCGAGTTTGCCCAGCTCACACCTGCGAGCTTTCTCAGGCGGCCATGGTGGGCCCAAAGGCCACAGGAGGCAGGGCTGGGATCCAGCGGACCTGGCCCAGGCCACCTGACGGACTCCCGCCACAAGCCCCCAGCCTCCTGGGCCAAGGCTTCCACCAGCCGTGTAGTCACTCTGGGCCTGGAGGGCCAAGCAAAGCCCTGTCTTCTGAGGAAGCAGTGGCCTCTGGCCTGAGGACAGGAAGCGGAGAACACCTGTCCAGGTAGGGACAGACAGGCCACCTCCCCAGGAGCCTGCCCAGGCACAAGAAAGGTTTTGGGTTTTGTTTTCTTTTTTTTTTTTTGCATTACTTGCAAGGAGGCTGAAGTTGGCACAGCGTAATTAACTTTGTACAAATGTTTATTGAATACCTGCTATGTGGCGGGTATCATGCGAGGGAGGCAAGGCGCTGTCCTGGCTCTTGAGGAGCTCCCGGTGTGGCAAGGGAAACAGGGGAACACATGCAAATAATGGTCGTACAAATTAAGTGTTGTGGGAACACAGGAGAGAGAAATCTGCCGGTCATATGATCCAGGGAGGGAAGGAACTCTGCATCCACATGGGGGATTCAAGCAGAGGCTGGAAGGTGATGACCAGGTCTCCTGTGGAGCAGGAAGGTGGAAGAGGTGATGGCCGAAGTCCTCACCCACACTCCAGCGCTCTCACCGTGGGTCTTTCTGTTTGCTGCTTGGGGAATTCAATGCAGGAAAAGGCTCCTTTGAGAAGTGAGGTTGGGTGTCAGGCCCGTGAGAATGACCGGCAGCTGCTGGCCTAAATTTCACAGTAAACAGAGCTGGTTCTCACACCTTCGCCCCCACCCCACGACTCCCCTCGGAGCAGGGTGCCAGGAAGGCTGGAGGACTGGGATAAGCCCTGGCCTCTCCTGGAGCCAGAATTGTCCTAATCGTGTCCAAGTGAGCCCTCTGTCTACAAGCAGGGGCAGAGCCGCGTGCATGGTCAGCTCTCTGCCTGCACAGCTCTAACTTCTAATCACTGTCATAAACAGGATGGAAGCAGCTGCTCACTCCAGTCTATTATCAGCTTGGTTGGAGACAGAGAAATTTAAATGACAGTAAGATGCTTAGCAAAGAAACGAAAGTCGGTGTTAAAAATAAAGAAAACGAGACAGCTTGTTTCATCGAAATAGAAGGGTTATTAAACAGCCCTGAATTAATCAGTGATCTGCCAGGGCTGGGACTCAGAGCCCGCGGAGCCGGGGTAGAGAGCTGGAGAAGACAGAGCAGTCAGAGGCAGGTAGGGTCTGCCTGCGATCTCGGGCCAGCTGCTGGGACCATGGAAGCAAGGGTCTTAGAAGGGGAGGTGGCAAGTATAGGTTTTCTTCCCCACAGATAAGAGCAGGTCAGGTGGGGAGGGGACTTTGGCACCCCAGCCTCTCTGCCTGCAAAGCCCTGTTTCTGGATTCTTCTTACCTGCCACACCTGCCCGTGAGCCATCTCCAGTCCTCAGCCTCTCCCCAGGGCTGGACAGGAGCCAAGGGGCATTGGGTGGAGGGCTCCTAGCCAGGCCTCTTCCTTTCTCACAGGGTGTCCCCAAGAATGCAAGTCTGACTTGAGCTCCTTACACTGCACCCCCATTCCGGAAGTGGTGACAGTGTATGCTGGGTGTGGCCGGAGCCTGCCTGGTGCAGGGAGACTGACCTCCAGAGTCGGGGTTCTGTCCTTGCTGGTATCACTTGGTGGCACCTCTCACTCCCGGCAGCAGAGCCGCAGAGAGAGGGATGTAACTCCAGGATCACGTCCAAGGCCCACTTCCAAATCAGTGCTTTCTCCAAAATATTTCACCTCAAGTTTGCCTATGTCTGTGAAGTGGTTATGCTGATGCTCCTCTCTCCTTCATAGGCTTGCATGAGCAGTGCATTAACTGGATGCTGTTGTTCAGTCACTCAGTTGTGTCCAACTTTTTGCAACCCCATGATTCCCTGTCCTTCACTATCTCCTGGAGCTTGCTCAAACTCATGTCCATTGAGCCGGTGGTGCCATCTAACCACCTGTCCTCTGTCACCCCCTTCTTCTCCTGCCTTCAATCTTTCCCAGAATCAGGGTCTTTTCTAATGAGTCAGCTCTTCCCATCAGCCAAAGTACTGGAACTTCAGCTTCAGCATCAGTCCTTCCATTGAAAATTCAGGGTTGCTTTCCTTTAGGATTGACTGGTTTGATCTCCTTGCAGTCCAAGGGACTCGCAAGAGCCTTCTGCAGTACCAGAATTTGAAAGCATCGATTCTTTGGCAGTCAGTGTAGGTGAAATTCTTATTATAGTTAGCTATAAGATCGCTACACAAATGCTAGTTTATACTACAGTGGGGTCCCTTGGAGACTCAGGACAAATGGAAAGGAAGGTTTGCCAGAGAGTGTGGAGTGGGTCGGGAAAAGAGATTTGCGTGCACCTGGGCGGGGCCTCAGGCGGGGAGGCGGGGCCTCGGGCGGGAGGCGGGGCCACGGGCGGGGAGGCGGGGCCTCGCATGTCCTGAGCACATGTGGCTCCTGACAGGCCGCCTGCTAGATCTTGAATTAGTCACTCCAGGAGCATTTTCTTTGCTCTTTGACCTCAACATTCTTTCTCCTCCCGCCTCCCTCCCTCTCGCTTCCCTCCTGGCTGTTTACCCTTTTCCAGGCTCCTCTCTCACACCCCATTCATCATCGGGGGGCCAGATCCTCCCTGGAAAAGCCCTCTCATCTCCGGCCCAGGTGGCCCCGTGCTGCCCCGGCCTGTGTTTCCCTCTCTCCCCTCCGGCACATTCTTCTCCCAGCCGTGTCCGGCTTCTCCCATAACTGTGCCCTTCACTTTCGCTCACCACTGTAGGGCCTCAAAAGCCTCTTCTCTCCTCCCCGCTCACCCAGGTGCTCAGGGTCCTCCAGGCTGAGTGCGCTCTGGCACAGACAAGCCCCGTAAGTGGGCACATCTCTGCCCAGAGTGCCCCTGGCCCCGCCGTGTCCACGTGTCTCCTTTATCCAGTGCCACCGCGGTTCCCCTGCTCCGTGTGAGCCTTCGTGCGCCTGTTACTTAAGAGAAGCTGCTTGACAGCTCTGGATCTTTTCTGCCAAGAGCTCAGAGCCTCAGACAAAGAGAGAAAAATAATAGAAGCTGAAGGTGGGGAGGGACAGGGTGGGCACACAGCCTGCTTAAGAAGCTTCCTCATAAAAAGGAGTTACAGCTTTTTATTCAAAGGCAGGCTGTTGGTTCAGAAAAGCCCGGGAAAGAAGGAGAGGCGGAGAAGGTACTGGAGGGGAGTTCCATCCATTGTGCTGACCAGACCCCAAGCATGGGAAGAGCCCCCCCAAACTGTGGAGATCAGCCCGGGCAAGCAGCTCTCAGCATCTCTCTCTTCTCCTGTAGACCAGCTGTCCTCTCTTCCCCTTTCCTTCTTTCCTGCCAGGGGCACCTGGTGAATCATCCAGAGCCCAAAAGGGGCCCTTAAATCTCTCTCAGGGCCCTGAGAGGAGGGGGTGAGGCCCAGGGCAGTGTGGGGCCCAAGGGACTGGAGTGATGGCTACCAGTCCTCCCCAGAGGCCTGGGTTCCCAAGCTCCACGCACAAGAACCACCCCATCACCTGAGTGAGGCCAAGGCTTCCTTGTCGTCACCACCACCCAGGGCAGCCATTGTTGCCAAGGAGATGATGCCCTTGCAAGTGTTTCTCCAAAAACAGAAACAAGAGTAATTGGTGTTTATTCAGAACTGTAGCATTTGCAAAACACCTCGTCTGTTTTCTCATTGATTCTCGCCACAACCCTGTGAGGTATCCTTTTACAGTTGAGGAAAGTCAGACTCCAAAAGGTTAAATAATGTGTTCAAGGTCACTGAACTAGAAAGTGGTAGAGCAAGACTTGCACCCAGGTCTACTTCCAAAGGGCTTCCCGGGTGGCTTAGCCATAAAGAATCTGCTGCCTAATGCAGGAGCTGCAGGAGCCGAAGGTTCAATCCCTGGATTGGGAAGATCCCCTGGAGGAGGGCATGGCAACCCACTCCAGTATTCTTGCCTGGAGAATCCCATGGACAGAGGAGCCTGGTGGGCTACAATCCATGGGGTCACAAAGAGTCAGACACGACTGAAGTGACTTAGCGTGCACTCACATCCTACCTCCAAAACCCACAGCCTTCCCTCTGCATCTGCTGCCATGTGTCATAGTGAGTTTGACTTCCTCATAGAAGAGTCCTCGTCTGAAACCTTCCGGGGGGGAGTCTCACCCCACCCTCTCTGGTCCTGATCACTTTATGCTATCTGCTGGCCACTTACAAGTGTGTATTTTTTAATGTGATCAATGATAGTATATGATTCATGGCTCTGGCACTATCTTGCCAAGGCTTTTCCTGCACCAGCCCTGTCTGTAGGGGGCATTCTTCAAAGGAGAGCTGGCATCTTCCCACTCTGCTCCATCCTTTTCCCCACCTTATCCACCCAGCTAATGATATTTGCTCATCACCCAGTGGGCCCAAGAGGAACAGCAGCCAGGATCCTTCCCAAGTGGCTCACTCTCTTCTTCACTGCTGCCCAGTGACCGATTATGACAAATAATTGAGCCAAGTGTGTTAGTTCCACCATGGCTTAGAGCAGCCTAGGGGGTGAGAGAAGCACATATGCAATCCCCTCCCCTTTGCCCTGCTCTCCACAAGTCAGACTGAGTGCTGCTGCTGCTGCTGCTAAGTCGCTTCAGTCGTGTCCGACTCTTCACGACTCCAGGGACTGCAGCCCACCAGTCTCCTCCACCCATGGGATTTTCCAGACAAGAGTACTGGAGTGGGGTGCCACGGCCTTCTCCGAGACTGAGTGCAGTCCTGAGTCAAAGGCCTCATGCTAACCCGGCACGGATGTCAAAGACCTCTACTTCAATGGGAAGGTAGGACATAGTCACGCGGAAAAGCGGGCCGACACTACAGTGCAATGTTTGCGAGAAACAGCAATTTCTAATTGACTTTGGAGAAGAGACAAGTGAGCGTCTAGAGGCTTCCTGAAATTCTGAAGGATGGGCAGGGTTTGGAGAGGCCAAGAAGAAAGTGGAGATGGACATTCCAGAGATAAAACTGTGCAAGGTCTTTTGGGGACTCGGCAAATGAACAAGTTTGTTAGGAGTGGAGTCACTCTGGAAGAGGCAGGAAGGAGAGCCAGAGAAAGACGGAAGAGCCAGCTTGGGAGGACTTGAACTTGTGCACTTAGCAGTCCCAGGTCTGTCTGGGCAACAGCAGGGAGCCCAGGAGGGTGTTTCCATGGGTGGATTTCATACTTTGGCCATATGCCTGGCAAAGTCAGTCAACGGTAGTCTTCTGACGCACGAGAAATGAAGCAGGACGAGGCACACCTTGCAGGAAATCTTCGGCTCAGTCTTTGATGCTGGTGGCTTTCACCATAGCCGGGGACGTCCGTCAGGGTGGGAAGCCTGGATGGTGACTGTCTTACATGCACATTTTCAGGGAGGCAGTGCAGGGTTGCTGGTGAAGAGGACCACTCTTTTGAACTTTGGGAACCCCAGCTTCTGGAAACCGCATTAAAAATGCACCTTGATCTGGCACTAATGGCCACTTTCCCTGACAAGGATAAGGAAGCAGCGATGGGGAGCTCCCCTGGTCCCTGGAGCCTCTCAGTGGCTGCCATGGAGCAGAAAGCAGGAGGGTCTGCAAGAGAAACAGCAAGTGCTGTCATCCAGGGTCTCCTGGGAGCTGCTAAAATTCTTCTTCAAGAGGAGAAAGGCAGGACCGCTTCCCAGAGAGTAAGTGGCGTGTAGGACCGGTCCCCTGCCTGAGTCGAGATGAATGTCCAGGGCTTTGTTTTTTCACTTTCCTCGCTCTTTTGCCTCCTCCAACACCTCAGCCCCCACTGCTGAGCACTGGAGATGTGCCACTATTCTTTGAAAACATGGCAGGTAATGGAGCATAATATGCCATTATGTGGAGTATCTGTAAGTGATTAGGGTCTAAGCACTTAGTGGGGCCCCTCTGCCCTGTGTCCTGCTCTCTTATCCCGTTTCTGTCTCGGAGTTCTTGGCTCTCCCTTGTACAGTAAGCATGGGTGAGAAGGCAGGAGATGCCCTGCCAGGCCTCTCGGAAAGATCTTTTGGAATTTCTCTGAAAGGTGACTGCCAGCCAGCAAACCTTTTGTCACAAAGCACCTCCGGGCTCCACCTTGTATCGGATAACTCAGTCCTGGCGGCTCCACCCTCAGCCCTGCTCCCTTACCCAGATAAAATGGGAACCTTAAGGCTTGACCTTTAAAGTACTTGCCAAGTCTTATTTAACATACTCGCAAGTCTTCCGAGACCAGGCACAAGAGAGTTTGGCTGAAAAATAATTTGTAAATATCTCAGTGATGTAAAAGGGTGGGGAAAGCATGGGTGTCAGTAAGTTCTGCTTCCTAGCAGAATGATGCCAGTTACTCAACCCTCCTGAGAAGATTCCATTTTTTTCATCTGTGAAATGGGGAGAATAATACCTATCTTGCAAAATAATCACAAAATTACCCATTGCGTTTGCCAAGAATCTAGCAGTGTGCCACATAGCAGATGGTTAACAAATAATAATAATAATGACAGCTGCTCCTCTTTATTATTTTTGCCATCATGGAAATTTTTATCGTCCTACTAGTCACGGCCCTTCAATTATGAGGTCTTCAAACATGAATTTGGATATGACTTAGCAAAGCTAGATTCCCACATTTATTCCTTTGCCAGACTTGGGAAGGGGCTTGAAAATGCCTCTTCCTGTCCTTTGATTTCAAAAGGCCTACCCACAGAGCAACCCCACCACTGGGGTGGTTTGGATATAGTCCGGCTGGAGTCCGGGGACCAGTGGGGTAACCTTTCTAGGGGCCCCATAATGCAGAGGGCAGGCACACTCCCAGGGCTCAGCTTGGAGGCTCAGTGCCCCGCTAAGTCACGAAATTCTTTCTGCCCCGGGGGTGAGGTGGTCACGGCCAGGCCGGGCCGCACCATCCCCCAGAGGGGGTTGAAGAGGGCAGAGCCCACGGAAGGGGGACAGGGAGGGGTGGCGGGCTGGCAGCTGCTTGAAATTGATGGTTCTTGTAGTTTGGTTTATACTGTGGGCCCCTCTCCGCACTGCCCGGGGGGCGACCTTTAGATAATAAAGGGAATTCTGGGAGAGCTCTGACAGGCCCGTGACATATGGGGCAGGTCTGCAGGGTCAGGCGGTGTATCTCCCTGCTCCCGCCCCCGGGGTAATGAATCTTGTTTTGACTTGGCCGAGCCAGCCCAGCCAGTGCCCCAGAAAGGAGCCCAGCCCCTCCCTGCTGCAGCCCTTCAAATCAGCGCCTGTCTTTGGAACCCCTTCATAATGCAGGGAGACAATTCCAAACTTTGATAGCCTGTGAGTGGAGAGGAGAAACATGGCGTGTTTTGCTAAGGTGCTGGGAGAGCTGGTGCAGTTTCCAGGGCTTGAGGAGAGCCCACTGGAAGAACTGGGAGAAATTAAAAACAACAGAAAACTCTCCCCGGGGTGAAGAGGCAGCGCTCCCCAGAGGACAGGCCAGAGGAGGATCTGGGGTGGGAATGGAGCGATGTGGCTCCTGGGGGGCCACAGAGTATCCCTGAGTGTCCTTGGGGTGGGCAGACGACACGTGGACTCTTCTGGGCCGGAGCAGAAGAGGGTGGGGGAGGCGAGATGGACCGGAAACTCTCTGTAGGAGCAGCAGGAGAGGTGAGAGGTACTACACCCGCCAGGGCCAAAGTGGGCTCAGGGGGCCTGTGTTTGCCTGGGTGAGAAGGGAAGCTCGTCTCGCCACCCTCGGTTCTCACAGAAACCCGAAGGGGCCTCCATCTCCAGGAGAGTTGGCCTCGTGGTGGTTTCCACCCACCCCCCTCACCACAGACACCCTTTTCTTTCAAGGAGCAGGTCCGAAGCCCAGCCGGTGGAGCGCGTTGCTCCTCCTGGCTTCAGGAGTTTGCAAGGACTGCTGTGGCTGAGCACCACCCCCGGGTGGTTTAGACACCGGGTGTTAACGGCCTCCTGGAGGCCTGGAGTGAGGGTCTGGGCAGGGCTGTGAGGGAAAGCGCTGTCCCGGCCTCTCTTCTTGGCTTGCAGGTGGCCGTCGTCTCCCTGTGTCTCTTCACACGTCTTCCCTGAAAGCCTATCTGTTTCTGTGCCCAAATGCCCCCTTTTTGTAAGGACACTGGTGCATTGAGACATAGGAGATGTGGGTTCGATCCCTGGGTCAGGAAGGTCCCCTGGAGGAGGGCATGGCCACCCACTCCAGTATTCTTGGCCTGGAGAATCCCGTGGACAGAGGGGCCTGGAGGGCTACAGTCCATGCAGTTGCAAAGAGTTGGACATGACTGAAGTGACTTATAATACACACGCACCACCCTAATTATCTAATTTTAATTCAGTTACCTCTGTAAAGACCCTGACAACAAAGGCAGTCCTGCTCTGAGGTCGTGGGGCTTAAGACTTTGCCGTATGAATCTGGGGGTGCGTGTCAGCAGGGGCACACTGAGACACCTGCCTTTCAAGCCAGGGCCCAGCCCTGAGCCTCCCCTGCCCCCTGCCTTGCCCACAGTGCCATCTGGGGGCGGAAAACCCGCCCCTACCATGCACTCATGGGGGATGCAAGGCACCTGCCTGGCCCGCTCACTGTCTGGAATCTGGATGCTTCCCTAACTGCTGATCAGTGTTAGGGACGCCCCCACATTTCCTTCACTTACTCCTTGATTATTTGAAACTGGATCAGATTTATCCACCTGTGGAAAAGAATGGCGTGAAGGATAAGCAGGGTATCTCCCTTCGCACAGTGAGAGGAGCAACTTCCAGATGCTACTGAAAGTTGCCTTGACATACTGCGGGGTCGGGGCTGGGGAACACAATGTCGTCTATTTCACTTTCTCAGAAAAGAGGCCCAGAGGCCACATAGACAGAGGCCCGTTTTCCTCCTCCGTCTCCCCTCGCCTCCTCTCTCTCTCGCTCTGGGGCAAGGTGTAGCCACTTAGCTTCACAGAACAGCCCAGAGTCTGGGGGGGGAAATGACATTCGATTAATGAAGCAAACGCAGCTGGTACTGCAGTGACATCTAAATTGTTCCTTTGGTCCTGTTATTTTCTGTAGGAAATTCTGCCTCTCCCCACCCCACCCCCTCCCCTTTTCCCTTTAAATCGCGTGCATGAAATACGCTAATAACAATCTCGGGTGTCTGTGCCTGAGTGACAGCTGAAATAAGAAAAAGACTAATCGTACCTCCTGCAGCCCCGTCACATGGAGATTAAATGAGCCTCTCCCCCACCCCCTCCCTGCCCCCCTCCCCCTCCCCCCACTTTCTCTCCTGGTCTCTTCTCAATGAGAATCATGGGCATTTGAATAATAATATTATAGACGCCGTCAGGGTGACAGTGGGGGAAAAAATCAGCTCAAACCCATGATTACTCCTTCCATCTAACAATTATTTAAATACCAGATAACTCCTTTCACTCTAATTGAGGCCTTTCAGCTGTCGGCGTCACCCGGGGCCTCTGCACACGCCCTGGCGCTCACCTTGTGCTACCCAACGTGCCTGGACCACCGCGGAGGTCGCTGTTCGACAGAGTGACGCTTGGAGTCCTGGCATGTACAGCCATGCAGATGACACGCGTGTGGGTCCTTCGGGAGCAGTCTATCCACGGGAGGCAAGGCGGGGCCCCCCGAATTTTGCTGTGAGAACATTTTACTCTCGTAGATTTTGATTCATAGAAATCCTACCAGAAAGGCCACCTTCTCGGGGTCATTGGAACCAGTCCCCTGCCTCTGGGTAAGCGTATTCCTCAACAGCTGTCAGGAAAACTCACCATCAGAAAATTCCATAATTTCCTTGGCAGGATGCCCCGGGATCCTCTCTGGATAGGATGCCCGCTGGATAGCTCACTCCCGTCCCTTCTGCTCTATTTCTGACTCTTTGAGAAAAAGAAAGACGCGGCCTGTGCTGGGACACATGTGTCCTGCCTGTGAGGTTGTCTGCAAGCCTGAGGAAGAGGGTACGGGATGCTGTGGTAGCTCCCCAGTCATAGTTCAGTCAGTTCAGTCGCTCAGTCATGTCCGACTCCCTGCGACCCCGTGAACCACAGCACGCCAGGCCTCCCTGTCTATCACCAACTCCCAGAGTCCACCCAAACCCATATCCATCGAGTTGGTGATACCATCCAACCAGCTCATCCTCTGTTGTCCCCTTCTCCTCCTGCCCTCAATCTTTCCCAGCATCAGGGTCTTTTCAAATGAGTCAGCTCTTTGCATCAGGTAGCCAAGTATTGGAGTTACAGCTTCAGCATCATTCCTTCCAATGAACACCCAGGACTGATCTCCTTCAGAATGGACTGGTTGGATCTCCTTGCAGTCCAAGGGACTCTCAAGAGTCTTCTCCAGCACCACAGTTCAAAAGCATCAATTCTTCGGCGCTCAGCTTTCTTCACAGTCCAGCTCTCACATCCACACATGACCACTGGGAAGACCAGTCACAGAAGAGGCGCCCTTCTCATGCATGATGACTGCCTGGGCCTGGAGGAGGTCACTCCCCTGACACAGAGGGGAGCCTTGTGTCCCTTTTCTTCCCTGCCCCTTAATCTGCACCCCTTGAGTCTGCCCTGCATTATCACCTCCCTGTCCAGGCCCAGTGCCAGGGCCTCTGCCGTCAAAAGGCATCTTCTGGGCACCCCAAACAGGGCAGCCTCGAGGCTTAACGTAACTGACCCCTGGGACCGCTTCGCCCACAGCAGAGGAAGCAACTGGGCTTTGGTCACAAGGTCTGGGTTCTGCTGGCACCTGCCTGCAAGTCACGCTGACTCACCTTTGACGATTTGTTTCCTTTCCATGTGTTTCGGCTTCTTCATTTGAAAAAAGAGAAGTGGGTTTGAGTCTTCTTAGAGTCGCCTTCAGCCTGGCCTGGAATCCCTGCTTTAAAGGCGCCACTCGTTAGGAGGGGCAGCTGAGGAGAGGACGGGCTTCTCCCCGCCCTGGAGAGGAAAGGGCTTTGGGTGAAGCCCAGGAACAGCTGCTGACTCCTCTGACTTCACAGGCCTCCTTTTCTGTTCAGTCGCTCAGTCGTGTCCAACGCTTTGTGACCCCGTGGACTGCAGCACACCAGGCTTCCCTGTCCGTTTTGTTTCACTGACGTATAGTTGATTTTATTATAGCTGATATCGTGTTAGTCTCAGGTGTACAGCAAAGTGATTCAGTTATATATATTTTTTCAGATTCTTTTCCATTATAGGTTATTATAAGATATTGAAAATTGCACCCTCTGTTTTAGAGTAAATCCTATTTTATATATTGTAGTATCTGTTAATCCTATACCCCTAAATTATCCCTGCCCCCCTTCTTTTTCCCTTTAGTAGCCATAAATTTGCTTTCTATGTCTGAGTTGGTATCTGTTTTGTATATGGGTTCATTTGTATTATTTTTTAGATTCCACATATGTGATATCATTATAATATTTGTCTTTCTCTGTCTTACTTCACTTAGTATGATAGTCTCTAGGCCCACCCATGTTGCTGCGAATGGCAATATTTCCGTTTTTTTATGACTGAGTAATATTCCATTGTATATGCGTACCGTATCTTCTTGATCCATTCCTCTGTGGATGGACACTGTCGTTGCTTCCACGTCTTGCCTGTTGTAAGTAGTGCACAGCCCTCGTCCTCATACTTACTGTCTGGATTCTGGCTTCTCAGGATCCTGGCTGTGTGAGCCACCTCGTTGGTGCAGTTACAATGATAGACACCTTTACTGTTATCGTGATGAAGAATATCATAGCCTGGGCGTGATGGTGCCTGTAGCGGCGATGACAGAGCGATGGAGGAGCCGCAGATGGGCCCGAGGGCGGGGGCTCTAGCATCAAGAACTTTCACTCAGTAGCAAAGTTGTATTCTGATGCTAACTCCTCTTCCTGCCTCCTCTTCTTTCCTTTTGCAATAAGGGGGGCCAATAAGCAGAGAGGCTTGTGCTCCCAGATATCCTGAAAGAGGCAACAGAACAGGTTGTGGGGAGGAGAGATCCTCACTGAGCTGAGCTGGAAATGCATGATTGTCGTCTCGTCCCTGCTTTGCCCCTGGTGCCCTCAGCATCTGATCGGGAAGGTATTAGATGCCTTCTCTAGCTGTCACCAACACCTGCTTCCTGAGGCCTCATCGGGGAGATGGTGTCACCAGGCCCTCCAAATGAAATATTTAGTGACTCTTGCTTCCCAAAGAGGCAAGTGTGGCCTCCCCTTGGCATCAGTGCGCTGAGTGCTTTGCGGGTAGAGCTGGCATCCCAGGGCGGCGCGTCCTCATCTGAGACCTGGGATGGAGGAGAGGGAAGCTGGTAGGAGAACGGCCACTCAGCAGGTGTGGCTCTCAAGAACGCATGTGGCACAGCGACTTCACAAACTAGACAGAGAGAGGAAGAGGGACCGGAAGGAGGCATCATGGAGAAAATCCCCGAGGGTGACACTTGGGGTGAGGAGGAAATGCTAGATCTACAAAACCATATGCATGTGTTCACTGGCTTCTACCAAATTAAGGGTGGAAAATTTATTCTCAGACCGTGGGATGGACGAAGATGAAAAGCTGGGAATGTTGACAAATAGATTACTACTGATAAAGGCTAAGGTATCTCGAAGGTTTCCAATGGGCCAAGCATTGTTCTAAGCGCTTTATGTGTATTAAATGACTTCACCGTCATAACCCTATGAGGTAGATGCTAGTGCCAATCTCGTTACGTCTAGTGAGACAGCATCAGAGAACAGCTATGTACCTTGACCAAGTTTACACAGCTGTCGCCTCTGTTTGAATCCAAGCACCTAAATCCAGAGCATATGAGTCTCTCCATCACACTACATGGCATCTCATCAGAGGCACAGAGGTGGGTACCCTTCTCCCTTACCCTGAACTCAGACAGGACCAACCAGACCAGACCTTGCCAACCAGACCCTTCTTTGGAAGAGCTGCCTGGTAACGTCAGCCTTGGCATTGAAAGACTAGGGCTCTCGATTCACTCTTGAAGCCAGTTTGTCCTTGCGAATTCCAAGGTGGGATGCAAGCGTCCCTCCACCCCTGCACTGCAGGGGACCCTGTCTCCTCTTGACCCTGAGGCCCCAGTGCCTGCGTCTCCCACATGGACCACCCTTGAGCCCCATGGAAGGAATCTGTGTGGCTGGTCCCCGGGAGCAGTCTGTCCCAGAGTAGATGCTGATTGAGAGGGAAGGGGAAAACAGTACAATTACTGGTCTGTTGAAACCTCTAGATTTAACCAGCCCTGCCAGGCAGGACAGAAGGACCTCAGCTGTTACTGCAATCATTGACTCTAGAAGCTGAAAGAAGCAAGTCTCAAGATACCATTTTGTCTGAAGGAAGAAATCTTACCAATTGGTTATGACATCCTTTGTTTTAATAGCATTCTTTAAGATCAAATAACATCCTTTACTGGTCAAGAAATAGGCTCGGGTTGACTCTGGAGCAGCCTAAAGCCACACAACTCATGGCGACACAGGCAAGATTTGAACGCAGGTCTCTCTGAGTTCCCCACTCTGCCCCCTGCCCCAGGGCTCCATGCCTTCTGGACACCAGGCCAGTTTTCCCACTCACACTTCAACTCTTCGGATCCTGTACCTCTACCAGGCTCCTTGCAGGCTGCAGAGGGCTGTGCTGGGACTTGTGCAGTAGTGTACTGGAGACGATCACCTTCAATCTATTCCCTTTTCTCTGATGCACGCCTTCATCGGGCCAGGGAGGGCTGGGGCTCAACGGGCTGCCCACAGTGTTCATTCCCATGGAAAGGAAGAATATGAGCAAAAAGAGAAGTCAGGAGGTCTGGTAGGATTCCTAAAGCGCAGTCTCTTGGGGAGGCTTCAATGATAATAATAACTAGTATGAGTTGAGCATTCACTGAGTGCCAGCTCCCATGCTAAGAGGCTTCCCCGCATTATCTCATTTACTCAGATGACAACCCGAGGGGTCGGTACCGTCATTATCCCATCCTACCAGAAAGGAGGATGAGACTGGACTTGCCCAAGGTCCCAAATTTCTTCCCAGATTCTGCCTGACAACAGAAGCCACTCACTCTTCAAACTGTGCCTCTGGAGGATGCCTGGCAGGGCGGTGAGACAGTTCATCTTAACCTCACTTGGTGTCCTCTGGCGTCACCTCTGCTCCTGGGACCGTCCCCGCCCCCCCCCCTGGGCTAAGCATGTCTGTGCATGTATGTTGTGGGGCAGGCAGGGGTCTCTGCCCGTGTACTCAATGCCAGAGTGTCTCAGAGAGCCCTGCCCAAAAGGCCAAACCCCAAGTACATCATGATGGCAACTATAATCCTAACGGCGGGAGGCGGAGGGGGACACACTGCCCTCCACCTGTAGGCAATAGAGCTCTCCTGCCCAGAGAAGGGGCGCACACAGCCCTGCCTCCTGCAGCTCCCTACCCAGATGGAGAATATGAGGATTCTGTTATTTCCTTTCCGCAGCTCCTCTTGAGGAATTCATGTCCGGCTACCGGCCCCAGGACATAGCTAAAAATAACCTCTGATTTTCAAACCGAAAGCTCCGTCCATCGGGGAGGCTTTGCGGGTGAGCGCATGGGGCCGGAAGGGCTGTGTCAGAGCTCCTGAGGTCAGCCCAGGCCTCATACCGCTGCGCCTTCCTCTTTCCAAGGAAGCCTGGGGCCTGATGAATCACCCCAGAATAGCACCCCAGTGCAGCCTCCTTGGAGGCTGGCGGCCAGGTGGGGCCCGCCTCTGGCACCAGGGGGGCTGTCAGGTGTGGGAGGCACAGCTGCGGAGGACAGGGGGAGTTTTGAAAGACACGGAGCAGAGAGCACGTGGATCCCGCAGGGGGCATCTATTCGATCCCCAGTTCCAGCCCCGTGTAGGCAGGTCGGGGATAAATAAAGGGACCCAGGACCCTGATGCTGGGAAAGATTGAAAGTGGGAGGAGAAGGGGACAACAGAGGATGGGATGGTTGGATGGCATCACCAACTCAATGGACGTGAGTTTGAGTAAACTCAGGGAGTTGGTGATGGACAGGGAGGCCTGGCGCGATGCAGTCCATGGGGTCACAAAGAGACGGACATGACTGAGCCACTGACATGAACTGAACTGGACTCTCCTAGGCCGCCTTGGAGCACGTGCTCCATCCTGGGCGTGAGCCTTTTCACTCCTGCTGCCTCATTGCCCAGACTTCTGTCTGGACTTGTCTGAGAAGGTTGCCGGCCAGTCTGTCCAGCCGGGAGAAAAGATTTCTCTGCTACAGCCACCACTGTCCCTGCCTCCCCCATAAAAGTCAGGAGCAGGCAGAGCAATGGGAAGGCTCCACCGTCTACCCTCTGCCCACCACTCTCTGAAGGTGTGCGGGAGCCCCACCTTGCCCCTGTGGGCAAGCTTCCCTGGAATACTAGGAAAAGCTGTAGAACCTGGGGCTTGGGAGGGCAGGGAGGGAGCAGGGAAGTCAGGGCAGGGGACTGACCGGCAGGGGCGGGCAGCCTGAGGTTGACCATGTGGAGCCTTAAACCATCATGGGGCTCCAGCAGTGGCTACCATGAGACTGACCTTCAACTCACCTCCCTTTGCTCCTATCCATGTCTCCCAAACCCAGAACTCTCGCCTGGGTGGGTGAGGCTGGACTCAGCCAGCCAGTCCCCATGAGTAAGGTGGCCGGCTCCCCGCTGGACTCAGCCTGCAAAGGAGGCAACAGGGTCCATGCTTTCCGGGGAAGCAGTGGCTGACGTCCTCCTGACCCAAAGAGGAGGGGTGGGTGGTTGTCTGCCCTTTCCCCGGGGACTCTTCAGGTCCTGAATAGCACCCGTCGGGGCCCCGGGCCTAGCTCACTCTCCGAACAAGTTTTCCCTGCTAACACTGCAGGATTCTCTCTAGAGAGGACCAGGCTGAAGGGCGGTGAGAGGCAATGGTAGATGACCAGCTCCCCTCCTTCCTTCCCTGTGGGGAACGGAGCATGAAAGAGGAAACCAGCAGTGCGAGGGGGTGGACGGCTGAAATAAGAAGGAATTTTATTTGTGACACCAGATTCGGACAGGAGAGCCTGGGAGAGGGCCTCCCTAACCACTGGTGTTTCACAGGCTGGAGCGTTTTCCACTGGACTGGGAGCAAGCAGGAGGAACCTGGCAACTGAGTGGGAAGACTGGCCTTAGTCCTCACACTGGGATCCACTGGCTGCGGGGACTCAGTCTGTTAATCTCTCTGAGAGGTAAAAACGATCTCTGAAGAGGACAGAAATAGAGATGCTTTGTAAAGTTTAAAAAAAAAAAAAAAAAAGCATTTTACAGTGTCAAAGCTGGAGACCAAAATAGATAATAGGATTCCCTGAACATCCCGAAGAGGGAGAATGTTTGTTAAAAATAGAAAAACCCAAATACAGAAGGAAGAGGCTCACAGAGCTAGTAGGCGCTGGGACCTGGGTCAAGCAAGATTTGTTTTCTGTCTGACCGTTCTGCCTCTTGTGTTTTGCAGAACCATGTGAGGGCCAGGCCGGGGAGGCGGAGTTCACGAGAGATCGGAGGCCCTGTGTCCTGGCCCTCGGCCGGCTCAGAATGGAACAGAGGAGGCCCGGGCCGCGGGCGGCAGACGGGGACGGCTGGCCTGTGGTCCTGCTCTCGGCTGTCTGCGTGCTGCTGGCGCCCCGGGCGGCCGGCGCGCCCCAGTTCAGCACCTTCCACTCGGAGAACCGCGACTGGACCTTCAACCACCTGACAGTGCACCGCGGGACCGGGGCGGTGTACGTGGGCGCCATCAACCGCGTGTACAAGCTGACGGGCAACCTGACCATCCAGGTGGCTCACAAGACGGGCCCGGAGGAGGACAACAAGTCCTGCTACCCGCCGCTGATCGTGCAGCCCTGCGGCGAGGTGCTTACGCTGACCAACAACGTCAACAAGCTGCTCATCATCGACTACTCGGAGAACCGGCTGCTGGCCTGCGGCAGCCTGTACCAGGGCGTGTGCAAGCTGCTGCGGCTCGACGACCTCTTCATCCTGGTGGAGCCGTCCCACAAGAAGGAGCACTACCTGTCCAGCGTCAACAAGACGGGCACGATGTACGGGGTGATCGTGCGCTCCGAGGGCGAGGACGGCAAGCTCTTCATCGGCACGGCCGTGGACGGCAAGCAGGACTACTTCCCCACGCTGTCCAGCCGCAAGCTGCCACGCGACCCTGAGTCCTCCGCCATGCTCGACTACGAGCTGCACAGCGACTTCGTCTCTTCGCTCATCAAGATCCCCTCCGACACCCTGGCCCTGGTGGCCCACTTCGACATCTTCTACATCTACGGCTTCGCCAGCGGGGGCTTCGTCTACTTCCTGACGGTCCAGCCCGAGACGCCCGAAGGCGTGGCCATCAACTCGGCCGGGGACCTCTTCTACACCTCGCGCATCGTGCGGCTCTGCAAGGACGACCCCAAGTTCCACTCCTACGTGTCCCTGCCCTTTGGCTGCACACGGGCCGGGGTGGAATACCGCCTCCTGCAGGCCGCCTACCTCGCCAAGCCTGGGGACGCGCTGGCGCGGGCCTTCAACATCAGCAGCCAGGACGACGTGCTCTTCGCCATCTTCTCCAAAGGGCAGAAGCAGTACCACCAGCCGCCGGATGACTCCGCCCTCTGCGCCTTCCCCATCCGCGCCATCAACCTGCAGATCAAGGAGCGCCTGCAGTCGTGCTACCAGGGCGAGGGCAACCTGGAGCTCAACTGGCTGCTGGGGAAGGACGTGCAGTGCACCAAGGCGGTAAGGAGGGCGCCCCGGCACACACCCCGCTCAGTACACGCCTGCCCCCAGACCCCTGCGGGAGGAAATGGCAACCCGCTCCAGTATTCTTGCCAGGAAAACCCCATGGACAGAGGAGCCTGGCGGGGCTACCGTCCATGGGGTCGCAAAGAGTCAGACATGACTGCTACTGGACAACCCAGACCATCGCAGCCTGCAGTGAGAGAGGTGGCAGGTTCATGCACTTGAGCTACGTTTGTCGATCCTGCGGAATCATTCCGCATATATCTCATCCAGTGTCTCTACCCCACCAGCCACTGTTGTAAGCGTTGCCGGCTTCAGCCGTGAACCCTACCACATCACGACCTGCCCTCATGGAGTTTTTGTGTGTGTCCACGACTTTTGCTCAGTCGTGTCCAACTCTTTGCGAACCCATGGACTGCAGCCCGCCAGGCTCCTCTGTCCATGGGGATTCTCCAGGCAAGAATACTGGAGTGGGTTGCCATGCCCTCCTCCAGGGGATCTTCCCAATCCAGGGATCGAACCTGGGTCTCCCGTGCTGCAGGCAGACTCTTTCACGTCTTAGCCACCAAGGAAAGCCCCTTCACTCACTTCGTTAGTGAGGCAAGACATAGAAATACATAAAACGGGTAGTCTCTCCAGTGATGACTGTTGCTGTGGAGAGAAAATAAAGCAGGGAATGGGGAGAGGCAGGACCCAAGAGGATTGGTTCATTGAGAAAGCAGCATCTGAGCAAAGAATGAGGAAGAGCCAGCTGTGTGGGTATCTGGGGAGAGCGTTGGAGAGAGTGGGCAGGAACAGCAGTACAGAGAATGCCGGGCATGCCCGGAGCGTGTGAGGAAGAGCGAGGAGACCAGTGCAGCTGGACCACAGCATGTGGCAGAAATTGTGGCTGGAGAGGAGGCCGGTCAGGGGTAGCAGGGACCACGTCCTGCCCTCGCAGGGCCCTGCCGGCCACGGTGAGGGGTAAAGGAGGCAGGCTGGTATGTAGGCTGGAGGAGGGTGAAGCGCAACTGATAGGTTGAAAACTAGGGAAGAAGAACCAGGCATCCCAGCAGAGGGAAAGAAGGAGAGGAAGGGGAGTTCAGAGTCCAGACCTGAGGGTGGCAGAGACAAGGAAGTTGGTGGCGAGCCCTGTCCTGTGAGAGGATCAGAATGCCGCCATCTCGGTGGTCACCGTGATCCATCAGGCTGTCCATCCATCCGTCACGTCATCCATCTACCCACCCCTCCGTTCTTCCCTTCATCCCTCCTTCCGTCCATCCATTCAGCAAGAGGGTATCGAAGATCTCTCGAGTGCCCAGTACCGTACTGGGCACTGGGAATGCAGACATAAAAAAGACACGGTCGTGACTCTCCAAAAAAATAGCCAGCCGCATCATGTAATGCCGAAGAGTTTGGGATTCACAGTTTAGATTCCATCTGTGCTACTTCCTGGCTTCAGAAGTGGCTTAGTGTGTCTACATCATCATCTGTGAAGTGGGACTCATAATGCCTGCTTCACAGGATGATCAGATGTGGCAAGATTAACACCATGCCTGGCGTGTTAGGTTGGCCATTATTAGTTAACTGTTACACAGTGTGACAAATTCTAAGATGGATTTCTGTGCAAAGTCCTGTGGACACGAGATCTGCAGCCTGGGGAGCAATGTGACACCAAGTGACCCATATGGCTGCCTTTTGAACCCCGTAAAGAGGGAGGGTCTGCTACTGGGACCAAAAGCCACTTCTTAAAGCAAGAAAAAAAAATCACACGTAGACTATGCTTCTGTTCCTACTGTCGGTTTCTTGGTAAATAGAACAGTAGTTAAGGCCACAGGCTTGGAATTCCAACAGATTTGTATTTAAAAGTCATTCCTACCACTTGTGTGACCTTGGGCAAGTTACGCACCTGATCTGAGTTGTATTTTTATTTTAACAATAGAAATACCAAGTCTCTTTTTATGGTTTTTATGAGGATTAAAAGTATGTATTAGTGCAATACTTGGCACATAGCATCTAATACAGAGAAGGCGATGGCACCCCACTCCAGTACTCTTGCCTGGAAAATCCCATGGATGGAGGAGCCTGGTGGGCTGCAGTCCATGGGGTCGTTAAGAGTTGGACATGACTGAGTGACTTCACTTTTACTTTTCACTTTCCTGCATCGGAGGAGGAAATGGCAACCCACTCCAGTGTTCTTGCCTGGAGAATCCCAGGGACGGGGGAGCCTGGTGGGCTGCCGTCTATGGAGTCACACAGAGTCGGACACGACTGAAGTGACTTAGCAGCAGCAGCAGCATCTAATAAATGACAGCTATATATTAATTAAAGAACCAATCATTTCTTGTTATTTTTCCTTCGTACAATGAGGAGGTTGAGCTAAATAGTTTCCAAAGTTCTTTACAGCCCTGAAATTCTATAACCTATGGCCCCAATGAATTGAGAAAGTAGCACTGAGATATATACATTGCCATGTGTAAAATAGACAGCCAGTGAGAAGGTGCTGTATAACCCAGGGAGCTCCGCCCAGTGCTCCGTGATGACTTGGATGTGGGGAGAGATGCTCCTGAGGGCGGGTATATATGTATACTTGCATCTGATTCACATTGTTGTACAGCAGACAACAACCCAGTATTGAAAGCAATTATCCTCCAATTAAAAATAAATTTAAAAGATAATAAAACAAAAATACAGATTGACAACCAAAAAAAAGAAGAAGAAGAAATGGCCTTCAGTCAGCACAGCAGGCTGCCCACCACAGGTTTGTTAAATGAATAAATAAAATTCCCTCAAGCACTTAAAAAAACAGAGAAGAGGAGAGGAAACAAAAGGGTTAACGCCTTGCAGAGTCTGTCCTGGTTCCCACTGCCCAGAGGGGGCCTTGTCAGGAGGAAACTGCTGATTCCTGCCTGCTTCTGAGCCAGAGGAAGGAGGAAGAGCCCACACCCTCACGGGACTCCCCTGTCTGCAGAGACAAGCCTGGGCTAGTAAGCAAAGGGCTGCAAAGGCGGGGGACAGCAAGTGGGCTATAGGGCTCGGAGAGAAGAGCCCCGCACTCACCACGCCCACCCAGAGCATCAGACTCTGCTGAGGCCACCTGGATAGCAGGGGTGGGGTGGGGGGCTACAGGAAGGGCCCCTTACCGTCCTTATAGTCCCAGACCTGGGCACCCAGAGGCATTTCGGTGGCCTCAGAGGGGCTTAAGGATGAGTGAGAGAAGCAGAGGTCCCAGGGCTTAATTTTAACATGCTCTCTGGACTCACAGGAAACTCTAAGATAAAAGATTTTGAGCTCTGTTCCCAGAAAAGAAATAAGGAAGGGAACCCTCACTCACTTAATAGCAGCTCTGTCCTAAAGGCTGTGCTGGCCAGCTTAAGGGTTATCTCACTTGATCCTTAGTATGACCCTATAAAGCAAGGGTGTTTGACAGATGGAAGAATAAAGATCCCCAAAACTCAATTGCTAACATCAATACAACCATAATGGCACAGCAGGGGGTTGGATGCGGTTTAGCCCATAGGACTTCTGAATCCAAGCTCTTTGCCTTTAGCCATGATGTTCCTAAGGAAAGCCATGCTTCAGGCTCTCCCTTTCTGGACAAAAGTAAACGGGCAGCAGGTGTCTGAGAATATCTGACAACTTAGAGAAGAGAGAAAGAAATGCTGGCCAATCCTGGCAGCTTAGGCTCAGAACAAGCCATTTCCCTCCCAGTCTGGGGATTCTAGACTCAGGAGGGATATAGAGAAATTCAAAATCACAGACAAGTGTTCAGCTTCTGTCATCATTTCTCGGAAGCTGGCTTGAGTTATGCCTGAGCCCAGACTCTGCAGCCTTTCGGGTCCCTGGAGAGAGTGAGAAAGAAAGCAAGGCCGTGGAATCAAGAACTTTCAGAGCCGAAAGGCAGCTTGACGATTGCCTGATCCAGTCCTTTTCATTTACAGTTGAGAACATTTAGACTCAAAGAGGGTGTGTGACGGATCTAGATCACCTGTCTGGCTAGGGGTGGAGGCAGGGCTACAATCTAGATTTTCTGATTCTTTATCAGGGCACTTGTGCCTACAGCGTAGGGATGAGAAAGAGAAGTAGAAAAGGTAAAAAGTGGTAGCTGAGTCCTCTGACCTGCCTTTCTAGGGAGCTTGAAATTTCCATCATTGGCTCCAGGGATGTGCTGGTGAGTCTTAAACGCATGGTTCTATGCAGGCAGTGAATGTGGTAGGGAAGAGATGGGGCTGGGGGATCTTGATCAGAAGCATCTGCCAATGTCCTTGGTGTAAATACCCCCACTGTGAATGATTTCAAGCCACTAATAGGAAGCCACTAAATGCAGAGATAGATGTATGGGCATCCCTCCTGAGCTGGCTGGAGCAGGTCATTGCTCCACTCCCTTTCTGAGAAACTTATCTCTTCTGTTGTGCAGAGTTGCATAAAATCCAGAGTTCAAGGTAATCCTTAACCTAAGACTTAAGTTTCCTTTCCTAAAGAATAAACACATGCATACACATGCAGCCACACACAAGCGGAGTGCCATGACGCACTTGTTGGAGCGGCAGATCGCTACGGAAGGATGCAAACACTGTCCCCTTTGGATCTGAACAGGGAATGGAAGGGAAGTCCCTGTTTTACCAAAAGGGAAAAAAAAAAACATGCTGATACACAGTTCTTCCTAGGAAATAAGTCTGTCAGGGAGTAATAAGTCAGCCTGCTCTTCCCTGGTGTGGCTGAGAGGAGGAGCGTGATGGGAACACGTCTCTCCACCATGCCTTCCATGCTTCCTGTGACCATCATTTCCTTCCTCCCCGGGATGCCCAGAAGGAACAGCTGCAACAAGGCTCAGTGCTCTTTCAGGCCCAGAGTTGGCAACTTTTGCCCAAAGGGTCCCCTGTTGTATAATCAGCCAGGCCATTTCAGAGGACCTGTCATGGCCAGCCCCAGGCCAAACAGTGTGCAGAGAATGCAAGCTCCTCAGCAGGACCTGGTCTTGGGATGCATGCAGTCTGTTTTCGTCTTCTTCGTTTTTTTTTTTTTTTTTTAGCTGAGTGAGACCTTGGAAATAATTTAAAAGCTCCTAAAGAGGATGTTACTAGTTAAGGTTCACAGAGCCACACAGAGATAGAGCAGAGGGTAGAAATCTTTCTCTCCAGCTATTTTTCCACTTGTTCAAGGCCATCTCCTTTCGAAGTGCCCCAGTCTCTCCTGATAGATACTCTTTATACAAGCACACCCTGCAAAAGGCTGCTAATGGGAAGGTCTTCATCCTCAGAATCTACCCAAACTCCACTGAAGCCCTCTAACAGACGATGGTGAAAATTGCTGTGTGCCTGTGCTTACTCGCTCAGTCGTGTCTGACTCTTGTGACCCCATGGACTGTAGCCCACCAGGCTTCTCTGTCCATGGGATTCTCCAGGCAAGAATACTGGAGTGAGTTGCATGTCTTCCTCCAGGGCATCTGCCCGAGCCAGGCAGAACCCGTGTCTCCTGCATTGCATGTAGGTGGATTCTTTACCCACTGAACCATAAGGGAAGCCTGAAAATCACTGTCCAACGTAACCAATCTTTGCAGGCATCATTTCCTTTCCTCCCCAGTGATTCTCTCATGCAGATGGGCAGGTAGTGTGACACATGAAGAAACTGAGACTCATGTAGATGAAGTAACTTTTCCAAAGTATAAGGCACTGTTCAATATTACGATAACCATTTTCAGTCTATCCCCAGTATGGGATGTGGAATGGCTGAAAATTCCTTATGCCCAGAGGCAGGACTTTACAGTCCAGGAAACAAATAAGGAGCCCCGTCCAGGCTGGTAAGAATCTTGTGAGGTTGCCTCTAGACTGAATCCTCACTGTCTAAACAGAAAGAACCCCACCAATGGCAGGGGCCACAGGGAGTTTCAATGACAAGGACATAAGTTCCAGCAATCAGTTTTGCAGATTGCCGCTGGTGATCTCTGGGTGGCAGCGGGTGCAGGAGGAAGAAAACTGCTGGGTCCTCTCTCTGGATTCGCTGGAGCCAGCGTAGGTTCACGGGGCGGGTGTGTGGGTCTGCGCGGGCAGCACATGTTAGTCCCCACGCCTGCACTTCTCCGAGGCCCAGTGTCCCGGACTGGTAGCCGCAGTGGCTGGGCTGGTGTGGGGTGACTCGGCCCTGCCTCCGCTGACACTCACCCCAGGTCCCTCCCCTTCTCTCCAGCCGGTGCCCATCGATGACAACTTCTGTGGACTGGACATCAACCAGCCACTCGGAGGCTCGGTCCCAGTGGAGGGCCTGACCCTGTACGCCACCAGCCGGGACCGCATGACCTCAGTGGCCTCCTACGTTTACAACGGCTACAGCGTGGTGTTCGTGGGGACAAAAAGCGGCAAGCTGAAAAAGGTAAGGGTCTGAGCCTGGATGTCCCGATGCTGTAACTAGAGGCAACTTGGTTTTCTTGGGGGTGGGGTTAGTTAAAATGGGGACAGCACTAGGGGGTAATCCGTGGTTTATCTTCCAGCTAGTTCCTCTAGCTGTTGGGCAATGAGTGTCTTGGGAATATACACATATTTCAATATTGTTGAAACACCAAGGAATTAGGAAGGTGTGTCTGTCTAAAGGAGAAAAAACAAATGTTATCTTCAAATCAAGTAGAACTGATTTTTTGATTATGTGTACTATGAATGGCTCACATCACAAATCCCTCCCCACAGCTTCTAGAGTTGAGCAGAAGTCTTTGTTGAGTCCCAGGAAGCTGCTTGAAGCAGACGTTGGGTCCCGGTTCTCAGTAAATGTGGTGCAGCTCTGGGATGGTGTACGTGCCTGGCTTAGAGGCCATTCCCGTCTCCTTTTCCTGCAGTCGCAGACCCTTCCCCACCCCTCCTTCCTTCCCCACCCCCAGGACCCAGGAGCAAGTAGACATCTTATCCCGTGTGTGTGTGTGTGTGTGTGCGCACGCGCGTGCGTGCATGCCTGCCCTGGGCACTTCTGCCTGCAGGAGGGCATGGGCCCTCTGGGGCTGGCAGCGCGGGAAGCCTCCTGCGAGGCAGGCTGAGGCTGGCAGCTTGTACCTGCTTGTCTAGCGCTCCGGGCATGGAGATGACGGAGCGCAGTCTGGTTCATTACGTGGGATTACAGCCGCTGCATTCTTTCCGGTCCCTGCTAATCCCTTTTTCCCAAGCTCACCCCTCCCTCCTGCACCCTTTCCCCGTGCCCCCACCTGTGGATCAAGGCACCGGCCAGACCTCTCTGCATCTCACCTTTGATGTTGGCTTCAACCCTCCTAGCTCTTCCCTCCTAATCCATTTAGAGCCTCTGGAGAGGTGTTGTTTGGGAAGGAGAGTGGCAGGGAAGGAGCCTGAGGAGGAAGTACCGTGTTCTGCTTGTTCTGAGTTGCTGGCCAAGGAGGTGAGAAAAACCGGTCTGGGTTGATGTGGAGGTGCTGAACCCAGCAGACCTCTTCTTCTTGTGGTACCAGAGCCCCTTAAGCCTTTCCTCACTCCAGGGAGAGCTTCCTGCCTCTTCCAGCCCTGCACCCTCTCCTTGGCCTGGGACTGTGGGCCCTGGCTTGGTTTCAGGCCCAGGAGACTGAGGATACGTGTGGTCCCTGTGTTTGCTTTTCCAAGAGTGGAGAGGGAAGGGGTTGGCCTTCTGAGATTCCACTAGGATTTAAAAGTGGTATAGTCTGGGAAAGAATCTGCAAAGGAATGTATATATTTAAAACTGAATCAGTTTGGTGTGGCTCAGATGGTAAAGAAATTTGCCTGTAGTGGGGGACACCCAGGTTCGATCCCTGAGTTGGAACGATCCCCTGGAGAAAGAAATGGCAACCCATTCCAGTATTCTTGCTTGGAGAATTCCGTGGACAGAAAGCCTGGCAGGGGACAGTTCATGGGATCGAAAAGAGTCGGACACAACTGAGCAACGAACACACACACACATACCTGAACCTAACACAACATTATAAACCAACTGTACTTTGACTTTTAAAAAGTAGTGTAGGATCAGAAAGACCCCCTGGAGGAGGAAAGGGCACCAGACTCTAGTACTTGCCTGGAGAATTCCATGGACAGAGGAGCCGGGTGAGCCACAGTCCATATGGAGTTGCAAAGAGTCAGACACGACTGAACGACTGAGCACAGCATATATTCTATCCACAGGGTTCAACTTGGACACTCCGAGGCTGGCTACCTTTCTGCAGGGTTATCTATACAGTCGAGTAGATTTTGCCCAGGGACTTTGGGCCAAAGGGCCTATGGGAGTTGAAGTCTAGCCCGAACTCTCCTTGTCAAGCCAGGCGCCCTCGGGTATAAACATACCCCCAGAGGGGTCCTCTTACTCTTTCATCTGCCCATAGAGACCACCTCCTTCTCAGCTGCACAAGGACTTTCTAAGGCCAGCAGTGGCCACAACCAGGCTGGTGCTCAGCATCTTTTCCTGTCCTTCTGGAACCTTCAGTCTTCTTCTGGATCATTCCTGTGACCCTGTCTCTGTTCTCTTAAAAGTTCTATTAAAGGCGGGAGTCATGCTTCATTCATATTTATTTCCTTCTTCCTGCCTCATCCTTTCATCAAATGTTCCCTCCTGGGATGGGCCCCAAAACGATCTTGAAAAATAGAACCCTTTTCTGAGAATTCTTAGAGACCGTGTAGCCCAACACTAGTGTTATTTGACAGGAAAACTGAGGTCCAGAGAGGAAAAATGACTCATCTGAGCTTAGAGACGAGGACAAATTGCCTCTTGCCCTGACACCCAACTTGGCACCCTTTTTACATAAAGAGGCAGCCACGGAGCCTGAGGGTGGAGGCTGAGAAGTCTTCAGGTTCAGGCTTGCTACAGGGTTCAGCCAGGGGCTAGCACCTTCACTCTGCTGGACTCTGGCTCCGAGTTAGGGAATTACTGTTTTCTGAATGGATGGATGAGGGCTGAGTGAAGGCAGAACCCCCCAGCTAGGTCCAAAGGACCCTGTGCACACCTTCCATGGCCTCTGTGCGTCTTGTGCACACAGACAGGGCGCTGTTCGGGGCGCCTTTCCAAGCCAGGCTCTCCAGGTGGCCGAGTCCTCCTAGCCCTGTAGGAACCCCAGCAGACAGGCCACTAAGGAGGCAAGTTGCAGGGTTCGAGGACGAGGCTGGGGGTGTGGCCACCCACAGCTTGTTCCGACCTGCAGGCCGGCTCCTTCTCCTCTCTCTTGGCTTTGCTGTTCTCTGCCTGTTTCTATGAGCTCATAATACCCCTCTTTCTCCTCCAGCGACTCACCCTTCCTTTCCACCCACACGCCTTGGAAGCACCTGATACCAGTGCCAGGCTCCCACGAGCCTCCCGTTTACCCAGAGAAATGGCCCATAAGGAATTTGTGGAATGTCCCCAGGAAACCCTACCACGGTCCAGGCCCCAAAGCTCTTTCAACACAGGAAGGAAAATAAAGAAAAAAATATATATATAGCCAAGAGTTTGGCGACGGGAGGGAAGCTGGGTGCGTCAGAACCACTCATTTCTTCCCTGCCTGGCCAGGCGTCTGTCAGACCGTGTGGACTGCGTCCATGGCAGCCCATGGGAACAGGATGTCCCGAGTGGGGACGGCTAGAGGAAGCAGAGACTCGCTAGACGTGGCAGGACCGTGAAGGGCTGCTCTGTGCTGTGTCACGTTCATGCTCACACCCAGCCCTCTGCTAGACACGTGGAGAGCAGTGCAGACAGGCCACTGCCTGCTGAGTCGCGAACACGCGGAGGGAACAAACAGAATGAGGGCGAGACCTCAGAACCAAGAGGGGTCATACTTGCAGAGCCTAAGGTCCAGTGCAGTAGAGGCCATAAGAGGACAGGCCAGAATCCCCTACAGAGATGGAACAGTTCCAGAGATATCAGCTGCAACCGGGTGATTAACCTGGAGGGCTTCCTGGAAGAGGAAGCTTACCAGGATTTGCTCCAAGACTGAATTAAACAAAGCGATGAGTTGAGGGTGGGAGAAAGGGACCCTGTAGACCTCGGCTGCCACATTGAGAAGATACGAAGCATGTGTCAGGAAGGTCTAGAATGCCTGGCGGGGCTTGGAGGACTCGGTGAGGTGGAAGCCAAGAGGCAGAATGTCTTGAGGCTTCAGGCGTTAAGAGGATCAAGTGAAAAGGACCTTGGGATTTTCACTGACCTTGTGAGCCAACTGTCTGATCCGGCAGAGTTAATTAGCCTTCACCACACGAACAAAAGAGCGAATTCCAAGTCATGAGAAATGGGGACTCCACTTTACACTGGAGATAACATTGTAAGAGGGCTAAGTCAACTAAAAAGCATTAGCTCAGCAAGGGCTGGAAGGATATGGGAGTCTTGCTCTCCGGAGAATATGTTTAAAAGGATGCTAGCACAAGGGAAGAAGAGTAAAGGAGGAGACCTAACAGCTTTCTTCACACAGTGTGATTTACTGAGCACTTATTAAGTGTTGTTCATAGAGCTTTTATCTCCTAACTCATCTAATCTTTGTATCACTCCCTGGGGTAAGTGCTGTGATGCCCTCCATTTTACTGATGAGGAAACGGAGGCCCAGAAAGGTAAAGAAATATGTCCGAGGCTGCACGGCAAAGGACGTGGCAGAGCTGGGGTTCGAACCTGGATCGCCTGGTTTCCCAAGCTTCGGGCTTCTCCGCTAAGCTGTGCCACATGAATTAGACCGACTCGTGTGGCCCCAAAGGGCACCCGAGGGCCACCAGGTGGGGCTTCCGGTGAAATAGCTTTCCACTTAGTATAAGGAAGGAGCTTCTGGTAGCCAAACCGTCCCATCATAGAAAGGGTTGACTCAGAAGGAAATGATCTCCCAGTCTCAGTGGAAACATTGGGGCAGAGCCTGGGTGGCCCCCGATCAGGGAGGCTGTGGAGGGCGCCTGCCCCACGCACGTGACTTTCCATTCATGCCACCGCTCCTGCTCTGCCTCCTTCGGTAGGAGTGGGGGTTAAGGGGGGCCAGAGGAGGCGTCCAGAGCCGGGAGGCCGAGGCCCCCGGGGTGTGTGGGCTCTGAAGTCCCCGCTGGGCCTGTGCTGACCCTTGGGGTGTAGCAGAAGGGCCCCTCGGGGTCAGCAGGGAGACACTTGGCCCAGAGAGAGGGCGAGACAGGGCGCAGACGATGGTGAAAGTGGGCTGGCCTGGGGCGCGGGGCCCCCCGGACCTGGGTGCGACCGACTCCCGACAACCCTCCGGGCCGCGGGCGGGCCGTGGGGGCCCCCGGAGCAGACAGGGGAGAGTGTGGCCACAGGGACCACGAGCTCGTTGCCTACCATATCCCAGGTTGGCGCGTGCAGTCCGAGAGGCAGGCCGCGGGCTGTAGGAGGGAAGGGGCTGAGCCGAGATGGCAAGAGACACCAGGAGCAGGAGGTGAGACTCATAGGGCTTGGGGCAAAGACCTCTTGGTTCCTCTCCTTCATTCGCAGCTGCTAAAACCACTGCCTCAAGGCCTGTCTTCCCTTTTTTCGGCCTCCTCTGGCCCCCCAGCCCCAGGGCCTCCCAAGAGCAGGGGCCTGCTTCTCCTTCTTGTCCCTGCACCGCGACACCCCTCCTGATGTTGGAGGCCCGTCCTCACCTAGCCCGTAAGGCCCTCCTCAGATACTCCACCGCTTTGCTCCAACAAACACGGGAGCAGCTGCTAACACGTCCCCGCCTCTTGAGAGTCACCATCCTAGAGATCAGGGACCCTCTTTTCCATAGATGTCACCCATCCCTGCGGTCAGATCCCTTGCCTCTCACCCCTCGGGGGCTCATGAAATTTGTCTCAGATGTACTGGGTATACCTCCTCCAGGCCAGACATGCATTTGTACACAGTGATATAGAGCCAGACACCAAGAGTGACTCCTGTTCACGTGGCTGGTTTGCAGAGGAAGGAAGTTGGGATGTGGTGGGCAGGTCTGGGCGGAAGGGGAGGCGGGTGAGGAGTCTAAGAAGCAAGAGAACGGCCAGGACAGGAAGAGAGTTTGTTTGCTGGTGAACAGCGCTTGGAAGAGAGTGGAGCGGAGGTCCCAGAAATGTGGACGGAGCTGAGAGAAGGGAGCTGGGTTGCCGCAGTCGCTTGCGTATCCCCAGGAGAGCATGGCCAGCCATCTGCTTCGCCTGCATCACGGGCAGGCTTGCCTCCAGCAGGGAGGCAGGTACAAAGGCCCAGGTGACGGCCCTCCCCAGCACCATGCCCCCCGCCAGCCCTCTGTTTATTGGACGAACTCCCGGACATTTTGGCAAATCCACAGAGACTCAGCCTTTTCAAGGTCTGGGGAGGGTCGTGGCCTCTTCTAGCCCCACCTTCTTTCCCGATGGCTAAGGCAGCCACCAGAATGCCTGTGAAATTCTTGAGGAAAATTCTTTCTGCCTTCCCCCATGGGACCTAGCAGTGCAAGGCCTCCAGTCCGCAGCCCACAGGAAACCCGTCTGACGTCCCTTCCCATTCCTATTCTTCTCTTTGTAAGCTCACAGACGATTTACTGAGCCAAGTCAGGAAAACTGCAAGCTTCTTGCAGGAGTAGCTTACGAGCTGGAAAGGCTCCATCAGGAGCACAGAAGGATTAAGTCTCCCGGGCCCTGGGGCTGATGGCTCAGTTACTTGATAACACTGATTATTTGTAAGATATCTTTCCGAAGTTCTTTGCATCCTCCACAAATACTCCAGCTAAGGGTGGTGACTGCTCCCTGCATCTCCGCTCCATCTTCCAAACGTGGAAAACGGAGCCCCCGGGATGTTCAATATCTTGCCCAAGGTTACACGGCCCCGCCGTTGGCAACACAGAAAGCTTGGCATTTAGGCTTCCTCCCACACAGACGTTCCTAACCTATGACTTGGCTCCCTTGTGGGGTGGGGTTGTCTTGTGGACGGAAAGCCAAGTTGGATGCAAAGCTGAGAAACATGCCCCTCTCCGTGAGCCAACGCCACCGAACAATAGCCACTCATTCCTCACTCCTCGGAGTGGAAATGATTCACTCGGTCTCTCGGTGTGAACCCTGAATCAAGTAAACAGCCAGGGTCGCGGCTCTTGTCGCAGGAGGCTCAGCGGCTGTCCCGGGACCTGGGACCACTGGGCCGATGCTCTGGCTCCCCGAGACATCTCAGCAGCAGCTCCAGGGGCTGGGGGGAGTGGGAAGCAGACACCCTCTCCTCCTGCCCTAGGGCCCGCGCGGAGGAGGTTGGGGTGGTGGTTGGAGCTCACCATCACATCCCTAGTAATGAGGTTGGCTCCCTGCCCAGGCTCCTGCCGCCAAACTCGCTGTTTGTTTTGTTGTTTTATCGGCCTCTTGGGTCCCGAGAACCGGTCTTCTGAAAGCTGGGAAAGGCAGCATTTCGTTGGCACAGGGAAGGGGGCACATTTACAGAATCCCCCTAAACCCTTGCCCCCGGCCAAAACATCTCCCGTACTTGACCACGACAAGCGGGGAGAGGGGTGTGGGTTTCTACCTGGAGCCCCCGCTGAGCTCAGGGAAGAGGCCCTGATCTCCCAGAGCCATTCTGAAAGGGAGAAGGGAAAGGTTCATTTACTGTTTGCAGCTTTTGTGTGCCTCCTCGTGTGCTTCAGTCCCGGGCAGGCCCTGCGTGAGGCGCCAGGCCGCGTGCTCAGCTGGCTGCTTACCACACCTGAGAGGAACCCTTTGGAGTCCAGGCTGTGTCTCAGAGCAGGTGAAGCACAAGGGTCATGATTCAAGCTCTCGGAACCCAAGTGGCCCAAATAGGTTCTGGAGAATTTTCAGAGGCCACGGTGCTAATGTTTGCAGAGCATCTTTAGGAACATACAAACCGCATCGACACACATCCTTTTGGACCATTGAGCCTCGCCTGCTTGTGAATACAGAGCATGGCAAAGAGCTCAAAGTTGGACAAGACCTCCAAAGACTTGGACCATTGAGCCTTGCCTGCTTGTGGATACAGAGCATGGCAAAGAGCTCAAAGTTGGACAAGACCTCCAAAGACCACCTGGTCCTGTCCTCCTGCCCTCAGATAGGAGCTTGTTTGCATAACAAAGAGCATCTGAGCTTCCAGAGTGCAGTCCTGACTCCAACTGTTAACTGCTTGACCTCTGAGCTTTAGTTTCCTCATGTGTAAAATGAAGACAGTCATAATACCTGCCTCGTGAGACTGTAATGAGAATTAAATGAAATCATTCACTTTTGAACAAAAATGTACTGAATGCCTACTATGCACCATTTGCAGGGTATACAGTACTGAAAAGTCAACACTGCCTGCCCTAGTGAAGATTATACCTTAATGTGGGAAGACAGATGAGAAAATAATAGGAAAGCACAATATACAGTATATTTAGAAGATAACAAGTGATAACGAAAAAATAAAGCATAATAAAATAATTTATGAAAAGCGGGTGCTGAGTTTATGTGCATTTAAGTACGACTACTATTGTTACTTAACTTGTGAGCCTCACGTTTTTTAATTTTTTTTCCTGTGGAGTGGGTAGTAGTAATAAACACTTTGCGTGGTTGCTGGAAGGACACAGTGAAATCTTGTATGAAAAGTGCTTGCTCTGGTGCTTGGCAACAAAAGTCTTCTGTTATTATTACCAGCATCTTGGAGGCTGCCCCCCGAAGCCCACTTCTCCTCTGACTCCCTGGGGCAGTGGAGCTGTCAGATCAGCCTCCCTTTTAGCGACATGTTTGCAAGGTCAGATGGAGGAAGCGAATCCTGCTTCCCGCCCCCAGCCCTAACCATGGGAAAGAAAATACTTAGAAGACTAGACCAGCCGGGCCAAACTAATCTAACCCTGCTGGACACTGCCACCCAGCTGCCTTAGTCACCAGGGAGAGCTTTCCAAGTCCCGTATCATCCAACTGTAGGTACTGACCCCTCCTCAAGGCGGGGCTGGGGGAAGTGCTGGTTCCATTCTTACAGCTTGGTAGTATTAACTAAAGTGGAACCATTCGCTGTGCCTCGCTTGCTCCCAAGCCCACCTTAATATCCTAGGGTTGCACAGCTCTGCCTTGGATGAACTGTGTGATCTTGAGCAGATCTCAGTTTCCTAAACTGACCCACTGATGCTACTTTGTAAGATTGCTATGCACGTCAGACACGGGGGCTGTAAAGTACTTACTATAGGGCCTGGTGCATAGTAGATGCTCAATAAACGGCAGCCGTTGTTGCTATTACCACTGTTACTGCAAGCGTGACCCTCACTAGTGTTATTGCTACCACGTTTGTGCCATTACCATGCTTTACTCCCAACGACCCAGATTCTCTTGGTTTCTATTAGCTCATGAATGCTTATTTTAATGGCACCCCACTCCAGTACTCTTGCCTGGAAAATCCCGTGGACGGAGGAGCTTGATAGGCTGCAGACCATGGGGTTGCTAAGAGTCGGAAACGACTGAGCAACTTCACTTTCACTTTTCACTTTCATGCATGGGAGAAGGAAATGGCAACCCACTCCAGTGTTCTTGCCTGGAGAATCCCAGAGACGGCGGAGCCTGGTGGGCTTCCGTCTTTGGGGTCACACAGTCAGACATGACTGAAGTGACTTAGCAGCAGCAGGGTGCTTCCCAGTGGGGCAGTGGTAAAGAATCCACAGGAGACTCGGGTTCGATCCCTGTGTCGGGAAGATCCCCTGGAGAAGGAAATGGCAACCCGCTCCAGTATTCCTGCCTGGAGAATCCCATGGACGGAGGAGCCTGGCAGGCTACAGTCCATGGGGTCTCTAGAGTCGGGCACGACTGAGCCTGCGTGACAAGGAAAAATGCTCTGTTGCAGATGGTAGTACTGAGGTTCACAGGTATCGTGGATTGCTCAGGGCCACAGGGTAAACCAAGGGAAGACTGGAATGAGAGCTGTCACAGATATTTCAGGGGGACATGGTGCAGCACGCATCTGGTCACCTGTATGGTCCCTGCAACGATGAAGCTGAAAGCTTGCAGCTACTTGAGCTTCCTTTCCTTCCTGTTATCGTGTATCCTTCCATCCAGAGAAACCAGAGATGTATGGAGATGCAGGGTGGTGAAGGTCACCCTGAGGTTCTGTCCTTTGAATTTCTTGCTGGGATTCTGTCCTTTCCTGGCTTCAGCCTCCAAAAAGGTTTCCAGGCTCGTAGGAGCTGGTGCCTCCGGGATTGTCCTGGTATCTCATCACGCTCCAGTACCTCATTGGATTTCAAAGGCTATTGCGACCAGCTGGGTGGATATGCCCCGTCCCAACCTGGAAGGGGTAGTGGCATCCACTTGCTTTAGTAACACATCAGGAGTTCTTGCCCTTGTCTGTTCAGAGTGGATAAAAGTGCAGCCAAGGAAAGAGGAGAAAGCCGTGGAGTCCAGACCTTGCAAAGGGGTCAGGCCCTCTATCACACGAAGTCAGGAAGCTTCCCCTGGTCTTATAACTGGAAAGGATCTCAGAAACTAGTCCAGCCAACAGACTCTGGGCAGGTGAGATGTTCATTGTTCTCATTTGTGAATAAGATGGCTGAGGCCTAGGAAGGTTAAGTGATCAGCACAGGGTCACCCAGGTTCTTAGTAACAAAGGCAAGACTAAAATCTAGGTTTTTAGATTTCAATTCGGGGACCCTTCTTTCTGTATCGTTTGGAAGAACATTCCCTCTGCACGAAACCTCAGGCTCACCTCAGCCTCTCCGTGGGCTCTAAGCAACCCAAGCAGAACCCAAACTTAGTCCAGGGATTGTTCTAGCTGAGTCTAGCTGAGCTTCCTGTCCCAGTCCTGGCCATGCAGCCTTCCTCTGGGGTGGCCAGCATCCCTGAGCCCTCACCATATGTGACTTGAAGTGCTTCCTAGAGCCTATCCAGCTCAGAGGCCTGCTCACCCACAAAATGCTTCCCTTGGACTAAGAAGTTCTGACAAGTCAGAAGAACACTGAATTGGGGACCTCAGTCAGGTCTTATAGGTGAGTCCTTTTTCTAGGCACACTGCTTTATTTTTTATTTTTGGCGAGGAGTGGGCCCATTATAAGTTAAGCACTCACTATCCCCTGGAGGAGGGGATGATAACCCACTCCAGTATTCTTGCCTGAAAAATCCCATGGACAGAGGACTGTGGTGGGCTACAGTCCATGCGGTCACAAAGAGTCAGACACAATTGAGCGAGCATACACACACACACACACACACACACACACACACACACACACGCTAAGCCCTGCACTAAGGGGCTTTTTAGATAAGCCTCGCCGTACCCTTGTAAGGTAAGGATTAATAGTATGTCCATTTTCCATATGAGCAAAGGGAGGCTCAGCAGGGTTAGGTAGCTAGCCAGAGCCCCATTGCTACTAAGTGGAAAGCTGGGATTGGAATCTGAACCTGTCTGTCTCCAGACCTGGGCTTAGTGAACCACTAACGCTGAGCCCTGGGCTGCCCTCCTCTAAGGCTCGGCTGGCTCTTCTGTGACCCACCACCTGCCCAAGGGAGCTGCAAGGAGCTGCAAGAGAGGAGAGTCGGGGGGACCGAGTTTGCCCTCTTTCCAGCCAAGGTGCCCGGGAAGCCGGGGCCATGGCAGCTGTCCCCCCAGCACAGGCTGCCTGGTGCCACTCCCCGCAGGCCTCCTCCTCCCCTCCCCACCCACCGCAGCCCAGATTGCAGAGGATGGCGTGGCCGCCTTTGCACTGCACACAGTCCCAAGCTGACCCCCCCTTTACCCAGGCATCATTGTTTGCCGTGAGCTTTCTGAAGGGGACACAAAGCACTGTTACTGACGAGGCCAAGAGCAGCTGTGTCAAGCGTGGGGTATCACACTGCTGTCAAGCCCATCACCCGGGCATCCCTTGGAGCCTCCCGGCTCTCCTTCAAAGACGCTGTCTGGGGTCTTTTGTGTGCCCGTCATACCGTTCGGAGCTGGCCGGGCAAAGGTTTTGGCCGTGGGGAGGAAGACAGTGAGCAATGGAGTCATTTCGATCTGGCGACGTTGGAAGAGACGTTTAATGCAATAGTTAACAGCAAACCACGGCTGGCGGGTGGGGGGTGGGTGGGTCGCAATGCTTGTTCTCTGTTTATGGAGCTTATGCAATCCCATCAATATTGATGCCTGATGCCTTTGATTCTGACACTAATCATTGCTATGAATTAAATTTGCAGCCATATAATTAGGATTGCTATTAATAGGGCCCTGAGCTAAGCTCTACGATGCGGCATGTCTTTTTCTTGATAGAAATGGCATCCTTGGAACTCTGCTAATGGGGCGCACCTGGGATTTGCCAAGAATGACGCGAAAATTGTACATTCTATATTTGTATTGGGCCTTTACTAAAATGCCAGCGAGCAAAGGTGAGGCTGGCTGGAAGGTTCTCCCCTGCCCTGTGGCTGTGGGCAACAATTAGGTATCTCTCTCACACTTCCAAGTCTTTAGGAAAGGATATTCCAGAGCCAACTTGCTTGCTCATGGTCCAGCTAGAGAGAGCAGAGAGTCAGGAAGGTCTTCCTTAAGTTTAACCTAGTTCTAGTTAGCTTAGGCTAAAGGACTAGGTACTCGCGTAATTTTGTTCTCAGACTTTGAGGGGGATATGAACCAACCAAGGGAAGAAGAGTATCTTGGTATGCCCCAAGCTTGGCTGGAAGGGGCTGAGCCAAACTCCTATGGAGAGTCCCAATTGGCCGAATTTCTAGGGTGATGAGTAAGCATGACCCCCCCCACTCATAATTGATTCCAAGGCCTCCCATCCAGAGAGCACCAGTGAACCTCACACCTAAAAGAGCCCCCTGCTAGCCTGCTGGGAAAGGGCGAGCTGTCCAGCGTGATGAGATGCCTTCCTGGGTAAACCTACAGCAGGTTCATTGACTGAGGAGCCCCGTCTTTTATTACCATGAGGTCCCCAGGTCAGCACTCGAGACCCGATGCCCCCATTCAGCCTCTGAGTCATCACGTGTCATGGCGCACGAAAGGGTCCTCTAGTCCTTTTCCAAGAACAGCACATGTGGTGACAGGCCCTGGCCCCTGGGAATAGCAGTGTGCACCAGTCGGCATAAGGGATGCATTAGTCCCTGCCCGTTTGACCTTCAGCCTGAAAATAACTTTTCCTCCCTATCATCATTTATTGATTTTTTTCCTTTCATGTTTTTAAGTCATTGTGAGAAGACAATGGTTTGAGTTCAAGTCCTAACCTTCCCATTTATTAAATCTGTGATCTTAGCTAAGTTACGTAACCTCTTGGAAACTTGGAGTTGCAAGTTTGCATCCTTAAAGCACGGATGGTAATATCTACTTTGTAAGGATCATAATGGTTTTAAAGAAGTGTCTGAATTGCTTATCACAGGGCCTCTGTACCTAATGAGAGTCCCCGCTTCCCTTCCCCTTTCTCACGTACATACTTGGATGCACAGGATGACAGGCGGTAGCTCTTGGTACCCACAGCATTCGGGAGAATGCCACTCTATTTCCCACCTATTCTCAGGGACAGCACATGGAAAATTGGTTCTTCCAAACGAATGGTGAGCTGCAGCATCAATTCCAAATGCCTTTGATCTTTTGCTCACTACTCATGAGAAGGCTGACCAGGGGTTCCTCACCCCACCACAGACACCCAAGTCTCTGCTGTTTCTCTTTATTCTCAAGTAACCCAGAATCCTAGGTGGACTGAACACATCCCTGGGTATTCAGGGGCCCTGAGTTCCAGCACAGCTTCCCAGTGCTTAGCGCCTCGAGGCAGAGAAAGGGGCGAGAGCGCCTTAGCATCACCTGGAATGGAGGCTCTTTTTCATACAGGAGTCTTACTCAGTTCCGCGTTCAACCCACACCTCCAGGGGACATTTACCCATTCTGTGTGCGGGCATATGCAGGGGCCAGTGGCCAGCATTAGCCAGAGAATGTATTGATAGAAAAGCCTGGAAAACAGTGTGCTTGGTTCAGTCTTCAAGTACCCGAATTCGTCACAAATTAGCAAACAACTATTTTACTCTTTGTGCCTGAAGTTGAGAGGGGTAGAGATTCGTGTTGGGGTATTGTTGAGGGGGTCACTGTTCTTTAGGTTCCCACCAAGCAGAGAGCATAAATGAGTCCCTTTAACTCTTTAAATTAGCTGCTGTTGGGCAAGCACCTAGTTACTCATAGATGCGTTCAAGCACAACCGCACCGTAAACGCTCATCCCATTATGGCCTCTTGTCTCTTGTAAGGTCTTGGATGATGCAGGCGAAACCCCCGTGGGCTCATCCCATTATGGCCTCTTATCTCTTGTAAGGTCTTGAATGATGCAGGCGAAACCCCCGTGGGCTCACCCAGGAGGTGATGCTCCCGCAAGTGCTGCTGAATCTCCAGTCTTCCCAAGAGTCTAACTGCTCTGGAATCCATAGAACACGGAGTAGCTTCAGTCCCAGACAGATTGCTGGTCTCCCCAGAGGAATGGCCACAGTCAGAGAAACAGAGGGAAAAATATGCCCACCCTCCCCCCACCATCAAATCAAAGAAATAAAGAATCTGTCTCCTTGGTGCCTCCCCAGTATTTATGTCTGAGCTCAGCAGACACCCCTGGGCTGCAGCCAGTCTGTGTATTAGCATTAGTCCCTTACACTTTTTATGATGCATGTTACCTCCCCTGCACCCCTACCCCCCCCCCCCATTGCAACATTTTATGACTGTCCTTTTCATTTCTGGAAAGAGCTTCACAGAATGGCAGATGCCTGCATTTCCCCACTCTTTGGGGAGCTATTTGTAGGCAGCCTGTCCCAGGCCATAAACAATGGGAGATAAACCACAGCCACTGGCAGTAAATGCATCCAAGGCCAAGGAGACACAAAGCGTACGGCTGGGGGAGCTTGGTGCCGTCTCTACACGCCCAGTGGCCGGTGGGTCTGGGGTAGCTGCCGCCCACAGAAGGAGAAGCGAGGAACTGATGCAGAAGTGGATGCCACAGTCCCGGATTTCTGCAAAAGCCAGAGGGAAATCCTACCACGCTCCCTCATTCCCATGCAGGCCCCTTGTCCCTGAACTGTGATCAGAACCGGTAAACTTTCCAATAAGAAGAGAATGGTTCCCTTCGGCATCATTTGCTGCTGCCAGTTCGTGTTACTACACAGATGACTCAGTGCCACTCCTGTCCCATTGATGCCGCTAGATCTTGGAGCCGCTGTCTGCAAGTGTCTCTGCCTTCCGCCACCCGGTGTCCCTGGGACACCCACCCCAGCCCCTCCCTTCTCCCTTCTCCCCTCTCCAGTCCTCTTACCCTCCCTTACGCCCAAGACCTAGTCTTACCAATCAATCACTGCCAACTTCTGCCTCATTAAAACTTCAGCCAGGACCCTGGTGGTCCTGGAGGTGATATTTATGTATTTCGGCTTGAAGCGGCACCCACACACAAGCTGCTTGTGACGCCACAGGAGCCAACACCTGGAGCCAGCTTTGCTCCATAAAAGGCACCCCTGGGAGAAGAAAACCAAATTCTCAATGAATAATTGGTCTGGTGGAGCTTTCAGATTCTTTCTGCACGCACAAACAGCCACCGTGAGCAACGAATGGAGCAGAGATGGAAGGAGGCGGTTGGTGAGGAAGGACTCCCAGCAAAGCCCTGAATAATGAGTGCTTGGAAGAGTTTTCTTCATCCTCAACCCCGTCGTCACGGCAGCACATGGACTGAGGGTGGAGGTGACGCTTTTTTTCTCCTCCTCCTTTGGTTCCAGACCCCACATTAAATGGATACAAGCAGATGAAAGTGGTGTGCATTTACAATGTCTGTACACATCAGGCTGCTGGAGATAGTAGCTATTATACTGCATGTATGTTTTTTTGCAGTAAGCTGCTAAATTATTTATTGGGCACTGGGCTTTAATCTCATAAACCTGCCTGCGGGCCCCAGGCCCTGGCAGGCTGAGCGCCACATAAAACGCAGACATCGGCCTGGCTCTGCGGAGCACTCTCGTGACTCTGGGTAGTGAGTCTTCATTTTCACTCGATCCTTCCCCCCAGATCAGCTCATTAACAGTAGGCAGACCCAATGAAGAGCCTTCTCGTTTTTCCCTGACTCTGAACTCGGAAGTTGATTTGCATCTTATGTAGTAGACCAGAGCCCCCACCTGAGCACAGAGAGCCAGGAGCGTGGTGGTAAGGGGCTGTCCCAGAGGCTGAGGGATGGGAGCCCTTAGAGAGGGCGGATGAGCCCAGGACCCCTGGATGTTGTTGGGATCGTCCAGAACTAAATCCCTAAGCTGTGAGCCCTTCTGGTTACCCCAACTTACTGAGAGATGACCCTGAATGAACCCTTGCCCCTTGGGCATCAATTTGTCCCCTTTAAGTCAAAGTGGTCTCTGCTCTCCTCCCTGGTTCCAGTCCAGAAGGTAGCTCTCTCGGTGTAAATCTCTTGGTCATTCTCTGAATGCCAAGATACTAAGAACCCCCTTGAACCCACTTAATGGTTTGAGGTACAAAGAGCTTTCATATATACAGCACCCATTTTGAGCTCATCTAGTAATCCTAACAACCTCATAGGCTGTGATCTTGCAGATGAGGAAGCTGGCCCAGCGGCATCAAGTGGTTTGCCCAGCATCACCCGACGATCGCACTGTAATCAGACCCTGGCTGCCGATCCTTTGTCCGTTCTAGGTAGGGGAGCTCACAGGCGTTAAGCTAGTGTGGAAACTGAGGCAGCAGCCGTCTCTGACACCCAAGCTGCCCAGGGCTGGCTGTGTGGGAGCCGTGTTAACAGCCATGCCCTTGTCCCAAGAATGTGAGTACAAGACGGCTGTGCTTTCCAGACCCTGGGCCTCTCCTCTCCTTGAGCAGATGAAGCTGTGCCAGGACTTGTCTGGGTTTCATCATTCACCACGCTGCAGCCGCCAGCATCTTATAATCTCCTCGCAAAGTCAGAGGGGCAGGGACGCCCACTAGGAGGATGTGGCAGGAGCTGGATTGGCAGGAGCTGAATGCACGGGATTTTTCACCAACGTTCCAGGATTCGGGAGAGTTCATGATCTGCCCCACAAATGTTCTGCAAACGTCTATATGTCCATAATGTGTGTATAGAGGGCCCATTACTCTCATCAGATTCTCAGGGCGGTCCATGACCCTACAACGTTGACTCTAATTTTTTAATACATACATTTTTAATTGGAGGGCGCGTGCTTCACAATGCTGTGTTAGTTCCTGCTGTACAGCAGTGTGAATCGGCAATAGGTGCACATATAGCCCCTCCTTCTGCGCCTCCCTCCCAGCCCCCAGTCCCACCGCTCTGGGTCCTCACAGAGCGCCAAGCTGAGCTCCCTGTGTTATACAACGGCTTCCCACGAGCTGTTTCATATGTCAGGGTCATTCAGTTTTTCCCTCGTGGTTTTTAGGCAGTGCGCCTTTGAGCTGTAGGGTGATGACCTCAGTCCCCCAATTCCATCCTCCTTTAATCAAAGCATCTTGCTATCATCTATTTAATATGTGTCAGGGTTACCAGTATGATTCCTTTGTTGTTTAAAAAGTAAGTTCAAATGACAGATAATGAAATCTTGGCCCTACCTGACCCTCGAGTGGTGTGTGCCTCTTGTAACAGGCCTGCCTATAGCATGCTCACCACCTACCGTGCACGCACGCACATATTAGACACATATGTACGCACATGAACACATGCATAAGTGCGTATTCTCACACACAACAGCAGCAACAACCGCTCCCATTCCCAACCTGGCGTAAGTGGCAACAGAACAAGGTGAGACAGAAGGACCCAGATCAAGGCCAAGAGGTGAGTGAGAGCCGAGGCATGGAGGCCAGATCAGGCCTGTGGGAAGACCACGCAGGCAGGAGGCAGGGCACCTGTCCCCGTCCTGGTTGTGAAGGCAAATCGGACCGTACAGGCCAGGATGGGAGGATAAATGGGCGGGTCCACGTGAGTGTCAGGAGGACTAGCCCAGGCCAGAGGCAGGAGTCCTGATCGTTGAGTCTGTGGTTCCAAGCCCAGCCTGAGGCCAGGGACAGGGGTGCGCATGGGGAGGGCGTGAGTTACTCCTAGAACCTGGATGCGTCTCCGTGGCCTTCTCACCTTGGGACTTTGTGTGCCGTCCTCTCATACTAGAAACACTGCCTTCCCCTTGCCCACCTAACACCTTCTCGTTGTCAAGATGCCTTGACATCGCCTCCTCCAGGAAGCCCCCCACCCCCGCTTGTGTGCTCCGTGGGGCCCCATCACATGGCTATCAGAGTAGAGAACACAGTGGTTAACAAGCGTCCAAATGCGAGAGCCAAGATGTCCTGGTTCCACTCCTGACTCTGCCCCTTGGTACCTGGGCGACACAGTAGGAATCACTCCCCCTCTCTACGCCTGCTGCTTCATCTGCAAACTAGAAATAATGAAAGTTTTTATCTCACAGGCTTGTTGAGTTAGTTACATGAGCTGCATGTCAGTGAGCCAATACAGGTAAAGCACGTAGATCCGTGTCCAAAATAGGACCAGGGCTCAGTGAATGTCACCTACGGTCATTATATGTTTCGTCATCATCCTGCTTCCTGTCCCTGCCCTTCAGTACACTCAGCAATTTTGGGATTGTGGTTGCATTTGTCATTTCTGTATCTATAGGATCAAATAATATGGCAGTCACTTAGTACAAGTCTAAAAAGAAAGAAAGGAGTCAGGGAAAGTGAGCGGTGGGGGGAAGAACTCCTCCAACAGAAGTCATCTCTCTGCCCCTGTCATAAGGCATCTTCTTGGTGGGAGTCAGAAAGGGCTTTCGGGGGTGTCCTCCTCCACATAAGGGAGCACTGAGGAGTTCCTAGCAATGTCTCTGCCTGGCCAAGAGCAAGAGACGGGATTCTTTGAGGAGTGCACGTGAGTCAAGCCATCACATCTCATACACAGGAATTCAAGCTGTCAACTGCCGCAGGCAGATTCCTTTGGGACTACCCTTTCCCAGAAGGGAAAATTCCTTCAGCCTCATTTCACTCACAGCCTCACTCACCTGTCACTTCTCTGTCTGCAAATCCCACTAGGCACCAGTATGTTAGTTGCTCAGTCATGTCCAACTCTTTGCAACCTCATGGACCATAGCCCACACCAGGTTCCCCTGTCCAGGGAATTCTCCAGGCAGGAATATTGCAGTGGGTAACCATTTCCTTCTCCAAGGGATCTTCCTGACCTAGGGATCAAATCTGGGTCTCCTGCATTACAGGCAGATTCTTTACCCTCTGAGCCACCAGATAAGCCCACTAGGTACCAGGTCTGCACCAAACAACAGCCGGCAGCAGAGATACCAAGATGCTCTGCCCAGCCCGCTCTGTGATTCCATCAATCTTCTGGAGTCCAGAGCTTAGTAGACTGTATACCTCCTGCCACCAAGGGTTTGAAGGTGCAGAACTACGTCCATGATTACTTCACATGTCCATTCATACATTTGCTCATTCAAAAAAATGTGAATATTACTATCGATGCCTACTATGTGCTTTCAAGTATATTACTTGTTGCTGATATCATCATTAATTACGTTAAGCCAGTATCCCTCACCTGAGGCAATTCTGTGGACATTTGGCAAGGTCTGGAGACATTTGGTTGTTATGTCTGGGGCAGGAGGGGCTACTGGCATCCACTGGGCGGAGGCCAGGGATACTGCCGAACATCCTAGGATGCACAGAACAGCGCCCACAACAAGGAATGGTCCGGCCCCACATGCTGTAGTGCTGCAGCCGAGAAACTGAGCGAAGCAACGTACAGTTATTGGTCATCAACTCTGTGCCAGCCAACTGTGCTAAGCACTCGGCTTTATTTAATCCCCCCGACTGCTCTGCAGCACGGGGACCAGGACTCTGTATCTTTCCAGATGAGAAAACCAAGTCGCAGGGAGGTGGGATTACTTCCCCATTCATCCATGTCACGTGTGTTTATTGGACAACTCAGTCAGGTGGTGGATTTGGAGAGGAAAACCAGGTCTGCGGGCCCCACAGTCTGTGCTCGTCCATTAAACCAGGCTAGCTCTCTGCTCCAGAGCAGGCGAAAGAAAATAGGAAATAAGTAAGGACGGGAGAAGCGCAAGTTTGGGGAGGAACGCGGAGCTGATAAATGCCACTGGGTATGATGACAAAGATACTGCTTTTCCTTCCCGGCCCTGCTGCCCTTCTCCCCAACACGGACACACACGCTCCCAGACACACACATAAGCTATGGAATCACATCCTTGAGGCCCCAGTTTGCCTTCAGGTTTATTTTGGTGTGGGTGGTGATTGTCGCTTGAGATTGCACCCCCACTCCCCTCCCTTCAAAACGTGTCTCATCTTATAAACACAGCCAACCCTTCGGCTGGGAGAAGGGTGGAAATATTTCTCCTCCTGTTCCTGAAGTGTCTTGATAAAGATCTGCTCTCTGCCAGACTCCAGCTTCTCCTTGTGCTGATTTAGTGTGTGCTGGAGGAGGTGTGGTATTTTATCTGTAGCTCCTGCCTGGTGGGCTGTCTGGACGGGGCCCACATGTGTCGTGGGAAGAATGTGGACTTTGGAATCAGACTATCCTGGTGCAAATCTTGGCCCACCTACTTGGTAGATGGTATTGGGAAAATTAGCCTTATTGAGCTCTGATTTCATCATCTGTGAAAGAATGATGAGATATACCTTGAAGGGTGCTTTTCATAATTAAATGAGGTCAGGCATGTTCAGCTTTTAGCGTGGTGCTTGGTGAGGAGTGAGTCCTCGGGAAATGCAAGCCAGTATCCTCATCTCCCACTTCAGCCCCAGGTCGGCTCTTCCCCGGGGCTCACGGAGAGGGAGCTGTAGTCTGTGCATCCTCCTGGTGGGCCTCCCTACCTGCTCTGGGTCTTCTCTAGGGCCCATGTGCGTGGGTCAGCCTAGGCCCCCAAATCCACCACAAGACTGCCGTCCTGCCCTGCCTCTGCGGTTAGCTGGGTGACTTAGACCAAAGCCGCCAACCCCCTGGCACAATTCGTGAGTCACTCATATTTCCCATTTGGCCCTCAACCCAACAGAGGCCTGAAGAATGCCACGGAAGAGCGAGCAGTGGCACAGCTGACCCTTTTTAAAGTTGTATCCTGACATCATTTCAGATGCTGGGGCCAGGAGCCGTCTTCAAGATGCCTTGGACTAGTGACTGTCCTCAGCACCGACCTTTTGTCCTTCTCCTCCAGCTTCTCCCAACAGCGCCTCTCCTAGAATGAATGGAGACAGGAGGAAAACCCATTCATTGAGCAGCTACCGAGCACTTAGGCCTTTTGCCCCCTGGACACAGCCCACCCTCCCCTCCTGGGCGCACTACACCCAGCCCACCCGAAGCAGGAGACTTGAGCTCTGCTCTAAGGGCCCTCAGAAGAGGAGCTCCCTTTCCTCTCTGCTGTCTTATCTTGGGTGACCTCCTGAACCGCAGGGGCAGGAAGATCCAGCGTTAGTCATTACAGCATGCAGTGTCCTTTCTCACTCCCTGTCTCGTTCAGTTCCGGTAGCAGCTTGAGAGGTGCATCTCCTTATCTCCGTTAGGAAGGTGGGGTAAACAGCTCCCAGAAGATGATTCAGTCTGTGAGCCCTGGAGCCTTGACAGAAGTTCTCCTTTCCTGGTTCAAAGCTCACAGTCCCTACGATGCCTCAGCTCCCTCACTGGATTCTTTCTTATATCCTACTTAAGCAACCATTTAAAACATGTTCTCGGAACCCTGTAGGTGATGGGCCCTGGGAGATTTAAAGGACAGCGCCACAAGGGTGCTCTCCTCGGGTACCTGCAGTCTATTTGAAGGTGTGGGATATGTTTGCCTACTTCTCGCTTCCTCTGAAGACAGGATGCTGTGGGCCCTCTCACTGAGGTTCTGGCCGTGCCGCTGGGGCAGGGGTGGGTACGGAACAGGGGAATAGGAGCCCAGACATCAAGGAGCCTGGGCTCCAGCCACTGCTCTGTAGCCATAGACCTTGGGGAAGTTGTCCTTTTCCCTTATATCTAAAGTGGAGACCTGGATAATTCTGGTTCCTAGTTCTAAGGACTAAGGGGGAGATGGAGTGAAATAATATGTGTGAAAGCTTTTGGAAAGCAAATGTTAGGCTCAGTATTCTCATTCTTTCCCCCGCCCCACCCTGCCACATCTTTTTAGGCACCTCAGACACTCTGAGATATTTCTATCGCTAGGTCACCATTGCAGCCTGACCATATGTCTCGTGACCCAGGCAATTACAGTTCCGTGCTATAACTGCTGCCCCAAGCCTTGCCCTCCTCCCCTTCAATTGAACATCTTCACACGTTCCTCCTAAAGGAGATCAGTCCTGAATATTCAGTGGAAGGACTGATGTTGAAGCTGAAACTCCAATACTTTGGCCACCTGATGTGAAGAGCTGACTCATTTGAAAAGACCCTGATGCTGGGAAAGATTGAAGGCGGGAGGAGAAGGGGACGACGGCGGATAAGGTGGTTGGATGGCATCACCGACTCAATGGACATGGGTTTGGGTGGACTCCAGGAGTTGGTGATGGACAGGGAGGCATGCTGCGGTTCATGGGGTCGGACACAACTGAGCGACTGAACTGAAACTGAAACATGTGTGATGGTAGGTTAAATAACATCCCTCCCCATTAAAATAATAGAATGAGCAAGGCCCTGGAAAGAGAAGTGGACGTGCAGGTTAGACTCCAGGAACACGTGACCCGGTGATGCCCTGCAGGTGGAGAGCAAAACGCCAGAAATTTCCACCAGGTCTTGGTCGCCATCCCAGCAGGAGGGGGATCAGCAGTTCAGGAAGGGCCAGGTGCCCTGAGGACGTCTATCTTCCCGCAGCTCTAGGTGTCATGGTCTCTCCAAGGAAGAGTTTTAACCGGGGGAAGTTTTCAGAGTTGCCTTCATGAGATGGGTTGTAGGGAACTAAGCTTGAGCACAGAGCAGAAAAGCATTTCAGGTCTCAGGTGCTCACGGGATGCACTCCTTGTGAAGGCTGCTGCCCCCGTCCTTCTAAAGCCAGCCCTGCCTGGTGTCTCTGGCTCCCTGCAGAGCTGAGATTAGCTAGGTAACCCAAATGTCTCCCTCTCGCTGGTCTGTGACATGCCCCTGCCAGGACGGGAGCCATTACCTTTTCCAGATGTTGGGATAACTGCAGGGCTCGTCACCCTTGGGGGCTTCTGGGATCACTCTCCCAGGGACTCCAGGTCCTTTTACTTGATCCTCAGGGGAGTCAGTAACCATAAATGAGCAAGTGGGGGATGCGGAGGAGAGGAGCTAAAGTATTTGCCCAGAGACCTAGTGAGCTGCTCGTAATTCCAGCTCAGAATTCTTAAGTCCGCAAAACGCTGAAATATGTCTCTTGTCCCTCCCCCTTACTTCCTACAGGAAGAGTTTTGTACAAAATAGCGTTGCAGTTCCCAGAGCAGCGCTCTATCGCTCAGCTCCCTCTCCGCAGATGTGGGGCCACCTACTCCTCCCCCCCATCCCATTTTCTCCATCACTGCCTCCTGCCTCCGAGCCTGCCTTCCTGGAGACACTCTTGGCAGCGTCATTAAACAGCTGCCAGCAGCACCTGCTGGCACTCCTTGGTGCACGGATAACAACCCAGCTTCAGAAAGAAAGAATGCCGAACAAGAAAGCCTGTAAGAGTTGTAGTCCTAAGTTTGGAGCTTTTTTGTGCCAAATTACCTTTTCTGCATTTCTCTGTTGATTCTCCTATTCTTGGGTATTTTCTACTTTCCACTTATGAATCCACTGCTCCAACCCCTACTTGGAAAACCAAGAAAAGGAAACCTGTTTCGGGATGAAATGTGGTGTCAGCATGTGGCTAGGCTCTTAACACCCCACATGAAAGTCCCCAGGGCTGCCTCCGGTCTCCAAAGCCTTTAGCAGTGGAGGGGGGAAAGACAGAGGCGCCAGCTGTTCCCTCCTCCCCGCTCCGCCTGTTTCCAGCAGTGCTGATGCAGGGTGATGGAGAGACGGTTCTTAGAGTCTGTGCCTCATGATAACGCCCTCGAAAGTCGATACCTGGACGGCTTTTCCCGCTCTGTGCTTCCGCCGTGGAGTTCCTCCTGTTTATCCCAGGAGCCATCAGAGAGAGACCCACCACATCTCTGCTTACCGTCCCGGTGGTTGCTAAGCCCGCCCACCGGGCGGCTCACCATCCTGCACACAGAGGTCTAGCTGCTCGGAAGCCACCTACACCCCGTTCTTCACAACAGTGTCCCTGAGTACCGAGGGATCCTGCTGCCCTGCTCATTTCTTCCTGCTGCCAGCTGGAGCTCACATCCAAAGCCTGTGATTTATTTTAAAATGATAGGTCAGAAGCAGTGGATTCTTTTTTTTTTTTTCTTGCTTTCAGACGGAGGCCAATGAGGAAGAAAGTGGCAGCTTCAGGAAACTGAGTTGTGTCTTGTGGTTGCCAGGGGTATGCGGCCTGTGAGGGCTGCAGGGGCTGAGTTACTGGAAGCAGCGTTCAAGAGAGCCTCGCAAAGGTCAACCCAAAGCTGTATTTGTGGGAACAATCAAACTTGATGACTCCGCTGGTTTTCTATTGTGTCATGGAAAGGGCTCCAGGGGAATTCTTGGCAAGTCTTTAGAAAAAGAAAAAGAAAAAATATATATATACATAGCTAAAGATGGGTGTATTTATAGAGAGCTATATGGATCTATTTATGCCAGTCATGCCAATTATCTCTGCAGGGAGGAGGAGGTGCCTCTGGAAAGAGGAAAGCAGAAGCATCTCCCTGCAGCTCTCCCAGGCTCTCGGAGAAGGAAACACAAGCGTCATGGGAGATACTGGGGTCCTTGGGCTTAATCCCCAGGGACCCACTCCTAGACCAAGAGAGGCTCCCCGATGGAGGCCAAGTCTCTGAGCCCAGAGTTCTCTGAACTATTCTGGCAAGTCCCTGCCGTCTAGAGGACACCTTGGAAGGAGATCTTTCTGGGCTCTGCAACCTAATCTTCAGAGCGGAGTGTGAGAGGCAAGGGGACCATATGGGAAAGCACAGGGGTGCCGGCGAGGGGGTGACGACTGAGAGCTGCTGACCCAGAGAAGCGGAGGAATGCTCTGCATTCATTTGCTTCCCACCTGTGAGAACAAAGCTTAATTGGACTTTTGGGTTTGGAGGGGCCCAGACCCTGATTTTAGAGGCGTTGGGAAGTTTGCCTGCTTGGCTGGGACCATCTGCTGGCCCCCTGGGAGTCTGGAGGAACAACCAAGACTTACTGAGAAGCTGGGCTCAAGATTCTTTCCAGAATCTCCCTGGAATTCCATGATGTATGTGTGGTATACCTGTATGTGTGAGTGTGTATATGCATGTGCCTGCATGCACACGCGTTTATATATGTGTGTGCGGTGTGTCTGTGTGTCTCTGTGTATGTGCATGTGTGGTTTGTGTGTATGTGTGTGTGAGCATGCCTGCCTATGTGCGTGTGCTCTTCCCAGCTTCTCTCCATCAAGGGCCCTCCCGGGGTGGGTGAGGCAGCCAGGGCCGTGAGTGCTTTGGGTGGGAGGGTTAGCTGGGCGAGCCCAGCATCTGACTCTGCACCTCTTATCCCATTTCCGTCATGTCAACAGCTTTCAGAATTGACTGAAGCATAACCACCTGCCTCACCCCCAGCCTGTGCCCCGCCTCCCCATCCCTGCCTATACCCGCCCATTAGAGGCCCAGGGGTGTGATGAGTAAGCTGGGCTAATGACACTACACCCACCTCGTGTAGGATTGCCCTTGGTGTGTACCTCCCTTGACATGCTTCTGAAGCCTCGGGGGGGAGGGGAGGCAGGACCTTATCGCCAAGCCCTTTTTGTTGGAGATGTCGCCTGTATTCCTCCTCCACTGCAGACACCCCATGCTGCTCCTCCCCCGGCAAGCTGAATAGCCTAGTACCATCAAGGAGATGGAGGGTCTAAGGAAGATGTCCAGGGCGGCAGCAGAGAACACGACAGTTGTGACATTCTTGCGCCTCCCCTTCCTCCTACCCATCTCACCCCACCCCACACCCATCCTTAGGGCCAGTCATTCCTCATTCCTCAGGCGTAGGCCAGCATGTGAGCATCTGGAGAAATCAGGAATGAAAGCCAGGCTCATGTCAGAAACTTCCTAGAATACCGCTGTCCCAAAGAACTTTCTGTGATAAGGGGAACGTTTATGTCTCTTCCAGCCAGTACCGTAGCTACTAGCCACAAGTGCCTATTGAGAGACTGAGACACGTTAGCGCAGCTGAAAAACTGAATCTCCTGATTTTCCTGAATTTTAATTAATTGTGATATAAGTAGCTCCACATGGCTAGTGGCTAGCCCACTGGATGGTGCAGTTTGGGAATATGCAGCAGAAAGAACCCGAAAGTCTAGGACACCTTTCACGCCCAGAAGAGAATCCTCCGTCTCTCAGTCCCAATTTAAAAGTTGGGGGCAGGGGGTGGGGAGTTTTGTCAGATGCCTAGGCAGAGTTTATTTTCCATCAGCCCCCAGAGTGAGCCGCATTTTCAGCCTACAGCACGCGATCTGCTTCTTTCTATGATCTGTTCCCCAGGCGAAAGACACTGAGGGCGGGAACAAACAGGAGGGGCCCAGCCCTCCCCACCCCCTGCCACGGGAACCACCGGGCCCTCCCCTGCACCTGGCCCGGTTCCCGTCCTCAGCGTGGGACCCTCGGAGGCGGTGGGGCTGGGGCCGCCACGCAGAGCGGGGCCGCAGCTGCAGACCTCTGCTTGCCCTCCGTCTCTGCCCCTTCGTTTCTTTCCAGTCAGCAGAGTCAAAGAGGCCCTGCAGCCCTCTTTCCCGGTCTCCTCTGCTCCCCATCCCCTGCTGCGGGAGCTTAAGAGGGAACGAAGGGAGACAGGGAGGCTGAGCGAGTGTGAAATGAAATGTTAGCAACATCCAAGGCAGTGACTTTCTGGGCCCCTCACTGCCCTCCCTCCCAGTCCGGGATGAACCTGTCTGGTCTCTGAGCCGTCGGCGACTTCTTCCCTGTCTTGAGCCGTCAGACCCTCGGTCCTGCACGCTCTCCCCCACTCCCAGGAACACAAGAACACGTGTGGCCAGTCCATCTGTGACCTTTATTCTCTGGACCTCACTCCCGGAAGGGGAGGAAGCCCCAGAAGAACTTGCGCTCCCTACCCCAGATTGGATGAATTCCACCTTCCTCCCGGCCCTCAACCTTCCCAGTTCCTCTGGGGACACAACAGGAAGAGGGGAAAAGCCCTCTTTCTGGGCCAGAGGTTGGCAGTCCCGGCTGGATCCTGCAGGAGGAGAAAGCCCGGCAGGAAGGAAGTCTTCCTCCTTCGGATCCCAGAAGGGCATCCTCTGCCGGCTCCTGCAGCCAGAGAACTGACCACCCTGTGAAGCTGCGTTCATTTATCACCCAGCAGCGGGTGGAGCCTCCTTGAACAGAGGCTAGCTGTCCCTCCCAGGGCAGGTGGCCACCCAGGAGTCCAGGACGCAGACCCTGCACAAGTCGTCTCAGCTGGGAGGCCGCTCTGCAAGCCCCTTTGCTTTGCCCCACCTGCAGAGACAGCTGAAAAGCCCCCATTTTGCTGCCAACCAGCAGAATGATGGCAGATACCCCTTGGTTTCCTTCTCTGCAAAATAAGGAAATTGCGTGGGAAGGCTCTTCTTAAGCTGACCTTCCATGAGTGTCATTCCAAAAAAAAAAAAAAAAACCTCCACTTCCGTGGGCCAAGCAAGGGGCTTTTAATCGCTGTGGAAGGGCAGCAACAGTCTCTTGCGGTTCTCTTGGTGGCTCTGATTTCTCAAGGAAGACAGAGGAGCCAGCTCTTGGTTTGAGTTGGAGTCACTCACTGCCTCGCCAGCTCTGCACTTTGGAACTGGGCTGAGCTAGATTGAACAGACCGTGGCGGGGGACAGAGGACAGATATTAGTGAATTCGCGGTTGTTTGTGCAGCAGTGAGAGCAGGGAGGAGCCGGAGTGAGGTAATAGGACTTCCTAAATTGGTACACTCTCCGGGGAATGGAGCATTTCAGCATTTCCTTTCCTAGCTGAGTTTCCAAATAAGAAAGTTGGAGGGGCACATTTGCATCTTGAAAGTTGTTTTTCAGGACGTGGATTTAAAAATATACATTCTCCTCCTACCTACCGGTACACCACCACCTCCTCCGATGCCCAGACCCTCTCTCTTCCCGCCAGGTCCGTGGGGGCTGGCCTACAGATCGGGGGAGGAGGTGATTCTGGGAGAAGAGGGGGGTCTGGCAGAAACCAGGGGTGAAACTCCCCTCCCAGCCGCTCACTGACTTCTGACCTCTGCACCTTTCTTGCTAGCGATCCCTAAATTACTGAGCTGTCTAAGCCTCCCTTGGGAGGAGGGAGGCAAACAGGGCTGCTGGGAGGAAGAGCAGGGAAAGTATGAGGGGAAGGTCAGGGGTCGTTTCACAGTATGTTTTGGCAAAGGAGGCCCGTGGAGCAACCAGTGGGATCGGACTTTCATCCTTCCAGAACTTCCCTCCCAAGGCAAACAAAGGCTGTCACTGGAGCCGTGATTTGGAGCATGTGCTCTGAGGTACCGGGGCTCAGCCTTCAGGGCCGGCGACCTGGGGGAAGGATTAAGTAACGGTCTCCCCTGCACCCCGCCTGCCCCCAGGCTCCTCAGCCCAGGGAGGTGACGGAAATGCCTGGGAAGGCCACAGCCGGGACCACAGAGGCTCAGCCATGCGGGCAGCTGGTGTCCTCAGGGTCCAGCCAGGACACAGCTTCCACAGCGCTCTGATAGCTTCCAGCATCGCCACGCGGCTCCAGAGAACCACCCTGCCCGTCTGTCTCTTGTGCGGGCAAAATCAGGTCTGAAAGGAAAGAAGAGGTGGTGGTGAGCTCAGGCCCGGTTAGTTAGCTCATGTTCCTCGTTCAGTCGTGCCCAACTCTTTGCGATCCCGTGGCTCCTCTGTCCATGGGATTCTCCAGGCAAGAATACTGGAGTGGGTGGCCGTTCCCTTCTCCAGGGGGGCCTTCCCAGCCCGGGGATCTCAACTGAGTCTCTCACGTTGCAGGCAGATTCTTTACCATCTGAGCCATGAGGGAAGCCCAGAGGTCAGTGCTGGGATGGCTTGGAAGGCTGGGAGTTTGGGAGTCCAGAAGAACCAGCCCCCGCCAGCCCCCCTCAAACCCGGGGAGTGGGGAGACACCAAAAACTTGACCTGACCATGACAATAGCCAGTAGGACTCTTCCCCCCCCACCCCAGCTTAGATGTCTTCTCCCACAGCTCTCCTTGGCTGCTTCAGCATTCAGGGCGGTAGCAGCAAATCCTCCTGAAGGGCAGGAACTCCCCAGCACAAGCTGGTCTTAACTGGAACCAAGTCTCCGAAGATAGGGCCGTGGCATCACATGATCTCTGTCTTTATTGCTTCGTCTTCCGCTTGCTCGCTGCCTGACTTTGGGCAAGGCCTTTGGCCACTGTGACTCTCGGGTCCTCCTCTGTGAAACAGGGATATTGCTCGTGCCCCCTGGCGTGCACGCGGCCGCCCCGTGAAAGCAGATGCAGAGAGCACAGGGCTGGATCAGTGTCGGCTCTTCCGGTTCTGTCTTGCCTCCCAGCTCTGTTCTTTGTGGGGGCCTTGGGAACATGTACCCACTGACCATCCACGCCCCAGGTAGCCATGACCCCCGCCATGCCAAGGAGTGGACTGAGCGATGACCCCTGAACTCTGCCCCCTCATCCTGCTCATAGCCTTCGGGCAAGGAGGTGGCCACTTAGCCCTTCTGGACCTAGCCCCTCTCCCCCCTCCCTGAAGCAGAGGCGTTTCCTCCGCTGACAGTCTGAAGACAGGTCATTTTTCTTCTCTTCCCATATAATGGCCTTTACTCCCCTACCCACCACCCCCCCTTTCCAAGCCTTAATGACTTTAACATACACATAGTTCTGAAAAAAAAAAAAATACAAGCCCCCTGTGAGCTGCCCAGACCCCTTGTAGTGGAGGAGAAATAACCCGAGCACATGTCCACAAGTCACCGCCGGCGATGACAGGGGTCCGCGCGCCGATTTCCTCCTGTGTTTGAAGCTGGAGCAGGGGGGCGGGGTGGCAGGGAGGAGACGGAGGGCCTGGGCATTCGGTGGTTCCCTTTGATCCTCCTAGAAACGCTGTAGCATTTAGGGAAATATTTCACCCTGAGAAATCTAAAGCGTAAGAAAGACAGGCTGGGCGGGTGTCGGGGACGATGATGGAGGGAGATTGCTACCAGATGACCTTTTCTCTCCTTGAGAGTCTGAATCTCTGCTGTCTTGCTTCTCTGGGCTGGGGAGGGAGGAGACAGTCTCTAAGGGGAGACACTAGCTCAGAGTATTTATGGATCTGCTGAGGCCTGCTACCCCGACCAACATGCGTGGCTTCTACCTCCAGCTTCTCTGTGGTTTGCCTGACAGAGAGAGAGACACGGAGGCCCACAGAGCCCAGGGCCCTCATCTTCCCAGTGTAGACAGCATCCAGGGCCACCCTGTCCGCCTGCCACCCTCAGGGCTGTGCCCCGGCCTCCAGGGCTGACACCTTGTCTGTGAATGAACATCCAGGGGACGGTCTGCTAGGAGGTGGAAGGCAGGCGCCACCTGCCTCTTGATTGTGTCCCCAGCCCTGCATCTACCCACACGGGGCCCGGAGCAGGAGCTGACCTGCAGGAGGAAGAATCCAGCAGAAGGGAGAGATGGCACAGGCCTGGGGCCCCACTGCACCCCCAGGCGTGGAAATGGAGCTGGCCGGAATCCAGGTTTTCCTCTAAATCAGAAGCAAAGGCAACCTTACCCCTTGACCGAAGACGGGAACGTGCCTGTCTGACCTCACGTTATTGGTGCAATTATCATCATTATTGGTAATACCGCCATCATTATCCTGTAATTGACCAGTTTCAATGGCAGGGAGGCCCAGGCCTCCTCTGGGCTTTTGTGTTCCGAGAAAATGAGTTGTGGCAGCCTCCCCACCCCTCTGCTCATCCTTACCACCCACAGGGCCTCTTCCCTGTCCCATCACCTGAGACTCCCTGGCCCCGGTCCAGCGCCTATATCCTTCTGTGGGGACGCCGCGTGGTGGGGTTAGGTTCCCTGGGCAAACGGGGAGGCCTATTTGCTGGGAGATGGCATATGTCTCCCTCCTTCCAGACAAGAACAAGATTCAATCCAGGCCCCAAGCCAGTGGTTCTCAGGCTTGAATGTGCCTCAGGGTCCCCTGGAGAGCTGGCTGGACTGCAGATTGCTAGGCCCTGTCCGGGGAGTTTCAGATTTCATGGAGCGGGGCATGGGGCCCGAGAACGTGTCTCTCCCAGATGCTGATTTTTGCCAAGTCCTCAGATGATGCTGACGCTCTTGTAGGGACTGCACTTTGCAGACCATGGCCCTAAATCATCCTCAGTTGAGTTTGAAAGGGTTGAGTCGCTTGCTCTCTTGTCTCTTCCCATCCTCCTGGAGACGGTGTTTACACTGTGCCTCATTCCGTGGCCCCAAAATCCGGTTCCCAGGCAGGGGGCTGACGGCCCAGGTGCTGCAGGAGGTGGGGAGCACTGCTAGCCTTCACACCGCAGGACCCCTTGGAGAGAAGGCATACGCATAGGCCGGCAACAACCCTCCCCACCCCCTGAAGACTGAGGCCTTCAGTTGGCATTTCGGTGAGCCTTCCTCCGGGGGAGGCTGAGGCCAGCCTGGCTCACTGTGCTAACCTTTGTTGGGAATGCTGGGCCGCGGCCAAGCCCTCCTCCCCGCTTCTTGCCCACCTGTTCCTCTAGCTGAGCTTCGGGCTCCGCAGAGGGTGACTGGCTCTCTGTGCCCACTGTCCCCACCCCCTGGGGTGCCCACTGTCTGCACACGCTCTCAAAGCGAGGCTCCCACAAGTCTGTGCCGTAGCCTCCCGCGCATCCCCGCCCACTGCGGAGCTCAGGGATCCTCCAGAAGCTGCGTCCTGGGAACAGGGCTGTTTCTCTTTCTCTGCTCTTACATCATGCCTCTGGAGGAAAAGGAGGGAGGCGGGCTGGAGCTGACCCTCGGTGGCCTGCTCCTGTATGGCAGAGACCAGGCTAGATGTGTTCCTCATGGTCTCCCATTAGCAGGAGTGTTTGTTCCCTTGATACTTGCTCTGGTCCTCTGGGAAAGGCCCCAAGCTTGTGTTTTTTGTTTGTTTTTTTTTTAATTTTAATTGGAGGATAATTACAATATTGTGATTTTTTTTTTTTTTTGCCATACATCAACATGAATCAGCCACAGGCCCCAAACTTGTTTTGCAACAATAGGTTTGAAATCTCAGGGCAAACACTATACCTGGATTGTAAGAAGTGGGCAGAGTCTAGCCCAGAGGTTCTGAAACTCAAATCGGCATCAAAATCCCCTGAAAGCTTGTTAAAACATATGCAGCTGTGTCCCCCACCCTTGCGAGGGGCTCTGATTCAGAAGCTCCGGTCCGGTATGGGGCCTGAGACTTCTGTTTCTAACAAGTTCTAGGTGGGGCTGATGCCACTGACGTGGGGACCACACTTGAAGTACCACAGGTCCAGTTCTGCAGTCCGTTGATGAGGCTTTTGCTGACTGTAATTCTGTGTTTCTCTTCATCAGAACTTTATTCCACCCCCTACATTAGATTATAGTCTTTCTGAGTTCTTCTGAGGTCACTGAGGAGAAATGTGACCAGCTTGCTGATTCTAAGCTGCTTCTTCATTCATTCAAAAGATAATAATCATTATAGCAAATGCTTACACAGTGCTTACTAAGTGCCACTGTCCTAGAGCGTTGCATATATTATCTCTTTTCATCCCCATAATGGTCCTGTGAGGTATCTGGAATCATTATCTCCATTAGACTAGTGAGTAACTGAGGCACAGGGAAGTTCAGGTTACGAGTTGAGTTAAGGTTCACCAGAGGCAGAGTGAACCAGGCAGTGTGGTTCTAGGATCTGTACTCCTAACCAGTCCTCAGCTCCTGAGTATCTGTTGAAAGGTAGACACCATACTGGATTCTGAAGGGTCAGGTAGGGAGAACGCAAAGACGCATGCCACGTTTTGCCTTGTATTAACAGTCGGAAGGAATGCCATAGGACAGCCAAGACAGAAACACATGCCAAGTGCTGAGCATGTAAAGCAGAGAGGATGAGTGGCTTGGCCTGGGAAAGGCGGCAAAGGAGAGTGGGCGCTGAGCTCAGCTTACAAATCAGGAAGGAGTTTTAGAGCTGGAGAAAAGGCTAAAAGGCCACTCCCTGGTGGCAGCCAGACAGTCTGTGCAAAGGCACTGCGTGCACGAACACAGCAGTCCAGAGGCTGAGAGTGGCTCCGTGTTCGGGGGGCTGGAGGAGGAAGGGGAAGGGGAGAGAGAGAGCTGCCGCAGAAGCAGGTCGGGCCAGGCGGTGCGCCGTCTTGAATGACATGCTCAGGGGTTTGGACTCCAGAATGAAGGCGGAGCTGTTTGAGGTCTTTGAGCAAGTCAGGGGCATAACCAGAGGTCTTACTGCGAAAGGTCCAGCCTTGGGTCCTCTGTGGGCTCACCTCCCACTGCACCCTCTGTCACACTTCTGAACAAAATCACTTTCCCTGGCACTTTTTACGGCCTGAACAACATTCTTTGTCTATTTTGCAGTTCAGGACTTTTTCTAGTTCTCTTTCGCATTCTTCTTGAGGCTCTTCCAACTGGTATCAACCTAATTCCGACCTTGTCACTCATGGTCATTGGATCTTATTCTCCATGACCCCAAGTCATGCTGTTGTATAGCCTCAAAGTCTGTGCTTAGGTAGATCAAGGCTCCGGCTTGGGCCGTACGGGTATCCTTGGATACACACATAAGGTCAAGGATTACAGGGGTCATAGCCCTGCGTCCTGCTCGCTCCCATGGAAATGGATGGGCCCCAGAGTCAATTGCAAGCCATTTGGATTCCCTCTCAGTGCTTACTTCAGTGCATTTAAAAGGTTTTGTGAGATCTGTCTAAACTGGCTCTTATCATCTGACTGGAAATGCTGTTGGAACGAATGCCAGAGGCAGCATCCTTTGACCTTCATCTTCTCACCTGTGAAATGGCAATAATTCCTTACCCATGTATTCAACAGTCTTATGATCTGAAATCAAACCTGGATTTGGAAGCACCCTGTAAGCTGTAAAGCACCCGAGAAACGTGAGATAACGGAGGAGGCGTAAGGCTGGCAGCTTCAGATAGGCGCAGAGTCGAGTCATCCATCAGTTTGCTTCAAACGAAACCCCAAGATACCACACAATGGGAGGCAAACCCATGTCTGGCTTTTTAACCATCCCAATGAGTCCCTCAGTTCAGTTCAGTGGCTCAGTCGTGTCTGACTCTTTGTGACCCCATGAACCGCAGCATGCCAGGCCTCCCTATCCATCACCAGCTCCCGGAGTCCACCCAAGCCCATGTCCGTCGAGTCGGTGATGCCATCCAGCCATCTCATCCTCTGCTGTCCCCTTCTCCTCCTGCCCTCAGTCTTTCGCAAGATCGAACGACCATGAGTGTGAGTGACAAGGTTGGAATTAGGTTGATTCCGTTGGAATGAGTCCCCAGGTGCCTTGTAACCATCTTGTAGGGCCCTCTGTCTCGGGCCGTCGGTTTCCTTAGGCTCTCTCTTGGGAAGACTGCCTTTCTTGCATTGTTTCTGCAGCCTGACCTCTGCTCCCCAGGGCTTCCAGTTGTAGCTCCCATTCCCCGCTGGGACTCTGGATAACCCTTCCAGCTTTCCAGCCCATTTCCCAGGAGAGCAGTGACGACTGGATGGGAGCCAGCTGGTCCCAGAGCTCCGAGCAGAGAAGCTTCTGGTCCCAGGCTCAAGCAGGCAGATGGAGTCCTCACCAGGCAGCCAAGATCTTTAAGGGACACAGGCAAGTTAGGCCTTGTCCACCCTGACAGGCTCTGTAAGAGATAACCTTACCTCTTACTCATCCTTCAGGCCAGGTGGCCTCTCTCCTTTCCTACTCGGATGCTGGAGCCTTTTTATCTCCCATTTGGAGAACTCCGGGCTGGCAGCTATACCAGCCCTCGGGGTGTCCAGTGATGAAGGAAGGGGACACTTCCCCTGGGAAGGAATGGCTCCACCCCACCAGCAATTGGCCGTATTCCGTAGTTGAGTCCACAGTCCCCGTCAACTCTGCTCTGGGTTGGGTGGACCTGCTGGGACATACATCCACATTTGTTCTCAGCCTAGCACTTCCTGTCCTCCCTGCCGCACTCTCCCCTTAGCCTTCTTTCCCGTCATCCCTCAGTCTAGTTTCCAAGTGGTCCAGGGTCTCCAGGTGTTCCCTTCTCCCATCATATGCTTCCCTCCAAAGATTTCTGCAGCGTCAGCCAGGCTGCTCACTGCTGGAGGCCCGGTGGAGGTGCTGTTGACTTCTGTTTTCTGAAGTATCTGGGAGCAGCACCCACAGAGTTGCCGGCACACAAAGTTCCAGCCGCAGCTGGCTTCCCGAGAGCATCAGTCTGCCAGGCCAGGCCAGGCCAGGCCAGAGAGTTCCAGCATCGGGGAGGTGTCAGATCAAGGGGACCAAATCCCACCTCCTTGGTGTCCCGGGGATGTTGAGGGAGACAGGGAAGCACCAGCTCATTTCCTTGAGCACGTCTCTCCTGGGCCCACCATTGCTGTCCTGGGGGCCTTGTCACTCTGCAGCAGTGACCCCTAGGATGTGACACAGGAGGGGAGGGCTCGGGGCTGGTACAGAGTCGGGAGTGTCCTGTGGGCTTCGAGTCCTGGTGGAGACGTCATGCAGAGGGAGCCGCCAGAGCCTCCCCCAGGCTGCCTGTCAGTGGCATGGTCTTGGCGCACTAACTGGCTTAGCAGGAGACACGGCAACCACCCCCCCAACCCTGATGGCATCACTAGGAGACACGGCAACCACCCCCCGCCACCCTGGCGGCATCGCTGAGCGGGCCGACCTAGGAGAGCTGCCGCCCTCGGCCGCATCCTCTACCCTGCCCAGCCATGCGGCGCCCACCCCCAGCCCGTCTCTTCCGTCTGGCCCCACACCTGGCCGACGACCAGCAGGAGAGTTAGGCAGCGCCTCTGCCCTCCCTGGGCAGCCCTCGCCTCCTCCCAGTCACCCGCGGAGTCTCCTTATGACCCTGCCTTCTGTGTTCCTGCCTGCCTCCCCCAGGTGCCCTGCAAGAACAGAGCAGGAATGCGGGCTCTCCGAGGAGTCAGCCCTTCGCTCCCTCGCCCTCAGCCCCTCACACAACCCGAGGTCTTACCAGGAGCCCCCGCTCCCCTCCTTCCTACATCTGGAAGCCCCGCTCACAGGAGCTGAGGCCAGTCTGTGGGCGGGGCCCCTCCATCACCAGGCAGACCTTGGACTCATTTGCGGAGACTGGCCTCTGACCCCAATACCGTCCTCAGAGAGGGTTTGGCAGAAGCCAGGGACCTGGGTCCGATCCCTGGGTTGGGAAGATCTCTTGGAGAAGGGAAAGGCTACCCACTCCAGTATTCTGGCCTGGAGAATTCCAGGGACTGTGGAGTCCATGGGGTCGCAAAGAGTCAGACGCGACTGAGTGACTTTCACTTCAGTGTTCCTCTCTCTAAGGATCTCCTCCCAGGCTCCTAATTCTGCCCCTGGTATGGTTTGTGCCTGCATGTGTGTGTGTCCATCCATACACGGCGTGTGTGCATCCATCTGTACACGGTGTGTGTGTCTGTGCACATGGTGTGTGTGTGTGTCATACACCTGTGTGCCTGTACACAGCATGCGCGTGTGTCCGCTCACAGTGTGTGTGTGTGTGTGTGTACAAGCCTCACACCCTGGCATCCCAGCACACCCCCGCGCAGCACCCCAGGCGGCACAGCGGACGTGGAAGTGGAGATTGCAGAGCAGATGTTGCTGAGAGTTCTTCCTGGCCCAGTGCTGCCCATCCCTCCACAGGCCAGGCCTGTAATGAGAGGATTAGTTTTCGTTCCCCTCAATCTCAGCCCCAGTATGGCTGGCAAATGCTGGTTCAGCTGTAGCATTTTCATTGGCAAATCCCCGACTCACCCTGGAGACGGGTTCATCAAACACACTCAGGCCCAGAACTGGATCTGCCTGGAACCGGAGCCCGGGCCTCTGGTCTCGGCCAGATGCGACAGCTGGGGACCGCAGCGTGGGCCTTTTGTCCCCCTGCAGATGGATGGGGGCGCATGGAGGCTGGGTGGGGCCGCACGTGAATCCTGGCTGCCTGAGCTAGCTGCGTGACCTTGAGGATGTAGCTGAAGTTCTCTGAGGTTAGCTTTTCTCCTTCCTTAATGAGCGTAGTAACACAGGACTCACAGGACTTGTTGTGAGGATTAAGGACGACAATGTGTTTGCGTGTAGTCAGCGCTCAGTAAACGCTAGTGGAGTCGGAATCTAAATGGTACACGCGGTGCAGGGAAAGCGAGCCACAAACTTTTTAGAGCCCTTGGAAGGGCTCACGCATCCGAGAGTCTTAGAGCAGCAGGAGGCAGCGCGGCCGTCCGAGTGAACCCCTCACGGGCTTCCCCTGCCAGCTCCCGTGCTAAGTGCTCCACGTGTATTAGCCACAGTTCCACACCAGCCCACCTTATGAATGAGGAAATGCGGCTCGCCAAAGGGAAGAACCTTGCCCCGCGTCATGCAGCCCTGTCGTGGTTCAGCGTGGAGTCCAACCGGGCAAGAAGGGCTCCAGGCTTCCCTCTCAACCACAACCCTCTACCACCCTCGGCTGTGCCTGCCATCTCCAGCCCAGAGAGGGCAGGGAACTGGCTCCAGGCCACCCAGCTGGGAACCTTCTCCCTCCTAGGCCTGGACTCTCTGTCCACAGGCTAATTGGCCACATTATGTATTTTTTAAAAAATAATTTTATGTGTTTATTTTTGGCCGCACTGGATCTTCGTTGCCGCGTGGGCTTTTCTCTAGCTGTGCTGAGTGGGGGTTCCTCTTCTTTGCAGCGGGGGGCTTCTCATCGCCACGTCCTCTCTCGTTGCAGAGCACAGGCCCTAGGGCACACACGCTCAGTAGTTGTGACTCGAGGGCTTAGCTTTTTAGAGGTATGTGGGATCTTCCCAGACCAGGGATCAAACCCGTGTCTCCTGCATTGGCGAGCGGACCCTTCACCACTGAGCCACCGGGGAAGCCCTGGCCGAATTTTTTTAGAAGGTCCTGGAGGGACCCATCTTCTCCAGCCAGACGGCCCCGTGTGACTCAGTTAGCCCCTTCTCCTCTGCTACTGGAGGAAACGTCCCCTGAAGACAGAGAGCTGTTTTGTGCAGGTCCTGAGGGGACTCCAGGCAAGGCAGGAGTTCAGCCTTCCCTTCTGTGCAAAGAGGCAGTGCGCTCAGTACTCCCTGGGGACACGATGCGCTCAGCACCCTCTGCCCTCTGGGATCTTTTAGAAACACAGGCGGCTTCCTTGGGATGGTTGCCACCCAAGAACTCAGAACACTTGCTCCCCAGCGGTGAGATAAGTGTCAGGGCATGTGCTCTGCTCAGCCTGCCCAGGCTGAGATCAGACCCTTGTGAGCTCCAGTGTCAGCTGCAGATGTAGGCAGCGCCATGGGCACCAGCTGGCAGTGGCATCAGCAAGGGGAAAGAGGGGCATCCCTGAGCTGCAAGCACATAGCTGGGGTAAAGATCCCACCTGCCAATGCAGGACACCTGAGAGATCATAAACTATAGCCCTTGCTCTCAAGAATCCCAGGATCTAACGAAGAGGACAAGACAGGGAAAGTAACAGGGAAAAAAGCCAGTGAGCAAATTCTGATACCAGTGATAGTCATGCCAGGAGTTCAAGGATCAGTTCAGGGATCAGGGATCAAGGACCATATTTTATTTAAGCTTCATACTGCAGGATTTTTAACACTCAGAAGGGACTTAAAGAACTTTGTTGGTGCATCACCAATCATGGTTGATTGTTCATTAAAAGCAATGCAAATTGTTCAATCCCTGGGTTGGGAAGATCCCCTGGAAAAGGAAATGGCAACCCACTCCAATATTCTTGCCTGGGAAATCCCATGGACAGAGGAACCTGGCCGATTACAGTCCATGTGGTTACAAGAGAACTGGAGATGACTTGGAGACTAAAAAACAACAGTATGTAAACCTGTAGCTGATTCACTTTGCTGTACAGAAGAAACTAAGGCAACATTGTGAAGACTACATACTCTGATAAAACTTTTAAAGATTGGAATAGTGTTTGGCCATAGTAAACGTTCAAGAAAAGTAAGCTATGATTATGATTACCCAATTGCACTCATCCCACACGCTAGTAAAGTAATGCTCAAAATTCTCCAAGCCAGGCTTCAGCAATACATAAACCATGAACTTCCAGATGTTCAAGCTGGTTTTAGAAAAGGCAGAGGAACCAGAGATCAAATTGCCAACATCCACTGGATTATTGAAAAAGCAAGAGAGTTCCAGAAAAACATCTATTTCTGCTTTTTTGACTATGCCAAAGCCTTTGACTGTGTGGATCATAATAAACTGTGGAAAATTCTGAAAGAGATGGGAATACCAGACCACCTGACCTGCCTCTTAAGAAACCTATATGCAAGTCAGGAAGCAACAGTTAGAACTGGACATGGAACAACAGACTGGCTCTAATTAGGAAAAGGAGTATGTCAAGGCTGTATATTGTCACCCTGCTTATTTAACTTATATGCAGAGTACATCATGAGAAATGCTGGGCTGGAAGAAGCACAAGCTGGAATCAAGATTGCTGGGAGAAATACCAATAACCTCAGATATGCAGATGACACCACCCTTATGGCAGAAAGTGAAGAGGAACAAAAAAGCCTCTTGATGAAAGTGAAAGATGAGAGTGAAAAAGTTGGTTTAAAGTTTAACATTCAGGAAACTAAGATCATGGCATCCGGTCCCATCACTTCATGGGAAATAGATGGGGAAACAGTGGAAACAGTGTCAGACTTTATTTTTGGGGGCTCCAGAAATCACTGCAGATGGTGACTGCAGCCATGAAATTAAAAGACGCTTACTCCTTGGAAGGAAAATTATGACCAACCTAGATAGCATATTGAAAAGCAGAGACATTACTTTGCCAACAAAGGTCCGTCTAGTCAAGGCTATGGCTTTTCCAGTGGTCAGGTATGGATGTGAGAGTTGGACTGTGAAGAAAGCCGAGCGCCGAAGAATTCATGCTTTTGAACTGTGGTGTTGGAGAAGACTTGAGAGTCCCTTGGACTGCAAGGAGATCCAACCAGTCCATCCTAAAGGAGATCAGCCCTGGGTGTTCATTGGAAGGAATGATGCTAAAGCTGAAACTCCAGTACTTTGGCCACCTGATGAGAAGAGCTGACTCATTGGAAAAAACTCTGATGCTGGGAGGGATTGGGGGCAGGAGGAGAAGGGGACGACAGAGGATGAGATGGCTGGACAGCATCACCGACTCTATGGACGTGAGTTTGGGTGAACTCCAGGAGTCGGTGATGGACAGGGAGGCCTGGCATGCTGGAATTCACAGGGTCGCAAAGAGTCGGACACGACTGAGCGACTGAACTGAACTGAAGTAAGTCTGATTGAAAGCACCCCATTCCCAGCATCCTTAATTCTTAACAGCCCTTTCAGGTCAAATGGTGGCAATGCCAGTGTATGGCAGCCTCTTCACTCCCACCACCGTCACCACTCTTTGATATGGGCAACTGACCTCTTTCCAAGTTTGTCAAGTGCGAAGCAAATTTACCTACTTACCTTTAATATGTGTCCCCTTATTCTGTCTGGCCGTCAGATTGAGCCCCATAATGAGATGCTACTGCTAGGTCGCTTCAGTCGTGTCTGACTCTGTGCGACCCCATAGACGGCAGCCCACCAGGCTCCCCCGTCCCTGGGATTCTCCAGGCAAGAACACTGGAGTGGGTTGCCATTTCCTTCTCCAATGCATGAAAGTGAAAAGTGAAAGTGAAGTTGCTCAGTTGTGTCCGACTCTGTGCGACCCCATGGACTGCAGCCCACCAGGCTCCTCTGTCCATGGGACTCTCCAGGCAAGAGTACTGGAGTGGGGTGCCATTGCCTTCTCCACCATAATGAGATAGGACCACCCATTACTTCATCCCTGGGAATGACACCCCCTCCAGGAAGGCTTGCCTCCTCAGCCCTAACTGATCCCTGAACTGCTGGCACGACTATCGCTAGTATCAGACATTTGCTCACTGGCTTTGTTCCCTGTTTCTTTCCCTGTCTTGTCTTCTTCGTTAGATCCTGGGATTCTTGAGAAGCAAGTTCCATATTTTATTTAAGCTTCATACTGTGGGATATTTAACACTCAGAAGGGCTTAAAGAACTTGGTTGGTGGATCGCCAATCATGGTTGATTGTTTATTAAAAGCAATGCAGATTGTAGACAGTTTGGGTCAGTATCTAGGCCTGTCCCAAAGGCCAAAGTAACTTTGGGGTTGTGGAATCCTATCATGAAGCCTGTTCGACTTTGGCCACGCCAGAATCATTCCATCTTCAGGTCCTTGGCTCAGCTAGCCTGGTGAGGAGCACCCCCACAGACAGCTGTTGCCCACCAGCCCGCCCCTTACCCTCACCTGGCAGGCATCCAGCCCTGCAGGGCTCCCCCCCCCCCCCGCCCCTCCCCTCTCTGTGGGTGGCTGTGGCTCTTTTCTTGGCTGAGGTTCAGATCCCAACCGCCGCCCCCCCCCCCGCCCCCCCCTTCCCCTTCAGCCTGTCAATCACCACTCTCTGGAGATGGTCCCCAAGGCCCACCCTCCTTCTCCCCAGCTTCCAGTCACAAATGACTGCTCCAAGGCAGGCTGGTCTTTGTTTAAAGTTCCTTTCATTTGACTTTGGGCTAAAGAGGAAGATAAATGACACTCTGTCTCTTTAAGGTAAAAAAAAGCATTAAAAAAAAGACTTTTTTTTTTTTTTTTGCCTTTTAGAAGAAAAAAAAATTCCTTTAAGTTATTAGGGGAAAGAAAATCATTTGACTTAAGCAGCCTCTGGCAGTCTGGTGATGCTGAGACAATATACCTGTCAGCATGTATCAGGTTTGGAAAACAAAGCCATCTGCATATGGGGAAACGCAGGGGGCTGGGAGTGAGAAGAGGTGGTGAATAGCTGATGAGGGAGGTATGGGCACCCCACCCCACAGGAGCCCTTGCACATCCTGATTGCTGTGACTGGCTGTGACCAGGAAAGTCCAGATATTTGGGGAGGGAGTAATACGTCTGAAATTTCTGGTTTTTTTTTTTTTTTAATAGTGAAGATTTTAAAGTTCATCCAGCCTAGACTTTCAGTTTTGGGGGGTTAAAAAAAACTCGAGTGTGTGAAAGGGAGGTGATTTACTCAAAGCCAGTGCCAGAACCAAGGCTGGAATCCAGTTTCCACCCAGTTTCCACGCCGCTGTGGGTCTTGGTCCCTTCTCTGCTGATCTGAGTCCGAGTTGTCACCTGTTGAACACGCTCTCTTTTTTTTTTTAAACTTTATAATATTGTATTGGTTCTGCCATATATCGAAATGAATCCGCCACAGGCATACATGTGTTCCCCATCCTGAACCCTCCTCCCTCCTCCCTCCCCATACCATCCCTCTGGGTCGTCCCAGTGCACCAGCCCCAAGCATCCAGTATCGTGCATTGAACCTAGACTGGCGACTCGTTTCATATATGATATTATACATATTTCAATGCCATTCTCCCAAATCATCTCACCCTCTCCCTCGAACACGCTCTTTATGTTCTTCCCCTCCCATCCCCCAGATTCTGCCCCTGGGAACCCCAACGCTATCTCCAAGTCCAAGCCTGACTCCTTAGTGCCCCCACCCCCCTGGTGCCCAAGCCCCCTGCCCCCTTGCCCGCAAGACAGGGTTCACTCTAGAGCAAATGTTCTAGGAGAGGGGCTCTGGCTTATATCTGGACAGGGCCAGGTGCGCCCAAATTATTCTTCTGGATGACGCACCGATCTGCCCTGGGGCTGGGGCTGTGCAATACCCAGTCTTCAGTAGGTGACAGAGAACTCTGCCTGATGAGTTTCAGTTTTATCAGCGCACAAGGCTGGCGCTTCAAGAATTTTTTGCTGATCCTACTGTATAACCCATCTGAACTCTCCCTGTGTCTTGTCTTCACTCCATTAATCTGCACTTGTTTATCGGGTTTTTAGTATGTGTCACGTCTGGATCTGGAGCGTGTGGCCTGTCACTCCCATCTGCCCGTGACTCCCAGAGGTCAGCCTCTTCTTTGCTCCGACACTCCCCACAGCACACAGAGGAGTGCGGTGCAGGGAGGGGCCGGCCTCGACCCAGCCCAGCTGCTCCACGTCTAATAACTTGGCCCGGGCAAGGACGATCAGGACCCTCTCCAGGGAGTTCACTGTACAGTGTGCAAGATGGGCTGCTGATCAGCACAGACTGATAGGAGACCGCTGAAGGGCCTGAGTATCTTTTGGAATGAATGTGGGGGTGGAGTCTAAAGTCCCCGATCCTAGAGGGGTCCAGCCTTCTGCTTCCCAGATGTCCCGCCTCCTGTGGCCCCATGTCCTGGTTAAGAACTGTGGTGGGGGGCAGGCGTTAGCCTCTCAGGAGCAGTACCTGTTACTCTTTAAAACCACATATACTTTATATCTTCTGTCTTTATTTTCCCTTTTTTGTAAACTGGAAAATCTCCCCTGATGAAAGCGCCAGCACGAGCACTTGAATCAGGCGCCAGTTTTATTTTGTTTTGTTTTTTCCCAAATTAGCTGTTGTGCCTTGGACAAGGCACTCAACCTCCCTGAGCCTATTTACTCTTTCACAAAACTATGACAGCATAATCCTCCACATGGGTTTGTTATGAGGATGAAATAAGGGAAAGGGTGTCATTCACTTATTTATTCAGTGTTTCCTGAGTACCTACTGTGTATAGGTTACTGTTCTAGGGGTTGGGGACACATCAGTGCAGAAAAGAGCAAAGAGCCTGTTGGGTTCTGGTGACCTGCTCTAAAATCAGCATCCTGAGTGGACGGCATCTTTCCATCCCCGCGGTCCACTCCTCTGGGTAGATGCCGCCACACCCCATCCAGACGCAGAGGGAACAGGAGAGAGAGACAAGCACTAACGTTTCTTATAAATTGTACCCTTTAATCCTCCCAGCGTGTAGGTGCCACTGTGCACACTTTCCATTTTAAAAAAACCAAGGCCCCAAAGGGTTAGGTCACTTGCTCAAGAATAGCAACACCAGAATACAAAGCCAGGCCTTCCAACTCGAAAGCCCTGCCCTTGCAGTTCCACCCACGTGCAGCCGCACAGCAAGTTCACCCTGTCACTTGAATCAGTCCTAATTACGCTGGGTCCCCAAAGCCAGGGAGTCATTCTATGATGGGTCGAGGGGGGCAAGGGGGGCCCAGGAGGGCACGCAGGTGCTGGTGTTTGTATCTGCCAAGTCTGTGCGTGGGGTATCAGCGACAGGGGTCTCGGCGGGGAATTGGCATTTGGGCTGCTAAATTACCACAATTTGTATTAAGCAAAAACATAGTCATTATATACCATGTGCGGGCTGCCATGGCTCACTCACACTGGAGAAGCGGGAAGCTGATGGCGCTCTGGCCTGCGGTCTAGCGAGCAGGTTCCGTCAGGGGTCCTGGGAGGCCCTTCTAGAGGCAGGATGAGGGGGTCAGGTGGTTGGCCAGCGAGAAGACAGGAGGATGGGGGCGTATGTCCCTCAGCTTCAGAAGGGGACTTGTGTCTCTTGCCCTCCTACCTCTGTGGGCTCCTCATCAGTAGGGCCATTCCGATTCTCATTAACTCCAGTAAATACGCATCCCAGTGCTGGGCAGGGGACACACGTGTTGATATTTAATTATATAGTGTGCACTGAGTCTATTATGGTTCCTCCAGGGAATGGCAGTTGCAGACAACGAGGTGCAATGGAGTACGTTCAAAACGACTTAGTTAATGAATGCATTAGCCGCTCACTTTGGTGTGTGTGTGTATGTGGCGGTGTGTGGGGGTGTGTGGGTGGGGTGAGGGGAAAGAGAACACCAGCTCTTTTCCTGGTGCCTTCTTCTCCTCTGAGCACTTTTCTTCAAGGAGCTCTAGGAAATTCTCGACCGTCGGAACAGCCTCCATCAGGAGCTCTGGTCAAAGAGCTAGAGAGCAAAGAGGGTTAAAACTTGGCAGTGACTGAAGTCAGTGAAGCTTGGAAATGACGCGTGGATTTCCTTTGTCTGGCTGATGCCAGTCCCCAGCGACCTAGAGACTCAGGGAAATCATCGAGCTGACATTCCATCGTAGCCCCGAGCTCTGCTCTCTATTTTGGGAACTCCCTCCCCCGTCCTGTAGCCCCAGGTGTAGACTCACTCAGGTGCTGAGCTGCACAGAATCCCAGCACGCTGGCAATTGAGTGGTTTCGGGGGCAAGGAGGAGGAGGAGGACCGCAGGGAGTAAGCCAGGTGAGGTGTTAGGAACTGAAGCCAGAGGTGATGAATCCCTTCACTTAGTAACCGTCAGGGGAGAGAGCCTTTGTCCCAAGTTCCTGCCAGTATGTATCCCTCACCCTCCTCCAAATCTGTGCCCCTTCCTGCCTTTGGTGAAGTGTGAGGTCAGTGCATGAAGTTGTTCTGTGTTCTGTGCAGATTTCGTTACTCTCCCACTTTGCATGTTTGTTGATTCCCCTTTCCTTGCCCCCTATCCTACGGACCCAATCTCTCATCCTTTTGAACTTCCAGAACGCTTTCCGAAGATTCCACCTGCATTTGTCGATAAGTTTCAAAGTTCTCTGTAAGGTTCCCTCCCAGTGCGAGCTGCTGGGTGCAGAGCCCAGGTCGCGGTCGGCTGTCCGTGCCTAGCACCGTGCTTTGCGTAGCAGGCATTCGAGCAGTACTGGAAGTGATGCAGTGTGTCCCCATCACGTCTTCAGGACATCCCAGCAGGTCTGTGAGCCTGTCTTCCTTTGTCTTTGGAGTTTCTGCTCCCGCCTCAGTGGACACAGCCTGGTGGCCAGTTGCCCACTTATCAGCCTAGTATCAGCTCTTAGGGCAGCTAGCCAAGCCAGGGACCTCACCGAGAGAAAGGGTGACTGGGGGTGGCACTCAGGCGACCAGCTGCCAGCCTTTCTACGGAAGTTCCCGATCGGTTGAGATTTCTTTTCTCTCCCTTCCAAAATGCTGCTGTTCGGGGTTGATTTCTTTCTGCACCACGTGTTAAACGGGAGAGAAGGTAACCTGGTGGAGACAAGGCGCCTTTCAGAGTTCTGTGTCCTTGGACCACTGGAGGTGGGTCCTGCCTTCTCGTGGGAGGTGACCCGCAGTTTATCTGTACAGTGTAAATAGCCCTCAGCCTGTTGCAGGAAGTGAACCCTCCAGGGGATGTTTCTGAGCAGGAGGGAGGAGTATAGTCAGCCCTGAATCAGTGTGCCAGTGGAAACTGCGGGACATTTGTCATCTTTGGTCAAAAAGTGAGACCCAGGTGCCCTCGTCCATGTAGAGGACAGAATCCCACCTGGATGCTTGGGGCTCCTCTCAGAGCTGGGGCTCTGAAGTCCTAAGATGGAAGAGGGGGGCCCCAGCCACACGCTTGCCTCTGGGTCCCCGCAAGAGAGAGACAAATCCTCCAAGACCAGCCTAAGGCTGGACTGACCTTAAACCTCGTGGAGGCACCTGGGCCTGTGGGCCTTTTAAGTCCAGTGACATTAAACGAGGGTTTGTCCTGAGCTGATGGGGAGAGCCTGGTGGGTGGGTATGTCCCTGCGAGGAGGATTGTGGGAGCAAAACTGTTGAGACAATAGAGGATGCGAGATCCAGAAAACCCTCATCCGACTGCGTGCTCTGCCACTTCCTAGATACGTGACCTTGGGCAAGTCTCATAAATCCGCAGAGCTTTGTTTCCCCATATATAAAATTGGGATAATAATTCTCACCCTGCAGGCACGTCGTGAGGCTGCAGTGAGGTATAGTATGAGGAAAGACTTCAGAAGCAATAAAAGCATTCTATAAAGGTAGGGTGTTATTATGCTCTCCCATCCAGGCCGCGGTTCCTTCTCCAGGGTAAGAGAACAAGCGTTATAAAATGAATCAGAGCCTAGGCACCCATCAGCCGACGCAGGGAGGGCCCGGTGCCTGCAGTAGACCCACCAATACGGGACTGTCCAGACCTCGTAAACGAGGCAGAAAGGAAGCCCTCCATCTCCGAGCTCTTTTGCAAATTCGAGTTGGAGGCAAAAGAGCGGCTGAAGTCCAGCACATCTGGTTCCACTCCTGACTTCCTGTCCCGGAGCCCTCTCCTGCCTGGAACTCCCATAGCCGGCCCCCTACCTAAGCCGCTCTGCTAACAGAGTATTTTTAACCTGCCACCTCCTTCCGCTTTGCCGATCTGCAGACAAGGGTCCCGGCGAGATAACAGAATCCATTAGTGCCGCTAGCGTCAGGCAGTGCCTGCTAAGTATGTCCTCGGAGCGCCCTCGCCAGACACCCCTGCCGGATGATGGACACTGAGGGCAGGCTGGCTCCAGGCCCCGGGCAAAGGAGGCTCCCGCGGGGCCCCAGGGGGTCTGTGTCCCCGCTTCTTGGGTGTTTTCGGGGATGGTCCCTTTCCTTGTATGTAGAGGAGCCACGTTATTCCAGAGTAAGGATCAGCGCTTCCCTGGTGGCTCAGCAGGTAAAGAATCCGCCCGCAATGCAGGAAACACAGGAGATCTGGGTTTGATCCCTGGGTCGGGAAGATCCCCAGGGGGAGGAAATGGCAACCCACTCCAGTATTCTTGCCTGGAAAATCCCATGGACAGAGGAGCATGGTGGGCCACAGCCCAAAAGGTCTCAAGAGTCCGGCACGACTAAGCGACTGAGCGTGTATTAGATAAAGAGTGAGGATCAGATGCCCTTGGCTTCCCTTTCCTCTCAAAATCCCACTGGAATTTGGGTAGAAAGCATTGCTTAGAAGAGTCTGGAACTGGCTCTCAAGAGAAGTCACCAGCAAGGGGGAACTGGTGGTGAACCCACGGGAGGAGGGACGAGGGAGGAGAATCACGCTCTCCTTACCTTTGGAGGGGGCAGGAGAACGAGGCCGCAACTCCAGAAGGTGGAGAAGGATTCGGGGAACACGAGGGGGACTCTCAGCCCCTCCCTGGGACCCTCCTCAGGTCCAGGTTGGCAGTGGTGGCCCAGAGGAGCTTGGGGAAAGCTCGGACGGCAGGCCGGGGCGGATTGACTGGGAGGGGCTGGCCGCGGAAGGGAAGATCTCTTCAGCAGGAGCCCGCTTGTGGGCTGAAGGTGTCCCCCAGCCAAGTCCTCTGTAACGGCTCACGCACACACCAGCCCCTCCTGCTGAGGCCAATTTCCATACTAAACTGTTCATTATGGCCACCCGGCCAGCACTATGGAGGTGTCAGAACCCATCAGTGTGGGGAGAGTGGACAGGGGGACACGGGAACGCACCCCCCGCCCTGCGCTCGGCAGGAGGCTCAGACCCCGGGGAAGTGGTGATGAGAATCCGTGATGCTGACATCCAAGGGTGGGAGAAGGGCGTGCAGCCCAGAGGTGGAGCTCAGTTCTCTGAGCCCGTCTTTGCTGAGCATCGCCGTACCCCACGCTGTGTTCCACCTAGGGCTGAACACAGCTCAGTTCAGATAGGGAAAAGGACACACCAGCAAGTAACCACAGGACTCACTGTTTGAAGGTACAGGGATGTATGAGGTCCCATATGCAAGTGAGGACCTGTGCCTAGGGATGCAGAGTTCCTGGGGGTGGGAGGTCAGAAGAGGCTCCCCCGGGGAAGTGAGCTGTAAGCCGAGTTGGGGAGGCCTCATCAGCCTCCCTGCTTCAGCCCTGGGGTCTGCAGTTTGGAGCCCCCGCCGTCCCCAATCCCCAGCTGCCCACGAGCAGCTGGCCCCTCTGTCTTCCCCAGGTGCCCCTCCTGCCCTCCTCTTCGCCCCCCCGCCCCAGCCCAACTGAGGCTTTGCTCGCCTGCTCCTGAACCTCTGCTGGCTCCGCATCCCTTCCCTTAAGTTCAGTCAGTTCCTTTCAGTCGCTTGGTCGTGTCCGACTCTTTGCGAACCCATGGACTGCAGCATGCCAGGCCTCCCTGTCCATCACCAACTCCCGGAGCTTGCTCAAATTCATATCCGTTAAGCGGGTGATGCTATCTAACCATCTTATCCTCTGTTGCCCCCTTCTCCTTTTACCCTCAGTCTTTCCCAGCATCAGGGTTATTTCCAATGAGTCAGCTCTTGGCATCAGGTGGTCAGAGTGTTAGAGCTTCAGCATCAGTTCAGTTCAGTTCAGTCGTGTCCAACTCTTTGTGACCTCATGGACTACAGCACTCCAGGCCTCCCTGTCCATCACCGACTCCCAGAGCTTGCTCAAACTCATGTCCATTGAGTTGGTGATGCCATCCAACCATCTCATCCTCTGTCGTCCCCTTCTCCTCCCACCTTCAATCTTTCCCAGCATCAGGGGCCGTATTCTCTAACCCTTTTCACAGCGCCCCACAGCTTTTAGGAGGTAGCTTAGACCCCTGAGCAAGGTCCCGGCGTCAGGCCACCAGAAACCCCTCACCTCCGCCCACGTGCCTTCCCCACGTCTGCCACACTCACAGCCCTCGTTCTAGGTTCTCCAGGCCTCTTGCTGTCTCCTCAGCTGTTCTCAGTCCACCATCCAGATTCCACCTCCTCAGTGAAGCCCTCCCTGATTTTCCCACTCAGTCAGTTAAGTTCTTACTATTGGTGACAGCACTTAGCAAAGCCAGTTTCCTGCTTGAGTTATTTAACGTTCCTGTCTCCAAGGCAGTATGCACAGTGACCAGTGTCACAGAGTTTGGGGTGGGACTGTCTGGATTCAAAACTTGGTCTGTTTGCTAGTGTGTCTTTGGCCAAGTACTTAAGCTCCCTATGTCTTACGTTTCTCATCAGCAATATGCGTGAACAGTGGTACCTGTCTCAGTGGGGCTGTTGTGGGCAAGTAATCATTGCCATGGGTAAAGCATGCAGAAAGGGGCCTGTTTCCTCTTATTTTTATTTCCTATGTGATTGCTGTCTGCTCTTCTTGCCTGGTTGTGAATTCCTGGAGGCCAGGAAGCACACAGGATTCATCTTTGTATTCTTCCAAAGAGATTCCACTTCTCCTGTGGTCTAGAAAGAAACACAAAAGGCTCAAGCTAGAAAGGACCAGAGAGGTCATTTGGAGTGAATGCTGGTTTTCCTGATTGGTAAACTGAGGTCCAGGTGAGCTGAAGGACCTGCTCGAATCACACAGCCACAGGAGCCTCACAGTCAGGGTGTGAGATCTAGGTCTCGTCAGCCTTGCCCGAGCCAACGCAAATGCTATTTCTGTGTGCTCTTCGGAGAACAGACGGTCAGCGCTGTCTCAGCCTTCTCTCGGCGTACCAGTGACCACGCTTTAGATGGCCGCTCAACCCCGGACCCCGCCTGCTAATGGATGTCCACTGTCCTCAGCCCTTTGGCCTTTCCTACTGAGGCAGGTTTTCCAACCTTCCAGTCGGGGTGCTGCATGTGCTTTACGAAGGGAGTGGCGATCCAGATCGGGGCTTGACCCTAACAGAGACTCCAGGGTGGAGGGCGGGTACAGGGGAAGGGAACCAACCGAGTCCAGAAGACACGGTCCGGCCCAATCCCCACTCCCTCCCGGCACCTCCCTGCCAGGCACCCAGGACGCGTTCAGACTCCTCCCTTCACCATGGACTTGATACAATCTGGAAAACGCATTAAACGTTACAGAGAGTAGTTGACGCGTAATTAATAAAGTACGGATTTTGGCTGGAAGCCTCAACTTAAAATAGCACGGCGGCTGAGAGTGAGGGCAGGGGAGGGAGGCGCAGAAGATGGCATGTGATGAGAAACAAGACTGTTATCTCTGCGCGGAACGGGGTCGCGTCCCTGAAATTAAGGAGGGGGCAGAAAGAGAACAGTTGTGTTTGTCATTAATAAGGGTGAGGTCAGAGCTCAGGGAGGTGAAACGTCTTGCCCGGGCTAGCTGTGTGTCCCAGGACAGAGCCAGGGACCCGAGCCTGGGCCGGCGCCTTTGACACTAGTCCCCACTCGGGCAGTGAAAGAATGCCTTTCGCGTCTCCCTGAACCCCTCTCGTGAGGTTGCACCTTCCAGGGCTGTATTTAATTTGAGAGATGTTTTAATGGCATTTTGAGACAGCCTGTTCCCTCGCCGATTCTCCAGAGAGGCTGGAGGGAGGTTTGTATCTTCTTTGAAGAAGGAAAAAAAAAAGGTGGGGGGGGGAGCCTTTTCTTCTGCCAGCACGTTCAGAGAGACCCTTGCTGTGGTTAACCAGCCTTGTGGTGTGAGGGGAGAGGTGAAGAAGGGGCTTGAGGAAGTAGAGGGAGAGGGGAGAAAAGGCTTCTGTGGTTAATTCAAATGCCTGGCCTCCGGGGCTTTCTCTACGGAAGCTGGAGCCCTGCTGCTTTCTGCCAGCCAACCCCAAGCTGGCTTTCAGAAGCAAAATGCAAATTTCTGCCCAGCTAATCAACCCTGACAAGGTAGCGTCACCTCCAGCCTGCCCGTCGTTAACAAACGACCCAAGGCAGACCTGAGCAATCAGGAGTACCCGCCCCAGGTGGAGGAGGCCATGCTGGAAGGTTCCAGAAACTTTAAAATGAGCTCACCAGAGAGCAGAACCTGAACACTAAAAGGGACACTGAGTCAGACAGGAAGTCCCTGCTCGACCCCCTCATTCCGCTTTGACAATATTGCCTTCCTCTCTCTGGGGGACAGAAATGAACTGGATCGTGTTTAAACAGTAATGAGTGGGTGAGGGCGTGCGGAAGTCTATTATATTATGAGACCTGGTGGGCCCTCTATGAGAATAATTAATCTATTAATTGTGTGACGTAAGGAAAACAGTCCCGGCTTCTGCGGCGTGGTTGCCGCTGCATTTGTTTCTGTATGCCCAGAGCCGTAAGCACCATCACTGGCACATCAGTCAGTCCGTTCAGTCGCTCAGTCGTGTCCGACTCTGCCACCCCATGGACCGCAGCACGCCAGGCCTCCCTGTCCATCACCAACCCCAGGAGTTTACTCAAACTCATGTCCGTTGTGTCTGTGATACCGTCCAACCATCTCATCCGCTGTCATCTCCTTCTTCTCCCACCTTCAATCTTTTCCAGCATCAGGGGCTTTTCCAATGAGTCAGTTCTTCCCATCAGGCAGCCAAAGGACTGGAGCTTCAGCTTCAGCATCAGTCCTTCCAATGAATACTCAGGACTGATTTCCTTTAGGGTGGACTGGTTGGATCAGTGGCACATGGCTCTTCAGAAATGCTTGTGGTCAAATCTTTGCTCCAGGTCTCCCAGAGCCTCAGTATGTTAGTCTATGGCATGGAGATGGAGGGAGCTCCCCTTCCCTCCAGGCTGTTGAGTGGATTCAGTGAGAAGCCGCTGTGGGTCTGGGAGCCAGGCAGCTGCCCAGTGATGTCTGACTGCCTTGTTCTGCCTGTTTCTGGCTTCTCCCTTCTTCCCTCCCATGCCTGGGTCACAGCAAGCAAGAGGATCTGAGAGTGAGAGACACGAGGCATTTCTGCCCTCTATCCCCCAATTCCCCGTGCAGGCACCTCATGCTCAAGTATCCGGAACTTGAACCCAGGACCGTATATGACTACTTCTTTCCCCGGAAGAAGTAGGTCAGTGATCCCGACCTGGGGGCCCAGCCAGCAGCCAAATTCCCAGCTCTAACCATTCCTGCTTTACTGGGTGGGGGGTTGTCACCAGGAAGGAGGGAAGGGGCAAAGAAGGAGAGTGCCGTCTCTGGTGCCCAGGGAGTGAGGGGGAGGCCGGTGGGAGCGGCAGGTTGGGTTTCACTGGCATTCCAGAGCGGGCTTTCGTCCTGCGGCTGAATCAGAGCCCAGGAGCTGCGGAGACCAGAGGAGCCTCAGAGCCGGGCTGTGGGCAAACCCGATAGCCCATCTGGAATCCGTCCCCGGCCTGCCCCCTCCTCCCCCGCGCCCTGAGCCCATGGGAGGAGCCACCGCTGTGGGAACGCAGGGCCTGGCGCCTTAACCAGCAGGCTGGGTAAATCCCCCAGGTGCCAGCCCACTGGCCTGCACAACCTCTCCCAGCTCTAAAAGCACAGATCCCCTCCGCACCAGCCCCCGGCATGGGTTCCTGCCCGTTCCTCTCAGAACCAGAGTGAGCCAACCTCAAGGCTCCGCGTAGCTCCAAAGAAGGAGGTGCCTCAGAGTTCAAGCCATCCTGTGGTCACTCCAGGGGCCAGAGTGTCTCCCCAGTGCATATCAGGAAGACATCTAGATGGGCATCCAGGTCAGTCAGTCAGTCCCGTCGCTCAGTCGTGTCTGACTCTCTGCGACCCCATGGACTGCAGCACACCAGGCCTCCCTGTCCATCACCATCTCCCAGAACTTGCTCAAACTCATCTCCCTCGAGTTGGTGATGCCATCCAACCATCTCATCCTCTGCCATCCCCTTCTCCTCCTGCCTTCAATCTTTCCCAGCATCAGGGTCTTTTCTAATGAGTCAGTTCTTCACATCAGGTGGCCAAAGGATTGCAGCTTCAGCTTCAGCGTCAGTCCTTCCAATGAATATCCAGGGCTGATTTCCTTTAGGGCGACCAGGTAGCCCTGGGCTTTCTGAATCCTCCCAGCCCTTGGCTGTCTGAGTCCTGAATCTCCTTGGATGTCTGGTGCCCTACAACTCTCATCACTCCAGTTTTCTAAATGCCCAAACTCTCCCAACGAAGGGATCGCAGAGCTGGAAGAGCCCAAGTTATGCCCAGGGCAGGGACGACCAACTGTCTTCAGCCTCGCACTTGCTTCTTAGCTCTGCCTGAAGGTGGTTTGCTTTGAACCTTGAAGGAGTCATTTGCTGTCTGAGGGACTCAAGTTTCCTCTTCTCTAATAGGATACCCTCCTTGCAGGAATGATCATGAGGATCACAGAGGAAAATGTGGATTACAGGGAAAAAAATGTTGCTAGTTCCTGTCCAACTCTTTGCGACCTCATGAACTGCAACATGCCAGGCTTCACTGTCCTTCACCATCTCCCAGAGTTTGCTCAAACTCGTGTCCATTCAGTCAGTGATTCCATCCAACCATCTCATCCTCTGTCATACCCTTCTCCTCCTGCCCTCAACCTTTCCCAGAATCAGGGTCTTTTCTAATGAGTCAGCTCTTCACATCAGGTGGAGACCACCCCCCGACCATCCTCTCTGCAGAGCAGCTGATGACACAGTGGCAGTGGCAGTGATAAGTGCCAGCCTCAGCTGGAGACCCTGACCCCCAGGACTCCTTGTCCCCTCTCTCCCTCTCTGGGGTGTCCTCCCAAAGCCTTTTGGAGCAGGATTTATTTCTCCGTGTCCCCGGCACCTCCCTACCCCAGGGACCTGATCAGGGGGGTCATGGTGTTGTGTTATCACCCACCATATTTGATTAACCTTTGATCACCACCCAAAACTGAGACAGCGTATTAAAAAGCAGAGACATCCCTTTGTCGACAGAGATCCACCTAGTCAAAGCTATGGTTTTTCCAGTGGTCACGTACAGAAACGAGAGTTGGACCATAAAGAAGGCTGAGAGCCAGAGAATTGATGCTTTCGAACTGTGGTGTTGGAGAAGACTCTTGAGAGTCCCTTGGACTACAAGGAGATCCAACCTGTCCATCCTAAAGGAAATCAACCCTGAATATTCATTGGAAGGACTGATGCTGAAGCTAAAGCTCCAATCCTTTGGCCATCTACTATGAAGAGCCGACTCATTAGAAAAGACCCTGATGCTGGGAAAGCTTGAGGGCAGGAGGAGAAGGGGATGACAGAGGATGAGATGGTTGGATGGCATCACTGACTGAATGGACACAAGTTTGAGCAAACTCTGGGAGATGGTGAAGGACAGTGAAGCCTGGCATGTTGCAGTCCATGGGGTTGCAAAGAGTTGGACAGGACTGAGCGACTGAACAACAGCCACCCAGCCAGCACGTGGGATTGGACACCTGTGGGCCTCTCCCCCTGTCTCTCCATGAGCAGGAAGGAGTACCCCCCCCTTCCCGGAATACCCTCAGCTTAGTGGGCTGGAAACAGAGCCCACCAGAGGGATCCTGAAATCTGAGTAAAGTTATCCTTTGTTGGAGAACCTGACGGGGTCAGAGGCAGCTCAGACCACCTGGAGGGAACAGGCGCTTTGCCCACCACAAATCTCTTTTCACAACAAACTTTGAGAACAGCTTGCTTTCCCAGTGCAACTTCCTGCATGGTGTTTGCCTAATCCGTCTGTCCAAAATCCCTCTCCAAACACGAGGTTTCCTGCCCAGCACTGGCAATCAGAGAGCTAATTATCTGGGATTAGAGATGGAATGGAGGGTGGGGGGAGGCTCCCATTTAATTACAGGAAAAAATTAGCCCAACTGATGTGGGCAAAGCCACTGGGATTAGAATGGAGGTCCAGGTTTGAAGGCAGGGCAGGTTGGAAGGCGCGAGCACCCTGTGCTCCAGCCTGGGGTCTTCTGCCCTTTGGTGGCTGTGAGATGAGGAGGAGGGCTCCAAGAGTTTCTCGCTTGGGGATCCGGGAGAGATGTGTGTGTATGTGTGTGTGTGTGTTGGAGAAAGACCAGGGAGAGAGGCAGAGACAGCTCAGAGAAAGACAAAGAGGGATAACAGACACGCAGAGAAACTGGAAGTGACAGGAGAAACACAAGGAAGAGAGGGAGAAGGGGACCGGCGGGCAGGAGGCGGGAGGGGCTTGCTGGTGACAGCAGACATCCCCGAGGCCACCTCCTGCCCCAGCGTCCCCGCGGGCTGGCCTTTGCGTCCCTTCAAGGCGGGATGGGGGAAACAGGCCTCCCCCGCCTTCCTTCTTCTCCTCTCCCCACTCTCCATCTTCTAGCGCCCGGCACACAGACCCATTTTGCCACCCACAGTGCAGGTGATGAGCAGACTCATCCCGGCAGGAGGACGAGGCTGCAATGAAGAGCATGGCTCCTTTGGGGTCCTAGTGATCTGGAGTCCCTTCTGTGGCCTGAAGATAGGGCTTCCTGCCAGTCCTTGCCTCCTCTCCTAGGAGAAGAAGCTCCTGGCTCAGAGAGACATTCATTCATTAAGTTATTCATTCATTCTTCCGTTTTACAAATAGCTATGGAGCCTGACTTTGAGTGAGCTCCAGGAGTTGGTGATGGACAGGGAAGCCTGGCGTGCTGCCATCCATGGGGTCGCAAAGAGGTGGACACGACTGAGTGACTGAACTGAACTGATCTGAGGGAGCAGTATTAGGGGCCAAACCCATCATTGAGTAGATTTTCATTAGCCCAACAGAATGGAAATTGACTCTGGCTCTAAGTTATGAGCGATAATCTCCTCACTTCTTCCCTCTCACATACACTAAAACCATCCTGGAAATAGCCCAGAAACACCTCCTGGCCAGCTCCTGTCCACAGAGGATCTGAGCACATTGTGCAAAGACCTGACAAAGCACCAGGACATCAAACAACACAGTGCAAGCCTGTGCAGTGCGCAGTGTGAGTCCTTGAAAATGATTATTTATATGCATTCATATGTAGTAGCCCACTTCTTCCCAAATACAGAATTAGGTGACATAAAAGACTGGCAGACATTTATAACGAAAACCATCCCTGGACTAGAAAGCCCAAGTCGTGAGAGGAGCAAAAATAAATAGGCCATGAATAAAGCCAAAACAGACACCAGCACCCAGCCTCAAATTTGCCCTGAGTATCCTGGCAGCCACATCAAAAAGGGAAATGGGCTGAACTAGAAACTTTTAATCTCCAATAGAAGAGACTTTTATTTTTCAGGAGAGACAATTTCCAGACATTACATTCTGTAAGTAGTTCGCCGTGTGAGCCCTTATACAGAAAACCAGGAACAAGTTTGGCATCACAATCAGAAGCATCTTGTATGTGGCCATTTCTTACCTTGCCTTCCACTGAAGCGTCGGGGCTGTGACACCCTCGTAGCAGTCATCATGCAGTGAACTGCTCTCATGGAGTAACCAACAAAAAGAGGCAAGTGGATAAGGCCTTTGAGGAAAGTGAAACTTGCTGGTTGAGCTCTAGAGGCCCACGTTTGTGGCTTTCTGGAGCTCTAACTTAATTCAAGGACAGAATGCAATGTTTTAATCACCCTCTTTGTGCGTGGCACTCTGTTGAAAGTTGAATAAAATGAACTCGATAGCTTCAGCTTCTGGGAATTTATCGTTTTTGTGGGCACTTCTGTTGGGGCTCAGACAGCAGAATAAGAGCCTTAAAATGATCGATAGTAAGATGTTAACATCCTTTATAAGACAAGGGTGAATGCGTTTTGGGGAGGCATTGTTGTTCAGTCACCATGTCTGACTCTTTGTGGCCCCATGAGCTGCAGCACCCCAGGCTCCTCTGTCCTTCACTATCTCCTGGAGTTTGCTCAGATTCATCTCTGTAGAGTCGATGATGCCATCCAACCATAACCCCTTCTCCTTCTGTCTTCAATCTTTCCCAGCATCACTGGGGAGGCACGCAGCTTAGTAAAAGACTATATAATCAAACTGACCCGGGTCCTGTCTCTCTCTACCACCTACTGGCTATGTGACCTAAAGCTAACCTGACCTCTCTGAGGCCCATGTCTTCATCAGTAAAGTGGGCTTGGGGGATTAAAGTGGGTACTTGGAATAAGGCAGCTGTTGCCTCATGCGGCACATGGTATGTGCTCAGTTAGTGGCAGCTGCACTGCATTCCAGGGTTTCTGACGAAGGCGACCTTCCTAGCATGAGGAGAGGAGGCCTGAGCAAGGCGAGGAGGCTCGCCAGGGTGGCGGGGACCCGTGGTCCCCCTCTGAGAAATCCCCTCAAAGCCATCACTCCCTAACGACTGGGATGGTCCAGAGCAGCTCTGCAGCTATCCAACCTAAGTTCTGCCTCTCAGCTTTATGTTTATCACCACTTGACTGGGAAATCCATGACCCTCCTGTCTCTCCCGTTTGCTTTCCTCTTTGGAGATGCCCAGGACTTGGCCTTTCAGCAAAGGAAGGCCCGTCTCTCCTTGTAGGGAAGACCCATCCTTTCCTGCGCAGCCCCGTGGTCTCTCTCCAGACTTCTGCCCTCAGGGGACCGTCCTCTGCAAGTCCTGGTGAGGTTCAGGTGTCAGGTGGAGTGAGGGGCATCCCTTCCTGATTCGCCCGGAGGCAGCCCTTGTCTAGACTGGATGTCAGCCAGCCCCAGGCAGCCTCCGGGTGACGGCGGAGAGAAGGGCAGACGCCCAGGCTGGGCGGGTTGAGAGAGGCAGATCCATCCCGAGCATCGCGGGGTCGGCCGGGCTGGGCTCACGCCAGGCTGGTCTTCGGGACACACTCCTTTGGCCCACCCTCTCCTGCTCTGCTTTTTTTTCCCGCGGTTTCTCTGGTACTTTCCAGCTCACTGCCAAATTGTCAAAAGCCATGAGAGGCAAAGTGCTGTTCAGTTAATGATTCCGGTCCCTGGAGAGGTGGAGCGCTCTTTTAAGAGGAAAAAAAATAGGATTTGGGGGGGTGGGGGTGGGAGGGGCACGGAGGGGGGTCGCCTTAGTACTTTACACAAAAGCCAAGCTGCAGCTCCTTCTAGTTCTTTCTTTTAAGGAGCAGATTAGAAGTGGGGAGGGTTGCCCCGAGCGGCCTTCTCTCTGTGGGGAAAAGCCGGGGCCTCCCCCTCACTTGCCTCTTTCTCACACAGCAGAAAGAGTCTGCAGTGGAATGCAGCCATCCTTTGGGGGCCCAGCAGCTTCTGCCCTCAGCATCCCCAGTACAGGTCCTGGGGAGACCCTGGCAAAACCACCCCTCCGCGCTCAGAGGTCGTTTTCAAAAGCAGGCAGCAACCTCCCGCCCCACAAAGGGCGCCCGCCGCACCTGCCCTCGCTGCCCGCCCCCGCCTCCTTCCCCAGCTGTTCCCCTGGGAAAGGGCTGAGAGTTGGGGGGCGGGGAGCCTTGGGCCCCTGAAGAGGTCCCTCCCGGCCCAGTTTTCCTCCTCAGTCTGGTCCCTCCCAAGTCTGTGGATCAGGAGTAAATCAGTCAGAAAGTCTTCACCTCCGTGCAGCCCTTTCCAGAGTCCTGGTTGTTTCCAGATTCCTTATCTAATTTGTCCTCACCATAGCCTTGTCATGCTGGCTGTATTTTTTTTTTTTTTACCATTTTTGCAGAGGAAGAAAGTGAAAATTAACTCCCTTGACTGAGGGTCCCCTGTGTGGCCTCCCCCCCAGCCAGTTAAGACATCAGCCCTGACTGGACAGTCTACACCTGTCAGGAGGGAAGCGTGACGTGTCAGAGAGGAAACAGCAAACCCCTCTGAAGAGAAACAGCAAACCCCTCTGAAGAGGCTGCCCTCCTCACAGAGACGAGACCCGGGCACTCTAATTCCCGTCATCTCCAAGTGTGTGGAGAAGGCCATAGCAACCCACTCCAGTACTCTTGCATGGGAAATCCCATGGGCGGAGAAGCTGGGGTCGCAAAGAGTTGGACACGACTGAACGACTTCACTTTCTTTCTTTTCAAGTGTGACCTGCCTTGAGGGGGAGTTTTATGTTTTGTTTCAGAGTATCCCCAGGACAGCCCCCTGCCTTCTTGACCCCTGTCCTCTGCTCACATCCTCATGGGAAGAATCCCATAGGCTGCAGAGAGACAGCCACCCGCTGGGTGCCGTGGCATGTGGCTGCCCAGAGTCCAGGGGCCCATAGCCTTCCGGGCAGTGGGACCCTCTCAGGGGTCAGGAGGATGGGAAGCCGGAAGCAATGGGCAGTGGCTGCACCTGGCTGACCCTGGAGTCCATGGGATGTTCTGTTCATAGAAAAGGTGGTACAAGGTTTGCAGTGCACAAGGCCGAGCCCTCTTCCCGCCTTCACCAGCCCCCTCCGTGAGCCCCTGGCACCTGTGGCGGGCAGTGTGGCACCCAGGCCCCAGTGGGGGCTGCGTGCTGGTGCTGCGCCTGGCAGCTGTGGGGTGTCAGCTCAGGAGGGGGCAGGCATTGAGGAGAAGCACATGTCCAGCCCAAGAGAAACTGGTGACCAGGAAGGGTCTCTGAGCAGCGAGGCCCGGGTAGGCGGCTAGAGTCCATGGCGGATCGAGCAAACGAGACGGTCCTTGCTCATCACCCCACCCCACCCCCAGCCCACCTTGATTAGAATGATCTGGCCCCCGAAGAACAGCAAGGAATTAATTAGGGGTCTGTTGTCATGAAGCAGCTCATTATTAAAGTCCCTCTCCTGGGAGGGGAGATGGGAAAGGTGTGATGACGACAGCTATTCAGACAGAATCTTCCTCAGCTGCCTGCTCTGCCCTTGTGCTCCGCCAGGAAGCCAGACACAGCAGAGCCCACAGGGCAGCCCTGAGCTGCCCCGGCCGCCCGGATTTCAGGCGGTGGAGGCTTTCTGTCCTCACCGCCCTTCCCTTCTCGGACCCTGTTCCTCAGACTTCAACTCTGACCCCATCTTCGTGACCCTAACCCTCACGCTCCATCTGTCGCTGCATCAGCAGAGCTCCAGCTTAGTGCTTCTCTTCAGAGCAGCACCTTGAATGTTTATAGTTGTTGCTGTTCAGCCGGGTCTGACTCTGTGACCCCAGGGACTGCAGTACGCCAGGATTCCCCGTCCTTCACCATCTCCTGGAGCTTGCTCAAACTCATGTCCATTGAGCTGCTGATGCCATCCAACCATCTCATCCTCCGTCGTCCCCTTCTCCTCCTGCCTTCAATCTTTCCCAGCGTCAAGGTCTTTTCCAGTGAGTCGGCTCTTTGCATCAGGTGGCCAAAGAATCAGAGCTTCAGCTTCATTCCTTCCAATGAATATTGAGGACTGATTTCCTAGAGGATGGACTGGTTTCATCTCCTTGCAGTCCAAGGGACTCTCAGGAGTCTTCTCCAACACCTCCTGCTAAGAGCTCTTACCAATCCCATGGGAGCCAAAAAAGCTCATTTCAACAGACACTAAAGTGCTCAGTTGTTTGCATGCGAGTTTCCAGAAGACTTGGCCGTGGGGGATGGGGTGGATATATGGACAGGATTGCCTCGTTCTCTCCCCAGTCTTTTCTATAAATGGGAAAACAGAGGCCCAAGAGAGGTGAGTTCTGGCCTGCTGCCTGCCAGCTCTGTGACCTTGAGGAAGTTACTCACACCTCTGTGCCTCAGTTTCTCATCTGTGACATGGGATAAGACGACCTTTGTGTGGATTACATGAGATGTGTGTAAAGTCCTTGGCATGATAGCTAACAATGTGTTGTTGTTGTTTAGTCGCTCAGTCTAAACTGACTAAAGTCACTAAAGTTTAGTGACTAAAAGCCATGTCCGACTCTTTTCGACCCCATGGACTGTAGCCCACGAGGCTCCTCTGTCCATGGGATTTCCCGGGCAAAAATACTGGAGTGGGTTGCCATTTTCTACTCCAGGGGACCTTCCCAACCCAGGGATTGAACTTCATCTCCTGCATGGGCAGGCAGATTCTTTACCACTGAGCCACCTGGAAACACCCTGTCTAACAATAAGAGGGATTAAATAAAGGCTGTGACTTGCGTTCCACTCCTGCCTGGTTTCAGCAGCAAGAATCTATCCATCCGTCAGTATGTGTTCCTGTGGTCCTACTCAGTACACAGCAGTACCCAGTACATAAGGCATATGGTGCTGCACAGAACTCAGTGTCTGCTTCCCAGGGACTGACAACACCCTCAGGAAAGATAACTGCACATGTTCATAAGTACCTGTGCCTAGGTACTTGTGGGGGTACCTAACCCCCACGCTAGGTACTGTGGGGGTTCAAAGGAGGGGCTGGTGTAGACTTCATGGAGGACGTGGCGTTTGGGTTGGGCCTTGAAGGATGATTAGGATCTAGGAAGTAAAATGAATTCTTAAGCAGAGGTATAAAAACCAAGAACCTGGGGACCCAATGAGGAAAAAAATTGCTGGGAAAGACTGAAGGTGGGAGAAGAAATGGACGACAGAGGATGAGATGGTTGGATGGCATCACCGACTCTATGGACATGAGTTTGAGTGAACTCCAGGAGTTGGTGATGGACAGGGAGGCCTGGCGTGCTGCAGTCCATGGAATCGAAAAGAGCTGGACACAACTGAGCAACTGAACTGAATTGGAAAATGGTGAGAAGGTCATGTGAGTTAGACCTCTGAATGACACCATGGACTGTAGCCCACGAGGCTCCTCCATCCACCGAATTTTCTAGGCAAGAGTACTGGAGTGGGTTGCCATCTCCTTCTCCATTCAGTTGGGACAATTAGAGGTAATTTGTGTGTGTGTGTGCGCGCATGGATGCATGCAGTGATTTCCTTTATTTCATTTTCCAAAAGTAGTATGTGTTCATCATTTAAAAAAAAAATAGGAGGCCAAGATAAGCTAGAGAAAGAAAATTACAAACACCTGAAATTTAAGGATTTTGCATACAGAAAAGGCAGGATCAAATAAGTGTTTTAAGAAGATTAATCTGGCAGTGTTTGGTGGAACAGATTAGAGCAGGAATATGCTGGAGGCAGGGAGATTTCTCAGGTTATTGCAGTAACACAGATAAGAGGCAATAAAGGCTCAGACCTAGCCCGTTAGCAATGGGAACAGAAATACAGCGACGTGGATGTGTTTCTCTCAGTTACTGTGCCTTTTCTGCACCGTGGTAGACACATGCCACATGCATTTTTAAAAAATGACTTTTCCTTTTAAAGTCTCAGGGAGTCTCCTGCACTCAGGCACAAGCCTGGTGTCAGAAAGCCATGCTCACAGCCTAGACCTCGCTTCCGATCTTTCCAGCCTGAAATGCCATCCTCCGTGTTAATGAAAGCAAGAGATTACTGTTCCAGATTATAAAATGTGGGGCAATTTTAGGCCATTGAAAAGAATGAGTTAATTAAAGAGTGTAATAACCCTCTTCAGCACCCGCCCTGTTTTGCTCTTTTTCCAGCTGCAGGTGGCCTTCTTTGTCACCCTGGAGGAGACAGCTATATGATCTATTTTGTTCCCCGGGACTTATCTCCAGGGACACCCAGCACTTTGCAGATGTAATTTTTAGTCCCAGTGCAGGCATTGTCCTCCTGTTTGACTTGGGGAAAGCAGAGGCCCCAGGGGATGGCTGAGTGAAAGGCTGAGTGCAGGCTCTGCAGTCAGGCAGCCTCTGCTTGGAGGTCTGCTAGACTCCCTCCTGGCAGCCTGATCCTGAGCTCAACACTTTGTTTCTAATGCTGTAAGATGGGAAGGCCCGCCGCAGAGTGTTTTCAGGATTGTTCACTGTCTGTATCTCCAGCTTTTTTGCACACTGGTTGTCAAGCTCAACAGATGTTTTGTAAATATGTTGAACTAATTGATAAAGGGAGATAAGCCATTCAAAGAAAGAAAGAAAGAAAGTGAAGTCGCTCAGTCGTGTCCCACTCTTTGCAATCCTGTGGACTGTAGTCCGCCAGGCTTCTCTGTCCATGGGATTCTCCAGGCAAGAATACTGGAGTAGGTTGCCATTTCCTTCTGCAGGGGATCTTCCCAACCCAGGGATCGAACCCGGGTCTCCTGCATTGCAGGCAGATGCTTTATCCTCGGAGCCACCAGGGAACAACCCAGCCCCAGGAAGTGTTAGTTTCCTTTGCCCCATCCCCACCCCTCTCCGCCAGTGCCCCCTGGAAATTTTCCAAGGTAGTAGTTAACCCTGGGGGGCATATGTCCATATGCCTCGTCTTCCCTGCCTGCTGTTTCAGAGCTTGGTGAAGCCTGCATAGTCCCAACATGGACCTAAAGGTTGGTTCTAAATCATTCCCAGTTCAAAAAGCCTAAGCGGTTAGATTGTATCCCCACTCGGCCAGGGCCTCCCCAGGCCAGTCACCTGAGTGTGATGGCTTGAATGGAGATCCTGAGGCTCCAACATTGCTAGAGCTTTGGGTAAACAGAGATTCTGAATTTAGCAGGAGACGCTCATTATTCTTTATGAATTCCTCCTGCTACCCCTCCGTGCTCCCCGCCCCCCAGCTCTGTGCGCTCCCAGGGAATTATTGCTTTGCCACTGCGTGATTTGATTTCATCTGAGGCTGCTTAATGCTTCTTCCGTCCCTCGCTGTGTTTATCTTATTGTTTCCCAGAACAATCAAGTGCTTCCTCTGCCCCTGGCAGCTTCAGCTTGTTCCTGGAGCCTCCTGACCTGCCCAAGCCTTGAGCTGGAGCATCCCTGAAAGGCAGAGCTGGTCTCAGGTCAGAGCCCCACGCTCGAAACTGCCTCTCGTCACTCACCTCTCTTGGTCTCTCTTGTCCCTCCCCCAGCCCCTGCCAGCCCTCCCTGGTAGAGCGAGACCCAAGATGCTGGATTCTGGTACTTCTGGGCCTCGGTGTCGCTCTCCCATGAAAAGTACAGGGCCAGGCCCTGAGACAGGAGTTGGTGCCCTTGTGAAGTGTAGTTGGGCCTTACCCCAGAAAGGCAGGAAGATTCCTCGCCACTCTGTGGGCTGTTGGATGGTGATGCCTTGGCCAGCCACCCCTGGCTGACAAGGAGCAAAGAAGTCATGACTTAGAAGAGAACCCCAGCTAACGTCCTCAACCCCAGGTCAGAGGCCCCTGCTCAGTACCTAGTCACCACGTCCCCTGTCCTCAGAAGCCTGAATTCTCAGCCCGTCCAAAGATGCAGAAGTCCAGAGGCAAGTGGTTCCTCTTGGGACCCCCTCCCTGCTCTCCAGGAGAAAACCCTCCCTGACCTGGCCTTCTGAAATCCAGGAGCCTCTAGCCCCGAGGCCTGTGTGCTAGCCCGTCCACCCCCTGGTCACTATCTGGGGCAGGTTCCTAACACGCACAGAAACAGAAATAACTGAACCTGGAAAAGTCAGTCTCCAGTGTCAGCCCCAGGATTGACCGACAACTCCCTGGGGACCGGTGCAGGAAGCATCCACGTGCACGTGTGTGGAGGATGTGTGTGTGCGTGTGTGTGTGTGTGTGTGTGTGCGCGCACACACGAGGGTGAGGGTCACTGGAGTTCTCAAGCTTAGTGCACCTCAGTGACCTTGTTCGAGCTCGTAGATAGGAAGGATCCTTAGTTTCCCGCTTCCTCGTCTCTCCTGGCTCCATGCAACCCACAGGCCAAGTTTTCTGGGCTCCCGTGTCCTCTGCAGTTATCTGAGCGTTTAGGGGCAGGCTCCTAGTTGTCCTCCAAGGGCCTCAGCCCACTGGACTGTGTGTGACTACCGTTTGCACAGACTGGGGGCTGAGAGAGGGGCGCTGAGCCCCTTCCAGCACCCTGCAGGTCGCTGCTGCTGTGTCTCTGTGTCCGTCTGTGGATTCACGTGTAGTGAGTGCCAGAGAGAGGGAGGCAGACTCTCAGACACCGAATCTACCAGAGACTTCAATCTATAAATAATTCGGGTCAGGAAACTCTACAAAAATAAACTTCAGCACGAATCCTCGCCCTCGAAGCACTAAATGCACAGCTGCAAACACACACGCTCAGTAACTCACTCCCAAGTTCAGTCTGAGCAGCAGCAGGCTTCTCGACCTTCTTTAACAAACTCAGTGTGTACACACACACACTCGTGCATGGAGACACACACTATGCACTACACAAGCCCAGAGTCCTGAGGCAGAAATAAAATCAAATAATAAAGGCCTCCTCCAAGGGGAATTTTCGACACACGGTGGTAAGACCTGCTGCAATTGTTGAGCCCTCAGTGACTATGTATCAAAAGCCTCACCCTCTCCAAATTTACTCAGGTCTGACAAACCGAGTTCCCAAGAAATCTGGGCTTGGACGTAATAATCGCACTACTATATTTATGTCACATCTTATAAAGTTTCCAAAGACTTTGCATTTCCTTCCCCTCCTGCTTCTCAGTTTCAGTATGAGCTCCTCCAGGAAGCCCTCCCCTCCTTGCCAGCCTCCCTGGATTTCCCCCCGCAAACCTCTGTCACACGGGGCAGCCCAGGTGTGTGAGGTCTGATGGGATTGTCCATTTGCCCGTTCCTGGGCCTTCCTAAGGGGACCCTTTCTCAAACCGTCCCCAGCTCTCAACAGAAGCCTAGCTCCCAGAAGGCCATGTCCTGAATGAATATTGGACAGTCCTGAAATTCATGGCCAATAAGTCATTTCATTCTCACAACATCCTGCTTGAGCTCTGAGGACAGAAGTTACCACCCTTATTTGGCAGCCACGGAACCTATCACACAAACAAGTGAAGCGACTTGCCTGAAGTCACACAGCCAATTAATGAGAAAGCTGGGATTAGATCCCAGCCCTGCAGACACAAACCGGCGCCTCCCTCTGCGGGGTGCTGCCTCTCAAACCAATCTGCTTCCTACTGAGACGCCCAAGAAGATCCCTGGTTCTATGGCTCCTCAGCAGCTATTACAAAAAATACTATGACTTCTAGTACCCCTACTACTACTAATAAAGTGATATGAGAGTGTCAGATCCCAAGCAAAAGCTCCATAATTTAGAACTAACTAGAGAAGAAGTTGATGCATAAGAAAAAGCGTTTGGAGGGGCCTGCAGGTATACTAGTTAATTGGATATGCTGATTTGAATTGGATATTCAAGTAAAGAGGCTGTCATTAATTTCTGTGCAGACCTAGCTGTGATTTAAAGGCAAGTGACTGCTAATAGGATTACTATTTCATTCTCCTTTCGAAGAGGCCCCTCCTACCTGGAAGACCAGACAGTAAATCTCCCATGGATTTCAGCTCACCTCCTCCTGCTCAGAGCCAGCCCTCATCAGCTGACTTTTAGCCTCCCAGCAGTCCTCCCAAATGAGGCTCTGAGCTTACTGCCACCTCTAGGAGACAGATGATTGTCCCACTGTGGCCTTGGGGTCTGAAAGAGGAAGAGCAGCTAAAGGCAGGGCTTGGACGCTCATCTACCCATCTCCTCTGTTCTCAGCTGCAGTGAACGGCTGTGTGCACCCATTAATCTTAGGAGAGTCACAGAGTGACTCTGAGAAACTGGACTCTGTGTGGGTAACCCAGTTCTGCCACCCTTTAGCTGTGTGGTCTTGAGAAAGTGATGTCCTTCTCCGCGCCTCCAATTTCCCATCTGTACAATGGGAACAGTAATAATGTGTCCTTCAGGGGTGGCTCGTAAGGATTAAATGAGTTCATTTTTGTTAAGCACTCTCGACAGCAGTCAGCACATTATAAAAGCTATAGAAGTGGTTGTGTGTGTTGTGTGTTTAATCGCTAAGTCGTGTCCAACTCTTTGCGACCCCATGGACAGTAGCCCACCAGGCTCCTCTGTCCATGGGATTTTCCAGGCAAGAATACTGGAGTGGGTTGCTATTTCCTTCCCCAGGGGAATCTTCCTGACCCAGGGATCCAACCGGCATCTCCTGCATTCCAGGTGGATTCTTTACTGCCAAGCCACCAAAGAAGCTCCAATAGAAATGGGAGCTATTATTAAATTCTTTAGGCCAACAGGGCCCTTTGAAAAATCCACCAAGTCCATCCTACCTTGAGGCAGGTCCACATTTAACCATGAACCAAAGACGCCATCCTGTGTTCAAAGCCCTCCTGAGAAGGAGGGTGTGGCCTCCTGTGGTCTCCCCCTGTGCAGCAGGGGCTGCTCTCAGCAGGAATTCTGACTGGACCGAGCCTCAGCCTCCTTGTGCGATGGTTTAGGCACATGATCTTTCTTCTGCTGGTCTCTATGGAGACTGTCGCCCTCCGTTGTAGGACACTGTCCATCTTGTCCCACCTTCTGAGTGGTGTCCAAGCAAAATGACAACCGCTAACTCTGCGTGTCCGCTGCGATCCCGCCCTCCCCGGAGAGGAGGAGCCCAACTAGAAAGACAGGTTGAAGTGACCAGCTTTCCCCTCTGGCCTGCGTCACCTCCCTGCCTGTGCCGACTCCACGCTCCTCCTCTGCCTGGTTGGATTACCTGGCTGGGGCCTGTGCGGCTCAGTCTGATAACGCCCTTCTCTTGGATTGGATTCCTGGCCTATTTCAGTGTCCTGTGTCCTTGTGGTCATTGGATCCTGGCCCTGGGGCTCAAGCTTCAAAGCTGAAGAGAACTCTGATCGCTGGACACTGCAGGACAGACGCAAGCTGCTGCGTTTTACTATCCACTTTTGTCTGGGTTTCTGCCGCAGTCTCCACCACCCCCATCCTGTGTCTGGTGAGGACGGAGGGCAACATCGAAACAGAAAACTTCCAAGGCAGAGAAAGACGGGGACCCCTGGGCTTGAACTACAGCAGGGCCACCCTTGTCCCTCCTCAGTCCAGGGCTGTTGGCTTCATCAGCCGTGTTTTCCTCTGGACCACCCTGGATGGAGCTGGTGGGAGCCCCAGGGCCAGCCCTGACCGCCTGCATCCACGAGTGGAAGGGCTTGGATGAGACAGGCTCCAAAGCCCCGTAGCTCCAGCAGTGTCCCTAAGTCTGTGATTCTCCTGTGACAGGCACGGAGCAGATCGCCTATTCAGAGAGGGAAACTGAGGCTCGGGGAGGTGAGGAAACTGACCTGAAAGTGAACAGGAGACAGAAATCAAGCCCAGACAAGAGCAAGAACACAGTCAGAGCAGAAACCCCGTAACCTGGTGTTGCACTCGGCGTGCTGCCCGCAGGGAGAGAGAGGAATCAGGGGAGGGAACGGCCTCTGCTGCCCAGCTGGCCCGTCCCGCCTTCAGCCTTCTGGTCCCGCCCGCACCTCATCCCTGGGACCCCAGCCCCCTGTCCCCCTTCTACATCTCTGTCTTCTCATGGGGATCTCGGAGGGCTGCACAGCTCAAGCCGGACAGTATGGACTTCTCGGGCAGGACTGCTCCCCTCTCCGGGTATTTAGAGGGAGTGACATAGGCTAGCTCCGTTCAGGTTCAGTAGCAAGAACATTTTCTGTTCTGGTTTAGTTTCAGCTCTGATGTTTTCAGAGTTCTGTAGGTTTGATTCTGGCCTCAACTGGTTTATTGAAAGGTTCAGATTGTAGACAGGAAAAAAAAAGTTTAGGCTTCGTATTCAGAAAAAAAGTTAAGGACTGGGATTAGTCCTAACTGGGACATACCAGAGTATGTGATGGTAAGTTATCTTTGGTAAGATTCCACTCCAGCATGGCCATGGGTACCATCTAGTCCCAGAGCCCAGAGAGGGAGGGCCAGACGAGGTGTTCCTCCTTCTGAGTGTGTGTGCCCAGCCTCTTGGGGAGGAGGCTGATTTATCTGGCAGAGGGTTAACCAGCCTGCCCAGGTGGGGATATCCTGAGCTGGCCAGCCCTGAAGTAGGATGATGATTCTGCAAGCTCTTGGGGCTGAGCCAGTGCCTGGAGGAGAATTAAAACATCCTTGGAGAGGAGCAGCTGTCATAGGGAGGGTGGGAAGCGACACTGGGACATTTCCTTTTCAGAGGAGAAAGCGGAGCTTGAACTCTCCCATTTTATGCATATGGAATAGTGAGGTTAAGCTAATCAGAAGTCATGACTATCACATCTGCCCCTACATCCTGCAGTAGCCTGAGAACTTTTTTTTTTAACAGTCTTTTTAAAAAATATTAATGTATTTATTTGACTCCATTTGGTCTTAGTTGTGGCATGCAGGGTCTTCATTGTATCACGGGGATCTTTCGTTGAGACTCAAAGACTCTCTCCAGTTTGGGGCTGGTGGTCTCCGGAGCACAGGCTTAGTTGCTCCGTGGTAGTTCCCTGACCAGGAGTTGAACCCGTGTCCCCTGTGTTGCAAGGCAGATTCTTAACCATGGGGCCACCAGGGAAGTCCCGCCTGAGAACTTCTGTGATTAAAAGCTACTATGTTTCTAGAAGAATCTCTTGGAAATTTTGGATTTCTCCATCTAAGAGAGAATGCTGCTCTGAAAGCTAAGGGGAGCTATTTTCATTGTGGGGCATTTTCCCAGACTGAGACCCTTGTTCTTCCCTCTGCTTGAATCCATCATGAGATTTGCTCCAGGGTAGAGGACAGTATCCTCGGCCCCACCGCATCATTGCCGACCCTGAGTCTTCCTCCACCCAACAAGAATGAACTAAATGGCCCCCTCACCCCTCCCTGGAAGGAGGGGCTTTAATGACAGTTGTCAAGGCAGCAGCTTGGAATAGTAGGAAGCCACTAGTTAGGAAGGAAAAGGTCGAAAGAGGAGTTTAGGGGAAAAGAAGAATCCACCCTACAGGGGAGTTTCTGGGGTAAGAGTGGCTGAGAGCGAGTTTCTTTGGTTCCACTGAGGTCACCCCCTCATCTTCAAGGCCAGAGCTCCCACCAAAGTCACCCATGAAGCAGACAAGGAGAGCACAGCACCTCGACTCTCGCCCTGCTCCAGTGGCTGCACCCCTGGGATCCAGGCACAGGGCCTCATGCAGGAATCTGCTGGTCCCGCCACTAGGAACTCCAGAACCACTGTGCCCCACCCCACAGTGGGATTGCGGTCTGCTTCTTACCCATGCCAGTCCAGCCAAGTCAACAATCGCAGACCATACCCCGGCTCAGGCCCCTCAAGTACGCGAACTCTTAGGAGGCTAGAAAAATGTGAAAAGGAGCACTAATCCAACTTTCCCAAGTCTGCAGTAAATAAATGCTCCTGACCTTCCCTACTGGGCCAGTAAAAACTGAAAATGCATCCATTCCTCCATACAAGCATGTTTACTGTGGCATCGGGCTCCACGCTTAGCGCTTGTGATGAATAAGTCATAGTCCTTGCTCTCAGTGGGGTGGGAGAAATGGGCAGAGGGAGGGAGATGGTTAGAAGTCCAAGAGAGAAATCAAAGTGAATAGGAGGGAGGGACTTCATCTTAAAATCATCCAGAGAAAACTGTCTTTTGACCTCAACTTTGATTTAGCACGAAAGAGCCCACGGTACTTTATCAGCTGGGTCATAGTTCATGTCCTTTCAATAAGCATTTCTCAAGCAGTCCCTTTTATCCGTCACCAGCTCTGTTCCCAGTTTCATTCTAGTCCTCCGAGGCTGGTCCTCAGAGAAACAGAAAGCATTCCTGCCTTCAAAATGTTGGTGGACTTAACGCACATGTGAGGCAATCAGAGAACAATTTAAGTAGGTGGTCAATACGCATTAGCTAATATATATACAATGAACAAGTCAATTGATTATAATCTCAGGACAAAAAGCCCTCAGGGTGAGGAGCAATCAGTGTGGTAGAGATATTGGAGAAGGCTTTATGGGGGAAGTGGGCTTGAACGAGGGTGTTTAGATGGACAGAGAACGAAGAAACGGCCCGGGTTGGCAAAATTTTTCAACAGTCAGCTTCTGTGTTGGAAACAGGAAGCCTGGCAGGACGAGTGCGTTCAAACCATGGGCTCCCCGTCATCTTGTTTCTGTATGAACTGATGGTCTTCAGGGGCCTCTCTCCACTGGCTTTCCAAATTCTATGTAGAACTTGAGTGTTAGTTGCTGAGTCATGTCCAACTCTTCGTGACCCCATGGACTGTAGCCCTCCAGGCTCCTCCGTCCTTGGGGTTTTCCAGGCAAGAATACTGGAGTGGGCAGCCATTTTCGTCTCCAGGGGATCTTCCCAACCCAGGGATCGAGCCCCAGTCTTCGGCATTGTCCTGCCTGAGCTACCAGGACACTTCATGTATTGCTTAGACTACGGGAATGTTTCTCCAACCCCCAGCCCGGTAGTCTCCACATCGGCTGGGAATTTATTAGAAATGAAATTTCTCAGGCTCATTCCCGCTGAATCAGAAACTGGGGTAGTCCCAGGGGTGAATTTCTCCGCTCCCTCCAGGCGGTTCTCCGGGCATGCTGGTTTGATAACCGTGGGTGCATTGGTGCTTTTAAACCCCGGCTGCTCATTAGCGTCCCCCGGGGAGCTTTGAAACCCAAAGAAGATGCCAGGTCCCCAAGTGCAGAGTTCCTGATGAATGGATACAGCCATGTGTTTTTAAAACTCCCCAAATTATTCTCATGTACATTGAGCCTGAGAAGCACCAAACTCGATGATCTGTAGGTTCCTCCTGATTTCTTATCCCGGGATGGACTCTGAGACTGACTCCCAGATTTCTGTCCTCAGGGATTCCTGGCTCCCCAAAATCACCTGGTGGATTTGCACACATCTTTCAGGGGATATTGTTGTGGTGGGGTGGCGGGAGCAGAAAGCTCTTTCTGAGATCATTAAATCCTCAGTTTTTTGATGGTTTCTGTGCTGGCCCCACCATCCTCCCTTACCTGCTCAAGGCAGAACCATTGTGTGTAGATGTTGATTCTCCTACCCCAAACGCAAGCAAGTGTGCACAAGCACACACTCACACCCTCATCACACGGTGTTGAGAACATGTGCATACACACACAAGAATAACCATGTAAGGATATTCAGATCACACCTAAAGACATACATGCACACACAAATAAACCCACCGTTAGAAGGTTCAGACCAGCACACTCAGACTGCTTGGGAAAGGATTCCTCTTGGTGGAAACTGGGCTGTTTGAACTAAGAAGCACCTCTGTCTTCCCTGTAACCCAGTCTGCTTCAGGTAGCCCTTGGGGACCGGACATGAGGATTATCTTCTATAAACTACCTGCTCTAGGCTCAGGCAGGGAATTCACAAGGGGCTGCCGAGGACAGATGCTGAGGATGCCCTTGTTTCTTTCGCAGATTCGAGCCGATGGTCCCCCCCACGGTGGGGTCCAATATGAGATGGTCTCCGTGCTCAAAGATGGGAGCCCCATCCTCCGGGACATGGCCTTCTCCATCGACCAGCGCTACCTGTACATCATGTCTGAGAGGCAGGTATGTGCTGGCACCCACCCCTGCTCTCCAGAGCCCAGGAGGCGCAGATAACCCGTGACCTTTGTGCAGAAGCTTTTCTGCAGAACAAGAGAGACCCCTGGGCCTGCTGCTCAGAGGCCCGGGGAAGCTTATGCAGGGAGTCAGGGAGAAGCCACTGGGGCCAGGCGCTTCCCGGAGCTTCTCTGCAGGCCACAGACCCTGTCTGAGCACATGATGAACAGCCCCGCAAGAACGGGCCAGACTGCACGGAGCAGCTTGGTGTGATTAGAAGGGAGATTTACTGCCCCGGGCCCACAGAGTCTGCTGCTCAAGGGAGCCAAAGAGGTGTAAATAATCCAGGCCTCTAGGCTGGACTCAGTCCTGGGAGAGATAGACCCAAGATAGGGCCCCAGAAGGAGATAAAAAAAAAAATTCTTGGCCTGAGTCTTAGAGGGATGCAGGGTAGAAGTTGGCCAGCTCTGAGGAGCTGCAGCTCTGCCTGCAGAGATGGGGAGCCCTGAGAAATGGACCTCTCTCCTTTGCTGGGTAACCCCCGAGTGGGTTCCCCACCCGCCTGGGTGAAACGTTATTCCCTCGGGGTTTTATTCGACCTGAATATGTAGGAGCAGAGCGAAGGCAAATGCAAGGAGAGCCGTAGTGAAGGACAAGAGAAGGGGAAGACGGGGATTCACCAAAGCAATGGAGATGCAGCAAGCAAAGCTTAGACCTTAGGAAAAGCTGGCTCCTTTTCCACTCATTGCCAGTGGGTCAGCAGTTGGTCAGCAGTGGCGGCGGTCTTGGCATTGACCTGCACATGGTAAGATCAAGGCCGTAAGAAGCAGAAAGGACCATGACTCTGTCTTGGTGCGGAGGACACTGACTTGGGCTAGATAAGGATGCTGTGCTGGACGACCAGCGAGCTCTCTCAAGCTGCCTCCCTGCTCGGGCATCATTCTCAAAACACTGCAAAGATCCCAGGCGTCTGTCATCAGGTTCACCCGCCCAGCGTTCTCTCTCTCTCCTTCATGTTTGTGTTTGTGAATTCTGAATCGGGGACAAGGGAGGAGGGAGGGAGGCAGTGGTAAACCTGATGGCATAAGCGCAGTAGGGCTGCAACTCTAACTTGAAAATTCCTTCTCAGAAGAGATGACACAAATCAGAGGCTAATCGTCAGCAAATTATACCACATCCTCTTGAAGCCGCTTTTTTTTTTTACCTGCCTTTATGTAGCCCCCATGATCAAGGCATAAACAGGGCCAGATGGGAACTTGTAACCCTAAAAAAGAAAAGAAAAAAAAAAAGGCTGGTCATGTATTTATTGGGAACAACGTTCTGGAAAAACATCAAAATAAATGGAACTTGGTCACTCTCCTTAAGTTGCTTGGAATCTAACAAAGGAATCTTTAGCATCAGATTGGAGGCTATAAATGCTCTGCCTTTCCTTCCTGTTTTTCTTTGTTTATAAAACCAACAGTTATTTCTTTAAAATGGTAGATGGGCACCATACAAATTCAAATAGTACACACAGAAAAGGAAATAACAAGTTCCCAAACCAAACACCCCGAAATGTAACACCATGTCATCATTTGATGAACACCATTCTGGATGCTTCTGCAGAATTATCTACAGATTTAGAAGGATAGGTGAATAGATGGTCCCGTAGGCAGGTGCATAAAAGGATGGTCAGAGGGATTAAGTAGACCTGTGGTCCCCCACCTTTTTTGACACCAGGAACCCATTTCATGGAAGACAGTTTTTCCGTAGACGGCAGTGGGGGGTGGCGGGGTTCGTTTGGGGATGATTCAAGGACATTGCATTTATCATGCACTTTATTGCTATTGTGGTTGCACCAGCTCCACCTCAGATCATCAGACATTAGACCCCAGAGGTTGGGGACCCCTGAAATAGAGCCACATTGACATGATATTAATATTTCAGAAGATGTTAAGTATGGCTGAGGAGCAAGCTAACTCTGGATAAAAATTCTTTCTTGGGTTCTCGGAGCCCCATGAAGTGGAAAAGCAGAAAGAGCCAACAGAAGTGACCAGTGAGACTTCGGTGGGACCGAGACGATGCTGAGACACGTCTCTGGGCTAAATGCTCGGTCGCTTCAGTCCCGTCTGACGCTTTGCAGCCCTATGGACAGTGTAGCCTGCCAGGCTCCTCTGTCCAGAGATTCGTATCTTTCACTCAAATGAGATGCTTTTTGAAATTGGATTCAAAACGTGACCAAAGGAAAGGGCTGGAGGCTGATAAGTGGCCTTCAGGGAATATAATGACCTCTCCAAACAATATCTGATGTTGCCTCTGAGAGCATCAGCTCTGACTAAACTGAGCGTCTGCAGCTCATTTCTGAATAACCCTCCTTCAGTCTCGTCTTCTGGGTCTGCTGCCCAGCTCCTGTCAGTATGCACCAAAGCAGAGCTGCTCAGCAGTAACTGTCACACTAAGCAGATATAGGAGGAGTTTGGGTTTAATGCCCTGTGGCTATCTTGAATCAGGTGAGCTGTGAGTCGGGGAGGTCTCTATGCCAGGCGGAGCCCGGATCAGTGGGCATCATTGGGGCGGAGGGTGGGGAATTGGTGGTAGAGCTCAGAGTCCTGTCGCTTGGAGAGCCACAGGCCACGTGCCAGTCGCTACCCCAGGGATCTCACCAGGGGCCGGGCTCGGGGAGAGGGGCCAAGAGCCACTCAGGAGGGCCATGTGAGGCGAGCAGCGTTAAGTGCAGAGTTCTCACAGACAGCTTGGACCTCTCTAAGGGAGCAGTTGAATGTGTGGCGAGAGAACAGTCAATGGTAATGAAATCAGATGACGTGCGTTCTGGTTCAGTGTTTGCTCTGACACTGGATGTATGACCCCCTTAACAGCCTCTATTTCTTCCCTTCTGAAATGGAAGAAGTGAGGTGAAGTCCCTCAGTCATATCCTACTCTTTGTGACCCCATGGACTGTAGCTCCCGCCGCCAGGCTCCTCCATCTGTGGGATTTTTCCAGGCAAGAATGCTGGAGTGGGTTGCCATTTCCTTCTCCAGGGTATCTTCCTGACCCAGGGATCGAACTCGGGTCTCCTGCATTGCAGGCAAACTCTATACCGTCTGAGCCACCAGTGAATCCTGGTGGAAATGGAAGATTTGTGTCCAATAACAGGATTGTGCCTGAGGTCTGACGCTCTCAACAGGGTGGCCTCAGACAAGTCCCACCACCTCGTCTCACGGGGGTCAATGCGATATGGGCTGAGACGGCAAGCAGGGAGTTCCTGCCGCAACACCTCGCATGCCACCAACGCTCATTCCTGACGGCCCCTCCCAGCTCTCAGTCCTTAGGATCCCATTACGCAGGAGGGTGGTGACCGTGGGTGGTGATTAGGAGGAAGCTGAGTGGCGGTCGGCGCTGCCAGCAGGCCTCAGGCCAGGCCAGGAGACCTGTGTTCTCGTCCCAGCCCCCCTTTAACCAGCTGGGTGACCTAGACCCTGGACTTCCCAGGGACTCAGTGTCCTCAGCTTGAAAGATGGAGAGAATAAATATGACTGTAGAGTCTCTTTCAGCTATTAAAGAGTTTGTCTAAGGTCTGGGGATCAGGACTCTTTTCCATCTCCAGAAGACAGCCTCAGAAGCACAGGAAACAATTTTGAGGTTAGACCAAAAGAACTTTCTGAAGGAGGCTTTTTATGAGGCTGTGTGTGCTCGTATGAACTTCGTCCCCCAAGGATGAACACTGCAGTGAGGATAGAATGGTGGCTATGGGCTTCCCTGGTGGCTCAGTTGATAAAGAATCGGCCTGCAATGCAGGAGACCCGGGTTTGATCCCTGGGTTGGGAAGATTCCCTGAGAAGGAAATGGCAACCCACTCCAGTATTCTTGTTTGGGAAATCCCATGGCCGGAGGAGCCTGGAGGGCTACAGTCCATGGGGTTGCAAAAGTCAGACAAAACTGAAGTGACTAAACCACCACCATGGATAAGCAGATTCCTGTTTTGAGGCAACGATCTAAGGCTTTGGAGTTCCCTGAAAGACCTAAGACTTTATAAGACATGATGGGAATGGGGGTTTCCATCACCCCACTTTACAATAAACCTCTGGGCAGCCTCCTCTCGTCTCTCCCTTCCCCGGGTCCCTAGCTTTTGTCTCCGTTTCCCTTCCCTTCCCCCAAATCATGGTGCCTGTTGTATCCTTGATGCCGCAAGAGAGTAGATCCAGGTGCCTGACCTCCAGTCCTGCCTAGAGAGTCTCCCCTCCCCACAGAGTCAGAACAATCCAATATAGGCTCATGTGTTCAGGCAAGCTTCCTCTCTCTCTCTCTCTCTCTCTCTCGCTCGCTCGCTCTTAGTTAATTAAATGTAATTAAGAAACAGGACTAGTAAGAAGTGGTGGGCCATTAGTGCCACTGCTTAACGACCTTTGACAAGTTGGTGTTAATGTTCTGTTAATAGATCCAAGGCCGGCCGGTCCCAGGGGACCGTTTGGGACCCGATTCCCCCAATCCTACTAATTGCCCAGGTGCTCCACTGATACGCTGCCCGGCCCTTCCTTAGAAAGTCTGCCCCGGCTTCCTCGACAGCGAATCAACCAGCAGATGTTGTGGGAGGGGATACAAGTTGCTACCACATCCTCGGTGTCTAATGGGAGTCAGACTGCGGGTTCAGGAAAAATCAGGCAGTGAGCCAAGTGAAAACCTAAGTCACGAGATGAAAAGAAACTTGATAGCCCCAGTTTCCACCCAGCTTGTCAGGCTGGCCACTCTCAGAAAGGGAAGCTCCCCCTGTACGCGGGGTGGATGGGAAAGAAGTATGGGGATGGAAGCAATTATTCTATTTTATACTTTAATTAGTTTGAATTAGCAGAGGGAATAGAGGCATAAAATGATCCAGCGAAGGGTGAAATGGAAAAAGGGAGTCACAGTGGAGAATGGCTCCGCGAAGGCTGGAAAAGGCCTTGGGAACAGCAGAGAGGCTGGCGATGGGTGTGGGCGTGCATGCGCGTGCACGCGCGCGCGCATGTGTGTGTGTGTCTGTGTGTGTGTGTGTTTAGGGTGGGTGAGGGCATGGGATGCTGCTATTTCAAGACCTGGAGAGGCCAGGTGGCATAGTGGTTAATAGCAGGAGCATGGCCGTCAGACCACCTTGCACGTCATCTGTTGCCACTAACTAGACATATGGCTTTAAGAAAGTGATTTCACTTTTCAACACCTCACTTTCTCCATCTGTATAATGGGCCTAATAGTGGTGACTGTTGTGAGGATTGAGAGACCTTAGTGCTCAGTCACACAGCCAGTGCTTTCAATAAGTGGCAATGATTATCATCATTATCACAAGACCCTGATGCTGGGAAAGACTGAAGGCAGGAGGAGAAGGGGATGACAGAGGACGAGATGGTTGGATGGCATCACCAACTCAGGGGACATGAGTTTGAGCAAGTTCCAGGAGCTGGTGATGAACAGGGAGGCCTGGTGTGCTGCGGTCCATGGGGTTGCAAACAGTCGGACACGACTAAGCAGCTGAACAACAGCACTGTTATTAGTGGTGTTATTCGAATTTCTGAGACCCCAGGGAGGGCCAGAAGCATCTCCACTGTAAATTACGGCTAAGACAGATCCCAGTCTCGGGCAAACACCTCCAACCTGGCATTCTTGCTGCTCGATCCCAAGGGACGCCTCAGAAACCTCTGCCCTGGCCGAACGACAGCATCCGGCTGAGTTGCTCACAATCTGGTATTTATTTTTAAAATCCAGGAATGTGCCCAGCAGACTAAACAGTCCTGCTCCCCTTGATACAGACAGAGGCAGCTCTGGGCTCATGTGTGAGGCCCAGGAGGCCAGTATTCCAGGCATCTGTGGAGAGAAGGGAGGGGGACCCTGAGCCCCAGTCATCCCCCAAGACTCAGGCTCCTGTGTGGCCACATGTGAGGACAGTGGGCTAGAAAGGCGCTGCCCCGGGGGTGTACCATGTCTGACCTCTGCAACGAAGTGAACTGTATCTCCAGCTCACTGCCATAGATGGAGCCACCATGCTCACAAACTAAGTCAGGCGTTCGGGCAGGTGCCCCAAAGGCTGCTTGTCTCTTCTCTGCAGCATCCAGACTGGCGCCTCAGCTGGGAAGACGTGAATGGTCTGGGGTCACTGGATGACTAGGGCTAGCATGGTCTGGAGCCACGTCCTCCCACTCGTATGGCAGCTGGAACCAGCTGGGCCGTCAGCTGCAGTGGCTTCCACGAGGCCTCCCCCTGCACCTTGGGCTTCCTCACAGCATGGCGGCCTCAAGGTGCTCAGACTTCCTGAGCATAGCCGCTCAGGGCTCCAAGAGTGAATATTCCCCCAGATAACGTGTGTCAGGCGAGTGTATTCTCCTTGGTTCTGTCTCGTCTCAACAAAAATTTGAAGCACCGGACGTTAGAGTCCTCGGCATGTCATAGCTCTCGGACAGACCGTTATAGCTCTCAGGTCTCGAACAGACCGTGTTACAGCTCTTAGACAAATCCGTGTTACAGCTCCGTGTTACAGCTCAATTTTATTTAGAAAAGAGCAGGAAAATACATCCTCAAGGTGTGAGGGCATGCCAACCCAAAGACGTGAAGAGAAGAGAGGGGGGAGCACGCCAGCACATGGGAGAGAGAGAGAGACCCCCGCACTTTGGCTCCTCTTTTTATATGATTTCTCCTCCCCCTGGGCCTGCCCTGCATAAATTGGGCGAGCCAGGAGGGCTGTTTGTTCTACCTGAGGTCCTCACTCCGGTCTTCGGACCTTCCTTTATTCCATTTTCGCGGGCTTTTCCCTTCCTTGTCTTTTAGCCACCGCCATTCTGGACTCCTGTTTGCTATTCTAACTACCTAACAGGTGGGACTGTTACTGCCTTCTTTATGACTTAACCTTAGAAGTCTTACAGTTCCTTCTTCCGTCCGCCTCCTCACCTCTCTACCGCCCGTCTCCCCGTGACTCTGGCGCGTGTAGCCCATGACCCCACTTTGAGACCCAAGGCACAGGGAAGATAAATACATGGTTTCCTGTCTCAGGAACCCACAGAGCATCTGCACAGGTGAGGACTCACAGCTCACCCATCCTGACCCCAGTATGAGGCCAGCTTCCATTTCAGCCTATGCTAAACCTAACACCTAAGATCAGAGTCCCCAGAACCAGTTTGGTTTCCCTAAACTCACAGAAAAGTGCCAGTAGCTTTAAAGCTTGCTGTTGATGGACTGAAGGTTGTGTTGAGCCCTAAAGGAGACCTACATCAAAGGTGGCTCTTGAAACTGCTTCTGGGAAGCCTTTGAAGGAATCCGTCAGGAATAGGATCATGCTACCTGGAAACTGCCCAGGTGATGGCATGTGATTTTCAAGGGCTGTCCTGGTCTGTCTCCCTGTGCAGAGCTGCGGCAGCCCACTCAGAAGACCCTTCTCCTGGGCGACCCACCTTCACATGCAGGGTGGGGCATGGGACTTCACCGTGGATGAACGGATAGTGACTTTCTCACCACCTCCACCTTAGGTCATTTCAGGGAGTTGGGGCAAGGAGAACTCTGGCCCGGAGTTACTAGAAATCAAAATTATTTGGAAAGATTATGAAGCTGCCCTTCTCTGAATGTCTCAAGCGTAGGAGAGACCCCTGCCCCTCAGCTCCTTGCACCGGTTTAAGACCCCATGCATGGTGGGGGAGAGGGCTTGGAGGGCAGACCCAATGCCTCTAGCATGCCACCCCAGCCAGCTTCACCTGAGAATCAATTTTGGTTTCCTTGGTTTTGAGGAGGGCATGTCAACTATAAACCGGGACCGAGGGCCAAAAATAAGAAGCATTTTCAAAGGGCCTTACTGTGATGTGAGGGCACTACGTCTGTCGGCTGTGGCCAACGCCACTGAACGACCAAGCCCCTAGGCCTCTAACGACTTGGAGAAGGAGCAGAAAAGAATGTGCGGAGCCGTCCTTCCAGATGGCCCCTGCTCATTTATTTTGACATCTCAGACTATTATTTTGATTGTGCACATTTGTTTAGTCCTGGCGATAAGGCTTCCCAGGGCGCAGGCAGAGCGTGCCAAGGTGTATTTTTACAAGGCGGTTGGAGTCCCAGTAACAGGAGACCTCCCTTCTGCCCGGACTGAGAGGCCTGGGCTGCAGCCGGGGAAGGAGGGAATCTGAGGAGGCAGGGGCTGGAGCAGAGCCTGGGGGACTTTGGGGGAGAATTACAGAGTTTGCGGATTAGGAAAGTGAGGATAAGCAAATTTCTGCCGTACTTGTGTTTTCAAATGTGTCACTTTCAATCCAGGCCTTTGATGCACACATGTTTCTAGTTAAGGACCTCACCGTGGCCCAGAAGCCAAGCACACATCTCAGCGTCTTTCCCAAAGGAGGGGCAAAGCCTGCCTCCCGGAGGATGGGGCACAGGGACAAGTGACCACCCCAGGCTCGGGTTTGATTTTTTTCCCCTCTTTCTCTGCCCCCATTTCAAATGTCAGGGAGCAAAGAGGCTGACATGGAGCTGATTCCCTGGCTATTAATATTCTCATTGGAGCATTTTTAATAAATATTTTCACATGAAGGAAGCGAATCACAAACCCACCCTATTAATCAGGCGCTTGGCTTGCGTTTAAGAAAGAAAACTCCAGCCTCTTATTTTAAAATCCTTTGGTTTGGAAAGAAATGATTGAACACAATGCCCAGGCTGGGAGAACCGGTGCCAAAAAAGCTCATTTCTCTAAATGCGCAGGGAGACTGGAGACTCTTCCTCTAATCCTTGGCAGGGGACATGATGTCTCTCACCAGGTAGGACTGCCAGATGCTGACTCTCTGATGACCCAGAATGACGTTCCTAGGATGGAGAGGTGGGAAATCACCATACCTCAATCCCAGAAGGAACTCCTCCCCATATACTAAAGATGAGGAAAATGATGCCAGAGAGGGGAATCACTTCCTAGATCATTCCCCGAATTACCAGAAAAGCCAGAATTAATCCTAATTCACCTGGTCCAACCCGGCATTCTTTTCCCAACTTGGCAACAGCTTCACTCAGCACAGACCAGACCGAACATCGGTTGTGTTAAAAAAAAAAAAAAAAAAAGACTTTCAATTAAAAAACATTAAAGCTACCCAAGCCCAAGGGAGTCCCTGAAGATGTTCCCAAGGGTCAAATTAAAATAAGGCAAGATTTGCATCTCATTTGCATACACAGACTCATTCATTCAACAGACCATTAAGTGTCTACCATGTATAATGCATAGAGCTGTCCGCTGGCAAGTTATTTGCATATGCAGATATAGACAGGGCAATCTTTCTAAGTCATATTCCAGCAAAAGGTCTTATAAATAGGTACCTTCTTGATTTCTTTCTGTTCTTTACAATGCAACAACAGCACCGTTCAGTATGCTTTCGTATAGGGATAAATAAAATACAATCCCTGACCTCAGGGATGCTACATTCTGGTGGGGAAGAATGATGTATAGATAAATTGCGATATAAAGTGAGCAGTACTGTCGCAGAGATATACAGCACGCCCAGTGACTGAAGTAACTCATACCGAGCATGGGGAGCCCTGTCCTGGTCCCTCCATGCTTGGGCTCATTCAGAGGACAGACCCTCTCCCTGACCTAGCAGTCCAGAGCTGGGGGAGCTTCAGGGACTGTCTGGTGAAGGGCAGTCCTTCCTTTTATAGGTGAGAACAGGGGACCTTTGAGACCTTGAGACCAAAGTATCCACCGAGCCAGAGTGCAAAGAAGTAGATAGTGACTGACGATGGGCAGTTTCCTGGCTACCGTGAAGAGCATGGGCTCTAGAGACTGCCAGCCTGCCCACCTTCCTGGCTCCCTGCTATGTGACCTTAGGCCAATTGTTTCACCTCTCTGCTTCACTTGCCTCTACTAAAAATGGGGATAATTATGACACTGCTTGAGGATTAAATGAAGTGAATGAATACATTAAAAATATTAAATGAAGTGAATTCATACATTAAAAAGCACTCTGAAAAGTACCTGACACGTATTACCTGCTTAATAAACGTTAGTAACAGTAATTATGCTTTTAAGGTTGTGGCCCCATGTATAATCGCCAGGTGAAGCTCTGCAAATCAAGCTCCCATCACAGCCACACCTCGAAAAGAAACTTGGCCACCCTGCCTTGCCTCTCAGCTCTACCTAATTTAAGACGTGTTGAAATCTAACATTTAGGTCCTGTTTTTCTTCTGATAGTTTGCAAACATGACCTTGGCTAATACAACAATCTCCTGGGATAAATAGTATTGTCTTTGCTTTTTTTTTTTAAATAGATAAGAAAACTGCGATTCAGTCTGGCTAAGTAATTTGCCCAGGGCCCCTGAGCTGGCCCGCGGGCAGAGCTAGGACAGCGTCCCCCGCACCCCGCACCCCGCACCCCGCACCCCGACCTGGGAACAGACGCGGAGTGAAGCCGAGCCTTGTCCCACGTCCTCCTGGGATGGCGCCCCCTGGTGGCCGCACGGCTGCAGTGGGCCCGCCCCGCCTGCTCCCGGTCTACCTGCAGTTCTCAGGGCTCCAGACCACCAGGCCAGACTCAAGACTCCTCCCTGGACACCCGCCAAGGACCCTGGGGCAGGGCACTGTTTTGTTTTATAAAAAAGAAACCAATAGAGGCCTGCTGCCCGATGTGTCCAGTCACAGGAAATGTCTCTGGTGGTCAGAGAGGAAAGAGAGAGGGCACCCGCCCCAGGAAGCTGCTGTTTGTGCGGCAGGCCGGGTCTTCCGCCAGCATCAACTCAGCTGCTTACAGCAACCTTGAAAGACAGGTATTCTCAGCCCCGTGTGACACGGGGGGAAGTCAGGGGCGGCAGGGTCCAGCGACCAGAGCAAGGCCGGGCCCCCCCGGGACTCCTAGGAGGCAGAGCCGGGGCAGAGGCGCTTGCCAAGCTAGCTACTGCCCTGCCTGCCATCCCCTCACCACCTAGGAGCCCGGTTCAAGGCGCCCAGTGGGTGAGGCCAGCACTGCCCTGCGCTCTCTACCACGCAGCCTGTCTGGCAGAGGCACACCTTTGCGAGGAGGGCAGGTGCAGACGCATGAGAGACATTGCACAAAGCTGATCAAGTGTCTTAGGTGCACTTCCAAGTGTGAGCCAGGCAACAGGTACCGATCGGCTGCCTCGCTGGCCCTACCTAGGGGTTCTTGGGCTCTCAAGAGCCTTCTGTGTTGCCATCTTGAGTCTGTCTCATCTAGCCAAATGCGGGGTGCCCCATCACGACGCCCCAGAGCCCTGCAACCTACGTTTCAGCTCCCTACCAGAGCGCCCTCTCACACTCCCCACGTGGAGTTTCTGTAACCGAGCATGTTTTATTTAGACCGTAACATTTAGTGCCGCTTTGGATTTCCAATTAGGCTTCAGTCAGATGCGGAGAGCCTAATTTCATTTTGGTGTTTTGATCAACACAAAAGAGGGCCACATCAAGAGGAGCCCTTGTCAGTTATTTCCACCCGCTGGCAGCTGGAACAGTTGCTGTGATGTGAAGATAAAGCTTTGGAGATGCCAAGAGATTGGCCGGGTGTGAGGGAAGGGGCGCGGGTGAGGGGGAGTCAGTGAGCCCCTGGGAAGAAGCACAAGTTAGGGTTCTGAGAGCCCAGCCCATACTCCATGGGGTCCCTCAGTAGGCAGCCTGAGCTCCTTCCCGCCTGGACCAGGGTCCCGCTGCCCTTGTGAGATGGCCTTTTATCCAGAGGTTCCTAGAACACTGGCTTTCCCCGACACAGGAAGCTGATCACCAGTGGATTTCTCCAGAGAAAAGTTTCTGAGCTCTCCAGCCGGAAATGAGCCCCTAAGCTAGTTTCTAGAAATATCAGAGAGAGGGTTGCTTCACTACCCATGAGTTCTGCCCAGCTTGCTCACACGTGCTGCCTGTCTGACAGGTTTTCTCTCTGGGGCTGGCCTAAGGGACAACATTTAGAAGCCAACTTTGAGCTGCTAGGGAGTCGGAGAGGCAGCAGGGGGGTGAGTGTGGCAGAGTGTCAGGGGAGTGGGAAGTTAGGATCCTGCCTCCAGGGACTCATCACAGACTGTCACGAGTGCCTCTGAGTTAAGGGCAACTGGAGCCTCAGTTTCCCCATCAATAAAATGTATTGGAATGCTCCCCGCGGCCATGACCTGTGGGTGTTTCTGCAGCCGTAAATGTATTTCAGACGGTGGCTGTGGGCACAGCCCTTGGAGGCTGACCCGGATCGGCGTGTGTGATCCGTGTGTGTATGCACGTGAGACGGGGGTGCATGGAGACAAGTGAGGTGAAAATAGCATCACTTTGTGTTCTGGGCTGTGGAGAGGTCTCTACACTGACTTTTTCCTGCAACTGGGCAGGAAGCTCTGCTGTGCTCACTGCGGGGGGAAGTGGTCATGCCCCCTCTCCTGCAGGCGGGCTTGCTGTTTTCAGAGCCCGGCTTCGCTGTGGTTTTCCAGCTGGCCCTTTGATCTCGCCTGCCCCGCTCAGGGACCCAGCGTCTCAGCCACAGTCTTCCTTCATAGTTTGCATGCCGCACAGTTCAATTCCCCGAGCCTTCACCACTCTGCCCAGAGTTCCCTTCCTCTCTCCTGCTTCTGGTTATCCCCACTCCCTACCAGACCACCTACAGATTGGGGTTTGAAATTTGCACCAGCTGGAGGGAGAACTGGCCATGTCATCAGCCGTTGGTGGCTTCCAAGCAGTCTGGGTTCAGTCTGTCCATCAAGTCGTGTTTAATGATGGGAAGAGGGAGATGGGCAGAGAGAAGAGCCAGGCAGACAGAAGATTAGAAAAGGGGAAAGTGGACAGAGTTGAACTCATCAACAACCTCTTGTGCTCCTTGAGCGCACAGAGCTCGCCCTCACAAAATCACAGATACAGGATGCATGCACACATCCACATTTACAATACAGTGTGCAGAGCACTGGGAGGTGTGAGAGGGTGCTACCCGACAGAGCCAGTGAGTCAAGGAAGGCTTCCTGGAGGGGATTATATTCTAGGTGTATTATGAAAGGAGAGGGGTTCACTGAGTGGAAGCCAAAGCCAAAGAATCTGAAAAATCACTTTGTTGTGTTTACTGTGTCCAACTCTTTGCGACCTTACGGACTTGTAGCCCGTACTGGGATTCTCCAGGCAAGAATACTGGAGTGGGTTGCCATGCCCTCCTCTAGGGAGTCTTCACAACCCAGGGATCGAACCTGCCTCTTCCACACTGCAGGCAGATTCTTTACAACTGAGCCGCCGTGGGGGAAGCCCGTGATTCTTAACACAACATCGTAAATCATCTCTGCTTCAATTTTTTTGAAAAAAAAAAAAAACAAAGGAATGCTTCTCAAGTGAGGGAAAGCATGGAGGCATGAAAGAATTCAGCAGGTTCAGGGACCGTTCCCCTAAATCTGATGTTGTTGGAGCCGAAGGCAAGGGTTTCGGGGCATCAGTCCTCGCGGAATATCCACAGCTCATAGGCAGGCAGCCTTCCGGTGGACGCTCCCCACCTCCTCTTGCCAAGAGGAGAGAAGCCTCAGCCTAGAGAGAAGGCACCGCTGGTTCCCCAGCCCTGCCGCTGGAACACGGTGCCCGGGAGGAAACAAGCCCATGCCCAGCTCTCTGTGATCCTCCTCCACCAGCGGGGCCCCTGGCCAGGCCTCGGAGCTGAGCAGCAAGTCAAAAGATGCGCAGTGAGAAGGAAGATGCCCGCCACAGGCAGAGCCCACTGCTGAAGCCCCCTGTGGCCAGGCCAGTGCCCCATCCCTCAGGACAGTCACCCTTCCCGCTGTGTGGCAGGGAAACTTCTGCCCGACGCAGGTTTGTGGGAAAGGAGAGTGCGCCGGTTCGGTTCATTCAGTTGATCATCCCAACAGCACTCCTTGCTGACGGGGACCTTGCCTGTCCAGGCGGCTTCTGTCTCCCAAAGACATATTGCAGTGTTTGGCCCTTACTAAGTGCTCAATAAACAGTTGCTGAAGTCTTGGAAGAGGGGAAAAGACAAGAAAAGGGAGGGTTCAGAAGCATTGTGGGATAATCTAAAGAGCTCATTTTTGAAGGCAGGTGGGCCTGTATTCTCGGCTCTGCCGCTCTTCAGTCGAGCCTGGCTTATCCTCCCTAAAGCCTCAGTTTTACCTTCTGAAAAGCGGGGAGAAGAGTAAGACCTGCATTGTAAGGGTGCTAAGAAGATTCAGTGACTAATCCCTGCAGCATGCCTGGGACAGAGGAAGAGCCAGACCCTGGAAGCAGCTCCAGCTAAGCCCTGTCCTTCCCTCTGCTTCACTCATGAGCTTTCTGCTCCTCTACCCCTGAGCACCCCCCACCGCCAACCCCACTCCAACTAACATGTTGCTCATTTTTCATCCTTCAGTCATCTGCCAGTTGCATCTATTTCTAGCCTCTGTCTTATGAGACAAGAAGAAGGAAGGGAACAGATAACTGCAGAGGCTCATTTGCCAGTTGTCAGCTCCTGCCGTCAGCAGAGCTTTCTGTCTGCTTCTCTCTGGGCGCCTGGGGAGAATCACTGTGACCTTTTATTTACTAGTTGATCTAGCCGGCTCTTGGCTCCATAACACCTCTCTGCTCCCCGCCGCCCACCACGCGGCTCCAGCCCACCTTCAGCCTCCCTGCCCCTCCATCAACCCAGCGCTGGCTTCCTGCCTCCCATGCCCCATCACACTTAGGATGGGCGAGCTGCCCCGGGCCCTCTGAGCTACCCCGTCTTCATGATCGGAGTCTTAAAAACCTGTGAGCAGGCACAGAGAGGAAGGAGAACCAGAATTATGGATGGCTCCTGCTCGCTGCTCCCACCAGGGAGGATTTCTGCTGCTGATTCTCTTCTGCGGGGCTCCTTCTCCATCTCGGTTTTACTGTGGAGCTGCACACAGATGTCAGCCAGTAAGCGACCTGCCCCAGAGCGCTCAGTGAGGCAGCAGCACAGTCTCTCCCAGTTCCTCACCCCAGAGTCTGTCCTTTGACCTTTGCAGTTTTCACTCCATCTCCCTTCAACTTCTGCCACCCTGTGTGCGAGCTCCTGACCTGGATGGATGCAGTGGTCCACAGCCCTTTCAGCTTTTCTTTCTCCTTCATCCCTAAAGCCAGCTACACATTCAGCTACAGCCCCTCTGAGCCAGCTGGGCTGAGACGGGCAGGCCTGGGGGTTCGTCGTTGGAAATGCTGACAAGTGTAGAGGTGATGAGGAGATAAAGGTGATAAAGAAGTGCGTGCTGACAGGAGTCCCAGAAGGCCAGAAGTGAGCCGGGCAGACCCAAGCTCTGGGTCTTGCAGGAGCTAATTGTATATACAGTATGCCTGTGTGTGTATGTGTACGCGCATGCACCCATATTATATCATATGCAAATTCGCTTCTGCAAAAAATGGTCCAAAGTAGAGTATGGCTTTCTGACTCCATCACCTTCAGGCCATCTGCCTTGGACTTCCCAAAGCCTTCAATGCCCATCCCAGAACTGGCCAGCGTTCCAGCTCCCTTGAACGGGGGTTGGGAGAGAAGAATTTTAAAAGCCTCTTGGGCAAGTCAGCTCCCTGCTTTCCAAGCTCTCTTCTTGGCCATCGCTGTCAGCATCAATTTTCTGCAGGGAGTGATTTAACCTTCATTTATTCATTAATTCTTTTTTCCCCTTAACTTCATTAGGTAAGATTTATAAAGGTGCTGAATTGGAAAGGTCACCTGTCCCTGGGTCCAGGACACGGTGTGCTTGCCTGCCTTCTCCTGAGTTTCCTTCCAGGAGTGCTCTGGTGGTAGGGAGAGGAGGGGAGCAGAGGAGAGAGTGAAAGCGGAGCCTGTGACGCCCAGAAAGGCCAGGCAGGCAGAGGGGTGCTGGAACCTCCGAGCACGCGCCGTGCTACCTTCTTGGGGTTGAAAGACTGAGCTGTGTGGGGGCAAGGCAGACTCCATGTTAAGCACATCTGGAATCCTGACCCCACCCCTTGCTATATTGACCCTCATCCGACGACCCCATCTTATCAAGCCTTCCGTTTCCTCTTAGATAAATTGTCTGTAAGGATACACTCTACTTTATCAGATGCGGCAGGGTGAAATAAGGTGATGCAGGCACAGCGCTGAACACAGTGCCTGGCACACAGCAAGCAGGAGCCTTTGAAAAAGCTCTTGAACGTTCTAGATGGGCCCTGGCCGTGCTGGGCAGTTCATCAACTAGTGACCACTGAAGACTGGTGGGCGGGGAGTCTGATTTCTCCAAGAAAAGGAAGGGCCCATATTTTATGACTGATCCCATCTCCAGAACCACAGGGAAAGCCTCAGCTCAGGGAGAAGCCAGAAGGAACCACACCATGGCTCCATGTCAAGACTGTCTGCCAAGGCCCAGCGGATTTCTGCAGGAAGTCGGGCTAAGCTGGCATCCTGCTGTCTGACCACACGCACTGTCTCAGGCCCACCCAGCAATTACCCAGAGCCATGGGCCTTCCTTCAACCTCTAGCCATCTCTTCTCAAGGAGTTGTCTCTTTCATGAACAGCCTCCCTAGAAGGAGGGGACGCAGAATAGGGATGAAAGATCCAGGCAGGTATTTTGAACTTGTAGAAAGACGAGAGTATCTGCTTGCTGCCACCTTCTTGAGGCCTTGACCTTCACGCCCCCATCAGAACTCAAGACGCTCCCAGTTGACCCCAGGCAGAATGAATTTAGCTCTCTGAGTTTGTCTACCTTTATGGTAAAAGCTACATACCTGGAGGGAATATCTATTTGGTGCCTCCCTCATTAGGATCTAAGCTACTCGGGGCCTGATACAGGTCCGAAGTACCCCACACCCTCCCAGTGCCTATAATACAGCCAGAACTCAATCAGTGTTTGAGAAAATAGTTTTAATAGGAAAGCACGGAGGGAAGCGGGCAGACAAACCTATGCTGTGTGCCAAGCTGAGAATATTGGGTTTGAATGTGATCACAGAGGATTACAATAATTAATTTTATTTTATCTAATACTCTTGCAGTTGGGGCCTCCAGAACCCAACATGAAAATGTACGCTCTTAGTGCAAATTGGAGCATGCCCAGATTAATAGAGAAAAGTCTAGTCCCCTGACTTTCTCTGGACTCCTATCTCCCTCACCTGGGCTCACCTGTTTGCCAAGAATGGGCTGAGGAGTAAATTCCAGGACAAGAAGGAGCTCCAGGGCTGCGTAAATGTGACCAGTGCCTCCCTGCAGCTGCATGGAGTGAAGAGAGGTGCTGGGCATGGGACAGCAGCCCGCCAAGCCCAGGGTTTCCAAGTAGCAGCTGCAGGAAATCTAGACTGCGGATCTGGCCCCAGCGCGGTCCCCACCGCCACGCAAACCATGTCACATGTATGATATTAGTCAGTACTGTTCTCCTTCCCCCAGATTTAATGAGATTCTTTGAGCATGGTTAATAAACAACGCTTGACCTTTTTAGAGCAGCAGCACTGTATCGTTTTATTTCCCGAGATAGGGCCTTATACAACAGACTCTTTGGTGTCGTGATTGCTGTTTTCTGATGGATGTAGTTCTAAACATGAGTTGGATTCTGTGACACACGGGTCTCCCCTGAGGTCCCCGGGGATACGGGTCACCGAAAAGCCCAGATAGGAAGTCACCAGCTGTCGTACCTGGGCTTCACAGTCACGCCTCATTTCAGAGTTCTTCCCTGCTTCCGCCTGTGGCCGCAACCACAACCCCCGTGTCTGGCAACTGAGGCCACTGTAGTCTGTGCCTCAGTCTTAGCCTGGCTGTGGACAATTTCCTCTTCCTGGAGCTCAAGCTAAATCAATTTCTAGGAAAGCAAGAAGGCGTCACATAACCCTCTTTTGGTGGGTTTTCCTGAAGCATAGATATTAGTCCATGGTATACCTGGTTCTATTTTGCATTAAACTCAATTTTTTTTTTTAACCTGTTCAGTTCAGTTCAGTTCAGTTCAGTCACTCAGTCGTGCCCGACTCTTTGCGACCCCATGAATCGCAGCACACCAGGCCTCCCTGACCATCACCGGAGTTCACCCAAACTCATGTCTGTCAAGTCAGTGATGCCATCCAGCCATCTCATCCTCTGTCGTCCCCTTCTCCTCCTGCCCCCAATCCCTCCAAGCATCAGAGTCTTTTCCAATGAGTCAACTCTTCGCATGAGGTGGCCAAAGTATCGGAGTTTCAGCTTCAGCGTCAGTCCTTCCAATGAACACCCAGGGATGATCTCCTTTAGGATGGACTGGTTGGATCTCCTTGCAGTCCAAGGGACCCTCAAGAGTCTTCTCCAACACCACAGTTCAAAAGCATCAATTCTTTGGCGCTCAGCCCTCTTCACAGTCCAACTCTCACATCCATACATGACCACTGGAAAAACCATAGCCTTGACTAGACAGACCTTTGTTGGCAAAGTAATATCTCTACTTTTCAATATACTATCTAGGTTGGTCATAACTTTCCTTCCAAGGAGTAAGCGTCTTTTAATTTCATGGCTACAATCACCATCTGCAGTGATTTTAGAGCCCCCAAAAATAAAGTCTGCCACTGTTTCCACTGTTTCCCCATCTATTTGCCATGAAGTGATGGGACCAGATGCCATGATCTTAGTTTTCTGAATGTTGAGCTTTAAGCCAACTTTTTCACTCTCCTCTTTCACTTTTATCAAGACGCTTTTTAGTTCCTCTTCACTTTCTGCCATAAGGGTGATGTCATCTGCATATCTGAGGTTATTGATATTTCTCCCAGCAATCTTGATTCCAGCTTGTGCTTCTCCCAGTCCAGCGTTTCTCATGATGGACTCTGCATATACGTTAAATAAGCAGGGTGACAATATACAGCCTTGATGTACTCCTTTTCCTATTTGGAACCAGTCTGTAGCCCTAGACTAACATCTAGTGGCCATGACATAATGGTGGGCATCAGGACAGAGACTGAAGCTTCACCAACAATTTAGTCTTTAAATATTTTCACCCTGGAGCCAGGTGGACAGAATAGATACCCTGTATCTCTCAGAACCTGCCCCTCAGGGACACATCTCACATCCTTTATAGAACAAAGGTGATTGACGTTTCCCGAGTCCAATGAATAGCTTTGTCATTTCGGTCCAGTGTATAAGCCCCTCCTCCTTCAGGGGGGCCTTTGGCCCAAAGGTGTCTCTTCCCTGCATCCTAAGGCTACAGTCTGAACATCTAAAATTACTTGAAACATAAACAATGACAGATAACCATTAGAGGAGAGTCATTCTTTTACACTGTAAAAATAGAGCTGGGAATTGTCACTTTTAAGAGGTAAGAGAGAGACATATGGGCAGAATACCAAGAGACGCTCATTTGCCTCTTAACATTAAATCTAAATCATAAAACCGCAGACAGGAGACTCTTACATTTGGATCCTCTTTTGTTTTCCTTTCTTTGTATAAAGGGTATAATGTGTGCAAAAAAAAATACACACTCAGAAGAATGTATCCTTTCTGCACTGTGATTCCTCGGTGGTAAAAATAGACTCACCTCTAAGTCTGTAACTACTAACTAGTCTTGATCCAGTGAGATTTCTTGGGGTGACAGTTGGACAGTTTCCATCATGACACTGGCTTCTGTGTGTGTGTGAAGCTCTGCTCTTCCACCTACTTGGCCTTGACGGAAGAAATTTAGGAAGTTACTAACACACGCTACTGGAGAAGGCAGTGGCACCCCACTCCTGTACTCTTGCCTGGAAAATCCCATGGACGGAGCTACAACAGGAACAAACCTTGAAAACACAATACTAAGTAAAAAAAAAAAGCCAGCCACAGAAACCCTCCTGTTGCTTGCTTCATTGATGTAAAATGTCCAGAATGGCAAATCCATAGAGACAGAGAGCTGACTGGTGCTTCCCTGGGGCTGGAGAGGTGCAGGGGCGGGCAAAATGGAGAGTGACTGCCAGTGGGTACAGGCTTTCTTTTGAAAGGTGAGGGAAATGCCCTAAAATTGGTCGTGGTTATGGACACGAAACTCTGAATACCCTGAAAACCACTGAGTTGTACCCTTTACGTGCGTAAATATTACAGTATGTGAATTATATCTCAATAAAGCTGTGACTTAAAGAGAACTCATGGGAAGGGTGGGCCATAATTGGCGGCTGCTCCACAACCGGTCCTCGGGCACCCTCACCCGAGAAGGCATGGCTGCCCGCCGTGGGTGATGCTGGCGGGGGGCCTCCAGGGGGTCTGGCTGTCCTTCTCTCTCTCTTCCTTCCCTTCTCCACCCTGCCCGTCTCCTGCCTTGGTCTCCGCTCTAACTTTCCCTTCTGTTTCCCCTCTTTTTCCTTCTCTCCCTATGCTCCCACCAGCCAGCAGGCTTTCCTTGACCCCAGGAAGCTGAAAGGGGAGGGGACAAGAGATAACCATGAACATTCATCGTTCACTATATTGATAAATTATTATTGCTGCCTAGAACTTCATCTAATCTGCATAACATCCCCATTAAGGGGATAATCATCCACACTTCATAGATGAAGAAACTGAGACTCTAGCGAGCAGCATAACCAAAGCTAGTCAAGGGGCAAAATGAGAATTTGAAAGCCAGGTCTCTCTGGCCTCAGCGTCAATTCTCCAGAGCATGAGAGGACCTTGAATATGAGTCTGGACTGGGTTATTTATTGATGAATTCTAATAGCAGCCATTTGATGGGCTTCAAAACTGCAGTATCCACGATCTCATCTGTTGGCCCGATATTTATGGCCACTTATGGGTGATATCTGTGTGGCCCTCCATTCATTCCATTCATTATGGTTTTCATTAAGAGCCTAGTCCTTTTTAGAAGTCTGTTTGTCACTTTTAACTGCTCTGTTTAATCTCTGAGCGCCCTGATCCTTCTTCACAACAAGCCGGAGGGAGGCAGCTCCAGATGACCCTTTTCTTCTCGCAGTTGTGTGCAGGCGCTGGGGCGGGGGTGACAGGCGTGATGGGGACATCTGTGTGTCACGAGTGTGTGTGACGTGAATGTGTGTGTGTGCATGTGATGGGAGGACGTGTGAAGTGTGTGTGCTGTCCGTGTGCTGGTGTGGAGTGTGAGTGAAGGGTATGAATGTGTGTTTGTGTTCATGAGTGTCTGTACTGAAGAGTATGTGTGTGTAGAGTGAGGATGTGTATGTGTGTCGGGAGGCTATCATCCACTGTATCCTTTTTATTTTCAGAAGCACCCAGATTCTTGAATTAAGGCCTAGCCGTTTATTTCCAAAGCACAGGGATTGCTCCCCCCTCTCCCATGACAGCCTCCCAGGCTCCCTCCCCTAAGACATGCTTGGAGTTGGAAGGGGTCTTGAGACCAGCCTTGCGCTCATCAGGGACCTTGAATTCTTGCTTAGAGGTCCCAGGGATGGAGATCGCCCTTCCTCCCTGCGTTGCTGGTTCATAGAAAGATTCTTGCTTTGGACTAATCTTCCTTGAGGGAGGCCTGGAGCTGTTTTACTGTGTTTAATTCATATGCAAAATGGCTGCTCTTGAGGAATCGGAAAGAAAAGACACTCAAAAGGGACGTGCTTTATCCTGTCCTTTGCTGTCCCCAGAGCACACCCGAAAGCTCATTCTGTCTGTTGGTGTCTGCCCAGGACACTTCACCCACCCCCTCCGCGAACCGCCGCCCACCTCCATGGAGCCTTCTCTTCTCCTCAACCCACTCTTGACTCTCACCTTCTCTGGACTGCCCCCCCAGAGAATTTAGAAGAGATAGTGTTTAGAATCCAAAACTATTCTGTCTGTGGGTCATCTGGGTAAAACCTGGTCAAGCCACACTATACATTTCCCCTTCTGTTTCACTAGAGATGCCCTGTTTGGGCTTTCCAGGTGGCACTAATAGTAAAGAACCCACTTGCCAATGCAGGAGACATAAGAGATGCAGGTTCCATTGCCAGGTTGGAAGATCCCCTGGAGGAAGCCATGGCAACCTACTCCAGTGTTCTTGCCTGGAGAATCCCATGGACAGAGGAGCCTGCTGGGCTGCAGTCTGTAGGGTCGCAAAAGGTCGGACACGACTGAAGCACGTAGCACGCACGCGCCCTGTGGGCATCAGGGCCGGTGGATGTGATGGTTCAGATTGTGTACAGCAAGCTGAGGGCCAGTTCAGTCCAGTCGCTCAGTCGTGTCCAACTCTTTGCGACCCCACGGACCGCAGCATGCCAGGCTTCCCTGTCCATCAGCAACTCCCGAAGCTTGCTCAAACTCACGTCCATCAAGTCGGTGATGGCATCCAACCATCTCATCCTCTGTCGTCCCCTTCTCCTCCCACCTTCAATCTTTCCCAGCCTCAAGGTCTTTTCCAATGAGTCAGTTCTTCACATCTGCTGGCCAAAGTACTGGAGTTTCAGCTTCAGGGTTCACTTCCTTTAGGATGGACTGATCTGATCTCCTTGCAGTCCAAGGGACTCTCAAGAGTCTTCTCCAACACCATAGTTCAAAAGCGCCAGTTCTTTGGCTGAAGGCCAAGGGGAGCCAAAACCAAGTCCTTACTCATCTTAACAAACCATGCACCTAGAGGGGTCACCTTTTCCAAATTGCACAAAAGAGCTGTACTGGCTAGAGGTGGCCAGGAAAGGGAGCCTCAGAGGGCTCAAACCTGTTGTCTCAAGGCCTCTAGTTGCAGCCAGAGGCATGCTTGATGGGGACGCAGAGAGGCTGCCTCCTTGGCCCTCAGCAGATGAAGCCAGGCCCCCGCAGCCCTCCTGCAGAAGGCCTGGACCCCTCCCATCACACTTGGATCACTGCTTAACTCCACATAGCTCTTGTCTGACTCCAGCTTAATTTTCACTTCTCCGTATCTGCCTTTTAAGTGTCCTAAGTCTTCTTTTCACATCTTTGTTATGTCCTTCAACATAATTAGCAAGCTCTAGGAGGGTGGACAGCATGCCCACCCTTTGCTTTCCGCCACCCCTGTGACATCTATCCAAAGATTCGGCCCCACTCCGGGCCAAGTCAGTGTTGCTGATCTGCTGAGCCGCCAGCTGAAGGGGTAGCAAAACCAACGCTCTGCTTGCGAAGCCTTGATGGATCCCTCTCCTGAAATGCCAGCTCAGCTGAGTGTCTCAGGGGACAGAACCCATCCACTCAGCCTCCTTCCTTCTCTGGTTCCTAAGGGTTAGAAGGTTCTGGAGAAATTCAGCCCATCTTCTGATCTCTCTCCAGGGTGACACAAAATGCTGGACAGGAAAATGAAGAAGTGGCCCCAGTCCTGCACCAGATTAACTTTTGATTATCACTTAGCAAACCATCAGTTGAGGCTTTCCATGTGGCACAGTGTTAAAGAAACTGCCTGCCAATGCAGGAGATGTAAGAAATGTAGGTTTGATCCCTGGGTCAGGAAGAGCCACTGGAGTAGCAAATGGCAACCTGCTCCAGTATGCTTCCCTGGAAAATTCCATGGACAGAGGAGGCCGGTGGGCTACAGTCCATGGGGTCGCAAAGAGCTGGACACAAATGAGTGCACACCCGTGCATTATGAACCATTGCTTAGCACTGTGATGTGCGGTGGCTTGGCAGGGACTAAAGCTGTACCCCTCCAGATGCACGTCTGGTTTGAATGAGGGACAGGCCATCGTGGAGACAGAGCATGCCAGGAAATGGCCTTTACCTGGCTCTGTGATGTGGTGCCTCTTCAGGACAGTGTATGAGGCATGTCCAGCCTGCAGCAGTGGGAGAAGTACCTCTCTGCCTTTCTTCCTGGGGACCTCAAACCCCGGGCCCCTGGCTGACCCCCTCCACTTCCGTCTCCATCTTTCAGCATTGGTACCCCCTCAGCGTGCTCTCACACTCTGAAATAAAGCATTCAGACAGTCATGAAATAGCTGTATTGATGCTCCACCCCGCATGCCCCGAGATGATAATGCATCGCCCGTCGTGCGTATCCAGACGGAGCCAGATTACGCTCAGGTGCTTAAAAGTCCAGGTCTAATTAGAGTTCCAGGGAATCAAGCCATTGTATTATTAATGATTCTCCGCCAATGTTCTGATTAAAACAGTAATTTTAATAAGCACAGCTCGATGCTAAGTGTTCACTGAGCGCCTAATTACATCAGTTATAACTCCAAAATTATTTAAAATCCCCCCTTTTTTTTTCCACCAGACCCGGCATGCACCAAGTAAAATAGAGACTCAGACAACTCGGTGATTATTTGGTCTAATTAATTTCTTAAGGACCTGTTTTTTTAATAAAGAATCTTTTGTCTGTCTTCCATCTCCCCACCTCCCCCTCCACCCCTTTCTATGCTCAGAGTCTCCGTGTCATTGGTTACATTTGAGGCCACCATCGAAGGAGGCCAGGAACAGAAAGAAGTGAGGAAGGGAAAGATGTGGACCATCCCCTGCACCAGCCTCCAGGTGAGGCAAGGTTGCAGAGTCTGCACTGATGGCTCCAGCCTGGCTGGGCTGAGAGGGCGTGTAGCCAGAAGCCAGTTCCTCACCACATCCTTGTCTCCTAACTTAGACCAGCTTGGGATGTCTTTATTTAATGATCACACTTGCATCTCCAGGAGGACGAAGGCAAGTGGGTTGACAGGCTTCCTTCCCATCGTGGCTGTTCATAAATCCTTTTGACCCGTGAGGCACTCGAGTTTGAAAAAGAGACCTCACACCTGTTCACTAACTGCAAGGACACCAGAATTTCAGAAAGAATGGTCTGCTGAGTCATCCGAGAGTCGACGTGCAACGTTTCCTTTAAAAAAAAATCATGTCATCAATAAGTTATCAGTCTATCCCCAGAAATAAGACCAATAAACTCCCCTGCATTTGTGCGGTAAACTCAATCCTGAACAATGCACTGCTCCGGCTCTCACTTCATGTGACCCTCATGACAAGAGAGTTAGGAACAGCTGTTGTTAGCATTCTCACACTCAACCGGTATGTTGGAGAACCAAATCACAGCTTTATTTTTTTCTCCCACCATCCCTTCACCTCTGCCTGGGGCAGACTGCTTAGCTCATCATCTCATTCTTGGATAATAAAAAGTCCTTCATGTCTCAAACACAGTCTCCAGCCAGGAGTATAATGCCTGGTTCCAGACTAGAAGTAAAACTCTGGACTTCACTGATGCCCAGATCTTTCTCCCCCCAACCCCTGGGTCTGCTGCATGCTCCCCACTTGCAGAGGTGGGGAGACACATTTCCTCTCTTTCTGTCACTTGTCTCCCCCCACTTAGGCTGTTGTTACTGACCCCTTGCACACCCTTAGCCTGTCACTGTCACCAGGGAGCTCAGTGGCCTCCCAAAGTCCTGCTTCCCTGTGTCTCCCAAGAGCTCGCCACCCTACTCTCTGGATTTCCTGCTTCCCAGCTCTTCCTGTCCACTCTGACTCCTACAGTCCTGAGGATGCATCTCAAGCTTGCTAAGAGGTCATAATGAATGTGCCTCCCTGGTGGCTCAAATGGTAAAGAATCTGCCTGCAATGTGGAAGACTAGGGTCCGACCCCTGGGTTGGGAAGATCCTCTGGAGAAGGGCATGGCAACCCACTCCAGTGTTCTTGCCTGGAGAATCCCCATGGACAGAGGAGCCTGGTGGGCTTCATTCCATGGGATCACAGAGTTGGACACAACTGAGCAACTAACCCACAGTGAAGGGTGGCTGGGTTACAGCATCCCAGGGCCTTCTTCCGAATATCTCACAAAATCCTCCCGTCATTCTTCTTCGACCACACTGCATTAATGTGGGTCAGGGGATGCAGAGTAAAGGGTAGAAGATTCATGTGCTTGGATCTTAAGAACCTACTCTGAAATCTTGCCTGACAGCCGGCCATCCTTCTTTAGTAGGCAGCAGTCATATCTCAGCGCCTTGGTGGATGCTTTCATTCTGACATCCACCAATATTTACAAGTGTGGAAACTGAAGCTCAGAGAGGTTAAGTGGCTCACCCAGCACAGCTGAACGTATGCTGCGGCTGAGCCAAGTGCTTCTAACACTAATAGTCGTGTCCTTTCCATGACACCATGCACCTCTGCTGGGTTATAAACATTAACTCTATTAAAAAAAAAAAAAAAAGCCTTCGCATTACCTAATGGATCCCAGCAGAATGCCAGGAGCCTCAGCCACACCTACAGCGTCTTTGCATAGTTCTTAGTACATTTACTTAAGGAGCTTAAAATAAAACCTGGATCACCCGGTAAGTGTGATTAGCTTCTCAGCAGGTATTTATAGACCTATTTTATGTAAGAAACTGGAGTTGGAACATACAGGGATATCTCATATGAAGAAATAGAAAGTAGAGCCCTGTGAATAACCTAAAAAGATAGAGACCTCAGAAGGGTTTAAAAAATATGTTCAGAGTCCTGCCAGTTGGGCAGGGGATCGGATTCTAAGCTCAGAGAGAGGGGTCACAGAGGTCAGTGGAAGAGGGTTCGTGGAGCAGGGATTTGCGTGCTCAGGAGAGAAAGACATTCTGATTAGCAGGAACGTGTGCACAAAGCAAGTTAAGGAGGCAAAACCATGCAGAGCAGGAGAGGAGGCCTGCCTGCCAGGCGTGGGATTCACGCTGACAGAAGAGTCTGGAATGGCGATGTGAGCTCGGATGGGGAGCAGAGGTTAAAATGCTCAAACACTGGGCTGGGATGTTTGGATTATAAACTTCCTCCAAGAAGCTTTTTTTTCTTGTTGTTTTTGAATTTTTATTTTTTGAGCAAGGGGAAGGTATTGATTTTTGTTTGTATTTTAGCCAAGGCCATGGTTACAGAACACTGCCTCTGAGAATCCTTCCCTGATTTTCCCTTCCACTTTGCTCTCATACTTTTGCCACATCCCAGTAATAGTGCGGTTCCGTGATGATTTGGCACCCCACGTGTCTTCCTGACAACACTATGAGTGCTTCAGGATCAGGACCCAAAGTCTACTCATCTTTGAACTCCATGCCTACACAGAATATATAGCTGGCCCTTCATGTATTAATAATAACTAACAGCTGTATCCCAAGCACTGGGCTAAGTGTTTTCCAACCCATGTCACCCTTTATGCCTGAGAGGCAGTTTAGGGGGAGGTTCTGCAGCCAACCTGCCAAGATTTGAATCCCAGGTCTACGACTTACTGACTACAACTTACTTAACGGGGTGTTAGCAGCTCAGTCATGTCCGACTCTGCGACATGAGGAGCCAGGCTCCTCTGTCCATGGGATTTTCCAGGCAACAGTACTGGAGCAGGTTGCCATTTCCTCCTTCAGGGGATCTTCTCAACCCAGGGATCGAACCCGGGTCTCCCACATTGCAGGCAGATGCTTTCCGTCTGAGCCACCAGGGAAGCCCACTGTGACTGTGTGACTATCAACAGATTCGCTAAGCCTCTCTGTGCCTCAGTTTCTTCCCCATCTGCAGAGAGAAATCCTACACAGGTATGTGCTATAGCTATCACTATTTTGTGAAGTCGCTCAGTCATATCCAACTCTTTGTGACCCCGTGGACTGTAGGATACCGGGCTCCTCCGTCCATGGGATTCTCCAGGCAAGAATACTGGAGTGGGCTGCCATTTCCTTCTCCAGGGGATATTCCAGACCCAGGGATCGAACCCGGGTCTCCCGCATGGCAGGCAGATGCTTTAACCTCTGAGCCACCAGGGAAGCCACAAAGGAGGTTCACATTGGCTGAGAAGCAAAGGGGCAGGGGTCTGGACCAGGCGGCTTGACTGTAGGCCCCATGCCCTCAAGCACTACGCCTTTTTGAGGAGGAGAGCCGAGGGAGTGCAGAACACATGCAGTGTGGGAGGCGGAGAAGGGAGACGGATGGCCCTCCGCCTGTCCTGCCGTGAGGATGGGCCCCGAAGGGCGAGGCCGCAGAACGCCCGGGCAGGGACGGACCTGACTCGCTCATGAGAGCGGACACGCAAAGCTCCGCGCTTCTCCCTCCTCTTCCGCCTCCGCCGCCCTGGCCCGCCAAGCCTCGGCCCTGCGTCGCCTTTCCGGCGGGCCGGCTCACCCTAGGACACGCACGGCCCTCGGCTTCTCCCTGCACCTTCGCGTGGCTGTTTTCTGCCCCTGATTCTCTCTCCTCGCACGGTGTCCTTCCGCCACTCCTGCCTCCGAAGATATCACCCAGTTCGCCGGGCCTCCCGCCCGGATCATGCCTTACTGGCCCTTCAGCCCGAAGGGCCACTCCCCGTTGAACCTCTCATCTTTCCCGTTCTGGCTTCTCCACCAGCGGGGATGGTCTTTATCCACTTGGCCCGTCTCTACAGCTTCCCAAAGCAGCACCCAGGCATGGGATTCAGCCTTACACCACCTTGTCAAGCTTAAGTGATGGAGTGTGTGTTAGTCGCTCATTCGTGTCCGACTCTTTGCGACCCCATGGACTGGAGCCCGCCAGCTCTTCCCTCCATGGAATCCTCCAGCCAAGAATACTGGAGTGGGTTGCTATGCCCTCGTCCAGGGAAATGAATGAGTGCATGAATGAATAAGCGAGCTCTATACTCAGATATGCAGATGACACCACCCTTATGGCAGAAAATGAAGAGGAACTCAAAAGCCTCTTGATGAAAGTGAAAGTGGAGAGTGAAAACGTTGGCTTAAAGCTCAACATTCAGAAAACGAAGATCATGGCATCCGGTCCCACCACTTCATGGGAAATAGATGGGGAAAGAGTGGAAACTGTCAGACTTTATTTTTCTGGGCTCCAAAATCACTACAGATGGTGACTGCAACCATGAAATTAAAAGATGCTTACTTCTTGGAAGGAAAGTTATGACCAACCTAGATAGCATATTCAAAAGCAGAGACATTACTTTGCCAACAAAGGTTCGTCTAGTCAAGGCTATGGTTTTCCTGTGGTCATGTATGGATGTGAGAGTTGGACTGTGAAGAAGGCTGAGCGCCAAAGAATTGATGCTTTTGAACTGTGGTGTTGGAGAAGACTCTTGAGAGTCCCTTGGACTGCAAGGAGATCCAACCAGTGCATTCTGAAGGAGATCAGCCCTGGGATTTCTTTGGAAGGAATGATGCTAAAGCTGAAACTCCAGTACTTTGGCCACCTCATGCAAAGAGTTGACTCATTGGAAAAGACTCTGATGCTGGGAGGGATTGGGGGCAGGAGGAGAAGGGGACGACAGAGGATGAGATGGCTGGATGGCATCGCTGACTCAATGGACGTGAGTCTGAGTGAACTCTGGGAGTTGGTGATGGACAGGGAGGCCTGGTGTGCTGAGATTCATGGGGTGGCAAAGAGTCGGACATGACTGAGTGACTGATCTGTTCTGATCTGATACTGAAAGCTGGAGAAGGCAATGGCACCCCACTCCAGTACTCTTGCCTGGAAAATCCCATGAATGGAGGAGCCTGGTGGGCTGCAGTCCATGGGATCGCTAGGAGTCGGACACGACGGAGCAACTTCACTTTCACTTTTCACTTTCATGCATTGGAGAAGGAAATGGCACCCCACTCCAGTGTTCTTGCCTGGAGAATCCCAGGGACAAGGGAGCCTGGTGGGCTGCCGTCTATGGGGTCACACAGAGTCGGACATGACTGAAGTGACGTAGCAGCAGCAGCATACTGAAAGCGGGGCTTCCCAGGCGGCTCAGTAGTAAAGAACTCACTTGCCAATGCAGGAGACATAAGAGATGCCGGTTTGATCCCTGGGTCAAGAAGATCCCCTTAGGGAGGGCTGCGATTCATGGGGTCGCAAAGAGTTGGACACGACTGAGCGACTGATCTGATCTGATCTGATCTGTTTCTTGCCTGGAGAATCCCGTGGACAAAGGAGCCTGGCGGGCTACAGTCCATGGGGTTCAGAGAGTCGGGAATGACTGAAGCGACTTAGCACGCACACAGGCATACTTCAGTATGCACGTTAAAATCAAGCACGTTAAAAATCTTAATATAAGTGAGGAGACTTTTGTAACATACAGTTGTATCCTGCACTTCTGTCTCTTACACACATGTGCACACGTGTGCTTGCACACTTATCCACTACCTACTAACTTGTCCTAGAAAGCTGTGAATCACAAGAAACTTCTGTGTCCTTTCTAGGGGAGCTAGTCACTCAGCATTCGAAGAAAAATCAGTGTTTTCACATCAAATGTGTCAGGGAGGACAAGATGTCGTCGTGTCAGATAGTTAGAAAGGTGCGTTGAGAGATGACGGGAAAGACCACTCCCTGGGTCTGCTGCAGATCAGAGTTCTGTTTCGCAGTGGCTTCCGGTCTGCTCAGAGTTGTGTGGCAGCTCAGGCAGCGAGGGGGGCCGTCTCCGACCCAGCACCTGTGGGCAGAGCTGAGACAGCTCTGTTCCTTTCTTGTGTGCACAGCTGCTGCTGGGGGTGGGCTGACAAGGGGCCTAGGTTTGGCTTACCCAGAGCTGAGTCCAGCTTCTACTGTCTGGGAGGACTGCGTTCCCTATATCAGGATGACCTGGGAACTTGAACACGGGGGCCCTTCACTATCCAGGAAGTGTATTCCAGGGAAGGTATTGAGGTCCCGAGACCCCACCAGCTTGTCTCAGTAACCCTTCATGCCAGCACCCGAGGCAGAAGTGCCGTTGGGCACCAGGAAGCAGAAACTGGAGCTTGGTCGGGAGGCAGTGCCAGCAACTCTGCTAAACGGGGCTTGGTGTGAACCCCTTGGGGAGTAGGGGTGTCCTGAAGGCCCACTTGCCGTCTCAGAGGAGTCCCTGAGTCCCCTTCTCAGACAACACTGAAGGAGCCCCACCTCCTACCCAGGCAGCAGCAAAGGTGTTCTTACCCCAGGTGTCTGAGCAGCCTCTTCACTGCCGTGATGATTCCCTCCCCAAACCTCACCTTTTATTTTTTTTTAATTTATTTATTGTAATTGGAGGCTAATTACTTTACAATACTGTAGTGGGTTTTGGCATACATTGTCATGAATCAGCCATGGGTGTACATGTGTTTCCCAAACCTCACCTTTTAGAGCTTATGGGCGGGAGACCCTTCAAAGAGAACTCAGGATTAACAGGAGGGCCACGCCCTCCTGTCTTGCTCTCCAGGTTATGGGAAGGTGGGAGAGCCAGAAGTTGAAGGGGTGCGGCCCAGAAACCAGGTTGCGCTGGGCAGATGTCCCACTCTCGGATGAATCAGGCTCCATGTGGCAAGGCTGCCCCTGGGCCCTCTGCATCCAGGGGCCTGTGGAAAAGCCTGGACCCACAGGAGTGTGAATGAATGAATGGGAATGGGCTGGTGAAGGGCATCCTTGCTTCATCACTCCATCCCCTGCCATCATCACTCTCCCCTCTGGGGTTGATGACGAGTTGATGTTGGCCTTGTGGGGAGCTTTGTGGGCCCTCTCTAATCCCAGCCATCTGGTTTCCAGGTGAGAGATCTGTTTTAGCTATTTCTTAGGCCCTATTTCCCAAATCCTCTCATCCCCTATTTCCTACCCCACCTGCTTTCCCGCACTGAATAAATCCACGGTTGTCATGGAGACAACATAGTATCAGCATCTCTGCTGCTTTGTAGATCCTTCCGCAAAACAGAACGAGAAAGGGCCCTCCTTGTACCTTCTTAGTGTGTCTGGCACAGGAGTCCTGTCTGACAAAGTTTGGTGTGGTGTTGGATGTTTCTGCTTCGCCCACTCACTTTCCTCCCTCTGTCCTTCCTTCGCCCAAGTTCCACCTTCTTAGGAGACTAAGCCTGGTTTGACTTTTTTCAGCCGAGGTCAGGGTCCTGTGTTCTTCAGCCTCCAGCAGGGACTGTGTCACGAATAAGGAGAAGAGTTTGAGGGACTGTACAGATGTAATTCTCCCCAGATGATGGATCAGCAGTCCCAGCGCAGAGAGGCGAGGTGGTCGCTATAGATCACCCCACACGCAGTGCAGAGCCTGCAGCTTCCCTTGCAAACCCTGCCACCTTCAGTGGGTCTGCACCGAGAGACAGCACAGTAACTACCACTATTAAGCACCAACTGTGTGCAAGGCTCTCCGTGTACAAATGTCACTCAAACCTCCGAACAACCTTGTGAAGTTAATATCATTATTGTCAGCATGTTACAGAGGAGGAAACTGAGGCACGAGGAGGTCAATGAGGACCCTTTATTCATTGATCACCATAGCAGCTGGATTTGAAACTGAGGACTGTCTCCTTCAAAGCCCCACTTCTTAACCAGGACAAAGTAAATAGGGTCTCTACCAAAAGGATTCAAGAGGGGCCATCATTACCCAAGTGTTCATCGATAGCATGAATTCCACTGTTTGGGGCCAGAAATTGCTTTCCCCATCATCCTTTCCCCTTTGACTCCCACATGACCCTCTGCTGGGTTTTATGAATGAGAAGGGGAAAAAAATATATATCATTGAAAAGTTCGACGAACTTTGGCTCCCATTCTCAGAATGATAGATAGCTTTAATTACTCCGAACTACTCAGCCACTCCACTCTTCTCCCCCAAGTCATTAAAAATAGATTTTTCTCTTTGAGCTTCACTCCGCCCTCGGGTGTCCAGATAGTCAGGAGTTCTTGGGAGACAGCCCCAGGGTCAGCTTCTGGTCAGAAGGTTGCATGTTGCTTTGGTGGCGATCACAGGGTCCAGGAACTCCAGCTGGCTTCCTGGGAGGTTCACGCCTCCTTCTTGATGCTATTGGTCACGTGACTTTCGCAGCTCAGAGGATGGTCAGGGGGCTGGATTGGCGTTTACTTTATGAGGATTTAAAGGGCTCTCACACATCACTATTGGTTTTTAAAGAACTGGACCTAACCCTGGGAACAAACAATAATGACTTCTTCACGTTAATTACTGGGAAGTTGATTTGTTGGAAAGGCCGGAGCTGAAAATAGGAGCTCAGAAGGGCTCTGCTCCCTGATGAGCAGGCAGGATGAAGTGAGATGGGTATGGTGGGCTCCGTTTTAAAAATGAGGGAGGCTTAAAGAGGTTAAGCCGCTTTGCCGAGGTCTCACTGCAAATGACTAGCAAGGCCAGGACAGGAAGCCCCTGCCACCTCGACCTCCAGGCGGGGCTGGCTGAGGGCTTGTGGCTCAGGGTAGAGGGTGTGGGACCCATTCAGAGTGGTTTCCACTGCTCTGGTCCTGGCAGGCTTTTAAGACATCCCGCAGGGCATCCTCAGCCCCATCAGCCTTCCCCCCGCCTCACCCTCTCACATCAGCCCTTGTATCGTCTGGCTCCAGATCCACCAGCTGACTCCCCGTCAGCCAGCAGTGGTCGGAGGGCAAGCGTCAGTACAGGGGCCGGCCCCCGTGTCCAGAAGGAAGAAAGCTGATCCTGACGGCCAGCCCTCGGGGCAGCCCCAGGCGAGGGGCCTTCCCTGCCTGCTGCCGCCGCGCTCCCCTCACAACCCCATCCTGGCAGTCGGGCACACCCAGGCTCCAGTTCCGTTTCCACCACCTGCAGGCGACAACTAGGGCAGGTGATTGAACCCAAGACTCAGGCAAACCCACTCCAGTGTTCTTGCCTGGAGAATCCCAGGGACGGAGGAGCCTGGTGGGCTGCCGTCCACGGGTCACACGACTGACGCGACTTAGCAGCAGCAGCAGTTTCCTAACAAGCAAGGTGGGTCTCTTCCCTCACCTGGGAGGCTGGTGTGAGGATCAGGCGAGGGGACAGAGGACGGAGTGCAGCAGGCGCAGATGAACGGCCGCCTCATCCCCTTCGTTGGACAAGGCTCAGCCAACTGCCTGCTCAGAGGAAGGTGGCATGGGCCTGGGGCGCCCTCAGCGGAGGCCTCAGTCCCCCTCAGATCCAAAGAGGGGGTCTCACGGCTGCCCCCAACCACACCTAGCAAAGGAGAACAAGGTTAAAATGCCGCTTCAGACATCTGGTCGACAATCAGCTCTTTGCCTGTAAAGCATGGGAGAGCAAACAAGGGTATTATTCCATGAAGTCTTGCTGAGCCAAAGGGCTATTTATTATACGAGGTGTGTTTGGAGCCTGGGGAGGCTGGCCTGTCCCTGAAGGGTCAGCTTTGGCTTGGATGCCTGAGGGCTGGGGGCTGGACGAGGCCTCCCTAACCGTCAGCCCATGTTTCTCTTCCTGTGAGAATGCTGAACTCTGGCCCCATCGGGCGTACAGGGAAGGCAGAGCCCTAAGCTGTCAGGCCAGCTGTACCTGTTCCCCATGGGGCTGACAAGATTTGGCTAAGCCTGTGAAGAGAGACTCCTCCCGCCCACCCCTGCCAGCCGGTAACAACTGCCAGGTGCCGGCCAGTCCTAAGATCAGTGGAGTCAAAAAGATGGAAGCCCAGCCTGCCCTCTGGTTGCTTCCCACCTCTTGAATCCCCCTCTGACCTCAGCCTCCGGACTGACCCCTGCACCTCCTGTCCCTCTTTTTCTCCAAAAGATCCCTTATGGCATGTCACCACTACGGCCACGGAGGACCCCCTCCCCTCCAGCTGACCTTCTCCACTCCCTGAGACGGGCCCCAGGGTTTCAGCCAACCCTTTGTGTGTACTATCACTCAGTCATATCCAATTCTTTGCAACCCCGTGGACTGTAACCTGCCAGGCTCTGTCCATGGAATTCTCCGGGGAAGCATACTGGAGTGGGTTGCCATTTCCTTCTCCAGGGGATCCTTCCAATCCAGGGAACGAACCTGGGTCTCCCACCACGGTGAAGGCAGATTCTTTACCATCTGAGCCACCTTGGGTGCCTCTATTTCCTGGTGAAGCAAATGGATCTCCCACTACATAACAATCCGCAGCCTCTCTGCCTGCAGGAGCTGAGCACAGCGAATGAGATAAGCGCGCAGAGCATGCCCACACCCTCTCCCGGCCTGGCTGTGATGGCGCCACGGAGCCCAGCCTGCATACCAGCCCTGGCAGGGCCTCCCTTCAGCCTGCCCTCGGCCTGTGACCACAGATGAGCATCAGGTTGCTTCTTGAAAAAACGTATCTGGTTTGGGAAAAAGAGCAGAAAGGAGGTCTGAGACCCTAGAGACTCCAAGGGAAGAGAGGGTGGGCTGGTGGGGAGGGCCCATCAAGAGAAGGGACAAAAGACAGGAGGGCGGCTCTGGGAGCCAGCTGTGCCTCAGCTGCTGTGCGCTTGGCCCCGGGGCCCCGGGGACCCTGAGGCTGTGGCTCAGGCCAACTGCATGCTTCCACGCAGGCTGTGTGTGTGCCCTCCCAGCCCCGCCACCTGGCTCTCAGCCACCGAGAAGGCCGCTGTTTCCCTCCTTGAGTCAGGAGGCAGGGGACATGTGTGGGGACAGGTGGGGACATCTGGCGGGGGCGGGGGTGCAGGTTCCGGGGAAGCAGGGGGTGAAACACTCAGTCCTCAGGGCCCCTGCAGCCTGGGGAGCGGCTTTCCCTTATTCCTCCCTCTCTCTGTCTCTCTCTTACCCGATTGCCAAGGGCTCCTGCCCCCTCTGGAGCAGACTGCCCACGTGGAAGGCCCCCGAGGCCAGCCTCTGCACTTTGTCCTCTGAGCCACAGCTGCCCCTTGCTTGATGTCCCAGATGTCCCTCCGTCGTGCGTCTGTTCTACCATGTTAAGATGATCCAGTTTCCTTGGTTCTGTCCTCAACCAAACCATGGGCTCCAGAGAGCAGAGAATGTGGCCTGATGCCTCATGGAGAGCTTGCATGCTAAGTTGAGTCCGACTCTTTGCGGTCCTGTGGACTCTAGCTCGAGAGTCTCCTCTGTCCATGGGGATTCTCCAGGCAAGAACACTGGAGTGGGTTGCCATGCCCTCCTCCGGGGGATCTTCCCCACCCAGGGCTCGAGCCCCGGTCTCTCATGTCTCCTACTTTGGCAGGCAGGCTCTTTGCCACTAGTGCCTCCTGGGGAGCCCAGTGGAGGGCTTCGTGTGTGTGCTGCTTAGTCGTGTCCAGCTCTTTACGACCCCACCCACCAGGCTCCCCTGTCCTTGGGATTCTCCAGGTAGGTTACTGGAGTGGGTTGCCATGGCCTTCTCCAGGGGATCTTCCCAACCCAGGGATCAAACTCGGGTTTCCCACATTGCAGGCAGATTCTTTACCTTCTGAGCCACCAAGGAAGCCCACAGTATAAATGCTCTGTAAATACTGAAGGGTCACGGGGGACCCAGGCCCAGCCCACGGTCAGAATTCTCTACATTGGTCTCCTTCTAACTCAGGTGTCTCTCCCATAGACACCCCCTGGATTCTCAGAACCCGGTAGCTCCTTCTCGGTGTCCACACAGGGTGGCAGAGATGTGGGCTTGATTCTCTCTCCCCAGGCTTCCCTGCTGAGGCCTGCTGTCCCTCGCTCTGCTATTGGGGAGCTCTTCTCTGAAGAGGGACGGCTTGGCACCTGACGGAGAAAGTCTCCAGGCTGATGGTAACCACCAGGGTCACAGAGGTCTCCGGGGCCTTCCTGGACGGTTCTAGCCCTGCAGGTGTGCCGTGTCCTTTGAGACCTTCAGGAAGGAGGCGGCTTCTAGCCCTTCCCTTGGTGGCTTGTCCCCAAAGCTGTCACAGCCCTTGTTGAGCTAGACCCCTCACCCCGTGGGCCAGCAGGGGGGCGGGTGGGGAGCAGGGACCACTCCAAACTCTGCGCCCTGCTGAGCCTCACCCGCGTTACATTAGCCCCTGGGACTCAGGCCAAGGGGGAGGCCCTGGAGACTGGGGCCCCGGAGCTGGAGAAGCCAGGAACACAGGATGAGTCACCTTTAATGAAGAGTGTTTCTTAAGTAAATGACTTAATAGGGCAGTTACATTCATTAGAGGCGTAATTACGAGGCCTAAGATCAAGTGGAGATGAATGCCAAGTGAGCGGTGGGTGGGTGCAGGGGAGAAGGTGGTGGAGGCGGCAGGGGAGGGTTGTCCTCACTGCCACACCCGTGTGCCCTCCCAACCACCCGGATCCCCGCACTCAGGCTGGGGGGCGGGGGGGCCTCCAGCATAATGAAAGCACAATCATAATAAACACACACTAATTAAAGTGTCATCGAGTGTCCCATTAGACTCTGAGTCAGCCCTGACAAAGCCCCGCCTGACGCGGTGGATGCTCTCCAGGACTAGCTGCCTTTCCTTCTAGAGCTTCCCTGAGACAGAGTGCATCCCCAGCCCATCCTCCCCCAGGCCCCGGCGCAAGTGCCCACCTGTCGCCTGCCTGGTGCCAGCTGAGTGGCCCCTGACCCAAGGTCCACCACAGACTCAGAGATAGTGGAATCAGTAACTCCCTGGGCCGTGGAGCAGTCCCCAGACCAGCCTCCAGCTCTCCTCCCTGAGAAGCAATCTGATTCCTTCTGCAGCCCCAAGGCAGAGTTTGATTCTATTTCTTCATGGCCCTGGGCAGAGCCTGACATTTAAAAAGATTTCCCAGGACGTGAGGTCACGTTTACCAGTGGTTCTCATAAAAAAAAATTAGCTGGAGAGCTTGTTGGAACCATTTCTCAGGCCCTGCCTCATGCCAGAATTTCTGACTCAGTTGGACTCTGGATTTTGATGTCTCTGAAGCTCACAGGTCACGCCAAGGGTGTTGGTTTGAGGATCCAGGATGCTTCTTCATGGAGGACACTCTTCTGGCCAAGAAGTGATGGACTGGAGAGCTTACATTGTGTATTCCAGCTGTGTGGACTTCTCTGTCCTTCCCAAGTCAACCCAGACCTGTTCTCCAGATTTCTATACACTCATCACTCTTTACCCTCAAGCTCTGCTTTCCTGTTTGCTCATGTGGTTCCTTCCACCCGGGACGCTCTTCATCTGTGTAAATACTATTAACCCTTGAAGACCCAGACCCAGGCCACATCCCTCACAAAGCCTCCTTGGGACACCCATCTAGAGCCACGCTCCCCCCACGAGAACAAAACTCCAGGAACCTAGCGGCGTGTGTCATTTTAAGTTTTCTAACAACCATATTTTAAAGAGTAAGAAGAGGCAGCTGAAATCATTAGTTAAGTTTTTATTTAACCCTAAATTTTCTCAACACTTGTCAATAAGAATTATTAATGTGCTATTTTCCATCCTGGTTTTTCATGCTCTGTCATCTACATCCAGTTGTCGTTAGAGCGTGTCTCAATTCCAACTAGCCCCTTCCATGTGCTGGTAGCCACACGGGCCCATGTGTTGGATGGCATAGATGTAGAAGTAGTTTTTTCTTTGCTCCAAATTCCCTCAGCCCTCTTTCAATACCTCTCTTAGAACACACATCACTTTTCTTGTTTTTATTGCTAGTCTGCTTGCAACTTGAAGGTGAAGGCTGTGTTTTAATGCTGCTGTTGATTTTATTGCCCTAAAGTGCCCTGCACTGGCCTTTCTGTACAATGTGATCAATGCCTTCGACTTGATGAATGAATATGGAAGCACATGTTTATAGGGAAGACAGAGCACCCGTGGAAACACCTGACTCTGAGTGCCTCCCTCCAGTCCCCCGTGACGTTTCTCTCCTCCGGTTTGTATGTGGCTGTCAGATCTCCGAGAAGAGAATAAATTCAAGTTTTAGGACCCCCACTCCCATAAAAGTTTCCTGTTTTACTTTGCTCTTCAACTCTGTGTATTAAAAAAAAAAAAAAAAAATTCCCACCAGGAGGGCCCAGGAAACAGGAAAATAGTTGTGCAGTTGGTTTCGTGTTTGGAGAAGAACAGGCTTCTCACTATCTCCGCGGCACTTGGCGTGAAAGTGGGCTTTGTTGCTGGAGACACTGCTCCCATTCAGGGCCCCGTTGCCCAGCTGCTGAGAGCAGGGCTGTGTTTTGACAGACGGGCCGAATGCAATGCAGACAGTTGTTTTAATTTCCAGCCAGATGCAGACATCACTCACACGGAGCCCGAAACCCAGGAAAGGGAGCCGGGCACTGGACCGCGGCTCTCAGGCCTCCGAGGGCGGGTTGGGAGGGGGAGGGCACTAGCGGAAGCCCCCCTGGGCGACTGGGGTCACGGATACCCTGAAGGGCTGAGGGTCCCTGGGCGTGGGGAAGGACCCACAGGGAGAGCATCCGGCAGGCACATGCCAGAAAGGTGCTTCTGGCAGGGATCGAAGGTCACGAGTCAGGGGTCAGCGGGGGCTCCTTAAGGCAGGGTGCTGTCAGCGGCCCGTGGTATGGCTGGAGATTACCTTTGAACCGTCCACGTCATTCGGCAGTCTCAGGGAGGAGTTAGGAGCATCCTGAAAGGCAGAGCTGGAAGGACTCAAGCGGCCTTCCTCTGGGTCAGAAGTATACCTTCTGAAGCCTCCCAGACACACGTCCCCTTGACTCGGCTCACACCTCCCATGGATGGGCGTCCCTGCTGGAACCCCGGTCTGCTGCGTTATTGGACAGCCTTGACGTTCTTCTGTCGAGATTTTGTGGATCTTTTCACCCCTGGGTCTCATCTCTGCCACAGGGCTGCCCTTCAAACCATGGCAAACCACTTCCGTATTCCCCTTGAGATTCACCTTCTCTGAGCTAAAGAAACATCCAGGTCTCTCAAGCTGTACTTCAGATGCCACTGCTGGGTCCCGCCCCCTCATGACCACCCTTCTGGGAAGTCTGTCTGGTGGGGCTACACGTCTCCAGGGGCAGGCTGCCCAGCCCTGAACTGGGAACTCCCCAGGGTGGGGCACCTCCGTCCTGACACCACGTCCATTAATGCAGCCTGTGACCGAGTTGGCCTCCAGAGCCGGGCTATCACCCTGTCAGGTCCGATTGGACCTGCGAGTTGAGAGTCCGCTCAAACCCGCACACCTGTCGTGCATGAGCTATTTCAAACCAGCTGTCTCCAACCTCCACTTAGAATATCTGCTTTTTTAAACTGAATTTCCAGATTTTACACTTACACTTTCTGCATTTCATTTATTTTATTATTAAAGGCAACTCAGGAATGCTTAAAGCTGATCATGTCACTCAGAGGGAAAAGCTTTGTAATTCAGAATGTTAAGATGTGGGGAGAATGAGTCGGTGTGGGGGGCACCCAATAGAGAGAAGGAAGGTTTCTGGGGTTGGTACCCAAAACTTTTCACGATCTGACCCCTGGTTACACACGCCAGCCGCATCTCTCAGCTCGTTGCATCCAGTGTGCACGCCACAGTTGAGTTAAGCTGAACTGAGCCATGATTCCCAGGAGATGCAGTGGTAAAGAATCCGCCTGCCAATGCAGGAGACACAAGAGATTCGGGTTTGATCCCTGGGTCGGAAGATCCCGTGAGGAAAGAAATGGCAACCCACTCCAGTATTCTGGCCTGGAAAAGTCCATGGACAGCGGAGCCTGACGGGCTACAGTCCACGGGGTCGCGAAAGAGTCGGACAGGACTGAGTTCGCATGCACCAACAGCCATGATTACTTTTGCTCGTGGTAATCTCTCAGCTAGGAAGGCCCTTCCAGGCATCTGCAGAGCCCACTCTTACCCTGACTCTCCCACACTTGGCTGCTGGTCCGTTTTCCAGACAGATTGTGCTGGGTGGCCCCTCCTTTAATCTACCAAGGCCCCCAGGGCATATACCCATCGCCTGCGATGGATGTTCACCACAATGTAGAGTGGGTCCCAGTTTGTAATTACCGAGCCCCGAGGGCTGCGTGCTCTGCAGGGGGACAGATCTGTGTCCGATTCACTGCAGTTTCTCTAGCACACAGCACTGGAGCCTTGACGCAGTGACATCTGATAAATGGTTGCTGGGTGAGCCTTGTTAGACTCCATCCCGAGCCTCTCTGGAGGATGCTGTGAAGGCGTCTCCATCAGACCCTTCATCTCTCCGCCAGAGGCGGAACACTAGGCTGCTGGACCACAGGTAGTGTTCCCGCTTGACTTCACACGTCCAGTAGGTGGGGAACCTCTCTGCCCTGACACATGAGATCCCATTCCCAGCCTAGCAAATGTTTTTGCAGCCCAGCTGCCTGCGGGCTCAGCCATCAACAGATACCTAGGACATACCGAATGCAAGACTTCAATCTTCTGACCCTTTGCCTGGCCTTAATGTTAACACCCGCTGGGCAGGTAAGGGTGAGTAATGAGCACACAGGCCTGGTTTCTGTCCCAGCATGGCCTCACCTGGAAGCCAGGAAGGGAAGGCTGTCTGCTCTTGGGGGGAGGTCACAGGCTTGAGCTACACACTCCCCGTTTCCCTAGCAAGACGGCATCAGACAGGCAGCTCATCTCTGTTCACATTTAGCCAGACTTTTCAAAGGACGGGAGATTTACTAGAGAAAAGTGAATACAGACATCAGAGAATGGGATAATTGGATCCAGGTGGTGCGTCTGGTTGGCGGTAAAAAGACGGTGCCACTCAGTGAATACTATTTGATAGGGAAAGTTTCTCCTTCTCTCTCTTTTTATTTATCAGTGTTTTCTTTGCAGGCAGGATGTCTCAGCCCGAGCCCAGCTGAAAGCTCTTCAGAGGCTAGTTGGTGGCACTCAATAGCCTTTCAGCAGACTTAACCATTTCCAGCGTCTTCCCAGAGCAGGCCCAGCCCTCCCGAGGACTTTAGTGCAGGCAGAGAGAGGCTGGAGGGCTTGCTTCCACCCCTGGGGAAGGCCAGAAGCCTGGGAGCCGTTAGCTGTGCCTGCCTCACGCAGGGGAAACAGATGAGAACGCCGAAGGACCGATTCAGACCTGTTGTCTCCTCTCTAGGGGTGGTGGCAGTGCAAGTGTGCACACGCGCGTGTGTGTGTTAGTCACTCAATCGTGTCCGACTCTTTGAGACCCCATGAACTGTAGCCCACCAAGCTCCTCTGTCCATGGAAGTCTCCAGGCAAGAATACTGGAGTGGGCAGCCTATCCCTGCTCCAAAGGATCTTCCCGACCCAGGGATGGAACTCTGGTCTCCTGCATCGCAGGCAGATTCTTTCCCATTTGAGCTACAGTGGTTAGGTGTAACTGAGTCTGCACACAGCGTCCGGAGGCATCACTCCCTGATCTAACCTGCTGTCTTTTCCCTCTCGGCCAGATCACCAGGGTCCCTGTGGAATCCTGTGAGCAGTATACAACCTGCGGGGAGTGCCTGAGCTCGGGGGACCCTCACTGTGGCTGGTGTGCCCTGCACAACATGTAAGTTTGGCACAGTCTGGAAAAAAAAAAACCTGGAATGCAGAAGACCAGGTACTTTCCTGGGAGTGTTGATGAGGGATGTGACCTCAGTTTGCAGGGAGAGAGGAATTTCCCTCTGCTGAGCAGTAATTCTAATCGCAGTCAGAGTGCTGAAAGCAAAGAAGAGAGGCCGTGAGTGCCTTCTTTCCAAGGGCAGTGCCTCTGTGGTCTCACCTCCAAAACCCGACCCCTACTCCCTCCATCTCTGGCCAGCTGCTCTGAAGTCTGCACCTTTGCTACAGGGAAGGCTAGTGGCGTTGGAAGAACTTGCAAGGGAATTTGAAGTGTCTCTGGATTGTAGCCTGAACAAGGCACCTCATTCCTGGAGTTTGGACCCCAGTGAGAGGCCGTGTGACCCGGCATGGTCCACTGACAACCCTGGGCCTCCTTTTTCCCATCACCGGAAAGGGATTATGCCTACCTCGCAGGTGAAGCGTGAGGATTAAATGCTAAATAAATGCTTTGGCAGTAAGGAAGCTCAGGATAAGCTACACAAGTCAAAATGATGATCATGGACTCGGAACCCTTGGGAGGACCCTTCTGGCCTCCTCAGTCAGTCCCTGGTTCCAAGAAGCCTACATCTTACTCCAACTGGCCTCGCATCCCTATTCAGATACACCCCCTGCCACTGAATACCAGCCCAATAGAAATGCAAAATCGCACTTAAACTTCCTAACTCCAAGAGCCCCAGAGGGAGAGCAGAGGGAAGAAACTCCAAAGGCAGAGGGGGAGGCGGCTGGCTAGGAATTCTGCTCCCCAGCGGCCTAGGAAACTCCAGGGCTCCTTGCCAGCCAGCAGAGCACCCCCACGAGAAGTGCCGGTTTAGGGTGGGGGCGGAGGCGGAGGGCCAGAGTTCAGGGTCCTGCACAATCGCTCTTGGCTTCCAGCCTCCGCAGCAGGTGTTGGAAGGGCTATGCAGGGAGGGAGCAAAGCGGGCGCCTCACAGATGCAAAATCCGGACTGGATTGGCGCCCACACATCCTGGGTTCCCTGCTTAGATTCGGAGGTAAGGGACTCCTCAGAAATTTTTTGCCAGAAATGCCCTCACTAGAACCCAGACAGAGTGGTACCATGTGGGTCAGACAAATGGTAGAGATACTGATGGCACCCCCGCTGGGCCCCAGGAATGCCGGAAAGGAAAAAGTGAAGTCATGCAGTCGTGTCCGACTCTTTGTGACCCCATGGACCATAGCCCACCAGGCTCCTCAGTCCATGGGGTTTTCCAGGCAAGAGTACTGGAGTGGGTTGCCATTTCCTTCTCCAGGGGATCTTCCCGACCCAGGAATTGAACCTGGGTCTCCAGCATTGACAGGTGGCTACAATTGGGGTTCCCGTCAGTGAGGCTGGCCCTACAGCCAGCAGGCTGTCTTTCCTCACGAGGGTTTCTCCCTCCATGGAACCCAACAGCCACCCCCAGCTCCTCGCAGTGGCCTGGGTCACCCGGCCCCCTCACTGGGCGGTGGGCAGGCCCAGCCATACCACCTGCTCCCTGCTCTTCCCTGCCAGCCTGGCCATGATGTCCCAGTCTGCCAGGGGCCCCAGACCACCCATCCTCCTCCTGGGCCAGATCAGCAGGGGGGCTGACTTAGAATGACCCCAGAAAGGGTGTCAGGTTTCCTCTGCGCTTTGAGCCCCTCCCCTGTCATCAAGGCCCAGGGATGCACTGCTCCTTCCAACAGCTCAGCTTGCCTCTTGCACCACGTGGGGATCAAGCCTTTTCCGTTTCACCTGGATTTTTCCCTTCTCCTGGCCCGTCTCATCTTCGGCCCCTCAGGCACTGCCCACCCACCCGCTGTCCCCTTGCCTGGGTGACGGGGCCGAGCGGAGGGACCACCTCCAGCAGCCCGGACCACGCGCTGGATTTGAGCAGAGGCAGAGGGCTGAGGGCGGTAGCTCAAGAGCCGCTGGGTCCAGGGGTGGGGGGCGGAGTGGATCTGAAACCCTCCTGTCTCTTCTGTAGGCCTTGCTCTTGCAAGTGTGTTATTGTCTCAGAGGCTATTTATCTCTGTTGGGGCTGTTGCCATAAATAGTATGATAAAAAAGAGCCATTTCAGTGAGTCAATGAGATAAAGGCTCCAGTCAAGAGCTCACTTTAGAGCTATCTTAAGGATTCACTTAAACCTCCTTAATTCTTTCCTTTGACAGCATTCATATTTAGATCCATTATGTGCGTGGCAAGGAAGGGTCGGGGGGAGGGACTTTGTGGGGAGTTCGGTGGGAATCTCTGCTGGGTCGTGGACTCTTGTCGCATCCCCGGAGGGGGCGCTTTGGTCAGAGAAGTGCCAGCCCTGGAGCGTGTTCCCAGAGGTTCCCTGCGTGCAGGGGTCACAGTGCCCACCTGCTGCTGTGGCCCGCAGCGCCAAGGACCAGAGATGAAGGTGGGGGACGAAGCCACCACGCACGCTTCCTGACAGAGGCAACCCTGCCCGCGCATCCCCGTCTGTCTCTGTGTTTCACAAACATTTATTGAAAATAAGCCATGTGGCAGGTGGAATATCTCAATGAATAAAACATGGTCCCTGCCTTCAAAGAGCCGGGAATCCAGCCACAAGGTCACACACACGCTATCCCACACAGCTGAGACCCTGTCCAGGGTTTTACATGTCCCTGGGGGGGAATAATAATAATATCCATAGCCATCATCATTAATATTTTTCTTAGTAGGGCCAAGAACAGGCCATTTTCTAAACACTAATTCTTTTAATACTTACACCAGGCCTCTGAGATACAGTATTATCATTGGGTCCAGCATTTTACAGTTAGGGGAGCTGACACTGGGACTTCCAGGAACTTGCCCAATGGGGCCACAGCTAGCAGGCTGGAGATCTGGGTTAGAACCCAAGCAGCCTGGCTCCAGAGTTCACCTTCTGTGCCTTTTGCCTGATACTTCTGTTCCCCAACCTTCCCGCCCTCACTCACAGAGCTTCCCATAAAGATGCTGTCTATACGAGCTATTCTTTATGTCCGAACTGCAGCTGTCATTTGGGAGCCGGGGCGGGGGTGGGGGGGGGAGGGCGTTGATCCCACTTCTTTTAGTCTGTCCTCTTTTTAAATAATCTTCTATATTTTTTTTTTAATATTTTTGGCTGTCCCAGGTCTCCGTTGCTGAACGGGCTTTTCTCTCAATGCAGAGCACGGGCTCTGGGGTGCGTGGGCTTCAGTAGCTGCAGCTCCGGGGCTCTAGAACACAGGCTCGGGAGTTGTGGTGCCCGGGCTTAGTTGCTCCACAGCATGAGGGATCTTCCCGAATCAGGGGTTGAATCTGTGTCTCCTGTATTGGCAAGCAGATTTGTTGCAGGAAGAGGGACCCCTTCCAGGGCCCGAAACTGGGCTTTTGTCTAACACTTAGAAATGAATTGTCCAAGGGGATACACATGTTGACAAAGCAAGACACTTTATTGGAAAGGCCGCTGGGCAGACAGCAGGAGGGTGAGGGAACCCAGGAGAACTGCTCCGCCACGTGGCTCGCAGTCTCGGGTTTTACGTGATGGGATTAGCTTCCCGGTTGTCTTTAGCCCATCATTCTGACTCAGAGTGCTTCCTGGTGGTGCCCGCCTTGTTCAGCCAAGATGGATGCCAGCAAGGAGGATTCTGGGAGGAGGCAAGACATGTGGTGTCTCCTTTTGACCTTTCCGGAACTCTTCCGGTGGGGGGTGACTTCTCAGTTCCGTGTTCCTCACCAGAACCTCCTGTCATAAAACAACTCATGCCAGTGGTGACTGTGCAGGCCAGGGTGGGCGGTTTCAGTCAGTGTGCTTCCCCAGCAGATTCTTTCCCACTGAGCCACCAGGGAAGCCCCTCCCTTAGTCTGTCTTTGACCGCAGTAGAGACCACCTGGGAGTCACCGAGCCCTCTGGGAGAAGTGACGCTCGTCCTGAGAAGACAGACACGGGCCGCAGAGCCGCAGAGCCCCCTCACTCACCCCTGTGCGTCTGTGGCAGGTGTTCCCGCAGGGACCGGTGCCAGCGGGCCTGGGAGCCTAACCGATTTGCCGCCAGCATCAGCCAGTGCGTGAGGCTCGAGGTGCACCCCAGCAGCATCTCCGTGTCTGAGCACAGCCGGCTGGTGAGTGAGCCCCTGCGGGGCCTGGGGGCAGGGCACAGCGCGGCACAAGCATGGGTGTGTTCCTTTAACTCCAGCACAGTGTAAGCGGATCAGACTTCACGCGCTCCGAGGACATTTTAGAGGAAAACTACGGTAACGCCTGTCGTTACCCAGGACCCAGTCATTCGCCCCATTCCTTGCAGATCCATCACCCATTGATCTGGTTTGTAAATCTACATTTTGCATTTAGCGGCAAGCCTCTGCAACATCATGCAATCCCATCCCATTCTGTGGTATATGATAGAGATTTCAAGGGACCACCTGGTACAGTTGCTCACAGGAACTTGGAGTTGCCTTTGTACATGTATGTGAGAGAGAGACAGACAGATGGACAGACAGACACAGAGAGACTGAGGCTTAATTCACAGTGTGTGCCGAAAGAGAATATTAAAGAGAATACAGCAGTCCTTCACCACCTGTCGAGGTGCAACCCCAAATACTCCGCGTCCTCGGGCCTGCGCGGTTATTTCCTTCTGGAGGTTTTATGGGCATTCACGAATGCTAATTAGTTAATGAACCTTCCAAGACTTGTGTTCATTCATCCCCACCGGGAGGTTTTGGCTCCCACAGAGCTGAGGGAACAAACAGCAGAGTTTGTACCTAAGTCTCTCGGCCCCATGGAAACGAAACTGGGGCAGAGATTCAGCGGCAGACAAATGTATGGAAAGGCTAGGTGATGGCCATTGGGGCTAAGCCCTCCAGGCATCATGGGAGGACAAAGTGAGACCTCCCTCCCTCAGGACTCGCTTCTCAGAGAACACAGGGTGTTGTCACCGCGAACCCCCATGGGCACTCCCCACTGGGAGTCACGTTTCTCACCTCTGGTTTCCAATACCACTTAGATATATTGTTGTCATTTAGTACAAACCCACTTCCGAGGGCATGGAATTCAAAGTGGTGTTTTGCTATTAAATGGTTTCTGGATCATTCTTCTGACAGTCTGTGATGTTTTTACCATTCAGAGAAGGATATTCAAATTTAAAAAGCCTGCAGACCACTGGCCTGCCTCCCTGGAAGCCTAGGGAACCACAGACATCATCCAGGGCATTGGTGTCCACTTCCTGCCTTTCTCTGATCCCCTAAGCGCCTTGTGAGGCAACTGCCCTGCTCTCAGGGAACACTCAGTGGGCAAAGAGCCAGAGGCCGACCGAGAATAGAAACCCACCGCCTTAGTAGCCAGCCCCTGCATGACAGCCAGGGTGGGGAGCCAGCCAAATGGTAAACTCCTTATAAACCTCCAGGCTGGTGGCACGTGTTCTCCTATGAACCAGAGCTAAGGCTTATTTGTGATGAGTTCAACTCTGACTGGCTTTTTTCAAGTTTGCATGGTTTCATGTCAAAATGAGCTCAGGCTCAGATGGGTTTTGGGACCTTCCCTCACCCCTACCATCCCTTCCTCTCCCCTCAGTGCTTTATGATTCTGGACAAGACTGAAAAGTAATATTAATAATAAAGACCACTGACCCTGCAACACCCCTTGCAGTGCTACGGTAATGGCTCCGGGTCAAAGCTAGAAGGTCTTCTGGACTGACATCTTCTTCCTAGATGAGGTCCGGGGAGAGGAGTGAGCAAGTGGACAGTGGCAGGGCCAGGCCTGGAGCCCAGGTCCCCCGAGCCCTGCGGGGTGTTCCCACAGCATTGTCTCTCTGCTCCACCCACAGCTCAGCCTGGTTGTGAGCGATGCCCCCGATCTGTCTGTGGGCATCTCCTGTGCCTTTGGGAACCTGACGGAGGTAGAGGGACAAGTATCTGGGAGCCAGGTCATCTGCATCTCACCGGGACCCAAGGACGTGCCTGTCATCCCTCTGGATCAGGGTAAGAAGCCTCTGCAGTGGGCGTCGAATGCTCGGGGCTGCTTGATCAGGCTGGCCCAGAGTAGGGGACCCAGGAGACAGGGTGGCAAGTGCCAGCACAGACCGACTGACAGCTGCCAGACTAGGTCTTCTTACGCCAGACTCTAATTTGACTTATAAATCCGTTTAAGTTTGAAGGCAAACTGTCATGCCCCAAGGAAATTTCAGGAAGAGGGAGGTCCCTGTCTCCCATTTGGGTTAAGCCTGCGCAGTGTGCATAAGAGTTTTTCCAGACTTCCCTTTCCTTCGAGGAACGTCGGAGGCTTCAGCCAGTGGTTTTTAGTAGGTTCTCTCCGTAGAACTGGGGGCTTTTAGGGGTTTTGACCTGATATATATATATATTTTTAAGTTTTATTTTTATATTGATGACCTGATATTTCTGACAGTCTTTCAGTAACTGAACATATTCAACCTAGGCAGGGGACTCTACAGAATCTGATCTGTCACGTCCTCCCTAAGAGGGGGGCCTAGGGTGTCTGGGTCTCAGTGATGGGCTGGTCATCAGAAGGATGAAAGGGACTCTTGGAAGAGGACTCAGGAAGGCTCCGTCTGCCATCACTGCCCCATGGGAGCCCCGGAGTGGCTGAATGATTTAGCCCCCAGCCTCTCCACTGGGCTCCCAGCTTGTAACTTTCTCCTTCCGCGCCCCCCCCCAACTTTTTTTTTTCAGACTGGTTTGGGCTAGAGCTGCAGCTGAGATCCAAGGAGACGGGGAAGATATTCGTCAGCACTGAGTTCAAGTTCTACAACTGCAGCGCCCACCAACTGTAAGCACGCCCCTAGCGGCGCGAGCCGGCATTCAGTGTCAGAGCGGGAAGAGCACCTGGGCCAGCGCCCTCCCTTAGAGATGAGGTCGGGGAGACTGGCGAGCCAGCGGGTCATGGCAGGGCCAGGCCAGGAGCCAACTTGCCCCGGGTCTGGATGTGCGTGGGGGTTTCCTAAGTTCCCACAGGACAAGAACTTACGGTCACCACCCAGTCTCCCGATCAGACGTGGCACTTTGTCTAGAACAGCGTAAAGTGCCCCCTAAATATTTCAGTTATATTCGGTTTATTCAGTTATACCGAACCGAATGGCATTCGCTGTCCACAGCCTCTGATCTCAGTCTCCCTTGCACCACACCCTACCCTCAACTCTCAAGCTAAGAGTTAAAAAGGGTGTGAAGTAGAAACAGAAGTCATGGCTCAGGAGCCTGAAGGAAAGTCCTCCCTTTTATGCCAGCGGGTGGTGGCTTTGAATGTGGAGATTAGCAGCCAGCGGAACGTAGACACATTATCCATGGGCACATGAAGAAGGACTCAGAGATGACAGCCTCAGAGGAGGGGCAAGGCTGGGGAAATGGCCTCACCCAGTGCCTGAATAAAGGACCTGGGCTGGGACACAGCGAGGGGGCTTTCAACTCTGAGGTCCACAGTGAGCTTCAACTTTTCAAGAAGGAAGCGAAAACCAGACCCAACCATCGGTCCCCAGAGGGGCTTAGGTGCTGCCCATCTGACTTCACCAGCCACGTCCAGCAGCTGAGTGCCATGGCTGTGAGTTCTTACAGCTGTGCAGGAAGCTGGGCACACTTCATAAGTCAAAATCGGGGCCGGGAGTGGAGGAGAGAGACCCATACTTAGTTTCTGCTGGTCTTCTCTTGAAGTGAAACCAAGACTCTTTCCACGTCATCTGGAAACTCAAGAGAAACGGGGGTCTCTGTAATAGGGCCACGTAAGGGCCATGTGACCTTGGTCATAGGCCAGAGCAGAGGTTAACCAAGAGCTCCAGGCCGGAGGGAGAAGCGCCTGGGAACGTTCTGGGACCCATCCTCCTGTTGCCCAGGGCAGGATCCACCTGAGCACTCCAGGGGTGCCAAGTCTGAGGGTCCAGGCTGTGGCCACGATGGGCCCAGCAATCCATGTGGGGAAAGGGTCTGTTAGCAGCTAAGCCCTAAAGGAACCTTTAAGCCATAAAAATAGACAAATGAGCTTTGTTCATCTCCCCTTTTCTGATCTGGATTTTCATGATGAGAATCATCTGCTGGAGTTCTCGGGTCTCCAGAGCAGCTACGGAAGGAGATGTCGCTTGGATCCATTCGGGACAAATCAATAGATGTACCGAGAAAGACAGAACAGGTGATAGAAAGTGGCCTGGGAGGAGCCAAGGCAAGGCGGTATGTGGCAGGAGCTGAACCGGATAAAATCGCCCCCTAAGCCCTGCGTCCAATCCCAGCTAACCCTGTTTTGGGAACTGCGAGCATCTTGGACTGGGAACTCCCCAACCTCCCTCTCACGCTCCAGCACAGTGGTGATGGAACGCATTGCTTGGAGGACGTCCTCATCTCCACAACACCCCGGTGTGATGTCACCACGCTGAACCGTGGATTACCGTGGCAGTGGAGATGCTGTCACGGGCAGCAAGTTTTAGCAGAAAGAAAAGCAAGTATCTTTGACCTTTTATTGCCACGCACTGTCTTATCCGTCCACTTACAAATCACAGGATCGCGTTCAAGCCTCTCCTTTTACTATGGTAAACTAAGGCCCAGAGGGGACAGGTGCTCCATTGGAGGTCACCAGATTAGCAAGTGGACAAGCCTGTTCTCGAAGAACCCTGGTCTCATCATCCTTGATCCATTTTTGTGATTTACTTGCTGAATCGTAAGATGTGAGGAAGACCCAATCCATCTGGCCCAAGTTCAGGAACGAAATAACTACGGGCACATCTAGAAGGGGATGAAAATATCTGGCACGGGGAAGAAGTGTGGATGGGATAACGCGCCTGGTCCACCGTGACTTATGAACCAGCGGGCCCTGGATCAAGCCGCATCCTCCCGAGTGCCATTAGGGCCCCAGCAGGTGGCGCCAGTTTGCAGACCTGGCCATGTGCCTGCCAGGTGGGCCCAGTGGAGACAAGACTGGATTAGGGGATCTGGCAAGGAGCGAGTGGAACAACTCCACCGGCCAGACCTACTTCCCTGGTGGTGCCTGACCGCACACAGGGAACCCAGATGATACGCACAGAATGCAGGGGAAACCAGAGGCAAAGAGGCGCTCTACCTGGCGAGAAGGGCAGGAGCCACGCACAGCCTGTGGCTACCATGTCTGGCTACTTGGAGGGGGCGACAGAGTTATCCGTTGATACCATTCACTCCACTCAAACTCCAAAACACAGGTGATATGAACCACCTGTGAACACTCAAATATGGTTTAAGAACTTGAAGTAACAGGTAAGTTAAGCCCCTAAAAATAATACATTTAAGCATTGTATTTTTTAAAACCACGTCCTGTACGTTATCTCGTTTGGCACAAAACAACCCCGTGGAGTGGACAGAAAAGTTTCCGTACAGACGGATGAAGAAATTCTGGTTCAGCAGGTGAAGTGACTTACTCGGGGCAGCCCTCATGGCAGGGCCAGAGGCAAAACGGGTCAGCGCAGTTCCTATCCCTGCTCTCCTTGGGCTGTTCCCTCCTATAAGTGGTGCTAGGCTGGCAAATGTTTAGCTATCAGAAATCAGGGGGAAAAATTTAGTAGGTGGCATTTTCCAATAGCTATGGCATAAATACTCCCTCTGTGGCTCGTTTCAAGCTGCTATCATGTCAATGACCTGCTTGCAACATTCCTGAAAATATGGATAATTGTCTGTCATGAGCTGAAACAGACCAGCTCGAGCACTCCACTGCTTTCGGAGACATTATTCCCACTCTGGACACATTTCTCCCTCAATTTTCTGGCCCCCTGGTCCCCTGAGCATCTTAGAGGGAGAAGCCACAGTTTTCAGGGCTGGGGAAATTGTGAGAGCGAGACTCGGGTAGCGGACTTACGTCACGGCGCGTGGGCTCCCTGCCCCCCGCCCTGCCCTGTGTGCTGTCCTCTCTCTGCCTCTTACTGTCTGTCTTTGCAGGTGCCTGTCCTGTGTCAACAGCGCCTTCCGCTGCCATTGGTGCAAATACCGAAACCTCTGTACTCATGACCCCACCACCTGCTCCTTCCAGGAGGGTCGGATCAACATTTCAGAGGTAAGCAGGGCTCAGCCTGGCACAGCAGCATCCCCAGTGGATCTGAGCAGACCTCCCTTTTCAGATGGCCAGTCCGACAGCTTGGCCATCTCCTTGCCCCGGTCCACGTTGGGCTTCTTCCAAAGAGGTTAGAAAACCCTGGTATTATAAAGCCAAAAAAAAAAAAAAAAATGGCAGCAAATACTCCCGAGAAGGAGAAGTGCACTGTGTTTGCTAGACTCTTGGAATTGTATTCATTCAAAAGTTCGAGGGGAGCTGAGGGCTGAGACTGAAAGCTCAGAGGAAACATATCCAACCAAACAGACTCCACGGTCTAGAAGAGCGTGGAGAATGGCATTTGTTCTCTGAGTTTTCAGCCCTCTGCTTGGCTGCAGACACAGTCTAGTTCAATAGCACATTCACTCTCAACCACTCTTTCATGCCAGCCTCTCTTCCTAGGCTAAAATTCAATGATTCTTTGACTCTTTTGTAGGACTGAGTAGGTGGCCTTATAGAAGAGAGAGGCAGTCCACTGGTGAAAAGAACCCAGGCTTGCTAAAAGCCACATTTTATGATACAGTCGATGTGCCATCGCTAAGACCGGTTCCACCTTTGTTATCAACACAGGGAGATAATAAATCGCTTATCTTTCCAATAAATAATCCCACCCAGAGATGTTTCCTTGAGGTTCACTTTCTTACAAGCTCACAGCAGGCCTTAGGACAATGAAGCCTGCTGAGTCAATGTCCTTTTCTCATATCTAATGTTTTCCATGCCCCAGGGTGACCAGTAGTTGGGTTTGAACAACTATAGAGACCTTACGTATTCCCACAAACACACATGTGCGTGAATATACATCCCCATCTCGTTCTACCTTTTAGGAAATCCATAAATGTAAATAAGTGACTGCGTAGCATGGACAAATATTGCTGTGACCTTTATCTGTCTCCTCTTACACTAGACTGAAGAAGTGAAGTCGCTCAGTTGTGTCTGACTCTTTGTGACCCCATGGACTGTAGCCTGCCAGGCTCCTCTGTCCATGGGATTTTCCAGACAAGAATACTGGAGTGGGTTGCCATTTGACTACAACCTCCTTAAAGGCAGGAGTTTCCTCAGGGCCTTTTCCAGTGAAAGTCTGTAGCGTGCATGCGTGAAAGCATAGAGCAATCAATGACCACTGTAACCAAACGTCATTGATAGGAAGTGTTCCTTGGAGCTCCTTGTCTAAGATTTCAAGGAAGTTTCTTGTCTCTCCTAATCAAGGTAGAAGTAACAGTTACTTCCAAGAAAGAGCACCTTGATCGACATGATCATGTTGTACAGTTAATTTTTTTTTAATTAGAGGATAATTGCTTTACAATGTTGTGTTGGTTTCTGCTGTAGAAGAATATGAATCAGCCATTCAGTTCAATTCAGTCACTCAGTCGTGTCCAACTCTTTGAGACCCCATGGACTGCAGCACGCCAGGCCTCCCTGTCCATCACCAACTCCTGGGGTTTACTCAAACTCATGAGCCACTGAGTCAGTGATGCTATCCAATCATCTTATCCTCTGTCATCCCCTTCTCCTCCCGCCTTCAATCCCAGCATCAGGGTCTTTTCAAATAAGTCAGTTCTTTGCATCAGGTGACCAAAGTATTGGAGTTTCAGCTTCAACACCAGTCCTTCTAATGAATAGTAAGGACTGATCTCCTTTAGGATGGACTGGTTGGATCTCCTTTCAGTCCAAGGAACTCTCAAGAGTCTTCTCTAACACCACAGTTCAAAAGCATCAATTCTTTGGCACTCAGCTTTCTTTATAGCCCAACTCTCACATCCATACATGACTACTGGAAAAACCATAGCTTTGACTAGGCAGACTTTTTTTGGTAAAGTAATGTCTTTGTTTTTTAACATGGTGTGTAGGTTGGTCATAACTTTTCTTCCAAGGAGTAAGCGTCTTTTAATTTCATGGCTGCAGTCACCCGTCTGTCACTGTTTCCACTGTTTTCTCATCTATTTGCCGTGAAGTGATGGGACCAGATGCCATGATCTTAGTTTTCTGAATGCTGAGTGTTAAGCCAACTTTTTCACTCTCCTCTTTCACGTTCATCAAGAGGCTCTTTAGTTCCTCTTCACTTTCTCCCATAATGGTGGTGTTATCTGCATATCTGAGGTTATTGCTATTTCTCCTGGCAATCTTGATTCCAGCTTGTGCTTCCTCCAGCCCAGCATTTCTCATGATGTGCTCTGCATATAAGTTAAATAAGCCAGGTGACAATATACAGCCTTGACGTACTCCTTCTCCTATTTGGAACCAGTCTGTTGTTCCATGTCCAGTTCTAAGTGCTGCTTCCTGACCTGTTAAGTGTCCCTATATCCCCTCCCCTTGAGCCTCCTTCCACTCCACCCGCCCAGCCCTCCAGGTATCACAGAGCACCGGGCTGAGCTGCCTGTTTTGTACAGCAACTTCCCACGAGCTGGCCGTTTGACGCGCGGCAGTGTGGGTATTTCAGCACTGCTCTCTCTGTTCATCCCGGCCTCTCCTCCTCCTGACGTGTCCACAAGTTCGCGCTCTGTGTCTGCGTCTCTATCCCCGCCCTGCGGATAGGCTCATCAGTGTTAAGCACCTCACAATTGTATTTGTCAATGGTTGTTTAGTCGCTAAGTCAGGCCTGACTGTTTTGCAACCCCATGTACTGTAACTCACCAGGCTCCTCTGTCCATGGGATTTCCCAGGAAAGAACACTGGAATGGGTTGCCGTTTCCTTCCCCAAGAAATCTTCCTGACCCAGGAATCAAACTCATGTCTCCTGTATTGGCAGGCAGGTTCTTCACCACTGAGCTACCTGGGAAGCCCAGTTATACCTCAATAAAGCTAATTTTTTAAACTTTTAATTTAAGAAGAAAGTAAGCCTTGAAAGGTTTCCCAAACGCAATCACACACACACACACACAGACACACACACACACGGCCTTGAATTCTTCTTAGCTTCTGAAACAATATGTGTTATATTCAGGCTAGAAAAAAAATGAAATCTGCCTGTCTTGAAAGAAACACACACAGATGGTGCCCACAGGCGGTATTTAAGGCAGACCCAACCGCAGGTGCCTCCGCGGGATGGAGCCAGTTATCTCGGGCCCGAGAACCTTTCAAGGAAGGCCTTTCCTCCAGCCAGTCAGGATGCTTTGAAGTGGCTGCCCAGAGAGCGCCACGCTGGTCTTAGTGGGCCTTGGAAATTAATCCCAGCCCCGGGATCCTGCAGGAGGCTGAGACCGCTTTTCAGGCCTGTCTTCTCACCCGTAGGAAAGGACCCACGACCCGAGGGTGCAGTGGGACAGAGGGAGGACCCAGCCTGGGCGTCCACAGGACAATGGCCAGGGGAGGTCGGACGCCAGGGGCAGGGTGACGCTGAGGCCAAGGCTGGGCAGTGAAGGGCCTCAGAAACTGACCTTCATACCAGCCACTTCTAACCTCCTAACTTAAGTTAGTAAGTGTTAGTCGCTCAGTCGTGCCCAACTCTTTGCGACCCCATAGACTGCAGCCCGCCAGGCTCCTCTATCCATGTGATTCTCCAGGCAAGGATGCTAGAGTGGGTTGCCATTTCCTCCTCCAGGGGATCTTCCCGACCCAGGAATCTAACACGGGTCTCCAGCATTGCAGGCAGATTCTTTACGGACTGAGCTACAAGGGAAGCCCTTAACCTCCTAACTTGGTTAATGAAATAAGTCGAGAAGGACCACAGAATGCCGAGAGAGAGAGAGAATGACGGGGACGTCCGGATGAGAAGCCACTTCATTTTCTCCTGGCAGCTGGGCTCCTTCAGGCCCAGAGAAACCCAGAGCCGAGCCAGACAGGACCTGCAAGCCACAGGAGTGCGGGGGGTGGAAGACCCAGCGAGACAGTAACTCTGCCCGTGTGGGCCAGGGGCCTGAGGCCCAGAGGGCTAGCTGGAATCATGCCGCCTCCCTCACGCGCTCTAGAAGTCCCTGGAACACAGCTCCCTCTCGGCCACGGGTAACTCAAGTATTCCAGAGAGCTGGGCCTGGGAGAGGCGGTTGCCATCCAAAGTTAGGATTAAATTAATACCGAAAGAGCCCTGGGGGTAAAGCCAGAGGCTTCCCGGCTCAGTTTTCATTTCCTCTCCTTAATGTCTGCTCCTGGAGGTGAGAGAAATGCCTTAGTCTCATCGCCTCCTCCTCCTCACCCTGCTGACAGGCCCCAGGCCCCACCCCGGGGATGGGCTCTCTCGGAGGGGTGGCCCCGGGTCCCCCAGGCTCCTGACTTAGCTCAGGACGGGAAGTGGGAGGCAGGACCCCAGGAGATGGCAGGGCCGCAGCCCCTCACACATCACTTCCCAGCTGTCCAAAGCTTGTTTTAGGGGGAAGCCCCGAGGGGGGAACCACAGAGGTGAGCGTGTTCAGCTTGAGCGAAGTTCCTTTATTCAGTCGGGAGTCTTTCCTGGCATCCTCAGGTTCTTCTGGGAACTCGAGATCCCTTAGCTGTCCCTTTGGGGTTCCTAGAATATCTTTTATGCTTCCAGTAAGCCCCCTCCCCCCTGCCCCACTGCAATTTAAACCAAAATTTTACATCTATCTACTTCTTAGGAACAATATATAACTGATTAGCTCCATTGATTTGTATAGCAAGGCTGAGACATCACGCATTTGCATTTCTCTCGCATGTGACAGGAGGGTGGGGGAGGGGAACCAGCCGCACCAGCATCACTCGGGAACTTGTTAGAAATTCAAATTCCTGGGCCCCATCCCAGAGTAAGCCGAAGATTGAGAACCACTGACATATGGCATCTCAATTGATTCTCACAACAGACCTGCAGTTTCACATAATTCATATTTGACAGATGTAGTAACCAAGATGCTAAAAATTTAGTTTTTTTTTCCTTTGCCTAAGGCTACAGAGAACTCAGGCATCCAAAAAGGCGCAGTACAGGATGCTTTCTCCAGAAAATCAGGCCCAGCTCGCACGTCTGTTTTCATGGTCTCAGCTACACTCGCCGTCCTGATCTTAACCAGGCTCTGTGCTGTTGGTCATGAGGGTTCGGGGTGGGGAGAGCGTATGTGTGGTGCTCAGTCGCTCAGTCGTGCCCGACTCTTTGAGACCCCATGAACTGTAGCCCGCCAGGCTCCTCTGTCCACGGGATTCTCCAGGCAAGGATACAGGAGTGGGTTGCCATGCCCTCCTCCAGGAGATCTCCCTGACCCAGGGATCCAAGCCGCATCTTTTCCATCTCCTGCATTGGCAGGCGGGTTCTTTACCACTGGTGCCATCTGGGAAGCCCCCCAGTGTGGAGGGACCCACACAAATCCATTCGCACAGACAGAGAAACTGCCCATGGAACACAGGTCAGTAGTTCCATGTCCAGATGCAAAGGTGGCCAGTACATGAGGTACATCTGCCTACTTCTTTCCAAAGGGCTGATGGACCGATGATCCCAGGCTTAGTCCTGAAAACCAAGAACCGCTTTGCTAAGTGAAAGAGAAAGCGTTAGTCGTTCAGTCGGACTAACAACCCCATAGACTGTCCGACTCTTTGCAACTCCATGGACTGTAGCCCTCCAGGCTTCTCCAGCCATGAGATTTTCCAGGCAATACTGGAGTGGATTGCCATCTCCTTCTCCAGGGGATCTTCCCAACTCAAAGACTGAACCTGTGTCTCCCACATTGAGGGCAGACTCTACCATCTGAGCCACCAGGGAGGTCCTAGAGTGAATGCAATTAAAAATAAACATATTAGTAGTTAGCATTTTTTGAGAGTTTATTATATACGCAACATTATACATATATATCTTTAACCTCAGTTGTAACTTTTCTATGAAGTAAATTCTATCCTAGATGAATAAATTGATAAGTTTAAACAGTTTTCCTATGATCCTCACATAAATGCAGAAGTCATGATTCAGTACACCCAAGCTGGCGCTGAATAAGTTGAAGTCCTCTGATCCTGAGTTCACGTGAGAAATATGCAGTGATAATATTAACATGGTTAATCCAGTTTATTACCACTGACGACAGACCTTCATGTCCTTATTGCCTGCAACCTAGAGTTGTCAAGTATAACTGGTCCCATTTTATAGATGCCTGAGTGGTAAGTCTGTTCAGTCATGTTTGACTCTTTGCAACCCTAGGGACTATAGCCCACCAGGCTCCTCTGTCCATGGGGTTCTCCAGGCAAGAATACTGGAGTGGGTTGCCATGCGGTCCTTCAGGGCATCTTCCCAACCCAGGGATGGAAATCACATCTCTTATGTCTCCTACATTGGCAGGCGGGCTCTTTACCATTAGCGCCACTTGGAAGCCCATTTTGTAGATGAGGAAGTTGAATTTCAATTGAGCCATCTCTTGAGTGCTTTTAAGTTCACGAGCCAGACCTTTCCCCCACTCAGAGCACAGCCGGTCTCGGATGGGGTCCCAGAAATCTGGGCCCCCCTGGGCCAGGGTAAGCGGTGACAGTGTTTGCGAGCGGGTGTGCGCTGGAGTATATATGGCTTTCAGCCTGAAAAGCTCATCTCCCACCATGGCTAAACCAGGCCTAGTGAGATGTAGATACATAAATATCTCCTTTACACCCTGTCCCGGGGGAGAGATAGAACCACATAAATCCGATTAGCTTACCCGGATGTGGGCTGCTGTCTCTCTTTGAAGTCCAGTGGGTGAAGATAATGTCATTTGCACGTGGGAGCAGTCGTTTCAGAGGGCTGAAGGAAGGTCCCCCGTGCTGAGAGCCGGTGAAGTACAGAACAGGGTGAACCCTGCCGCCCGAAGGCTCGTCCATCGGGCTGCAGGGCCAGCGTCCTGCCCTCCCCCTCACGTCTCCTCCTCCTCAGCCCACCCCTCCCCCGGGACGTCCCCAAACAGGACATCTGCTCATCTCGATAGAAGCTCAGCTTGCTGCTAAGGAGCGGAGCGGGATCCTGCTGCCCATTGACCTAGAGGCAGAGGGAGGAGTAGAATGACCTACAGAGGTCACTCAGGAGACCGGGGTCTGCAGGAGCGATGTCTTCGAGCAGCGTTCACGGCAGTCCTCACGCTGTGCATGAAGGGCGCAGCATGCTGTGTGTGTGTGTGTGCGTGCGTGCGTCTGTGTGTGTGTATGTACTCCCAGGAGCAAACAGGTTGGAAATGGCCTTTTATATTTGATGAAACCTATCACCTTCCACGGGCTTCCCTGTTAGCTCAGCTGGTAAAGAATCCACCAGCAATGCAGGAGACCCCGATTCAATTCCTGGGTCAGAAAGATTCCCCTGGAGAAGCGATAGGCTACCCACTGCAGCTTGGGCTTCGCTGGTGGCTCAAACGGTAAAGAATCCGCCCACCATGCGGGAGACCCCGGTTCGATTCCTGGGTCAGGAAGACTCCCTGGAGGAGAGCATGGCAACTCACTCCTGTATTCTTGCCTGGAGAATCCCCGTGGGCAGAGGAGCCTGGCGGGCTACAGTCCATGGGGTCACAAAGAGGCAGACACGACCAAGCGACTAAGCCAGCACAGCACAGCACAGCATCACCTGTCACAAACCCCGGAGGAACTGAGTTCCAGCAACTTGGCAATGTTCTGGGCTGCCAGCTCTCCTGTACCTCAACCCTCACCACCGTCTTTCCCACCCAAGACCCACTGCACCTCCAGACAGTCAGCAGAACCATCTCCTAACCCAAGGAGTCTGTGTATCCCCTGTTACCTAGGAGAAGAGAGGACACCTGGGCACCAGCCACTTCTTTCCCTAGAGAATGCAAGGAAGGATGCAATTCTGTCTGGCCCGAGAGAAATAGCCAAAAACAAGCAAAGCCTGAGATTCTTTTCCCCAGGGGCAATCTCAGAACCCTCTTTAGGCATTTGGAAGCCCCTAACCATCACCCTTCAGCTTAGTCCCAGAGAGTCTGAAACAGCAGACCACAGGAATTTTTTTTAAATAAAATTTTAGAATCTCTTTAAAAAATGCATAAAAGTACTCATAAAGTCTACTTAATGATTCTTCAACTGTCAGGCTGAATCAGACAACCCAGCCCGAAAGATGAGGGTGTGTGTGGGTATATAGGTGTGTGTTTGTGCATGTACACACGCATACGTGTATTTTTGTCATGGTTAATAGGATTCTACAATCTTGTTCACTAACCTAAGACATCATACTCCCAAAAGTATGTCTTAAAGACTCTGCTCGTGAAATTTGAATTTGTTCTCTGAGCTCATTAGAGGTGAAAAACAACGGGTCATCCTTTACAATATATCAACTAGTTCTGATTCTGAAAATCTGTTCTCTCCCTCTCTCTTACAGGTACACACACACACACACACACACGCACACACCCCTTGCTGTACCTCAGCCTTATTTCCAGTCTAAATTAAAATTCTGATTTATTAGACTCAATGAGGATTTTTAGCCACTAACAGGAAATAGTATCTCCTTCTCTATGGGATGCCTGGGTTTTCCTAAAGTGGTGTTCACTTTTTTTTTTTTTTCTTGGCTATAAATATATGAAAGACTCTGTCAAGAGTGCCCTCGGGGAATAAAAGTAAAAGTACAGCAAAGAGCAAGTTTATGAGCTGGCAGCTTGAGTGACTGGCTTCTAAACAGGGCCCCACCTGTTCTGGGGCTGTCTCATGATCCTGTCTCCTGTGGAAACCGCGCTTGCCCCGTGCTCTCACAGGCAGTCACCGAGGGCCGGCTCCATGACCCCAGAGCTTCAGCCAGACCCTCCTAGACAGGTTTCTGTGGAAACTTCTTCTGGACCCAGCTTTCCGTAAATCCTCAGGATTCCTCCAATAGATACGGACATACCAATTTAGCAATCCTGTGACTCCAGAAACAGTGACCATTGCAAATCAATCCCAGCTTTGGGAATCAAACTCCTGCCCAAGTCTCTAGATGTCCGGAAGACAAGGATTTACCCTCATCTCTGAAGAATCTGGGAAGTTGGAGCTGAAAGGAAAGTTTGAGATAGTTTTGTGTCTGTTGCTTTACTTCCTTGATTTCCACTTACCTTCCCACAAGCCATTAGCAGTTGTCCACTACACGTCAGGAATGGGGATAAAGCCTGGGGATACGGAGGTGAGTAAGATGCAGCCTGATCGTCAAGGCTCACAAGCCAGTGAGGAGAACAAGTCAACAGGAAACTGCAATTGTGAGGGCTCAGTGCTGCTGGCGGACGGCCCAGGGGAGGGCTGGGGAGTATCTGTGACCTGCCAGTAGGGATGGGGTCAGGGGCTGCTTTACAAAGAAGGAGCTGCAGAGCTGAGTTTGAAGGCTCCGGTGCTCTTTCCTGGAAAATCCCATGGATGGAGGAGCCTGGTAGGCTGCAGTCCATGGGGTCGCTACGAGTCGGACACGACTGAGCGACTTCACTTTCACTTTTCACTTTCATGCATTGGAGGAGGAAATGGCAACCCACTCCGGTGTTCTTGCCTGGAGAATCCCAGGGACGGGGGAGCCTGGTGGGCTGCTGTCTATGGGGTCGCACAGAGTTGGACACGACTGAAGCAACTTAGCAGCAGCAGCAGCAACTAAAGAGGGCTGAGTCAAGGGCCAGTAGGAAGATTAGGGGTGGTGGGGGGGAGTGTTTCCAGTACAGAGAAAAGCATCTTCAAAGGACCAGAGGTTGATGAGTGAGGGCAACGACTCCTCAGGTCTAATCTTAAATTCCTCTGTGGTATGGCTGGACCTCGATGCACAGGAATCTCAGAGTAAGAGGGACACAGGGGCCAGATGGTGAAGGACTTCCTTCTGAGGCCCACTGCTGAAGCCCACACTGAGCCAGAAGCCCCCATCCCCCATCCCCTACCCCCACCCCCACCCTACTGCCCCAGGCCATCCATCGTTAAACATTCCTGCCATACCAACGGCTTCTTTCCTGGGATGCCTTGGGCCTTGGAGAAGGACCGTTTATTGTTCTAGACTGTCCTACACCTTGATGCTTTTAAAATGTGGTGTTGGAGAAGATTCTTGAGAGTCCCTTGGACTGCAAGGAGATGCAGCCAGTCCATTCTAAAGGAGATCAGTCCTGAATATTCACTGGAAGGACTCATGCTGAAGCTGAAACTCCAATACTTTGGCCACCTGATGCAAAGAACCGACTCATTGGAAAAGACCCTGATGCTGGGAAAGATTGAAGGCGGGAGGAGAAGGGGACAACAGAGGCGGAGATGGTTGGATGGCATCACAGACTCGATGGACATGGGTTTGAGTAAGCTCCGGGAGTTGGTGATGGTCAGGGAGGCCTGGCGTGTTGCGGTCCATGGGGTCGCAAAGAGTCGGACACGACTGAGTGACTGAACCGAACTGTCCTACACCTTGAGGAAGTTCACCATCCTGCCCCCTGCCCCCCACCCCCACACTAAATGCCAGTAGCACCTTCTGCAGGAGAGCAACCCTACACCATCCCTAAAGAACCACCACCACCATGGACCACAAGGGTACAAGGAAATAGGCCCCTCCTTCAAGACTTGCCCCAGCTGATCCTTGGAGACAGGACACGGCTGCACGTGAAGGAGGCTTCGTGTCCTCACTGCCCCAGGCCACTGGGCAATGTCCTCCCAGAGGGAGAAAGTGGGCAGGGGGCTGGAGCTGTGGGGAGGTGGCCGTCTGACCTCTGGCAGAGAAACAGCCTCTGGAAGAAGAGCTGGGGGACATCACTCTCCCCCTCGCATCCTGGCTCTCTCATGGTCCTTCCCGCAGCGCGGGCCCACCAAGACTTTTTTTTTTTTTTCTGTTTTGTTTTCCAAAGCAACATGGTCTTCACACCGGGCCTGGTAATGAACTGAGATAAAAAGCCAGAGTAAGCATTTAGAGCACTGATAATTGAGGCAGGGTTGGGGGGCGGATAGGGTACAGTGGGGGCTTGATCCACCTCCTGAAAAGACCGCTCAGTTGGAGCTGGGAGCTGAGGCTGCCGATAACAGATGGCCTCGGGCACGGACGGTGCAAGCGAGAGGGGAGCTGGAGCCGGTGGGAAGAGGCAGCCAGCGGTGCAGGCGTCCAGGCTGGGGACAGGCACGTGTAGAGCCTCATTTAGCCTGTGTCTCAGGAGATAAAAATTCCGCAACCTGCCACATCGAGGCTTGAAAATTTAATTCCTCGATGGTAACATGCACATCAGATTCAGGATGACTCGTGGGCTGGGGATGACAATCTCAAAGCCCTGGAGCTAAGAGATAGGTCTCACATTCCCTGCCGACTCCACAATGAGGAGCGTCCTCGGGGGCACCCCGCCTGGATGCAGAGGGGTCTGGCGTGGCATCAAGGGCCTGTCCCTCCACCCGGGCTTGGGGAGTAGGGAGGTATGAGCCAGGACAGACCAGACAGAGGCCTTCTGCTTGCTCCCCAGGACTGCCCCCAGCTGGTCCCCACTGAGGAGATCCTGATACCTGTCGGGGAAGTGAAGCCAATCACCCTCAAGGCCCGAAACCTGCCCCAGCCTCAGTCTGGCCAGCGGGGCTATGAATGCGTCCTCAACATCCAGGGGGCCGTCCATCGGGTCCCCGCCCTGCGCTTCAACAGCTCCAGCGTCCAGTGCCAGAACAGTTCGGTAAGAGGACCGGGGCCCAGGCCAGCCAGAGCCGGCCTTTCTCTCACACCTGGGCCGGGGCCTCAGCCTGGCCTCCCCCCAGCTTCTAGAACCTTCCACGTCCACAAGCAACCCCTGTCCACAGAGACAGAGGAGAGTATACAGACACCCAGGGTTCCTCAGCAGAGCAGGGCAGGTGTTGGCGGGAGTGGAGGGCTGCAAGGACCCTCGTGGCTTAAGTTGAGAGATTTGCGCCCTCTCCGAGTTGAAAAAGTACCTCTTAGCCTTTGGTGAAACTTTTTCAGTGCCAGTCAACGTGACCCCAGAGCCTGCCCCAGTTCGGGAAGTGGATGCAGGGAGGGTACCACGCGGGAGGAAAGCTGCGGAAGGGACCAGGGGAGGTAGGAAGGAGGGGGGGAGGAGGAGGAGGACGCAGTGAACCTCAAGAGCAGCAAGGGTTAAACCGATCCTGAACGCCACAGAGCCCCACGAGGTGTTTCATTATCCCGCTAGCCCAGCGAAGATCTTTTCATCTGCCAGCTCCCTGTCTCTGCCCGTGGGGGGTCAGCTGGGAGATGGAGGGGGGAGGAATGTGACAGAGGTGCTGAGGGAAGGTAATTCGCCCGCGAGCGATAAAGAGAAATCTTGGGCCTCTTATCAGGGAGCTGTCGGGTTCCCGGGTCACGGGCGCTTGATAGAATTTGTAATTGGTGGAAGACCGCCCAGCACCCGGGGAAGGTAGGAGATGAGAAAGTCATGGAGCACGACAAAGGGAGGAAGGCGGTGGGAAGCTGGGGCCGGGGAGGGGGGCGGGCTGACGGTGACGGGCCCCGGGAGCTGCATGGCCAGGCCGGGCAGCCCCCGCAGCAGGGAGTCCCAGGGGCGGTCTCCACTGAGGCTCAGGAGCTGGGCCACCAGAGGGGCGGGTCTGATGTGTCTGAGGGCTTGAGGGTCCCAGGCAGGATCAACATGGGAGGAAGTCCACTCCCGACTGCGGCTTGGTAGCCTTCAGGGGTTGGGCTGCTCAGAGGTGTGCCCGCAAAGCTCTGGGCACTGTCCCTAGTGGACTATTGATGGAAGTAAAGCTCACACGTGGAAAGAAAGGGCCCCTGCAGGGCCTGGCCAGTCAACCACTGAGGCACTGTCATCCGTTATGCACGTGCTGTGTCAGGGCTTTGCGGGGTGTCCAGAGCGGTGAGTGGGCTTCCTAAAGAGATTTCCATGGGGGGAAATCCAGTGCAGATCCCAGGAAGTGCCGGGTTCAAGACCAAACACCAGGGGACGGGGAGCACGGAGTGGGCTGGGAGGGAGGGCAGAGAAGAGAGGAAGGTGCGTCTGAGCCAGGCTAGAAGAGGCAGGGTGCTGGAGGCTGGAGGCTGTCGGGAGAGGAGAGGCTTTCCTTGTGAGGTGTGAACCGAACGGGTGCAGCGAGGGGCTTAGGAGAGTTTCCTCGGAGACAGGGGCTCCAGAGGTTTCTGGAGGAAAGCAGTGGAAGCGAAGGTTGGAGAACTAAGCCTGGACTGGATTATAGGAGGTTTTAAATGCCAGCAAAGGGGTCTGAGCGGGATCCTGTTGGCGCCAGTGACTGGGAGTCGGAGGGAGGCACTGTAGGGATGATGTGAGCGCGCCTGGGGCTCCTGTCTCTCCATCTGCTCCTCTCTCATCCCAGAGGGAACCCGAGCCCCTGGTTTGCTTCCTGGCCCCCTGGGATGCCAGCAGCACCCTGACCCCCGGGATAGAATTCCTCGTGAACGTGTGCCCCGCCCCTCTCCCCGCAGTACCAGTACGACGGCATGGACATCAGCAACCTGGCCGTGGACTTTGCCGTGGTGTGGAATGGCAATTTCATCATCGACAACCCTCAGGACCTGAAAGGTAGGCGGCTACTTCCAGGTCAAGTTTTGGTCTTTCCCCGACCCCCGGGAAAGACCGGGGCTGGAGGGATCAGAGCCGTCCGGCCACGGTGCCATGAATAATATACTCCCCCTGTCCGCGGAACTCTTCAGAGGCCCCCAAAGCAACATTTGGCATCATCAAAGGAGTCCTGTTGGGAACCGTGTTTTATTACAACCAGAGCATCCGCCGGGCGGCTGCCGGCTCATCGCCTGTTCCTCTGGCTCCCGAAGACTTTGAAGTGTCTGTGGAACCTGACCAGGAGAACAGCAGGCAGGAACGTCCTGCCGGTTTCCCTGGAAATGGAGATATTATTCCCAAAGAGGTCCTGGTTCTCCTGTCTTTGGCCTCAGCCGCTGTACAAAGAAGGCTTGTCAATCTGCTCCCCTGGTCCTGAGGTGGGTGGGAGGGCCCAGCTGGCTGACTCCAGGGCACGGCTGTTGCGAGAAACCTCAGGAAGGAGCTGGGCTGATGCGGGAGGGGGCGTTCCATGAGGTGGCCTCATTCTGGTCCTGCAGACCCACGTGGAGGTCCTCCTGGGTGCCAGGTCGGCTGCCCTCCGTATAGCATTCCTCCCAGCGCTCCAGAGTGACTGAAGTGACTCCAGTTTGATGAGCACCCTGGCTAGGCACTCACTGAGTGATTTATTTAGGATTTTTTTTTTTTTTTTGTCCTAATCATTGTAACACTGAGAAGGATGCCCTAGCATTATCTTCATTTTATAAATAAGGGAACCAAGACCCAAAGAAGCTAAGAGGGAGACCAAGACTGCTGGCTTTGGCAACATGGACACTAAAATTGGAACAAGGCGGAGACCAGCCTGACCCCTGCACAAAGTGATGCCAGCTCACCAAGTGTTCCATGTTTTTAAGACAAAGACTGTGTAGGATAACTTATATGTGGAATCTGGGAGGGGAAAGTCCCAACTCATCAGAAATAGAATAGAAAAGAGGTTGAAGGTTGGAGAAATAGGGAGAAGTTGGTAAAAGGGTACAAACTTCCAGCCCTAAGATGAATAAGAATCTAATTATAGCATGGTGACTATGGTTGATATCACTGTGTTATGGAACTGGAGTTTGCTAAGAGAGCAGAACTTAAATGTTCTTAACATTTGTGTGTTCTTAACATCTATTAATTAACAAGATGGGAGAAATCTTTTCGCTCTGTAGTATATCAAATTATCACTTTAAATATTATACAATTTTTTTTGTCAGTTACACCTCAATGAAGTTGAAAAAAGAAAGAAATGGACCAAGAGTCAAATAATAAGAGACAGGATTTGAACCCAGACAGTCTCATTTTGGAGCTCACGTGCTTAACAAAGGCACTGTCCTTCCTCCCATGGCTCAGGCCACTGTGAGATGTGAAACTTCCTCCCCCAGAACCCTGTCCTCTGACCCAGGGCCATGAGCCACATGTCACGTTTGAATTAGCTAGGGTTTTCACAAGCCTGTCCTTCAGGCTGAGGTCACCCCAGGGGCACAGAGAGAGGGACCAAGGCCCCAGGAGGACCTGTGAGTGCTTCAGCATCTCCTCCAGGCGCTGCCATCCCTGTGCTGGATGCTGCCATCGAAATCAGAGCCCAGGCTGGGAGATTCTTCTTCTATTTCTCCTCATACCCAGGCCAAACTTTCCCAGTGCTAGGAGATAGACATTTCGCCTGCTGAGAATCTGGGCTTAGTTCCCGGAGGTTGCCTTTGCACCTGGAGTTTTAGAGAAAAAAAATGGCCACATCCAAGCTCTTGTATCAGAATCCTCCCTTGTGGCACCCAACAACTTTTAAGCAGCTCCTTGAATGCATAGGCCATGGTGTCTTCACACTTACCTCCCGCCCAGAGCCTCGCTGTCCCTGGAGGCTAATGCATTGTGTTGGTGCAAAGGACTAGGATTCCATAATCCAATGAACTGGGGTTCGAATCCTGCCTCTTTCACTGGTAGCTAGATGAACTCACACTAATTACCGCTCCTCTGTGTGTCCCAAGTTCTCTATCTGGGCAGCGGGGGGCCATCGTGAGGATCAAATGAGGAATTAGATGGGGACCATTCATGCATGTTAATAAATGCAGTGTCGACCTGTTCATTTTAAGATTCCCATTTCCTGCCCTGTACCATAAGAAACCATAGGATCAGGATGTTTCAATGTAGTCTCTGTAGCTGGGATTGAGGAATGCTTGGCAGAGCAGAGGAACAGGATGAGAATAAAAGGGAAGAATAAACCCATGGAAGAATAAAAAAATGCGCCTCCCCTGGGACCTGTCCCTGGCCTCCAGACGCACGCTGCCCAGGGGCCTGCAAGTTCATGTGTGCTTGACCAGAAGAACTGAGAAAGGGCTTTCCCAGTATCTCCCTTCTGGAGAATTCCTCCTGGGACTCTGAATTCAAAACAGCAGCAGACAACAACCAAGCCTCGGGTTCACAAAACTGTTCTGCCACTGGCCTGTCCAGGGCTTCTAAGTGCGGAAGAGACAAAACCAAGAGCATCTGCAGACCCCAAAAGTAGCCAGTTTGTCCTCTTTCGGGATGTTCTCTCCATCCACAAGACTGTGCCGACCCTCTTTCCTTATGAGCTAGCTCTGTCTCCACGCCGCCGGGCATGTGGCCTCTCTTGAAAGCCCAGCCAGCATCTCTCAGACCCACCAGGTCCCCCTGCGTACCCCTGTCCTCTCGGGACCTGCGTTCTAGCAGCACAGCGAGTGTGTTCCAGCTTGGGGCTCTAACCTTTAAACTCTGAGAGTCCCTACCTCTCTCTTTGAGCTTCATTTTTGCCTGAAATGGGGAATCAGTCCTGACCTCTTTCAACGAGGCCCATATATGTCAGAAATAGAGGCAGCAGCGCAAGAACGTAGCCTGAGTTGAAAGAAAAGATAGTAAGTATGTACAGAACTAGGCTATGCTGCAGACACCGTGTCAATCACTGAATACCACATCCAAGAATGTAGCCTGAGTTGAAAGAAAAGATAGTAAGTATGTACAGAACTAGGCTATGTTGCGGACACCGTGTCAATCACTGAAGACCACATCTCATTCAAACCTCACGAAAAACAGTGATTATTGTGTGGATCACAATAAACTGTAGAGAATTCTTAAAGAGAAGAGAATTCCAGACCACCTCACCTGCCTCCTGAGAAATCTGTATCCAGGTCAAGAAGCAACACTTAGAACTTGACATGGAACAACAGACTGGTTCAAAATCAGGAAAGGAGTACGTCAAGGCTGTATATTGTCACCCTGCTTATTTAACTTATATGCAGAGTACATCATGGGAAATGCTGGGCTGGATGAAGCACAAGCTGGAATCAAGATTCCCAGGAGAAATATCCATAACCTCAGATATTCAGATGACACCACACTTATGGCAGAAAGCAAAGAAGAACTAAAGAGCCTCTGGATGAAATTGAAAGAGGAGAGTGAAAAAGTTGGCTTAAAACTCAACATTCAGAAAACTAAGATCGTGGCATCTGGTCCCATCACTTCTTGGCAAATAGATGGGGAAACAGTGGAAACTGTGACAGACTTTATTTTGGGGGGCTCCAAAATCACTGCAGATGGTGACCGCAGCCTTGACATTAAAAGAAGTCTGCTCCTTGGAAGAAAAGTTATGACCAACCTAGACAGCATATTAAAAAGCAGAGACATTACTTTGCCAACAAAGATCTGTGTAGTCAAGGCTGTGGTTTTTCCAGTAGTCATATATGGATGTGAGAGTTGGACTATAAAGAAAGCTGAGTGCCGAAGAATTGATGCTTTTGAACTGTGGTGTTGGAGAAGACTCTTGAGAGTTCCTTGGACTGCAAGGAGATCCAACCAGTCCATCCTAAAGGAAATCAGTCCTGAATATTCATTGGAAGGGCTGATGCTGAAGCTGAAACTCCAATACTTTGGCCACCTGATGCAAGGAACTGACTCATTTGAAAATGATGATGCTGGGAAAGATTGAAGGCAGGAGGAGAAGGGGATGACTGAGGCTGAGGTGGTTGGATGGCATCACCGACTCAACAGACGTGAGTTTGAGTAAACTCCGGAAGCTGGTGATGGATAGGGAGGCCTGGTATGCTGCAGTCCATGGGGTCTCAAAGAGTCAGACACGACTGAGTGACTGAACTGAACTGATCAGAACTGAACTGACTGAACTAACTGATCCCCGAGTGTTACAGACTAGATACTCAAAGAATTTAAATTCTTTGTCACATCGCTAGGAAGTGCTGAAGCCACAAGAAAAGCCCTGATCCAACTTAATCTAGAGCCAGAATTCTTAAATAATAATATTTTCTGTCGTGCCTTTAAACAACTGCTAAGAGCCTCAATTTATTATTAATTCCCCGTCAATTATTCTTTGCAAGGATAATGACAATCATTGGTGTTATCCGTGGACGGGGCGGTTTCTATCACGCTCGCAAGAAGGGGGTAAGCAGTGAGGAGTCCTCTGCAGCTCCCTGTTTGACCGCCCCGTCCTTCCCTCTGCAGTCCACCTCTACAAGTGTGCAGCCCAGCGGGAGAGCTGCGGCCTCTGCCTCAAGGCCGACCGGAAGTTTGAGTGTGGCTGGTGCAGCGGCGAGCGCAGATGCACCCTTCAGCAGCACTGCAGCAGCTCCTCCAGCCCCTGGCTCGACTGGTCCAGCCACAACGTCAAGTGCTCCAACCCTCAGATCACCGAGGTAAGCCCCCCAGGTTCCCAGAGTGGGACAGAATGGCTTGGAGCTGACCCTCCCCCAGGGCACGGGGAACTGAGCCTTTATGAAAGAATGCTTGATGTAGAATGAGGTTAATGCGAGAGCAGGTAACGCCTCTCACGGGTGTCCCGATGGCCCGTGTGCAGCCATAAGTGACAAGTGTGTGGGAGTGTGTCCTCATGCACGTGCACAGCCATGCGTGTGCCTCAGTGTGCATGTGTGCGCCAAGGAGGCAGAGCCAGCCCAGCCTGCCTGCCAGCCCAGCTTTGCCAGGTGGGGATGAGAAATTGGCTGGATGGTGGGTGAACATTTCAGAAAAAACAGGCTCAGCTTTTCTCAGCAGAAATGTGATGTCAGGGGCTGCAATTAGCCCAGAGTTGCAAAGTTGAAAATGGAAGGAGAAAGCGAAGGCAGGCACTGCATGAGCCACCGCGCCGTTTCCCCGGGTTTCCTTTCTGTCCGAATTTGTTTGTGCATTTTAATGGAAAGAAATAGGTAACTAATTATCCTGAGGAGGGAAAAAATGATGTTTCCTGAATAGTCAGTTGCAAAGGAAGATGAAGAGATGATGTGAATGAATATGCAGCTGCTTGGGGTTTGAATGGCTGGGGAGAGGAGTAGTTGCATTTAACTCTGGTTGCCTTAGGAGCTCATCACTCTTTACTGTTCCCTACTCACCGACTGTCACTTGCACTTTGAAACTAATTACACATTCCTCAAGATGACTAGGAATATCAGCCAGGGCAGGTACCACTGTGATTTGCAAGTCTAAGAAAGCAGGAGCAGGGAGTTCTCTGCTGGTCCAGTGGGTTACACTTGGCCTTTTGCTGCCATGGACCGGGTTCTAGCCCTGGTTGGGGAACAAAGATCGCACAAGCCATGCAGTTTGGCAGAAAAATTTTAAAAAAGAAAAGAAGAAAGCAGGAGCAGCTGCTCCTTTTCTGCTTCTTCCCTGAGCAGCTGCACTGTCCCTTTTCCCGCCTCATTTTCCCATTACTGGCCAAAGCAAGCCAAGTCTGGCTCTAAGCCAAGTCTGGCTCTCACCTGTGCCACAGAGTAATGGGAAACTAATGGAACGTCCCTGTGACCAATTTGCAGCTTCAGATCAGTTAAAAAAAAAAGAAGAAAGAAGCCTCAAGATCAAATGAGTATTGTTAACCTACCAGGAGATATTTGAAGAGGGAGCAGATATTTGTTTGGTGTGCTTGGCACTGTCTCATCTAGCCCTCATAAACTCCATGAGAAGCCAAAATTCTCACCTCCGTTTTACAGAGGAAGAAAACGTGGCTCTGAGTGATGGAATTGTCCAAGTTCACAATGGCAGAGCTTATATTTCAGCTCAGATATATTTAATTGTAAGAACATTTTTAAAGTGTCTATGATTTGCCCAAGTAATATTAAACAAGAAGCGGGCTTCGACTGAGGGTCTAGGTCCGGGCAGCCAAAGAGTGTGGTTAGCAAGATGAACAAAGATGCTCAGTAGAAAGCATCAATGAAGCAAAAGTTGATAGAAACTGGAGAAAGAGAACGCCTCAAAGGGCTGCTGAGACCTAAATTAATTGAATGTTGGCTGGAAGGATCAGCAGAAGGCATACTGTAAAGATCATGACTTTAAATGATGTGATTTGCTTTTTGCTTTTGCGCTAGAGGTAATTAAAGAAAAAAGACTAGAACATGTTACTGTGGATGATTTGGTGGCTGAAAGCTTACCAAAAGGCAGAGCCCTGGAACCCGACACTGAAAAGGACATTCCTTGCTCAGCGTGCCAGCCTTTAAGATTGAATGAGATTGTGTTGTTTGGGGGTTGTATTTCTGGAAGTAAAACCTGCCGTAAATTAGAAATCTATCTCCCAAAATAAAATCCTTTTTTCTATGATGGTACAGTAAAAAAGAAGTGGGCTTCCCATCCCTCACATCCAGCCTTCCTAGGGTGTACAGACCAGATGCTGTGCATCCACAGGGCTGTGAATCCCAGGGACAGTGAGGTGCTGGAGGAGCGTGTGTCCCTCTACCCAGGTTCTCATTCATCCCTGTAGGAAGGTGCTATGAGGGTGCGGACTCTGCCCTTCAAAGACCAGGCTTCTACAATCCCAATCTTCTCTTGGCCATGCCCGCTGGCGGTGCCTACTGACTCTCTCCTATGCCCTCATCTCACCGGCAAAGTGCTCACTGGGACTGCTGGTGGCGCCCCGGCCTCTGCCCCAGACTAGCTCCCTGAGCCGCTCAGGGCTCCGTGCCTTCTCCCTGATTCTAGTGATTTCCAGCAGCGGCTGCCCTGAGAATTTGCTCCATTCTATAATTCTTCCTGCTGCGGCTGTGGTTCGTCTCTGTTTCCGCACCTGCGGTCCAGGGGCGCTCGGACAGGAGGGACCCGTTTCCATCAGCCCTCTCACCCTTGCCAACCCTGACTGCGCCCCAGCCCCGCCCGAAGGCGGGCTTCTCCAGAGAGGCCTCTGCCCCCACGCCCCTGCTCACTGACCGGGGACTGACAGGCTGCTCTGTTCCCCAGGACACCCAGGCTATGCGATGCTAATTAACCGCCTGAGGTAATTAGGCGGTAATTGATTTTCCCAGTGAACGCAGCAGCAGGAAGTGGAGGCCCTGAGCAGTGGGGTCTCTCCTGTTGGTGTTTTTCAAGTAGAGGCTGTAGACAAAGAAAGAGCATCAGGGGAGAGAGACAAACCCACACGGTGTCTCCAGCCACTCCAGGGACGGCAGGCACTCCGGACCGGACACGTGGGTGGGAGAAGCCAGAGCAGGAACCTTCTACCCGCGTTCAGTCTGCACCCCCAACCCCCAACCAAGCCTCCTCTCCTTACAAAAGCCATTTTTCACTTTTTAAACTTTGCATGTTTGAGATAATTTCAGACTGATAAAAAGGTGCAAAAATAGTACAAAGAACTTTCATATACTCTTCACCCAGATTCTCCAAAATTAGCATCTTACATAACCACAGAACAATGATCAGAATTAGGAAATTAACAGTGATGGAATAACGCCGTCCAATATACATGTCTTCTTCACATTTCCCAGTCGTCCCGATGACGCCCTTTTTCTGGCCCAGACTCCAATCCAGACCACGTGCGGCATTCGTCATCACGACTGCCCAGCGCCCGCAACCCCAGTCTTTGTCTTTCGTGACCATTGTTTTGTAGGATGCCTTTCAATTAGGATTTGTCTGACGGTTTTCTTGTGATTAAATTCAAGTGACAACACTAAAACAGCTGTAGTTTCACGTCAAAAGGGCTCATGAGCCGACTTGATTTAGCCCCAGTGGCCAAATCTGCGGCAATGTGAGCAAGAAAATAATCATCCTAATGTACTTGATGCAAGAAAATAATAGAAGAATGTGTGGTCCTTATTGATATAAATAAACAATGTGAGAGAGAGGAAGCTCCTCTTTATTCTAGAATCCCAAGTCCTAAAAATAGAAGGACTTTAGGGAAACAGAAATATCACCACTTAGCAAAGTTCACAGTAATCTTTGTTTCAGGCAGGAATGTCCAATGAAGGCTAAAATTAGCAAAATTAGCAAATTAGCAAAGAACGGTGAGAAATGGGATGCTGACAGAGCCTCAAGCTCTCTCCCCACACGACCTGTGTTCATTACAACAAGAATGGTGCAGAGTACTTTCGTACACGCTTTACAGTGAAGAAGCCTGGTGGACGGTGGTTAAAGGCTTAAGGTATCTTAACCAAGTGATCAAAGTTAGCATCACCAGTAATCAAGAGAACCAACCTCTGTAGCATGAACTGAGAAGAGCACCACCTCATTTCGGCGGCATCTGTTCCCAAGAACGTGTGATTTGTTAAAAGTAACTTTCAAGAAGAGTCAACTCATTTCCTTTACCTGGGCTTTCTTGGCTAATTCCTTGATGTTGGCCTAGATCTTTTTTTTTTTTTTTTTTTTAACAATCGGAATTCTACAAGCTCTGTGCACTTTTTCACAAACCTCCCTCTCGTCTCTGACCCTCCCTTATTTTCAAAAATGTATAGCCCCTCAGGACGTGCCCACGTGTAAACAGGAGCCATTGACCACAAAGATCCTTCCTGAGGGAGGAGATGGCCCAAGGTGGTTCCTGGGAGCAGCAGGATGTCCACTGCTGGAAACCAGCAGGGACTGGAATGGGGCTGTCTTGCCTGCGGGGGCAGGGCAATCAGTGAGCTGACCTCAAAGGAATTCTACTTTAGGAACAGGAGTGAGCTGAAGCTTAGTTGGCTGAACAGCTGTGCTCTTCCTTAACCCCTCCTAACCCAGCTGTCTCCATGGCAACCAAGCCCTCCCCTAGAGACCCATCTCCTGTGGCAGCTCCATGTAGGACACATCTTCCAGCCGATTGAATTTCCCAGTTTGCCTCGACTTCAGGTTAGGACCCCCTCAGGACTCACCGTCTGCTCCCTCTCAGCCAGCCCTTGGTGTGATAATGACGCTGTCCCCCGCGGGAGGCATTCCAGGCTGTTCCCACTCCAGCTGTCATCCTGGGCGTCTGCACACGTGTCACCTGTTCAGGCCCCAGAACAGGAGATGACGCGTGGAGGTTTGGAAAGCACGCTTCTGTTCCTCCCCAGCGTGTGCCTCAGGGACCCACCAGGACATCACAGTGGAGGATGGTAGGAGCTATCCCCTAGAGAGAAAGCAAAGCCCAGAGAGACTGTGAGTGGGCAGCGCCCAGCAGAACGGGCCAATGGAAGAGCTTCTTGGGAGAAAACTTTGGGAAGGGCCAAGAGGTATTGCAGCACCTGTCAAAGAGGTCTCCACTCCAAGCGAGTGCATTGGTCTGCTAGGGCTGTAGGGATCAGACTCCGCTGGGGACCTTAAAAAACAGAAATTTGCTTTCTCAGTTCTGGAGGCCGAAGTCTGACATCCGGCTTTCAGTGGGTTGGTTCATGCTGTAAGGGCTGTGAGGAGAATGTGTTCGAGCCTTTCTCTTGGTTTCTGGTGGTTTGGGGCAGTATTTGGCATTCTTTGGCTTGTGGAAGCAGCTCCCTGACCTCAGCCTTCATATCACCAAGGTGTTCTACCTGTGTGCATGTCTGTCTCCAATTTTTTAAAATAAGAATCCCAGTCATATTTGATTAGGGCCCACACTGATGACCTCAGTTTTAATGTGATTATCTCTGTAAAGACTCTATCTCCAAATAAGGTCTTATTCTGAGGTGATGGGAGTTAGGGATTCAACATGTGAATTTGTGGGGGATAAAATTCAACACAAATTCCCACAACAGAATATTCTAAGCAAAAAGAGGAGGTGCTGTGGTTCTAAGGAATTGATTCAGGCATGATTAGGTTAGAAGTTATCACGTGAATAAATTAGTCCTGAGTTGGGTGGCCGGGCGATACAGCCAGCCTGTCCCTCAACACTGGCCACCTGGAAGAGGCTGGGACCTGCTTGCCCTGCAGGCTGCTCTACTTCTCCCAAAGGGCTTCAGACAGAGATTTGTGATTTATAACCCTTTGCAGCTGCCTGCTATTAGGAAAGAGGACTGCAGCAAGGACCTAGAGCTCCACACCTAACAAGAACACCAGTCAGGCCAAGGACCTGAACAGATGAGTCACACTCGTAGTTCCGGGAGTCTTACTAATAATAGCTTTTCTTTAACCAGACACTACTATGTGCCAGAACCCATAGATTCCGCATACCTGCTCCTTCCTATTACAATCCTGCAAGATGACTGTAATTATCTCCATTTAAGAGCCAGGGAAACAGTGCTTAGGGGAGTAAATAATTTGCCCAAAGTCACACATCTGGTTAGTGGCAAGACAAATTCACTGGTGCTTCTTGACTCCAGAATGCAAACTTGCCCCACCTTTTGATGCTCCTTCTCTTGGCCAGAGGGATAGAGAAGTATTCCCTGGCTGTGCACTTTGCCACTTCACCCCACCCCCAAAACATCTGAGCCCAGGATCCGAGTCCCCTTGGTCAGTGTCAGGAGATACGGACAAACTGGGGACGTTGGCTACTCTTTTAAGCCTTAAAATAACCGTCCCCTGTCTTCCTAAAGAGAATTAAGTTCACACTTACTTCTATCAATGGGGAGAAGAACGGTAGAACATTGGGGGCACTTTTCAGTGTAAGGCGATCACTTCTTGTACATCCAGGGGAGGTGTTATTTCAATTACCTGTGGTCCTTAAAGCTATCGGACTGTTCGGTTGGCTTCTGGTTGGTGTCTATGAATGGGATGATGGTCACAGTGAAAGTTGCTCTCACAAGCATCTCAGTTGATCAGAAAGCCCAAAGGCTGGGGCCCAGGCAGTTCATATCTGCAGGTGAGAATGGAGATCAGGGTGAAATAAAGGCAAAGCAGGCTTAGGATGCAAGGGACAAATCCCCCGTGTTGGCGTCCTCAGTGAGTGATCAGGAGCCTACACCATTTGGGTACCAGGAGACACTCCCCTGCCACACTGTCCAGTAAGGTCACACTGATGCCAGATCCTAGGAGAACTGGTTTTGCAGTGGTCTCTCCATTAATCACTTTGTAGCTTTTCCGTATAAAGTTGTCAACTTCAGTAACTCCCCACGCCTCGCTAAACCACCGTTAGGGAATATCCATTCTGTTCCACATTATCTTAGGTACATGTAACCGGGAAAGAAAACCAGTTGAAAACTGCCAGCACTGCCCTCCGAAACCAGGCATAAATAATTCTTGATGCGCTAGAAGTTTGAGATGATCCATTGCTCTTGATTCCTCCTGCTCTCCGTTTGCCCTAACATTTTAAAGCAGATCTTTTTCCTGGATTCTCTCAGTTGCAAATGCTTGTGTGAAACTGTGTGGCAAGCTGGATACTTGGAAGTATTTATCTATAAGGCTACAGTGAGTTTCCGCAGGAAAAGACAAGAGCCACCTGCCCAGGGTGAGAGTGACTCTCTGCAAAGTTCCCAACAAATAAATAAATAAGTCAGCCAGCTTTCCTGAGAAACAAGTCAGCCCTCTGATCTCCCGTTCATTTATTTGCAGGCCTCATTAATATAACATCACTGCAACAAACAGCTAACGGGGGATGGTGTCAGGATGAATAATGGAGTTACTCTGCTGAGATAACAATTAGGTTTTGAATGTACTATCAGCTAAGACAGAGCCGGCAAGGATCCGTGCCGGGTAGAAAGCTGGTGTTGCCGATGCTATGGATGCCTGCAGAGCTCTTTGGCTGGGCTCTGCCGTGAAGAGTGTGCTCACGCTTGCTCGAGCACATGCACGCCCACGTCCACACCCACACAGACACGCGAGGGTGGAAAAGGACGTGACAGTCTGCTATCTTGGATTCAGCATCCAGGTGCCTTGGGGAGCCAGGCTGGGGTCAGAATTTTCGGACACAATGTTGGCATCACTGCCCTCTCAAGTCAGGAAAACTCTAAGCAACAGGAAAGGAGTAAGTGGGTTAGTCAGGAGAAGATTAACTGTCCCCGTACTACCCACAAGTGTCCTCCCTGGCCTGTCCTGATGAAGGGCAGAGCCCTCCTGATTCCAACCTCAGACACAGGAGCTTTCGATACAAAGTGTACCCGTCCACTGGGGGTGCTCCACCCGAGTGGCTCCCCTGGACCCACACCCTTGGCTGTGCTGGGAGGCTCTGAATTCTCCTTTCCCACCTCCTCTTAAGAACACAGTCTAGGGTGCTGACAGCCTGCTGCAGACATGGCAAGAGCCCCACAGGTCCGTCAGAGAGGCAGCAAACGCCGTGCTGGGCAGTCTCCACACCTGGCTTTCCCCTGCTACAACTTGGCTCTCTCCCCTTGCCCTGAGCCCCACCAAGAACAATACCCAGAGGATCCACTTGCGTGGGACACTTGTAAACATGAAGCCACTTTGGGAGAAATATCAATAACCTCAGATATGCAGATGACACCAATCTTATAGCGGAAGGCAAAGAGGAATTAAAGGGCCCCTTGATGAAAGTGAAAGAGGAGAGTGAAAAAAGCTGGCTTAAAACTCAACATTCAGAAAATGAAAATCATGGCATCCGGTCCCATCACTTCATGGCAAATAGGTGGGGAAACAATGGAAAGAGTAACAGACTTTATTTTGAGGGGCTCCAAAATCACTGCAGATGGACTGCAGTCATGAAATTAAAAGACGCTTCCTCCTTGGAATAAAAGCTGTGAAAACCTAGACATTATATTAAAAATCAGAAATATTACTTTGCTGACAAAGGTCCACCTGGTCAAAGCTATGGATGTGAGAGTTGGACCATAAAGAAAGCTGATCACCCAAGAATTGATGGTTTTGAACTGTGGTGTTGGAGGAGACTCTTGAGTGTCCCTTGGATGGCAAGGAGATCCAACCAGTCCATTCTAAAAGAAATCAGTTCTGAATATTCATTGGAAGGACTGATGCTGAAGCTAATACTTTGGCCACTTGATGCAAAGAACTGACTCATTTGAAAAGACCCCAATGCTGGGAAAGATTGAAGGCGGGAGGAGACAGGGATGACAGAGGATGAGATGGTTGGATGGCATCACTGACATGATAAACTTGAGTTTGAGAAAGCTCCAGGAGTTGGTGATAGAGAGGGTGCCCTGGCGTGCTGTGGTCCATGGGGTCAAAAAGAGTCAGACGCAACTAAGTGACTGAACTGAACGGAACCAATGCTTTGAGGTGTAGGATGCCCGTAATTTCTGAGTATTTCTGAGGTTCTGTGGAGTTCATTGTTTTGCTTCTGGGTCAAGGCTGTGTATTGTCACCCTGCTTATTTAACTTATATGCAGAGTGCTGCTGCTGCTGCTGCTAAGTCACTTCAGTTGGTCCGACTATGTGCGACCCCATAGACAGCAGCCCACCAGGCTCCCCCGTCCCTGGGATTCTCCAGGCAAGAACACTGGAGTGGGTTGCCATTTCCTTCTCCAATGCATGAAAGTGAAAAGTGAAAGTGAAGTCGCTTAGTTGTGTCTGACTCCTGGTAACCCTATGGACTGCAGCCTACCAGGCTCCTCTGTCCATAGGATTTTCCAGGCAAGAGTACTGGAGTGGGTTGCCATTGCCTTCTCCGTATATGCAGAGTACATCATGTGAAATGCTGGGCTAGATGAAGCACAAGCTAGAATTAAGATTGCCAGGAGAAATATCAATAACCTCAGATACGCAGATGACACCACCCTTATGGCAGAAAGTGAAGAGGAACTAAAGAGCCTCTGGATGAAAGTGAAAGAGGAGAGTGAAAATGTTGCCTTAAAACTCAACATTCAGAAAACTAAGATCATGGCATCGGGTCCCATCACTTCATAGCAAGTAGATGGGGAAACAATGGAAACAGTGAGAGACTTTATTTTGGGGGGCTCCATTTTCATCGCAGATGGTGACTGCAGCCATGAAATTAAAAGACGCTTCCTCCTTGGGAGAAAACAGTAGTCATGTATGCATATGAGAGTTGGACTATAAAAAAAGCTGAGTGCTGAAGAATTTATGCTTTTGAACTGTGATGTTAGAGAAGACTTTTGAGAATCCCTTGGACTGCAAGGAGAGGCAACCAGTCCATCCTAAAGGAAATCAGGCCTGAATATTCACTGGAAGGACTGATGCTGAAGCTGAAACTCCACTACTTTGGCCGCCTGATGCAAAGAACTGACTCATTTGAAAAGACCCTGATGCTGGGAAAGATTGAAGGCAGGAGAAAGAGGGGACAACAGAGGATGAGATGGTTGGATGGCATCACCAACTTAATGGACATGAGTTTGAGCAAACTCCGGGAGTTGGTGATGGTCAGGGAGGCCTGGCGTGCTGCAGTCCATGGGGTTGCAAAGAGTCTGACACAACTAAGCGACTGAACTGAACTGAACTCTTTTGGAACTCAACTGGCCTGGCTTCTGCTGAGATTTCTTAATCAAAAAATAGTAATGAGAAAAAAGATAGCTAGCACTCACTGAATGCTCACCTGCGACCTAGCACTGCTAACTTATCACCATCTGTATATTATCTCATTTAGACCTTATGACAACTTCTATGAGGTGGAAGCAATTATCATGAGCCCCACTTTACAGTGAGGAAACCAAGGTACTGTGAAGGGTGATACCTTTCTTAATGTCACACTGCTAGTGAGCTGTAGAACTGGGACTTCATCCTAGCTACTTGACTCTGGAATTCCCATGTTTGACCCTGTAGCATCCTTCATCTCTTTCCTGGGCTCAGTTAGACAAATAGAACTGTCAGTCCATGGGCTGGGGGAGGGAGTGGAGTGGGCACCACACTCGTCATCAAGCCTGCTACAGAGATGGGAAGCAAGCCAGTGGTCCCCACCCAGAGCATCATTTGGGGAGACTCGAATGCACAGAGAGAGATGGCACCGGGGCAAGGCCGAGGGGAGTGTGGGCATTCACAGGGTCAGGGCCAGAGAGTGGGGAGGATGGAAGCTGAGAAGTTCACAGAAATGGTGGCTAACCAACTCCAGAGCTCCTTGGAGGGCAGCAAGTGTGCGGGCCTGCACAGAGGGGCTCACGAGGCTGGGGCATGAGTTCTCATAGCTGACGGCCTTGGGGCTGTGCCCTGGCAGGACGCTGGAGACTCAGGCAGCGTGGTGGGGAGGCTGGAGGCACCGGTTAGGTGGACCTGGCTGGGCTCTGCCGTTCACTCTGTCCTCTTGAGCCGGTTCCTTCGCCTATCCAGAACACTATTCTGCGTGTATAAAATGAAAATAATGGTAGCACCTCCTTCATAGCTTGTCGTGAGCCCTAAGTGAGATGTAATACATAAGAAAGTGAAAGTGTTAGTCTCTCAGTCGTGTCCGACTCTTTGCGACTCCATGGACTGTAGCCTGCCAGGCTCTTCTGTCCATGGGGATTCTCCAGGCCAGAATACTGGAGTGGGTAGCCACCCCTTTCTCCAGGGGATCTTCCCAACCCAGGAGTCAAAGCCAGATCTCCCACGTTGCAGGCGGATTGTTTACCATCTGAGCCACCAGGGGAAACCCAATATATAAGACCCTCAGCACAATTCGACTCATGATAAGTACTTAATAAATGAAAAAATCGGTAAGTAGGTACCATTATCAGAATCTTTAGTAACCTGGAGCTGATGCCCACTTCTGTCTCATCTCCCATCACGTCTATCAGGCAGGAGATATAAACAGAGAAGACAGGGTCTCTAGGATGGGAGCCAGTGTTTGTGAGGCTCCCACCTCGAAGGGGTTCTCCTGTGACCCCTTAACCATCTACCCGTACATCTGCCCCAACTCCAGCCTCCAGGGCTCTGCCCAAGTCCAGGAGTGGCCCAGCCAGTGCTCCCTAGGCTGCCCAGACCCTGGGCCTCCAGCACCTCCCTCTGCTCCCGGTGCAGCCCCGCGGAGCTCCCCAGCTGTAATTAATTGGCTGCATCTGCTCTCGCCCTTGGGCGGCTTTGTGGCACAGTTCCCTCCGAACTGTTCAATTAGCGGCTGCAAGAATCAGGGCGAGTGCAGCATCGCGGCGGCTGTTTTCCAGGTCACGGCACCCACGGTGGAAAACACACATGACACAGTCTGGCAGGAACGCAGGCTTGGCCCGGCTGCCCGGGCATGCGGCGGGCAAGGTCGGGCTGCCGGCAGGTGAGGTCTGAGGAGGTGGGGGAGTGGGTCCCCAAGTCAGGGATTCCTGGTGACTTTTAGAGGATGCGCAGGAGACAGGAGTCTCCTGGTTTGTCCCTCCCATCATTCATGCCAGCCTCATCCCACAGCCTGCTGGCCTGCTCATCCAGGCCTACAGAGGGCAGATGAGGGGCACGGCCTGGGCTGGGGCCAGACACCGGGATCCTGGCATGATCTGTGATTGCTTCTGGGACAGGGCTTAGGGGCTGCCGGACTGAGCCCTCTTGTGTTTCCCATATTCTCTTTCTGAATCCTGCAAATAGACAAACTTAATTCTACAACCAGTTAAAAAGCCAATACTCTTAAGGCAAGGTAATAACACAACTTTAAGTCTCAGTAGGATGCAAATTAAAGGTTCTTCAGTTCTTGCCTGGTGGCTCAGATGATAAAGAATCTGCCTGCAATGCAGGAGACCCGGGTTCTATCCCTGGGTCGGGAAGGTCCTCTGGAGAAAGGAATGGCTATCCACTCCAGGATTCTTGCCTGGAGAATTCCACGGACAGAGGAGCCTGGCAGGCTAGTCCATGGGGTCGCACAGAGAGTTGGACACGACTGAGTGACTAACACACTTAAAGGGTTCTTTGGAGTTTCCCTGGTGGCTCAGATGGTAACGAATCCACCTGCAAACCAGGAGACCCGGGTTTTATCCCTGAGTCAGGAAGACCCCCTGGAGGAGGGCATGGCAACCCACTCCAATATTGTTGCCTGGATAATCCCATGGACAGAGAACCCTGGCACACCACAGTCCATGGGGTCGCAAAGAGTCAGATACGAGTAAGCAACAGAGCACATACACATAAAAGGTCCTTTAGGGAAGAGAGACACATAGGGTGAGAGGTGACTGAAACGGGGAAAGGAATTCCAGGGAGTAAGGTAAGCATATGGGAAAGAGAAGGGCTTACCTCCCCCTGGGGTTTGCCCAGGGCCCGCCTGGCTGGTGGCGTGTGAGCCCGCGCTAGGGCAAGTCGATGTTGGCACAGGCCTCCCTTGCAGCGAATCAGCAGACCTTTGCTCAAGCTGCGAGCCTGCTTGGCGTTTCTTTCTTACACTCGCAGAGGATTCATGGATATCCAAGGGTCCAAAGAAAAACATCTGAAATGATCAAAGGGCCTGGAAAACAAGAGCTTCCAATGCAAGGCTGATGGAATTGCAGAAGCACAAACCAGGGGTGACTTAATTGCTGTCTTCAGTATCTGAAAGAGGTTTGATGAGGAGGCAGCTGTTCGGTCCTCCATTCAAGGAGAAATCACAGCAGAAACTGGCTTGAGCTAAAGTCAGCGAGATTTCAGGAAGAACTTGATGCTTCTGATGTGAAAAGACTGCCCCACTTCCAAGCGACACCTGGGCACCTACCTCCATCCTTGCAGCGGTCATTCGAGAACACAGGTTGTCCTGGAATCTGCCTGAGCCCAGCGTTTCCCAGGAAGAAAGAGCTGGGGACAGGTCTTGACAGCTGCTGTGTCCCAGGCAGTGTGTGATGTGTCAAGTTACTAAGAAAAATGGAGGAAGTCCCTGTCCCGAGATAGTTATTGTCTTATTGAGAAAAGACAGAGTCCAGGGTGACCCTTGCTGTCAGGGGTGTTCACCCATGGCAGTGAGGGTGTAGGCAAAGGGGCTCCTAAATCTGCCAAGATGGTTAGAGAAAGACTTTCTGAGGAGGTGTCATTAGCAGAGCCTCGTGTGATGGGTAAAGCATGTGTTAGCATCACGCTTGAGGGGCAGAGGGAACTGTGGGTCAAAGGCACACGGGCTTCAGACCCTGTAGCCACGGGCGCCCCACCTCCCCCAGGGAGCACGCATAGTACGTAAGAGAGTGGAACCAGAGCTCGCAGAGGGGACAAGGGGAGCACACAGCGAGAGCCGGCCCAGAACGTGGGGGAGCCCTCGGTCGCCCCCCGCACCCCCGCTCAGCAGCTGCTCTGTCTCTCCCCACTCCTCCCGTACTTCTGGCTCTCCCTGGGGGTCCACAGAGGAGAGTGGACAGCGATCCCTCATCCACGGTGTGTGCTGCAAAGCATGGAGCTGAAATGCGTCCGTGTATAAAGATCTTCCCAGCTGATTTCACAGGACTTCAGCTCCCTCCCGCCTCTCTCCACACCCCCATTACCCCCAAGCACACACACATCCATCCCAAACTGTCAAACCGTTTGTTCGCGTGGGTGTCTCATTCAGAGTTACTTTCCTGAAAGAGTCCATTGAGTTCGTAATGCAATGCCCCATGGACCTCAGAATGGCCAATAGCCAGGGGCAAAGAAGTGACGAGAAGGGAAGAATGAAGGCCATTTTAGACTGGGCCAGTGTCCTCCCAAATTTATTCTGGGTGAAAGGGCGATGTCTGGCTCCGAACACGCTTCTGCGGGGAGCCGTGAACCCGCGGACACAAAGGCCCCGCCCTGGGCGGCACGGCCACTCCCCCACCAAGCTCAGGCTTTCTCCAATCAGCCCGCAAGCATCTCTCTCCGCCCTGGATCAGCCCACCAAGCACCATCTTAAGTTATGCGTTCCCTGGACCGTGTGTCCTCTTTCCAGGTAAACAGAAAGATGCCTCCCACCTCTAGGCTCTCTCCACCACCACCATCCCATGTTTTTGTGGTCTAGGAAGACACAGGTGCAGGGGCACTCTAGGAAGGAAACTAACTGCCAACTATCGTGACCTGCTCTCACAACCATCATCATACGAGGGAGTTTTCAGGTGCTGTCTTATCTCACCTTCACAGCATCCCTGCGCGGCAAGCACTGTTATCTGTTTTCTGATGCGAACACAGAGAGTGAAGGTTACCTAGCTTGTAGGTATCAAGCTGGAATTCAGAGTCTGTCCCCCTCCCGAGCTCACTGTCTTCCGGCCGCCAACACCGCCCAAGCATCAGGCCCTCCTTCTGCACCCCTGCGCAGCTGGCAGCCCGGGGCCCATCCGAAACTAGAAGACCAGATGCATGGATCTGGCTGCTCCCCGGCTGTCTCTTGGTCTCCCTCTGACCGTGGGGGGACTATCTTTGCCTCACCTCTCCAGGAGGTTAGCACTTTCTCCCCTGTGGCCCCACACCTCCTCCCAGATCTGGAAGGCCTTCCTGGGAGCTCTACAAGCGATAGTCTGGGACTCCACCAACTCGCCTCCCTGTAGACCTACACGGAGAAGCCAGACGTGACTCCCAAGGGGACCAAGCTTCCTGAGTGCCATGCTGGGTGCCCTGCCATCTAACCCTACTGTACTGAAGAGAGAGTCTTGGAGGCAGTCTCCAGGGTGGGGCACTGGTGGGCCTGGGGCAGTGTCCTGAAGACTCCTGTTCACGCCCTCTCTGGAGAATCCATTCTTTTCCTCCAAGCCTCCCCTACAGAGCCTCTCCTCCATGCTTGGTCCTGGGGAGAAGTGAGAGCAGGATGGCCGGGATGTTACCACTACGCAGACAGGGCTTTGGCAGACCCTGACCCTCATTCTCAGAGTCACCTGGAAGCCCTCAGGTGGCAGGTGGTGAGTTTCACGGGACTCCTGTCTCTGTTCCACTGAGCCCAGACCTCCACCCTGTCTCGCTTTGATTTTCAAGCCAGGGGGGAGAGCAAATGACACGGGCAAAGGCACAGAGAGCTTTAGAGTGCGTTGTGTGGACAGGACCCCCTGGGCTCTGGGGAGCACTTGGGGGACAGAGTGTGAGAGGGCTGACGTGGCTGAAGTGACTAAGATCAGAAAGTGACGGGCCAGCCCGGGAGTCAGAGACTTTGCCTGGACAGTGGCCAGAGCCGTTGAAGGTTTTCAGAGCAAGCGACCAGTCCCCAGATCAGGTATGTGTCCATGACGACCACCTGGCCATGCGAGGAAGTCAGATCGCATGGAGGAAGACCGAGGATAGTGTGATTGAGGACACAGATCTGCTTATCACCTCCTCTGACACCGGAGTGGGGCACGGATTCAAAAGACACCTGGGCGCCAGCACTGACGGTCCCTGTGTTTATCACACACGGTAGGAGAGGGAAGGGGAACAGAGATGCTTGCAAGATCCTAGCTGGGTGCACGGTGATCCCATTAACCTTGAAAGAGGATCTGGGAGGACAATCAGGTTGGGGGTGGAGGGAGGGAAAATTAAGAGTTCATTTTTAGACGTGGTGAAATCTGAGATGCCTGAGGGACATGCATGTGGAAGTCGAGGTGTCCAGTAGCGATTGGATATATGGATATGGAGCTCGGGAGAGAGGTCTGAGCCAACAATATAGATTTGGAAAGCATCCGTAATGGCGGCCTTGGGAATCCTCTTGCAAATCAAGTTCTCACCACCTCATCTGTGTTTTGGAAATCCAGATTTTTGTTCATCAGTTTTGTCTTAAGCAAGAAAAGGGAAGCTACACCCCATGTAAGCCCCAGGGCACAGTGGCTGCTGAGTGTTCTGACCCTCAAACTCCTTCACCACCTCCCCGGGTGCTGGAGGCACAGGATATAGTGTGTACTGTGTGGGGAAGACCCACAGGGACCCAGCACTCCCCAGCCACTTGCCCCTAACCCGTGAGGATGATCCCAGTCTGGATTCCAGCAGCTCTTACCTGGGTTAGAAGGGCTCAGACTTGGGTCTCCACACCCCTAACTATCCATCTCTTTGATGTGTCTTCATGCAAGACGATTATGCTTGCTAATAATGTTGTCAAGTCTCCCATCTCTAAACAGCATAAGCTGGCTTATGCTTCTGAGCAGCTCTGTGCTCACAAATGTCCATTTGTGACAGTCCCCAAGTGACCAGGCCTCTGCCTCAGACCCTTGAAGATCACTGTGGTGAATTCGCAGCAGGAGGACACTGCCCCGTGGACCTGCCAACATCATGGAATAGCCATAATACCATCCCCACGTGCTACCTGCAAGACCAAAATATTTTTAGGCTTTCCAGAAAGATTTCATTTCACAGTGTTTCTGAAAGGTTGTAATTAACCGCCGTGAGCAAGAGAATGTATTTTTAAAAATAAAAGTGGAGGAAAGAGAGCAAGCCAATCATCACGGTTCTGTCAGGGTTTTCAGTAGGTTCCTGGCATCCAGGTGGCTGAAGGAGGGGAGGGCGGGCCAGTGATGCTCGTTCCAGGCTATCAGGGGAGGGCGCCGGCTCAGATTTGCTCAGTGGTACCTCCTTCCTCCTGACACTCTTCCTGCAGGGCCATGGAGGCCACCCTTTCCTTTTCCTCCTTACAAGTATCCATCTCCCAGAGCTCAGGAGGCCCAGGGACCTGAGGAAGTGGCGCCGGGGAGGGTGGAACAACCAAGATCTCATGTTGGTTTTATTTAGAATCCTCAGAGACAGGAAAGCCATGGGGCTACAGGTTCCTCCTGCCAGCTCCTTTCTTTCCAAATCGCCCTGACTCCCCCTCACCTCCAACCCCACACCCAGTGCCCAGAGATGCCTCCGGGCACCCCTTTCCCTCCCTCAGGAATTTATCTCATGAATCGGATTTATTTGTATTCATCAGTTCAGTTGCTCAGTCGTGTCCCCGCCACAACCATCATCTTCTCCCTGTCTGCTCTCACCTGTGCGCTCACGGCCAAGCTGGAGGCCGCATGCATGGTGCTCACGTTGCTGTCAGAGAGCAGTGCCCCCTTGAGAAAGACAGGCGGAGGAAGAGTCTCCAGAGCCTTCAGTAGCGTTTTCACCTGTGCTCACCACTCATCGCTGCCCAGAGGCCCCATCTGGAGGTTCCTAGTGGACTCTTGGCTTTGCCCCACCCTCCTTGCCTCTCTCCCTCCCTTACTGTCTTATCTCTCTAATGTGCAGTGAAAAGAGCCCTGGACATTTTTTTTCTATTTGGTCCATGTATACAAGTTGTATGATCTTAGAATAAGATACCCTGGCTCTCCTTCCAGTTCCGAAATTCTGTGCTTCTGCCTGAGGTTGGGTTCGTGTCTAATCTCCTCCTACTTTGGATAACTATGGACCTCAAAGTAGAAATTATTCCCTGGAATCTGTTGGATCCCAAAGAGCTGTGTTTTTCCTGGAGCCTGATTCATTCTCAGATAGAAATTTACACGTTAGGAGAGCCTGATTCTGCAAGTTCCTTTTCCTGTTGCATCAAAATAAAATCAAGCAGTCAGCATTTGGTGACTGAATTAAGAAATGAGTAAATAAACGATCCTGGCTCATGGGAAACTTCTGTGGTGGCTCAGATGGTAAAAGCATCTGCCTACAACGAGGGAGACCTAGGTTCGATCCCTGGGTTGGGAAGATCCCCTGGAGAAGGAAATGGCAACCCACTCCAGTATGCTTGCCTGGAAAATCCCATGGACAGAGGATCCTGACAGGCTACAGTCCATGGGGTCACAAAGAGTCGGACATGACTGAGCAACTTCACTTCACTTCACTGGAAAGGAAGCCAGCAGACTTTGGAAAATCAGGAAGCTATTTCTCTTTGATACGAGCACAATCGAGTTACAGGATTTTTCTTTTGTGTGTGTGTTGGGTAATGTCAAATATACTTTCCGTCTGTGGTCATCCCCTGCAGTGGCCCTTAATCAGGGACTCCTCAGAGCTCCCATGGCTTTTCCTTCAAATCTACCTTATCACTGGGTACCCTGCATCAGCCTTACTTATGGCCTTCTTATCTCCTCCTCCTTGACCACTAAGTTCCTTGAGGGCAAATTCCCTGTTCATCATTGTAAACTCAACTGAGGCTAGCACACAGGGGCGACCGGCATGACATGTCACAGTTCAGTTCAGTTCAGTCGCTCAGTCGTGTCCGACTCTGTGATCCCATGGACTGCAGCACGCCAGGGCTCCCTGTCCATCACCAACTCCCGGAGCCTGCTCAAACTCATGTCCATCGCGTTGGTGATGCCATCCAACCATCTCACCCTCTGTCATCACAATTACAGAGCCCTTGGGAGTTGACAGAATGGTCCCGGACACCCTCCATGTGGGAGCTTCCAGGGTGACGTTGGTTAGAGAGGACTATCCTCCTTCCCAACTAAAGAGACCTGAGGTTCAGGGAGATTCTGAGACTTGCTTTCAGTCAGGCAACTAGTGAATTCAAGCCCTGCCTTGAGCCTAGTACTTTCTCCTAATCTGTTTCTCATAAGTGGACGAATGAATGAAGGCGTCATTGGATGGAGGTCCTAAAGAACCAATGAAGTAGGTACAGTTTCATTGTCGGGATGATGACGTTGGAATCCTAGACAAGTTTAAAGTGGTGGAAATGCAGTTCCACCCCAGACTCCAGGTGTTCCAAAGCCTCCCTGCAGGGAGGGAAACAGGTGCCCATGCCCCTCCTGCCGTGACCGACCAATTACTCCTCCCGCTTCCCTCCCGCAGATCCTGACGGTGTCCGGACCTCCTGAAGGGGGGACTCGAGTGACCATCCACGGTGTGAACCTGGGCCTGGACTTCTCGGAGATCGCCCACCACGTGCAAGTGGCCGGAGTGCCCTGCACGCCCCTGCCAGGGGATTACATCGTCGCTGAGCAGTGAGTCCAGTCTGCTCAGGCCCACACCCTCCCTCCACCCCCTCAAAGCTTGGGGAGGATTCGCCCCTCTCTCTCTCCTCTGGGACTGCTCCAGGATTCATCCCCCGTCTCCCTCTTCCCAGGGACCCCACTCCCTGAAGCCTTCCCAGGACCCTCTCCTGGCCCACCTCCACTCCTCGAGTGTCCTGTTCTATGTGATTTCCAATTCCTTGGCTCCTCTGGCATCAGGGCTCCCGGTGCCAGGCCACCCCGTGGTTGGTCTCCGCCTGCCCACTGGCTGACTGAGCTGCCTTCCCAGCCCGTCCGTTCTCCTCCTCGGCTTCCCCCCTTCTCCTCCTCGGCCTCCCCCTTCTCCTCCGGCCCCCTGTTGGAAGGCATCCCACTCGGTGGGCTGCGGGCAACAATTTGTTTGGCTCGTGGGGCTCTGACAGCAGCTTAATCCGAACAGGGCCTCCGCCGGAGCAAATTCATTTATTTCACTAAGGGAAATGTCAGCTGGAAATTAGAAAATAGGCATGTAGCGGTGGACGGGCGAACGGGGCTCCCGGAGTGACATATGTTCCAATTTGGGGTGCTCATTTGGCAGTGGCGGCCGCTGTGGAGTCAGTGGACAGGAGGTGGGCAGGAGGCTGGGGGGCTGCTGGGGGTGGGAGGGCAGCAGGAGTGATGTTACCCCGCTAGGGAGAAAGGGAGGGGGCCGCCAGGGTCTCCTGCATGATTTCTCAGGCAGAGTTGGGCCACATCACCCTGGGTCCAGCGGGCACGCAGCTCTGCAGTGGGCACTGGGAACCTGGCTGTGAGCAGGGCTGGAAGCTGCGTTCTCCCCTAAGATGCCACACCTTGCAGCCTCCCTCAAGCCAGCCCTGAGTAACAACCAGAAAAGTGGCACTGGCAACCGTAAAAAAAAGACAGTGTGTCTTCCATCGGCATTTAGGCTTTCCCATCCATTTTCTTGCTTCTAATGAGTAAGGACTCTGAGAGGTAGACATTGTTATCACTATTTTAAGAGCAAAAGACCCGGAAATGAAGTGACATCCCCCCACCCCCTCACCCCCGTTCACTCAGGGCATAAGTGGCCGTAGAGAGTTGGAACTCAGGTCTCCTAAGTTTTGGTTCAGGCCTCTTGCTGTTCCCTAACAGCCAGGGGAGACTCCCAGATAAGAGTGGCCTGAAAATCCCATGATCCGTCAGCATGTGGTTTTCTGGGTCAGAGGCCGTGATTCCAGGATGGCCAGGACAGGGTCAGAGTCGGGGGCTGAGTTCCCCGACTCTGGGGACTCCCGGCGGGGGAAGCAGAAGCCGCCTGCCTGATCCTTCGGACCTTCAGATCCTGCAGACTGAACCCTTCATTATCAGCCTTGGCCCTTCAAGGAATGAATCCTGGAGGAGAGACTGGCCAGGTCTACAGGAAAGAGATGAAGAGGCAAATGGGGAAATATTTAAGTAGCAATTCTGAGCCAGGAGGGGAGGGGAAAGCTGGCGGGCAGGAACCAGGAGCCTGCGGACTGTGGTCAGGCAGTCTCTATAGAGCCCAGTGCCCGGCCAGACCCAGCTAGACACTCAGTCACACTGAGCCCAAATCCGCCTTGGCCTCACAGACGTGCCCTAGGCCTTGGGACACAGGCCAAGTCTCCAACTTGGTGACATGCCACAGGGTTGCAAAGGAAAGGGTTTGCGGGAGATGAAAGGGTAAGGCTTTGAACTGAGAGGTGCTGAGTCTTGGGCAGCTGAACATAGAAATAGCCAGGGATCTGGGATTCAAAAAAGTCGTCTAAGTCCTGCCTCATCTACTCCGGGCAGCCCTGAGACCTTAGTAAACTGCTCCGTCTCTCCACTCTTCACTGGCCTCAAGGAAACCACGATTCTAACCGCGTGGGTTTGGGGGGAGAATTCAGTAAGATGAAAACGAGGAGCCTGTAATATGCCTTGGGAACATCAGGAAAGCTTGTTCCATCTTTGAAATCAAATGCATCACACCCACACAGGTCCCCAGGGAAGAAAGTTCCCTCAAAAAAACTGAAAGTGAGGATACGAAAGGAGCCTGGGAAGGTGAATGGTTGCCAGGGGTCCTGGCAAGGCCAGGAGGCACCCTAGAAAACCACCCCCACTGTCTCCTTGGGCACGGGGCAGGCAGGAAGCGGCAGGCGCATTCCGCACCTCGGCTGCACGCAGCCCTGGCTTCCAGCGTGTCAGGCTCATCACTGCTCTCGAGGTTTCAGAGTTTGTTAACATCATTAAAGCCTCCATCCCGGGCAGTGAGCAGCAGGCACAATCATTACAGATGTCTGTGAGAGATGAATTTGGCTAAATGGGCCCAGTGCAGAGTCCCGGGCACGGGCAGGATTAGCGGGCACGGTAATGACTCACCATATGCTTGTGCCACGCCATCTATCACTCAGCAATTAGGTTAATGTTGGTTAAAGGGTCCTGCTTAGTCCTGCAATCAGCGCCCCACAGGTCTGGGGAGGGCCGGATGACTCCATCACCGGACGTTTCCTGGGTGATGAGAGGCAGGTTGAGGCTGCAGCTCAGCCCTTCCTGAGACAGGGGCTCTGTATGAGACAGACTCCGCTTAGGATGAGAGACCTGCCCCGGTCTCTCTCATCTGCTGTATCTATGAGCTCAGCCATGCCTTGATGGATGTTAGATTGCATGTGCTCCCCACCCCAAGGATGCATGCTCATGGGGAGAAAAGCACCACCCATGCCAGTCTGCAGGAGGTGGTGCAGGGTGGGGTGAGGGCACTGGGCTGGGTGCCAGGAGCTCAGCTATTGATGAGCTCTGTCACTTTGGGCAAGTCCCTTTGCTCCATGATCCTCAAATGTCTCATCTGGAAAGTGGGTCTGTTGAAACAGATCTCTGCAATCACTTTTACGGTCCCTAGGATATCAGAAACGATAGCCTCTATGCCTCATAGGATCTACAACTCCCATCATTAGAAAGCATTATCAGTGGCACTAATGTGAATCCAGAAGCCCACTATCTACCAGGAGGAGTCAAGCCTTCAAATGTGGAAGCTAACTGTTAAAGGGTTATTTAGTCTAATTCCTCATTTTACAAGGAGAAACTTTAAACATCCCCAGCTCCTGTCTCCTGGTAATACACAGGGAGACTGAAGCTATCAGGGATGCTGGGAGGAGGCAGGGAGACAGGGAGGTAGGCGGCCCCCAGAAGTCTAACCACAGGAACTTTGCTGACCTGTAAGGCCTGAAGGAGGGAGTGGTACCCACACCACTGCCCGTGGTTCTCTCCTGCCAGGGAGGGAGTGGGTGCAGCTGGCTAAGTCTCAAAGCCTTAGAAACCCAGGTCTTCCCAACCTTGCCATCCTCCACCTCCGCCAGCAACCTCAGCTCCACCCCAGGACAGCCACCTTGTCCACCCTGTCCCTTCCACAAAACACACAGAGAGCATTCCGCTGATTTTAGGACAGCAGAGTGGAGGAGAATCAAAGGCATGAGCTTTGGAGCCAGGCTGAACCTGGATTTGAATCACAGCTCTGCCACTTGCCAGCTCTCTGGCCATAGATGAGTCACTTAGCACCTCCGAGCCTTGGTTTCCTTGTCTGTAAAAATAGAGACAGTAAGACCCACCCTTAGGATGTCTGAGGATGACATGAGATCCTGTCTGGTACAGCGCCTGCCACATGCAGCTCAGTAAGCTGGAGCTCTTGTTATTATTGAGAGACTCCACTTTGGCTTGACCCTCATCCTCAGTATAACCCTCTGCACTCCCTACAGCTGCCCTCGAGCTCAGGGATCAAACACCAGCAGGAGTAACAGATCCACTCAGTCAAGGGGGCCTCTCCATCCTTCACTGCAAGCACCGGGTCCCAGGAATGAAAAGGAAGAAGAGAGACAGGTGGCCAGAGTTCCCTACAACGTGGTCTGCATCCTTAGCACTCTCACCCAGTTCTTAGACTTACCAAACAGACCCTTCTGCAGCCCACTGCCACCCCTGTCCACTCTAGAGAGGGATGGATGAAGCAGAAGCCCACTCCACCGGCGGGGAGAGCACTCGGCTGCAGGCCCTCCCTGCAGACCAGTCCCTGGGCCCCCAATCACTCCCTTCCAGGAGGGACACTCAGAGCCAGCTGCAGGCACTCAGCCTTGGGCCCTGGGGCAGCGCCCTCTCCCCTCCGTCCGCCTTCTCACAGGTGCTTGACACGCAAAGCTCACCTTTTGGGCCATGAACCCTGAGCAAGAATATGTTCTGGAAAAGAGAGTGTGCCAAGAGGCCCCAGCCCTATGGCTCACCCCCTACAGGGACAGCAGAATAGGCCATCCTGGGCCTTCTCCTCTCTTAGGTCCCAGGAGGAATAAAGATGCCCATGACCTTCATGTGTTCTCACGTTTCCTCTTTCCCGGACTTCGAGCCCACCCTGATTTCCTCCTGCTTTTTCTTCTCGAGGGTGGTTCCAGCACAGTGACCAAGGTTGGGTGAGTGAGGGACAAGAAAGCGTTGATGAGAAAGGAAAGAGACTCATCTGCTCCCTCCTCCTCTTGGTCTTCCCCTCCCCGCCACTTCCAGCAGAGAGCAGAGATAATCCGCTGATGCTGCTGGAGAGGGCAGATCAGCAGGATTGGATGGCAGGGACCCCAGACAGGAGCAGGCGCTGGGGCCCAGGAAGCCCGATAGGAGGGCTGTGACTCCAAGCAGGAAGCAGCGTGGAAATAACCCCACGCAGTACCTCAAATGAAGCTTCTCAAATGCTCCTCTAATGAGGTTTAAGGAGACAATTATGTGTAAAATACTAATTGATCATCACTATCATCTTTACTGTGGGTTCATAATTAATTTATTTATCCTTGGCGAAAAGGAGGGGAGAACAGCCTTCGACACGCACCCACTAGTGTCTTGTCGAACTTAATATGCTAAACGCAATAAGACAGTTATTGCATGTTAAGTAAATATTCACCAGGAGTGAAAGTACTTATTTGGGATTAACTGTTATGAAGGAGATGGAGCTCGGTGGCATGCCGTGTGCGCGAGCACGCCGTGTATTTGTTTAATGCAAGTTTTATTACATCGAAATGAAATCTCTGTTTAGTTACCTTCCTTCCTAGAGAAGCTGTTGAGATAAGCATTGCTCGGTTAAACACGGATCTTCCCCACCGTGCCTGGATAATGCTGAGGATTACTGGAGAGGGGTCTGTTTTTCTGGCTCCCCCACTAAGCCAGCCTACCAAGGGCACCAGCCTGCTCTGAGCTCTTAAATGGCATTGGGAGGAGGGTTTCTCTTTACTGAGCCTGGTGGGGCCATTTCCCACCCACCCCATGCCTTAGGATTCCGGGCAAGAGGTCCCCCCAAAAATCTGATTCCTTCCCTTCCTCCCATATGCTCCAGCTGCTGCCCACTCCTAGAGGTGGCTGTGGCCAAGGCAACCGGTCTGTAAATGTGCTTGTTGTGGCTTATCTCAGGCACCAGGGAAGCCCCCACCCCACGAGGGGGCATCGATTTTGCACAGCAGCAGAGGGAGTGCCCCGCCCCCTCTTCCCTCCAGCTCTCCTGTTGACATGAGACATGATTTCCAACCCCGGGGTTGGTTGGCCGCCTCGCCCACCAGCTTCCTGCGCTCAGCCCTTGATTAAGTGAGAGTCCAGTGTCGACTGCCGTCCTAATGAACTTATCCACCTGCCACCCCGTCACCCGCTGCCCCTGGACGCCGCTGCTCTCACTCAGCCGGGAGCTCCGGTTCGGGGAATTCACTGTCTGGCCAGATTATCTGTCCCCTCACTGCAAACCACAGGGAGGGAAACGAACCACACATGAGTCAGCTTGCCCAGTCAGTCCTCAGTCCTTCTTCTCGGGAGTGTTCAAGTGTTGGCCTGCCACTGCCTCTGCCCTGCCCCTCGGTCTCTCTGCAGGGCATTAGGTTTATCCCACGGATATTGGAACAGGACTCAGTGCTGAGCCCTGCACGAGGCACTGACTGCAGGCTTGTTCGTAGAAATAGGCAGCATAGCGTTTTGAAGGGACGCAGGTCTTTAGAGATGCGCTCATCCACCTTCTCACTGTGTCCATGAAAGATTAAAGCCCAGAGAGGGAAAGTCCTTGGCCCAGGGTCACACAGCCACACAGTTGAGCAAGCTGTCTTGGTCCAGCCCTGGTGTAAGACTGTGTTGAGTTACTCACCGTGACTGTGGTGGGGTGAGCAAACAGGCAGGAATGCCAGCTGTCCCCAAGTCTCTGATGGGAAGGTTTGCTGTCTCGTCAGGATCGTCTGTGAGATGGGCCACGCCGTCGTGGGAACCACCTCTGGGCCTGTGCGCCTGTGCATCGGCGAGTGTCAGCCGGAGTTCATGACCAAGTCCCATCAACAGTACACCTTTGTGGTGAGTACTGGGTCTTGTGCTGGGCTGTGCTGCTGCTGCGTCGCTTCAGTCGTGTCCGACTTTTGCAACCCTCTGGGCTGTAGCCTGCCAGGCTCCTCTGCCCATGGGATTCTCCAGGCAAGAATACTTGAATGGGTTGCCAGGCCCTGCTCCAAGGGATCTTCCTAACCCAGGGATCGAACCCACGTCTCTTCTGTTTTCTGCATTGGCAGGTAGGTGGGTTCTTTACCACTAGCGCCACCTGGGCAGTTGCTGGGGTGCAGATTCCCAGAAAGGGCACATTTCTGCTCCCAACTTCTCCCAGGAAAGTCCCACCCTCCCCTTCCCAAGCCAGTGCCTCTAGGCTTCTTGCAGACTGAGTAGGAAACCAGAAAAAGTAAAGCCTGTCTTTCCCGGGTGAGTCGCGTTCACGACCAACAATGCTTCTTCGGACACTTGGGAGTCCCAGGGAGCCACAGGTCAGGGTTCTGAATAAGCAACATCAGACCTTTCTTAGAAAGTGGATCCTCAACTCAGGGTGGGGAGGTGCTGCCCTTTGTCCTGCCAATGTGATATCTTTGTCTAATTCCAGCCTAATGAGGACAGATAGCCTGAGGGACCTAATTAAAAGGGTCTATATTTATCCACATGCTTTTTTTTCTGCCAGGGATATTGTAAGAGGGAGTTTAGAGGAGCCATTTGAAATCCTGCAGGGACACGTGTCTGTGTGTGCGACCACGGGGAGGAATATAAGAGTGAGCTGCTCTGTGTACTGGTGTGTTGCATGCACTTACACACATACACAGCCCTGAAAACACTTCTTCACACCCAGGCAACAGGTGGAATCACAAAGACTGTCTTTACTCCTTCTGAACAACCCTCTTCTGGGGCCCAGAAGTCCCTTTTCCGACACCTAACCAACATTGTTTTATCAAGTTCTTTGTTAAAAAGCGTTAACACCCTGCAGAGGGGGTCAAACCAGCCTTGCTCAGAGTATTGAAAAGTTATTAGATCACAAAATTCTCTTCTGCCTAAAACATTTTACTGCTTATGTTAGGTTTTCCGGTCTCTTCCTTGCTATCTCAGCAACTCTACCTTCCCTTATACCAGTCTTTTACTGCTTATGTTAGGTTTTCCAGTCTCTGCCTTGTTATCTCAGCAACTCTACCTTCCCTTATACCAGTCTTCTCTTGGGTCGGAGGGCATCACGGGCTTCCCAGTTGGTGCTAGTGGTAAAGAACTGGCCTGCCAATGCAGAAGGCACAAGAGATGTGGGTTCAAGGCCTGGGTCAGGAAGACCCCCTGAAGAAGGAAATGGCAACCGCCTCTTCTTGCCTGGAGAATCCCATGGACAGAGAAGCCTGGTAGGCTACAGTTCATAGGCTCATAGAGAGTCAGACACGACTGAAGCGATTTAGCACACACGGATGCATACAAACATGCATGGCCTATATCTGCAGCCCACCCCCCCCCCGCCCCATCTGAGAGGGTCTTGTGTGAGAAGCAAACTCAGAAAGACTAGATGGAGAGAGAGTAGTAGAGTGACGAGCCGGGGGGGCTTCAGAGATCACGTCGCCTTCCTCCTCTCTTGACAGAGGAGCTAGCAAGACTGATTGCCAGCCCAGACTGATGCAGAAACTTGCTCCAGGAGTGAGTAGAACTTGCTTGCATTGCGTCGCTAGTGAGTGGCTAATGCAGACTGGAGTTCATATTGTGTGGTTGCTCAGTTAAATGTACTTTCCACTCCACTCTGCTGCCCACTAGGCAGAAACAATTTCTTTCTGATGCATTCTAGGCCAGTGACATTTCTTTTAGGCTTCAGGGTGATTGTTACAATTTAATGAGCTTAGTAGAACATCCCAACCAACGATGGGCCATCCTCCTGGTAAAGGTCAGGGAAGCCAACATTACCCTGCCGTGCCCCTCTCAGGCTGAGGGAGGGCTCGAAGGACGTGAGCTTGGACCATTAACAGAGACTCTTGGTGGCCCAGTCCAGACACGGATGCTTTATTCAGCCCTATCGATTTTGTGCCAAAAAAATCAGTACTGCTCCAGATAGAGAAGCATTCTCAATTGTTCTCAATTTGTAAACTAATTGATAGATTAGTCAGTGTCATCTCTGCCTTCCCATCAGTGTTATGAGCAGAAGACTCCCCGGGGAGTTAATTACTTGCCAAACATGGCCTTTCTGCCTTCCCTGGATATGCCCGGAGCCTCTTCTTAGAAAGGGTCTCAGCTCCAGGGTAGGCAGAGAGTGTTTGGAGTTCCCCCTTCTGTCTTTTTAGGTCTAGCCTGGGCTTCTCCCTTTGGGCAAAGCCTGAGCCGTGATCATGTCTCTGCTTCCTCCCAAAGAACCCTTCCGTGCTGTCACTCAACCCCATCCGAGGGCCTGAGTCTGGAGGCACCATGGTGACCATCACCGGCCACTATCTCGGGTCTGGAAGCAGCGTGGCCGTTTATCTGGGCAACCAGACCTGCGAGTTCTACGGGTGAGAGGGGCTTGGAGGAGCTCTCAGAGACCGTGCGTGTGTGGGCTGTGCACACATACATGCACATGTATGCCTGCCCCACCGTCTCCATGGTACACGTCACATCCTAGCCCCAAACCCTGTTCCAGTCGCTGCGAGAAATGCCTGCCAGTAGTCAGTCTGTATCGCATCATAAGGGCTAAACAGTCCTACGAACACTTGCAAGTGAGGCCCATGAGACCTGCTCCTGAGCAGGGCTCCCAGGAGCGCTCAGTCGCCATCAGGATCGAGGGTTCATTAGGCCCCCACCGTGGTGACTCCAGAAGCATGGCCTCTGTCCCCACGCCACCCACAGATGCCTCCTTGGGGCATCTCTCGTGTGTAAAAATTGAAGCCTGCTATTTGGCAGGTATTCCAATGAGTCTCTGGGGATGTAGAGAATCTAGAGAGAATTCTGAAAGGGATCTTTAGATGGGAACCCAACTTGCTCAGTAGACCTCCTGCCTGGACCGTACACAGCCTGGGGCCAAGACTGTGTTTTGGCCCCAGGCCAAAACTTATCTGCATAGTAGATACTCCATGTGTCAACTGACCGACCAGACTCCAAGCACTGGCTAAATAGTCGTGTTTTAGAAAAATCCAGAAAGACAGGCGTTCTCCCAAAGCCCAAGGAGTCGTGCCCCTGCCCCACCTTCTCTAACCCCCTTCTCCAATTTGTTGCTCCCCAACCCAACCAGAGTTGGAGCTCAGGTAGAAAGAGACACTGATACACACTGCTAAGGGACGTTCCCTAGCCTGGGGTAGAACAGGACAGAAGAACCCACCCTTCAACTGGGGGAAAGCCCCTTCTCAGGCCAGAGGCCGCCTCACTTGCCTTGGCTCCTAACCCTCCTGCGGTCTGCCTGCAGGCGGTCCATGAACGAGATCGTGTGCGTCTCACCCCCGTCATCCAATGGGCTGGGGCCGGTCCCCGTCTCCGTGAGTGTCGACCGTGCCCGAGTGGACAACAACCTTCAGTTCGAGTACATAGACGACCCCCGGGTGCAGCGCATCGAGCCCGAGTGGAGCATCGCCAGGTGAGGCGGAGGAGGCGCCCAGCCGCCGCGCCCGAGCCCCTCTCACCCCGGGGCAGGGAGCGTGGGGGCAGCTGCAGAGGGTTGTCTCCCTCACCCAGCCTCTGCTTCTTCCCAGTGGCCACACACCCCTGACCATCACGGGCTTCAACCTGGATGTCATTCAGGAGCCGAGGATCCGCGTCAAGTTTAACGGCAAAGAATCTGTCAACGTGAGTAGCAGCGCGTCCACCCGGCCCTCAGGAAACGCGGCCCTGGGTGTGTTTGGCAAGGTGATGGGGTCTGTGTTAGCACTGGGGCCTTCGACTGCCAGAGCAGAGTCCGCAATCATGGCCCCGAACACCGGGGCCTTGCAGTGGTTTTTATGATGACAGTATAACCGCTGCTCATCAGAAGGTCACAGCTCTGTGGGCTACAAGAGCGCGTGACTCCTCATCCCAGTATGGCTCCTGAGCCTCGGATATGGCGCCAAAGGGCTCCTGTTTTCTGCCATGTTCCCTTCAAGGTCTGATAAGAGGAGTGTGAGAGGGTGAAGAAATTCTGGCTGCAGATTCAGATGTTTTCAAATTAGAAATAGGACGCTGCCATCTATTAGCTGGACACCCATGATAAAGTCGTTTAACCTCTCTGATCCTCGCTTCCCCGTCTAGAAATGCTGATGATAAGACTCTCCTTGTGGACATGTAACATGCAATGAGGCCGGCACTTGGTAAACGCTAGTCACTGCGTGCAGATAATTCCATGCTGGTTGCTAAGATGATCAAGCTGAACATTTCACTTCACTCTCCTGGGCAGAGCCATGTAATTTAATATTTTTTTCCCCACTGTGGATTTTTGTGATGTTAAAAAAAGTTCTCTATCGTCAGAGCAGAATGTCTGCTATGTTGTTATAAATTTTTTAGTTTGTTCTACTGGCTCCATCTTTCTCTTTTCAGTCAATATGCTCTGAAACATTATTGTATTCATAATTATAGTCCAGGAGATGCTATTATGGCCATCATTTTTCACATGAGTTACTATTATTACTGCTTTGACCTTCTGGAGATTGACGAGGCTGAGATGGAGATGGAAAAGGTGGTGTTGCATCGACCCTCTTTTTCCTGACGCATTCCCAGCATGCTTGGGGCTTCCCTGGGAAACAGAAATACACAAAATGACGGACTTGCCGGAAGGCTAGATCTGGAAAGGTCTCGGAGATCATCTGGTCCAAACTTCTCCTCGTGTAGCTTAGAAAATAGGGCCAGAAGGGAGTAATGACTTGCCCCCAGACATGAAGGCGGCAGGTGGTAGGGCCAAGCTCAGTCCCACACATCTGACTCTTCGTAGCTAGACTATGTGAGATGCTGGTGGGCTTGACATTCCATCGTGCCAGAGGTGTGGGATGCCAGTCTGTTACCTCCAGTGCCCATCGTGGTAACAGCTCCGTAGGCTAGACGAGCACATGGCTCTGTGTCCCAGTGAAGAGCTTGATATCTGAGCAAAAGAGACTGTGTCCCCTCTCCACTTTCAGGCTGAGGCCACAGCCCACCTCCACCTGTCTGCTGTCTCTAGGAACTGGCCAGCCTGGGGAGGGGGCACAGTCCCTCCAGGGTCAGCAAGACCCCAGAGGTCAAAGCATCAGAATACATAAAATAAAAGACACGGTTCATTTAGCACAGAGGGAATTTTGTAGGATGAGTACATGACTGAGAAGGTCAACTTCCAAGGCTGCATGGTTAGTCCCCAGGAAGCTGTTTGAAGGGACGAGAGAGCTGGGAAGGGCCCCCCAACAGCTGACATCCTTCTGAGAATGCTTGGGTCTTGCTGCCCTCCCCAGGACAGGCTGGCAGGAATCTCCCCAGCAGCTCCCCCTGCCCACCCCCCAGGACCTCAGTGCTTCAAGGAGTTAAGAAGCAGCCCCTCCCTCTCGAGAGTCGGGGGGCCCTGAGCACCAGCAGTGACCTGCCTGGCGTCTGCGGGCTGCAGCCTAGAGGAAGGGCCTGGGTGTGCATGTCTCCAGCAAGCTAGTCCCGGGAGGGAAAGCCGGTCTGCTCTGCCCAGTGCCTTCCGGTTCAGGGGTGTTGGGAGAGAACCCTGTGTCCCCTCGGCCCTGCTTGGAGCCCACCTCACCTTCAGGCCCTGGCGCTAACCCCCCCACCTCTGGGTTTGGAAGCAGACCCAGGGGGACGGGCCAGAGCGCAGGCCGCCAAACCCGAAGGAATGTTTGGCAGGCAAAGTGCCGATGCAGCGCTGGGCAGGGAGCAAACAGAGGCTGTTTGTCTGGGGGTGATTTGCTCATTCTCAGAGGAGCCTCGTCCAGGGGCATCAGAGCGAGCGGAGAGGAGACAGGGTGGGCAGGCCGGCGGCACTCAGGCTGGGGGTCTGTCCGGTGGACCCCGGGCTGGGACCCCCAGCTCAGCTCCTCCGACAGGGTGGGCAGGCCGGCGGCGCTCAGGCTGGGGGTCTGTCCGGTGGACCCCGGGGTGGGACCCCCAGCTCAGCTCCTCCGACAGGGTGGGCAGGCGGCAGTGCTCAGGCTGGGGGTCTATCCGGTGGACCCCGGGCTGGGACCCCCAGCTCAGCTCCTCCGCCCGTTTGACAGCACCTGTGTTTCCCTCCTGCCAGGGCGTCCCAGCTGGCATGTGAAAGGGGTCTGGGTTCACAGGGGGCTGCTGAGGGGACCTGCGGAAGGGGGGGTGGGCACTGCTCTCTGATGGCACGGAGCCCTCCTGAACCGTTTAAACTCTTCAACTCCCCCTGGAAAGGGAGGGTTACGGCTTGGAGTGCTGACGTCATCTCCATGCAAGTGTCCGCTTTCTCTGCCCTCTCTCACACCGTCTTGTTTTGCGAACGTGAAGCCTGGGTTTGTGTATGTTGGCCAGACACACAACACGTGTGGAGCTGCCAGGACAGCGCGTACTTGAGCAGGGTTCCCACACATGCCCCTGGTGGTTGCTGGGACACCGAGCCTCCCGCAGCCCCAGCAGCTGCAGAGGGCCAGACAGGAGGAGCAGGGAGGGGTCCAGACCCTGCTAGGGCCCCGGGGTGGGGTCTCCAGTCGGGCTGCTGCCTGGGAAGCCCCCAGACCAGCCGGCAGAGGAGGGCCAGCTCGGTGACCTGTTAGCTGGAGACCAGGGCCCACCCAGGAGGAAAGGACATTGTGAACTCAGGGGCAATACCACGGTCGCACCTCCGTGGACAGTGAAGGGACCCTCAGAGAAGAGAGAGACCTTTACTAGGACATTTAAGGAGGTGAAGGAGCTTTTTCATCCATCACTGTGGTCAGTAAACATTAACTGAACACCTACTATGTGCTCGTCTCACACAGCTTCCCACATCCCATCACACACACACACACATTTATACACACACACATACACACACATGGACACACACACGGACACACACACATACATAGACACACAAACACATACACACATTTATGCACACACATAGACACACATATATACATATACACAAACATGGACACACACATACATAGACACACATACACACGCACGCAGGAGACACACACACACATAGACACAGATATACACGTATACACACACACATACACACACGTGGACACACACATACATAGACATACACACATGGAACACACACATAGACATAGATACACACACATACATACATATACACACATACATGCACACACATGGACACACATACATAGACATACACACATGCAGGACACACACATACATAGACACACACACATATATGCCTACATATACACACATACATGCACATATATACATACACACATGGACACACAATACATAGACATACACATACACACATTTATACACACACATAGACACACATATATACATACATACACACACACATGGACACACACATATAGACACACATATACACACGCAGGAGACACACACATTCATACACACACACACATGGGCACACACACATAGACACACACACACACATGTACACACACACGCAGGACACGGCTTCTGTTCTTATCTTTTCCTCATTTGTTCAGGCTCCCTCATTCCCAGGCCTTTGCTACTGTTTTTCTCTGCCTGGAACTTGATCCTTTACCATCCCTGCTGTCTGGGAAAGTCCTACACATTCTCCAGGTTAAATTTCATTCATTGTTTCCAAAGGAAAGCTCCCATGAGTCACCCTCACCCTGCCCAGGCCACGCGCGCGCACACACACACGCACACAGGCTGGTGCACACACACAGGCACCCCTAGAGTGCCAGGGACTGCCCGTCCGGGCGTTTCTCACTCCATCTGTGCCTTTAGCAGTGCCACGGCCCCTCCTGGGCCACAGGCCCTCTGCTGGGACCACCCTGTGATGCTGGTTGGATCCTTGTCTCCACCCTGGACTGGGGCCTTTTCACTGATGGCCCAGCTCCTGGGCACAGCGCCTGTAGGTGCTCAGTCAGTGTGGGCGAGTGAAGAAGTGAAGTTAAAACACACCCCTCCTCCTTCACGCACACACAAAACCAACAACAGAAAAATACAATTTCACAGCTCTTTTCCCGAAGTAAGTAGCTCACTGGAGACCGGCTAACAAAGCAGAAGGTGGGACAATGGGAGTGTGACCCCGCAGTGTCGCCGGCTGGGTGTTGGAATGCTGCGCTCTGGTCCCCTTAGGTGTGCAAAGTTGTGAACACCACCACCCTGACCTGCCTGGCACCCTCGCTGACCACGGACTATCGGCCTGGCCTGGACACCGTGGAGCGGCCAGACGAGTTTGGATTTGTCTTTAACAACGTCCAGTCCTTGCTGATTTACAATGACACCAAGTTCATCTACTACCCCAACCCGACCTTTGAACTTCTCAGCCCTACAGGAGTCTTGGATCAGAAGCCAGGATCCCCTATCATTCTGAAGGTAGGAGCACGGCGTGGCCAGAGCACCCCTCTCCCGTCCTGGCCTCGCCTCCCTTCAATGCCCACAGGCTTCCGTCACTGTCAGCGCCCTGTGAAGAGAGCTCAGGAATAGCTACAGACCCACGGAGTGACATATCTTGAGCTTGGGATTCTCGAGGAACCCTGGAGAATATTTTTGTGTTCTTGTGGACATTGGGCCCAAAAAGCCTTGCAGTGCCTTGGAAGCAACCATGTCCTTTATTGACCTCATCCGTGGCCACCATAACTGCCCTCAAATGTGAGGCAGTCAGGGTCCCCGGTGCCATCTGTCCAAGGGTGTGTTACTCCACCACTTTCAGGTCTCGCCGCTCTCTCCTTCCCTTTCATCATCTCCTCCCTCTGTTTTCTCTTTTCCTCTCTAAATTGTGGCCGATGGACGTCCTCGCCAATGGAATCCCTCTTTGGTTTTTGGGTTGCTGCCCTTACCCTCTCTCTTTAATCTCTTCTTAAATAGGCAATTAACTTCTGTGTGCACGTGTCAATTATTCCTAATAAGACTGCTATTATCTGCAGGGCAAAAATCTTTGCCCTCCTGCCTCTGGAGGTGCCAAGCTCAACTACACAGTGCTGATCGGAGAGACCCCGTGTGCGGTCACCGTGTCTGAGACACAGCTCCTCTGCGAGCCTCCCAACCTCACGGGGCAGCACAAGGTCATGGTGAGTGAGCCTTATTCTTATTCTTTCTTCCCTCTTCACCTTGCATGTATAATCTATCGAAGCAAAAGGGTTTTCCACCTCCTCCACATCTCCTCATCTCAAGGTTCCATATTAAAATGGATAGGAGCAGAGGACACAAGAAAAGAAAGCCAGGTGATCCGCAGGAAGTTGTTTGGTCTTCAGACTACCCTGTGTGGTTGTGGTCGCTCCTGTCCTTTCTGAAACGAGAAGGGCTGGACGGCTTGACAGCATCTGTGTTCGTGTGTCACATGCAGGTCCACGTGGGCGGGATGGTGTTCTCGCCCGGCTCCGTGAGTGTCATCTCAGACAGCTTGCTGACCCTGCCTGCCATCGTGAGCATCGCGGCGGGAGGCAGCCTCCTGCTCATCATTGTCATCATCGTGCTCATCGCCTACAAGCGCAAGTCTCGAGAGAACGACCTCACTCTCAAACGGCTCCAAATGCAGATGGACAACCTGGAGTCCCGTGTGGCCCTGGAGTGTAAGGAAGGTAAGTGGGCTGTTCCTTCACTTCCGGAACCGCTTTCCTCACCAGCCTTATTACCTCCCTTCTCTGAGACAGCTCTCATCTTTACTCCCATCTCATCTACCCCAAGCCGTCAAGCTCCATTTTGACCTCTGTTTTCCTTTGAACTTCCTTTGCTCTCGGGGCCAGAGAAGTCCTATTGACATGCGCGCAGTGAGGCCCCAGGTCTGATGGCATTATTCTGTCCCGCTGTGCCCTGACTCATCCCACCATCTGGCCACCTTCCTCTCTTTCCTGGGACAGCGGGTGGCCCTCAGTGTCCCCACAGGCAGAGCTTCCTGGGCCCTGTGGCCTCAGACTCTAGATCCCCACGTGGGAATGGCTCCTTTCGCCTGCAGGAGAGCACGTCCCCCCTCCTGGCCCGTCCCCTCCCCCAGGGCGTTGTCACCCCGTGCCGCAGGCTGAGCCTCTGAAGGCCACGTGCAGGGCATCTCAGACTGTGATGGTGGAGACTGTGCTTCCTCCATCTCCCAAGCCACCACCGCTGCCAGGCGACTAGTGTACCTGGTGTCCCCTCGGGCTGAGGGCCCGGCAGACTCTCTGGGCAAACATCTCAATCAGGAATCAAAATACTTCTCCTTTTACTGCAAACTTCGAGATCAGAACAAGTCCCCTGTGAGGAGCTGGGCTGGGAAAGTGGACCATGGTCCCTCCCTCTGCCAGGGATAGGGCAGAGAGAGGAGGGGGCAGGCTTGCCATCAGGGGGAAGCCCCTGCTGGCCAAGGGCCTGGCAGGCACGGCACCCTAAGGCTGGGTTTGGTGGCGTTCTCGGTCGTGTGTATGTGTGTGTGTCTGTGTGTGTGAAAATATACATAACATACGATCTACCATTTAACTTTCTAACCTCTATACCCTAGCGCTCTCCCCTCCAGTTCAGAGGCATCGTGTGCACGTGTGTGTGCAAGCAAGTGTGCATACTCGGTCGCTTCAGTCGTGTCTAACTCTTTGCAACCCCATGGAATGCAGCCCACCAGGCTCCTCTGTTCATGGGATTCTCCAGGCAAAATTACTGGAGTGGGTTGCCATGCGCTCCTCCAGGGGATCTTCCCAACCCAGGGATCGAACCCCGGGATCTCTTATGTCTCCTGCTTTGGCAGGTGGGTTCTTTACCACTAATACCACCTGGGAAACTCCTCAGAGGTATTAAGTACATTCAGAATACTGTGCAACCATACCCACCATCCATCTCCAGACGTCCCTCATTTTCCCCAAATGAAACTCTGTACTCATGAAACAATCGTTCCCCGTCCTCCTCTCCCTTTGGCCCTTCTACTGTCTGTCCCAGGACTCCGACTGCTCTAGCAACCTCATCGTACAGTATTTGTCCTTTTGTCTAGTTTATTTCACTTAGCATCATGTCTTCGAGGTTCATCCATGTTGTAGCACGTGACAGAATTTCATTCCTTTTTCAGGTTGCATAATTGTTCATTAGGTGTAGAACCCACATTTTGTTTATCAGGTTATCTGTCAATGGGCATTTGGGTTGCTCCCACCTCTTGGTATCGTGAACAATGCTGCTATGAATGTGAGTGTACAAGGATCTATTCAAGTCCCTGCTTCCAGTTCTTGTGGGTATATATGTCAAAGAGGAATTGATGGGTCATAGGATAACAATTCTGTGTTTAATTTTTTGAGGAATCATCAAATTGGTTTCCAGAGCAGCGGTGCCATTTTACTTTCCCTCCAACAAAGTACGAAGGTTTGAGTTTTCCCACGTCCTTGTCGACACTTGTTATTTTCCATCGTTTACATTAGTCATGCTAACGGGTGGAGCTTCCCTAGTGACACTAGTCTTAAAGAACCCGCCTGCCAATGCAGGAGACGTAAGAGATGCAGGTTCGACGCCTGGGTTGGGAAGATCCCTTGGAGAAGGGCACAGCAACCCACTCCAGTCTTCATGCCTGGGAAATCCTATGAACAGCAGGGTCTGGCGGGCTACAATCCATAGCGTCACAAAGAGTCGGACACGACCAAAGTGACTTGGCACACATGCATACTAATGGGTATGAAGCGGTATCTCCTGGTGGTTTTGATTTTCATTTTCCCCCAAGGTCTCTGCATCTTGATTTTTCCTTTTGCTGGGAAAAGGGGAGCAAAGCTGCCTATTCTGGTCTTTGTTGGATCCGCTCAACCAGTCTCTCGCCTGTCTCTAGCATCTGTGTCAGCTGTATGACCCAAGTCACGTGTGCTTCGTTTGTTTTAACAGCACGTGTAATACATAGAAAGAAAATTCAAAATTATAGATAAGCATAGAGGAAGAAATGGGCTTCCCTGGTGGCTCAGCAGTAAAGAATCCACCTGCAGTGCAGGAGATGCAGGTTCAATCCCTGGGTTGAGAAGATTCCCCTGGAGAAGAGGATGGCAATCCACTCCAGTATTCTTGCCTGGGAAAACCAATGGACAGAGGAGCCTAGTGGGCTACAGTCTGTGGGGTTGCAAAAGAGTCAGACACGACTTTGCAACTAAAGACACATAGAGGAGGAAACAGTATAGAAATCACCTGTATTCCCACCATCTAAAAAGGCAGTCTGGAGCTAGCTCACTCCCTCTGGAGGTGCACGCCTGTAACCCCACACACGCACCGTCTCTGCATCCCAGCCCTTCCCTCCTCCTTCACAAACGTCTCTGCCTCTCCCCTCCCTGTCTGGGTTCCCCTCCTGAGTCTCCCTGTCTCCCCCGTACCTTCCCAGCTTTTGCCGAGCTCCAGACAGACATCAACGAGCTGACCAGCGACCTGGACCGCTCAGGAATCCCCTACCTGGACTATAGGACCTATGCTATGCGAGTCCTGTTCCCGGGCATCGAGGACCATCCTGTCCTGCGTGAGCTGGAGGTAACACCTGCCTCCCTCGCCCAGCTGCCCACTGGGCTCCTGGGGCCTGGGTTTCCTAGGAGATGCCCCGCAGCTGAGAAGGGTCATGAGTGAGGAGGAGAAACCGCCTGTAGAAGCACCAGCACCATGGGGACATTTCCGAACAGGAAACTCAGGGCCACGGGGGCACCCGCGTTCTTCGGGATGATTCCAGGGGAAGGCTGACTGTCGTTTTTTAATTAATGACTGAATCAATTAAGATTTGGCCTCATTTCCAAATGGATTTGAGGTGGCTTAAGGAAAGGCCCGTGATTCTGTGAGGTTTGCACGTTCATTTCTCAGTTTGCTTTACGAAAGAGAGTACCTCAGGGCAGAGGAGGTGGAGGGGGGGAGTAAACCCAGCCAGTCTGATGGGGTAGCTCCTGTCGTGTTGGATCCTTGGCGCAATCAGATGTAGAGCATCCTCTCTGGAGCCCAGCCCTCTCCACCCACTGGGAGGTCAGGCCACAGAGAGCAGGCATTCCTGCCTCTCCAGGGTGGGGTGGCTATCAGTGTCACGGAGAGGCTCCTAGAGCTGGTGCCATCATCAGCTGAGACGCCCCGGCCCCCGGGAGAGCCGGAAGCCCGTTCTGACGCCACGCTGCCGACCCCTCCCCCAGGTGCAGGGCAACGGGCAGCAGCACGTGGAGAAGGCCCTGAAGCTCTTCGCGCAGCTCATCAACAACAAGGTGTTCCTGCTGACCTTCATCCGCACCCTGGAGCTGCAGCGCAGCTTCTCCATGCGGGACCGCGGCAACGTGGCCTCGCTCATCATGACGGGCCTGCAGGGCCGCCTGGAGTACGCCACCGACGTCCTCAAGCAGCTGCTGTCTGACCTCATCGACAAGAACCTGGAGAACAAGAACCACCCCAAGCTGCTGCTCCGGAGGTCAGACCTGCGCCCCGGGGCTGGGGAGGCAGCCGGCGTCTGAACGCGGACATGGTGGGGGGCGGCGCCCCTCCCCGGGAAAGCCTGTGTCCCCGCAGCCCCCCAGTGCAGAGTTTCATGTCCCCTTCCCCGGGCGGCTGGGCCGTGTCCACAGGGGCTGGGTGTCCAGTGCATCTCAGCCTGGATCCCAGCGCGGCCACCGGCTCATCATGAGGCCTGGGGCCAGTGGTGCAGCGTCTCTGCTGTTTAGCCCTCTTGTGCACACTCATAACACTCATCTCCAAGTCTTTCTCCCTCCCCCTGTATCTCAAGTTTCACTGTCCAACGCCATAGCACATGTGGCCATTAGTTAAAATGAGATAAAATGTGAGACTCAGTCCCTCCGTTGCACTAGCCACATCCTGAGGGCTCGGTCCCCACAAGTGGCCCCCACGTTGGAAACGCAGGCAGAGGCTGTTCCCATCCCTGGAGGAGTTCTCCCTTCAGCACCCAGCTAAGGATTTGGTGCTGCCTGTGCCTTCAATGCCCAGCTTCCAGGATCTGAATCACTAGCACCTACCGCCAGCCCCTCCCCAGTTGCCATTTTCCCAGCAGGGAAGAGGATCAGAGACCTTGACATGCATCCCCCAAGCCCACCGTCTCTGGAGGCCCCAGGGATCCAGCACAGCTTTGGAACCACCTCCACATCGCCGCCTCCTCCGTACCCTTCTCCTAGCAAGGTCTCAGGCTTCCAGACCCCACATGGGGTGAAGAGGGAGGAAGAATGGCTTTGTGTTATGAATACAGAGCCCCCATTCTGCCAATCTGAGTGTTAGAAACTCTCATTAAGAACTGTTGTATTTAAATTAGAGCTAATCTCAGGCATAATGCAGGGAGAGGGTGCTGGGAGGGGCCCACGGAGAAAGCTACAATTTCTTCGGCCTTTGTCACTCTCTCCCAGGCCCGGGGTTGCTGAGCCGCCCTGGCAAATGCCTGGGATTTACTGCGATCGGAGGGTGTAATTTGCACCATGTGCAGGGAGTTAAAGCACTCCTCCAGCGTCCTCATCCCTGAGGGATCTGTCAGGGCTGCGTTGTTCCTTCCCAGGTCCCCAGAGCTGCGGCCTGGGGTGGGCGTGGGGGGTGGGGGCGGCAAGGCAAAGGGGCAAGGCTTGCAGAAGCAGATCCCCCGTTAGCTGAGCGCTTATGCACGCAGCTCTCTACATGAGGGGCCGGATCCAGACCCCACACGTCAGCGGGGCGACAGCTTCCGGGTCTCATGAACGCTTATGCACGCAGCTCTGTATGTGAGGGGCCGGGTCCAGACCCCACCTGTCAGCGGTGCGACAGCTTCCGGGTCTCATGAACGCTTATGCACGCAGCTCTGTATGTGAGGGGCCGGGTCCAGACCCCACCTGTCAGCGGTGCGACAGCTTCCGGGTCTCATGAACGCTTATGCACGCAGCTCTCTATGTGAGGGGCCGGGTCCAGACCCCACACGTCAGCGGGGCGACAGCTTCCGGGTCTTCGCACTCTTCCTAGCCCTTTTTGTACATTGACTCATTCAACCTTGACAGCAGCCCTGTGGGATACACGGTGACGACGGTGGTGGTGGTTACCATTATTAATTGTGGTTGTTATTATTATGATTAATTCCCCAACTGAATCCAGAGAAAGGGAAGCGACTTACTCGAGATCACACAGCCAGTCCGTGGCAGTCGAGATTTGAACTCAGTCTGATTCTGAGTGTTTGGAGGGGCAGGTATCAGGGGCCTTCTAGATATGCCTATAAGTATTCAGACCAGGCAGGAAACCTCAGAGGGACAGAGAAACTGTATTTATCCCCCTGAGGCCAGAAGAGGGCTGGAAGATGGTGTCCTTGGCACCTGCGCCTGTAGACCCAGAGTGCCACTCCATTTTCCCAGGAAATTGAGGCTCACAAGGCAAAAGCCTCTGGCCCAAGGTCTCGCGTCTTGCTACTGGGGTGAAGTCGGGACAGGACGCAGTGTCCTGGCTCCCAGCCCTGGGTTCTCTTGGGCGAGAGTCCACCTAAAAAGCCAGGCACCCTCTTGGGAGCCCTCCATGAAGGGCTGCCTCTCATCCCTTCTGCCTCCCCAGGACAGAGTCTGTGGCAGAGAAGATGCTGACCAATTGGTTTGCCTTCCTCCTGCACAAGTTCCTGAAGGTGAGAATAGGAGCAGGACGGGAACTGGGAGGTGAGAGAGGGATGGGGGAGCTGCTTCTCTGAACCTGGCCGCCAGGGCTGCATGGATGCCCCCCATCTCCCCCATTTGGAGCAGGAACCTACCTGTCCAGGTGCCCCCAAACCACGCAGGCCTAGGAGCAGGGTCAGGAGAGGGAGGGAGGGGGAAGGCAGGCTGGGGTCCCGCTGCCCACGCCCACCTGTGCCCACAGGAGAGCAGGGTCGGGGGAGAGAGGGGGGAGGCAAGCTGGGGCCCCGCCCACCCGTGCTCACCGCCCACGTCCACCCGTGCCCACCATCCACACCCGCCTGTACCCACAGGAGTGTGCCGGGGAGCCGCTGTTCATGCTGTACTGCGCCATCAAGCAGCAGATGGAGAAGGGCCCCATCGACGCCATCACGGGCGAGGCACGCTACTCACTGAGCGAGGACAAGCTCATCCGGCAGCAGATCGACTACAAGACCCTGGTGAGGAGGCAGGGAGCCTGGCGGGACAGCGCGGACCTCCTGCTTCTGAGCCCCGCCCCAGCCTCTGGCCACCAAGCCAGACTGAGAGCTCGGCAGTGAGGCCAGGAGACCCATCTGGGGGCCAGTCCAGGCCCAGCCCAGGGTCCCAAGGGTGGGCACGCCAGCCTGGGCTCCTCTTCCCCATCTCATTGCGTGGACCCAAAGAGTTCCAATTGCCTCAGTTTACCCTAGATTGCCCAGCATCGGGCTTGGGGAAGCTGGCATGATGGAGAAGAAGTCTGCTGATTTCCAATGTAGAGACTTCAGGGAGGCGGGAGGTCAACCCACCTGCAACCACCCCTAAACCCTTAGGATGCCTGGACCCAGGATGGCAGCCTCCCCTAAGCCATTGGGGGCTACAGGGTGGAGTCCTGGTTCTTTGAGAAGTAGAGGAGTGGGCAGAAGGACTCAGGTTGCCATCGGCAGATGGCTGGAAGGTGGGAGAAACTGAGACGCAGACAGAGAGACGCTTGTTTCTCCTGTGAGGAGGAGGAGGAGCCTGGGTAAGAGAAGGTTCCAGGGCCGCACTCCCCACCCTCAAATGACATCTTCGACTCACATATCCCCTCCCCCACCCTCGATCACCACCTGCAGATTCTGAACTGCGTCAATCCTGACAACGAGAACAGCCCGGAGATCCCAGTGAAGGTGTTAAACTGTGACACCATCACGCAGGTCAAGGAGAAGATCCTCGATGCAGTCTACAAGAACGTGCCCTACTCTCAGCGGCCCAGGGCTGTGGACATGGACTTGGGTAGGAGCCCTGGCCTTGGCTGCACCAGGGCAGCCTCCTGAGGGCACTGGGGCTTGGGGGCAGGCTGGGAAGACGGGACGCCCTGCCCAGCAGATGGCCCCTCCTGGGGGCCTGACTGGGTCCCCCATCCCAGGTGGGGAGCCGGGTGAAACACTTCTCCCAGGGCACTGCCTGCTCAGACGTGGCTGCCTCTCAGGAGGCTCCTCCCAGCCTTGCACCCACGGAGCCCTGGACGTCTTAAGTGCTGTCATCGTCCCCGCTTGCGGGAGCCAGGGTTGCCAGGCCCCCAGAGAATGCCCCACGGGGCAGTCCCGGCCCCCGCCCCTCACACTGCTGCCCTCCCCTCCTCCCAGAGTGGCGACAAGGCCGGATCGCCAGGGTCGTGCTACAGGACGAGGACATCACGACCAAGATCGAGGGCGACTGGAAGAGGCTGAACACACTCATGCACTATCAGGTGAGGGGCTTTGCGCCAGGGACCCGGGCCTTCCCGAAATGCCCCCTCCCTCTAAGGTTTGCTCTAAGGCCCTCAAGCCCTAAAAGAGTTTTCCTGTCACCCCTATCTACCAGGGAATCCCTGGTGGCTCAGCTGGTAAAGAATCCGCCTGCAGTGTGGGGGACCCTGGTTCAAGTCCTGGGTTGGGAAGATCCCTTGGAGAAGGGATGGGCTATCCACTCTAGTATTCTTGGGCTTCCCTGGTGGCTCAGCTGGTAAAGAATCCACCCGCTCTGCAGGAGATCTGGGTTCAGTCCCTGGCTCGGAAAGATCTCCCGGAGAAAGGAACAGCTACCCACTCCAGTATTCTTGCCTGGAGAATCCCATGGACTGTAGGAGCCCCTGCAGCCCATAGGGTCACAAAAAGTCGGACACGACTGAGCAACTAAGCACAGCACAGCGCATCCCCCTATCTGACTCCTCCCTGAGTCCAGAACGGTGATTCCCAGCCCCGCCTGCTGATTAGAATTACTGGGGGGTGTAAAAACACGAGTGTCCAGACTCATCCTGAGAAACTGGCTTAACTGCTCTGGGGTCTGGTGGGACCTTCCCATCCTATACAGAGTGTAGCTCTTCTCGTGCAGAAAAATCGCGTCTTTCAAGGACAGGTTCAGAGGCGTCTGCCACTTTCTCTGACTTCTGACTAATGCAGCTTACCTTCCACTTCGCGCCTGCAACGAAGCAGGAAATTGAGTCTTAGTTTCTGCCGCTTACCAGCTGGTGTCCTTGGGGAAGCGGCTTAAGCTCTCGCTCTTCTCATCTGTAAAATGGAGTTAATGGTGATCCCTGCCCCATGAAGTGGTGAAGAATAGACTGAATATAGTAGGTAGAGCATTCGGCGCACCGGCAGACACACTAAAAGAACAGTCATAAAAGAAAAATCCCAACAAAAGGACAAAAGATCCAAGAGGTATCAGCTCTCACTCTGCTTGCTTCACGGGGTAACTGGTCACAGCTGGGCCCTCTATAAGATTAAGCACAGGTAGGCTGCTAGGGATTCTAAAAAAACTACTAAAATAGAAGCTGGAAAGGAGAGTCAGCGAGGGAAATTAAACCAACCAGAGGAAGCGCCTCAGGCTGCAGGACCCTGGGGGACTGCTTGATTAATAACATCACCCTCTGTCCCTGCCTCACGCGGGGAGGGTGTGCAGGGCTGGCACGCTGGGCTCTCACACACTGAGGTCCTAAAGGCCAGCAGGACCTGGCTGGGAGCCTCTTGGTGCGCACAGAAAGCTAGGGGAGGGGCAAAATTCCCAAAACGTTCCCTTCCAGGCTCCATCGTCCTAACTAACTTGCATTCACCATGCTGACACTTGGCCTGGACTCCCACCCTAAATGGAGAGCGCGTGGTATAGTGGAAAGAGAAAAGGGTTTGTGAGCGCTATTTAAACCCCTGCTTCCCCACGCACTGGTGATGTGACTTTAATCTCCCGGAACCCTGAGCTCCTCATGAGTAAATGGAAACACAGTCCCAAATTGCATATGTGGTTGGGAGTGTTAGAAGCCACAGGTGAGGTTTACCAGGATGCGTGTACCTCTCCATAGTAGCTATAATCATGCTGTTGATCCACCCCACCCCACTTCACATTGTGCGGAATGCATTCTGGAGCACAGTTGTAATGAACCAGTTAGAACTAAAGAAGAAAGTACAAAAGAAAAGAGCATCACGCCCCCAGTTTATGTTTCTCGAAGGCAGTGATGTGCTGCTCCTCTGTCTTTGCTGCCCTAATGCTTATGAATGGGCTGTCTGTCCTGTGACTCCCAGTCAGAAGAATGGAATATTCTTCATTACAGTGTTCATCATGCACAGCACTTTCAATTCCTCGATGTCATTTATCATTCATGTATTCATTCATTCCTCAAATATTTACTGAGATTTACTCTGTGCGAGGCACTTCCCACATGCCAGCCCTGAGTGACAGGGGACAACAGGGATATTCTTCCCTTTGAGAGATGATGATGGTGGTGGTGATGGTGGTGATGGTGATGATGATGGTAATGATGGTGGTGGTGGTGGTGATGGTGGTGATGGTGCTGCTGATGATGGTGGTGATGGTGATGGTGGTGGTGGTGATGGTGGTGGTGATGGTGATGATGATGGTGATGGTGGTGGTGATGGTGGTGGTGATGGTGGTGGTGATGATGATGGTGGTGGTGATGGTGGTGATGGTGATGATGATGGTAATGATGGTGGTGGTGGTGATGGTGGTGATGGTGATGATGATGGTAATGATGGTGGTGGTGGTGGTGATGGTGGTGATGGTGCTGCTGATGGTGGTGGTGATGATGGTGATGGTGGTGATGGTGGTAGTGATGGTGGTGATGGTGATGATGATGGTGATGGTGGTGGTGGTGGTGATGGTGGTGGTGATGGTGATGATAGTGGTGGTGGTGATAGTGGTGATGGGATGGTGACAGTGGTGATGATGATGGTGAAGACGATGGTGGTGATGTGATGATTATGGTGATGATGGTGGTGATGGTGATGGTGAAGATGACTGATGATAATGGTGGTGGTGGTGGTGGTGATGGTGAAGATGATGATGGTGATGGTGGTGATGGTGAAGATGATCATGGTGATGTGATGGTGATGGTGGTGATGATTGTGATGATGGTGGTGATGGTGGTGGTGATGATGATGATGGTGGTGATGTGATGAATGTGGTGGTGGTGGTGATGGTGGTGGTGATGGTGATGGTGATGGTGATGATGTGATGATAGTGGTGATGGTGAAGTTGATGGTGGTGATGATGGTGGTGATGGTGATGGTGGTGGTGATGGTGATGATGATGATGGTAATGTGATGGTGGTGATGGTGAAGATGATGATGGTAATGTGATGGTGGTGATGCTGAAGATGATGGTGATGTGATGGTGGTAGTGGTGATGGTGGTGGTGGTGATGGTGATTATGGTGGTGATGGTGATGGTGGTGGTGATGGTGATGATAATGATGTTAATGTGATGGTGGTGATGGTGAAGATGATGATGCTAATGTGATGGTGGTGATGGTGAAGATGATGATGGTGATGTGATGGTGGTGGTGGTGATGGTAATGATGGTGATGATGGTGGTGATGGTGATGATGGTGGTGATGGTGAAGATGATGGTGATGATGGTGATGATGGTAATGTGATGGTGATGATGTGATGATGGTGGTGATGATGATGATGGTGGTGATGGTTATGGTGGTGATGATGATGATGGTGATGGTGATGATGGTGGTGATGGTGGTGTTGGTGATCATAGTGGTGATGGGATGGTGACAGTGGTGATGATGGTGAAGACGATGGTGGTGATGTGATGATGATGGTGATGATGATGACGATGGTGATGATGTGATGATGATGATGGTGAAGATGGTGATGGTGATGATGGTGAAGATGTGATGATGGTGGTGATGGTGAAGATGATGGTGATGATAATGGTGATGATGTGGTGATGGTGGTGATGGTGATGATGGTGGTGATGGTGATGATGATGGTGGTGATGATAGTGGTGGTGATGGTGATGGTGGTGGTGGTGATGATGATGGTGAAGACGACGGTGGTGATGTGATGATGATGGTGATGATGATGGTGATGATGATGACGATGATGGTGATGATAATGGTGATGATGTGATGATGATGGTGGTGGTGATGATGGTGGTGGTGATGGTAACCCCAGAATTTACTGACTCTCACTGGGCACCAGGCACTGCTCTCCACCTTTACTCGCGCTAATGCCTTTATCTTCACAACAAACCTAGACACAATTATTATCCCCTTTGACAAATGAGACAATTGAGGCACAGAGAGCTTAAGTGACTTTCCCGAAGCCATGGCGCTAGTAAGTGCAGAGGCAAGGTCAGACCCAGCCAGGTGTCTTGACCACAGCTTTGCATCATGTGTTGGTCAAGAGAAAAACTAGAGACTAAGGACAAGAGAGATTTAGTGATGAGACCAGGAGCTGAGTTGAACTGTGGTCATTCCAGTCACCTTGTGAATCTCTCTTTAGGTGACAACCAGCCATAAATGATAATGCAATCCATTCTCCCTTGGAGAATAAACCCTTGCCCCTGCCAGGTGTTCAAGTATCATTGCTAGGATGCTAGTTGCAGAGTTCCTAAAAGATTGAGGTGGAGAGTTCCCCCTCCGTGTCAGACCTGGTGCAAGCTGCCCACAGGCCATGGAGCTGCCCCCGCTGGGAAGTAACTATGCCTTGGCATCTTCCAGGCACTGTGAGGAGCCTTGGACCTGCAGCTTTATGCCATCAAGTCAAAGCATTGCCCTCTTGTTACCCTCCCAGGAGTCAAAGGTCCTTGGAGCCCCTACAGGAGAAAAATCTGCATAACCTTAATTAACAAAGAGATTTTTAAAAACTTCCTGGGCTCCCGCAGATTTATAGGGAGGGTGAAATTAAACACCACCGCTAAAACTGGCTATCAGGGAATCTCGTTAGCACTAATGTTCATTTATAGTTTGACTTCCCAACATTTAATTCCTTTTTGGTGGGAGAGAGGGACTGACAATTTAAGACCCAGAAAGATGGTTTTACGACTGGTGCAGCTATAAATCAAACTTATAAAGTTCATAAAAATTGTTAAAATAAAAAATGGTTTAATAGGAATGTTTTATGGCCCATAACATTATTATAGCTGTTTTATTCCCTCTGCGTTAGGGGTTTAATTGGATCGCCACAATTCTGGGGATTCTCCGTTTTTATTGGATGGAGGATAATCTTAAATCAAAATGGCTCCAAATGTCTTCAATATGGCGCCTCATTTATCAGCCGTCGCCCTGCAGGCTGGGTGCTGAGCCTCGGCACCCTCACAGAGGACATGCAAGACACCTTCTTTCTCTCTTGAGTCCCCAGGAGCGGCTGCCCTCTGGGGAAGTTCCTCAAGGTGGCTGAACCATTATAGGGCCCAGGCCAGAAAGAAATCAGAGCCAAAAGGGAAAAATGGGCTCAGACCAGGGTGTCTTGAAATAAAATCGCGAATTAGAATGCAATGAGGAGAACACGTGCTCTGGAGCCCGGCAGCCTGGTGACCAATTTCAGCTCTATCGTATGTGAAGCATGTGACCTTGAAGGCGGAGGCTCAGCCGCTCAGGGCTTCGGTTCCTCCTCTGTGAAATGCGGACAGTCGTGCGTAACTCACGGAACTGAAGGTAGGCTGGGCTACCCCAGCTCCCTCTAACAGAAACACAAGGCAAACCACGTGGATGCCTTGACATTTTTTTACTAGTCACATTTAAAAAGTAAAAATGAACGGATGAACGTGATGTTAACAATGTTGTCTGTAACACCACTGATCTAAAATAATTGTCATTTAAACACACAATCAACATAAATGTTATTCATGAGACAGTTTGTATACCTTTATTCAGGCTCAGTCATTGAAATTCGGTGTGTCTTCTACACTTCCAGCATACCTGAGCGCGAACACTTAAAGGGCACCTCCCTTTGGTCCAGTCAGACTATAAGAGCCCAACAGCTACAGGTGGCAAGTAGCTACCATGCTGAATAGCAGCAATGATTATTCCTAGCATTCCTCACCTCCTCACCCTCTACCCCTACCTATTCCATCAGCTTCTAGAAGTATCGACAGTCCCATTTCCCAAGGTGCTGACATCCACCCAAAGTGTCTCTCTCGTCTCCCCCTCAGGTGTCAGACAGATCGGTGGTGGCCCTGGTCCCCAAGCAGACCTCCTCCTACAACATCCCCGCCTCCGCCAGCATCTCCCGGACATCCATCAGCAGATACGGTGAGGACCACAGACGCGGCCTGGGCGGCCAGGGGCACCTTCTGTGACTCCAGGGGCTGCTCCCCACCCCTGCTGACAGTGGGAGCCTGTGCCGCTGCCACAGCTGGCCTGCAATCAAAGGAGGCCGGCATGGCCAGTCTCCTCGGGGCTGTGGCACCAGATGGCACCGTGAATCTTCCCTTGGATAGCCCAGGTCTGATGGAGGCATCTGAAAGGCCCAGAACCAAGGAGGCCCTTGGATGGGATGTTCACAGAACCCAGTCCCAGTGCGTGCGTACTGTCCTGGCTGAATCATTTACAATGTCCCCCGTTTACTCTCGGTGATACGGACCAAATAACTTCCCTGGTGGCGCAGATGGTAAAGAATCTGCCCACAATGCGGGAGACCCAGGCTCGATTCCCTGGGTTGGGAAGGTCCCCTGGAGAAGGAAATGGCAACCCGCTCCAGCATTCTTGCCTGGAAAATCCCATGGACAGAGGAGCCTGGGGGGGCGACAGTCTATGGGGTCGCAAAGAGTCGGACAGGACTGAAGTGACTAACGCTTTCGCTTCGCTTCCCCGTTGGCTCTCAGTAGTATCCCGATATGGGCATTCGGTTGGCCGTCCCAGGCCTTCCAGCCCTGAGTGCTGGGCCCCCAGTGCCCTCTGAGGATGAGGCTGAGGAGTTTCTGTTCCTCTAGTTCTGGGTGGCGCTAGTCTTTGAGCCGTGCAGCCAAAGGGCCCCTCAGGCCTGAAGCAGGAGGGGCTCTGGCAGTTCTGTATTCTGGGCCCTAAGTAAGAAGGAGCCTTAACTCCCGAGAGGGAGCTTTTCCATTCACAGACCCTTAGTGCCCACACTTCGATCAAGCCCCTGTGAGAATATCTGGCTGACATTCCACCTATTGATTGGTCTTTGCTGGAAGCATCACGGATGGAGGTACTCCTGTATTCCCCAGGGCCACACCAGCTCACAGAATTTCTAGAATCTCATTTTGGCAACAAGATTTCAGGCTGTCCTCACACCAGCCAAGGATCACTAAAATAACCCACCAAATATGAAACCCCAAGTGCTCCCTTCTGATCGAAACTGGCTTGTTCTTAGTGAGGGCAGCAGGTGGGCAGGGATTCTAGAAGGATTCTACCAGCAAGGATGAGGAAACGAGTCACTCACGGGCCTCTGCCACCTCCTTCCCCTCAGACTCCTCCTTCAGGTACACAGGCAGCCCCGACAGCCTGCGGTCTCGGGCCCCCATGATCACCCCGGACCTGGAGAGCGGGGTCAAGGTGTGGCACCTGGTGAAGAACCACGACCATGGGGACCAGAAGGAGGGGGACCGGGGCAGCAAGATGGTGTCGGAGATCTACCTGACCCGGCTGCTGGCCACCAAGGTAATAGCCCCTGTGCTGCCCTGGCCCAGGGAGGGCACACATGTCCTGCCCCAACCCCTACCCGGCCCATGGCATAGGAAGGATGCCATGGGCTCTGCCCCTGCAGGGCACCCACCTGGACAAAGAGGGCCTCGCCCTGGGGTGTGCTTCCCTGGAGGTCAGGCCACTGCTGTTCTCTACCCTGCGGCAAAAATCACAGTGGTCTGCCCGGCTCACTCCATAGCTCCCCTGTTACTCCTCAGAGGACCGGTGCTCTGGCTTCTGGGTCCCCATACCCCTCAAGAAGACACTGGGGTTTTTATTGGCAAATATGAGATGGACGGATATGCCATCCTCCTCTGTCAGTGTCTTCTCTACCCACTTTCTGCCCACACTGGGAGCAAAAGCATGAAGGCCTGGTCCATCTGGTAATATAAGAGAGAGCTTCCCCTTCCCCATTCCATCATGTGTGTGCGTGCTAAGTCGCTTCAGTCAAGTCCACCTCTTTGCAACTCCATGGGCTGTAGCTCTCCAGGCTCCTCTGTCCATGGGATTCTCCAGGTAAGAATACTGGAGTGGGCTGCCATTTCCTTCTCCAGGGAGTCTTCCTGACCCAGGGATCAAACCCATGTCTCTTGAGTCTCTTGTATTGGCAGGTGAGTTCTTTACCACTAGCCACCTGGGAAGCCATCTCATCTACCCCGACAAATGCTGACAGAGGCTGAGATCTAAAGCAGCCTGCCAGCCTCCCCAGCAGAGAACAGTATACCTATAAGCATAGCAACCATATACAGCTTGTATTTGACAGGACTCTCCTCCACTGAACCAACAAAAATGCTGCTGAAATTCTAATACAGTGGCTTCTCAGACTTGTTCCCTGAAGTGTCACAGAAATACACCATCAGAGAATGTGTCTCAAATTTTGATGATAATATGCTGATAAGAGACCAGACTTCCCAAGTGGCTCAGTGGTAAAGAACCCATCTGCCAGATCAGGAGATGCAAGAGATGTGGATTCTATCCCTGGGTCAGGAAGATCCCCAGAAGGAGGGCATGGCAACCCACTCCAGTATTTTTGCCTGGGAAATCCCACAGACAGAGGAGCCTGATGGGTTATAGTCCATGGGGTTGCAAAGAGCTGGACACAACTTAGCAACTGCATGCTCACAAAGAGACTCCAAAAGGTTGGACATTTACTGACCTTCAGAGATGTTTCTTGAGCCTGAGAACTGTGGGCCCCAGGCCCAGCCTTGGCCCTGCCCCCCGATATCCTCCAAGGCCCCGTGATCAGGGCTGTGCCTGAACATTCTTAGATCTGTACCCTTCACCCAGTCCTCACTGTAGACCCCACTTACCCCAGGCTGCTAACACGGTGAACCCTTACACCTTGCTGCCAGGCCCTCTGCGGCCCTCCCCTGCTCCTGCTGGAAGGGTCCCAGTCCTCTGGCTGGTTCTTTAGATGCCCTCTCATACCCTCTCGTACCAGCCTGTGCCCCTCATTCCCTGTGGGAAGCCTGAGCTTGGAGCACTTTCTGTCTTCGATCAAACTCCCTCTGCCCACACCCACCTGGCGTGGACACAAGCATAAGTGTGCACGTGGCTCCCGGTTGGAGGCAGTTCCTCCTGGAAATCTGCAGCCCATCAGTCCTTCCCACCTCCCCGACACCCCAGAAGGACCCTCGTCCCCCCACCTCTGCCATCCTGTCTGCACAGCCTGGCGTCGCAGACAGATTTCCGAGGCGGGGTCGGTCCAAGCAAGGCACCATCCGGCCTGTGTGTTTGCTGCCAGCAACCCTCCCCCACCTCACCCTCTCCCACCGCCCCTCCCCCAGGGCACCCTGCAGAAGTTCGTGGACGACTTATTCGAGACCTTGTTCAGCACTGTGCACCGGGGCAGCGCGCTCCCCCTGGCCATCAAGTACATGTTCGATTTCCTGGATGAGCAGGCAGACAGACACAGCATCCACGACACAGACGTGCGGCACACCTGGAAGAGCAACTGGTAAACCCCGCGGGCAGCCCAGGCCGGACTGCAGCCTGGCGAGGCCAGGACCAGGGGTGGGGCGTTGGGGAGGGCCCAGCAGGGACCGGGGAGATGGGGCGTGGGGTAGGGCCCAGAAGGGACCGGGGAGATGGGGGATGGGGTAGGGTCCAGCAGGAACCAGGGGGTGGGGTGTGGGGTAGGGCCCAGAAGGGACCGGGGAGATGGGGGATGGGGTAGGGTCCAGCAGGAACCAGGGAGATGGAGGGTAGAGTAGGGCCCAGCAGGGACCGGGGAGATGGGGGATGGGGTAGGGCCCAGCAGGGACCGGGGAGATGGAGGGTAGAGTAGGGCCCAGAAGGGACCAGGGAGATGGGGAGCGGGAACCTGTTCTCTGCCATGGCTGGGTAATCCAAGGCTCCTAGGACAAACATATGCTCCGCAGAGCCGATGTGGTTCCTCAGGTGCCAGGCGGGGCCCGCCCAGCGTAGGGCCCAGCACCAGGACACACACAACACACACACACACACACACACACACACACACACTTGAGCTCCTGTCCTTTCAGGCCGAGACCCTTTCCCAGGCCACGCCCCCTCCTCTCTGACTTGTGGTTCTCGGGAAAGGGAGCCAGGGGAACCCACACACAGCCACATCCCAGACCGACCGAGCAGCAGGCCAGGCAGCGTGGGGCCTCCTGAGCACAGCAGAGTCTCGGGCACATCCTGGCATGGGGAGAGCCCTGCATTAAACTCAGACCGCCGGGGAGGCTGGCCAGTGCTGGGGGAGAGCTTGCACCTGCCGTGGACTTGAGCCCACCATTGTACACGCAACCCTTTAAGGCCGAGTGATCACCCCGGCTCCATGGTTCTCAGGAAGCCACAGGCAAGAGGTCCCGCGGGCCTGACTCCCTCCCCTCCCTGGGCAGACCCAGTAGGGGGAGAGACGGCTCCCCCGGGCCCTTCTCATGAGACGTCTCTCTGCTGGGTTTTGAACCTGGATCTCAGACCACGCTGAAGACAGGCCCTCGTGTCCCGCCGGGCCTGGCCAAGAGCCAGAGCACAGACCTTCCTCAGGAAGGAGCAGAGAGAGGGCAGAGAGGAGGGCCAGGCCTGGGGTTGGGCAGGCCGCCCACACAGCTGTCTGGACTCAGCCCTCACCTCGGAAAACAGAGCCAGCGCAGATGGGCCCCGGCTGTTATTTAGGAATCCAAAGTCCTAGCAACCAGCCAAACACTGAGGGAAAACCCGGCCTCAGACCCCACCTATTCCTCCCTTTCCGGGGTGTTGTGGCTGCCAAGCCCTCCAGAGGCCGCAGCTTTTGATCACAGTGGAGCGAAGCAAAGAGGCTCTGGTGGTCTCGGGGTGTGGAGCCCCCCGGGGCAGGTCCCTGAGACCAGCCTTCCACCCGCATTCCCAGGGCCTGGGCTGCGGCTGCTCCATGGCTTTGGAGCTCCACCCACCACCACCCCCAGCCCGGCCCGGAGTGATTTCAAGGGAATCAAGAGAAAGTTCTGGATTGTCCTCCTCTCCATGCCTGCTGTTTCTGGCCAAGTCACAGAAGCACCCTCCCCTGGAATTGTGGCAGGGACAGTCCTCATACCAGACCTCAGTACCTAATGCCCAAGGAGAGAACACTGGAAGTTTCCAGAGCTGCTGGGGGAAGGGAGGGTGGACCAGCAGAGCCACCTGTTCACCCAGGCTGCCCCCTCCAGGTTAAATGAAGGATCCCCCGTTTCACTGCAAAGATAGGCGGAAGTCCTAATGGAAGGCCTTGGATCTGGGCAAAGCTGATCTTTCCCAACACTTGGCATGGGGCGTGGAGACATTTGGGAAGACCTGGGGTCCAGGAGATTCAGGAGATAAGAAGAAGAGAGGGGACGTCAGCCCAGAGGACAAGCGGGACAGAGCTCACTCCACAGAGGAGCCCAAAGAGTTAAGGGCCAGCGGGCGGCTGGAGAGGAGGGCCAAGTTGGAAAAGGCCAGAGAAACAGCAGCTGTTCTGGTTTTGAAGGGGAATAAATGGGCTTATCCTCCTCACAGCCAAAGGAGCAGAGAAAACGCATTCTCCTCCGATTATAAATTCCATGAGTCACAGAAAGAATTCTCCTAACGACTGATCAGTTGCTCTCGGGGTGGGAAAAACGCAGAGCCCCAGCGAGTCATTCCCAGCGTGCCAACAATGGCCTCCTCTTCTGCCTCTGCCCCTGGCCGGAGCTGAGAACGCCCTGGGGAGTGCCCTGAAAGAGCTGCCCCCAGGGGAGCCCATTCCTCCACCCAGCGTGGCGGGGCCAGCCCTGGGAAGCCGCTGGCTGGCCCTTCTGGGCGGGGAACCCAGGTGGGGCACCCAGGTGGGGCCTTTGTGCCCACTCTGAGGCTGGGGCTGCCACCCCGTCCTTCCAACAATGGCCGCGGGCACTGGGAAGGGGACTCTGGGAGCCTGGGGGCTTTGTCTGAGGCTCTGAGAAAGCGATACAGGCCCTCTAGACTTAGGCTACCCCAGGGGCACAGGAGTCTTTGGAAAAGGCCTCCAGGAGGGAGTGAAGCCACCCATGCCCACCTTGGAGCAATTGAAGCACGAGGTCAGTGCCCCGTTAGGGCACAATGGGGCTCCTTCTCTTCCAGCATCAGTAAAAGCTCAGGCTAAATTAGCAGCCCTGGCTGGACCAGTTTTCTGTGATTCCATTCCCTTGCCCTTCGGAGAGAATTTTGCATTTGTGGGGTTGGGAGGAATGTTAGTGGATGGCACGGGGCCGGGCCCAGATGCAGCCCTCAGAGACCCCTCTGCCCTCTCCTCCAGCCTCCCTCTGCGCTTCTGGGTGAACGTGATCAAGAACCCTCAGTTTGTATTTGACATCCATAAGGGCAGTATCACAGACGCCTGCCTCTCTGTGGTGGCCCAGACCTTCATGGACTCTTGCTCAACTTCAGAGCACCGGCTGGGCAAGGACTCCCCTTCCAACAAGCTGCTCTACGCCAAGGACATCCCCAGCTACAAGAGCTGGGTGGAGAGGTCAGTAGTATCCCGAAGACCGGCCCACCCCCAATGCCTGCTTCATTCCCTCCTCTGGGCTTCACTGACCAAGGACTTAAAGCCCTGCTTGTGGTCCCTTCCAGACCTCGTGCTCAGCTTTTTCTCCCTTGCCCAGAGTTCCTGCTGGGGGAGGAAAGGGAAGCTCTGCACCCCCTGAGTCAGATTTAGCATTCTGATCACCCTTTACTGAGCATAAGCTAAGCACGCAGCACTTTGATGAAGACGTTGTATGTATCATCTCAGTAAAGTACCCAGCAGAACTGTGAAGTAGGTCTTACTATCATCCCCTTTTTACTGAGGAGGCCATGAGGCAGAGATGCCAAGTGACTTACCCAGGGACACACAGCTAGCAGGGCGCTGAACTGGAATGTGAATACTGAGAATCTGGTCACAGCACTGCAGACTCTGGCCTGAGGGGGAACAAGTGTGCAGGCCCCAAACTCAGCTTGAGAGCAGAGGCCAGAGCAGGCTTCGTTAGAAGAGGAGCAGGGCAGCAGCAGGGGACACCCATCCTCTCCGGGGTCCTGGGGTCGGGGGACGGACAGGCGGGTCTTTGCTGAGCCCCCCACCAAGGAGCCTGTCCTCTCTATGGCAGATACTATGCAGACATCGCCAAGCTCCCCGCCATCAGTGACCAGGACATGAACGCCTACCTCGCCGAGCAGTCCCGTCTGCACGCCGTGGAGTTCAACATGCTGAGTGCCCTCAATGAGATCTACTCGTACGTCAGCAAGTACAGCGAAGAGGTGAGACAGAAACCCGCACGGAGAGGGCCAGGCAGGTCAACCAGAAAGCCAGGCTCCATCCTTAAACAACAGCAATGGGTGGCAATTCTGAAAACATTCACGGAGTCAAAAAGTCACCCGCTCTTCCTTTGGAAGGCAACCTATCCTCTCCTGATTCATCCTGTGCTTTCTTAAACCTTATTTTGGCTGGTCTTCACTGTTAATGCACTTCAGTTCAGTTCAGTTCAGTTGCTCAGTCGTGTCCAACTCTTTGTGACCCCATGAATCGCAGCATGCCAGGCCTCCCTGTCCATCACCAACTCCCAGAGTTCATTCAAACTCAGGTCCATTGAGTCGGTGATGCCATCCAGCCATCTCATCCTCTGTCGTCCCCTTCTCCTCCTGCCCCCAATCCCTCCAAGCATCAGAGTCTTTTCCAATGAGTCAACTATTCGCATGAGGTGGCCAAAGTATCGGAGTTTCAGCTTCAGCATCAGTCCTTCCAATGAACACCCAGGGCTGATCTCCTTTAGGATGGACTGGTTGGATCTCCTTGCAGTCCAAGGGACCCTCATGAGTCTTCTCCAACACCACAGTTCAAAAGCATCAATTCTTTGGCGCTCAGCCCTCTTCACAGTCCAACTCTCACATCCATACATGACCACTGGAAAAACCATAGCCTTGACTAGACAGACCTTTGTTGGCAAAGTAATATCTCTACTTTTCAATAGACTATCTAGGTTGGTCATAACTTTCCTTCCAAGGAGTAAGCGTCTTTTGATTTCATGGCTGCAGTCACCATCTGCAGTGATTTTAGAGCCCCCAAAAAATAAAGTCTGCCACTGTTTCCACTGTTTCCCCATCTATTTGCCATGAAGTGATGGGACCGGATGCCATGATCTTAGTTTTCTGAATGTTGAGCTTTAAGCCAACTTTTTCACTCTCCTCTTTCACTTTCATCAAGACGCTTTTTAGTTCCTCTTCACTTTCTGCCATAAGCGTGGTGTCATCTGCATATCTGAAGTTATTGATATTTCTCCCGGCAATCTTGATTCCAGCTTGTGCTTCATTCAGCCCAGCGTTTCTCATGTACAATTGTGTGGTAGCATTCTTTGGCATTGCCTTTCTTTGGGATTGGAATGAATACTGACCTTTTCCAGTCCTGTGGCCACTGCTGAGTTTTCCAAATTTGCTGGCATATTGAGTGCAGCACTTTCACAGCATCATCTTTCAGGATTTGAAATAGCTCAACTGAATTCCATCACCTCCACTAGCTTTGTTCATAGTGATGCTTTCTAAGCCCACTTGACTTCACATTCCAGGATGTCTGGCTCTAGGTCAGTGATCACACCATCGTGATTATCTTGGTCGTGAAGATCTTTTTTAATATGTAACACTTTTATTAAATATTATCATTGTTGCCCGGATCAAAGTAGATGATGAATTTCATCCCTTCTGAAACAGCACATCAGACTATTCTTTGCAGTTGGGCAGAAGCTGTCAGTTGAAATATTTCAGACAGGTGGACATGGCTAGATCCTGAAGAAGACAACTTCAGGACAAGTCATGCATCAGCATCGTACCTGAACACAGTAATAGTCATAGCTAACACTTACACAGCACTTCCTGTATGCCAAATGTTTTAAAAGCTTTAGATAAATACATGCATACACACACATACGTATATCATACACCTGTTCAGGTGATCATCTGCGTTATTTAGAGTTGTGCTCGTTGGGCAGGATAGAAAGGCAGATGGAAGGATGAAGGATGTGGGGAAAGCCATCTCGCATGCTGAATGCTGAGCCTGCCCACCTTTGTTTTCATCCCGCAGCTCATCGGGGCACTGGAGCAGGACGAGCAGGCGCGGCGCCAGCGGCTGGCGTACAAGGTGGAACAGCTCATCAACGCCATGTCCATTGAGAGCTGAGAGATGGAGCCTCCCATTCCTGGGAAGAGGGACCCGCAAAAGCTGTCACACTGGGCGTCTCAGAAGGAAAGACAAGTGAAGGGGGTCAGGCCCCAGAGCTTGCTGTCCCCTGAGACCCTAACCCCGGGGAGAGGGGAGGGCCCCTCTCCCCACGCCAGCCAAGTTTCGTCCCAGCCGGTCCCTGCAGGGAGAGACCAGGGGCAGCGCAGCCACGCACGACGAGAGGGATGCAGGGGCCCGGACAAGGTGGTTCTTCAAGCCGAGAGGCGCAACTGAGCACGGTTCTGCCTCTGTGACTGCTGCTTTGCATGAAAACTCATTTGATGTATATTGGGGAAATAATGAGAACTTTATTTAATTTTTTTTTAAGAAAAAGGAAAACCAGAAATAAAACAAAAAGCCTCCCTGTTCATCCCGTCCAACTTTCATTTAATTCTGCTTTCTGTCCCCTTCCTTCTTTTGCCCCCATCCCTCCCTCCTCGCACAACTCCTGGTTCCCAACAACTGGAAAAAAAGCCTACAAAGAGATGCTGAGAGAAATTGATTGTTTCCTTGCCCTTGAAACCTTCTTTGTCTAAGAAGTGAGGAGGAGAAGAATGAGCATACATTGGCACCAAACGCTCCGAAGGAAGACCAGCCAATGAAACCAGAAGAGGTGGGGAAGGTGGGACTTGGCACGAACGGCCGAGCCCCCGGGCTCCACCCTGCTGACAGCAAGCTGAGCTTTATGTCCGCACGTCCATGCGTCCTCTTCTCCAGCGGACACGTGTGTCTCAAGAGCACCGACGCTTTTTGCTACTGTTTGGTTGTTTTCTTTAAACCCAAACCTCAACAAGTGAGGAGCTGATTTTGGTACTTTTCCTTCAGGTTTCCCTACAGTGACTACCAGACATGAGAGCTGGGCCTCTCCCAGAGGGGACGCCTGGTCTCCTGAAGGACGCTGGGCAGCTCTGCCTTATATCCATCCCCGTCGTAAACCAGGCTCCACAGGGGCAGGGCCCTGGAGGAGCGCGGGCCAGGCCTCCGGGAGGTTCCATCCGGGAGCCGAAAGGGGCACATGGGTGTTCAGACTCTGCTCCCGTCCGCCCATGGTTTCTTACAATTAAAAAGAAAACAAAAATCAAACACTGTTTACAGCAAGCAATACTTGAAGAGCATAGGTTCAAGAAGCTGCAGTATTTATTGTTGTGCTTTCTTTGTTTTATTCTCTCGTGCCTAGAGAGGGGAGACGACCCTTCGCTCGTATGTGGATGCTCCTGATGGTCTGAGCACTGGCCGCAGTAGACAGGACTGTAGCATCCCCAGATTGTGTCTTCTGCCTCTCTCTCTCTGCCTCTTGCGTCCTCCTGAATTTGGAGGACAAGTGGGTGGCTTCTCACTGGGCTTCTGTCTTTCCTGCTGACACCTAAATCCGTGGATGCCCAGCCGTCCTGAGTGTAGTTTCCAGATAAAGAGACCAAAGCTCCACACCCTGATCCGAGGCCCCATGGAAGGCAGTGGGGGCATCCCGGGGAAGGACACCCCCCGCACCGGTGCAGGGCCCTGGTGATTGGACAGCCACCAGCTTCCAGGCCTCCCACCCTGGCGAGGATCCAAGCAGCCAGCTCCAAGTTCTCTGCAGGCAGCCCCAGAGAGGGTGGGAAGGACGAGAGAAAGGTGAGGGATGGGAAGAGAGGCCACTGGAGAGGTCCCGTCTGCCCTGCTCTGCGAGGGGCCACACTGCTGGGAAGTGGGACCAGGGAGAGACCAGACCAGGGTCACTTCCTCTGTAATTAACTCTGGGCCCTGGCTCCTCTGGGCCCGGATTTACCTCCAAACCCTTCCAGTTTCCAGAGACTCTGCTGACCACACTGGATTGTCAGGAAGTGGCCGGGGGAGGGGGAGCTCAGAGGGCTGGCTTCCATGGCTGGCGTGTGGCTTTGGATCGCTGTGTTCACCACACGGCAGACATCACTGGGTCGCCTCAGCTCCAGTTTTCTTGCCTGAATGCGGCTGACAAATGGGACGAGACAAGCATTCAGCAAAATACTCAGGAAATGCGCTGTTTTCATTATAATTCACAACCAGCCATGCCAAGACCGCTTCCTTCTGATAATCCACTTCTGCTAAAAGTTTCTCTGGGCCCTGTGAATAGCCTGAAAGAAATCCTAATGACTGGCCTTCTGCACTAAGCCAAAGTGTTTGCCCTTCATAGCACCCAAAGCTTATCAGCTCAGCGCGCACGATATATGGAGATGAAAGGCGAGGAGATACGGGCGAGGGGAGCGTGAGCAGGGCACTCTGTGCTGCCCACAGACAAGCGCAGCTCCTCCCCTCATTTTGCTTCTGAGCTCCGAATGAAGGTGGTCTGGTCACACTGCTGCTTAGATCGGCACCTCGGGCTTTGCTCCACCAAGAAGTAAAAGCTAGACATCTCAGCTGCATCATGACCAACCCTGACCTCTGTGCGTCTATCCGCTGTTTCCCAGCAGCTACTTTTGGTGACCACTCACCAGCCCTGGGGCTGAGTCCTTGATGGTCTGGGGGGAGTGGGAGAATGGTAGGGGATGGCTGCTCAGAGAGTGGACAGGAGAGGCACCAGAGCTCACACGAGAGGCTCCACTGCCTTTCTCAGGATTCCTCAGGAGGACTGGGGAAGGGGGGCTGGTGAAGGAGGTGGCAGGGGGCATCCCTAAAGAAGGAAGGAAGATCAAGGAAAACTACACAGGACTCAAGTCAGGCTGTGATGGTGAAAGGTTGGAGAGCCTTGCTTGACTTTGGGTCACCAAGAGTCCATGCCCTACGGGATGGGAGGAGAGGGCCTCCCTCCTCACCGTCATCCAACGTGGAGATATCCTAACCTCGCGTAAGGAATAAGTGTTCAAGTCTTGGCCTCTGCCCCCACACAAAGCCGTCCATCTTGGAGGGAAGCCAAGAGAGACTGCTCTCTCTGAAAGTTTGATCCAGATCCATCTTGTTTCACTGAAGTGCGCAAAGAGACAGTTCACCAGAAAAGGGCAAGCACCCTAGAAAGTGCATTTGGCAAGACAGAGGGTATCCACGCCCGAGGTGGGCGAGCTGGCCTGAGCCCCTCCAGCTGGCCTGCTGCCGCCTCCCAACCTCCGCAGGGGCTCCGGGGCTTCCAGGCCTGCCCCCCACTCCCGTCACCCCGCTCCAGCCCAGCTCAGAACTGTCTCTGATCCACTTCTGGCGGAGCGCTCCCCATCCTTGGAAAGTTGAGTCATTGAAAGCAAGGAGCCCCTGGGAGCCTCACTCACAGGATGGAGCTGTTTCCTGCATGCATGCATTCATTCAGGGAGCATTCCTGAGCTAACACTGTTCCCCAGGCCCTGCTCCAGGTGCTGAGGAATGAACGAGACTGAGAAGGACCCCTTTCTAGCGCACGGACATTCTTCCACTTGCTGGTTCCTATCACCACCTTAGCCCTCCTCCCAGACCTGCAGAGGGCACGCGTTTTAGAGGAAAGGGGAGTGGGAAAGTGGAAGAAAGCCGACTGACCCAGCTGCCTTACCTGCTTCCAGGGACAGTCCTCCAGCCACAAGGGCCTTTCTTGTCCCCCGCTGTCTCTTCTGGTGGCCCTCCACCTGCCTCTTGAGCTCCTGACCTTCCTCCATTTCCGCCAAATGAGGACAAGAAATAATAGTCAAGGCCCCTGACCCTGCTGAGCACGAAGCAGAAGCAGTGGACGGGGTAGGCTGGACTGCGATGGTCTGGGCAGCACAAATAAGGAATGTTTCTAGAAGCCTCTGGCTGATCAGCCTCCAGGCGCATCCCGGTTGCCACACCTGCCACCATTCATTTCAGTTCAGTCGCTCAGTCGTGTCCGACTCTCGCAACTCCGTGGACCGCAGCACGCCAGGCCTCCCTGTCCATCACCAACTCCCGGAGTTTGCTCAAACTCGTGTCCATCGAGTCAGTGATGCCATCAAGCCATCTCATTCTCCATCGTCCCCTTCTCCTCCCGCCTTCAATCTATTAACCCGCGGCCCGTACTGAGCCGGCAGCTGCCCCAGCGGGGGGCCCGCTGCTCCTTGCCACGCTGTGTCCTGACTCAGGCTCCGGGGGCCTGGCCGTGGACAGGAAAGAACTGAGGCTCGGGGGTGGGAGCTCTGTGGGCGAGAGGACGCAGAGGAGTTTGGCGACCCGGGGCGCTGGAAGCGGACCCCGCGTGTTCAGGGCCTTCTGGCACCTCGTCTCAGGAAGAAGCTTTGAGAAGGTGGCAGCATCCCCATCATCACCCCGCCTCTCTCCCCCCACCTCTTCCCTTTCTGCTGGTTTCCCCAAGAGTGAAGGTGTAGCCTCTGGGGCTCACGATGTCACCGATGAGAGATGAAGTTTCGCCCCTGGTATTAGGGAGGTCCTGGGAGACAGGGCCTCAGCCCCATCAGCAAACTGGAAAGTCTGTGTGGACATGCTGACTGCATTCCCCTCTGTCCTTTGTGCTGCGGCCTCAGGGCAGAGGGGAGGCACGGCCGGATTTCGGTCACAGCCCTGACTCTGGCCTCCTGTGCTCTCCGTGTTGGCATCACGGCAGGAGAACGTGCTGGAACGTGGCTCCCCCTGCAGAGCAGATATTGACAGATATGTCAGGGAGGGGGAACAAGCTCTTTAGACCACGAAACTAGGGACCTGAAACCGCCTGCCTCTCCCCTCAACTGCTCCTTCCCAAACCCACTCTTCTTGACACACTGGAATCTGTATTATATATATATATATATTTTTAAGAAAATAGAATAATAGCTGTCTGGTTTTGTTGTTTTTACAGGTGTTGTGGAATAAAAGCTGTAAGAAAATTACGTATTTAAAATGTTCCAATAAAATGGGTTTTTTTGTTATTCTAATATATTATTGTGTACCTATTGTAAATATGAAACACTCCTATTTTGCAAGCCAAGGACACAATTTGTACTGTTGTTATATATAAATAAAGTTTACTGGATAAAAAACCTTATATCGTTAAAGAAACGTGGTTGTTCAGTAGCATATATGCAGAATAACGTTTCATGGGCATATTTTAGAAGAGGGTACTCATGGGAAGATGAGCTAAGGTGTTTTGAGGGACTCCTAGAATTCTCTCTGGAGCTGGAGCTTATGAATGTCCAGTTATCAGTGTCAACACACACACACACACACACACACACACACTCTGGATTGCACCCATAGCTGAACACTGCCCCCTAGCCCCAAGACCCAGAACATTGCTTTTCCCCAACAAGAGGCTGACAGGGCAGATCTGAGATTGAGGTACTTTCCTAGGGGTGAAAGAGATCTCCAAAGGAGGAAATCCACCCGCAGTGCTTCCTGAGAATTGCACTCATTTATTTGTATTAAACATTTTAATCACCTCCCACAGCCCGGCACGTGGTAAGTGCTGGGGGATGAAACACTAAAGGAGAAAGACATAGCATTTGCCCTCACCAGCCTGAGAATCATAAGGATCCCGAAAAAGGGGTGTCTCAGCAGGGCCGTGGAGGAATGTTATGGGCTGTTTTTTTACTCTCAGTTGCAGGATTAAGGGTGAATCAAGGGAAGAGGAGAGACAGTGTGCGCTTAGATCTAGCCCAGGGGAGAGGCCTGGGGTTAAAGCAGTTCAGGCTGACGCGGAGTCCGCAGGCAAAGAGGCCTCCAGGTAGGGAGCTGAGGTTTGGCCTGAGGGTGCCACGTCCCATCCACCACTCTTTCCCCGTTTTGCTTTCTCATGTTCCAGAGTGTGGGGGTGACCCTTCCACTCTCAGCTGCTAAAAGGAGCAGATGAGGATAATTGGTCAATTTGACACCTCAACTGAGCATGCCAGGAAACCACCGCTCTCCCCCTCCACGAGATCAGAACTGTGTCTGGGCCCACAGCCTCTCCCCCAGCACCAAGAGCGGAGGATCTTTAAGGATAAGACACAGCCCTCGCCTTCAGAGAGTCTCCAATCTGATGGTGGAGACAGCCCCTGCCTTCAGGGTGACTCCAGCTAGACAGGGGAGACACGGACCCTGATCTCGGGGACAGCCCAGTTTTATATGGACAGACCGCGCATGTACGAATGGGGCCCAGGAAATTTTGATTTCCAAAACTTTTTTAAAATGATTTCCAAATGATTCTGAAAAACAAAATCATATCAACAAGTGCATGTTGATAAATCTAGGGCATGCTAGAGTTATGGGATTATTGTAGATTCAGAGAGACAATTCCTATGCAGTGCCTATTCTGCAGCCTCTGAGTTTAGGGTGTTGTGTACACACACACACACACACACACACGCACTCACATGCACTCGCTCCTGGCGAGAGTGGAGGGATGCCAGTGCTGGTCCTGTGGGTGAGGAAATGCAAGCACAACACCCTGGAGAGACGGGAGATCACGTCGCCCAGGCCTGTGTGTAGCTAGGGCCTCGTTTTCAATTGCACGCAGGGTTTTGCTGTGAGTGCAGCAGGCTGTTGGCTAACGTTAAACCATCCTCCGCTTCTCTTCTAAACGCAGACCTTGGATGCTGGAGGCACTCTGTTCCACCGCACCGACAAAGCTATAATCCTTCCTTGGCAGAAGGCGCGGCGCGGCCCCTGCCAGCTCCTGGAGGCTCGGTGGTGTGCAGCAGTTAGACGAGACCGGCCTCCGCCACTGCCGCCTGGGGACCCTGGGGTCAGCTGGGCTGGGACGTGGGCCCATATGGGCTGGATGGAGGAGGCCATTTCTCTGCATGGAGTCTTGTACCCCAGACTTTCTCCAATCTTCTTTCCACCACCCCCCCTCCGCCATGTCTCCCCTCAGCAACTTGAACTTGGGGCACTGCTGTTATTAAATATCTGCTGCAGGAACTACAGGGAAGGAGGAAATCGTGGAGAAGGGAATCCTCCAGGCGTCTGTCTGTCCCGCTCATGGTCGCCGTCCCAGGACAGAGCCCAGGATGCACCAGATGGACCTAAAGCGGGTGCCGGATCAGAAGGTTCTGAATGAATGAGCGATGAAATGATAGGGTGCTGTGAACCACCTCCTTATTGCAGACACTGAAACATCCTCTTTTTCAGGGTCTCATGTGATAGGCAGATTCCAGTTTTATAGTCTGAGGAGCAGAGAGGTTAAAGGATTTGTTTAAGGTCACACAGCTACTCTGCTCTTTCCAGTGCACAACACTGCCTTCCATTCGCTCTAGAACGATTTAGTACTTGAAACTCTTCCCAGGCCTTGATCCTTGGCCTTGTAACAGGCAAGTGCTATAAGCGCACCCTTCAGCGTCCGTCAGTAGCCACAATTGCTCGATACAATCACTGTCTTTCTGTCACTTGTAGTGAGAACGACACCAAACCCGGCTCTGCTAGACGAACAAAGGGAACAAAACCAAGTCTTAACGTTGCAACCTTTCTCAGATTTTACAATCTAATATCAACACTCACCATTATTTAAGAGAGAAAGACTCATCCCTTTTCTTAGTGGGAATTGGATCTCATTTTTACTACAAGTGCAAAATCGTGTTGCCAACTGCAGCCCTAGGATTCTCAGAGAGCTGGATCTTTCGGTGTGAGGGGAAACCTTCAAGATAAGCTGCTCACGAGACTTTAGGGAAATGGGCGCTGCTGGTGGTCTGCGCTTGATCAGGGCAACACCGTGTGTCGTCAAACCTCCACCTCAGTGAGTGTTGGCTGCTAGGAGCCGGGAGCTAAGTCCGTGGTCCACTGGTAACACATGGGTAGGATTTTCTGCATCCTATTATAATATTTATCTTATTCCTGGCTTTGCTTTATGCCTCTAATTCTTTTATTCCTCACTCCCCCCATCTTTTCTAACGGCAAGTTTTCATATATCCCTGGCTAAGAGCACAGGCCTTGGATTCAGATTGCCTCGGGTTAAATTCCATTCCCAAAATGCATGGCCCGGGACAAGTCACATAACCTTCCTGTATATCAGTTTTCAAATCTATAAAATGGGGATTATCTGTATTAAATAAGGGTTTTGCAAAGGTTAAATAAGATAATACATATACTGAACTCCATAAATATTGTAATAGGTAAATGAGAGAGAAAGAAAGAGAGAATTAACCATCTACCCTCCTTTTACATGCAGTCCAGCAGGACCTACCGGAGGCTCTGAGAGTCTCTATCTGGCTGTGGGAAGAAGCAGAATTAATGCTCATAGATTTCAGCAATAAAAGTTGGTGCCTGAGAGTAAAGCCCTTAGGAAACTAGGCATGGATGCTGACCAAGGAAAACAGGAGATGAATTAAGGGCTTTACCCAAAGGCAGGACCACTTAGGAGCCAGCCGGTAAATAAGCTCCAGGTAAATGCAGAGGGGAAGAGCGGAATGGATCAAACCAAATCAGCACGTGTTAAATGCACAGGCGGAGCCCGAGTGCCCACAAAGTCAGGAGATGGCTTCCAGAAAGCCTCACTGGGACCAGGGTCTAAAAGTGTCAGGGGCCTCATAGGAAAGACACTCCACCTAGAGGGCCGGGGGGTGGAACAACTCTCAGGCCCAAGGCAGGGGTAACAGAGAAGGGCAAGTAGGCTGGACGCAGAGGGCATTTACCCCAGGGAAGCAAGTCCCAGAGGAAGCGGAGGAGGAGAGAGAACGTAGCGCTCAGCAGACCTGGGAGGAGGGTCCCTCCTGTTTCCCCTCTGGGTACCTGAGCACCTCCATCCTCAGCTGGTTTCAGATGAGTGTGTTATTGAAGGTTTTTCAGGGAACCAGAACTAGACCAATAGGAAGTGTGTGTGTCTAACTGAGTGTGTAAGTGTGTGGATAGGGAGGTAGACAGACAGAAATTTTAAGGAATCAGCTCACACAATTGTAGGAGCTGCCAAGCCTGAGATCTGCAGGGCAAGCTGGCAGGCTAGCAACTTCTGCAAGAGTTGATGCGCAGTCTCAGGTCCAAAGGCAGAGGAAGAATGTCTTCTTTGAGGAAACACAGTGTTGCTCTTAAGGCTTTCAACTGTTAGATGAGGCCCACCCATACCGCGGAAGATAGCCTGCTTTCTCACAGTCTGCGATTGTAAATGTTACTGTTGTTGTTGTTCAGTCACCCAGTCGTGTCCGACTCTTTGCAGCCCCATGGACTGCAGCATGCCAGGCCTCCCTGTCCCTCACCATCTGCCAGCGTTTATTGGTGATGCCATCCAGCTGCATATTAACCACAACTAAAACATAGCTTTGCAGCAGTGCCTACAATGGCGTTTGACCAAGCTGGGCACCACGGCCTAACTAAATTGACACAAAAAAACTCGCCATCACAGTGAGGGAAAGTCAGATCACCTACCATCAAACACTGCAGCTAAGCTCAGTGCAAATGATCTATATATCCATCCACTTCGATGAGTTTTGTTTGTTTGTTTGTTTGTTTACTGTGGTAAAATACACGTAACGTAAAATTTACCATCTTAACCATTTTTTGCTGTTCAATACATTCACATTGTTATGCAACCATCCGCATAACACTTTTCATCTTGTAAAACTGAACCTCTATACCCATTAAAAAATAACTTCCCATTTTCCCCTCTCCAACACATCCCCTGACAAACACCAAGAAACCCTAGGGTCATAAGCTTGCACTAAGTCCTTGCCCTCTGTACATACCACCCAATACTACTGCCCATTGGATCGTTTAATGAGACCCTGGTATAAGCCCCACTTAAGAAAAAAATGATAGCTTCAGATTCAAGGATGGAAACAGCAAGGGCCAAATATGGAGCCAACATAAGGATTAAGAAATCAGAGAGGGTAGATTTGGAGCAGCAGAGAGCAACAGTACAAGGAGCCTGAGCAGTTCCAGACGTGAGCATGAAGGAGGCAGCTGCCGGAGAAGGGAGCATTCTGGGTTCCTTTCGGGGTCCACCGTGGGGCAAACACCCACTCCCCCAGACCCAGCCACAGCTCTCTTCTCTAAGTTCCCCATGTTAGGACGTGATCCTTAGAGCCTGGGGGGCAGAGTTTCTGAAGCATTCCCAAAGAACATAGCAGAGGTCACCCGAGTCTTAAGGTCCTTGTTTTTCTACCTACAGAGAACCAGCCTAGACTCAGATATTAGGGAGGCTGGAGGCCAGTCCCTGCTGCCCGCCCAGCCTGGACGCTCCCTATTCCTACACTCCTATTGCCATTTCCCTCCTCCTTCTGTGCTCCTTTGCACTGAATGAATGCTGTCTTTTATCAGAGACACACAAAAGCAGTCAGGGGGATGCTGGGCAAAGCACATAACTCAGACAGCCTCAGTCTAAGACACTAGCTTTGAGGAACCTTCCTCTGGTGGTCTCTGATCCTGGTCTTTAGAAAATCCTGAACTTGGAAACGTGTGATGTGATCCTCCCTTTCCTCTGTGCTCCGCCCCACTCCCCCTAGGTTGCCCACCTCTCCTTTCAAGGCCCCTTCCCCTAGACCTTGCAGGGAGGAAAGGACGGGGCCTCTACATACCTCAGACGGCCCTACGTCCCTGCCCCTCGCCCTTGCGCTGGTCTTAGCGCTTTCTGAGTCTCCTCCCTCTCTGCGTCAGTGGCATCGCTGGCTTTTTACCGTTCTGTAACAGTAAATGGACAAAACCTGCTCCTAGGGCCTCGTTCTAGTCTGTACCGCACAGTCAGACAGTTTCGCTGAAGGAGGCTCCATCGGAACCTGGACTCCCTGGCTGCGGCGTCTCTGAGCAGCCCAGATTCCCGGGGGGCACCAAGCCCCTCCCAGCCCCCTTCATCCCAGCCCCCGTGCCCATGTCTTTGTTCACGTTGAGCCTTCTGGGAACTGAGACAGAAATACAGCAAGATGGTGAGATGCGTATGACAAGCCAAACAGGGCACAGACTCTGCCAACGCAGAAGAGCAGCACTGTGGTGCTCAGGCTTGTTCCAAGGGCAACGTGAAAGGCAGCTCACACAGATGGGAAAGATAGGAGACAGGGGGCCAGGATCCAGGAAAGAAGCAAGGTGGTTGCCAGGCTCAGGTGGAACCTTGCAGCCCTTGTCGCCTTCTTTCTACAGAGCCTGGTTAAACCACCCAGCTGGCATCCAGAAGGAAAGACAGGAATACAGGAGGCGCGTGTCAACAGCTCAGACGGAGAAACACTCCACTCTGAGGGTTCAAAGCTGGGCTGGCATGAATAATAAGGAAGGGGCTGGCCGCGCCTTTCTGCAAGGGAGTTGCCAGACCCTCCATCTCTGACATGATTCCCACAACCATGAGGCTGGTGGAGGTGCCATCTGCAAAGTCACGGCTGACTTCCTGACCTTGGGCCGGCCATTTGACCTCTAGGGCTCACTTTTTTCTCCTCTGTAAAACAAGAGGGTTAGATGAAGTAAACTCTAATATCCCTCCATCTCCGGAGTGTTATGGATTCTATGACTATCAGAACAAAAAGAGAAAAGTCTGAGAACCAGAGGAAGAAAGTATCTTATAAAAACACAGACAGTAAATAAAACAAAAAGCCAAGCTCAGAACCCAGGTGTCTAGATTGCCAGCCCAGGGCTCTGGCTGAGCCAGAGGAAGAGCTTCAGCATAACAGTTTGCATGGTTACATTTTCTATGCCTCTCACTCCCAAAAGTAAAATGCCCCCACCAAGCAAATGTGTTTTTTATCTTCCCACAACCAGTTTCTCTGTTATCAGTCTGTCCATGCATGGCCCTTCCCAGATAGCTTTCGAAATGCATTTTCTTTAATTATGGATTATTGACAGGATGGAATGCTATAGACCATGAAAAACTAAATGTGGGAACTATGTCAATATGCGGATATGTGAATAAGGACTAACTTCTCATGGAAAGGAGGACGGCACCATAGGGACAAGGACACATTGATTAGATGGGTGGGAAAGGGACCAGGTGCTCATTGTTTACTGACCAAGATTAGAGGCAAATTTAGATTGTCTCCTTTTTAATCTTTTATTGAAGTGCAGTTGAGTTACAACGTCGTTAGCATCTGGCATACAGCAACGTGACTCGGTTGCGTGTGTTTTTTCATTTTCTTTTCTGCTAGAATCTACTGTAGGATATTGACCTTGTGTCTTTTATATATGGCGGTTTGTATCAGTTAATCCCAAACTCCTTCTTTATCCCTCCCTCCCACCCTCTCCCCTTTGGTAACCGGAAGTGTGTTTGCCAAGTCTGTGAGTCTGCTTCTGCTTTGCAGATAAATTCATTTGTATCGTATTTTAGATTCTACATGTAAGTGATATCATATGATACCTGTCTCTCTGACTTACTCAGTTTGATAATCTCTAGGTCTATCCACCGGAGAAGGCAATGGCACCCCACTCCAGCACTCTTGCCTGGAAAATCCCATGAACGGAGGAGCCTGGTAGGCTGCAGTCCACGGGGTCGCTAAGAGTCAGACACGACTGAGCGACTTCACTTTCACTTTTCACTTTCATGCATTGGAGAAGGAAATGGCAACCCACTCCAGTGTTCTTGACTGGAGAATCCCAGGGACGGGGGAGCTTGGTGGGCTGCCGTCTATGGGGTTGCATAGAGTCGGACACGACTGAAGTGACTTAGCAGCAGTATCCTGTATATATATATATATACTACATCTTATTTATCCACTCCTCTATTGATAGACACTTAGGTTGCTTCCATGGTTGGCTGTTGCAAATAGTACTGCTGTGAACACCGGGGTGCATGTATCTTTGAATCACGAATTTATCCAGATATATGCCCAGATTAAATAAACAAGTACTTATTATTTTAAAATTCTGGCTGTCTTAGCCATCTCAGCCACTGCTTTGGACAGAACGTGACCAGGTGCACAGAATCCTTTTTCAAGCAATGGGCTTCCCCCTCTTCCTTCTCCCTGCAGGCCCCAGGCCCTAGCTCCAACCCTCACCAGGCACAAGGGCTCCCCCCACACACACCCAAGCTCAGGAGTCAGCAGCTAGATGGCCCACTTGCCTGGCTGGCTGGGAAGCCAGGGCAGCAGCAGGCTGGTGGACGTGGGGAGCAGGACCTGCAGGCAGAGCTCCCACCCCGGCTAAGGAGAGCGAGGACCCTCAGGTGACCCCACTAACCTGAGTGGAGAGGAGACCTCCGAGCCCTGGCTGGGGAGACCAGCTTCAAACCCCTGGAGCTCACACCACCAGATTCTACCACCATGAGAGCTGAGCCAGAGGACCCTCAGAGCTCAAGGAGGTGAAAACGTTTTCTCCAGATGACAAATTCCCAGCTCAGAGGAGCCTGGGGGAGGGGCTGCAGTTCCTATTTGGCCTGAGCCACCCAAGGACAGAAGTGATAATCCTGGGCCTTGGGATCGGAGGCAACCGGAGTGAAAAACAGGTTCTGCTGCTCAGTAGCTGGGTGATATTAGTTGCTTCTTATTCCCTCTGGGGTTTCCCAGGTAGTACTAGTGGTGAAGAGCCCACCTGCCAGTGCAGGTAGATGTAAGAGACGCAGGTTCGATCCCTGGGTTGGGAAGATCCACTGGAGGAAGGCATGGCAACCCACTCCAGTATTCTTACCTGGAGAATCCCCTGGACAGAGGAGCCTGGTGGGCTGCAGTCCATGGGGTCACACAGAGTTGGACACGACTGAAGCCACTTAGCATGCACATACTCTATCTGAGCAGGACTTCTAATCTGTAAATTGTGGTATTGGCTCAGGGGGCTCTGGGGGAATTTAGATGAATGTGATGTCCTTAGCCCAGGCATGGCATATGCTCACCAGTCACTTGAGAAGTGGGGAGGTTTCTTGCCTATGTTAGTATCTCACCCCACCTCCCTGAAATATTCTGGCCCCTCTTCTCCCGCATTCTTCCCCAGTCTGGAGTCTGGAGCTGCCCCATTCGGCTGTCCTGAGGTGCTGAAGGCAGGGAGGCGCCCAGGTCGGCCCTTGGTCTCCAGCCACCTCGGTGCTTTCTTAATCGGAAACTGAAGCCTGGCAACCGGCTGCTCCGTCCCAGTCCCTGAGTCACTGAAAAGCTCTGACCAGAGGTTCTGGCCAAAGGGTTGACTCTGTTCAGGAAGTGAATCCCAGCTTGGGAGAAACAGGCAGCGACTCCAAAGAGCCATCTGGAAGGGATGGTGTTTTCACATAGTGCTGGGAAAGACAAGGCGGTGATCAGAGCAGTGCAGCATTAGCACAAGAACAGACAGACCAGTGGGACTAGACAGCCTTGAAACAGACCCTAATATATATTTAAGGACTTGAGAAATGATAAAAGAAACGTCATTAATTATTGGAGAAGGTGTGAATTATGCAAAAACTGGAATCAAGGAAAACTGGTTATTTGAAAATGAATCAATTTTGATCCTCCTCACAGCCTACACTAAAATTTCACTTAACTTGAAGGGTTAAACCTGTCAAAACAAAGGAAGCGGAGGGGGTGAAATCAGAACATGTCATTTTTCCACATGGTAAGACTGAACAGCATAAAGATGCAAATGGCTCATGAATTAAGATATATGTTGAATCCAATCCCTTTCAAAGTCCCAAATGGGATTGGGTTTTTTTTTCTGGAACTAAACAGCATGATTCTAAAATTCATCTGGAAAATGAGCAGGAATAGCCAATTTTTTTTTTTGTAAAACAGGGTAATTGTGGGAGATTTGTTCCACCAGATAACCAAATGCTCCATTTCATATACAAATATGTCATATTTTAAAATACGTGACTGTATAAAGATACAATAATTAAAACAGTGTGATTATAATAGAAGAACTAACTGAACAGGATAAGACAGTTCAGAATATCCTACTGTATACTAAAAAATTTCATGTGTGATAAAGGTGGCATTCAAGTCAATGGGGAAAGAAAATATTATTTAATACATGAAGCTGGGATAAGTGTTAACTATTTAGAGGGGAAATCTATTTAAATCCTTATCACACAAGAGAGGACAAACTCAATTCCAGATGAATTAAAGAGTTAAATGTAAAACAAGAAACCATAAAATACTTGTAATAAAATACAGATTACTATTTCTATCTCAGTGTGGAGATGGAATTTCTAAGTATAAAAGCAACTGGAAAAATCACAAAAGAAAAATAGATCTATTTGGCTGCATAAAATTTCAAACTATGTCTATAAAAAAAAACATAGAAAGTAAAAATAAACGGCAAAATCAACCTGAGAAAAATGTCTGCAACAAAAACATCAAGAAAATTAATGTTCTTAAAATATAAAATAGCATTTATACGTAACGGAAACCACTAAACACAACAGAAAATGCGCAAAGAGCAAGAATCGGCTATCTGCAGAAGAAACACAAATATTCATAACTGTTTAAATATACAAAGGGCTGTTAAGCCTCACTAGCAATCAATACATGAGAAGAAAACAGTCCTGAAATGCATGTTTTGCCCTATCAAATTAGCAAATTCTTGTAAAAGGCAGAGTATCGATGAAGGTCTGATGCAATGACGGGCTTCTCACACCCTGCTAGCATGGTAGATATGTACACAGTATTTCTAGAATACAACGTGGTAATAAGCCTCCAGAGCCTTTAAAATATTCATTCTCTTTGTTGCCATAACTCCACTTTGATTTCGAACAAGTGAAAATATGGACAAACATAAACGTTCATCTCTTTTATTTATAATGATAGGTAGAAATAAATATGCCCCAAGTTTTTGAATATCCACCAAGTTTTGGAAAGTTATAGTTTCCAAAACTTATAGTTCAGCCAGAAGATGGAATATTATACTATCACTTAAAATTATGCCCTGATAGAATCTTTCATGATTTGGAAAACTGTGCAAAATGTGTTATAGAATGATCTGAATGAGACAGTGGGAGTGTGGGTGAAGTTTATTTCTTACTTATTCTGTTTCCCATGGGTGCTGAGTCACTCAGTCGTGTCCGACTCTTTGTGACCCCATGAACAGTAGCCCACCAGGCTCCTCTGTCCATGGGATTCTCCAGGCAAGAATACTGGAAATGGGTTGAAATTACATGGGTTGCCATTTCCTTCTCCAGTGTTTCCCATTCCAGCCACCAGCTTTTACAAATGTAATGACTGTAATTTAAAAAGTACTGTACTCTTGAGCTTCTCTTCCACAATCACTCTTGTGGGCAGACAAAGAACTCTCTCACCCTCTTGTCTCAGCAGACCCTCTTCTTTCCAGCCCTAACTCAACTATCCTCCACTGGCGACCCTTTCACTCCCCTGCGTTTGCCCGGTTAGGAAGTAGAGGGGCCCTCACACGGTATGCATTGTTGTGGCCACCCCACCCACAGGACCCAGCACCCAGGGAGAAGGAGCAGTGATTCCCCAGGCTTTGGCATTGGCACAGTCTGCCTGGGTTCATGTATGATGCTGGCTAACGATCGTGGGAAGCTCTCCACTGAGCCAAGTATGCTGCAAGAGTGAAGGTTCTGTCGTGGCCACCACTGTCTCTCCAAAGCAGATTCAACAAATATTGAATGAATGAAGAATGAATGAACACTTCTTCTGTGAAATGGATGAAGTACTCCCGTTTGACAGAGTGTTGTGAGAACCGAATGCAGTGATGTGAGCACACGGGCCCCTCGTAGATGCCGGATGAACACTGGTACCCATGCCGCAGCCGGCTGACCCCCGACGGGGGCCTTGGTCTCCCTGCTCTCCTATGGTAGACAGCTTTGCTGAAGCTATGCATGGCTTAGCCTTGTCTCTCTGAGTTTTCCCCGATGGTCTGAAACACGTGGCTTTCCTCTTCTTGTTTTTCTTTTGGTTTCCTCCGAATCGATTCTGCCACTAGTGAAGGGCAGTAAATTAATAACTAGCTTTCCCCCCACGACACCAAGCCCAACAACTAATTGGCTCGATATCTCCCCGTTGCTGTGTCACTTTGGGATTTTCTGGGTGAGATATAAATAAGCCGATTCTATTAATAAGCCATTTGGCCAAGGGAAGAAAATACTCTTCCGAGATCCCCAGGGGCCTGGGGAAGCCGCCCGGTGGCCCGTGGAGCGAAAAACTTGATTACAGGAATGAAGCATGCCGCCTCCGTGCCCGCCTCCCTGCAAAGCTGTCCTCCCAGCAGAGTCCTCTCGGGTCCTGGGGGGGCAGGGGAGGGAAAGCTTTGTTAAGTTTAAAAATTATAATTTAGATAAATCTGCACATTCATTGGTCTGAGCGAGTCTCTGGAAAATAATAGTTAGCAGGGTAGAACCTGCCGCATTTCAGGGCTTTATTGTCTCCTTATAATTAAGTCCTGCACAGAAATCCAATTACAAATGTTCTCAATCGCCCTCCAGCTAAGTGCTAACAGAAGAGAGGAAGAAGGCTCTTGGACTTAAATAACTCTGGATAAAAATTAATATCGTGGCCGTGTTGGCTAATTAAAAGTACCGCCTCTATTAGCGGGCCTTTATATTAATAAATGAGACTATTATTATCATATCCGACAACCAGGGCCCTTATCAAGTCTGTTCTGTCAGCTTTGCTCTTGAAAGCACAAGTTGGTTGCCCCGGGTCCAGGCTTCTATGGGAGCAGCAGGAACAACTGCCTTCTAGCCTGGAGTTTACAGAGATGGACACCCTGGCCTCCACCGCCTTGCCTGTTCCTCACACTGTCGGCAAGGTGAGATGGTTCCTGCTTCACAGGTGGCGGAAGCTAAGGCTTCACGTTCAGTTCAGGTCAGTTCAGTTCAGTCGCTCAGTCATGTCCGACTCTTTGCGACCCCATGGACTGCAGCACGCCAGGCCTCCGTGTCCATCACCAACTCCCAAAGCTTGCTCAAACTCATGTCCATCGAGTCAGTGATGCCATCCAACCACCTCATCCTCTGTCATCCCCTTCTTCTCCAGCCCTCATTCTTTCCCAGCATCAGGGTCTTTTCCAAAGAGTCAGTTCTTCACATCAGGTGGCCAAAGTATTGGAGCTTCAGCTTCAGCCTCAGTCCTTCCAATGAACATTCAGGGCTGATTTCCTTTGGGATGGACTGGTTGGATCTCCTTGCAGTCTAAGGGACTCTCAAGAGTCTTCTCCAACACCACAGTTCAAAAGCATCGATTCTTCAGCCCTCAGCTTTCTTTATAGTCCAACTCTCACATTCATAGACTACTGGAAAAACCATAGCTTTGACTACATGGACCTTTGTTGGCCAAGTAATGTCTCTGCTTTTTAATCTGCTGTCTAGGTTGATCAGAGCTTTTCTCCCAATGTGCAAGAGTCTTTTAATTTCATGGCTGCAGTCACCATCTGCAGTGATGTTGGAGCCCATGTTCAGTAACTTCTCCTAATAGGAGGCAAAGGACCCTGAGTCTAGGACTCATTAGACTATGATATATATAAATATATATGCAACATTATACATTACATATATATAATATAATATATATATGGACTTTATGTATTTATATATTTTATGTATTATTAATATGTATTATGTATAATTTCCCAGGCAAGACTACTGGAGTGGTTTGCCACTTCCTTCTCCAGGGGATCTTCCTGACCCAGGGATCGAACTCAAGTCTCCCACATTGCGGGCAGATTCTTTACCCTGTGAGCCACCAGGGAAGCCATATATATGTATATAATTATGTTATATATATATAATTGTATTATATATTATAATATTATCACATTATACTAGCTAAAGTTTCCTTGTGGGCGAGGGCGCAGGGGGAGGTTTTTAGAACACACTGGTTCCAAGAAATTGGAAAACTCCCTTTCAGTGTATTTGGCACATTCCTTTGTTCCCTGGTGAATTATTTCAAGTCTCCTCCTGCGGGCCAGGCAGTGTCTGAGGCACCAGACACATGGTCATCCCCGCTCTCACGGGGCAAGCAGGTATTTACAGTGGCAGAACGAGTGCAGGGCACTTCGGAGCCCACTGAGAAGTATTCATAGCCAACCCAGGCCTGGGGATAGGGAAGACTCATCAGGGGAGGTGGCAGCTAAGCTGAGTTTGGAAGGAAAAAGGGAAGAAACCCAGGTGCAGTGGTGAGCCAACAGGGTGGGAGGAGATTCCCAGGCCAGGAAACCTTGTATGTAAAGCCTGAAGACAGTAGTTGGACAGTGCTCACTGTGCCTAAAGCATCAAATTCAAGGTGCATTCAGAAAAAATGATACAGCTGCAGAAGGAAGTCAGGCCTGATCACATCAGGTAAGGTCTTGCCACGATACTCGCAGTTTGGGCAGCTTACCCAAGGGTGATAAAAAGTCTTTGAATCATTTTAAAGTTCTGGTCTCTCTGGCAGGAATGTGGGGATGAGCTGGCTCCTGGAAGCAAAGGGCAGGTTAGAAGTAACGCAGAAGAGACATCAGGGGACCGTGGAGGTGGAGGGAGGGGCCCTGCTCAAGAAACATACAAGACACTGTCTTTTCTCCAGAGCTCCAGGTATGCTTCTAATGAGCAACCTTGTTTAAAAACAACTGGACTATATGATGATCTTTTACTTTTATCTAGTTTGACTCACTGGAAAAGACCCTGATGCTGGGAAAGATTGAAGGCAAGAGGAGAAGGGGGCGAAAGAGGACGAGATGGCTGGATGGCATCACCGACTCGAAGGACATGAGTTTGAGCAAGCTCTGGGAGAAGGTGAAGGACAGGGAAGCCTGGTGTGCTGCACTCCATGGGGTCACAAAGAGATGGACACGACTGAGCGACTAAACAGTAACAGTTTGCTTCACTTTGTCTACTTCATAGTCAGTGCTCCCATCTCATTTAGTTTATATTTTTCAATTTCTCCATCTCTTCTTTCTTTTTTTTATTGATGTTCTTTCTCAAGCCTTTAGCAAGCATAATAGAAAAGCTTCTGTATAATATATGTAAATAATATGTATGATATATATACATTTTATAAAACTTCTGAATTTTTGCCTAACTAAAAAATTTATGACTTTTTGATTCTGCTTGTTTGGCTTAGTATGAATAGAATACTAGATTTCTAATTTAAAAATATAGATATGCAACAAGCAACAAACATTTACAGTATAGCACATGGAACTATAGTCGGTATCTTATAATAATTTATAATGGAAAATAATTTCAAAAATAATATGTGTCTATGTATAACTGAATCACCTTGCTGTGCACCTGAAACATTGTAAATGAACTATACATCAATAAAATATATACTTTAAGAAAGAAAAAAAAAAACATACGAAACATAAAGTCCACCCAACTCAGAGACTGGCCGCAAGCCCATGTGAGGGAGACACAGGAGTCGTATCCGACCCCAGATTTCCAGCTGGAACAAAACGAAGGGATTCCAGAAGACAGGAAAGAGAGAATGGATGAGGGGCAGCTTTGGGGGAAAGATAAGAAGTTCGATCTGGGGTATGAAAAGCTTTCCATTCTTGAGGGGCATTCAAGGGCGTTGTCTGGTGAGCTGCGGGTCCAGGGGTCTGGACCTCAAGAGAAACAACGCTTCGGGACTGAGCTGGTCACACATCAGCAATTCCAGGGTGCCCGCAGACGACATCATTGCAAGAAGCAGGTGGGTGGACCTCCACAGTCTTGTTCACCTTCGCAGCAGATACTTAAAACACTTAGTGTGCTTCTCCTACGGGCAAGACACCCTTCTCTTGTCATCAAGCATTTCTCCTATTAGGATATTATGTCCTGGTGACAGGAGATGAGGCATGTCATGTCCAGTTTCCCCCAGACTCACACAGAAACGTTAGATTTTTATTTGAGTCATCAGAATCTGTGGGCAACCCAGTGACCATGAATCGAATTCTAATTCTGGGCCCCAACTTCGGTTGGCCTCAGATTTACTCCAAAGCCAGAACTATCATGAGACCAGAGTGACTGAGAAAAAGTAGCCAAATACTCTCTCCATCTCAGAGAATATTTATCCTAAGTCACCAGAGCCCCATAATGAAACCAGACTCGATCATTTTCATGTCTAAATTCCAAATATAATGATAATAATGAATGAAATACTGACTAGACTTAAAGAATGAAAGCTTTTAAGTGAGGCAGGAGTAGGGGGAAGAGGGAGGAAAGAAAAATATCTGAAAACAACATCTTGTTTTTACAAAGTAATGGGCCAACCACTTGCCATCCATCAGCTAACAAACGCAGGAAAGTCCAGATTGATAGGAATGCTAAGAGAATGGGGGAGGCCCATGGAGGTAAGGGATTTTTCTCAAGATAAGGAGGTTTTTTCAGCTTTCACTGAAAATCTTTCCAGAGTATCTGGTTAGGCTTTTCTGCTCTAGTGAGTCAGTTGACTTTCTGATCCTGCTTTTGGGTGCATCTTTTGGGTGGGAGGGCAGGTCTGGCCAGCGTAGGGTTCAGGAGGTAAGCGGTGTCTTACACAAGATTATAAAGTGTTCAATCAGAAGGCAGACCCCTCACATTGTATCTGGAGAGGTACCAAGGTCAAAGCCACATGGTAAGGCCAAGACCTGACCATCAACCCAAGCAACTGGAGGGGGAGCTAAAGATGCAGTCAAAGCAAGAGATTAGGGGCTGGGAGATAGAACTGGGAAGCTGGAGAACAGCAAGCAGGGACAGTGGTGAGCAGAGGGGTCTAAAGGGGCCCTAGAGATCAAGAATTAGTCTCGGGGTCTCTGCTGTTGTATAACAAATGATCCCAAAACTTAGTGGCCTAAAACAGACTTCTACCCTATTTTATTCATTTAGAAGCAACTAAGTGAGTCCAGCCCACACTTAAGGGGAAGGGATTACACAGGTGAGTGGCTACCCAGGGGCGGGGATCACTAGAGGCTGTCTCAAAAGCTTGAGTGAGTGAGTGAGTGAAGTCGCTCAGTCGTGTCCGACTCTTTGCAACCCCGTGGACTGTAGCCCACCAGGCTCCTCCGTCCATGGGATTCTCCAGGCAAGAATACTGGAGTGGGTTGCCATTTCCTTCTCCAGGGGATCTCCCCGACCCAAAAGCTTACCTACCACCTTTTTTTGTCTCCAAAGGTGGGACCGCATGTATGGGCAAGCCAGGTTCATTTTAGGGGCTGGAAACCAGTATGTGGGATAAACAACTTCTTTGACAGATGAGAATCTTGCAGAATTTCTGGCTCATTCATTATCTTCCTGGGTTGTTATTTTCCATGGCAGCAGATGATGAAATGGAAGGCTTAGGCAGCTCCAGTAACTGCGTACTGATTTTCAGGTATTTTCTACAAGCTGACTTTTTGACCAAATCACTGATGACATCCTGACATTTGTACCTGTCCTCCCGTTGATCCCTCTGTCTCAAAAACTCCTCTACAATTATTGTCTGTGTTACAAATTAGTCTCAAATAAAAGGCAGCGAGCTCTAAGCATCAACACTTTCTCACAATGCTACTTTGACGGATAAATCTTCTGGGAGTAGCGCTCCAACATCCAGCCAGTCACACCAGGAAAAGGCAATTCGTCTCTTGTCAAGGTGCGTGAAAGGCCTCTGCTTTTTTAAATGGGGTATCAAGCATCAGGATGGGTGTCTCAGGTGATGCTTAGTGGTAAAGGACCCGCCTGCCAATACAGGAAATGTAAGAGACACGGGTTCAATCCCTGGGTTGGGAAGACCCCGTGGAGAAGGGCATGGCAGCCCACTCCAGTATTCTTGCCCGAGAATCCCATGGACAGAGAAGCCTGGTGGGCTGTGGTCCACAGGGTCGCACAGAGTGGGACACGACTGAAGTGACTTAGCACACACAAACAGCAGGAAGTGAGTGAGAACACGGGGTGATGTGTGGTCAGAGGAATGCAATTAAATCGCAGCCGGGGCCTGTTCCACCTGCCTGGATGCGGCCTGGCTCCATCCTTTCAGATGCCTGGAGAGATGCGTGAGCAGGCGCAGTCCAGGAAGGTCCAGGAAGGGAGTACACAGTGGGACCCTGGCTGCATATTTTTACACCAGGACTGAGTGTTTGTGGAGGACTCCTTGAGAAAGCACGCTACAAATGCATCTTTCTGTGCGCGTCAGAACAACCAGGGACCAGGCCAGGTCTGTGGAGGGGAAACAGGAAAAATGAGCAAAGAGAGAAGGATGGTAGTAGGGTGTGGAGAAAGGCAGTGGCCGGAGAAGAGAGAGAAACTAGCAGGAAGAGCCCACGATGGAGATGCAGCAGGCTCGCGCGCCCGGCTCGCGCGCCAGCAGCCATACCTCCCTCTTCCTAAACTCCTTCACCAGCTCCAGCAAGCTCTCACGGAGCCCAGAGGACACAGGATGAACAGGCATTGATGCTGTCAACCACAGTTCCCGGTAGAGGGGCGCGGAAGTGGAGCGGGGCAGAGGCTCGTGGGGGAGACGGCGGGTCACGAGAGTGAACCGTCAAGGCCACGGATGCTGCGGGCCCGTCCCCGTCCCCACGCCAGCCCCCAGCGCAGCAGACTGCGTGTCCTCCCGGCTTGGGCTCAGCCTGATGGAAATGAACCTCCCCACCTTCCCCAAACCGCAGCCCAAGAGCCGGCGTTCAGTTCTCTCACACACTTCTCTCTCAGTCTCTCACCGCTTTGACCATCTCTCGGGATCTGGGTGTTTTTTTCTTTTTTTTTTTATCCTTTCCCTGCCTCTTCAAGGGCTTCCCTGGTGGCTCAGCTGGCAAAGAACCCACCTGCAATACGGGAGACCTGGGTTCGATCCCTGGGTTGGGAAGATCCCCTGGAGAAGGGAAAAGCTACCCACTCCAGGATTCTGGCCTGGAGAATTCCATGGACTGTAGAGTCTATGGGGTCGCAAAGAGTCAGACATGACTGAGCGACTTGCACTTCCCTCACTGCCTCTTCAAGGTCTGGCCATTCAGACTTGTTAGGAACAGGAAGAGCCAGAGGAAAAGCCAACGGCTGCCGTTTGCCACGAGTTCGGGAAAGAGTGCGTCCTCCAGCCCTGCTGACGGGAAGAGGAAGGAAGTGCCTCTACCGGGGCAGAGGTAGAGGGCGGCGGCCTGGCCTCCCTTGCACCCTGCTCGTCTCTGAATGGCTCTGTGTCCCTGTGGTATCACTCTGGGCACACGGCAAGGAAGACAACTCGGCCAAGGAAGCAAACAGCAGCTGGCGCGATGTTGGCTCCCAGACACATCTGATCCTGGCCCACTCTGAGAGCCCTCGGTGTCTCTGGTCGGTGGATTCCTCTCCAGCCCCCAGGCCTCAGACGTCAGCTTCACCCCACTTGACTTGCTAGTTGGAGTCCTGAAGTGGATTGTTGACACAACCCTCAGCTCCTTTCCCCCTCACATTCCTCACCTCCTTTTATGAGTTCCTTCCTAAATGTCTGCCCTAAATCTCTCCTGCCATGATTTCCTTCTACAATCGGGAGCAGAGACCTGGAGTCAGCAAAATGCCACAAATTCTGGACACCCTTGCTGCACACAGAGGTCAAGCGCCTGAAGCAGCTTAACTGTTCACACGGGTATTCTGGGAACCGGGCGTCTCAATTAGGGCTTGAGAAGGATGGAAGGAAAGCCAGGATGGGGAAGCCTCCTTCAGAGGCCGTGCAGCAGCCCCTCTGCAGGCTGGGGGGTGTACACCCACAGTGCCCACCCCTGGCACAGCTCGTAGCTCCAGCGACGGGACTTGGAATGCACTCCCGGGGGAAACCGACCAGCCCCACGTGCAAAGATACTCCCAGCCGGGTCCCCATCCTTGGTCCCGCAGAGCCCTTCTGGGGAGCCCGGGGCCCCCTCATGCCCCTGACTCATGCCTCCCCTTCTCCCACCCAGACAGCCAGCGTACACGCTGAGCCATCTTTCAATTTTCTGGTTGGCTTGGCAAATGGCAGCTGCCCTGTCCCCGGAGACCCGGGCCTCTGCACAACTTCCCCACACTCCCCTCCGCTGTCCCTGCCTGGCGAGCACCAGACCATCCCAGACTGGCCATCAAGCGGGCCTCCATGCCAGTCGGACACTCCATGTGCCCCTCCCTCGCCTCTGCCCCTCTAATCCCAAGGGGGCTCCCTTCCTCCCTGACCCCAACCCCCAGACTCAGCAACAGGGCAGCTCCAAACGCCAAAAGAGGAGAGAGAGGGAGTAGGGAGGGGAGGCTGGGAACTAGGAGCCCCCCACCCCCACCCGCATCTGCTGCTGCACGCACACCCCTCCCCCAGCCGCAGCAGCCCCCTCGTTAGATCCAAAGACTCTGGTGCCAGCCCGGCCCCTTGGAGCAGTGACAGCCACGCGCTTCGTGTGCCCGATTCTGCAGCTGGGCTAATTACTGTGGTTCCAGAGCTTGGGGTCCAGCCCCAAACCAAACAAATTAGGACAAAAACCATAGCCTTCTTCATTCCTCTCCTTCCCAGCCAGCAATTGCTAAAGGACCCCTATAATTGATAACAGTGCAATAAAAACCCACCACCTGTCCTTAATCCTAAGGACTTGGGAGACCAGCCAACAGCACAGCGCATCCCTCTATGGCCACAGCAACACGGCTTAACAATACGGCATCTCCAAGGGCCAGCGTCGCTTCTCCCAGGCTGGACCATGTCCTGGCACATGGCACCGGGGGCCTGTCACGTCCCCGGACATGGTCCAGGACATGGACAGCTGGGTGGACAGGCTAGACCATGGAGGACTTGGGGCCAGGACTTCCCACAGGGGTGGACCAGCCCTGTCAGAACTGCCGCTGCTGTTAGCACTGGTGTGGACCCGGGGATTTGTGGCTGGAACAGCAGCAGTGGGTGGCCTGGGCCCTCAGGGCGCTCAAGTGGACAACTCAGAGGCTGAGAATCACCTCCCAGGAGGCCAAATCCAGAAAACTGGGGAAGTAGGAGGAGAGGATCAGTCACGTCTGGCAGTTAGTAGGAGGGCCCTGGCTCCAGCATCCAGGCTCGGGAGCAGAAATTAAAACAAGGATGTGGTGATGTGCGAGAGCTGGATGTTAGGGAAGGAGATCACAGCACTGTTAAGGCCAGGCTCTGCCAGCCAGGAGGAAACAGGACCCTGATCAGATGCTGAACTCAGACAGCCTGACCAGGGTCCCACTTAGTCCTGAAACAGAAGTGGCAAAAGAGGCTGGGTCAGAGGCAAGGACCAGCTCATGGACATCGGTGAGGTGGACCTATGCCCCACGTCCGGTTTGAGCCTGAACTGACAGGTCCTTTGGTGGAGCTCTGGCCTGAGAGTGTCAGGCACCCAAACCCCAACACCAGACCACACGGGACGGAGCAGCCGCCCAGGTGCACGTGACCGTGGGAAGCCAGGGCCGGCCAGTCTGGAGTGAAGGGGCGGAGAACACCTGGAACCTGGTCCGTGGTGAGCACCTTCCCAGCAAAGTGCCCAGAAGAGCTCCCAGAAGTCCCAAGACCAGCGGCATCAGCTTCCCTGGGAACCTGCTAGAAATCTACATTCTCCAGCCTCACCGTAGGCCCCTATATCACAGACTCAGATGGTGGGGTTGGACCACCTATATTTTTATAAGCTCTCCCGGTGACTCTGATTCTAAAGGTTGAAAATCTCTAGGTACAGTTCTCAGGGGAATGAGTGTGTGCATGCGAAGTTGCTTCAGTCGTGTCTGACTCTTTGCTACCCCATGGACTATATAGCCCACCAGGCTCCTCTGTCCATGGGATTCTCCAGGCAAGAATACGGGAGTGGGTTGCCATGCCCTCCTCCAGGGGATCTTCCCCACTGAGGGATTGAACCCGCGTCTCTTACATCTCCTTCACTGGCAGGCAGGCTCTTTACTACTACCTGGGAAGCCCTCTCAGGGGAGACTTTCATTTATTCACAGTTGTTTTCAAATTCAGTCCTACGCTGAAATTGTCTGGCAGGCTTGTTAAAACACAGATCCCTGGAGTCCCTGACTCGAGGGGCTGAGGTGGGCAGCCTGAGAAGAGGCATTTCTGACTAGTTCCGAGGTGATGCTGATTCTGCTGGTCCAGGGACCACACTTTGAGAACCACTGATTTAAATATCTGGGGACAGGATGTAATCCTCTGACTGGAGGTGAGCTTTTCCCAGACTGCATCTCTGGGGCAGAGCCAGGGCCCAGGAGGAAACATCAATTCTGATTAGGCAACGTGACAGGATGGATGCCTATACTGCCCCTTCCAAATTCACATGTCAAAGTCCGATGGATTTGGAAACAGAGCCTATAAGCAAGTGATAAAGGGTAAATGAGGTCGGAGGCGGGACTTCGATCTGAGAAACTTGGTGCCTTTATAAGAAAAGGGAGAGACACGAGAGCCCTTTCCCTCTCTCTTCCTCATGAGGACATAGCTAGAAGGTTGTCTAGAAGCCAGGAGAGAGGTCTCACCAGAAACCATATTGACCAGCACCTTGATCTAGGCCTCCAGAACTGTGAGAAACAAAGCTCTCTCATTTCAGCCACTCAAGATCCGCTGGAGAAGGGAAAGGCTCCCCAGCCCAGGTTCTGGCCTGGAGAATTCCATGGACTGTATAGTCCATGGGGTTTCGAAGAGTCAGACACGGCTGAGCGACTTTCACTTTCACTTACTTTCAGCCTGTGGTGTTTTATTATGGCAGCCTAACCCTGAATATTCACTGGAAGGACTGATGCTGAAGCTGAAGCTCCAATCCTCTGGCCACCTGATGCGAAGAGCTGACTCATCTGAAAAGACCCTGATGCTGGGAAAGATTGAAGGTGGGAGGGGAAGGGGACGACAGAAGACGAGATGGTTGGATGGCATCACCGACTCAGTGGACATGAATCTGAGCAAACTCCCAGAGCCACTGAAGGACAGGGAAGCCTGGCGTGCTGCAGTCCATGAGGTCACAAAGAGTTGGACACGACTTCGTGACTGTACAAGAACGACAAGCAGACTGAGACACTCAGGGACCAAACAGCCTGAGTATGTCTGGAGATTTAATCAGAAAGCGAAAGAACAGCGTCCACGTTTCTGCCCCAGCTGCCAGCACCAATGAACTCTGCCGAAGGTTTTCTGCTGGTTGGGACCCCTCCTCACCTTCTGAGTGATCCTCCTGTTTTCCCTCCCCGTGCAAACAGCCCTTCCAAAACTGCCTTTAAAGTCTCTTCCTGGCTCCCCTCTCCTCCTCCGTCCGTCCACCCACGGCCTCTCCAGCCAGCCCCCAGGCAGGCCTTCATCTCTGGTTCAAGGTCACACCCTTGAACCCCCTGCCTCCCTGCTTCAGTCTCCTTTCACCTCTGCCCCTGGCTCTGGCCCGGATGAATCATCTCAAGGGGCAGTCAGGAGAAACCAGCTTGGCCGGGCAGAGGAGGACCCAGCTAGCCAGCGAGTCCCTGTGGAGGCAGCAGCTCCAGGTCAGGGAGGCTCCCGGAAGATTTATTGGCCACTAAACCCAGCTGGAGGGGGTGGAGTAAGTAGGCAGAGTGTAATCAAAGTGATACTTTATGTTGTTCCATCTCAGGAAAATAATTGTTCCACTGGAACATCATTACACTATCATTTTTCTACTCTTGCACCACTTACTGGGAAATAGAAACTCACTTTCTTCTTCATAATAAACAGCAATTTCAATAACTCAAAAAGCTTTTTCTGAGATGGAGCCGTTCTCCATCCAGACTCCCAGGCTGGAGCAAGAGTCTCAGGAGCTCCTGGGGACGGCTGTCCCCGCCTTCCAGTGCCCTCCCTGCCCGCCACTCGGGGGACCATTGATCCCAGTTTTCCAGGATTAAAAGGTTTTCCAAGATGCTGGACTTTCAGCACCAATGTCAGGTCAGAAAAATAAAATAGGGAAGGAAGATTGACAATGAGGGGTAGAGTGATGGATTTTAAGTAGGTTGATGGGGGTAGGCTTCATTAAGAAGGTGGCATCTGAGCAAAAGTTTAAAGGAGGTGAGGCAGGTTATGAGGATATTTGAGGGAAGGGCATTCCAGACAGAAGGATCAGTCAGTGCAAAGCTCGAGGCAGATCTTGGCGTGTGTATTCCAGGAATCCCGTGGAGGCCCTTGGGGCTGGAGCAGTGTGAACAAGGGGAAAAGGGAAGGAGAGCGAAAGGGCAAGCGTGATCAGAGAGGCCAGATTTTGCAGGATTCTACAGACCTTGATGAGACCCTTTGGCTTATATGTGGAGGAGATGAGCAAAAGGACATGATGCAGTTTACATTCTCCTGCACTGGCTCTGACCGCTGCGGAAGACCATGGAACGCCAGTTAGGAGACTGGCGCAGTAACACAAATAGGTAATGACCGTGCCTTAGACCGAGATGGTGATTAGCGGACCTGCTGGACAGCAGCTGGGTCCTGGGTATATTTTGAAGGTGAAGCTGATAGATTTTCCTGATGGAGATTGGGTATGAGGTGTTAGAGCAAAGAATGGCGTGACTTCCAATATGTAAATGCACAGGGCCCGTCACTAGATCGTAGAATAAATAATGCATGTGTTGCAAAGGCTCACTCTACCCCAGAAAAGCATGCACTTGAGATATTGATGGATTTACGTTAGAAACTAGACTGCACTCCCGAATGGAATCATTTAGACGCTGGAGTACGGTCTTTAATGCAGAATAGATGTGCGTTCATCGCTAGGGCTGGGGCTGAATAACAGGACCACCTACCCAAGTCAGCTCTCTAGCCTGGCGGCTGACTCAGTGCAGTCCAGCAGTTAAGAGATTGGATCTCCATTTAAACTGTCTGAGGTTCCGTTTTTTTCCTCTAATGATTGTTGTCAGAATTGAATAAGATTATGTTCATAAAATACCTAACACAGGACCTAGACCCTGGGGAAGGCTTCATTACCGGTAGAGATGCTGTGCATGCTAAGTCACCTCAGCTGTCTCTGACTCTTGGCGACCCTGTGGACTGCAGCCCATCAGCCCCGTCTGTCCATGGGATTCTCCAGGCAAGAATACTGGAGTGGGTTGCCGTGCCCTACTCCAGGGGACCTTCCTGACCCAGGGATCAAACCCTCATCTCACGTCTCCTGCACTGGCAGGCAGGTTCTTCACCACCAACGCCACCGGGGAAGCCCCAAGAGATGTTTATCGCTCTTTGAACAGCGTTGAAATTCTGACAGTGACCAGCAGAGGGCACCACCAGCAGAGACAGTGCCGATGCACTGCTAGGGAGACGGGCATATGTGCCTTGGATCCACTAATCAAAAAAACATAAATAAAGAAACTAAACTGGCTTCACATAAATAATAAGCTGGCATTATGTTTTTCCTCTCTCCTCTTTCTCCTTACCCCTTTTTGCTGAATTTTACATTTCCCCCGATTCTCCTCCTCGTTACAGAGACCCCTTGCTGTGTGAAATGGATCTTCTATTTTGGGGTTGCCTTTGATCAGAACAGCCCCAAAGCCCTGGCATTACAGGAGAATAATGTACCAGCCTGCACCACCAGTCAGTTCTCAGCTCCTCCCCAGAGCCCCAGCAGAAGACCAGACGACTCTCCTGGTACCCTGGGCGTGGGGAGGACCAAGACACGGATAGATCAGGTTTGTCCAGTTTTGCTCTGGCCGCTGGAAATTCTGCTCCTTATCTCGTCTGCCATTGCTTCACCACACTGCCAAAATTACCTCGATAATATATTTTTTTTAATTTAAGAATTCATTTTCACTTCAAGAAAGAAGAACACTGCAGCCAGATAAGAAACTCCATCTGTCATCAAGAAAAAAGGGTCGTGGATTTGGGTGTCACAAATCCTGTAATGTCTTAAATTAAGGTGCCACTTCTGCAGGCTTTCTTCGTGTTTGTGAAATGATTATTCTACAGAGGTGCATTTAATATGGTTAAAATAATGATTATGCATGTTTAATACATCAATTTAAGTTATTATCTCCCATGCTATAAAATGCAGAATAATTTCATAAATAATTATAAAGCATTTACAAATGGCGACTTGATGCAAAGCATTCTTGCTAATCCTTTATCTTTCACAAACACAGAAATAACAATTAGATTCCTGGAATGGGAAAGGGAGGTTATGTTCTAGAAAGTGTCACTCCCTTACTGAATGCAAATAAGGAGGCAAGGGAAAAAAATAAAAGCCCTGGGTAGAACCAGTGTACTTTCCCCCGCTCCTGACAGCTGGAAGATGTCTGTCCAGGTTATCATTAGTCTAGGTACCCAGCTTTCTCTCTGCAGGCATTGGGGAGTGGGGGTGTGGCCTCAGGGAAGGGAGGTGTCTTTGAATCCCTTAGAGAAAGAATAATTCTGCCTCCTTCTAATTTTTTAAGAAATAGAGAAGTTGCGGTACTGAGACCTGACCACAGGGTTAGAATAAGAAGCAACCTTCCCCACCCAATCACACGCACACGTAGGCAGGACATCCTTTGACTGCTGGAAGTTTGATCCAGATCTTCAATTATGCCGAAGGATGAACTGAGTCACCAGGGACCATGTATGGCAAAAAGCTTCAGCCTCCGCCCTTCAGCCTGTCAATCAACGACACAGACTTGGAGAGGCAGGAGATCCCCTCAGAGGGCTTCTGCTCTTGATGGGGAGCCTGAATGTTCACTTTGAAACTATTCAGTAACACAGACAGCATAGAGCTGAGGTTAAATCAGCCACGGTAAAATTTAGTTGACATAAATAAAGTAAGTCCAGGGAGACTTTTTCGAAGAAATGAGATGGAGCCAGGTCACAGATCAGTGGAATCAAGTAAACCAAAGACGCCATAGATGCTGAGAGAGACAATGCACGGTGCATTTAAGGCACCTGCCACACACACAGTAAGGACCTGCTGTGACTCAAGCCAGGACGCCAAGGGCTCGGAGGTATCTTGGGATAATGCCCTTTGCACCCCGCCAAGTCAGCCTGTCTCTCAAAGGCTGGACAGTGGCAGAGACAAGGACGGGAAGGAGGTCCTAAGTATGCCTCCAGCCGATCCAAACCCCAGCTCTGCAGAAAGGGATGTGGGGGAGAAAGAGAAGGGGCAAGACCTCGAGGGCCCCGATGCTGGGACGTCGGTTCTACGACGGTGCATCACAGCTACTTACACACCAGTAGAGCTCAAGTGAGTCCCAGCTGAAGACTGACTCCCCAGGTCTGGGGAGGAGGACGGGTAGAGGAGGGTCTTAACACCAACCAGTGGGTCAGCGCCGTGCCAGGCTGCAACCCCACAGAGGAGGCTGCCGACAGTTGCTGAGTGGGCTCAGGAGTAGGCTCCAATCACAGCTCAGATGTAAGAGCCTTAGAGAAGCTGGAGGGCATCTCCTCCACTTCTGCCAGTCTCAGAGCCCCCAGCAGGGAGGGTCAGGGGATAAGACAGACTGAATTCTTACAGCTGAGTCCTTGACTCTTTTCCTGCAAAAGACGGCCAAGAATTCATCTCCAGGAACCCACGCGAAGTGCACCTTTCTCCCCCCACAGCCGCACCCACACACTTTTGTCACCACCGTGACACGTCTGCAGAGGCCCCGGCCAGGTCATGAACACTCACCTAGCCCCGGTTCCAGCAACATGCGGCTGGGCGACTGACCACAGGCAGAAGGAGAATCTCTCTGGCTCTCAGACACCAGTCCCCAGTCCAAGGGACCTTTGGATCTTTCATCCTGTCTCTAGCTCCCTTCTGTGTCCTCTGCGCTGTAGTTTTGGTAAAATCAACTAGCCCAGTAATGAACTCAAGGAAACAACATATCTGCTTAGCTTCAAAAAATCACCCCCTCAATGATTACCTGGTGGTTTTAACACATCTCCACAAATTTTTTTCCACTCTCCCCAAGAAAGTGGAGCTTAATTCCATCCCCTTGATTGTGGTCTGGACTTGGTGAGTCCCTTCTAACAAACAGAGTGTGGGAAGGGGAAAATAGTGACTTTTTAGTAGGGAGCATTGATGAGGAATCACCCAGGGGCTGAACTTCCTTGGTGGCTCAGACAATAAAGAATCTGCCTGCAAAGCAGAAGACTAGTGTTTGAACCCGGGGTGGGGAAGATCCCCTGGATAAGGGAATGACAACGCACTCCAGCATCCTTGCCCCGAGAATTCCATAGACAGAGGGGCCTGGTGAGCTACAGTCCATGGAGTCGCAAAGAGTCAAGCACAATTGCACGGCTAACACTGAAGCTTTTTCTAGTAAGATGCATGTCGGCAGGACTACTAGATGATTCTGGAACAGTAGGCTGAGGCTACACTTGAGGGCCTAGAAGGGCTCACATCCATGGTTTGTCGGCTGAGGCCATGGGCCTTGTGTCATCACTGGATGAGACGGGCACTCTGCCTCAGTGGTATTCTTCCTAAAAGCCCATGCGTGCTTGTGCTAAGTCACTTCAGGCGTGTCCGATTCTTTGTGACCCCATGGACTGTAGGCCGCCAGGCTCCTCTGTCCACGGAATTTTCCAGGCAGGAACGCTGGAGTGGGTTGCCATTTCCTTCTCCAGAAACCCATAACCTCACTCAAATCATAAGAACATATCAGACAAACCCAAATTGGGGGACAATCTACAATACACCTAACTAGTGCTTATCAGAACCTCCATGGTCATGAAAAGTAAAGGGAAGTTTGAGAAACGGCCACAGATTGGAGTGAAGGATGACTGCAACGCAGCATCCAAATGGCATCCTGGAGCAGCAGAGGAGCATTAGCGGGAACACTGGAGAAATTAGCAGAAGGTCTATTGTTTACCTGTTCGTCTGGTTTCAATGCTCATGTCTTGATTTTGAGAAATGTATGATGATTATGTATGATGTTAGCAGCAGCGGGAGCTGGGTAGAGGGTAACAGAACTCTGGACTGTCTTTGCACCTCTTCTATAAATCGGATACTATTTCAAATTCAAAAGCCGTGGTTCTTCTAAGAAAAGAACTTATTGTCTTGCTCTTTCTCCCTCCCTCCCCAAACCTCTCCCCGCTAACATGCCCACTTGTGTTGCTCTGTGTCACAAAGTCAATACCTTGGGGTTATTTCCCTCTCCTGAACACACCAGGCATCCTCTTATCTCATGGGTTTTGCTCATGTTGCCTGCCTGCCCCTGCCTTGCTGCTGGTCCCACCACACCAGCCTTGAGGGCTAGTCCCGAGCTCACCTTCCCTGTGGCCCACCCACTGCCAAAGTCCCGTGTTTGGCTCTTCAGGCACTTGTCCACATCACTCCTCTCCATCCTTATAAGCAGAGATGGCTTTGTGGGAGTAACACTCAGCTTGGAAATATCCACCACACTCCTGCCCTCCTGCTTTCCCCACCAAATCCTTTAGGCTGAGACACCCCCCCACCCCCCCGCCCACCGCCCCCCAGTGATGGCAGCCATGAAATTAAAAGACGCTTACTCCTTGGAAGGAAAGTTATGACCAACCTAGATAGCATATTCAAAAGCAGAGACATTACTTTGCCAACAAAGGTCCGTCTAGTCAAGGCTATGGTTTTTCCAGTGGTCATGTATGGATGTGAGAGTTGGACTGTGAAGAAAGCTGAGCACCGAAGAATTGCTGCTTTTGAACTGTGGTGTTGGAGAAGACTCTTGAGAGCAAGGAGATCCAACCAGTCCATTCTAAAGGAGATCATCCCTGGGTGTTCTTTGGAAGGAATGATGCTAAAGCTGAAACTCCAGTACTTTGGCCACCTCATGCGAAGAGTTGACTCATTGGAAAAGACTCTGATGCTGGGAGGGATTGGGGGCAGGAGGAGAAGGGGACGACAGAGGATGAGATGGCTGGATGGCATCACTGACTCGATGGACGTGAGTTTGAGTGAACTCCAGGAGATGGTGATGGACAGGGAGGCCTGACGTGCTGCAATTCATAGGGTCGCAAAGAGTTGGACACGACTGAGCAACTGAACTGAACTGAACTGAACCCCACCCCCCGGCCCGCCAACCCCCAGCCTCTGGAGAACAGGATAACAGTGCCTCCTGGTGACAGGGATGAGGAACTGCGCACCTCCCCATCCCTGCTGCTGCTGCTAAGTCGCTTCAGTCGTGTCCGACTCTGTGCAACCCCATAGACGGCAGCCCACCAGGCTCCCCCGTCCCTGGGATTCTCCAGGCAAGAACACTGGAGTGGGTTGCCATTTCCTTCTCCAATGCATGTAAGTGAAAAGTGAGAGTGAAGTCGCTCAGTCATGATTGACTCTTAGCGACCCCATGGACTGCAGCCCACCAGGCTCTTCCGTCCCTGGGATTCTCCAGGCAAGAACACTGGAGTGGTGCATTTCCTTCTCCCATCCCTACAGCTCTTCAGACCCTGAGCCCTGATGGAGCCATGCTCCAGCCTGCCTTCTTTCTCTTTTTTCTCCTCTCAAGACCCAGTGAACTTCAGCACAAGTGACCCGGTTTCCCGTGTAGGCACACACCCTTTTCCGGTTCTATGCTGGGCTTTTTCCCTTTCTTTCTCTTGAACCCAGGTCTCCCGCATTGCAGGCAGATTCTTTACCAGCTGAGCCGAAGGGAAGCCCTGACTCTTGCCAAAGCCACCACCCACCCCCCAGGATTTCTTCACTCCCCGTTTTTGTTAGATTTGTGAACAAACCAATGACCTTCACTGAGACCAATAAAAGCTGGCCTCATCATATAGCAATCGGGGAAGGGGAGGGACAGCCCTGAGTTCTGCACAGAAATTAGACAAAATAAAAACTCAGTCTCATTGACTTCTAAAACCCTTGGAAATACTCTGAAATTCCATTTAGGCTTTTCCATGTCTCTCTCTACATTCTCATCCTTTTCTAATCATTTTTCCTCAGACTCCAATATTCAAAATAAAAAATGTTTACCTATTTTACTCAATACTATCATATGTCTCTTTTAATTACTAGCTTTACAAGAGTATTGTTTTCTACTATTTTTCATGGCAAATGCACAGTACTTAATCTATACTCTGGGTTAAATAGGTTTTTGGCAGCCCGCCCGGGAGCCTTGCCAGCACTGATATCCTTGTCGTTGTGGGAAAAAGCTTCAGACAACTAACTCAAATGAATTTTTGGAACTCAACCCATTTATAAGTCAGGAACTGCCTGGGCTGCTGTGAATGGTTGTTTGATTGGTTTGGGGGATATAGGTCTTTCTTGTTTCCCAAATGAACTCATTCAATATGCAACAAATACAAATTAAGGCCTATTACAGGCAAGCCGTCCGCCAGACCCAGGGGATGCTACAGGGCCAAGTTTAGTATCCGCCCTCACAAGAGGCATACGGGCGAGCAGGCAAGTCCAAGGCCAGGCTGTGATGGGGGTTTGTATTAGCTGAAGTCCACCAGAAAAACAGAGCCAATAGGAAGTAATATACACATAGGCCTCCCCAATGACTCAGTGGGTAAAGAAGCTGCCTGCAATGCACGAGACACAGGAGACGGGGGTTCGATCCCTGGGTCGGGAAGATCCCCTGGAGAAGGAAACGGCGGCCCACTCTAGTATTCTTGCCTGAAAAACCCCATGGACAGAGGAGCCTGGAAGGCTACAGTCCAAAGGGTCACAAGGAGTCAGACATGACTTAGCGACTAAGTGCATGTATATATATATGAAAAGAGAGATTTTAAGGAATTGTGGGGGCTGGCAAGTTTGAAATCTGTAAAGAAAGCTGGCAGGCCTGAAATTTAGGTAAAAGTTGATACAGTCTTCAGTCTGAAGTTTGTAGGGCAGCTAGAAGGCAAGAAACTGGAGGGGGACTTTCGTGTATCAGTCTTGAGGTCAATTTGTTCTTATTTAGAAAACAGGCCTTCAGGGGACTGGATGAGCGCACACACACACACACACACACACTATGGTGGGCAATCCACTTCACTCAAAGTCTACTGATTGTTCACGTTGAGAACATCTGAAATATATCTTTGCAGCAACATCCAGATTGGTGTTTGAGCAAACAGCTGGCCTCCATAACCTTGCTGAGCTGACACACAGAATCAACCATCACACGGGAAAAGCTCAGTGAGCCTAGACTCCGTAGGTGGCGTTCCTCCCCAGTCTACGGGAATAAGGTACAAGCTGAGACCTGAAATAGGGCTTCGCCAGGTGAATGCTTGGCAGACAGGGCCAGCGCTCCCCTCCACGTCCCCTGGGTGGTCTGTTCCATGATGGGCTCAGAGTATTACACTGTACTTCGCACACCCCTGGGCTTCCCTTGTGGCTCGGAAGGTAAAGAATCCGCCTGCAATGCTGGAGACCTGCGTTCGATCCCTGGGTTGGGAAGACCTCCCAGAGAAGGGAACGACTACCCACTCCAGTATTCTGGCCTGGAGAATTCCATGCACTCTATAGTCCATGAGGTCGCAAAGACTCGGGCACAACCGAGTGACTTTCACACATAGCTTGCACACCCCCAGGGTTTCCTGTGGCTCGGAAGGTAAATATCCCGCCCAGGGGATCCATCCCTGGGTCAGAAAGATTCCTTGGGAAAGGAAATGGCAACCCACTCCAGTATTCTTGCCTGAAAAACCCCAGGGACAGAGGAGCCTGGCGGCTACAGTCCAGGACAGAACCTGGCAGAGAGTCAGAGAGGACCGAGCGACTGACACACACTTGTGCCCCCACCCTCCAACCCGCCCCCCTAGACACACTTCCTCAGACCCTAGGAGGCACAGCAAGCCTCTGTCTGCTCTGGTTGCCGAGGGCAAGTTCAGCCTTGGTCCAGGTGGGTATTCAGGTAAGGCCAAGAGCCCAGACCCGTCGGCTCAGGAGTGAGTGTCCCCTCTTCCCCCTCCCCCGGGAGGCCCGGGCTGCTGCAGAAACACTGACTCCTGGCGTCCGCCGCCGCGTTCACATCCCAGAACGTGCACCTGTGCGCTTGCCGCCCGAGGGTGCCACCGAGCCGGCCCCGAGCCCGGGTCTGCCTGGGCGCCCCCCGCCCGCCCCGCTCGCGGCCCCGCGCCCCCTCCCCGCTTCTGGAGGCGGCGGAGCATCTGGCGCCCGTCTCCTGAGCAGTCCGTCAGCCTTCACGCCGCTGTCACCACCAGACGTGGGGGAACGAAAACAAAAGACGTGACAAATTTGTCCTTTTCTCTTTCATAATTAACCAAAATATCTCAGCGTGTCGCGAAGCACGGCTCCTAATTAACAGACAGGCGAGAGGCGATTAAGGAAAAAAAAAAGCCCCGCATCCCCCCGCGCCCCCTCCCCAGCCCCAGCAGCCCCTCCCCCTCCCCGTAATTACGTTTGCAGGAGAGAATGATATTCTGGTCAGACGCGACAGACAGAGAGAGCCCAGTCCCCAGCGAGGCAATTAATATTTCACACCTGCCAACGCGCAGTGGCCGGGGGAGCGGGGGCACCGGGGAGGCGAGCGCCTTGTCACCAGGCCAGAGTGTGCAAAAGCCAAGTGGCGACAGTCCTTCTGTTGGGCTTCGGGGATGGGCAGGGCAGGCTGGCGCGGAAAACAACTCTTTCTGTTGTGGATGGGGGTGGGGGGGAGGTGGTTGGAGGATCATTGGACAGAACAAAGAATCTGCCAGAACAAAGTCATTGCATCTGGACAGAACAGAGTCTTAGCGTCTACTCTTCAGCGGCTGTCCAGCTCTGGCCCCACCCCCGGGCTCACACACACTGCCTCCCCACCGAGAGGGTGGCATGGAAGAAGGGGTGGGCAGCTCCACACGTGGGCATGCACCTGTGCCCCGCCCCAGGCCCACAGGTTCATACATTGCCTGCAGGGGCACTGTTTCCTATGCCAACCCTGCTCACCCCGAGCAGGCATCCTCACACCCTCTCTGGCGCTCCCCAGGGAGCCCAGGCAGGGACACACACTCATATCCCTGCTTTTATGTAACCCGGCCACACACAACCATTCCCAAGGCAAACAACCAGCAAAAAGTTAGTGACTATTTATTATGTTCAGGTTCCTGCCCCGCTGAGATTCTAGCCTCAGTGATGGAGATAAAACTACTGTGACTTTTAAAAAAACAAAAACAAGAAAAGAAGGTCACTACAAAGCTCTGTCTGGTAAGTGATACCTGCCAGGCAGGGGTGTCTTCCTCACCTGTTCTAAGCACTCGCTAGTCATCAGGTTCTCTCACAATCGCTTCACATCCCTTATATCATTCACTGCCTATAAAAATCATGGCAGACACAGAACACCCCTGCATCTCACATACAAGAAATCCAAGACTCCTGGAGGTTAGGCATCTTACCCAAGTTAGAAAGTTAACAAAGCTGAGATCTAAGCTCTTCTGTCTGGTGCCTAATTCAGGTGACCCACTCACAATCACCTAAAGGTTAAAGCCACCCAAGTGTCACAGTTGAATGTGTTCACAGATGAATGGATAAAGTCACGGAGTACATCTATGCAATGGAATACTGTTCAGCCTTGAAAAGGAAGACACTTCTGATGCACAACACAGATAAGGCTCGAGGATATTAGGTGGAGTGAAATAAGCCATTCACAAAAACACACTGTGTGATTCTTATATGAGTGACCTGCTGCTGCTACTGCTAAGTCGCTTCAGTCATGTCCGACTCTGTGCGACCCCAGAGACGGCAGCCCACCAGGCTCCCCCGTCCCTGGGACTCTCCAGGCAAGAACACTGGAGTGGGTTGCCATTTCCTTCTCCAATGCATGAAAGTGAAAAGTGAAAGTGAAGTCGCTCAGTCGTGCCCAACTCTTCTCGACCCCATGACTGCAGCCTACCAGGCTCCTCCGTCCATGGGATTTTCCAGGCAAGAGTACTGGAGTGGGGTGCCATTGCCTTCTCCAATGAGTGACCTAGAGAAGTCAAATTCATAGACACAGAAAGCAAACTGAGGGTCTTGAGGGGCTGGGAGAAGTGGCGGAATCCGTGTTTACTGAGTGTGGACTTTCAGCGGGAGAAGACATGAAGCTTCTGGAGATGGATAGTGCTGATGGCTGTACAGCATGGGAAGGGATTCATGCCGCTCAACTGTAAACTCAGAGATGCTATGACGGTAAATTCTATGTTATGTTTTTTTACCACAATTTAAAACATAAACAAATAGCAGGGGTTAGGGTGTGAAGGTTGGCAAAACACCAAACAAAATGCACACAGGGGGCTGGTGCCTCCCTGGAGGAGGACACCTGTGGAGTCCATTTCAATAGAGGAAACCACTGTAATAGAGATGATTCTAGAAGGGATATCTGAGTGACAGATTGGATCAGATGTCATTTAGGGCTCTGGATTCCAGAGTGAAGACTCTAAAGTTTCCAAGGACAACAAAGCCTTTGTGGAGAAGGAAGTGGGAAGTGAGTCCAGCTGAAGTGTAGGAGCCTAAGGAGAAAAGAGGCCCCTGGACCACCTAGAACACTCAGACATGGGGCCTGAGGCCACGCTGCGGGGTTTGGACATCCACAGGCATTGGGGAGACTTGGGAGGGCTGAGCAGAAAGTGGTGGGGCTGGAAAGGGTTGTTCAGAGGTGAAGATGGTCAGAGATACAGTCAGAACTAGAAAATGAGAGAAAGCAGAGCCTCACCCAGGAAGAGGCCACTGCCCTTGGGGAAGAGACTGAGCGGGAGAACAGACAGGTACATGAAAGGTGACTTCAGGCTTTCCTAGGGAAAAGAGGCAGCGTCAGGGGCACTGGTGTCCTCGAGGACGAGGGCACAGCCTCCCTGCGTGGGGAGGAGGGCAGCTGATGGGAGGGGCGCTGCAGTTCAGTCCAGGTCCCCCCTTGAAAAAGACGATTCCCCTCCCTCGAGCTGCCAGGGCCTTACCAATTCCCCCTCCAATGCGAATCTCGATCCCACTCTCTTCTCCCCCACTGCTCAGGCGCCACTCCAGCCCAACCATGGCCCACTGCTTTCCTGTGGCATCACTAAGTCATAGAAACAATTTGGTCTGCAAGATGCCAATCAGGAAACTAGCTTCCGTGTGGTGGAATCACTTGCTAAAAGAACTGCAAAACTGATATTGATGGATGCTATTGAGGAACCTGAGCCTCCTAACTCAAAACAGGAGCAATTAATTCCCAGGTGTGGAGACCTCTGAGACGGTTTACCATCCTTCCCTTCCCCCCAGGACTTTACAATCAATGTAAGCTCATCAAAAACGAAATATTGATAAAAAAGGTCGTGAATATCTGACCCAAGTGTGAAATGAGTTTATAGCAAGGCCAGTGGGAGAATAGAGATTATACAAATCTTAGGGACCCAGACACAGAGCTGGCATCTCTCCTTCTCTTGGTGAGATCGTGAGATCACGGGCACACTCCTTTTAAGAGCCTCCATCTCTTCCTTAGTAAATGGCTACTGTTCCTTCATGTATTCACTCTTACATCTGTTTGTTCAAAAGTAAATCTTGAACAGATAGTCCGAGTCAGGTATTGTGCTTGACACTGGAGACACGGTGTTGAACGGGGTACAGTGTCTACCCTCAGGGAGCTACGTTCTGGTGAGATGGGGTCTGGGATGGAGACCAGGAAGACGCTGTGCTGCCACATGGCCACATGGCCACATGTGCTGCCACATGTGGCCACATGGCCAGGAGAGGACAGAGCCTTGGATCGGGCAGTGGTGTGGAGGTCGAGAGAAGAGAATGGACTCAAGTTATGTGCTAGAGGTGAAATTCACAGGGCTTGCTGATAGATGAGAGGTTAGAACCAGAAGAGAGATAGGGGAGAAGAGAGTAACTCCTGCAAGAAGAGTTAGAAACAGCAAGACCCTCGGCACTGTGCCTGGCACACACTGGGGCTCCAGGGCTCTTAGCACTGAGGGAATGAGAATGGAATCCCAGGGATACTTCCACAGAGGAGGGCAGGAGTAACAGAGAGAAACTTCGCAAGGAGGTGAATCTCAAGCCCAGTTTAAAGCAGAGGAGGGAAGGGGATTGACATGGGGGTGGAAGAGGAGGGCGTTGGGGGTTTCTGGTGGGAGGCAGAAAGGCCTGGACCAAACACAGGTTTGGAAGTGCCAACTGTGAGTCATCAGACTTAGAATCAGTTAGGATTGCACATAAGAGGATTTTGCTTAATATACAAGTAAGACATATGTAGAATTTTAAGTTAAAATAGAACTAAATCCCGATCCTCGAATTCCTGACTCCTCTTCAGATCTGTGAGCCTAGATTGGGAGGTTTTCCCACCCCCGTCCATTTGGACACTCTCTCCTTCCATGCAAGGGGGAAGAAATTTGAGTTGAAAAGGCTCCGAGAGGTTGTGGGGCAAAGGGGCTGGGTGGGTAATGACCAGCACCAGAGCCCAGAGCCATCTCAGCACCTCTAACCAGCTGCCTCCCGGAGTGTGCTCTAAAAGAGAGCGCACCCAGGGCCTGCTGGGTCTTCCTGTTTTAGCATCTGCTGCCTACGCAACCTCTGCTTCACTTTCAGCCCCCACTCTCTGAAGGTTGCATTGTGTAAGCAGGAGAAGTGACTTAAGCTTCAGATTGGAGCAGCCTCGCCCCAGGCATATACATCCCCCACCCTTGGCTGCGGCAATCTGTGTGGGTGGCCCAGGCCCAGCCCCATGAAGGGAGCGTGGAAGGGGCTGAAGCTGCTCCTGCAACAGGTGGGGCCATGCCTTCCCCTTCTGAGTACGGCCTATGCCCGGCTCTCCAACTCAGCACTTCTTAAAGTGTGGTCCACGGAGTCCTGGGGTTCCCGAGACACTTTCAGGGGTCAGAAGAGTCAAAATATTTTCTTAATGATATTAAGACATTATTTGTCTCTTTCACTGTGTTGACATTAGCACGATGGCGCAAAGGCAACCGTGGGTAAAACAGCTGACACCCACGTGAACCACAGTAACGACGCCAAATTGAACTAACAGTCGTTTTGTTTTCCTCATCTCGTATTCAGTTTCATGAATGTTCACCATGAAGCAGTAGAAATTGTTAATTTTATTAAATCTCAACCCTAAGTCACATCTTTTTAAGTTTCCGTGCAAGTAAATGAGAAGTACACATAGAGCATTTTTTTCAGACGCTGAAACCTAGTCTTTGTCCCAAGAGAAAAAGCACTTGAGCGACTGAGCTGTTAACTGAATGACTTACTACTTTCACAAAACACCATTTTTATTTGAAAGAACAGTTGACAAGCTATGGTAATTTAGACTCATGTTTTTGGTTAGAATTTTCTTGAAGATGAGCAAAGCGAACCTGTCACTTTAAGGAAAACCCTTGACAGATACGTGGCCAATGGTAAAACCAGACTTTCATTTGGAAAGTTTGGAAAATTTCATGAACTGATAGCTTCCCAACACTTAAAATCTTTCCTGATGAGGTCAGTGACAATAGTAACAAATGTTTTTTTGTTTTTTTTAATCTTGTATAATGTGGTGTGTCAACATTTGCAAATCTACAAAACTCAGTGAAATAATGTTTTCCAAATGTCCAGGCATGCCTGGATAAAAGATCTGTTGCCAGTAGAAGAATCACCCATGTATTTTCATGCAATACATGCAAAGGGGTATGAAATATTTACTGATATGGTTTCAAACTCTCAATTGCAAATAACCTTTAAGAAACTGTCATGTTTGGAGTTTTGGTTTAGGATCAAAGATGAATTGCCACAATTATCTAAAGAAACTATGAAAAACTCCTACCTTTTCTATCTACATATTTGGATGAGGCCAGATTTTCTCCACATATTTCAACCAAAACAGCAAATCCCGACAGATTGATGCAGAAGCAGATGGGATCCAGTCAGACATGAAAAATATTTTTTTTAATGGAAAACAATGCCACTTTTCTCACAGATCTTTTTGTTTTGAAAAATATTTTTCATAAAAATATGTTATTTATATTAACACGGAATGGTGGTGGTGGTGGTTTCATTGTTAAGTCGTGTCCAACTCTTTGCGGCCCCATGGACTGTGACCTGCCAGGTTCCTCTGTCCATGGGATTTCTCAGGCAGGAATACTGGGGTGGGCTGCCATTTCCTTCTCCAGGGTAACATGGAATCACTCTACTATCATTATTTTTATTTTTTGCTGGTATTTTTAAATAAATTGAAAATAAGAATTTTTAATTTCTGTTTTAATGTCTAACATGGGAACTATTGTATTAAAAATACAACTCACATAAACAAACGATCTTTGGCATTCTCAATAATTGTTAAGAGAGTGTGAAGACTCCTGAGACCACAAAGTTTGAGAATCTCTCTCTAGCTCACTGTGCCCACCACCATATCAGCCTTCTCTGGGCCTGGGGCCCAGGTGTTCCTCCTGCTTCCATGCCGCAAGATCTAGTTCCTGAATCATAATGTCAACTACAGATCCGTAATGCTTCTCCAGAACTTTCAAGGGTTCCCTTTCAGGGCGGTCTGTGCGGGCTCCATGCTGCCCTGGGATCCCTGTGCTCAGCACCTATCCCTGCTCTCGCTCACTCTCTCATACACGCACAGCAATTGCTCCTGTGGACAGTAAAGACCCAAGACTTTCTTGTAGCAGCAGCTTTTTGATCCCGGAAAAGTCAACCTCTCAGGCTTTGCTTTCCTCAACAATAATACACAGATGTTAGTAGTTAAAACCATCCTAGTGGGGTTCGCACAAGCCTCTTATTTTCATCCATCAGAGGGAAGGAAGAAGAAGCAAGAAGTTCAATCCAATGGCCTCCAGAACAAAAAACACCATCACAGAAAACTAACCAGAATGATCACGTGGATCCCGGTCTTGTATAACTCAATGGAACTATGAGTCATGCTGGGCAGGGCCATCCAAGATGGACAGGTCGTGTTTGAGAGTTCGGACAAAACGTGGTCCACTTGAGAAGGGAGTGGCAAACCACTTCAGTATTCTTGCCTCAAGAACCCCATGAACAGTATGAAAAGATAAAAAGATATGACATGATAGATGAGCCCCCCAGGTCAGCAGGTGTCCAGTATGGTACTGGGGAAGAGCAAAGAAATAGCTCCAGAAAGAATAACGAGGCTGAGCCAAAGAGGAAATGATGCTCAGCTGTGGATGTGTCTGATGGTGAAAGAAAAGTCTGATGCTGTAAAGAACAATATTGCATAGGAACCTGGAATGTCAGGTCCATGAATCAAGGCAAATTGGAAGTAGTCAAACAGGAGATGGCAAGAGTGAACGTTGACATTCTAGGAATCAGCGAACTAAAATGGACTGGAGTGGGTGAAATCAAATGACCATTATATCTACCACTGTGGTCTAGAATCCCTTAGAAGGAATGGAATAGCCCTCCTAGTCAACAAAAGAGTCCAAAATGCAGTACTTAGGTGCAATCTCAAAAACAACAGGATGATCTTGGTTCATGTCCAAGGCAAACCATTCAACGTCACAGTAATCCAAGACTATCCCCAACCATTAATGCTGAAGAAACTGAAGTTGCACAGTTCCATGAATACTTACAATACTTTCTAGAACTAACACCAAAAGAAGATGTCCTTTTCATCATAGGGTATTGGAATGCAAAAGTAGGAAGTCAAGAGATATTTGGAATAACAGGCAAGTTTGACCTTTGAGTACAAACTGAAGTGAGGCAAAGGCTAACAGAATTTTGCCAAGAGAACGCACTGGTCATAGCAAACACCCTCTTCCAACAACACAAGAGACAGCTCTACACATGGGCATCACCAGATGATCAATACCAAAATAAGATTGATTCTATTCTTTGTAGCCAAAGATGGAGAATCTCTACACAGTCAGTAAAAACAAGACCAGGAGCTGACTATGGCTCAGTTCATGAACTCCTTATTGCCAAATTCAGACTTAAATTGGAGAAAGTAGGGAAAACCACTAGACTATTCAGGTATGACCTAAATCAAATCCCTTACAATTATACAGTGGAAGTGACAAATAGATTCAAGGGATTAGATCTAATAGAGTGCCTGAAGAACTCTGGACGCAGGTTTGTGACATTGTACAAGAGGCAAAGATCAAGACCATCCCCAAGAAAAAGAAATGCAAAAAGGCAAAATGGTTGTCTGAGGAGGCCTTACAAATAACTGAGAAAAGAAGAAAAGCTAAAGACAAAGGAGAAAAGAAAAGATATACCCAACTGAATGCAGAGTTACAGAGAATAGCAAGGAGAGATAAGAAAGCCCTCCTCAGTGATCAGTGCAAAGAAATAGAGGAAAACAATAGAATGGGAAAGACTAGAGATCTCTTCAAGAAAATTAGAGATACCAAGGGAACATTTCATGCAAAATGGGCACAATAAGGGACAAAAATGGTAAGGACCTAACAGAAGCAGAAGAGATTAGGAAAAGTAGCAAGACTACCCAGAGGAACTATACAGAAAATATCTTAATGACCTGGATAACTACGATGGTGTTGTCACTCACCTAGAGCCAGACATCCTGGAGTATGAAGTCAAGTGGGCCCTAGGAAGCTTCACTACAAACAAGGCTAATAGAGGTGATTGATGGAACTCCAGCTGAGCTATTTCAAATCCTAAAAGATGATGCTGTGAAAATGCTGCACTCAATATTCCAGCAAATTTGGAAAACTCAGTAGTGGCCACAGGACTAGAAAAAGTCAGTTTTCATTCCAATCCCAAAGAAAGGCAATGCCAAAGAGTCCTCAAACTACCGCACAATTGCACTCATTACACATGCTCGCAAGAAAAATCTCAAAATCCTTCAAGCCAGGCTTCAACAATGCATGACCCGAGGACTTCCAGATGTACAAGCAGTATTTAGAAAAGGCAGAGGAACAAGAGATCAAATTGCTAACATCCACTGGATCATAGAAAAAGCAAGGGAATTCCAGAAAAACATTTACTTCTGCTTCATTGACTATGATAAAGGCTTTGACTGTGTGTGGATCAAAACAAACTGTGGAAAATTCTGAAAGAGATGGGTATACCAGACCACCTGACCTGCCTCCTGAAAAACCTGTTTGCAGGTCAAGAAGCAGCAGTTAGAACTGGACATGGAACAATGGACTGGTCCCTAACTGGGAAAGGACTGTATCAAAGCTATATATTGTCACCCTGCTTATCTTACTTATATGCAGAGTACATCATGAGAAATGCTGAGCTGAATGATGCGCAAGCTGGACTCAAGACTGCTGGGAGAAATATCAATAACCTCAGACATACAGATGATACCTCCCTAATGGCAGAAGTGAAGAGGCACTAAAGAGTCTCTTGATGAAGGTGAAAGAGGTGAGTGAAAAAACTGGCTTAAAAACACTGAAAAAACTAAGATCATGGCATCCAGTCCCATCACTTCATGGCAAATAGTAGGGGAAACAATGGAAACAGTGACAGACTTTATTTTCTTCACTCCAAAATCACTGCAGATGGTGACTTCAGCCATGAAGTTAAAAGACTCCTGCTTCTTGGAAGAAAAGCTATGACAAATCTAGACAAAGGCCGACAAAGGCCCATATAGTCAAAGCTATGGTTTTTCCAGTAGTCATGTACAGATGTGAGAGTCGGACCATAAAGAAGGCTAAGCACTGAAGAACTGATGCTTTCAAACTGTGGTGCAGCAGAAGACTCTTGAGAGTCCCTCGGACAGCAAGGAGATCAAACCTGTCAATCCTAAAGGACATCAACCCTGAATATTCACGAAGGAACTGATGCTTAAGCTGAAGCTCCAATGCTTTGGCCAGCTGATGTGGAGAGCTGACTCATTGGAAAAAACCCTGATGCTAGGAAAGATTGAAGGCAGGAGGAGAATGAGGCAACAGAGGATGAGATGGTTGGGCAGCTTCATTGACTCGGTGGACATCAGTTTGAGCAAACTCTGGAAGAGAGTGAAGAACAGGGAAGTCTGCCCTACTCTAGTCCATGGGGTCACAACGAATTGGACACAACTTAATGACTGAACAACCAAGTGGGGTTATTGTGAGAATTAAGCAAGATAAACCAGATATTCCCCATCTGGAGACCGCCCGTCACCTTCCCCGCCTGCTCTGTGTCCCTGGAGGCTCCCAGCTGGGTTTGGCCACTGGGGGGCACTGGTGGAGGACTCTAAGGGCAGGAGGAGAAGGTGGTCAGAGGGCCTGCACCTCCTGACACGTACACACGGGGATCGGGCAGCAGAGGAGGCAGAGCTGCTGTTGGATGGCCCTTCACACTCGGCATGTCGTCCTCCGTTGGCCTTCAGGCCTCAGAACGGTCTTCGTTGGCCCCGAGGTAACTGACCACCCCCCTGCTGGTTTCACCCGGCCCTAACTCTTCCTTTAAACTCTCCTTCCGTCACGTTGTCTGCGTGTGCCATTTAGTTTCTGCAGGACCTTGATCAATGCAGGATATGAAACACTGGACACTCAGATGTGTTTGCACCAAAGAAAAGCTCTTTTCCTTCTGACCCAAAGTCGTCTATGACCACTGGCCATCTTCAGCTCATGGCTCACCCTCCTAGCAGGGCAAGAAAGGACAGAGATTTAATTCCACTCAATGCCGTTTATTCTCAGCACCGCTTATGTCTAAGGTACTGCACAAGGGATTCACAAATAAGCTCAGGAAAAGGAACAAACTCCCCGCGCTTTCCCATCTTTGTGCCTTTCCTCCTGGTGTTCCCTGCACCCCGAGCATTCTCCTCTTTCCATCAGCTAGAACCCTCAGATGTCACCTTCTTAAGAAAACCTCCCATATCCCCCAGTGATAAAGAATGTCTTTCTCACCCAAAAACCTCTTTCCAAGCACTTATCTCCTTTTAACTCGTATCATTCAATTTGATTGAACACACATTTACCCAGTGCTTTTTTTTTATGCCGAGCCCTATGGCAGACAAGAAGCAGTACAAGGAAAAACTTTAGACAGTACCTGCCCTAGGGGAGCTCACACTCTCGCTAGGAAGACAGAAACACAAATAATTATGATGTAAAGGGAAAGAGGTCATAACAAGTTTATACAAAATGCTATAGTTTGGTTAATGGAAGCACTACGGAAACATCTAAATAGATGAGAGGTGATCAAGACCGTTAGAAGGGCAGTGGTACCCTCTCAGGAAATAGGTTTTGGAAGGCTGGAAGCCTCAGTTGAGCAGCCATTGTGCAGGGTGCTCACTACATTGGTAAACCTGAGGTCAAGCCCTTGGGTCTTTGATTTATCGACTGGTGGATTGTGGGGATGCCCTAGGACCTCTTTGTACCCTGGTGAAGAAACCCAGAGCTGCCTAGAGGGAGCAGCAGACTCTCAGGGTTTGATCAAAAGGCCGCAGGTGCTTTCCAATCAAAATTTCAGAACTGGACCATTGACGCCACAGGTGGGCAGCAGCGTGATGCTCCAAACAGCCAGATGAGAACCCCTGGGAGACAGAAAGCTCCTGAAAGCTGAGAATAGTTGTGTTTTTGCAAGGGGATGGGGGTGGGGTGGGTGAGTGGGAATAGAGGGGGAGAAGCCCCAGTGGGAGATTGGGTTGGCTCTGAAGCTCTGGTCTTGTACTGCCCTCCTCTCCCCCAACACACACACAAATACACACACAGCTACCGTGAGATGACCATTGTCTATGCAGAGCAAGCAGCATCACAACCAGACCTCTAGAATTCCAAGAGTATTCGAGAAATCCTAGAACCCTGCTGAGATGAGAGCTAATGGGGCCAGAAGCGTGCTTCCAGTTGCACTTGGGTGTCGACTCGTCCGTCCAATACTCTTCCCTAGCCCCCAACAGTCAAGGTTGGTTTATCTACTAAGGATCTGGCTACCTCTCAAGTTCCGCTTCTTTAAAAGAAGAATGCCAGGCAGAGAGGAGTACACAGTAAAGGAAGAGGATCTAAAAGGGACCCTAAATTGGCAAAGGGCAGCAGGTTCCTGGGACAAATCAAGAGAGTTTCTGCAGAACCAAAGATTCTCTGCCTTGGAGCTCATCCTCACCCTCTCCTTTAAATTCACCAAGAGGATTCACCTAACTCACCAATTAGGATTTAGAACCTCCCCCCACTACACATTACAGACAGAGTAACTGTATTCCCAAGGGAATACGTTTACAGGCCAAAATCATTTGACCTTGAGAAATGAAACCACTTTAAAAGAAAGAGAACAACTCAACACCATGCATCCCATGAAGCAAGATAACTTAGGACAGATGGACCAAGATTTTTAAATAAGCATAATAAATATTCTCAACAAAAGTACTGAATATGCAAATAAATAAAAATATTGTATTAGAACAATAATTGAAATAAATAAAAGAGATGAATTGCTGGAAGGATAACCCTGAAGACAGAATATATAAACCAGAAACTCATGTTGAGGAATTCTCCTAGAAGTCATCAAAAGAAGATAGAAATTTTTAAAGAAAGACTAAGAGTGTTGTAAGTAAACAGAGATATTTATATTCAAATGATGGAATTCCGAGCAAGAAAGGAAAAAACAGAGGGAAAGAAATATTTGAAGAAATTTAAACAAAAGATGAAAAATCTGAGATTGAAAAGATTTATAGACTGCCAAGTAGAATAATAAAGAAAAACCCACATCTAGACATATTTTAGTGAAATTCAGAAATCAAAGATGCAGAAAAGTTCTAAAAGCTTCCAAAAGAAAAACAGATGATTTAAAGAGGTTAAGATTGATTTCATCAGACTTCTTAACAGTCCACTGGGTAAAAGAAAACAAAGAAATATTTTTAAAGTATTAAAGGAAAAGAACACTGAGCCTAGAATTTTACATATAGACAAATCGTCATTTATTGCAAGTATTATCAAGATATTTCCAGACATATGAGGTTTATAATACAAAATCCCATTTTGATAACTCTTGGAAGAGCACTCAAATATAAAGAGAAATAAATCCAGGAAAGTGCTGCAAGAGAAATTCGATGGAAGAATGATCAAATACTTTAATAAAGCTTGTTGTTGTCTGAAAAAGTAAGGATCAAACAAAAGATTTTAAAAGAAAAACATATTTATAACTCTCAAAACTAAGATTTTAGACACTGTCAAGCAAATAAATGTATGAATAGGTTTAAAGACGACAACAATAATAATAAAAATAGAAAAGAAAACTTTTAAATAGCGTAAGATGATTTATCTATGCAATGAAAATGAGACAAAATAAAAAACAAAGGGAATGTAGAGTAAATGAAAAATATTAAATAATATGGCAGAAATAACTCCTTAGTTAGTACTATTACAGTACATGAGGGGATTTAGCTTACCAATTAAAACACTGAGGCTCACTCTAAAATTAAAACAGTGTGGTATTGCTGCTCTAGTAGGAGACAATTAAAATAAATTAGTAGGTACAGAAATAGGCCCAGGTGCATAATGAAAACTTTTATACGATAAAGGCAACATCTCAAATCACTGAAGAAAAGATAGAATTTTAAATAAATGATGCTGAGATAACTGAATAGCCATTCGGAAAAAGATAAAATTGTAATCAGCCCTCTCACCCTACCCAGGAATAAACTGCAAGTCCCTAAGATATGTAAGATACATCAAGGAACCCACACTGTATTAGAGGAAAACAGGTGATTTATCTGATAATTTGGGATTGGTAAAAGACTTTCTCAGTATGACTCAAAATCTAAAATCAATAAAAATAATTCGACCAAATAAAACAACTTTTTGCATGGCTAAAATTAGCATAAACAAAATCATATGCACATTATATTAAATATATTGGGAAAATATTTGCAATGACTATCACAGAAAAAGGACTCATATCTTTTATATATAAAAAGCTTACAAAATCAAGAGACTAACAGAAAAATCACAAAACTAACAGGAAAAAAAAGAGAGAAAAGATATTTAAAAAATAAATAGAATGAGAGAAATGCCAACTGAAACTATACTGATACCATTTTGAAACTACAAAATATGCAGAATTTTGAAAGCTTCATAAAGCATTCTGTTGACAAGGATATGAGGAAGTAGTCACTTGAAATCAATCCCAGTGGGAATGTAGAATGTAGAAGGCTAATCCCGCCTATAAGAGGGATTGGCAGGATCTCACACAATTGCATATGCGTGTGAACTTTCACTCAGTGCTGCTGCTGCTGCTGCTAAGTCGTTTCAGTCATGTCCAACTCTGTGCGACCCCATAGACAGCAGCCCACCAGGCTCCACTGTCCCTGGTATTCTCCAGGCAACAACACTGGAGTCGGTTGCCATTTCCTTCTACTTTCACTCAATAATCCTATTTATATTAATTTACTTTGAAGATCCATCTTCAAAAATATAAAACAAAATATGCACACGGTTATTCACTGTAGTATTATTCATAGTAACAAAATATCAAGAACAATCTACATGCATATATGCAGAGCAGATTGGTAGAATAAGTCATTGTATATCCACACAGTTCAGTTCAGTCACTCAATTGTGTCCGACTCTGTGTCTGCAACCCCATGGACTGCAGCACACCAGGCCTCCCTGTCCATCACCAACTCCCAGAGTTTACTCAAACTTATGTCCACTGAGTCGGTGATGCCATCCAAGCATCTCATCCTCTGTCATCCCCTTCTCCTCCCACCTTCAATCTTTCCCAGCATCAGGGTCTTTTCAAACTATTTAATTCTTCACATCAGGTGGCCAAAGTATTGGAGTTTCAGCTTCAACATCAGTCCTTCTAATGAATAGTCAGGACTGACTTCCTTTAAAATGAACTGGTTGGATCTCCTTGCAGTCCAAGGGACTCTCAAGAGTCTTCTCCAACACCACAGCTCAAAAGCATCAATTCTTCGGTGCTCAATATATCCATTCAATGGCATAATATGCAGCTATAAAAATGAGAAATATCTCTGTAAACTGAAATGATTTCCATAGTATTTTTAAATAGAAGACACAGATAGTATGCTACATTTTGTAAAAAAGAGGGTGAAATAAGAATATATATCCATTTTTGCAAAAGAAGCATAAGAAGGATGAATCAGAAGTGAGTGAATATGGTTATCTGAAGGGAATAAGTTAAAATAAGGAAGAAAAGCTAACAAAGAGTCAGAAATGTCTCTAAGTATACTGTTTGCATAGTTTTGATTTTTTTGACCCATGTAAACATTTTACCATACAAAAAATAAAGCTAACTCATCAAACACGTGGGAAAAGACCTTAGAGCTGAATGTAAATAGGAATAAGCATATCTGAGTATTAAATTGGTAAGATAACTATACAGAAGGAAAAATTAATACAACTAACTTTTGATCATAGTACTTGGATGTCTATGTCTATAACTCCTCAGTTAGACACATTCTAAAAGTAAATGCAAAGAAATTTTGAACCTTTTCTAACAGTATTGTTTTAGTAGTGGTATAAATACAGTACTTTCAAGATTATTTGCATGTGTCACAGCAATGAGCAAATATATTGATGTTGAGAACAAGGGACGTTGAGAATCTGTTGGCGAGAATCATTGTGGAGGGATGAGATACAAATAAAAAATGGGAAAAGGAAGGGAAGAATCTTGTAGTATTGGATTGGAGTTGGAGGTATTAATGCATGATGTTTAAGCATTCACTTTTCTCGAACTTCATTGAGATAAAATTCAAGTACAGGAAGCCACACATATATAAACTTATGCAATTCATTCGGTTTTGACAAATGTCCTTACAAATAAAACATCGTTACAATAAAAATCGTAAACATTTCCATTGTTTCCAGAAGTCTCTTTGTGATCTTAACATCCACCCTCCTTCTACCTTCATCCTCTATCTCCTTCCTGTCACTATATGTGAGTGTGCATTTTCTGGAATTTTACATAAATAGGAGGATACGGTGTGTACTTTTTTGCTTGGCTTCTTTCACTGAGTACAGTTATTTGAGCTTCATCAATGCTGTGTATTTATTCTTATTATTTTTATTTCTAAAATTGGAATGGCTTTGTTATTAAGTTCATTAAAGTTTATATTGTTGTGTTTTTCTGATGAATTGTCATTTGAATTGTCCACCTTTATCTTGAAAAGTAAAAGAGTGATACTCTTTATTTGGAAGACCATTTTGTCTGATTTTAAAATAACCATTCTAGCCTTCTTTTGCTTATTACTTGAATGCTATCTATTTACTGTAAGACTGTAGTTTTGTACATAGAGAATGTCAGTTGAAGGAAACAAATTAGAGACTTGTTTTTTTGTTTGTTTTTTATTCATTTTGTCAAACTCTAGCTCTTGACAGGTTTAGACCATTAGCAGAGCTTCTCTGGTGGCTCAAACAGTAAAGAATCTGCCTGCAGTGAGGGAGACCTGTGCTTGCTGCCTGGGTCGGGAAGATCCCCTGGAGAAGAGAATGACTACCCACGCCAGTATTATTACCTGGAAAATTCCATGAACAGAGGAATCTGGCGGGCTACATTCCATGGGGGTCACAAACAGTTGGACACAACTGAGCAACTAACATAAGTACAGGCCATTAGCATTTAATGTAATTATTAATATTGTTGAATTTATTTCTGCCATTCTACTATTTGTTTTCTATTTTTCCCCTTTATATTTATATCCATATCTCCCCTTTCCAGCCCCCTTTGGGATTAATTAATTTTTAATATTCTATTTTTATTTTCTATTGGCATTTTTATAAATCTGTTTGTATTATCTTATAGTGTTTCCTCTATAGATTACAATACACACACTTTCATTTTCAAGTAAAATGTAGAAGCTTTGCAATCATATAAACTTCTTTACGATTCCCCTCCACCAACCTTTATGTTATCATTGTTATTTGTATTATATCTCCATACACTGAAAATTCTACCAGATGGTGTTAGAACCTCCACCTTCTATACTCATGCGTGTCCTAAAGAACTGGGGGAAACATGATCTCTTATATTTACCCAGATAGTTACCATTTACGTTTTGCTCTCTTCATTCCTCAAGACCAAATTTTCTTTTGTTATCATTTTTATGCAACCTGATACATTTTGTTTAACACTTCTCACAGAACAGGTAATCTAGTGACAACTTTTCTTTTGCTTTCCTTCAAAAGTCTCTTTTGACTTCCTACTTAAAGTATACTTTTGCTGCATATAGAGTTCTGGGTTGACTGTTCTTTTTTTTTCAACCCTTGAAAGATGAGGTACCACTGTTTTCTGACCTTCAGACTTTCTAATGAGAAATCCCCAGTAATTAGAACTTTTGTTCCCCTGTATGTAAAGTGTCATTTTTCCCTCTAAATGCTTTCAAAAGTTTTTCTTTGCTTTAATTTTCACCATTTTTATTATGCATCTTGGTGTGGTCTTCTTTGAGTTTATCCTATTTAGAGTTTATAAAGCTTCTTGACTCTTGAATCTTACAACATGAAATAAAATTGAAATGCAATATAATGTTAATAGAAATATGGAACACATACAGTGAAGGTCCAGAAAAGGAGGAGTCAATTCTACCAAGTTGGTAAAGGAAAGGAGATACCAGAAATGGACGTGAGCAGGTATACAGAGTGTGAGAGAGACAGTCTCGGCGCAGGGAACATTGTAAGCAAACACGAGATCTGACACCTAGAGAACTCAGCTCTTCATTCTCCAGCGCTCTTTCACTCCACTTCCTATTTTCTAAACCAGCTGGTTTTGTCTGTGAAGTTCTCAGTGGCATCTTTAGGAGGGACCTGCTTTCTCATACTGTCTTTTCTTTTTAATGGCAAGAGCAGCATTTCCTCCTTACCCCTGTACTTTCTGAGGATGTCTAACATCAGACTTTACAAATTAAAAAAAAAAAAAAAAAAAAAACGGCCCTGATCTTTGAATAGTATGTGGAGGACTGATTCTGGTTTGTCACTTTATGAAGATACAGTGCCAGAATGAGGAAACGGTTTTCCCCACTAAAAAGGCAAAAAAAAAAAAAAAATCTGCCTCTTTTGACACTAACAAGTTAATTGGTTGAATAACTTTGAGACTCTTAGAAACATAATAAGCAAACTATTTCATTTTATCACCCAAATTTATACCTAATAAAACTAGCCCTCCAAACCTTAGATGTTCAACCAGCATTAATTATGACATTTAAGGGGATAAAATTAAGTGCTTTGTTGGTTTCTCTAGATAATTTACATATCATTACTCTACAATTTATGTTGCAGTGAGTCTTATTAAAACTAGTAAATGAAAATGGAATGGTATTACCTTCAAGCTTTCAGGACCCTAAGGTCAGAGTCACTAATTTTTTTCTCTTTTAAAATTATAATAGTCAATTAAAAAAATATATCTACTATAGAATTTAATCATTCATTTTAAAACGGAAAGCATGAAACCAAAATGAGCTGGTATTTATCATTTTACTGGGACTATATCAAACTTACAATCAATGCTTTATAATATAGAGGATGAGAAGAAAACACAGACAGAAATGGAGAAAAATCAACCAGAGCAGAGAAGAGAAGGAGGCAAAAAAATACCAAAAGTGAAACAGAGGAAACGACATTATTAAACCTTGTTAGCCCAGAACCGTTCAAATTTATTTGACTGTGGAGTGCTGAAAATAGCTCAAGCACCGACAGTGCCCCCAGGGACATATTCTGAGAAACGCTGATTAGAGCCATCCTCAAACATCCTCCCGGAGTGGTGGGTAACATTTGTGCAAAGAGCTTGGAGTCCAAAGGCAAAGACTGGAACACTTGTGTGGAGCCCTTCTGCATCCATCAATTCCCAGACAAGAGAAGTGGCCCTGGGTGACCACGATTCAGTCCGTGGCACCCTCTCCCACAGGCCACCTCTTTGGAGAGGCTTAGCCAAAGCTGGTCTGCAGTCCAGAGGGTGGGAGCAGTGTTCTGTGAAGCACACTAGGCTGGTAAGAGGTTCCTGCTATGCATCGGGACTCTGGGCAGCTGGAGCACCTCCAGACAAAATTGGGGGTGTGCTGGGAATGTGCCCACTTATCTGGGGGCCGGCACCTTTGGAAGCAGGGCTGTGGAAGCTAAGGAAACAGAGGCTCTCAGATCCTGAGAGATGCCCCCCATTCGGAAAGCAGAAATTATGACTCCTTCTTTATTCCATTTTCTCTTTCTCCTGGTCACTTGGCGTTTTCTGTCTCCTCTGTCTCTCTCCCTCCCATCCTCATCTGTATCGCCTCCGTCTCTCATTTGAGGTTCTACCGGGTCATTCTGTCAGACGGGGATCTGCCAGGACTAGCCGTGGACCCTGTCTCTCACTCTAGATAAACCCGCCCCCCTGCCGCACTCCCCTCATCCCCAGACACAGTGAGGGAGGGAGCCCGCCCTACGTTCTTCAGGTGGGGTGGGCGGGAAGGGTGGCAGTCTTTGCTGTCCACGCCGCTGTAGGTCTCTTGAGTTGGAGGGGTAGGGAGAGTCGCTTCTGGAGCAGAGTCTCCTCAGAATCCAGTCTCCACCCGCTCCCTCCGCAGAGAGAGGATCCGGCCGGTGTGACATTTCCTGCCAGCTCCGACAGGCCTCAAGGAGACAATTAATGCCTCACACCTGCCTCTACCGGAGAAGGTGCCGGAAGAGGAGGAAATGGCGTCGGGCGAAGAAGTGCGTCAACCTGCAGAAAGTTTTAAAGCGGTGGTAGAGAGTGGGGAGGGGGCACTGAACCCAAATCTTACTGAAGAAACGCCTCTTGGCGTTCCCTCAAGGGCCCCCCCGAGAGTGGACACTGAGCAGACATGGCATCACCACAGAGCGAGGCTGACAGACTTCTCAGTGCTCAAAGCTTCCGGAAGGAAGGAGAAAGAAAGCTGGTGGCAGAGCCTCGGCCCTTGGCCTGGAGCCCTGAAGTGCCGGACCTTGAACCCTGCCTGCCTCGCGGACGGGCATGGGGGTCTGTCTAAGGTTGCAGGGGCCCAGCTTCCAGGGCCAGGGAGAGAGTGAGAGACCTCCCGGGCAAGTGGCTTCTGATAAAAAGGCAGATGGACAGACCAAGATGGACGGGGCTCCTTCCTTCCCAGACGCCCCCGCGCCTGCGTGGGCAGACAGATGGGCCTTTCCTCTGGGCTTTACAGATTAATGCGTCCTTCGTATCAATTATAGAGACAAGAAAGTGTAATTTTCTCCCCATGTTTGTACTGTTCAGGATTAATCTGCCTGTAAATGGATAATCTGTCAGCTTCCGAGACACTAAAGTGGGGAGGGGGTGGGGCAGGAAGTGAGGGAGAGATTTACCAGTGGGTAATGCCATCTGCTTTATTAGGTTGTTTTATAAACCTGACATTCAATTTGTTCTGGAGGACTTGGTGACGGATTTTTCTGTAAATTCCCAAATAATTACGATAACCGGAGAAAGGGGGGGAAAGGAGAGAGAGAGAGGTGGGTCTGGAGGGGCGGGGGTTGCTAGCGTACCTGGGAGGAAGGGTCCCAGAGGACAGAATCCACCCACGGCTCCCTCCGGGGTGGGAGGCCAGGCCTCAGAGAGGGGTTGGTCAAAAGGCCCCAGAGAGCGCTTCAGCTCCTGGTCTCCTCCATCCCCCTGCCTTTTCAAATCCTCAGACTCTCTGCTCGCCTCAACAGGACAGCGAAGTCACGTGAGCAGGGTCTCTGTTATCAATAAGATCTCATATTCTTTCTCCTGTCACCTGGGTCTGAATCCCATGCTCTCTTTACTGGCTCTGTGAACTTGAGTAAATTAAACTCTGTGCCTCAGTCTCTTCAAGGGTACAACCGGGCCAGTGGTAATACTTACCTCCCAGCGTTGCTGCCGAGATCAAATTAGTCCTATATGGAAATCACTTTAAAATGATGCTTGCTGCATACTAAGTACCGTATAAACGATTTGCATTTTTATTATTCCTTTGTGTTTTTATCCCTCAGGTTTGAGCCTGGTCCAGATAGTATAGTACACTCTCGATAGACATCTGATGGTTGGATCTGAAAAAATCATGACAGTAGAATCCGAATTTGGCACCTAGAGGCCCCTCAGCCATCCCGGGTTCAGCCCCCACCATCCATCCCCTCGGAACCTTGCCAAGGACACGGAGCTCGCTGCCCACCGCTGGGCGGCTCAGGCCTTCAACCTGACCCAAAGCCAAGGACTGCCCCCCGCCAGTCCCCGCAGAGCCCTCCCCAGGGTTCCAGCTGCCGCGTCTGCACAGAGAGGCAGACAGAGCCCCCCGGGTGAAGCATCGTCTTGGTTATCAGCTCTGAGAGCTCGTTTCTCAGCAGAATGCTATTCAATTACCCCATGCACGTTTATCTTTTAAATTTCCGAACGCTGCCTTCCGTGGTTTCTGTAGCTTATTTGCTGCTTGTGCTGAGGTGGAGGGGGTTGGGGGAAGGAAGGCCACATGGTGTGTGTCCCCACAACCCACCTCCCTGACACCCTTCCTGTGTTCTGGGGTCCAAGCGTGATGAGGTCCAGCCATGTGATCCTGGGAGTCCAGGTGGCGGGAGGAGAGGGGAGGGACTAGAATCCTCCCTGTCTGCTCTTTCTGCCTATCTCTGTGCCTTTGTCTTCCAAAGGACGGCTCTCCGTTCAGCTGGTTACCAGGATAAAGAGGCTCTGGAGTGCAGTCTCTGAGGCTTCCCACGGGGAAGACGTCTGTGCCATGGGCGACACCTGGGTAGAATACACACATCTCAAGGTGCGTTCCTGATCTTAGGCCTCTGTGTCATCCACGTGAAAGTCCTACGTCCACGAGAATTTATTCCCTTCATTACTTCATCTAATCATACATGGAGCTAGGATGTGGACTGCGTGCTGCTGCTGCTAAGTCGCTTCAGTCGTGTCCGACTCTGTGCAACCCCATAGACGGCAGCCCACCAGGCTCCCCTCTCCCTGGGATTCTCCAGGCAAGAACACTGGAGTGGGTTGCCATTTCCTTCTCCAATGCATGAAAGTGAAAAGTGAAAGTGAAGTCGCTCAGTCGTGTCCAACTCTTCGCAACCCCATGGACTGCAGCCTACCAGGCTCCTCCGTCCATGGAATCCTCCAGGCAAGAGTACTGGAGTGGGGTGCCATTGCCTTCTCCGGTGGACTGCGTAGTGGGCTTCTATTATGTTCCCTGTCCAGAACCAACCTCCCTAGTTCTGGTAAAACAATTCTTTTTTCTCTGGAGAATCTATTCCAAGAGGTTTGGATGGGACCATTGCTGCCATCTTCACTGATGTGCAGGAGACTTTGTCCTGACCAATCAGGATACTTTGTGCCCTTGGCCAAACTAATTGAATCAAGCGTGGCCATGTGACCCAAAACCAGGCGATCAGGTCCTTCCGCAGGGCTTTTCTGCCAAAGGTTTTGGGGAAGAAGCTTTATTCTTTCCAAGTTGCTAGTCTGGTGGGATGTGAGCCTTTGGCTATTGGCAGCCCCATGCTCACCATCAGGAGAGCGCCTGGGATAGATAGAGCCCTGATGATATTGTGGAAATCCTTGTCTAACCAGACATATCCTCCAGACTTTTCAGTTACATGAGTCAAAATATTCCTCTTTTTAACTTGATGGTATGAGTTGTGTTACTGTCATACCAAACCTCATGAATATAGGCTGCAATTAGCACCTCCTCCCCGTCTTCAAGCTTCATCTCACAAAGTCGAGGTGTTTGTCAAGGAAGGGCTGGGAGTGGGGTGATCTCCTTCTTAATAGGAGTCAGGCTGTATACCTTCGCAGGACCCTTCCAGTTCCCAGAAGGTCCTCTTCTATTATAGCCCCTCTTCCCTCGTATCATTCCTGTGTGCACTGATAGACGGGCTTCTCCTTATTGGTTTATAAAGTTTCTCCTACTCTTTTCCTAATGACCTTTGTCTCCATCAATCATCACAGGCTCCCTAGGGACAGGGAGATCAATCACTTCTGGGTCTTCTTGTCTCCACCAATTTCTAGTACAAGGTTCTCAACTGTCTAATATGCAGCCTGATGGTTTGAGGGTATCTGCCTGTTTGCCGATATAGGAATGTATCCCTGGGGATGCATGAGAATGAAGCTGGAGAGGCTTCCAAAAAGCATGGGGGGAGCGAGACAGAATAAAGAGCAGAGCAAACAGGACCCCTTGGGCTTTCAGAGTCAGAGGTCCTGTTCAGTAACTTGAGCTGGCTTTATGGTATCATTTACTCAGACCCCATCTTCTGCCAAAACAGGACCAAGGGAACTTACAACTATGATTCTTGAGCTGCAGACAATGATAACAGAAACGTAGTGTTGACTTCCTTAACTGTGTGTCCAGCCCTGGTGCCAGGCCCACATGGGGACCCCAAGAGCAGCCCCATCCCACTGGCTGTGGTCCTCACTAACTGTCCTACCCAGTCTCTGGCTGGGCTGACTAGTGAAGGGCTTTTCCTGCTGAAGGCAATCTGTAAAGACTGGAAGAGGTGGCTGAATCTTCAGATGTGCAGACACTAATGCAAGGCTACAAGGATCATGAGGAATCCGGGAAATGTGACACCACAAAAAGAAAAACCAGAGCTGCAGTAACCTGCCCTGAGGAAACAGACATCGACACACTTCCTGACAAAGAACTTAAAAGAACTGTGTTTAAAAATGAAAAAGCAAGTCACAGACTGCAGAGAATATTCAAAATTTGTATATCTGACATGACTCACGTCCAGAATTTATCATGAAGTCTTACAACTCAATAATAAAAAACAAAATTAAACTTGGCAAAAGACAAACACTTAACAAAGAAGAAAAATCCAATAAGCACATTAAAAGATTGCCAACATCTATAATTTTCAGGGAAATACAAATTAAAATCACAGTGAAATATCACTTCATACCCAACAGAATCACTAAAATATTAAAAAATAGTCAATATAAGTGCTGGTGATGATTTGGAATGACTAGAACCCTCCTACACTGCTGGTGGGAGTGTTAAATAGCACAGCTTCTTAGGAAAAGGATTTTGCAATTTCTTAAAAAAGTTAAACATACATCAGTCTTCCAACTATTAGGCATTTACCCAAGAGAAATAAAAACCCATGTTCACACAAAGAAACATACAAATGTTCTTAGCAATTTTATTTGTAATAGTTTGCTTTGGTGGCTCAGATGGTAAAGAACCTGCCTGCAATGCAGGAGACCCAGGTTCCATCCTTAACTTGGGAAGATGCCCTGGAGAAGGAAATGGCTACCCACTCTAGTATTCTTGCCTGGAGAATCTCATGGACAGAGGAGCCTGGTGGTCCTGAGGGTCCCATAGGGTCCATAGGGTCCCAGAGAGTCAGACACGACTAAGCAACTAACATAACTAACAAGACTGTAAACAACCTAACTGTCTATCAACAGTTGAACGGATAAACAAATGTGGTACCTTCAAACAATGAAGTACCTGTTGTTCAGTCACTAAATCATGTCCAACTCTTTGTGACCCTATGGACTGCTGCATGCCAAGCTCCGCTGTCCTTCTCCTGTATCTCCCAGAGTTTGCTCAGATTCATGTCCATTGGGCAGTGGCAAAGAATGTACAACAGAACACTGCTGCTGCTGCTAAGTCACTGCAGTCGTGTCTGACTCTGTGCGACCCCATAGACGACAGCCCAACAGGCTCCGCCGTCCCTGGGATTCTCCAGGCAAGAACACTGGAGTGGGTTGCCATTTCCTTCTCCAATGCATGAAAGTAAAAAGGGAAAGTGAAGTTGCTCAGTCGTGTCTGACTCTTAGCGACCCCAAAGAATGAACTATTGGCATATATAACCACATGCATAAATCTCAAAAATAATTACACTGAGTAAAAGGAATCAGACATGCAAAAGGCACATATTCTGTATTTCCATGTCTGTGAAGCTGGAAAAAAGGCAAAATTAATCTGTGGTGTTAGAAGCGGGATCAGGGGTTGCCTGGGATAGAGACAGGGTTTTGACTATAAAAGTGTACAGGGAGCTTTCTGTGGTGATGTAAGTGGTCATTCCTTAATTGGAGTAGTGGTTACGTGACTAGATCTATTTGTCAAATCTCATCAACCCTTACACGCTCACTGTGTGTATAATATGGTATGCAAAATATTCCTCAATGAATAAAGTAGTCTTGAATCAAAACGCATACACGAAGCAGAGTGATGGAAGCTTTCAGCTCACACTGCTCCTGCTCTTCCTTCTTCACACAGAACACCGCAGATCCAACAGACGGAGGCGAAAGCAAGCCTTTGTGCCAGGGCTCTGGCTTTGGACATCACAGCCCCAGACTCACGAGGCAGCTGAAGAGAGAGTCCAGCCCTGCTCGGACACAGTCCTTACCAGAACCCCGAGGAAAGAGTCATCCGCCAGGTGCCGCAGACACAAGCAGGACCTACACCAGCCTCCAAGCTCTCTGCCCCCGGAGAACTTGGGCAAGTTCTTCGATCTCTGGGTGCCGCCGTTTCCTCGTCGGTGAATGGGAGAAACTCCTGCGCTTGTTAAGATTCAGTTAGTAACAAACATCCTATATGAACAGATTGATAAGGAATCTAGAAAAAGGTACTGATGAACCTGTTGGCGGGGAAGGAATGGAGACGCAGATGCAGGAAACGGACTTGTGGACACAGTGGGACAGGCAGGAATGGACGGACGGAAGTAGCCGCAACACACATACGCTCTCCTGTGCACGGTGGGCAGCCGCTGAGAACTTGCTGCATAGCAGAGGGAGCCCCGTCTGGCGCTCCCTGATGACCTAGAGGGGTGGGGGTGGAGGGGAGGGAGGGGAGGGATGTGAGTATAACTATGGCTGATTCGGGTTGTTGTATGGCAGAAAGTAACACAACATAGTAAAAATTAAAACAAGAAAAAAAGTTTAAAAGATTCAATTCATGGACCTCAAGGGTGTAGAACAGAGCTCAGCAAAGAGGACTGCACAAGGAATGTTGGCGGCTCTCTGGATAGTGGGGGCCTAAGGCCGCCGGTGCTAGCTCCAGGCGGAGGGTGTGGCTGCGGAGGGACCCATCCTACGCGAGTTATCTCTTGCTGTCTGTGCCAGAGCGCTGTGCGCGCCTGGTGTGGGCACGCCCCCGGACTCTTAGTACTTTGGACTTTCGTTTCCTAGGGCCACCATAACAAGGCACCGCAGCTTAAAACAACCAGTTTATTTTCTCACAGTCTTGAGGCTAGGAGGCCAAGATGAAGGTGGTGCAGGGCCGCACGCCCTCCCGAGTCGCTATGAGGAAGTGCGTCCTTGCTTACTTCAGGTCCTGGAGGTCCAGCTTCCCTTGGCCCAGAGCAGCATCACTCGCCCTGTCTGTCTCTGTCGGCGTCCTAACTCTCCGCTCTGTATAAGGACACCAGTCACACTGGATCCGGGCCCACGCCACTCCAGTGTGATCTCATCTTCACCAGCTGACACGACAGAGACTTCTTTTGCCAATAAAGTCGTGTTCACACAAGGTCAGGCTGGGAGCGTAGCTTTCTGAGAGACACCGTTCAACCATAACACTGGGTCTCCACTTTACACTGAATGTCTGTGTAAAGATGCCGAGGGGACACGCGTGTCCAGGCATGTCATCACATAGGTCTGAGCAGTGTGTGTGTACACTCCAGGCTCTGGCTGAGTGGACCCATGCAGTGGGTTCCATGTTCACGTCTTGGGTGTCTATCAAACATGGGACTGTCTGTCTTGAATAATAGTCTGTTTCTCCCTGCCCCGACCCCCAGCCCCAGCTCTATTCTGCGACTCCTTACCTGCCCAGAGGTCCCTGTGCTCACAAACAAAAGGAAAGGTTTTTAATGACTTTCCTCTAGTAAAATGAGTTATTTCCTGACTGACATATTTCCTCCTCTAATTATACACTTACCTCCTCTACCAGCTTACTGAGGAGAAGAGATAAAAGGGTCAAGACTCAGGCTGACTCAGGGCACACAGGCACGCATGCACACACACACACACACACACACACACACACTTTCACAAGGAGCGGATAGGGTGTGGTACTCAAAGCAAGTGCGTGTGGAGGACCCTGGGGGGTCTTCCTGCCCGAGATAAACATCTGCACAGCTCCCTGCAGCACCTCATACCACCAGGGTCTTCAACTCTAGAACTGCATGTGTATTTTCAGGCACTAACATTAATATCAGTATTTTTAAACATTCTTTTAAGATTAAAAATACAAATAATAACTCACCCTCCCCCAGAAAACTTACTCTAAGATTGCTGCTGGTTTCTCCACTTGCACATGAGCATAGACGGGGTGAGGGAGTAAATAACACAGATCTCCTGCCTGACCTCCTGCTGGCTGCCCCAGAGAAAGAGGGGTTCGGAGGCTGAGTTTGAGGAGGGACCCAGGAAAGATCTGACGACCCTTCTGCCTGGCCTGCAAGCAACTGGACAAGGATCTAAACAATGGATTCTCTCCACCTCTTTTTAGAGAAACAGCTTACAAAAGCAAGAAGAAAATTCAGGATCATATTCCAACCTCCTCATGGTACAGAAGGGAAGACAGAGGTCCGGGAAGGAATTCAGTGTTGTCTAAGCTCAGGGATCCAGTGTCTCCCGACTCCAGTCTTCTTTCCTCCTCACCCACTCCATCTCTTTAGGCCTGGAGGGGGCGGTAGAGAAGGAGGGGGGAGGGAAGAGCCCCCCTTGGGGAAGATGCAGAGAGCCACAGAAGAACATTACATAAAGCACAGAAACTCCTTCTCCGGCTGAAGTTTCCTCCACAACCCAGACCTCCCTCCCAAAAAGTCCAAGGTGCCCCCCGCCTGCCCCAGCCCCTCTGCTGATCTACTTAACCCAGCGACACTGGTGCTCCTGCGCTTTGATCCTGCAGGCGTCAGGAGCTTTTTGTTCTATTATTCACTGCAGGGTGGATGCTGGGTTGTCTCTCCTCATTACAGGCTATGGCTGGACTGCCCACCACCTCCCCAAGGCCACCGGAAGATGTCCATCAATAAGTCAGTAACAGCGACTGGATGTGAGAAGCCTTCTGGGGCAAGAGTTGGCACCATTTCAGAATCAGAGTTTTCAACAAGCCTCTTTTTTAGGAGGAGAGCTGGAGAGGAAAGCAATAAGCATAAAAACTATAGAAGTGCAGGTAGAGATGCCATGAGACACGTCTCTGCCCAGCTGATCGGGCAGCTTCGGAAGGCGGGTCTTGCTCGTAGGGCTATGTGTGTCCCCCAGAGCAGCCGACACACAGTGAGACACCACCGGTGTTTATGTAACAAGTGAGTGTGTGAGCGGGCTTCTCCTCCCAACCCTCAAGACCATCTTCTCCAAGAAGGAGCACAGAGCTTTTCGGCACTTCTAACTGCACACCGTGATGGGACAGGTCTGGCTGTCTATCCACGATCCACACATACACACCAGAGGGTATAAGGTCTAGGCAGTCATTCCCTTCTGTTCACAGCTGCATCCTTAGCACCCAGCACCATGCCCAGCTCATAGCAGGCCCTCAACCAATGTGTACAATAAATTCATAAATTGGGTGTCAGACCCGAGACCTATTTCCAGGTCAGCTGCCAGCTTGCTGAGTAACCCGGGCCAGTCACTTCCCCTCTCTGGGTCTCAGTTTGTCCCTCTCTGTACTGAGGGCTGTGTGCCAGAAGATCTCCAGTGAGGTCATCCAGTCTAGACATTTCTTAGGAAGATGAAAAACGGGCGTGACCATACACAGTCATGCGGTGACTCTTCCAAAACTCATGTTCTGTCCCTTGCATCGTTATGGGAGCTTCCATCACCAGGCCTCTGATAACCTATGGGGAAGCAGGTGATGGGGTTACATCGTAAACCACAGATACCTGCAGCCAGGACGAATGTTCAGAAACTAGATAAATGCCCTACCTGGAAGGCGTGACTCCCCCAAAGTGGTAGAACCTTGGCGAGTTCGTACCTTCATGCCTGAAGCTGCTCTCACCCGCCAACTCCAGGCACAGACTCGGCAGCGGGAAGAGGGAAGCCCTTAGGAAGCCGTTTCCCAGCACATAGTCTAGAAACACAGGTGGAACTCAGCATGGGCGGAGGCCAGTGACGCTTTTTGTAATTAATCTTGGAATCTCCAAGGAGAGAAAACACATTCCAAACTGACTGCTGGAGAAAAGCACAAGGTGGGACCATAGAAGATTAAGGACAACTCAGGCTCAGGGAGGACTTGGCCTGCCTCGCTAGCTGGCAACGACCAACTTCAAGAGAACTAACTGTGTGCAGCGTGGCTGTCTAAGTGGACTAGGCCACACAGCGATCACTTCAGTCACTCCTGTGGGAGTCCACTCTCCACGGCTAAGCCCTTCAGATGCCCTTCAGGCGTGGTTATCACTGGACAAGTCCCCAGCAATCCTTCCATCTTCACTCCCACCTTGCAGAAAGCTTGCCTCTCTGGAATTGTTATTAGTCCACATGCATTATGTCTTTGTGGGATGGGCAAAGGGGAGGGCGTCAGCCCCAGTTCACAGACCCAGGGGGTGGAATTTGAGGGCTGGCCAAGGTTTTTCCAGTAGTCATGTAGGGATGAGAGTTAGACCATAAGGAAGGCAGAGCACCGAAGAATTCATGCTTTTGAACTGTGGTGTTGGAGAAGACTCTTGAGCACCCCTTGGATTTCAAGGAGATCAAACCAGTCCATCCTAAAGGAAATCAGTCCTTAATACTCATTGGAAGGACTGATGCTGAAGCTGAAGCTCCAGTACTTTGGCTACTTGATGCGAAGAACTGACTCATTGGAAAAAACCCTGATCCTGGGAAAAACACAGGCAGGAGGAGAAGGGGATGATAGAGGATGACATGGTTGGATGACATCACTAACTCCATGGACATGAGTCTGAGCAAACTCCGGGAGATAGTGAAGGACAGGGAGGCCTGGTGTGCTGCAGTCCATGGGGTCACAAAGAGTCGGGCACGACTGAGCGACTGAACAACAACAGGCTAGTCACTTCTAAGTCTTGACCCTGCCCCTCCGCACCCTGCTGCCTCCTCCGTCCTCCCCCAGAGCCTCGCTCAAGGTCAGGGAGGAGGGAGCGGTGGTTCCCAGCACTGCGGTCACCTGACATGTACTTTACAGGCTGTTGACTCCCAAACAATACAGTCCATGCTGATCTGCACGGTACCTTCCGCCTAGTTTTCCAGTAAACTATTTCCACCGAACAAACACGCAGTCTCCCGGTTCCCGCGCGGACCTGGAAAAACACAGCGCTTGGCTGGGCTCCCGGCCTGGGCTTTGCCTGCCATCCGCTCGGGGCCAGCGCCGGCCGCATGTGGACGCACGCGGGGTGCCCTGGCGCCCAGCTTCCACCGGGGGGCGCCCGCGGGCCGCGGGAGCGCCGGCCGCTCGCGCCCCGTCTCCCGGGCGCGCCCGGCCCGCGCCTGCGCACACCCGAGGCCTCCCCGGGCCCCGCGCCCGAGAGCCGCGCTTCCGGCGGCCTTGGCTCTGGAGGTTACCGCGGGCCACCCGCCCTGGACGGCTGGCTCTGAGGTCCGCGAGCGGGAATATGCCGCCCTGCGGAGATCCGGCGGCCGTGTTCCGAGGCCCCAGGGGCGCTCTCAGAGGCGGCGGCCTGCGGTGGCGCGGGGGGCTTTTAGGAAGAATTCTTAAATTCTTCCTAAATTTCGGAAGCAGCCGCTGCGCCTTAAATCCCGGAGCCGCTCTCCTCCGCGGCCTCTGGCCGCTCGGCTGGCCTCGCGACGTTCCGGCCTCGGGTCCACCGACCGCCTGTCAGCTCCAAGCTGAGCAAGGCCGCCTCGATTTTCAGAAGTCGCACCGACCCAGGGCAGGGGAGGCCTGGGGCGAGGGCCCCTGCCGCGTCCATGGTACAGAGAGAGCCGCAGGAACGGAGGGGCCAGCGGGCCAGTTGGGCTTACTGCTCGCCGAGTCCCAAGGTCAGAGCGGGGAACGACGCCAGGGATCAGCCAGACACCGATGGGAGAACTGGGAGAGCACGTTGTCCAAGGTCACTGAGTTTGCTGGCAAGGAGCAAACCCTACCGTGTGAGCCCTTACTTTCAGTTCAGTCGCTCAGTCGTGTCCGACTCTTCGCGAGTTTGATCAAACTCATTCATGTCCATAGCGTCGGTGATGCCATCCAACCATCTCATCGTCTGTCGTCCCCTTCTCTCGCCTTCAGTCTTTCCCAGCATCAGGGTCTTTTCCAATGAGTCAGTTCTTGGGACCCTGTAATGGTTCCCCTAGCTCTTGGGAGAAAGTTCGAGCTCCTTAAAAGGGCCTCGGGGCCCTACGGCATCATCAGCCCCTGCTTACTGGGCAACAGAGCCGCTCCCTTCGCCTCTCCTTCTCTGGGCTTGGCCAGGTTCAGTGAGCCCGGCCTCCTGCAGCCCCAGTCTCTGCGGGCAACTCCTCCGTGTCTTCCAGCTCCAGGCTCACACACCATTTCCTCTGGAAAGCTCTCCAGGCCTTCCCCTGTGCCTCACGCACAGAGCCCCGTCCCACAGTGTGGCCAGATAGCCCGTGCCACACTTCCCTGCTTCTTTACCCGGAGTCCTCTTCTACCCCCAGACTGTGCCTGGGCCCATGATAAAGTGAAAGTGAAGTCGCTCAGTCCTGTCTGACTCTTTGCGACACCATGGACTGTAGCCTACCAGGCTCCTCCATCCATGGATGGGATTTTCCAGGCAAGAGTACTGGAGTGGGTTGCCATTTCCGTCTCCAGGGGATCTTCTCAACCCAGGGATTGAACCCAGGTCTCCTGCATTGTGGGCAGACGCTTTACCACCTGAGCCATCAGGGAAGTCCTTCTAGGCACTCTGTAAATATGGTGTGAATGAATGAATGGGTCAGAGCTCCTCCCACCTGGTTTCTGGACCTATGTACTTTTCAACATATTGCACGCTGACCCTTTTACTCTCTTAACTAAAGGCTTATGGCATGGAAGCACCCATGTTATATGGCAACGCTGGGGAAATCAAGGCTCAGCACAAGAGCCGGTTCTTGAAAGAATACTGTGTTCCTTGCTTTTGCTTCCAAGAAGTAACTTTCAACACGGTGTTCTCCCTAGTGCTCTGAATGGTAATTTCTAACTTAAGTTATTTTTGTTATTTCACTCAGAGAAACGACCTCACAAAACAGATTTCAAACCATGTTCCTAGAATCTGACGGACTGTTTGAGGGGCTCCATGTGCCCACTTCAATCAGAGCAGCACCATTTTCATTTTATTTTTTTATTTTCCAGGTAGTTCTTGTGGAAAAGAAAAGGAGCCAAGGTTTCTTTTGATGCTTTAAGAATATTTAGAAATGAATGGCGCCAAAAGATTGCAGAGTAGAGCAGCTGAAGAGCTGTGAACAATGGTTAACAGCTAATCATTTCAAAGGCCTGTAACTTCCATTCCCAGTAAGGCACACACCACAATTTCCCAACCTACTGAGCTTCCCCCCTGTTCTTTTATGCAGAGTCTATGTCTGAGGCTCTTCATTATTTCTTCTTCCTTCATAGCAGGGGATCTGATGTTAAATGGATACAGGAAGAAAAGCAGAGGTATATTTTTTTTCAAAGTTTGTCACATTTATAGGAGAAGTTGCTATGTTACTTTTTTTTTTTAAAACTGGAGGATAATTGCTTTACAATATTGTATTGGTTTCTGCCATACATCACCATGAATCAGCCATAATACATATATCCGCTCCCTCCTGAACATCCCACCACATCCCACGCCTCTAGGTTGTCACAGAGCACTGGGTTGAGCTCCCTGTGTCACACAATAAATTCCCACTTCTTGGTTGAAGAAGAGAGTTGAATGTTTGATATTTCTCCTTAGAAAAATGTTCTGAGGCCCCAGTTCCGCCCCTCGCCCTGCCAAGTGGCCTAGTCTGTGGAACTCGTGAATGTGAACAAGCAAGAGGAACTTTACTGATGTGATTACGTTAAGAATCTTAAAGAGATTATCCTGGATTAGCCACGTGGGCCCAGTGTAATCGGAAGAGGCCTTACAAGGAGCAGGGAAGTGTGTCAGTCAGAAGGTGTGAGGTGAGGCAGTGGAAGCAGAGCTTGGAGCCAATGCGAGGTGAGGAAGACTCAGCTCAACACTGATGGCTTTGAAGACAGAGGAAGGGACACGAGTCACAATGCAGGTGCCCTCCAAAAGACAGACGAGGGCAGGAAACGGGTTCTCCCTTAGCGCTTTAGGGGGAACACAATCCTGCTGGCACCTTGATTTTAACCCCAGTGAGACCGATTTTGGACTTCGGGCCTTCAGAACTGTAAGATACATGCTAAGCCACTACATTTGCAGTAATGTGTCACTGCAGTAATAGGAAACTAATCCCCTCCCCCTCCCCCCAGTAAAAAGAGGAAAAATATCCCTGCCATAGACCCACTTTAATGGAAAGAAGGGGGTTCATTGGAGACGGGAATGACTGGGCTAGAGCTATGGTGTGGCCAGATTGCCCGTGCAGCTAGGGGAGGAATGTGAGCGGCGAGCCAAATGCACGGGTATTCTGTCGTTCCAGAAAGGGGGTAAGGCCATGCCACGGGGTACACGCTGTAGCACTTGCATGCAATCTTATGTTTTGACTATGTGTATAGCCATTTTTATTTCCCCTGCTGGCCTGGAAGATTCCCAGATGGCATTCATTTTTATATCCCTGTTGTTCCCAGCGCCTTGTGTGAACGTGTGAGGCATTTCACACTTCCCGAAGCACTGGTGTGCCAGTATCCATTTTGAGTCTCACCACAACTCTCCCGGGGTGAGGCAAGACCGGTTGTGGTATTGCTAGAAGTTTTCGTTTTGCCAAGGACTAGCACCCAGATTTCTCTGGCACCCAGGCCCTTTTTTCTTCAGCATCCCGACCATTTTATCAGCAAAGTGAACGCTGGAGCACAGATGAGGAAGTTGAGGCACCTTCAGACTCCCAAGGGTCCCGGTGGTGGGTGGGCTCTGGGGAGGGGTGGTCCAGAATGACTGTGTGGACCACCATGGGCCACTTCCTCCCTCTACACACAGGAGGAAATCCTTTTGCCCAACTGAAGGTGGAGAGGAAACCCCACAGCAGTGAATCTGGTTTTTCAAAAACACCGCAAAGGATGTGGATGGAAGAGGGCGAGGCCCCCCTCTGGTTCTGGCTCCAGGCGAGGCTTACTGTCGGGGGTCCCCACCCTGAACCCCTGCCTCTTCACCAGCTATCCTAAGGAAGGGTCGCTGTGGAGTTCGGGAGGCGGAAGGGTCATGCCTGCGGGTGGGACTCCAGGCACCGAGGAAGGTGGAAGAGAATAGTGTCTACCACTCTTTTGCATCTTAAAAATTCTGTTTCCCATCAAATTCTCACAGTCCAGTCTCTGGAATTAGAGATAATTTCAAGTCACAGGTCCCCACTCAGCCCTGGTGTAACCTTGGCAGGCGTGGATGGATCTCACTTCATCTGCAAAAAGTGGGTAACACCGACCCTGTGTGTTGTGGGAAAGACAAAAAAATAATGTACGGAAGATAAGAAGCACACCCATGATAGCTATATTACGGATAATCAAGAAAATGGGGGAGATTGGATTTCTCAAGCATGGGCAGCTGGTAAATAATGGTGACACCAAGACCCCGTCCTCAACCCAAGCCTTCAACTTCTCAACCAAAGGCCCTTCACTCCCCCCAGAACATTCTATGGCCATACGCCGGCCCTCCCAGGCAAAGCTTCCCCACCCGGTTCACACAGAGAGCAGCAGGGGCCGCTTCTGACTCGGCCCCCACCGAGGGGGAAGCCCGCACGCTGCACAGCTGCACACATCTGGAACCTCGCCGGCTGGAGCCCCGAGGGGCGCGCAGGGCTCTCCAGAACCTGTGCGCCCGAAGATACCAGAGCGGCCACAGGCCTCTCCGCCCTGCCGCGGCCCTTCGGCTCCCGCCCGCGCGCCCAGGAGCACTGAGCCCAAGCTCAGGGTGGACCCCTGGGCGCCAGGCACGGGCTCGGTGGGGCAGCCCCCTGCGCGCGTCCCTGTAGGGAGCGGCGGCGCGCGCAGGGAGCCCCCGGCGCGCACACGCCCGCAAACCCGTAAGCCCAGCCCCAGGGTTTTGCACCCGTGGACGATCGGCGCGAGGATCGGGGTAGGGGGAGGCCCAAGGCGGGCCTGGGAGGCCGGGAGAAGCGTCCCGGGCGGCCGGGAGGCGTCGGGAGAGGGGCCCGGTGCGGCGGCGCTCGGCCCGCCCTGGCCCGCGGCCCGCAGGGTTCAGACGGGGCCAAGGCGGCCAAAAGCGGCCGGCGCGCGCCAGGGGCCGCGGCCAAGGCTGACGCGGGGTGCTGAACAATGTTGGGACGAGCCGGCGCGGCCCCAGGGCTCCGCCGAGCGGCGCTGGTGGGGCCCTCCCCATAGGCGGCTCTGCCAAGCGGCCTGCCCCTGGTCCTCCGGCGGCGGCCCAATCCCCAGCCCGCTCTCCGACCCCGGAGGGCGGGAGGGAAACGCCGGCTTTCTCCCCGGACTCTCGTCGCCTCGGGGCTCCACGGCCCTGGTGCGCGGCTGGGATCCCGGAGCAGGCTGGGGAAGGACGGGAAACACAGGCCTCGTCTTCAATCTGTTGTGCGATCTACGCGGGCACGCGCGAGTCACGGGGGCCTGGGGGGGATGGCCGCGGCCCAGTGCACACGCTTGGGGGTGTGGCTTGGGGAGCTCAGCCTTCTGGAGCATGAACACCTGCTTGGCCAGGGAGACAGGCACGGGGACCCAGAAACTGACCCGGGCCGCCCCTCTTCCCCAGGAGCCTTTACACAGCCCTGACTTACCTTTTTGTGATTAATAAGACTGCAGATAATAAAGAGCTTTGCATTTGGCTGGGCAGTTTCAAACCCGCCTTTCCTCTTTATGCTCACAGCAACCGTATGTAGCCCACCGGACAGGCCATTTCACAGACGGGAGAGCACACAGCGGGGAAAGGCCTGAGGTTCTGGGCCCCTGTCCCCAGCTAGACTCTAACAAACAGGCAAGTTCCTTCTCCTTTTCCTCCAGTGGCAGGGGGCCAGGTTTCCACCCTCTAACATTCCCGGACACGATGGCCTCTGTTTCTCTGAGAGTTAGGCCGTGGAGTACCTACTGCCTGGAGAGGGGCTGACAGCAAGTGACAAGGATACAGGTTCCCCTTACTGCAGAAGAATCGATGTGAGTGGCCCAGTGGCCTCCTTAGAAGCTTCCCTTCTAGATGGAAGGAAGATGGGTGCTCCTGGCCCTAGAGCAGCGGTTCTCAAAGTCATTGTCTAGAAACTTGTCAGAAAGGCACATGGTCCCAGACCTACTTAATCAGATGCTCAAAAGGTGGAGGCCAGCAAGCTTTGCTTTAAGGGGCTCTCCAGCCCTTTCTGTGATGCACTCTGAAATCTGGAAAACCCCCTGGTCCAGAAAAGCATCCCTATAGGCTAAAGACAGGCCCTGCCTCCCAAAGGCTGACTGCTGACTTAGGGGCCAGAGAAGGCAAGAAGTGAACTGGAAGGTTCAGTGGTTAGCTGCAGTTGTGAAAGGCCATTCCCCAGAGTCCCTTAATTCAATGTGTGTGTGTGTGTGTGCCCATAAAACACTGGAAGGAATGGAGACTTTAGGACCCCACACAAAACTGTATTTATAAACTCACTGAGCTCCCCACGTGTACCTGCTAAAGATGAGCTCAGGGTTAGCTGACTCTCTGAGTTGGAAAGAAGGTCAACCAATTCATTTCATGAAATGGAACGTCATTGTTAGGTGCCTGAGGTGCAAAGTGGAGCAGGCAGTGCTGTGTCCATCCCCTGGCCAGCTGAAACATGGCATTATCTGGGTTAGTGTGGTGCCAGTCAGGGGAGGCCGAGTTCCTCCCCACTGGCCCCAGGGAATGACTTGGGAGTGGGCATCAGGCGTGATTCTGGCCAAGGAGATATGATGGAAGACTGGGGAGGTGATGAAGAGTTGATGCACACAGGAAAACTGCATCCTTTTTTGTCTCTGGATGTCATTACCTGGAACTGCCACCATCTTCCTGGACAAAGGAAGAAGTTAGCCTAGAAGGACAAGCAGCATATTGGGGTGACGGGAGAAAGCCAGGAAACACCTGGAGTCTTCACGACACTTTTGAATCACTAAATGAACTGACCTTGGATGGTGGCTAGGGTGAGGAGTTGAGATGAAGAAGTGGGGGAACCCTTGGGATTTTAAGTGAGAAAAAAAGATCATTTTCTTATTTAGACCGTTTTTAGTTGGGTTTTCTGTTATTTGCTGCCTGTCATCCTAATACAATTAATGTGATTAGGATCGCACTGGAATACACAAGCGGAAAGAAACAAGTCCAGCAGGGCATCAGAGGGAGTTATGGGGAGGATGTTGGAGCCTTTGGGCAGCCCCAGGCGCTGGACTGTCTTCACTCCCACGTCTGTTTTGGGAGTCCCCTGTGCCCCGCTAGTGGGGCTCTGCCACTCTCTTGCCTTCTGCATGCTTTCTGTCTCCTGTTTTCTCTTTCTACCAACTGGCTGATACTCTCCAATTTCCAGTTCAAATTTCCAAGAATGAGACCCTGGTTGGCCTCTTTATCGACCATTTCTTCAGAGCGCTTCGTACCTGGTCACTTCATCAGCCGCTGGTCGGTCTGTGGGTTGACTGTCCTTGAATCCAAATCAAGGATGGAAAGAGGCACCATGGAAAGGAGGGTGGATGCGGGACACAGCCAGCCCAGCTTAGTCTGAGGCTAAGGTCGTAGGCTGGGAAGGTTCCCTTGAAAGCGAACAGTCTTCTTGGTGGGTACCAGGACTGACTCGCCAGCAGTCTTCATGGGGAGCTGTAAAATGGCAGTTTTGAGCCAGCAGGGTCAGAGCAAAGGAATCCATTCCCACTGCAAGCCTTCTCTGCTAAAGATCTGTTTTATACTTGAGAGTGAGGGGCTCCCAGTCAAAAGGCCTGCCCAGATCCTAGATCTACCCCCAAACACTCAGTCATACCGCTCGAAAAACACCCCTACCCCAAGCGCACCCACCCATGCATCCGCACCGGAAGCAGACGCACGGCTGTCGTCCAAGACACACACACACCACACGTGACTTTTCCATATGGCGCTGTGTGGCAACTGTCGCAAGAGTTGTTCCGTTGCTTCAGTCATGGTGAGACAATGCGTCGGGATGTGTGAGTGACAGCGGCACTGATGGAGTGTGAGCAGAAGCGAGGGAACCCCCGGTGGCAGAGTGTTTCCTGAATCAGAGCGTTAAACGTGCATAAGTGTGAGAAGCACCTGGGAGCCCGCATGTGAGGGTGTGACACTGCTTCCACTGTGTTTGTGGCATTCTGATAGTATGTGTGTTGTTTTCCCCTTAAGAGCAAATAATCACAAGCGTGGAAGAGGTGCAAACTGAGATGTTTCTGTCTCTCATTGGCACTGTATCCTTAGGCGAATTGTTTGAACTTTCTGAGTTTCAAAGTCTTCGTAGGCATAATGTGTCTAATAATACTTCATTTGTAGGATCGCCAGGATCCTTATATACAGACAGGGACCTAAGAAAATGTCGAGCACTTACTGTTATAACAGTTTAAAGGTGTCATTCTAAAAGACCCCTTTCCTGGGGCAAGTGGACTATGGGATTCTTTTGAGAGAATCATAGTCTGTAGTATTGGCTGGGTCCCATGATGTCTGTCACCCGGCTCAACAAACGAGCTTGAGATTCAGTGTGGTCATCCTATCAGAAAGGAGAATGACTAGAAGGTGCCAAGCAGGTGGTGAGATACTGGGAAGGAGACACCTTCATTCATGTGAATCCACCCAGGAAATGGAGAGGAAGCCCCAGGAGCGTCCCGAGCTGAGCCCAGGTGTAACTCACCGTCTCATGCTATGTGGGGAAAGGAGTGGGAGCCAGGCGGAATGCTGGCTGGGTCCCTGAGAAAGAGATCAAGTTCACCGGGGAGCAGGGACCACGGTGACCGCTGCTGGGTGGTGCTGAGGCAAGCTGCCCAGCACTGAGACACGGGCAGCGGTGGGAACAGGATCCTCAGGACTGGGGAGCCAAAAGACCTGTAGGGCAGTGGTGGAAGGTATTTGGAAATCCTTGGGACTAGAGTCAGGAAAGGTCTATCAGGCCTCCGAGAGGACTCACAGGTTCAGTGAGTCTCCAGGTGAGAGTCCAGCCTGGTCAACGCCTTGATGTTAGCCTTATGATATCCTCAGCAGGAGTCCAGCCGTGGCTTACTACTTTCAAAATCGGAATTATGAGATAATAAGTAGGTATGTCATAAGCCTCTGGGCTTCCCAGGTGGTTCTAGGTAAAGAGCCTGCCTGCCAGTGCAGGAGATGTAAGGGACATGTGTGCTATCCCTGGGTTGGGAAGATCCCCTGGAGGAGGGCATGGGAACCCAATCCACTGTTCTTTCCTGGAAAATCCCATGGACAGAGGAGCCTGGCAGAATACTGTCCACAGGGTTGGTTGCAGAGTTGCACCCTACTGAAGCAACTTAGTGAGCATGGACATCTTAAGCCACTAAGTTTGTGATGAGTTCTATGCTGATCAGTGAAGAAATATATGGTCCAGACTTAGGACTTAGAAATGTGCCCATCTTCATCTTCTATATATTCTGGTTCTTCCTACCTGTATTTCCTTTTTATTTTCCGTTAGCTTTATTTAAAGTCACAAACTAAAAAATAAAATACAAAATTAAAGTCGCAAACTGATTACTAAGAGGCAGAAAGAATTTGACTCTGTCTAAAGGCTTCTCTGGGGCTCAGATGGTAAAGAAGCTGCCTACAGTGCAGGAGACGCAGGTTCGATCCCTGGATGAGGAAGGTCCCTTGGAGAAGGGAATGGCTACCCACTCCAGTATTCTTGCCTGGAGAATCCCATGGACAGAGGAGCCTGGCGGGCTACAGTCCATGGGGTCCCAAAGAGTCAGACATGACTGAGCGACTAACATGCTAAGTGCTGATAAAAATATAAGACAATATAAGAAAAATATGAAGCCTGAATTCTACTTCTGCCACTCAGTTGGTGTGGCTTTGGGAAAACTTCCTAACTTTCCTATATCTTGGTTTCTCATCTGTAAAATAAGGATTATAATGTTTACTTACTAACTTAAATAGTCAGACTTGAGTCACATAATGTAGTCCAATGCACTTTATAAAATATGGAGCCATGTACAAATGTAAGCTCTGGGAGAGCGTGAAGGACAGGGAAGCCTGGTATGCTGCAGTTCATGGGGTCACAAAGAGTCAGACACGACTGAACGACTGAAAATAGCAAAGAACATAAGCTACTATTTTTATGAAGCCAGAGTAGCCAGCAGGATGCTTGAGGGAAGCTAGGTGAGCCAATGGCAGTGAAAATCCAGCTACAAAAGCTAGAATTCTAATAGGAAAGAGAAAATAAAGAGAGCCCTTTACAGAGGTGCTGGGAAGTAGCTACAATGACTGTGTCTTCTCCCCAGTGTGCTTTCATTTCCCAGATAAGAAGAGTGGATTGAGACGCAGGCCAAGGTAATTCTCAGGATCACCAGTAACCAGATTTCAAATCCTAAGTGTGACAAAAAAGTAATATGACCCCTAACGTGGCCAACAAAATTACTTAGAGAAGGAAAGAAGAAAAAAAGAGGCCACAGTATAATACTTTGTGTAATGAGGATATTAAAGAGAACCAATGAATGAAGTCAGGCACCTAAAAAGCAAAGGAGAAGCAGAAGGAAATGTCTTGGAGGAAATGTGGTCATACGCCTGCGCTTAACAATGGCAAGCAAACCGTTTTACACAGGAAAGAGATCGTTGGAGAGAAAGGCTGCAGGATTGTGGAGCAGCATATGGAAATTCAATCCACAACAAAGAAAACCAGACAAGAGATGGGCGATAAGCACACCCAAGAAGAACAGAAAGACAGACGGAGGAGTTCTACGACTACTAACAGCATCCAAATGAACAGAATGCTTTTTAAGGATCAGATTACAGTAGCTTTACGGAGGAGAAATACTTTGGAGAAAATTCAGAAAAGGAAAACCAGAACGGAGGCTATATTTACCCAACAATAACAACAAAGCGTTTGTTTCCTGCCTGTTCCATTGTTCATTGACAATGAAACTGTAATTTTAAGATGTGACCCCCAGGTGATACGAAAAACGTAAATTCCAGATCAATTTACAGAAGTAATCGAAAGCTTTCACAAGCACACAAAATCTTAAACTCATTTTAGAGATGGAATCAACTGAGAACCAATTCCAGGAAGGAAAAGCAGGTAATCCCGGGCCACAGAGAAGATCCATTTGCAGGATCCTGAGTTAATTTAAGACTAAATTGAGTTCGGAGCTCAATTTTACCATTTGTTATTCGTGAGATGCAGAGCATGTTAATTAGGCTCTGTAAAACTGAGATAATAAACACTTTACAGGGGTTTGGAGAGGACAAGGTGGAATAATGTATGTAAAATGGCTGGTTTATAGTCAGTGGCCAAAAATGGTAGCTAATCTTTAAACTACGATTGTCTCCCCAGCTGTAAAGTAAGGGAGCTAACTGAATACACCGCAGGATCTTTTCTGCCTCTCAAGGCTTATGGTTCCACCCTTGTATATTGTTCGTGGGGAGTAAAGTGGTGCCCTGGCTGTGGCAAGTAGTTTGGCAGTTCCTCAAAGAGCTAAACATAGACTCGTCAAGCCACCCAGTAATCCTACTCTAGTTATGTAATACTCAAATGAATTGGGAGCGGGGACTTACACAAATGCTGGGCCACCAACGTTCATTACGGCATGGTTTACAGTAGCCAAAAGATGGAAAGAGCCGAGTGTCCATCACCAGACGAGCGGCTCAACAAAATGTGGAACCCATGTACCGTGGAGTATCATCCAATTATTCAGCCGCAAAAAAGAATGAAGCTCTGTTACATGCTACAACGTGGTAGACCTTGGTGCCTTCTGCTAGGTGAGATAGGCCAGGGACAGAGGGCAAATACTATATGATTCCATTTATATGAGATACATAGAACAGGACTCTTCGTAGAGACAGAAAGTAAAGGTTACCCTGGACTGTGGAAGGGAGAAGGGGAAGTTATTGCTTAACGGGTATCGAGTTTCTATTTTCGATGAGAGAAATGGTTTTGGAGACACTGTGGTAGTGGCTGCTCCACAGCACAAAGGTAACTGCTGCTGCTAAGTCACGTTAGTCGTGTCCGACTCCGTGCGACCCCATAGACGGCAGCCCACCAGGCTGCGCCGTCCCTGGGATTCTCCAGGCAAGAACCCTGGAGTGGGTTGCCATTGCCTTCTCCAATGCAGGAAAGTGAAAAGTGAAAAGTGAAAGGGAAGTCGCTCAGGCGTGTCCGACTCTTGGAGACCCTATGGACTGCAGCCTACCAGGCTCCTCCGTCCATGGGATTCTCCAGGCAAGGCCACTGGAGTGGGATGCCATCGCCTTCTCTGACAAATATAACTAACTGATGCCCCTTAATTGTACACTTAAACGTGGGTAAATGGCATATTTTATGTTATATTAATAATTTTCCCACCAAAAAGTGTGATTCAGTCTTTCAGACTCTCCAAAGTAGAGAAATGATTGCTACTAGCAGCTTTCATATTCCTTGCAGTTGTAAGCGTGGCCTCTTGAGTCAGTTTGTTTGGGTTCAGATCCGCCCTCTGTTACTGCCTGTGCCATTGGGGGCAAGGTACTCCGATTTTGGAACTTCAGTTTCCTCTTCAGTGAAATGGAGATAACATCATCCCTGCCTCATAAGGTTGTTATGAGGAAGCTATGAAGCTCTTCCATTATGACTGGTACAGAGAAAATACTTGCAGAGTATAGGTGTTTATCATCCCTTGGTAATCTTCATTAAAGTGGTGGCAGAAGGCAGAGAGCATCAGAGGGTGGGGTGTGGGATGCTGGGGTGAAAGCTCTTGCCACCCTTGGTTCTGATTTTCCAAGATGCTTCTGATGAGATGGGAACTGAAGGGCTCTCTGCCCTGGGCTCTCACCCTCAGGTGACCAGATACAACAAAGTTACTCCTTGGAGCTCTTCTTCAAGTCCACTTCGTCCTTTCCACTGTAGGCGGAGAGAGAATTCTCAAGTCTTCAGTAACAGCACGTCACCGCTCTTAGAATCCAGTCCAAAGCCTTGAATAAGACTTACAAGGTACGTCCTGATCGAGTCCATTTACTTCTCCTTTCTCAACTCTCACCACACCTCATCTCATCCTTTGTGGTTCAACTGTGTTGATGCTCACAGCGCCATCTGGAAGGCTCCCTACCTCACCACTTCACTTGGCTCTCTCCTCCCTGCACTTGGACTTGGTACCTCCCAGGAGGGTTTCTGTGACTCACTGAGGCTGAATCACATGCTTCTGCCATGAGCTGACTTAATGTTCTTTCTCCGATTGCTACCATTGCATACTCACTCTGTTGTTATTGCCTGTTTTCTTATCATCTTTCCAGTGAGATCATAAGGTCCTTGTGCTATTAACCATTTCATCCCCAGTACCTAGCACAGTACCTGACTCGTAGAAACACATGCTAGATAAATGGATGAGTGAACTTGAGTTCACTCAACTCGAAAGACTAGATGGATGGATGATCAGGCCTTGGTTCTATAAATTGCATCAGGTTGTGAGATGGTGTCATCAGTTTTTTCAGACCTTTACCAGATGGCTTTTCCAGTAATCATGTATGGATGTGAGAGTTGGGCTATAAAGAAAGCTAAGTGCTGAAGAATCGATGCTTTTGAACTGTGATATTGGAAAAGACTCTTGAGAGTCTCTTGGACTTCAAGGAGATCCAACCAGTCCATCCTAAAGGAAATCAGTCCTGAATATTCATTGGAAGGACTGATGCTGAAGCTGAAACTCCAGTACTTTGACCACCTGATGCAAAGAACTGACTCACTGGAAAAGACCCTGATGCTGGGAAAGATTGAAGTCAGGAGGAGAAGGGGACAACAGAGGGTGAGATGGTTGGATAGCATCACCGACTCGATGGACATGAGTTTGAGCAAATTCCGGGAGTTGGTGATGGACAGGGAAGCCTAGTGTGCTGCAGTCCATGGGGTCACAAAGAGTCGGACATGACTGAGCAACTGAACTGAACTGAACCAGATGGTTATGGACCCTTGACATTGTATCAGTATTGATGGGGAATAGTGACAGCACAAGCTGGAATCAAGATTGCCCGGAGAAATATCAATAACCTCAGATATGCAGATGCTATGCTATGCTACATGACGCCACCCTTATGGCAGAAAGTGAAGAGGAACTCAAAAGCCTCTTGATGAAGGTGAAAGAGGAGAGTGAAAAAGTTGGCTTAAAACTCAACATTCAGAAAACGAAGATCATGGCATCTGATCCCATCACTTCGTGGCAAATAGATGGGGAAACAGTGGAAACAGTGTCAGACTTTATTTTTGGGGGCTCCAAAATCACTGCAGATGGTGATTGCAGCCATGAAATTAAAAGACTCTTACTCCTGGGAAGGAAAGTTATGACCAACCTAGATAGCCTATTCAAAAGCAGAGACATTACTTTGCCAACAAAGGTCCATCTAGTCAAGGCTATGGTTTTTCCAGTGGTCATGTATGGATGTGAGAGTTGGACTGTGAAGAAAGCTGAGCACCAAAGAATTGATGCTTTTGAACTGTGGTGTTGGAGAAGACTCTTGAGAGTCCCTTGGACTGCAAGGAGATCCAACCAGTCCATTCTGAAGGAGATCAGCCCTGGGATTTCTTTGGAAGGAATGATGCTGAAGCTGAAACTCCAGTACTTTGGCCACCTCATGCGAAGGGTTGACTCATTGGAAAAGACTCTGATGCTGGGAGGGATTGGGGGCAGGAGGAGAAGGGGACGATAGAGGATGAGATGGCTGGATGGCAGCACTGACTCGATGGACGTGAGTCTGAGTGAACTCCGGGAGTTGGTGATGGACAGGGAGGCCTGGCATGCTGCAGTTCATGGGGTCGCAAAGAGTCGGACACGACTGAGCGACTGAACGGAACTGAACCAGATGGTTATGGACCCTTGACATTGTATCAGTATTGATGGGGAATAGTGACAGCACAGGTCTCAAATAAGGGAGGTAGAATGACTGTTTTTTAGAATCTTCACTGGCTCCAACTGTCTACCTTCAGATAGGTTCCTACACATGATCCCTGTCCCTCTACCACCCAAACCTACCTGGTTCTTAATTCTCCCACTTCTGCTGATGGAAGCACCAGCATCTGAGCTACTAAAATTTAACATCCGTGTTGTCCTTGACTCTCATATCACTTCAGATCTCTGCAGTCCCTCAGTCCACTGATTTGACCTCCCACCTACACCCGCTTTCCCGTTCCTGCTATTACTGTTGCAGAAACCAGTACTCGAGAAACCAAGCACCACACTCGGAGAGCTGGAGAGCTGGGATGTATCACGCCGTCAGGCCCAGAGGAGTTAACGCTCCAACCTCTGAGCCCTGAACAAGGGATTACAGAGTTTTTACAGACAGACTGTAGTGGGCAACACTAGCTGTTAATAGGCTGGTTTAAACTAAGGGGTTTCTTGTGCAGGAACAGCAGTCAAGATGCAGAGGGAGATGCCTGGCCTGGACAGGCATGATTAAGCAGGTTTGCAGGGGCCCGGTGATTGCAAAGAGCAGGACAAGGGTAAGTGAGATAAACTCCAGTTCCTAGTATTGCAAGTCCCCACTTTCTGAGACTACGTGACCTACATGATCTAGACTTTCCAAGGGGCCAGCTGAGTTAAGAGGCAGGATGAGCAGGAGGTGATGTAAAATTTTAACTTTTCCTCTTCATTACTGCTAAAAATGGCTGTGTATAAGAACAAAGCTCAGTTAAAGAATAAGTTTTCCTCCACATTGTGAACGCATCCAGGACCCTCGGGTAACTTAACATCATTCACTTTGTATCACAGACTTCAGGCTAGCCTCTGCTTCTCTAGTGCCTCAGAAAAGCGGCGTGTTTGAAATAGTTAGATTATCATGGCACATACCCAACCAGCTTTAAATGATATCAAATGGGACAATGAACTTAGCACTGCTCATTTTTTAATCTTTATAAGACTAGGAAAATTAGGGACATGTCCCTCTGTAATAGGAAACGGGAAGGCCGGCCTTTCTCCTTTGAAACAGTGGCCTTGTTTTATTGTCTTTGACAATAAAGGTGTCTTTGAAAAAGAGTGTATATATATATGTATATGAGTGTGCGTATGTATATCTGAATCACTGTGCTGTACACCTGGAACTAACACAATATTGTAAATTAATTACACTCCAGTTTTACAAATTTTAAGCAATATATAATAATTAGAATGGAGAACTCAGTAATTATAATAAATGCCTAGTTTAAAAAACTAGACTTCAGTTTTTTTTAAATTGGTAATAAATAAATAGGTCTTAAACAGTGGTTGAATTTGTAGTTTAGCCACTGCCAAAAGGACCGCTAATTAATATTGATTATACCACTATTAAATCATAGAAATAATTAAGCTTTTATTAAAATTTCAAAGAGCAATTTTATACAGTTTTCTCTTGCTGCTTAAATTGAATCGTCCTGCTATTTAAGTGACTTTTTCACACTATCACTTCTCAGTGGCACCCAATAGACAACTTCTTTGGAAAAAAGTACAGGATAATAGAGACGTTAGCTTTGAGAAGTATAGAAGGGCGGTAACATCCAGCCCAATCGCTTGTCAAGCTGAAGTCTTGTTTTCCCAAGTAATTTGGACAAGACTTACATCTCTTGGCTCAGTACTGGACTCTGCAGGCAGGGAGGCTTATGTACGGCCTCGGATTTCTCTGAGCTTCCGTTTCCCCATCTGAAGGATGTAGAGAATAGTAACATCTCCCTACAAACTTTTCTGGAACAGTACCCAGCATCTCAACCAGCTGCCTACTAGCCCGAGTTATCCCCTGCCCGAGCCTGGATGTCTCTTGCCTCCCCTGAAGTGAGCAGCCTGTCTGAGAAGCCTGTCTAGCTTTTAACGTTCCAACAGAGCATGACTCATTTCTATCTTTTCCCATCGCACATCTAGTTCTCATTTTAATAAACAATTCAGAAAAATCTATATCGTTTAGAGAATTTGGTCATTATTTATAACCATTTGGCACCTGCCCAGAAATGGTTTAGGCATCTGGTACTGGAGAGGGTCAAAGCATCTAAATCACCCATCAGAGAGTCTCCAAGGTCTAATCATGGAATTCTAGCCCTGAAGGAAGTGCAACATCATGTTTTTTTCAGCATTTGGAGATGCTTTCACAAGGAGCAGCTTAGTATGTAAGGGCATGCTCTCTTACTTAAGAACAACATGACAACCAGCTATCCAAATGATTCTTCTGTGTCTCATAAAACCAGGGTTAGATATTTTCTATGTTGTTTAATCCCCTTTATTTGAAGGCTCATACGTTAATTCCTACTTGAGTTGTCTGCAGCTGAATTATATTCTTCTTGTGTCAGGAATTGAAAATGATTCAATCTAATGTGTGTAGCTCTTGCCCTTGCTGCCAGAAACCTTAGAGCTAGCTTCTGGCACCTGTGCCAGTCAGTCCAACGTAACTGCTTACTTGTCTACGCTTCTTGCATCCTTCAGCTGTGCTCTGCAGGGCTTTACTATGAATTATCTTATTTTGGACTGTGTTTCAATCTTGAAAGCATTAGTCGCTCAGTCATGTCCGACTCTTGCGGCCCCATGGACTGTAGACCGCCAGGCCCCTCTGTCCATGGGATTCTCCAGGCAAGAGTACTGGAGTGGGTTGCCATGCCTTCCTCCAGGGGATCTTCCCGACCCAGGGATCAAACCCTGGTCTGCTGCATTGCAGGCAGGAGACCTGCAGAGCAGAGAGAGAGAGAGGCATCTCCCACATCCCTCCCCTAAGCTCCTCCATCAGCAGTGTGCAGTCTCCGCCCTCTCAGTTTTCAGGTGAAGGAGCTTCCACCTTGGGTATAGTGGACAGAGTCCTGTGTCACCCAGACACCTCTTGAGGGGTGAAGTACTTTTCACCCACTACTGCAAATGCTCAGCAATCAGTCTTCAAGTCTTGCCTAAAGAGAAGCCCTTTGCCTGAAGGCACAGCCCTCCCTAGAACAGTCTGCATTCAACGACCAGCATCATACTCAGGAATGCCTCTGCCCCCTTAATCCAACTCAGAACCATAGTAAGGGATCATCTCAGCTTCAGAGATTTCTGTGAAGTCTGGTGAGGTCTTTGTAAAACCATGCTGCTGCTGCTAAGTCGCTTCAGTCGTGTTCGACTCTGTGCGACCCCATAGACAGCAGCCCACCAGGCTCCCCTGTCCCCAGGATTCTCCAAGCAAGAACACTGGAGTGGGTTGCCATTTCCTTCTCCAATGCATGAAAGTGAAAAGTGAAAGTGAAGTCGCTCAGTCGTGTCCGACTCTTAACGATCCCATGGACTGTAGCCTACCAGGCTCCTCCCCCCATGGGATTTTCCAGGCAAGAGTACTGGAGTGGGCTGCCATTGCCTTCTCCTGTAAAACCATGGGTCATCCAAATTCCCCTTCTGCTGAATTCTTCTTTCTATCCACCCCTTCTCCATGTGTTCAAATGAAGAGCAACATTTAATAAACTTCTATGCTAAAAAAAAAAGTACTGTTTGAGCCAAATTTTAATCAAGTCCTTTCTAAAATAGGAGGCAGTAAAATATGCAACCCTAAATTTAAAAAATTTGATAGTTCATTCAATTCAACAGTAGGAATAACAGCAAAAATACTGGGTAAGTATTATAAGAAAATGTGAGTAAATCACTGTGTAGATATTTGAGATATCTGTTCAGGAAGGATCAAATAGAAGTATGCAAAGAGCCGACACATTGGAAAAGACCCTGATGCTGGGAAAAATTGAAGCCAGGAGGAGAAGGGGGCAACAGAGGGTGAGATGGTTGGATGGCATCACTGACTCGATGGACATGAGTTTGAGCAAACTCCAGGAGTTGGTGATGGACAGGGAGGCCTGGTGTGCTACAATCCATGGGGTTGCAAAGAATCCAACATGACTTAATGACTGAACAACAACCACCATATATATATGTGTGTGTGTGTGTGTGTGTGTGTGTGTGTGTGTGTGTATATATAGCTTCCCAGGTGGCGCTAATGGTAAAGAACCTGCCTGCCAAAGCAAGAGACATAAGAGTCACGGGTTCCATCCCTGGGTCCGGAAGATCCCCTGGAGGAGGAAATGGCAACCCACTCCAGTATTTTTGCCCAGAGAATCCCATGGATAGAGGAGCCTGGCAGGCTACAATCCTTGGGGTTGTAAAGAGTTAGACACAACTGAAGCAACTTAGCATGCATGCATCACTTAGCATGCACACATATACGTGTGTGTGTGTGTGTGCGCACGCTAAGTCACTTTAGTCATGTTCGACTTTTGCCAGCTTTATGTTCTTGGACAGGTCATGTATCATCTCATTTCTTCAGATTCATCATCTCAAAACTGTAGTTAAAAACAGTCAGAACTAATGCTGCTTTGAGGATTAAAGAGATACTTAGGATACAGTGAGCTCTCAATGAAAACTTTTAGCTTTTACTCTTACAACTCTCTTTTTCTAATTTATAACAATGCTTCTAACAACATATCCTGACAGTGTTTAAAAGCGCTGTATTCAGAAGTTGAACACTAGGCTTACATCTTTTTAGGCAGGATGACGTATCTCCCCCAAATGCTAAAGATTAGAAAGTCCTTTGTTTCGCTTCCTATAGATGTTGCCTCACTTAAGCTCCAGTGATTTAGAAAATATGAACATCTTTAACAGGCCCATTGGGGCAGGCAGGAGCAGCTGTGAGCATGAGGGGAGGGATCAAGACTTAGTAACTTACAGGGTCAGGGAGCCACGCAGCCCCCTTCCTTGATCCCCGCCACCAGGACATTAGGGATACAAAGGAAAAGGTGGCAGAAACAAGATCTCTTCCCTTGGATCCCAAACAAGAGCTGAATGAAGTCTTGATCTGTTTCTTCCAAGCTCACTCATGAGTAAAGTCTTCACTCAGGGGCCAGCCTTCCCTGTGGTCAGAGAGGATGGGGTCTAGCAAGATACCCACTTGAGATAATGACTGCATGTGGTGAGCAAGCTCCAGACCCTGGTAGTCAAGGGACTGGGTCATGGGTTGGGGAGAAAGATGGTGACAAGGACAACTGCTGTCTCAGAAGCCCAGCTTCAGCTCTCAACCATCATCCTTGGGCTCCTCCCTGCTCTCGGCAGCAGCAGCAGCAGCAGACAATAGCACCAAACTCTATGGGCTCAAAAGCATCAGCAATCAGACGATCAAGGAGAGAAAGCAAACAAATGTGTCCCTTTATTATGCTCCAGACATTGTGTTAAAGGGTTTACATGGAATATCTAATAGAATATGTAAGACAAAAATGTGAAATGCACGAAAGCTAGATTTCTGAAAATGGATATTTTTTTTATTCCTAATGTATACCATTATTTCATTATATCTTTAGAGGAGTCACATGAATTACAGCATAAACATACTTTTTACAGCACCTATTCATGGTTTCCCTGTGTGGCTCAGATGGTAAAGAAACTGCCTGCAATGCAGGAGGCCCAAGTTTAATCCCTGGATCAGGAAGATCCTCTGGAGAAGGAAATGGCTACCCACTCCAGTATTCTATTCATGTGTATTTTTAAATATTCATCTATTGAAATGGAATAAAAATCCCTTTATTGGGGATTTTTAGATTCAGTTAGGTATCTATCAGTTCTCATTAGTGATAATCTGAGATTGCGTTAGCCAGTACCATAATCACCAGCCACATGTGGCCACTGAGCCCTTGAAATATGTCACTGTTTCATTTTACTTAATTGTCATACTTTACGTTTTCCAGTGGTCATGTATGGATGTGAGAGTTGGACCATAAAGAAAGCTGAGCACCAAAGAATAGATGCTTTAGAGTAGGTGTTGGAGAAGACTCTTGAGAGTCCCTTGGACTGCAAGGAGGTCCAACCAGTCCATCCTAAAGGAAATCAGTCCTGAATATTCACTGGAAGGATTGATGCTGAAGCTGAAACTCCAATACTCTGGCCTCCTGATGCGAAGAACTGACTCACTGGGAAAGACCCTGATTCTGGGAAAGATTGAAGGTAGGAGGAGAAGGGGATGACAGAGGGTGAGATGGTTGGATGGCGTCACCGACAAGATGGACATGAGTTTGAGTAAGCTCTGGGAGTTGGTGATGGACAGGGAAGCCTGGTGTGCTGTGGTCCATAGGGTCTCAAAGAGTTGGACACAACTGAGCGACTGAACTGAACTGATACTTTACATTTAAAAACTGAAAGAGTGTAAAATATTTTTCTAAAAATATGGCTTGATTATTTTGGTAGGACAGCATGTAACCTTCACTGTGAAATTTTGCTCTCACGTTACTGTATTATACACACTATTTCTAATACTACATGTAAACGCTGTACTGAGCAAGCTGATGTCTATACACTGATTTCAGTGTTTTTTCAGTGATTTTTTCCCTATACACCAATGTAATTTATAATGTGTTTATCTGAATGCTTTATACAGACAGCGCAAGTTCCAGTGATACCTCTATAAATTATAATTGGTATAATTTATACCAATTTATAAATAATAAATTATATAAAGTATGATTTTAATTGTAATACAATTAAATTATTTTTCTATTTAAAAATTAAGAATGGACAAGTTTTTAATTCAAAGTGAAGGCATTGTACTGATGCAGAATTGCATACAGGTGCAAAAGCTGGTGAGAACACTAAAAAGAATGATTGGTAAAGGTATGTTGTAAATTTCACAATGAATGACAGCTGTAATTTGCTGACATGGAGCAAAATGAGAAAGATAGTCGTATAAAAATCTTTGGAGATAATAAAGTACACAATGTTAAGAGACTTTTCAGAAAACACATACTGAATTTGATTTATTTCCTCCAGTGTTTGAAAAAGAATTGTTGAAATTAGTTACCTGAAATCATGATTAAACATCTAAGTTTTTCGTGTTTTGTAGACAATTTATCTTCACTTTCTCTTTTACAGCTTTATTGAGATATAATTGAAATACAAAAACCTGCACATATTTGACGTATTCAATTTGTTGAGTTTTTACATACGTTATATATACCTGTGATACCATCACCACATTCAAGGTAATAAACATGTCTGTCGCCTCCGGAAGTTTCTTTCTGTCCCGTGTGTGTGTGTGTGTGTGTGTGTGTGTGTGTGTATGTGTGTGTGTGTGTGAACACTTAACATGAGATCTTCCTTTTAACAAAATTTTAAGTGCACAATACCATATTATTAGCTACAGGTATGTTGTATAGCGTATTTCTACAACTTGGCTGTCTTCTATGACTATAAATTTATACAAGTTGAGTAGCAACTGCCCACTTTTCTCTCCCTCCACTCACTGGCAACCAACATTCTATTTTCTACTTCTGTAAGTTTGATTAGTTTAGATAACTCATTTAAGTAGAATCATGCAGTATTTGCCCTTCTATGACTCACTTACTTAGCATGGTGTCTTCCAGATCCATCCATGTCATCCCAAATTCTTAAGACTTTTAATAAGATTTGAGCTTGTCATTTTGGCCAGATACAAAATTGCTTTCATTTTCACATTTTTAGATGGAGAGATGGTAAAAGAAACTATTATCTCAGTTACAGAAATTTTTGTTGGAAAATTGAGAAAAATACTAAAGAAGATATTTCACAAAAGTAAGAACTTCAGTTAAGCCACCACAACTATTGTTTATAAAATACAAGATCTTCTTAACAATACCAAGATCAACTGATTCAAAATCTGAAAAATTGTAAAAAAATTTCACCTGTCTATCTAGGTCATGGACAAGCTTTTCCTTCTCTTGGGTTGCCTTTAAATGAGTCACAAGATATAAAAGACACTGTACAATTAGTACTCTGGGTATGTTTTGTCTCCAAAGATTTCTTGGTTTACAAAGAAATATTTTCCATTCATAGTCCTAAAATAGCAAACTGACGGTATAGATATTTTTAACATATTTTACATCTGTCAAAGAAGAATATTGGCTCGATATTAAAAAATTAGTTTCTAACACAACAAACAATTTTCAGCCGTATTAGGCCAAAACAAACCAGTTTATTGGAATTTTTTAAAAGGAACTGATGTTTCCTTTAAGCCTTTGTTTCACTGTATGATACATCTTACAAATATTTATGCTTAGTTGAAGCAGACACCATGAAATTTGTCATGGATATAGTTGTTAAAATCATTCAGTGTTTGTACGCTAATCTAATGAACCATTGCAAGTGAATAGAACTGTTGAAAGAAATAAAAGATGGTGAGTTTAACGGCCTTGTGACTTCTTTGCCAATGCTCTTCCGGTTGAGTTGTGAGAGTTTTGCAAGGATTTGCTGTACCCTTAACTCTAATTTAAGATTTTCTTGAAAATAAAGGAATATTTGCCCAATAACCAAAATTCAAAAAAAAAAAAATATGGCAATGTGATTTACATTTTCAGACTGCATATGAATGAGCTAAATTTGAAGACATAAGAAAAGGAAAAGCTTATCTGTGACCTAGCTAGAGAGACACAGGATTTTAAGTTGAAGTTGAAACTTTTCATTATATGATCAATTAATAATGATTTTACAGTTTTCTTATATGAACAAATATGAAAACAATTTTTCATTGTGATTGATAGTATTTAGGTAAACTGACTGTATAAGCTACAAGAAATATGTGAAGAACTCAACACTAATAAAGAATTGTTTTTCAATCTGTCAATACCATTTTGAGTTCACTGTTTATATTACTGAGCTAACACAAGAGTTAATGAATTTACTTAGCTTTGACATGAATCTGAAATTGGTATCTTTGGTTTTGAAGTCAAAGCAATTATTTTTAAAAAGATACACCAGTCTTGTCCATGTGGATGCAGTATTAAAGGAGAATGATTTTTCAGTTATGGGGAAAATGTAAATATATTTAGAACACCTTAAGTACGTGAATATACTTATCCAACTATGAATTACATAAAATTGCAAATACTTCACCTATTCCTCATAAAAACTTAGCATCCAAATATGGTGTGCTATAAGTCTAAAGTACACTTAGTAAGAATAAAACAGCCTAAAATATCTCAATATGTTTATATTGATTATATGATTGAATATATCATGTTATGTAAAGCATATTATTAAAATTACTTTGCTTATTTATTTTTACCTTTTTAATATGGCTATAAGAAAGTTTTAAATTGCATAGGTAGCTTATAATATATTTCTATCAGACAGCGCTGGTCTGGGGGAGTCTGCAAACTGTCTCCTCAGTAAAGACTGCACTGAGTTGCCTCAAAGAACAAGGAGGGGAGGAAGTAGCCTGGACAAACGACAGGTCCCCTGACAACTGGGAGAATTTTTTGCCCTGTTGGGTATATAATATTTGTCAGTGCTTCCCATTGTCTTTCTGCTCTTTCCTCTTCCAACCACAAAAAGAAAAGAAAGAGGAAGGTCCCTTCTAGAAGCTTAAAGCCAGATTTCCTCTGGAAATCTAGCTGGCCAGTTAAAATACGTCAGAGTCTATTCAGAGAACCAAGGAGTGAAACAGAATGCCCTTTCTCTAGTAAGGCCAAGAAAATAACTACAGGCTTTTTGAGCCCAGATCTATCAGAAGCCCAAAAGCAGAGAAACGGAGAGACTCTGAGCTTCTCAGAACATTGGAAGAGCTAAGACTCTTTAACACTGGAAATTTCATCTAAGAAGTTAAAAGGTTGTTTTTGCAAAGTAAGAAAAGTGGGGTTAGGTGAAGAAGTGATTAGGGCTAAAATCGAGTTCAATGGGAGAAGGATATTTAATTTGCCCTTGTGTATTTTTTCTTTCTCTCTGTATTTCCCTAAACTATACAAGAATCATACACAATGATTAGTTATGACCTAATGATTCATACCCTTGTTTTAACAATCATATTTTGGAAGAATATCAGTATAAATGATCAGATCGTTTGGTACTTTGGCATGGTTAGGGAAAGGTTTTGTTTGTTTGGGGAGGTAGGGTGCAATGGAGAAATAACCCATTTACCTGATGGCAGATACATAGAACTTGGACATGGAAACTGGGAGGAAATGAACAATTGCTGAGCAAGCTTACACACTCAGCCATGGTGCTCTGTCTGTGTCATAACCAGCTTTCTGCCTGGCACAGTGCCTGCCACCACGTAGGCGGCCAGCATCACTTGCTGGATTGAATTATAAAAATGAGATCATTTCCACCAAGAGTTTTGTTGTCTAATCAGAAGACAGAATGCAAACCATGAAAAATTAAATAAATACAGTTGTTTTTATTTTTGTGTATTTTTGTACTGTGTTTGAATTTGTTTTGTTAATTATAAAAACCTTTTTATTGTTTGCTTGGGTTTTTTTTAAGAAAAGACAATGGGTACACAGGATACAATATAGATATTGCTTTTACTACCTGGATCCTCACTCTGCAAACATTCCCTGTAATGACTTGGAACCATTTTTACCCCACATACATTACCCTAATTGAAAACCTGCTGTAAAGTATTTGCATGCTGGGACCAGTAAAAACTCATCGTTTGAACGCAAGTCTGGACAAGAGGACGCAGGATGCCCTGCAGTCTGTCTTAGCTATTTCCCCGGCAAGACGGCTTCTCTCCTGCTTGCGCCGTTGATTGCGTTGTTTAAACTTGTGTGTTATCGCTGTATCTTCCCCACATTGTTCAGTGAAAACGCCTTCTAAGAAAGTGGAAAAGCCTGTGAACCAAGTACACGAACCAAAGAGACCTAGAAAAACCCAAATCACTAAAAAGATAGTTGAGAGCGGAAAAGCACTTTGAGAGAAGACAACGGATAGAAAATAAGCAGGTAGCAATGATAACATAATGTGTATTGGCTATTGAACAACAGGGTTGCACAGCGTTTATCTGTACTCGCTAATGAGTTCATTAAATGCAACTGTCATTTTCAATCCTTTATCTTTATAGCTCAGGAATCCCCCATGGATTGTTACAGAGGTTTCTAAGAGGGCTTTAATGGTAAATGGGGGGCTGGTGGAATTGGCTGGGGTTTTAAGAAATGCTTTTTTATTTTTCTCACTTAAAATCATGAAATATGAGCTCAAGCTATTTGAAATTTTAATATCCAATATATTTTCAGGAATAAATTGGGTAATAAAACAAGATGCCTGAGGTCACAAAGTGAAAACAGAATCAGGTGGTGTCACGAACAAATCTGCATTATAGTTCTCATGCCTAGAACAGTCTTGTAAAGTACAAAGAACTTAACATTTTTATGTTACTTAGAGATATTTGGCAAATAGATGACTCTAGATGATTTCCAAACAGAACTTCAAAGCAGTCCTGTGATGTTGAAATAAAGTTGGAATCCTAAATAAAAATTTTAAAATCCCAAATCTTAAATACATTTGAAATTTTTGATATCTTTATAAGATCTTCTCTCCTTAAAAAAGAAAAAAAAAATTGATTGTGGAAGCCATAGCTGGTCTATGACCACCGTGGCTGTTCCTAGCTGGTTTCTGTATGTTTAATTATCTCTATCCCTCTATGTCCCAGGAGTCAGCACAAAGCCCTCAGATTTTTCTGGCAAAACACTAATCATAATAGCTTCTGGTTGAGGAAACATCAACTTCCCATTTCTTTTTGTATCAGATGAGATGTCTCCTTCCCGTGATCAAGTTCCCACCACGTCACCAAGTCACTCCATTAGCTTGCCCTCTTTTGTATGATATTTTGTGGTTCTTTCATTCCTTCTGGGGTTGGCAGACACTCCTTTCTTTTCCTAAAGAAGACATATAGATTACCTATGGGCACATGAAAAGATGTTCAACATGGTTAATCATTAGAGAAACACAAATCAAAACCACAGTGAGGCGTCACCTCACATCTTACAGAATGACTGTCCTCTAAAAGTCTACAAATAACAAATGTTGGAGAAGATGTGGGAAAAAAGGAACTCTTACACCCTGCTGGTGGGAATTCAAATTGATGTAGCCACCATAGAAAACAGTATTTAGGTTTCTTTAAAAAAAAAAAACTAAAAATAGAACTACCATAGTATCCAGCAATCCCACTCCTGTGTATATTTTCGGAAAAAGTGAAATCTCCAATTCAAATGATACATGCACCCCAAGGTTCATAGCAGCACTTTTTACAATAGCCAAAGCATGGAAGCAGCTCAAGTGCTCTTCAACAGATGACTGGATGGAGAAGATGTGTTATATGCATATATACACAATGGAATATTATTTAGCCATTAAAAATAATGAATTATTTCCATTTGAAGCAATGTGGATGGACTTAAAGAATATTATGATTAGTGAAATAAGTCAAAGACAAATTTTATATGATATCACTCATATATGGACTATAAAAATAATACAAATGAATGTATATACAAAATAGAACCAGACACAGAAAGCAAACTTACGGTTGCCAACGGGGAGAGTGAGGGGGGAGGGACAGGTTAGGGGTATGGGATTAACAAATACAAGCTGTCATACATAAAATGTGCTTCCCTGGTGGCTCAGATGATGAAGAATCTTCCTGCAATGCAGGATACCTGGGTTCGATCCCTGGGTCAGGAAAATACCCTGGAGAAGGGAACGGTTACCCATCCCAGTATTCTTGCCTGGAGAATTCCATGGACAGAGGGGTCTGGTGAACTACAGTCCATAAGGGTGCAAAGAGTCAGACGTGACTGAGCGACTAACAATTTTTTCACTTTCATGCATAACATAGAGTTTTTTAAAATGTAGTGATAGGTTGAAGATCAATTTGATTGAAGCAGAAACTCGAATTTGAAGATTCCCAAATTTCCATTCAGTTCCCCTTGTCCCATCCTACCATACCATGAGATACTGCCCCTTCTAAACTACAGCAAGATGTCTGGAGATTTGGTGACTGAAAAATATAAAACAGAAAGTCTCTGGACTGTCAGAAAATAGCCCTTGTTTAGGACAAGTGCATCACTCTGAAAATAGGGGCATGAATTGAATGCTGCCCATCCAGCTCACTTCTCCCACTAGCTCCCAGGTTGCAGGCAGCTAGGAATAAACACTCTAGGCATGAGAATTGAAAATCTTCTAGGGTCTCTGGCAAACACAAGAGAAAAGATCTGAAGCTACGGATGCCAGGGATTTTCCCAAAGATACATCCCAGCCAGAACACTCCTACAGTAGAGACCACACTTGACCAACCAAACCCTTTCTCTCAGGGCTCACAGTCAGCTTGCTGGTGCCCCACTCATGAACTTCAAGCGTCATCAAATGTCAAAGAATGACATAGACCAAAGCAAAAAAGCAAATAAACAAACAGGAAGAAAAAAAGCAAACTGCAGGAAATGGAGACCATGCAGGAAGAAGAATTTTTTTTAAAAAAGGGAAAGAACTATCACCAATATTCTCAGAGAAGTAAGAGAAGACATAGTGTCCATAAAACAAAAATAGAATGCAAAAAAAAAGGAAAGAAAAGAAACAACATATAGAAAATAAAGTACTCTAGAAATAAAAATCATTCTGGAAGAAATTAAAAATGTAATAAAGGTGGTGAGCATCTCCTAGAACAGCATGAAAAACACAAGATGGAAAACATTATTGAAAAGACAAAGTGAGAGGACTTGTTTCAAATTGAAACATCCAAAGAACAAAGTACTTCAAGATATTTTCCCCAAATGGATGTTACATGTTTCCAGAGATAAAGGACTTATTGAGAACCCAACATTATAGCTGAACATAGTCCACAAAAGGTACATTAAGGTTTCTCAGAACACTGACGAATGAAGAAAACATCCTACAATTTCCAGGAAGAGAATATGGCACATCCAAATATCAGGAATTGGCTTTGAATTTCAGGAATAGCTTTGAATTTCTTAACAGCAACATGGGACCTAAAGAACGATGGAGCAGGGCCTTCGAAATTATAAAAGAAACCAATTTACAATCAATAATTCTATTTGTTGCTAGACTAACTGTGAGAGTGGAATAAAGACAATTTCAAACACATGAATACCAAAAAGTTTGCCTCTAGCACGCTGATTTTCAGAAAGCTGGTAAAGAATGTACTTGTTAATAAAGGGAATAAATTAAGGAAGAGAGAAATGGGGAACAAGAAACAGGGAATCCAACAGAAGGGAGGAAAAAAAAATCCTTGGGATGAAGGTAAATGGAGAGCCTAGAATGAGAGCTGTGCTTCAGGCAGCAGGGGCAGCCAGTCCAGATGGGAGCACATTCAAAGGCTCTCAGAAATATTTCTTTAGGAAGACGAGATTGATGGAACGCCTGGTGCATTTGAATGTCTTGGGAAGAGGGGTCAACAATAGTGGCGGGGTTAGGGTTTAATTGATGAAATAAAAAGGAAAATTGAAGACTACAGTTATTTCCAGGGAAGATAAAAAATAATTCAGGAAATTAAAAAAATAATAGTTTCTTGGCTTACTTGTAAGTAGAGTTTGTATAATAATAAAATAGTATATACAGAATGCAGATCATATAGGTCACTATAACTTTACAAAATGAATCACTTATTGTCCTTCCTGGAATTAACTTAGTGGGGATAAGAAGAGTGAACGGGATAACAGAGGAGGTAAAGTGAAAGACAGGTAAACCTCATCTGCCAACATAGGGAATTTGAGTAATGACTTAAATGAAAAATCTGGAAGTAGCAATGTAAACACATTATTTAGAGATATGGAGGTAAATACTTATAGAATTAGGTAAAAGAGAGTAAAGTGGACTGATGTAAAGATGGGAAATAAGAGAAAAAGCATCCTTTTTTGGTTGTGTTTTTTTTTTCTTTTTGGCAATAAGTCCTATGAAATAACAAGAGTCTTTAAACTATATATGCAGAGATTGATAAAATCTGTCATATATGCATATAGAAATGTGTGTATGTGTGTGCAGCGAAACTGATCTATTTCAACTTCTACCTCCACCAGTTTATATACAAAGATAAATCACAAGGAAATTTTAAAATTTCTATCTGGTCTTTGGGTCTTGTTGGGGTGGGGGACCAAAAATACGTCCTTGGAACTCAACTATAGGCCTGCCCTCATTAGATAATGGAGTAAGAATTTCTATTTTTGGAAGGTTTTGCTTCCTTATGTACCCCATGCTACTAGCAGTGTCGGCACACAGCAAGCACTCAATAAATATTTGCTGAATGAACTGATAATGTAAGAAAACAGAATTGAATTACTGGAATACAATAACATGTAACACAAAAAGGAAATCCCTGTATGTAGACTTCATTAAAATTAATATGTTTGTTATTAATAAAAGCTTAACTTCTAAAATAACAAATAGACTGCTAAAAAATTGAGTTTAAAAATGACCAATTTAAAAAGATGAGAAAATAAAGAGGAAAAATAAGAAGTGGGACAAATAGAAAACATAAAGTAAGATGGTAGAAATAAATCTAAATGGATAAGTAATGATAATAAATGTAAGTGGACTGAAAACTTACCACCTAAAAGGCAGAGATTATTAAAACGGTCCTGGGAAATACAACTTTATACTGTTTACAAAAGACAGACCTTGCAGTGAGGACACAGAAATGTCAAAAATAAAAGGATGAAGAAAAATCTTTCTGGCAAATATTAATAAAAAGAAACCCTATGTAGCTACATCAATATGAGGCAAAACACTGCTGCTGCTGCTAAGTCACTTCAGTCGTGTCCGACTCTGTGCGACCCCATAGACAGCAGTCCACCAGGCTCCTCTGTCCATGGGGTTCTCCAGGCAAGAACACTGGAGTGGGTTGCCATTTCCTCCTCCAGTGCGTGAAAGTGAAAATCAAAGGGAAGTCGCTCAGTCGTGTCTGACTCTTAGCGACCCCATGGACTGCAGCCCAACAGGCTCCTCCGTCCATGGGATTTTCCAGGCAAGAGTACTGGAGTGGGGTGCCATTGCCTTCTCCAGAGGCAAAACACACTTTAATGCAAAACCCTTTAGATTAAATGTTAATCTAAAGGTTAAATAGATTAAATGTTTCATTCACCATGAAAATGTAAACGTTCTATTCTTTTCTATATCTAATGATATAGTTTCAAATATACACAGCAAAAAAGGGTAGAACGACCTAGAGAGCAAAATTCACCTGCTCAGCAGAAATTTTAGTACAATTCCCTCCGAAAATAACAAATCAAGCAGTAGGAAAATTAGCTAGAAGTAAAAAAATTCATAGACACAATTAACACATTTATTCCAAAGACTGTACATAGAACTCTGAATCCAACAATTGGCAAATACGCATGGCGGTCAAGCACACGTGGGACATTTATGAAAATGAAACTTTATCAACAAGCTGGTAAGCAAGTCTCTGTAAGTGGGAAAGCTGTCATGTCACTGACATTACGTTTTCTGACCAAGATGGACTTATGTGTATTTTTTTTTAAATAACGTAACAAACTCAATATGTTTGAAAAATTCTAAACAAGCTTCTAAAAATTCCTTGGATCAAAGAACAAACCAAGGTATAACTAGGAAAATGCTAAATTCAAAGGATAATAAAATAAAACACATCAAGATATATGTAAGGAAAAAAGTTGTTATTACTGGGAATTTTACAAATTTTCATGTTTGTTTAGAAAATAAGAAAGAATGGAAATTAGTGAGATGAGTCTTAAAAAATTACAAAAAACCCAGCAGAACGCACACAAAGCCAAAAGTTGATATATTTAAAAACCTTAAAATTGATATCCTTTGACTAGATTGAGTTTTAAAAAAGAAAGAAGGAAAATAATATTAGAATTTTAAAATAATTCATAACTATAGATGTAAGAGATAATTAAAATATTAAGAGAATAGTATGAACAATTATATCCTTTAAGTTAAAAAACAGATGAAAAGGAAAATATTATATACCAAAACTGACTAAAAAAAAACAGAAAAAATGCATATTACTATCCTCCTGAGAAACCTATATGCAGGTCAGGAAGCAACAGTTAGCATTGGACATGGAACAACAGACTGGTTCCAAATAGGAAAAGGAGTATGTCAAGGCTGTATATTGTCACCCTGCTTATTTAACTTATATGCAGAGTACATCATGAGAAACGCTGGGCTGAATGAAGCACAAGCTGGACTCAAGATTGCTGGAAGAAATATCAATAACCTCAGGTATGCAGATGACACCACCCTTATGGCAGAAAGTGAAGAGGAACTAAAAAGCCTCTTGATGAAAGTGAAAGAGGAGAGTGAAAAAGTTGGTTTAAAGCTCAACATTCAGAAAACTAAGATCATGGCATCTGGTCCCATCACTTCATGGGAAATAGATGGGGAAACAGTGGAAACAGTGTCAGACTTTATTTTGGGGGGCTCCAAAATCACTGCAGATGGTGATTGCAGCCATGAAATTAAAAGACGCTTACTCCTTGGAAAGTTATGACCAACCTAGATAGCATATTCAAAAGCAGAGACATTACTTTGCCAACAAAGGTCCATCTAGTCAAGGCTATGGTTTTTCCAGTGGTCATGTATGGATGTGAGAGTTGGACTGTGAAGAAAGCTGAGCACCAAAGAATTGATGCTTTTGAACTGTGGTGTTGGAGAAGACTCTTGAGAGTCCCTTGGACTGCAAGGAGATCCAACCAGTCCATTCTGAAGGAGATCAGCCCTGGGATTTCTTTGGAAGGAATGATGCTAAAGCTGAAACTCCAGTATTTTGGCCACCTCATGTGAAGAGTTGACTCATTGGAAAAGACTCTGATGCTGGGAGGGATTGGGGGCAGGAGGAGAAGGGGATGACAGAGGATGAGATGGCTAGATGGCGTCACCGACTCGATGGACGTGAGTTTGACTGAACTCCGGGAGTTGGTGATGGACAGGGAGGCCTGGTGTACTGAGATTCATGGGTTTGCAAAGAGTCGGACACGACTGAGTGACTGAACTGAACTGAAATTGAATGAATCATTAAAACTTGACACCCACACTCTCACACATACTCAGTCTCACTCAGATATTTTAGAAGTGAGTTCTATAAAACAGTCAAAAAGCAAATAATTCTGATTTTATACAAACACTTCCCCATAATAAAGAGGCAACAATAGTCACCAACTTACTATATATTTTTAACAAACTTTAAAGCAAAAGGTCAAGGAGCAACAGTTAGAACTGGACATGGAACAACAGGCTGGTTCCAAATCGGGAAAGGAGTTTGTCAAGGCTGTATATTGTCCCCCTGCCTATTTAACTTATATGTAAAGTACATCATGTGAAGTACCAGGCTGGAGGAATCACAAGCTAGAATCAAGAATGCCAGGAGAAATTCCAATAACCTCAGATATGCAGATAACACCACCCATATGACAGGAAGCAAAGAAAAACTAAAGAGCCTCTTGATAAAAGCGAAAGAGGAGAGTGAAAAAGTTGGCTTAAAACTCAACACTCAGAAAATGAAGATCATGGCATCCAGTCCCATCACTTCATGGCAAATAGATGGGGAAACAATGGAAACAGTGACAGACTTCATTTTCGGCGGCTCCAAAATCACTGCAGATGGTGACTGCGGCCATGAAATTAAAAGACACTTGCTCCTTGGAAGAAAAGTTATGACAAACCTAGATAGCATATTAAAAAGCAAAGACATTATTGAAAAAGGTCCGTCTAGTCAAGGCTATGGTTTTCCCAGTAGTCATGTATGGATGTGAGGGTTGGACCATAAAGAAAGCTGAGTGCTGAAGAATTGATGCTTTTGAACTGTGGTGTTGGAGAAGACTCTTGAGAGTCCCTTGGACTGCAAGGAGATCCAACCAGTCCATCCTGAAGGAGATCAGCCCTGGGATTTCTTTGGAAGGAATGATGCTAAAGCTGAAACTCCAGTATTTTGGCCACCTCATGTGAAGAGTTGACTCATTGGAAAAGACTCTGATGCTGGGAGGGATTGGGGGCAGGAGGAGAAGGGGACGACAGAGGATGAGATGGTTGGATGGCATCACCAACTCAAGGGACATGAATCTGAGTAAGCTCCGGGAGCTGGTGATGGACAGGGGAGCCTGGCATGCTGCAGTCCACGGGGTCACAAAGAGTCAGACACAACTGATCGATCGAACTGAACTGAAAGCAAAACTATACTAGGACAGTAATAGAAATAATAATAACATACTAAGCTATTGCCGAGCAGGGCATGGCAGCCCACTCCAGTGTTCTTGCCTGGAGAATCCCATGGACAAAGGAACCTGGCAAGCTACAGTCCATGGAGTTGCATAGAGGGGAACATGACTGAAGCAACTTAGCATTCACACATGCAACCTATCGCTAGGCAAGGTGCAAGACTTTTCTTCATTCTTTAACTTTTGACATTTCTTTATCTGAGGCAAAATGATAGCAAACAAAAGCTCACAGTTACATTCACACATACACATACACAAATGGTGCAAAAAGTGATCTTCAATTGTATTAATAATGTTCTATTTTCTAAGGTGAGTGAGGGCTCACAAGTTCCTTGCAGTACTCTTTATGGACTTTTTTACGTCTAATATATTTCAAAATGCATTTTTAAGCCGCTAAAAGGCCTTTGAGATATAACTGAGGATGTCTGAGAATTGGGGTATTTTAAACTGAAATGTTAATAGTTTCTGGAGACATTTAAAGACTCATAAAATATAGTTTATCCATGTGTTATTCTTAACTCTTAATCTTCTTTTCTCCCCAGAAATACACTGAATTTCCTCTATCAATATATCTTCAGTGGGATGTATGTTCTACTTTTTCTCTCAACTTTCACCATCTTCTTAACTTATAAACATCCTCAAGCCTGTACTGTCCTTAATAAACCTCAGAAAGAATTCCTGTCATGGATACCTGCTGTGAGTTCCTCCCCTCTCCTCTTATCAGAATTTTTGGAAGAGCAGCCTGTACTTTCTTTCTTTAACCCATCACTTCCACTCACTCTGCAAACCACTACAGTCTGGTTGCTGTCCACGCTGGCGGAAGAGCTCACTCTTAACAACTGCTGGAAAGTCAAATTCAGAAAAGCTTTCCAGTTTAATAGACCTCTACTGTCCTTGGCTCTGTCCTTCTCCCTGAAGCTCTTTCCTCCCTTGATTCTGGGATGCTCTACTTTCCTGGTTCTCACATCTCTGTTCCGCAGCTGTATTCTTCACAACCTCTGAGCTGTTACCTTTGTTGTAAATCAGACCAAATGCATGTGGGCGTATATCTGAACTATCTGTTCCATCCATCACTTTGTCTATCCTTGTTCCCAAACCATGCGATCTTCATTGCTGTATCTTTATACTACATCTTGATCTAGACTAAGATATTCAGCTTGTTTGGCTGAAGACTGGCTCGGTTATTACTGGCTCTTCAAATTTTCGTACATATTTTAGAAAGTTGCTTTTTTTTTTTGTAGTCTTCCCCCACCTAAATCTACCCTAAATTTTTTTGGGAAATTTTTGAAATTCTACGATCTAAGAATATCTAACGCAGTTATTCCCACTCATTTTAAGGGTTAACTTAGAGGGCAGTTTCATCAGAAACCTTTTTCTCTTCCTCAACACAGTTTGCTTAGCTTCTCATTTTATTACTATCCCATTTACTATATCATGAAATGATATAAATATTTAATATATTATTAACATGAGGCATAGAAAAGTAAACTTATCTGTCTTTCATGCAACTGGCAAGTTTTAAATTTGGAATTCAAATCCAGATTCCAAAGTATGATTTTTTTTTCATTATTTACTCCTCCTCTTCTAATGACATAATACTTAATCACGGAATTTAAATTTAATTGGTTAGAGATTTGATGTTTACTTTCTAAAAACCTAATGAATTATTAACTTCATAGAAACAATATTTACTACCTGTAAATAAGGGTTTAACATCAGCTTTCAATTTTAGCTGTCATATCTATACTTTCTTATTCTAAATAAAAATATAGTTTAAATTATTTATTGCCCCGGGAATGTGTCAACATAAAACAAGTGTTTTATTATATTCATGAATTCTGTGGGTCAGTGCCCAGCCGGAAGGGGTTGACTCAGCTCTACCAGGAGGTCCAGGGCCTCAGCGGGAAGACTGGAGTATCTGGCACCCCACTGAGGCTGTCAACCAGAGAGCCTAGATGGGGTCTCTCCTCATGGCCTGCGGCACCTCGCTTCCAAAAGAGGGAGCATGTCAAGAGAGTAAGCATCCCAAAGAAGCAGGAGGAGGCCACAGGGCCCTTTCCCATGCAGTCTCAGAAGTCATGCAGCAGCCCTTCCATCATACCCTCCTGGCGGAAGGAGTCGCGAGTAAGCTCAGCTTTAAGAGGAGAGGACATGCAGCCTGCCTGTCAATGGTAGGAGTGTCAACACGCATGGAGCCGTACCTTAAAACCACCACCGTTTATAAAACTTTCTGGACTTTAATCGTGTTTTTGCTATCTGCATGCTTGCTTCCCTCTTTCCTGTTAGTATGGGGTCTGAGAGTGACGCCTTCTCAGTACCCACAGGTAGATACACTCTGCAGGAGAGATGACGGCCCAGCATGAGTTCCCGTTGCTCTTCCCATCACGAGGATCTGGGGAGATGTTAAAAACAAAGTCCTATTCTTCCACTCCTCTCTTCTGGAATTACCCCATTGCCATGGACTGCATAAAGGACTGGCCTCGATTGGGTTCCAAGAGATAGAACAGGGAGTGAGTATTTCTTTGACTTAAGAAATTTGCTTTTAGACTATGGTAATAAGTAATATATGGGGAGAGATCTAGATGAAGATCAATGAACATTTTAGTATTTCATTTGAATAGTAGCAAGGCACAGTTTAGGCTTCCCTGATAGCTCAGTTGGCAAAGAATTCGTCTGTAATGCAGGAGACCCCGGTTCAACTCCTGGGTCGGGAAGATCCCCTGGGGAAGGGATAGGCTACCCACGCCAGTATTCTTGCACTTCCCTTGTGGCTCAGCTGGTAAAGAATCCACCTGCAATGCAGGAGAACTGGATTCCATCCCTGGGTTGGGAAGATCCCCTGGAGAAGGGAAAGACTACCCACTCCAGTACTCTGGCCTGGAGAATTCCACGGACTGTATGGTCCATGGGGTCACAAAGAGTCAGACATGACTGAGTGACTTTCATTTTCAAGGCACATTTCTTGAACACTTTCCACTTGTGGGCACCGTGCTCAGCACTCATTTGCTCTTTTAGTATTCCATGCTCTTGCCACTCAGAGTGTGGTCCTCAGATGAGCAGCATCAATATCACCTGGGAGCTTATTAAAAATGTGGACTCTCGGGCCCTAGCCCAGACCTCTTGAGTGTGAATGTGCATTTAACACTTCCCCGAGGTGATCTGTGTACATGTTAAAATTTTAGACTCACTGCTTGACAAAGTAGCACTGCTATCTTCCTGGAGAACCTTGCTGAAGAGTGTGTAATTTGTGAGTTAGCAGAATCCAAATCTAGATTTAATCAGCTCCAAAGCCTATCCTCCTAACAAATGCTCTGAAACACCCCAAAGTAAATTTCATCGTCACATTAGCAAGGACTTTGCTATCTGTCTAAAGAAAGACTGTGAAAGTCCTCAGTAATTCTGAGAAAGGGACTGGGGAAACAGGTTTCTCCACCAAAGCAGTATTTCTCCACCACTCTGCAAATTATTTAGCCCTGCTTCCCCTGCTAGATTGAGAGTTCCTTAAGTGATGGGAAGAATCTGTTTGTTTTCACATCTCTAGAAACTAACACAGAAGCTGGCATGTAACATATGATCTGTCCCTTACATGCGCATTAATGAATCAACAATGGACTGTCTATTCAAGTGAACGATATAGATTGTGGACAGTTAACTGGGGAGCTGAGGTTATTTTGCTGTAAAAGAGGATGTAGGGGTTCTCTCTGGGGTTTGCTACAGCCCAGGATTTCAGCTGCCTAAATCTTCTGCCCTTGGCTTGTCAATGAAGCTTATCTCTCCGTCCAGGCAGTCCCCCACCCCAGCCAAGCAATGGACTTCCTGAGAAAGTTCTCCTTTCTTTCCCAGCTTCCTGGTGGCTATAATTAACTTCCACTTGATTTATGAAGGACAGGACCTGTGAAGCACAGAGAAGCTTGATCATAAGCCCCAGATTTCTGTGGCCCCTCGATTTCCAATGCTCTATTTTATGTATTCCGTCTCATCTCTTCCTATTGAGAAATTCAGGGAGAGGTGAGCAGGGAGGTGCAGCCATGTTTGGTGGTTAGAACAACCAGATGTCTGGTCTTCCAGGATAGTTTCCATCAGGCTTGCTCTGCTGGCGTAGCTATTAATAACATCCTCATTCACTGTCCAAATGAATGCTCCCCTAGTCACGGGAGCTTCGTGATGGACACAAAGTTACCCTCATGGCCTTGGTGCAGAATACGGCCAGCCCTTCACTCGGGGAGGTGCTTTCTGGACTGCTAAGCCATCCGTTGTTGGTTGCTTCTCAAAGTGTGGTCTTCAGGGCAACTGCTTCAGCCAGCTTTAGAGCTGTGTGCCCGTGCGGGTGCTCAGGATCCACTCTGGTCCTCGTCGCTTGGAACCAGGAGCGCCTTTCCCCGCAAGGCCTTAGTCTGATGCTCTCGGCTATAACCTCAGCTTACCTTGAAGACCCCTGGCAACCTGCTTCTCTTCCAAGCACACATCCTCCCAGCCCTGGGTACCCAGAGTTGTTAGTTTTCAGTTTCCAGACCTCCAGCTTCCCACCAGCCTTCAGCAGTGGCCTGACTCCCACTCCCCCCGACCCCGCCCCCGACAGCAGAACACTATTATTAGGCGGTAGCGTCAGAACTAGAGCTTCCATCCGGCAGTCCTTTGATCCGCAGGGCGGAGGAGAGAATCGCCGGAAGGGTCAGCCCAGCCTGAGGTTATATAGTCCGCTCTCTTTCCTCTGGGCTCCGGCGGCCTGCAGGCCGGCAGGAAGGAGCTGAGCTATTCTTAGCCAAGGTGTGGGAGCCTGGCAGGAGCTGCAGGCACTGCCCCAAGGGTCAGAGACAGGAACTGGCCACCCACTCTGGCTGCTTCCCCTCTCGCCCTTGGCTGCCCGGCACACAAGGAGACGACCCCCACACTCCCGCGTCTGGCAGTAGCTTACGGCTCAGACACCAGCCGCCCACCCCGCTTAGTCCCCTCGGCAGCAGGCATGGCTCAGCCTGCCTCTTAGAGGGAAGCCGGTGGGTGGGTACGGTTGGAGCCGGAGTCACCTTGGCAACCATCTCTCTGAGCCCTATCACACGGCAGATGCCAGGACTGGGCCCCACGGAGGGGCAAGGATTCACTTGGGTCCACCCGGATGTTCAGAGTCTGAACACCTAACCGACGTTGGGCGCTGTCATGGGTTGTAGGAACTGTGAGATGGGGCTAAGGTTTCCAAACGCAGTCAGAAGACGTGGGCTTATCTGTGACATTTTTCACAGGAAACTGAAGAAATTAGGATAAGATCACCAACTGTGCCTCTGTAGAAAGGGCTTTCTTTTGAGTTTAGGCTCCCCTCACCTTGAGGTTGTAAAAATGACCTTGTTTTTCTGAAACAACGATAATAGCATGTGATAATCCTATGTTTGTCCCTAGCATTAAAACGTTTTCTTTTACTGATGTCTGGGCAAGTGGAGACTCCTCAAAGGAAAATAAAGAGGTAGTGCATTCATTCACCCAGTAAATATTGAGAGGGTCTGTTACCCATCTGCACTGTTCCCAGGCACAGCAGACACATGATGTCTGCTACTGTGTCGCTTACAGTCAGAAGAGAAAGACAAGGAGCCAACAAGTAAGTGTGTGGTTGTAGACTGTGATATGCAGCATGAATGCATGTTTCAAGGTGGGGTGGGCTGTGAGAGAGAAAAGTGACTGGGGGTGGGGGTGCTTATTTCCATGGGGTGGTCAGGGAGGATGGGACGATGAGCCGGGTTACAGAAAGAGGAGCAGTCAGACAAAGAAACAGCTTGCGTCAAGAGTTAAGGTGGGAAAAGACCTTGGGAGGTTTTAGGAACCCCAAACGGCCAGAATGGTGGGGAGACAGGGCAAGGAGGTGAGATCAAGAGAGGAGACTGAGAGACAAGTAAGAGTCCAGCCCAGCCAGGTCTCCAGATCACAGTGAGGAGTTTGGATCTTATTTTAGAGCAAAGGACAATCACTGAAGAGTTTTCAACAAGAGAATGAAATGCCTCCGTTTTAATTCTTCATACAGTATCTCTGCCTGATGTCTGAATAAAGAGAAGAAGAAACACCACCACCACCACCAACAACAACAAAAAAATGGTTATCAGGAGACCAGACTAGAAGCTACTCGTGTTCCAAGTGAGAAATGCAGGAACAGGGGAGTTACTGACAAGCTGTGTGGCAGACTCAAGACCTCCTTGGAGAAGACTATGTTCTAGTTGTGAAGCAAACACACACACAGTGAGTCAGATTAGCTGGCAAATGACTAAAGTCATATGTTTGGACACAGAGTTTTGGAGAGAAGAGCTGAGAACACTCCAGGGCCTTGCCATTCTTTCTCCAGTTCCAGTCCTCCAGCTTCACTCTGGGGTCTTCAGACGACTGCTGTGCTAGCTCTCCCAGGTTAGGACATCCTCAGAGGAATCTCCCAAGTCCCACCCCAACCAATCCTCTCAAAGCTCCCGTGTTTGGATATGGCCATTTCTGAAGACACACATCTGGGAAGCAGCTGCCTCCCCACTCTCACAAAATCTTCTCTGTCTGATCCAGTTGAAGTCAGAGCAGAGAAGAGGTGTGGGGGACTAAGGAAACGCAGAAAATCTGTCCAAGATGGGATCTAGGTAGAGTGTCAGGGGCACCACCCCAAATCTTCGGAGCCATGCCTCTGGGGTAGCCACTGGGATTCCAACTGGTCTTTGCGCCTCCCTCTGATCCCTGCAAGACCAGATGCGTCCCACAGCTGTGTGCCATCTGCCACCCCCTACCCCGAAGGAAGCTGCAGTTTGGAGGTTAAAGATGTGAGGGGGAAGAGAGTGACTCTTCGTTGGCTCTGGAGGGTTAGTTATGGGAATAGGCATCTAGACTTCCCACGTAGTAGGCAAATGGCCCAACATCCAACTGCACAGTGGCTCCCCCCAAAACTCTCCTGGCATGAGAAAAAATTTCAAAGAAAAAAGTCAATATGCTGGGGTTTCCAAACTCTTTCCCTACTAAATATTTCACAGACCCGAGCTTAGAAACTTCACCTTTCCGGTTTATTTACTCCCATTTACTCTCTGTCCCTCTCCCTTCCTCCACACCCCAAACACTTGCACCCCGAGTTCCCAACCTGGGTCATCATGAAGTCTAACAACTTCTAGTCATACTGACATGGAATCCTCCCCAAAGGAAGAGAACCGGACGCCCGTCCAGCAGATGACGTTTTCGGCCCCTCCCTGAGCTCAGAAGCCTGATGCCGCCCAGACATATGGATCTTTTTAGAGACTTAGGCAATTTAGCAATCCCGTTTCACACCCTCCAAGCCCTCCTGCTCAGACACTGTTCTGCCGGGACTGCCCCAGGAGAGGGAAGGAGTGGACCCATGGAGGCTCTTTTCTTCTTCTTCATCCTTTGTCATTGCTCCTGGCAAGAGTCTGCTCAATCAGGAAGGCGATTGTTTGTCCTCGAGTCCAGTCTTGGGCCGAAAACAGGAAGGAATTGAGAGAGAGAGAAAGAAAGGAGGGAAAGAAAGAACACAGCAGCACTATTTTGGTTAGTTTTCCAAGACACAAGGCTGGAAACCCCTCAACCACCGACACACTGGGTCTTGCTCCTCCCCTTCTGCACTGCGGCCACTTCCGGAGGAGCCATTTTCATGCCGTTGTCCACAGGAACAGAGCTGCTGAGTCCCGGCCATGCTCAGCCCGAGCACAGTGTTCTGCCTCTCTACTTCCTTCACGTTATCCATCCTGAGCCTCTGTGGCTCCATTCAGCCTTGCTGTGTGTGCTCAGAAATGGAAAATGCTTCTGCTGAGGCGAAAAGAGCTCCCTGCCTCCTTGCGGGCACACCTGCCCCTATCCTCCCCCTCAGACGGCATACAGGAGGCTGCCATGTTTTGAAGGAAAGGGAAGTTTCTCGCTGTTATGGAAGAAAGAACAACTCTGCTCAAAGGTCTGACACCAGCACAGCCGAGGAGAGTGTTCTGGCTCTCAGAGGTCTGATTCTCACAGCCTGAGACCTCTGGTGATTCCCAGCTGGGAAGTCTGCAAAATTTGTACCCTAAAGGGTGGGGCCATCTTGGATGAAGATGGTGAACTAGGAGGAGTCCGAAAAATTCATAGGAATTGGGCTGTCCTTGACCCATTCCCCCGACCCGCCGCCTCTGAGGTGGTCTCTTTTAGGCGTAGCCCTAACTCAGAAGATAAGCAGTAGGAGAGGGGTGAAGGGAGAAATGTTCCCAGAGCCAGGCCCCAACCAACCACCTTATTTTATGTGATGGTTTTAAGAAAGAAAAGACCTCCATGGAAAGTGCAACAATCAATAGTTTGGGACAGATGTTTCCTTTCCAGCCACCTTTTCCTGCCCCAAGCTAAAAATAACCACCCTCTGTGCTTTGGCTTCCATCAAATGTGTGTCATTAAAGTTGTCCGTTTGGGTTTCCAGAGACAAAGACTGATGGATTCCTGGATTTCCCAGCCTGTTGGGCCATGTGCTACATGCAGTATTGGGTGCAAGATGACTCTAGCCCCCCGAGGTGATTCTTGGGTCCCAGACATCACTTCCCTGCTCCTACCTTTAGGTAGCACCACAGAGTTTCCAAGTGAGGAAGTGCAGTTTGCCAAGTAGCTCCACTTCTGTTACTCCAAATAAATCCTTCACGTTGGCATTTTCTTGAATCCATTACACTCCAGCCCCCAGGGTAGCCTTGACCCTTCCTGTACTCTGGCTTTACTGGAAATACAAATGTTATCTGGTCGCACTCAAGAGGGATGCTGAGATAGGCCTGCCCTGGCAGGAAGATTTATTGGAAACCTAGAAGAGACACAAGGGACATAAGCAGAGCCAACAGCAGAGGTAGAGACACACTCACATTCACAGGGCACGGATTTCTGCCCCATTCTCAGAGGGCTGCTTCCCGCGGCTTAGAAATGTTTTCTCCAAGTGCCCTCATTGCTGACATATATATTCGCTCTTAAGCCAAGCTGTTTTCTGTTATCACGTGGCTGCTCCTTCAGACAACCTAGGTCCTAACAAATCTTAAGAGGACTACAGTAAAAATCAGCACATTTATTTTCCTTTTCACGATGCAAATAGCTTTATTTGTCATTTTTTGTTTGTGAAAGTAACACATCATTATTGTAAAAAATAAAATAAAAAAGGGCCATGCTGTACACAGAAGTGAAGAAGGCAGCATTTGCCCCTAACTCTGCCAGCCAGAGATAACCATGTGACAGCTTATAGCCTTTCATACACTGACCTTTTCTCCCTTCCCACCGCAAAATATCACCACACCGCGATGTGCTTTGTTCCCACATGCGTGTCTTATCACTAGCTCTTAATAGCTATAGTTATAGCCATGCACAGAAAAGCTATGGATTACACGCAAGTCCAGATGAAACGCCACGTCCTTCTCTCTTACTGAGAAACCTGTCCCTTAGGAAGCAAAACTCAGATGGCAGATCTGAGCCAATATTGAAGGGAGGGAGAAACGAAACGTTGCATTTGATGACTCTTTTCTGAACATCATTACATTTTTGGGCTTTAAGGATATCCCAAGGGGCCTATGAAAGATGCTAACATATTATCACAGGCACCTGCCCTGGATGATGGGCCCAAGCTCACTCCCTTCTAAGGAACAGACCCCTCCCCGCCCCAACTCAAGTGCAAGAGAGGGACGTCGTCCCAACATAACATATACATGCAACTTGAACACTTTTGTAACTTAAATATTTATAATAAATTAAGACACAAATTATTTACAAGCAAGTAATAATATGGGAGAAGGCAATGACACCCCACTCCAGTACTCTTGCCTGGAAAATCCCATGGACGGAGGAGCCTGGTGGGCTGCAGTCCATGGGGTCGCTAAGAGTCAGACATGACTGAGCGACTTCACTTTCACTTTTCACTTTCATGCATTGGAGAAGGAAATGGCAACCCACTCCAGTGTTCTTGCCTGGAGAATCCTAGGGATAGGGGAGCCTGGTGGGCTGCCATCTATGGGGTCGCACAGAGTCAGACACGACTGAAGTGACTTAGCAGCAGCAGCAGTAATAATATGGGTGAAAATGAAGATATCTTCTAGGAAAAATATAAATAACATAAAAGGAATTTTACCAAAAATCATTGAAACGTTCATAAATAAATGATTTCCTAGAAAAATAACAAAATTTACTCAAGAGGAAATGTTTTAAAACTGAGAACTCATAAGCAAATGGAAAATAGTATTTTTAAATAGTCCCAAACTAAATATCAGGCCCAAGTGATTTTGTAGGAAAAAGTTCTAAAAAATCTTTAAAAAAGTGATCATCACAATCTTATGAAAACTCTTCCTGGGACTATTTAAAAAAAAAAGAAATATTCTCCAAGTTAGTTTATAAGAACTTAATAACCCCAATACCAAAATCAGACAATATAGACCCATTTCATTTATAAATATAGAAACACAAGCCATAAATAGAAGACTGCATTAGCAAATTAAATTCTACAGTATATAAAAAAGATAATAAACCATGACAAGGTTGGGTTTAATGCAAAGTCGGTTTAATGTTAGAAAGTCTATAAATGTAATTCACTACACTCCCATATTGAAAGAGAATCTCTTCAATAGATACAGATATTTTTAAAAAATCATCACACGTTCACTATTAAAGAAATCTTTTAATAAATTAAAATAGAAGGGAATTTCTTTAGCATGATATAAAAAGCACATTTTAAAAATTAAGCAAATGTCATCCTAAGTGGGGAAACATTAGAACGTTACCCTTTAAAATCTGAAATGCGTCAAGAATGTTTAAGATCACCCATCTTTCATTCTTGTTGCAGATGTTCTCCAAGTACATTAACTTTAAAAAAAGAAAAAAGAATTCAAAGGGAGGACTGGAAAGAAAAACTAAAAATATCACTATTTGCGGTCGATATGATCATTTACATAGAAAACCCAAAAGAATCTACAAATACTTAGAAATAATAGAATTTAACAAGGTAGCTCAGTGGAGGATTAATATAAAACAATGAGCAGTCATTTCATACACCAGAAACAAAAATAATTAAATAGAAGATACTATTTACAGCAGTATTAGAGGACATCTATTACCTAGGAATAAATCTAACAAAAGATGAATTAAAACCACTACAGGGAAAAACATAAACTTTAAAGAAGACCCAAGTAATAAAGAGCTATGCCAGCTTCACTGAACAGAAGATTCTGTTCTCTCCAAATTAATCTACAGGGAAATTTTGATCAAAATCCAAAAGGTTATTTTGGGGAGGAATCTGATAAGTGAATTCTGATCTTATATGGGAGAGTCCCTGATAGCTCAGTTGGTAAAGAATCCCCCTGCAATGCAGGAGACCCCAGTTCGATTCCTGGGTGAGGAAGATCTGCTGGAGGAGGGATAGGCTATCCACTCCAGTATTCTTGGGCTTCCCTTGTAGCTCAGCTGGTCAAGAATCTGCTGGCAATATGGGAGACCTGGGTTGGATCCCTGGGTTGGGAAGATCTCTTGGAGAAGGGAAAGGCTACCCACTCCAATTATCTGGCCTAGAGAATTCCTGTATGGGCCATGGGGTTGCAAAGTCAGACACACTGAGCGACTTTAACCTTCACTTTTCAAAGAGCCTAGAATAGCCAGGTCACTTTTCTGAGAAAAAAATTGAGTCTTCACTTGACCTAACCATATCAGGACTTATCCAAAGCTGCATACATCGTGACCAATGGATAGCGAGCCCAGAAAGAGGCCCACATACACATGAAGTGTAGATATGTAACAGAAATGGCATTTCAGATTAACAGGGAGAGACCACACAGCAAACAGAGCTGGGCAAGGGTTTCTCCGTATAAAAAACACATGAACCTGGATTCATGCCAAGTATTCACCCTGCATCTCTCAGTCCCAACCCCACACTTCTATAATCTTCTCTATAATGCAGAGTATAATGTATGTTTGCTCTATTATGGGAGAATATTCACTTCTACTACGGAGGACAAGGAAAGCAAACAGGATAGGTGAAAGTCATCAATATTAACTATAGATGATAAGTAAGCAAGCAGTTTGTGAGACATAAGCGGAATTCAGATGACTAAAAATAGGAGCAAGTTTGTAATCTGTAAGACATAAAAACATAGAATAAATGGAATGTATTATATAAAAAAGAAGGGAACAAACAAGAGTGTTACGTATGTGTAGAAAGGAATAGAAAAGTCAAGTCATAAGTCAGCATGTGTAGAGCATGCCCCCTCAGGGCTGACATCTTTAAGCTCTCTTCCTGTTGGTAGCATCGCCCTGGGCCCTGTATGCTCTGCTGCAGAAACAGTGGTGGCTGCCCAGAACGTGTGAGTTGTATCAGTAAACCTGACGCCAGACCTGCTTGCCCTTGCGTCTCCCCGTAGAACAAGTGTGTGTTACTTCCAAGCATCTTCCACCTACTGACTCCTTAACCTCAATTCTGATACTTGCAACTACACTAACGGAGCAAAACACAAGATTCAGAGAGCTCAGTCCTTTCACGCTGTTGCACCCCATCCCAAGTGGGTTGCTGTGCTGCGCTGTGCTTAGTCGCTCAGTCACGTCTGACTCTTTGCGACTCCATGGACTGTAGCCCGCCAGGCTCCTGTATTCATGGGGATTCTCCAGGAAAGAATACTGGAGTGAGTTGCCATGTCCTCCTCCAGGGGATCGTCTCACCCAGGAATTGAACCCAGATATTCTGCAAGTCTCCCGCATTGCAGGCAGATTCTTTACCATCTGAGCCACCAGGGAAGCCCAAGAATACTGGAGTGGGTAGCCTATCCCTTCTCCAGAGGATCTTCCCAATCCAGGAATCGAACTCAGGTCTCCCACACTGTGGGCAGATTTCTTTACCAGCTGAGCTACCAGGGAATCCCCCAAGTGTGTTAACCTATCTGATTCTTTCCTATTGTTTCTAACTGTATGGTTTAAATAGACAGCCTCTAAATACATAACCTTTGTGATTTGATCACCATAATTTGGTTTGAGCCTTCTTGGTCTGGGGCCTCTATAGCCTGCCTTGAGCACACGTGGAGGTTTCCACTGCATGGAACCAATCTCCCAAAAGACGCTACATGCCACATTTCCCAGACTCCCTTGTCAGCTGGTTTCTGGTTTTGTTCTGCCAAGAGGAAGTACTGGAGAGATCGGCAGGTGGGAAGAGGAAAGAATGGGCTCACATCTGACTGCAGGTGCTCATCGCCTCCTTCTAATATTAATATCTGGACACTTCCACCACCAAGGATCCCTCCTTGCCAAACTGGGCTCCAAATCTTGAAAACTTTCAAAGACCCAAGATAAGAAAGCAATGTGGGGGGGGGGGGGAAGTCTTGGTTCCAAAATAAGAAAATGGTAAATCAAAATGAACAAGTGTTTTATTAAGTGCCTCGTATTCTTGCCTGGAGAATCCCAAGGACAGGGGAGCCTGGTGGCTGCCGTCTATGGGGTCACACAGAGTCGGACACGACTGAAGCGACTTAGAAAAACAAAAAAAAGGTAAACTCAACCAACTTAGAAGCTGCAACTCACTCTTTTGATGAGATGGTTGGATGGCATCACCAACTTGATGGACATGAGTTTGAGCAAACTCGGGGAGTTGGTGATGGACAGGAAAGCCTGGCATGCTACGGTCCACGGGGTTGCAAAGAGTCGGACACAACTGAGCGAGTGAATTGAACTGATTCAATTTTAAATCACAAGAGCAAAATGAAGAATAAACCATAAGACTCAAAAATTTTTTTACTAATTTTCCTTACTTTTTTTTAATACATCAAAGAAATTGCATTTAACACAGGATGAGGGTCTATTCTAAATGGATTGATATGACATGTATGTGTTTGGGGCCTGGGGTGGTGGATGTTCATTGGTAAGGGCAGCCATGCCCCAGTGGTCTATAAAGGGTCCAGCAGAGCCTCTCACTCTACAGATGACAGTTACATCCTCCACGATGTGCGGTGTCATTAACATCCTCTTTCGGCAACAGCTCATGTGACAAAGTTGGGGAGGAGAGACATGAAGGAGCAGCCAAGAAAGGCTAGAGCTTTGAAGGCACTTACTAGCTCAACTCTGTGTGGCCTGTGGCGGAACACAAGGCTGTGGTCCCAGGGTGGATGTGTATCCAGTGGCTAGAACCTGAGTTTGTGGGTGATCAGGGTAAGGCTACGTGTGCTCGGAGTATGAGTCTCAGGGACCCTGGAAAATAGGAAGAATGGTCAGTTATCCCCTGGTGGCATGGTTCCGGTGTCACCCATAGTCCTTTAAGCCAGAGAACAGCTTCCCAGAGTAAGTGATCAGTCAGCCTCCAATGCCCCCTATTCCTATTCCCCTCCCTGAAGTCTGTCATCCACTTTGTGCCTAGCCTGTCTTTGTTCTATACCAGGGCTTCCTAAACTTTAGCATGTATAAAAAAGAGTGCCTATCAAAAGCGTAGTGTCCCAGACCTTACCCTCGATTCTCTGTGCACCATGCTTTGAGAAGCTCTGCTCCACAGGATCATTCTCTCCTCTGCCCCCAAGACGAATTAAGAAACTCAGGTGCTAGGGACAAGTTCTTTCCTGTTTCCTGTGCTCCAGCTAGGGCAGACAAAGGGCATTCAAAGTAACCCGAAGAATGTACTGAGGATGAAGGAAGAGCCAAGAGAGACAAATCTGTTTTCATATGGGGTTTCCAACCTCCCATTCTGCTCACCACTTCTCACTGGGGGTAAAGCAGTCCCGTTTCCTGGAGCTGAGAGAGTTGGGGTTGGGGAGGGCAGCTCTTTTTCTCTGTCCACTTGGGAGTTCCAAGGACAAAAGCCTGATTTTAAAAATGTGTCTTGTAACGCTTTCTGTCCCCATCTGCAGGCCCTTGAGATCATGGTGTGGTCAGTGTTGTCAGATGTGAATTCCCATCTGCACTTTCCATCAGTCATAGCATACCACCACGTGCGCTACCAAGTCTGCTTCAGGAGGCTTTGCCTTCGTTCTGTGATGCAAGGCTTCATTTCCTCTGTCAAGGAAAGTCAGGCAACAAGACCACAGTGGAAGTTCTGGGTTTTGCTTTTAGACCCCGGTGCACTTCCACTCTCATAATGCCAGGGGGTCTCTGCAGAGAAGGAAATCAGAGAGGAGCTGAGGGTGCTGGGCTTTCTGCCCCTGTGGGCTCGGTGCGGCAGTCATCGTGGAAGAGACTGGACTGGGTATCTGTAATCCTGCGAGCCCACTCAGGATCTCAGAGCATGGTCTCCAAGACTGTGCCTTCTCCCCACCGCTCCCGCTCCCGGTGCCATCATCTGCTCCTCCAGGCTCCTCGATCCCTCAGTCTCCACCCCCACAATCCGGTCTGTAACTAGGCTGACCTCCCAGCTCCCAACACCCAAAACAACTCCTGAGGAGCACGGCAGCTCCAGGATCAACTAGGTAAAAGGTGGTGGAGTCAGGAGAAGTATTTTTTTCTGACAGAAGATCAGGATGGAGCCCCTAGAGTCTCAGCCCCAGGACTGGAGACGGGGCAGGGTGTGTGTGTGTGGGGGGGGGGGGGGGGGAGGGTGACTGGGGAGAAAGCATCCCAGATGCTAGTGGAGTTCTTTGTCTTTATGATGCTGGTGACAGGATCAAACTATGTGAGAAAGTAGGGCCGGTCACAGGGAGAAAAATTAAAACCCTCCAAATTAAAATAAACAAATCTTGTAAGGGGAAAAAAAAGTGGACAGTTACGGTCATTTACGTGTCCTGCTCAGGCTTTCTGCATCGTTACCACACATTGCAGTCTGCATCAGGTTTAACACGGGGTACGTTTTACCTGGCTTCTCTGTTTTTACCTGATTAGCAAAAATGCTCACACTTGTAAACTCAGGTCCTTACCAGTAGATTCCTTCTGCAAGACTGTTCTCAGCTTAAAACTTAAAAACCAAGAAAAACAAAAAGGAAAGGAAATGAGGAAAAAGAAAAAAAAAAAAAAATCAGAGGAAACCTGCCCTGGATACCTGTAAGGCTGACACCAAGGGGTTAAAAGTTCAGTGGAAGTGAGCTTGAAGAAGCTGGGGTCGCTTTATTACGTTGAACAGGGCTTCTGGGGGCCCTTACAAAACCTTTTTTGGCCTCGACAGCGGCAACCCCGGCCTCCCTCCTAACGTCCTCCGCCTTTGGGACTAAGCGGGAAGCTCACGTTAGTGGCAGCCAAGGAGAGGGGCTGGCCGTGCCAGGACCGAAGAGGGAGGGGAGGGGAAAAAGCGAGTTTCGCCCACCCCACGCTCGGGCGGAGGGGCGGGGAGCCGCGCGTCCCGGCCGGGCCAGGCAGTGTCTCGCTCTCTGCGCATCTCTCTGGGGTCGCCGCGGGAATGATGCTGGGCCGCAGGGGCGCGCGCGCGGGGCGCGGGATGGTGCGGGGCTGGACCGCGCTCTGCCTGCTGAGTCTGCTGCGTGAGTACGGGCCGCGCGCCCGGCCCGCCCGGCTGGGCGGCGGGGAGGGTCGGCGCTCTCCCGGGGGCAGAGCGCGCCGGGTCGAGGCGACCACGGAACCAGGGGGACCCCCGCCCCGGGGACCCCCCGCCCCACCCCCCCGCGCCCACGCCCACTGCCGCAGCTCCTGGCTTGGTGGGACTGAGGCCGCTCCAGCAGAACCCAGTGGGGACCGGCCCCTCACCTGGGAGTCGGTGGGGGTGGGACGCGACGGGAAGGGGACCCCCTGAGTGTAGCCCAGTTGTAAACCGGGCGGCGCGCCCCAGGCCTCCAGGAGTCAGGCCAGGAGACTCTTCTCTGAAATAAAGCGCTCTGGAGATGCCAAAGGTGCGCGCGGAGCGCAGAGCTGGAGCCAGAACCCGGGGAGAGGGGTGGAGAGAAGGAAAGGAAAGGAAAGGAAAGAAGTTTGTAGCTGATGGTTGGTTCAGAAAGCAAGCGGCTGCCGGAGCCGGTTGCTGGGAAGGGAGCGCTGGCGCCCACGTACCACCGGGACACGGGGAGCCAGAACTGGACCTTCAAGCAATGGGAGCGAAGCCCACCTGGGACGAGGCCCGGGTCCGAGGTCCAGAGGCCAGGGAGGTAGGCTGAGTTAGGTGACATGGGGAGTTTGCAGTGAAGAAGAGTCCGTGAGAGTGAATTTAAGATGGGAAAGCTAGGTTAAGACTCCTTCTCTGGGCATCCACACCTGCTTCCCTGGAGAGAAGGGACGGGTGAATGGAATTTGTTCTGTACTCTGCCTTCTTCGCCCCACCACAACCGCTCACCCTGGCACAAATTCAAGCTCGTTGCATTTGGGGGGTTTTCTTTCCTTGCCCTGTTCTCCAAGTTCTAACTAGTGGACAGACCTGCAGATTGGGGGGCACTCCTTTGCTTATCCAGGCAGGCCTGCATACTTCTTAAGCTCTTGCTGTCATTTCTGTTGAAAAGAACAATATTGGTAGGCACACAATCAATATTCGTAATTGCTTTCATTTGGGGATAACATTCTCCGTCTCATCTCATGGAGCTCAGAAGGATTTAAATATTATAAGTTATTCTCTTGTTAGCTCCAGGTTCTGCTTCCAGGCCTCCAATTTCCCTAGTCTTAACTGCATCCTAAAAGCCACCCACCACGGCCCCTCTGAGTGACCTGGGTCAGCCAGCCAGGCCTCTTATGCTCTCTCCCTTTGGGCCCACCCAGTTGGAGAGAGACTCCAGGCCAGGGGAAGCTCTGTTAGGCTCTGGGTTGACTTGTTCGGTGGACCCAGATGTGGTGTTTGGGGCCGGGAAAAAAGCTGTCTCTAAGATGTTGAAGCCCTAGAATGGGGCACGGCCTTGGGGGCTGTCTGCACCTCACAACGGGCTGAGTTGACCGGCAGCTCGGATTCCTATCCGATGCTCCATGCTCCTTTAGCTTCACAGCTCATGATGACCTGGTCCCGGGCCGAGTGAGGCCCACCCTTTTCTTATTTCCTCAGCTGGCCAGTCTCAGTCTCGCCTTGGCCTGCAGTGGAAGGGACGCGAAAGTGATTTAACCTCTGCAGAACCCTGGGCAGACACGCAGAGAATTTCCGCGTGTCCGCTTTGGGGATGAGCAGTGGGGCCTGGGTGCCTCCGCTCAGTCTGGCCCCACTGCTCAGGCCAGTTTGTAGCTTTATGCTTTCCCCAAGAGCTTTCTGGGGTTTGTTTTTATTTAATACCAGGAGTCATTTTCTGGTATATTGTGGGGTAGATGAAATGAGTGAGTATACCTGAAATGTTAACAAAGGGACATTGCAGAAATTCTGTGGTATGGTTACCATGAACTTTAGGGCACCCACAGAAGGGAGGCCTGGAGTTTTCTCCTCTCCCGGAGCTTTGTTCTGGGAAGGTCAGTTTTCCGTCCCCGTGAGAAGCTGTTCCGGGCTTGAACCAGAGCGGACTTTCTCTGTTGGAGACGGGGTCACTCTGTGGGGTGACCAGAGGCAGGGTGGGGTCTGACCTGAGTGTGTGTGTGACCAGAATCACACCTCCAGCTGGGAGGAGAAACCTTGCAGGTAATTAGGGAAACCCACTTGTCAGGCCCAGGGTATCTGTTTCCTCCAAGCCCTCCAGGCCTGTCTTTCCTCTTTGTCCAGCGCGTCCCACCCCTTCACATTCCTCTTCTTCCTCTGCGTCCTTCGTGCCTGCTGACCCCACACCCATATCCTGTCTGGGGCTGTGTGTAAGAGGGGGAAAAAGAAAAGGGAAAAGAATTTTATCAGATATTTTCCGGAGGGGAGAGACTCCACCCTTGACTCGCTGCCACATGGAGACCAAGACGGAACAGCCTTGGGACCTCTGACTAATTCCGTGGTCCCCAGCGCTCCCCCTCCTAGGGCCGGCCCAGCTGGCACTGCCTTTGCAAACGCAGGTTTCCCTAAGCATTCCTGTTTGACTGATAAAAGGAGCCTGGGCAACTTTTTCTCATCCCTTTGGCTCCACCTCCTGGGCCTCTGTGCTCACTAGTTCTCATCTCCTTTGGAAGAGTCTTTGTCTTCCAAAGCTCAGGGCCAGAAGGACCACACTGCAGCAAATAAACTCAGGCCTAGCGTTCTTACGAAAGTAAATCAAAAGGAGCAACAATTCCACTTCTTACCACCTTGCTGCCCGATTTCCTGTAGCTCCTTGGGCAGGAGGGCGCAGGCCTGCGCTCATGGCGGGGTGGTCACCCAGCTCCACCCTGAGGGTGCCTGGGTCTCCCTCTCCCAATGACTTTGCTGGATGTCACTAAATGGCCCCAAGTGTGGCGAACTGAAAATCTGAAGGTATGGAAAAGGAATAAAACGCCACCCTCCAAAAGAAAATGCTCAGAGTTGCCAGGGCAGAATTTCCGTATTTTTCTGGGCTTTGACTTTCCTAATGAGAACACTCTCTTCCTTCCTCAGCTAAGAAATAAAAACACAGTGTCTACACTTTTTAGTCTCAAGGGCCCTCGACTTTGCTAAGGAGAAAGGTGCATGCATCTTGGGAGAATGTGGTAGAAATGAGGAGGGATATATACCAGGGCATGTGTCCCAGGACATACACCCTGGAGCCTGCTAGAATGAATCACTTCCCTTTGGACATAAAGGAAAAGGCCTCTGGCTTCATTCGGAAGTCTGCTCCTGATTTAAGAGGGAAAAAACCCACAAAGAATCCACCCCTGCTACCTTCCTGGAGAGCACCATCTCTAGGTAGCCCGCTCCATTGTTTAAGAAAATGCCTTAACGAGTCTTTGGTTGAGAAAACCTGGACCCTGGCACAAACCGTTGCTGGGCAGTGGCAGACAGGAAGTTGAAGTGCTGAGCATGATAAAATAAAGTGAAACTTTGTGTTTGATGAACCAAGAGACAAAAGGCTGAAGGACTCCGAGCCCAGGAAAGCATAGAGAGAGGAGGGAAGCGCTTGGAGCAATAGGGAAACGGTAGTGAGTGGAGGGTGGAAAAGACCTGGCTGGGAAAACTCCTGATGGTGTGGCCCGGCTGTTTAGCATGGGAATGCCTGGTATTTCAAGATTAGCTGCTGTCTCTTCTGGGTTGTGCTGTCATCTTCCTGCATGATCTTAAATCTTCAGTCAGTTCACACTGGCCTTGCAGCCCTGTTAGTGCTGCTCTGGGTAGGGGGAATAAAGGAATGGGTATTTGGCAAGCCCATGGTACAGCAGTGTAGAAGGAGAACTCCTGCAGCCTGAGCACAGAGCTATAAAACAGAGGTTCCTGGAAATGATGAAAGTGGAGGAAGAGGTGACCGGGAGAAACGTAGGCCCACTGAGAGAGCTCACGATATTAGGGTTCCCCAGGAAGTGGATGGGGGTCCAAGATGTGCTATTTGAATATAAAAGGGGAGTGTCAGAACCCTGGGAACACTCAGGCCACAGACTCTCGGTTTATGCTCACACCTCAACTTAGCCTCTGTAACATAGGAAGGCATCAGCCTAAAACTTTGATCCAGTCGCACATGACCCAAACCCGCCAAGACCCATAGCATGGAGGCTTCCTGAAAGCTCCCAGGAACATGGGTACCTTGTTATCTCCTAGAGTCGTTTATTCTATTAAAGAAAAATCTTATGATTATTAGCTTTTTTTTTTTTTTGGTATTGCAGTGGAATTAGCCTTTCTGTAACTTCTAGTCATTGATTGTAATTCTATTCCTTGAACTCTCATAGGATTAAATCTGATCTTTCTTCAGGACAATCCTTAACAACCTTTCTAGTCTGCCCCACGAGATTACAAATTCCTTGAGGACAGGGATTTATTTAAATTCTAGTGACACTAACAGGTAACAGTAGAAAGGTGTTAATTTGTGCTCCCCACAGTGCTGAGTCTGGTCCTCTGCACCTCACTGGTGCTTTGGAAAATTAAGAATGAATGAATAAGTGAAATGAATCTTGAAGAAGATTGTTTATTCTCTCTCCTCAAATTCTTCCTGTCTGGATCAAAGATCAGTGAATTTTTTTTTTTTTTTTTTTCCTGTAAAGGGCCAGATAGTAAATATCTCAGGCTCTGGAGTCCATATGTGGTCTCTGACACATATTCTGCATTGTTTTTCTTTACAGCACTCTAAACCTGTAGAAGCCATTCTCAGCTCACTGGCCAAACAACACACAACCCATGGATCAGATTTGGTCCACCAGCACCAAGCACCAACCATCCATCTAGATGAAACAACACTAAGCCCTCAGCCATATGACTTAGTCTCTAGAACTTTCCTAATTCTGCTTATCCTCTCAAGGGCATTCCCTTAATTAAATTAATTTCCTCTTATAGCATTGAGTGAGGTGGTTCTATCAATACAGAGAAGTGGTCAGTGTGAACATGCCTGATGCAGTTGCCATTCAACGCAAGTGCCTATTGTGAACTCAGAAGGGATTGTGTTCAGCGCCTTGAGTTAAACAAGTCTAAGAGAGGGTTCCAGCACTCAGGAAATCTGCGATGTAACTGAGGTGACAAGACCTACACTCAGGAAACAGTGTATATGATCTTCTGCCAGATAAGTCTTGCAGATACATGTCTTAACGTCTCCTAGAAGCAGGAGAAAAGGGACCTGTCCTTTGCCCTAAAGATAATCACTGTCTCTGGAGCACTTAACAGATAGGCAACTGCTTTACACCCCCTATCTCCTTTATTCCTCCAAAGAGCAAGGAGGAAGGGGCTATTTTTATCTCCATTTTACAGATAAGGTATAGAAAGGGGAAGAAGCTTCCTATGGTCATGAAGCTAGAACTTGGTAGAGGAACCTTTAACACAGTCCAATCACAGAGTCTGAGCGCTCTGTCCTGGGACTCTCCTGTCTGCTCATCAGCCATCAACGCAGGCGGTGGGCTCCCGGCAGAGGCCAGCTTGCTCCTTCTTCCCAGCCCTGCATCTAAGATATCCCAGATCTCCAGGAAACTGCTCTCAGGCCGGGTGCTAGAACCCGAAAGGGTGGGCAGGATGGGGCTGACTGCCTAGGAGATGAGAAAACAGAACCAGCAAAAAAGAAAAAACGGCACCACTACAACTCAGAGGGCTGTGAAAAACAAGACCAAATAATGGGGAAAAAACATCTCTTAAAGTACAGGAATTTAGTAATTTAGGTAGCAGAGCTTTCTGGATCTCTGAAGATTTGTAAACACCCTTTAAAGTTTAAAAGAATTTTCAATATATTAATTGTAGGTATAAATCTTTTAAAAACCTATTACATATGTTTCTGCTTTCTCGGTGTATTAGGGGAAAAAAGGGCTTTAACCTTCAGTCTTAGAAGTATCAGGAAAATAATTTGGTTATGGTGCAACTCAGTGCCATTGTTAATTCTCGTTGTTCTTCAGTCCATAAGTCATGTCTGACTCTGCAACCCCATGGACTGCAGCATGCCAGGCTTGCCTGTCCTTCACTATCTCCTGGGGTTTGCTCAGATTCATGTCCATTGAGTGTGAATACTTATGAAAGTGTGTATTTTTTATTTACTCTGACCACAAATGGTTCCAGACTAGTGTGGGTTTTAATACTCATGTCTGGTTTTAATTTATTGCTGTTTATTCATTTTCAGCTGTTGCTTTGCCTCGTTGTTTGCCTCTAGTAGTCTCTAATTTTTAGCTTTGACTAGGATAGCAGATGAAGATGTTTGTTAGAATTCTGTGTCAAACAAGAGTAATTGCCTCTGAAATAAGTACCTGTAAGTTAAATGCATGACGTTTACAACATGAATTTTATGACATCTCTTTGGCTTCTTGGAATCCTCATGTCTCTAACTGCCCGATCCCTTGTCTCCTTTTATCCCGAGTTCATGGGCTGAGATCAAGTAGGGTAGGTAGGGGCAAATAGTGTGCTTCAGGAGACACAGTTAATACAGATGGAGTGAGAGGTAAACAGCAGAAGATAGGCGTTCTTTCATGTTTAACTTGTGGCATAATGCTCTGTTGGGTTGGGGGTAAGGGCCGTTCCTCCAGTTTCTAGAGTAGAACAAGGTGGAGGCTTCATTGACCATCTCTTGGATCTGGCTGAGAGGCTGCTATGAGTTCCATATGCAGTTGGAGATGAGAAGCTCAGATAAAGAAAGATCCGCCTTGGATGGTCTTACGCCATCAGCACGTGGGGGAAGACAGGATAAACGCAGACCTGTGGTCGTCTTGATTCTTTTCATTGCTTTCCTCCAAGACCCATCTCTTCATGGGAGCACTAGAGAGGGAGCCCTAGAGGCTGTGAAAACAAGAGCGCTCCTCACTGACAGTCTCCAGGCGCAGTGCCTAGGTCAGGATAGGCCCCCAGGGCTCTGCCAAGGTGTCGCCTTGCCCTGCACCAGCTTGTACATACCCCATTGCTCAGCCTTGCCTTCCTGCCTTCCCTCTTTGTCCTGTCTCTCAAGGGTCTCATGGGCTTCCCCACTCCGCCTATGCTTGGGGATGTGAATCTGCGGTTGGGGTTCCTCCTCATTTGCAGACAGATCCTGCAACCTGTTCGTCCGTTCTTAGTAGAGGGGCGGTGCAGGGGGGTGGTGTGGGAGGAGGCAGCCCCAGCCAGGAGCCTGACCCCGGTGGCTCAGGAGCTGGCCGGGGTGCAGGGTTGCCTCACTCCTCTGGAACAGCCACCTCTGCGCTCAGAATGGGCAGCGGGTCTCTCTTCACATCTGGAAAAGTTCAAAACTGTTTGTCTGGGTGAAGGAGGCCCCGGGGGAGGGGTTCAAAAGCATGACGTAACCTCAGCCAGGCCCAGATTTTGTTGGGGAGAGGAGAGGGCTTGGCCAGGCCGGGCCAGATGGGATTCCCAAGAATCGGTGTCCTGGAGGGAAGAAGAAAAACAGGGTGGGCAGGAAGGATGTCGAGGGGGAACGCCAGTGGTGCTTTGGAATGGTAACCTTGGGGGATGGTCCTTCAGTTCAGTGTCCAAATGTTCCCACCACCTTCCCCCTGCACTGAACTTAGACCTTCGGGTCAGATTGCTGAGAGGCACTTGTTCGGTCGCTCAGTCGTGGCCGACTCTTTGAGACCCCATGGACTGCAGCACGCCAGGCTTCCCTGTCCTTCACCGTCTCCCGGAGCTTGCTCAAACTCATGTCCATTGAGTCGGGGATGCCATCCAACTGTCCCCTCCTCTATGGTCCCCTGGGAAAGATAGAAAGCAGCAGCAGAAGGGGATGACAGAGGACGAGAGGGACTGATTTAAGAACAAAACCACTAGGTCTGCTTCCCCATCTATTTTATTTTGAGAGATTCATTCCTCCCACCCCCAGGGCCAGCCAGCCAGAAGCCCAGATTTTTCTCCCCGAAGTGTGGAAGATGCATCCTGATCCTTAGCAGTTTGGACCCCCTGACCCTCTTGCTGCTTATACTCAAGGGTCAGCTAAACCTCGGGCGTCCCATGGCTCCTTGCCCTGCATTAATGACAGCGTTCCCCCTTGGCTGAAACCTCGGTGATCCAGGTTCTTATCTCTGAAATGGAAATAGTAATACCACGTGTTCTCCTCCTCTTTTGCCCCATCATTTTCAGATAGGTGCTTTGTACTCAGCAGGAGTACCAGCCTGCCTGCAGCAGGCTGGGAAGAGAGGTGGATGACGGAGAGTGAGACTTGACACCACCTTTGGGGGAAAATTCATTGTCTTGAAACCATTACCTCACTGCTGCCTTGAGGCTGTGGAAAAGAAGAGGTGTTCTTCTGCACTGCATTTACCTGGAAACCTCTGAAAAGCACAGACTCAGATCTCAATCAGAAAAGTTAGAGACAAGCTTTAGGGTGCCCTGGGACCCCGGGGGGCCTTTCCTTGAGGATAGTATTGCTGGGTGTGAGCTCTGGATGCCAAGTCTACCTCTAATTGTTTCTAGGGCTCAAGCCAAGAATATAGTAGAGGCCCATATCCCATATATTATATGTCTGAATACTTCAAGTTATAAATCAGGCCAACTAACTGGTAGATAAAATATCTCCTGTCTTAAAAATGTACCTTCATGGCAACCTGGAAGGCCAGATTTGAATTTAAGACTCTCAGAGCCTTGGGGTTCAGTGTCACAGTGGGGCTTAGCAGGAAGAGATGGTCCTCGGCCTTTGCCCACCCTCTTCTCTTCCTCTTACCCAAGGCTCTGGTCCACACTGTAAGGGACCCTGCGTGCAGGCAAGGGACACCCCACCCACACGCTTGAGCTCTCACCTTTTCCCTGCACACTGGCCACCCTTGAGCTTGGAGAATATTCCCTGGAGCTGCAGTTCACCCTTGGAAGGATGGAGAAGAGACCCATGCAGATCCTCCAGTAAGCAAAGAGCCATTTGGGCAAGAAGTTCTAGGACTTCTGGTCCCAACACATGATCTAGAAGAGAGTGTAGCCCTCTGTTGGCCCCATGGACTCCTCACATTTTGGGAACAGGGAGGGCAGGAGAAGGAACAGTGTGTAGGCTCTTAAGCACAGGGTCCATACAGGTAGCTTTTCCTTCCTGGACCTAAGGATGGCACTGCTGGGCACCACAGGGAATGTGGGAGGGTTAAGAACCTGCAGGAAAAGTTTCAGAGAATAACTACTTCTAGAAACATTATACTATAGCATTTGTTATCTTGTTGATTTCCCCAACAATCCAAATAATAAAAGACCCTCATTTAAAAATTAATACACACACACATTAAATGATCAAATTCTTGGCAGAACCAGAACCCAGCTATCTGTCCCCACGGCATTTGATGAGAAACCAAGTCATATGCTCTCCAGTCCATCAGCTAGATTCCTAGGTCAGAGCTTCCCAAAAGGAATCTTGGGCTTGTGAGCCACAGTTCCTCAATTTAAAAAAAAAAAAAAAAATAGGTTTTAAGGCCCTGAGGGAGAGAATGAAAGGATTTGGGTAATGGGGCAATCTACAAAGGAAAAAAGATTTTTTTAAAGGATTGCATAGAGATGGTGTGAATCTAGTGGGTATTCCAAGTTAATAAATTGAATGGAGAGACGGATACATTCAAAAGGAAATAGAAGCGCATCTTTTCCCACATTTTAGATCTTGGCAATACTTATTCAGGTGTAATTTGAAATTTTTATATTTTACTTAGCCTATTATGAGCATTGCCTCATATTCTCATGCTGCTATAATTGTGGCATATTTTTGTTTGTAGTGATTATGGTATGCTGAGTGCATATAACATTTACCCTATTGTAATTCATTTAGTTGCTTGCAACTTTTCCCTCCTATAAATAATACTACAGATGTTTGGGCATGCAAACTTTTCTTTCTCTGTTTCCTTGGGAAAAAATCTAGTGGGAAATTAGTCAACTGTCCAGGAGGGTGTCGTTGTTCTGCTCTGTTACCAGGGGACGTTCTAGGTGGATTCTCCCTAATGTCAAGAAACTGAATCAGGTGATGCCATGAGGCTTCAGGATGATCTGCGCTCTGATATTTCTTCTTTGTTTCCCTATAGCTTCTATGGAATTCACACAGACACCCATGGCAGCTACTACTGCCACAGTGTCAGCCAGCCCAGAAATATCTTCACCTGTCCCTACAACTACATTCGACTGGAGAAGCATGAACTCAAGTACTTTTAGAAGCACCAGCCTCTACGATGTCTCTCAGGACAGCAATGGGACCACAGCAGTCACCTTAGGTAAAGATTTCTCATCTCACCCCAGAAGGATGCTGCTGGCCCTTGGGTAGAGCATTAGGATATTTGCAAACCACCTCTGTCCTCCATGTTCCCCCACAGATGGAAACATACAAGCTCCTTTTAATAATGGCTTGAGTATCATGCTTAGGGAACCCTGAAGTATGTTCTAGACAATTCTTCCTGTAGTGACAGCTTTCTCCAGTCAATGTCTGGGCTGCTCGTTCTGATCAGTAACTCTCCTTGTACTCCTGAGTCCAGCTTAGTGAGAAAAGAAGAATCTATGATCTTTTCTAAGTAAAGCAAACCATGTACAAATTGGGGGTCTTTGGTGTCTCTAAGGTACCAGTTTCAGCGTTCAGTTTCAGCGTCTTGGAGGGCATTTCTAACACATTCTAGATTATAGCTCTGGTTTCAACAGCTGGCTGGAAATGAGTTGCCAAGGGTTAGGACATGAAGCAACTTTTAACTCCCCAGATTCCCTTTTCTGGGTTGAAGTCCGAGCCTATGTGAATGAACTGAGATGTGTGTGTGTGTGTGTGTGTGTCTGTGTCTGTGTGTTTATGCCATTGTGCACGTGTTCACACTTGTGTATTGGTCAGTTCCAGCATCTACAGACAGTTTCACGTCTACCTCTGAGACCCTCCCAGCCTCTGGGGCCGTGAACTCTTCTGTCCAGTCACAGACCTCTTTAGCCACCACGGTGTCTTCTACCCTCATCAGCTTTGCGACTTCAGAGGCGACTCTGCAGCCCAGCACTTTTCCTGGAAATATTTCGGATTCCCTGTACAATAGTACCAGCCCTGTGACTTTTTCCATTATTACCTCTCCATCATTTTCTCCTACCCAAAGTATCCTCAAGGTGGGTGAATTGGGCTAAAAATGACAGATTACCTACCCCCTTACTTCATATGTATGCAAGCTCTCTCCCTTCCCCTTAACCTCTGCTTATCCAAACCAATGAATTTTGATCATATAGGAGTTCACATGAGAATTATGCAGCTTAAATATTGCTGAAAGGGGAGGAAAAGGGTAGGGTTTGGTGGCAAGACTGATCTGTGCCATGGGTATAATGTTTCTAGAGAGTAGAGAGTGAAGAGGATTCTCAGAAATCCATCCAGTCCTTGGTGGTTCTTTCTTATACCCCTTGGTCTAGTCATGGACCAAGGTACCACTCGCCTTTGGGCATATTTGGAAACTATCTTGCACTTAATGGTGCTGCTTTCCCCAAAATGTTTAGGGTGAATACTATTTCCTTTCTGCGAGAGGGTTTGGTGGTATGCCAGGTGTAGAGAGGCAGTGAGGAGCTAAGAAGACTAGGGGTGTTGAGCTCAATCTGCCTTGTTCAGTCTTGGGACTAGTGACTATCAACAGCTTTCAGCAGGAAGAGTAGAAAATATGAGGGCGTGGAGCCTGTCAGCAGGCATGGGAGACCTGGTTTCTGTTTTTAAGGGAGCCAGAATAGAAATCTGGAGAGTCCCAGGGCCCAGGAGGAAAATGAGCGTCACCAGAGTCTGCCTGGCCACCTCATTATCTGCTCCCCTGCAAGTGCGTAACTCGCTGGAGGGAAAACAGCTCCAGGGGGAAAGATCCTACCCTCTTCCATTTCAGCAGCATCCAAGCCAGTGTTTACCAAGATTGCAGAGAGCTACTTGCCTGCAAGCCCAGGCTAGTAACTCAAGTTTTGACTATCCGATGTGTTAAGAAGTGAGGTGAAGGAAGAGTATGTCTTATAACTTTCTAGTGTCCTAACAACATGTTTAAATTTCCTTTTTTTAAAGCCTCTTTAAAAACGATGTCATAGAAATCAAACCAGAAAAGAGGTGGGGAAGAAATGATGCTGACTTATTTACTTTTTTTTTTTTAATACAGAGTGAAATAAAATGTTCCAGAGTCAAAGAAGTGAAATTGGCCCACAGCATCTGCCTGAAGCTAAATGAGACCTCCAGCTGTGTAAGTCAAACCCCTCTGCCCATTCCGCCCCCCTCCCTCTCCTCCCGAAATTACTTCTGAACCTCCTTAAGGTGAGTCTTGGAAGGACCGAGTTGGGTGGAGGCAGGGGCAGTTTAACATGGACAGGCTGCTTTGAATATTGAGCTTTAGATTTAGGGAGTGAGAGGCCCCATCTGGTGGACAAAGAAGGCAAAGGTGATTTTATTTAAATTTACTTCCCCCTCCTCTATTGTACTATATAGGCTTCTCAGGTGACTCAGTGCTTAAGAATCTGCTTGCCCATGCAGGTGACATGGGTTCCATCCCTGAGTTGGGAAGATTCCCCTGGAGGAGGAAATGGCAGCCCACTCCAGTATTCTTGTCTGGAAAATCCCATGGACAGAGGAGCCTGGTAGGCTACAGTCCATAGGGTTGCAAATAGTTAGATATGACTGAGCACACACACATGCATATTACAATATATAGTCCGATTTAGGTTTGCTTTTATGTTAAGAAAGTCCTTCAGGAAATATAAACTAGTCACCTAAAAAATCAATTTATTATTATTTTCATATAGCTCTTTAATATAGAGAGAATTTTTTGCTGTAAATGCTTCATTCTCCGTATAACCAGTTCCCCCAGCATTATTTAGTCAATGACTCTCTCCTTTATTGACTGGAATTCTTCCTTTAGTTTTTATTCAGTTTTTATGTGCCCTGTGCTGCGCTTAGTTGCTCAGTCATGTCTGACTCTTTGCGACCCCACGGACTGTAGCCCGCCAGGCTCCTCTGTTCATGGGGATTCTCCAGGCAAGAATACTGCAGTGGGTTGCATACCCTTCTTCAGGGGATCTTCCCAACCCAGGGATCGAACCGAGGTCTCCCACATTGCAGGATTCTTTACTGCCTGAACCAGCAGGGAAGCCCAAGAATACTGGAGTAGGTAGCCTATCCCTTCTCCAGGGCATCTTCCCGACCCAGGAATTGGACCGGGGTCTCCTGCACTGGAGGTGGATTCTTTACCAGCTGAGCTACCAGGGAAGCCCTTACACTTTTATACATCAACACTTTCAATATCTAGCCAAGCGGATCTTTGCTATACAAAGACCTGTGTATAAGGCATTTTTCATCTGTTTTTAGAAAAATTTTAGAAACAACAAGTAAAAACCCACAAAACCATTAAAATTTTAATTGGAACCGCTCTAAAACCTCACCATTTTTTTCTGATTTTCCTCTGGTATTGTTCTGTGTCTTTTTATTTTTTTAATTTTTAAAATGTTTTTTCCCATAGGTTTTATGGATTTCTTAAGATTTATTATATAGATTTTCCACGATATAGTCCAGTTGATTGTTTCTTGTATATTAGAAAGTTCATTGAGTTTATCATATTTACTTTGGGTCTAGCCATTTTGTTTAACATGCTTATTAATTCCAGGAGATTTTTTTTAATGATTATTTTTCATTTTTAAGGTAAACCATCTTGTCATTTCTTATAATATGTTGGTTTTGTTTTTCTTTTTAGTAGTTATGCCTCTTTCAGTTTCATGTCTTATTCCATGGCAAACTGTACAGTATTGTATTAATTTTTAATGATGATAGCAGATCTCCTTGCTTTGTTTCAGTAAATCCAGTTTCCTGCCAGTAACAATTTCCTGGATGAAAGAAAGGATGATAGGAAGAGTACTATTTACTTACAGATAAAAAGCATGTTCTTACAAGTTGGGAATCCATTTCAGGGAACCACATATATATGACATGTGACATACATGTATGGGAAAGAGTCTGGGTAAATACTGTAGTTTGTAGAGGGTGTTACGTTACTTATTTTTGTCCATTTTGACTGTTGGTATCTTGTGATTATCAGTTGGGTCATTCTAACTCACAGGTCTTCCAAAATAATACCTAAGAAAATTATTTAACTTACAATTTTAAAAAAACAACAGAAATTTGGAAGACATAGGTTCACGCAATGGGAATAGCTAAGTGCAACTTGTAAAACAGTTAAGCATGAATATACAGTGTGTACATGTTAAGATTCTGTGTGTTTCTGATGCTGATTTTCAACTCTACTCATTTAAAAAACATTTTTTTTTTTTTTTTTTTTTGCCCAACAGTTTGCTAATTATAGCCAAGAAAAATGATCATCTTCTCTCTCTCTGTATTATCTTGGCTGAGCACTTATTTTCCTGTGCGTTGCAGTGGTCTGTGCCAGAATACTAATTCTTCGTACAAACGATTTAGAGCTAATCGCAGATGATTTATTCTAAATGTCTGTCCACTGCTCTTCAAAGTTCACGTTTAACGAGGGTCATCGTACCAGATAAGTGCCAGAAACTTACTGCTACTCCAGAAATAACTGCTTTTACTGTGCTACAGTCTCTCTCTCTCTCTGAGGCCTTTACTGTCTAATCTACTTTGTGCCACAGCTGAAAAGATCTGCACTCTACTGTAATTCGGGGAGAATCTGCCAGTGGGGATGTGGAAAGACAGTAATTCCTCCAATATCCTAAAGAAGGCTTCTGCGCTGCCCATGATGAATCAACTCATAGCAGCACCTATGCAGTGCTGTTTTGGGGTTTTTTTTTCCTTTTCCTTCCACCTCTGTTGATCCCTGTCTTCCTGGGGGCTTCCTCTTCCCCAGCCCTCAGGCAGCATTGCCTCCTGTTTCCCTCAGTCAGCAATCCTTCTTCCAGAGTTTTGGGCCACAGCTCCTGTTCCCCAGATTCCTTTTCCATGAGTCCTACTGCATGCTTCTCTGATAATCAGCCTCTCCCCGACAGTGGTGCGGTGCCTCCTAATTTTCCTTAGGTTGCTTTCGTACCTTGGCCGTCAGAGAGCCTTATGGCCCTGGTTCTCATCGAGGGAAAACTCAGGCCTAATGAGAAGCATGAAGGACGTGGGTCCCCCTAACATCACACCCTCGAGTACTTATGTAATGCTGTCATGCTCTTCCATCTAATATGCTCCCATAACAGAAATAAGCATTGTTCTCAGCTCTCCAGACACTCATTTTACACTGGTAGACAGTAAGGATCCAGTCTGCTGGCTCTTGCTATGGGGATCACTGGGCCTGTCTTCTGTACATGCGTTCTGTAGACATTTCTATCCCAGCTACTCTCCTTTTGCTCCTGTGCTTCACCTCTAGATAGTGGTCACCTATGTCAGCCAGAGGACGGTAATCCCATACTCTTGTCAAGCAGCTGGTACTACATCCCAGGAGCCTCATTAGCAGAACGTGTCACCCACGCCTGATGTTCATTCTCTGTGCTGCAACCTCAGGTTAATTTACTTCTTGGTGGTTGTGATTTCCCACATGGTTTTCAGAATGTAAGCTTACTTTATTCTCTTATGCGTGTGTGAGTTGCTCAGTCCTGTCCGACTCTTTGCGGCCCCATGGACTGGGGCTTGCCAGGCTCCTCCATCCATGGGATTTTCCAGGCAAGAATACTGGAGTGGGTTGCCATTCCCCTCTTCAGGGGATCTTCCCCAGCCAGGGATCGAACCTAGGTCTCCCACATTGCAGATAGACTCTTTACCGTCTTCTTTACCAGCTGAGCTGCCAGGGAAGCCCTTATTCTCTTATTTCATATCTATTGATCCAGGGGAATCTACCAAGGAGTCATTTTAATGGTGGTAAAATATACATAACGTGAAATTTACCATTTTAAGTGTGCAGTTCAGTACTGTTGCGTACATTCACCCTGTTGTATGATCAATGTTAGGAACTCATTTCATCTTCCAGAACTGAAACTCTCCACCCATTAAACAACTTCCCTTTACCCCCGCCTCCTCCTTCTCCCTGATAACCACTGTTCTTTCTGTCTCTAAGAATTTGGTTATTCTAGGTACCCCGTATGAGTGGAATCATGTAGTATTTATCTTTTTGTGACTGATACATAATCACTTAGTCTAATGTCCTCAAGGCTCATCCATGATGTAGCATGTGTCAGAATTTTCTTTTTTAAGGCTGAATAATATTCCATTGTATGTTCATGTCCAATTTTACTCATTCATTCACCTATGAACACTTGGGTCGCTTCCCCCTTTTGGCTTATGGTTAATAATGCTGTTATGAACATGTTTGCTCAGATATCTCAACACTCTTATTTCTTTTGGTATATATCCAGAAATGGAATTGCTGGATCATATGGTAACTCTATTTTTAAAATTTTGAGGAATCACCATACTGTTTTCCATAATAGTTGCACCACCTTATTTCTCACCAATGGGACACAGACGTTCCAGTTTCTCCTCATCCTCACCAGCACTCATTATTTTCGGTTTTTTGATGGCAGCCGTGTGATTGGATGCGAGGTGCCTCTGATTGCCATTTCCTAATGATTAACGATGCTGGGTTTTCTTTCATGTGCTTACTAACCGTTTGTGTATCTTCTCTGGAGAAATCTCTATTCAAGTCCTTTGCCCTCCAATTTGTCTTTCGGAACTGCCTTTCTTCAGAACCACCTATGTTTATAAGCAGAGGTGGTACTTGCTCAGCTAGCTCACACCCCCTTGTGCTGTCCCACTTACTTCACTGGGCAGGCTGCCTCCAGGTAATGTCCCCCAGCCCGTGTCTTCCTTGCCCTCCGCTCAAACACTACAGGTTAGTTTCCATGCAGAAAAAGTAAGTTGCAGATGGGGGACTGATGAAGACAGAGTGTCTTCTGGAAAGAACCTGAGATCGGGGACACCCTGACTTTTGGTCAGCTGCCCACCTGTGTGACTTGTCCTTTAATTATTCCAGTCTCTATATGAAAAGAGGGATTTTAGCTGCATTGTCAAGCTTACACCAAAGTCAATAAAATACTGAGAGAGGGGGAGGAAGGGAGAGAGAGAGGTGACTGATTCTAGAGTTTTAAGATTGAGTAATATCTTAAAGTTGAGAAAAATACCTGTCCCTCTCTCCCCCAACTCCAATATTTAATGTGCTTCTTTAACATGCTGAGAGTCTTTGCAAAGTTTGAGAATGCTGCTTTAGAAAACTTAGGTGGTTTTATTATGATGATGATAATGTTTTTATAAAATACCATGTGCTAGCTGATGGTCCACCAGTCTGATTCCCACGAACAACATGGTGAGGCTGTGGCTTCCTCCTGCCCACTGTCCCATGATGCCTGCCTGCAGCCTCTCTTGGGGGAGGATGTTTATTTCAAGCGTCCGGAGGCGCATTGTGCTTTGTTCAGGATCCACCTGCTTCTGTCCAGGCTCAGACACAATTCACTGATGCTGCTGGATTCCAGAGTAGGAGGGAGGCTGGCCGGCCACTGTTATTCCCCTGAATTGAGTCCAAGAAACTAAGCAAAGGGCGGAGGGCCCCCGTGTGGAAGTCAAACCACTTGGGACGTTAAGATGAACAAGAGTTCACAGAGTTCTTGTTTTTCTGGTGCTATGCTTTGTGCAGTCTGGGTTCAAAATTATTTAATGTCCACCCACATCCCCCTCCCCGCCCCCAACTGAGAGGCCTTACAATCTAGTCACAGAGAAATGATAATAGCAGTAAGGCAGAATGTGATTAAACATCGACGTGCGGATTCTAGACGATATGGTCTAGGAGGTGTTGCTTCAGAACAGCTGCCGTTTATCCCGTGCCCACTTGGTTCCAAGCACCTTGTCAGACACTCTTCACAGAGCAGCTCTTCAGTCACCACCCCTACTGAGTCTTCAGCTGAGGAACCTCACACTCAGATGAGCTGTATGACTTGCAAAGAATCTAGTAAATAGCAGAGCAAGGACGGATACCCAGTCTGCTGGAAGATAGGGACTGGTTTCTTGGAGGAGGGGAGGTGGAATCAAGCCTTGAAGGATGAAATTCCAAGGGGAAAGGCCATGTGCTTCATTCCCAGGGGCAACCCATTCTGTGAAGGCTGCAGGCTCATGCATGCCTGGGCTTCCTCAGGGTGGCACCCGCACTCCCGAGGCCCTTCCCCAGCTTCTCCTGCATACATTCTGTCCATTCTGTGAGGCCTATTTCGAGATGTTTCTGATAACCCCGAAGCAGGCGTGTGCTTGCTCTCCTGTACATGCCCACGGTACCATTGTGCCTCTCTTAGGGTTCTTACCATGTGACTCTATCAACTCTGAAGTCTCTTTGTGCCTCAGTTTCTTCATCTATAAAATGGGGAGAGTAACAGTGTCCATCTCATAGAGTTGTGTGAAACCTAAGTGAGTCAATGTGCAGAAAGCACTTAGGACCAGTGCCTGAGACACAGGAAGTTGTGTCTGTCTTCATGGCCATGTGGACATACCAACAGCTCCGACCACGTGGAATTCATTGCTAGCCCCGCTCCACATACACACACCACACACGACACACGCACAGAGGGATTCACGCAGTTCTGATCACCATCAGAACAGCTGAGTCTGATCGAGGCGGAGCTTCTTAGGACTCAGCACACGGAGGAGGTGCCTCCTTGTTCGGCTTGTTTCGATTGTGCCCCGTCCCCCTGCCTCTCTCGGGAACGAGACACATGTCAGCCAGAGATACCTTACAAGCCCAGAGTCATCCAGGCAGGGACTTCCCTCCTCCTCCTCCAGAAGCTGCTCACGGGGCAGCAAGGCAAGTCCGAGGGGACACGAGCCCAGAGAAGAAGGAGACTGCTGACCACACCCAGTGTGGTGCCCAGACTCCCCACAGCAAATGCTATTGTGAGGAGCTCTTATCCTGGGACTTCCCTGGAGACCTGCCTCATCTGTCCTTCTCCCAAGGAAGAAGGAGCCATGGCCTGAGGACTCATCTCTCTGTAACCTTGGCTCTTGGGGCCCTTCTAAGGTTCCCGCTGGATTCCTCTCTTCTGTGATCCGGAGGTTAGCTCGCCCTGCTGTCTGGGCTCCCCAAAGCCTCGAATTCCAGCTGGCAGAAGAAAGCTGGGACGTGAGGCCAATCTTGACCTTGCCTTGTGCAGGAGCAAAGGAGCCTGGGTTTTACTGCCTTGGGCCACAGCAATAGGAAAATACCCAGGCTGCTTGCCAAGCTGGGAGGGCCCTGTGGCCTTGCCCTCGGAGCAGCACCGCTCTGCAAACAGGAAGCTCTCTCCTCCACGGAGGCTCAGCTCTGATGCCCCTCACACGCCCCAGCAGTTTTCCCCTCACAGGAAAGCTGTCAGAGCTGCTCAGGCATTTCCTCCCCCGCCATCTGCCATCCGGACAGAGGAGAGTGTCTTGGTTTTGATTCCTTTTCTGGGTAGAGCAGGCCACTCCCTTCGGAGGCTGCTGGAATAAATCCTAGAAGACCGAGGAGGGGGAACAGCCACGGCTTCTAATTCATCCCTTTCCTGAGGCTATACTGTTGAAGAATTGTCAGAGTCTGTCTTCTGAGTCTGAGCGTCTGACTCTCACGGACTAGTCAGTCAGCAACCTGGAGCGACCTGTCCACCTCATGTGAAACTGGATTCCGTGTCTCTAGTGGGGACAGGGAATGGAAAACTAGACAGGAGCCCCACTTGAATTTGAGCCATGCTGTCTGTGAGACCCCTTGGAGACTAAGAGGGAAGGGATGAGGATCCCGTTGCATCTATAGTCATAAATTTCTTCTCTACTCCTCATCTCCCTTGGCTTTTCCTTCAATATCTGGGCCTCTTATAGCCTTGAAACAGAGGGTTTTATCTTCATTTGTATTGCACTGTTAATATTTTGTGTTATTGGTGATTTCTTTTGAACTTAATTTGGATAGTGTAGGTTTACATGGGCAATCCTTCAATAAGGTAATGGTTCCTAAATTTGTTCTCTGACATCATAGAGTGCCAGCTAAGACCACCTTTTGATCTTGGAAAATTTTGGAGTTTTTTTTTTTTTTTTTCTTATTGTGTTTTTGCACATATGAAGTTTGCAAGATTTTTTTTTCACTTGGAATTTTAGGGGGGGAAAAAAAGGATTCTTTTTGTTTTGAGGGTAACAGTGGGACTTTAATCTGAATCATTGCCTGAGACTCCGGATACAGTGCAGAGGATACCAGCGACCTCATGTCCTGCTCACCACTTTTCTCTGTTGTCCCAGGAGGAGTTTAAGAAGAACAATGAAGAGAAACTGACCGGATTCCTGTGTCAGAAGAAACAGGCCGAGGTGTGCTCCTTGCTCCTGGCCCAGTCTGAGGTGAGGCCTCAGTGCCTGCTGCTGGTCCTGACCAACAGGACAGGTAAGGGACAGGTCTGTGCTGAGGTCTAGAGGGGGAGACGGGCTGGGGTTAGAGGATGCTGGGTAGAAACCAGGCATTGCAGCTCAGAGGGCACAGGTGCCGGGGAGCAGGGCCATGCTGAGGCTGGGAAAGACCCTCCTGAGATCTACCCTCACTGTCAGAGCCTCTTCTAGAACAGCGCAGGATGAGCTGTTCCAGCTTCTGGATGCAGCAAACTCCATTTCTCATTCTAGAAAGTTCCAGCAAGATCAAACTTCTGGAAGAGCACCGGTCTGACCTGAGAGAGGTAAGTTTGCAGAGATGAGGGGTCTCAGGGGAGAAAGTACCTACCTACCCTTCCTACCTCCCCACCCTTCTCCAACGGTCTTTGCCCTTCTATCTTTGAAACAAAATTTTACAGTTCAGCTTAATGAAGAGATACCAGTCTTAAGTCCTGTTTAGAAAATCCCCGAGGTCTATGTCTTCTTGGGTGTATTCAGTGTTGAGTCACACAGAGGCGTCTAGCATGGGCTGGGCTCCTCTTCTAGAACCCACCTTCCACAAGTGGAAGGCTCACTTTTCTATGGCTTCTCTTCAAGATGGGCATCGAGGACATCTCTGAAGAAGTTGTCAGCAGCCACCAGAGCTATTCCCGGAAGACCTTGATTGCACTGGTCACCTCGGGGATCCTGCTGGCCATCTTGATCACCACGTGCTATTTCCTGATGAACCGCCGCAGCTGGAGCCCAACGGGAGAAAGGCTGGTCAGTTCTGGGCTCCAGGGCAAAGCAAATGATGAAGCTAGGTCTCCTGGGGAGGTCCGTGAATGTCATGCAAGGGGAGGAGAAATACCGGAAGAGGTACTTCTGTGCCCTCACACAGGAATGTGTGCACATGGACATTACTGTATCTGTGGACGAGTCAGAACAATATATAGTAGACTGGGGAGGGGGGCGTGAACTGGGACCCTGCCCCCACATGGTAACAGATGGTTTGTGTCATCTATTTTTTGTTTTCCCTGGGATAGTTTAGCTGGGTACAAACCAGAACAGCTAAAGCAGCCATTTCTTTGCAAGCATATTAAAGGCCCATGGGTACCCAGTGTCTCACAAGAAGGGGACATGTGGAAGGAAACTCGACTCTTGAAGTGGTCTAGAGGAGGGTTTGGCTGTTGGCCCCTGGCCTCCTCTGGGGACGGCCCAGTTCCTGGCGCGAGTTGGCTCTCGAACTGCCGTGGCACTGTGGGCGCCTCTCCTCTGTCCTTTCTCCTCTAGGAGCTGGAACCCTGAGCGCTCTTCAGGAAGAAAGGAGTCTGCACACGCAGCTGCAGCCCCCTCCCCCTCCTCTGCCTCCCCCCTCCCCCTCATCTGGCTCCCATGCTTACGAGATAATGCTCCTTTATTTATACACCATCCAGGGCGAAGACCCTTATTACGTGGAGAACGGTGGAGGCCAGGGCTATAGCTCAGGCCCTGAGGCCTCCCCCGAGGCTCAGGGAAAGGCCATTGTGAATCGAGGGGCTCAGGAGAATGGCACCGGCCAGGCCACCTCCAGAAACGGCCATTCAGCGAGACAACGTGTGGTGGCTGATACCGAACTGTGACGTGGCTGGGGAGGGGCGAGGCTGAGAGGGATCCGGGGAAGGAGCCCCTCCCTGGGTCTGAGCGCATGCGGCCTCTGCGCTGGAGCGGCGCCCCCTCACCGTCCACCCTTTCCCAGCGCACACACCCACGGAAGCCGACCCTGGAGCCCCCCGCTGTACCAGGGCAAGGGGTCCTCCTACCCTCAACGCATTCAGCTCCCTGCACCCACCGCTGGGCTATTCTGAGGAAAGCTGTGATGCATACAGCCAAGATGCTGAGAAGCTCCTCGGGTGGGGGGAGGGGGGGTGAGGGGGGTGGGCGGGGGGGCAGATGGTCTTGCAGCTTCCACGCAGGGGCCCCTTTCCTCCCCGTCCTCTCTGCCTCATTATAGGAACTCCCAGGGGAAAGCAGGGGCTTTTCTGGACTGTGATTTCATCCCAAGAGGTGTTACCTTTTCCTGTTTCTTCCTTGTATTTTTCTTTCTCTACTTCAGGAACACCACAGCAATCCCTCTCACTTGCCCCTTTGTAATGATACAGCCAGAAAATCATGCCGTCTTAACCCATCTCCGTTATTCCCCCCTCTGAGGCCCTGAGCCTTTGCTCACCAGCTCCCCTCTTGCTCTCTAAGTTCCCCGAGCTCCACAGATAAACCACCCCCCACCCCCACCACCACCTCTGTAGACCGAGGCCTGTACAGCTTTTCTGGCTGAGCCTGGAACCAGACTCCCAAGTTTTAGAACAAGGTCCAGAGTCTGTGTGTTTGGAGGATCTGGTAGGGATACATGTGGACACAGGGGTTCCCACTCAAAGGGCAGAGGGGTGCGGACACACAGCTTGGTCCTGGTCTCTGCAGGGCCACAGAGAGCCTCTGCTGGGGCTGCTGTCTCTGCCAGTGGGTCAGAGTGGACAGGACCATGGGACCAGATCTCTGAGCCAGGCCTCTTGACCCGTGAGCTTCGAAGGAAGCTTTTTGCCCTGAGGCTAGGTTCTGGCCTTCACCTCTGTCTCGAGGGCCTCCTCCCGCCTCTCCCTGACTCCTGGGTTGAGCTGTGGCCTCAGTCTCCCAGCAGACTCTTTTCTGCAGGTGACCCAGGTCCTTGGGTTTTTTTTTTTTTTTTTCTTTTTCCAGAAGGGTGAAAAGGGATCCTGATTTCAATGACGGTTGGAAATAGAACTTTCCAGAGATAGGAAGATGGGGTGGATTTTTTGTTTTGTTTTTCTGAATAAAACATGCTGTGTGTAAATAATGTAATTAAAGTGATACTGAAACACATCTGTTCTGTGTTCTGTGCCAGCTGGGTGTGTCTGAAGACCAGAGCAGAGGTCTCCCCACGAGACCTAAGGGGACCATGTGGGGACATGGAGGGTGGGGCTGGCCATCTCAGGGTACCAAGCAGGATGCTGCCTTTCATCTGGGCCTACTGACTGCTCCCCTCTCTGGGGGAAGACAGGAATGCTCTCAGGGAAGCTGATGCTCCTAGTTGCAGAAAGAAAAGCAGAGAATGCCTACAACTTGGAAGCCACACCCTTCGTGAACACCTTCTGAGAAGAGGTACATATGCAAAAGATGCCAGACTACGGGAGGGAAGGAACCAGGGCCTGTGAACCCTCAGCTGTCACACCATCCCTGCTGCCAGCTGCGGGCACAACAGTGAGGGACAGTGTGGGAACGTCTCTCTAAGAGATCTGGCTGCCAGCCCCTGGAGGGGGTGGCTTCCACCTCTGCATTAAGACAGCAGCCTAACTGCAAAACTGTCTGTAAGCACCCCCCCACCAGCAGAGCCCAGACACCCCCACTCCACCCAAGCCCATAGGAAGTGGGGGAAGGGGAGCTGTCGGACAATCAGGACCTTCAGGAAAGGTTCCCAAGTGTGTCAACAATGGCAGTGGCGGTTGGGGTCAAACAAAGGATCCTTCCAGGCTTATCTGGCCCAGGCCAGACCTTTCCCCTCAGCAGCAATCCCCCCCACCCCACTTCCCCCTTGCTTTTCTCCCACTGCTCTAACCAGACGTTTCTCCCCAGGACTCGGGGAGGCAAAGGGAGGAAGTCTTGAGGTTTCCCTAGAAGGTGACGGCTGGGGGTTGGAGAAAGGGAAGATGTTAATTAAAAAAAGTCAGGCTGGCCTCTGTCCGGTCACACATCCTGCCCTGAGACTGACTGGAGGAGAGTCTGGCCAAGTAAGACTGGTGGTTCAGGGTACAGACTCCCAGGAAACCAGGAGGAGAAAAGGCAGCTGGGTCTTTGAAACTCCTTCAGCCTCAGGCTCAGTTCAGCTCAATCACTGTCGTCGTGTCCAACTTTGCGACCCCACGGACTGCAGCACGCCAGGCTTCCCTGTCCACCACCAACTCCCGGAGTTGATTCAAACTCATGTCCATTGAATCGGTGATGCCATCCAACCATCTCATCCTTTGTTGTCCCCTTCTCCTCCTGCCTTCAATCTTTCTCAGCATCAGGGTCTTTTCCCATGAGTCAGTTCTTCACATCAGGTGGCCAAAGTATTGGAGTTTCAGCTTCAACATCCTTCTAATGAATATTCAGGACTGATTTCCTTTAGGATGGACTTGTTGGATCTCCTTGCGGTCCAAGGGACTCTCAAGAGTCTTCTCAAACACCACAGTTCAAAAGCATCAATTCTTCAGTGCTCAGCTTTCTTTATAGTCCAACTCTCACGTCCATACATGACCACTGGAAAAACCACAGCCTTGACTAGATGGACTTTGTTGGCAAAGTCATGTCTCTGCTTTTCAATATGCTGTCAGCCTCAGGCTCAGTAACCTGTAACAGTACATTACCCTGAGTTTGTCAGAATGTGTAGGCTTTGGGAGCAAGCCGTGTGTGTGTGTGTGTTTGTGTGTGTGTGTGTTTAGGAGACAGCGTGGGGTAGCAACTGGTTCTTCTTGTTGCTGGACAGCTTGCCCTGAGAAACTGATTGCTTTCTAGAGAAATCAGAACTTCCCCCGCCTTTGGTTTGAGCATCTTGGTGTGGCAATGGCTCCACCTGCTGGCCATGCAGAGCTCCTACCGCTCAGTTTGGTTCAATTGCCTCCATGTTGGGTTTCTCTCCCCTGCAGCCCCGGCCCTTCAAACAGCCTAGTCCAGAGGATTCCACACCTGAAGCTCATTTAATTATAGACGGTGACGATTGGAGGGCACTTTAAAGATATTTTCAAGTCAAAAAACCTCTGGCATAGTTACAAACTGAGGCCCTGAGAGGGGAGGTAGCTTGCCCGAATCACCTGGAATTCAGAAGTCCTGAATCCAAAGCTTTCCCCACTCTTGTGCTGGGACCTCAGGGTTCCTGCAATGTCCTGAAGCTGGTGAGGGCAGGGTCAGGACAGGTTTGGGACTTCGTGTCTGAGGCATTTCCTCAGGGGGAGCTTTCCCCAGGTCTGGGCAGCCAAGCAAGTCCCCGGACCTTGGTTCCCTCTACTCTGCCTGCAGTCAGCCCTGGAGAATTAACCCTGGACTGTTACATAGTTCACTGTGGAAAAATGTACCTAGATGTATCTTCTGCTAGATTTTCATTTCATGGAAAAAAAGAAGCCTGTATCCAAAGTCTGGATATATGTGCTGGTGGCAGAGTGGCCCCCTGGTTTTTCCCTTGAAAACGCTTTATAATAATGCAGAACACTTATATATAGAAATAAACTGCCCAATAAAGGAGACATGCTTGAAGCATCCCCAAACCATTCCTCTTCCTCAGCCTGTGGAAAAACTGTCTTCCGCAAAACCGGAAAGGTTGGGGCCCATTGGACTGCAGAGATGGGATCAAGAGTGGTCACAGCTGGGAGCAGGGCAATAATAGAGGCGGTAGGGAGACGAAGTAGAATTCAAAAGGACATTCTGAAGGTAGAGTAGGTAGGACTTGCTCCATCATTTATTCCTTCAAATGATAATAACAATAATCATGGCTCACATTTATTGAATACCGACTGTATCAAAATTGAGATGCTGTATCAAAATTTAAATAGTGTATTTTTGGTTCAGTAGCCACAGAACCCCTATGACGTAGGTACCATGATCTCAGAAAAAGAAATGGAAACTCCCTGAGAGTAACAAGGGGCTATGCTAGGGACTCCGTGGCAGAGGCAAAGATGAACAAGACGTGAGTTTGAACTCACGGATCTTTCTTGGCTGTGCGGTGCCGCCTACTGGTGGGATCTTAGTCCCCCACCCGGGATCAATCCCACGCCCCCGCCTGCTGTGGAAGCATGGAGTCTTAACAGCTGGACTGCCAGGGAGTCCCAAACCCACAGAGTTGTAAATCTTGGGTGAATACAAGTGCATTCAAACAAGCACATAAAAACAAAGCAGAACTTCCCTGGCAGTCCGGTGATTGAGAATCCGCCTGCCAGTGCCGGGGGACATGGCTTCAATCCCGGACCCAGGAAGATTCCTCATGCCACGGGGCAACTAAGCCCAGGTGCCCAAACTGCTAAGCCGGGCTCTAGAGTCCGTGAGCCTCAGCTGCTGAGCCCACAGGCCCCAACTACTGAAGCCCTGGGCTTGGAAACTAGAGAAGCCACCGCAACGACAAGCCCTGGCACCATAACAAGGAGTGGGGCCCTGCCCGCTGCCCCTCGACGAAGTCCGCGGGTAGCAATGAAGACCCAGCGAAGCCAAAATAAACGTACGGCAGAGAGGGAGAAGTAAGTGAGAAAAGATTCGATGAAGTGCCGTATACCCAGAGGCGGGTGGGACCCCTTCCAGCAGGGGAGAGTAGGGGCTGGCTGGGCACGGCCAGGCAATGTCTGAGTGGGGCTGTAAAAATGGCTGGGAATGTCTGAGGCTGCTAGAAACGCATACATACGTGTATGTGGCGACGGGAATATAGGGAGGTAAAAGGTCCTTTCAGAACACTGTCCTCTGGGCCTTCCCTGGCAGTCCAGGGGTTAAGACTCTGCTTGACCACTGCAGAGTCTGCGGAGTCTACCCCTGGGTGGGGGACTAGTATCTCACCAGGCCCATGGTGCTGCCAAAAAAGGAAAAACAAAACAAAATACTGTGTTTTCAATCTTACGGTTACCAGAGGGGAAAGAAGCGGGGAGGGATAAATTGGGAGACTGGGATTGACATATACACACTGCTGCTGCTAAGTCCCTTCAGTCGTATCTGACTCTGTGCGACTCCATAGACGGCAGCCCACCAGGCTCCCCCGTCCCTGGATTCTCCAGGCAAGAACACTGGAGTGGGTCGCCATTTCCTTCTCCAATGCATGAAAGTGAAAAGTGAAAGTGAAGTCGCTCAGCCGTGTCCGACTCTTAGGGACCCCATGGACTGCAGCCCACCAGGCTCCTCCGTCCATGGGATTTTCCAGGCAAGAGCACTGGAGCGGGGGGTGGCCAGTGCCACCTGTATGAAATAGATGACTAGCAAGTTCGTGTACAGTGAAGTGAAAGTGTTAGTCACTCAGCCGTGTACGACTCTCTGCAACCCCATGGACTGTGTAGCCCGACAGGCTCCTCTGCCCATGGAATTTTCCAGGCAAGAATACTGGAGTGGGTAACCATTCCTTCTCCAGGGGATCTTCCCAAACCAAGGATCGAATCTGAGTCTTCCACATTGCAGGCAGATTCTTTACCATCTGAACCACCAGGGAAGCCCACCAGGTCCTCACTAGGGACCTATTCAATAGGGAACGCTACTCAACACTCTGTAACGACCTATGTGGGAAAAGAATCTTTTAAAAAAGAGTGGAGATATATATATGTATAACTGATTCATCTGGCTGTATATCTGAAACAACATTGTAAATCAACTTTACTCCAATAAAAAAAATTTTTTTAAAGAAAGAAATTAACCATTGTATGTGACAAATAATAAGTGTTTTGAAGTTCCAGGAAAACAAAGCACTGTTTTCCAGTGTGGCAGAGGAGTAGGAGCTATGAAGGGAAGCCAAATACCAAAAAGATGTGTATCACAGTTTGTGTGCGGCATTTAATGCCTGACCACAGGCATTAATTAGATGTATTCAATAAAAGAGAGAGTCACGGCAGAGTTTCCATTTATTCACAGATTTATTCATTTATTCAACAGTTTTCTGAGTGCTTAAGCCAGGTGCTATACCAGGCACCTGGGATAAGACACAGTCTCTCTGGCAAGTTTTTACACTGGGTAGGTGTGGAGGGAGAGAGGACAGAATAATTGGAGTTGAGTGTGAGTGCTATGGCGTGGGGAGCTTTCAGGAGGAAGGGGCATGGAAGTCAAAGAAGGCTTCGCAGAGGAGGTGACATCTCAGCTGACCCCCGGGACAAGCAGGATTTAAAAAGGAGAGATGGGTGTTCTAAGAAGAGGCAGACGCCTTGGCCCAGGCACGAGGTGAGGGTGGTCATCCCGGAAACACGAGTGGCGCTTTTAAGGCCCAAGTAAAGGATATGAGCCTTCTTTCCACCTTTTATTTCTGCGCTGAGACTTGCTATTCGTTCCTTTAAGTTATTGAGCAATGTTACCATTGCTCAGTGAAGCATGTTGATGATGGTTGTTTTTAAATCCTTGTCAGATAATTCCAACATCTCTGTCATCTCCGTGTTGGCATCTGCTAATTATCTCTTCTCATTCAAGTTGAAATTTTCCTGGTTCTTGGCATCATGAGTGATTTTAAATTGCATCTTGGACACTTCAGGTATTGTGTTCTGAGACTGATCTGTTTCCGCAGGGCCCCTTTCCTACTGCTCTGCCAGGCAGGGTGGGGCGGGGTGGAGGGTGACCTCCTGGTTACCGCCAGGTGGGGGTAAAAGTCCAGGGTCTCCATGCAGCCGTCGACACTTGAGGGGTGGCAGGCTTCTCGTTATTGCTGGACCAGAGCAGAAGTTCAGCAACCCATCTCGGGCTCTGTTGATACCACCTCGGTGCCATGTCACTCCTTGAGTCCTGGGGTCCCTAGCCTTTGCTTTGCTTTTCAGATGTTTGTTGTATCTGTGATGTTCGGGATGTTAGGAAGCACTTAACCAGAGGAAGAGGGAGAAAGTGGATCTGCTTCATCTTGTCTGGAGCTGGATGTTCATGTGAAAAGTATGAGAGAGGAGAGGAAATCACTAGCGATGAAGCTGGAGAGCCAGGCTGCTGGAGGCCAGCTCTTCTCAAAGCCCTCTGACACCATAGAGAAGTGAGAGTTCTCGCCATCGATAATTACTGTATCAGAAAGTAAAACCGAGAACATTTCAATCTTTTCATTAATTCATTTAAAAATAATCATCTCATTGAGTATATAAATATACACATTTTAATGGAAAATAATTATACTTTCCAAGACAAAAGCAAGTCAGGAGAGAAGAAGTCCTGTTTCGCAATTTGGTAAATTTCTTCACTATCTGCTTAATACAAACTGCTGATTCTCTTAAATGTTTCTATGTTCAATCTGTGGTCACATTACATGTTATGTGGCCTCTGGAACACTCCGCTGTGCTATACTGATGGGAGAAAAAAAAGTGAAAGAAGGCAAATAGCATTTAATTGTCATGAAAATAATTTTGACCTTAGTGAGCCCTTTGGAAAGGTCTTGAGGACCCCCAGGGAGACCCTGGATCACACTTTGAGAACTGCTGCTCAGGAATTCCCTTTTTCAGGATCCACTAGCCCCTGTGGCTACTAAACACCTGAGATGTGGCCAGTGTGAAGGAAGAACAGAGCTTCCCATTTTATTTAATTTTAATTAAGTCAGCTGGAACAACATAAATTTTTTTGTTAAATATAATCTTGTTATTTTGGTAAGAATTCATTTTTCATTTACCCTTGGAAAGTGAGCATCTGAATTGAGATATGCTGTACATATGAAATAAAGGTCAGATTTTGAAGACAGGAGAAAAAGTAAGACATCTCATTAATAGTTCTTATGTTGGGCTTATGCTGCTATGATAAGATTTTGAACATATCGGATTATATAAAACGTATTTTTAAAATTCATTTCACCTATTTTTAAGAACTTTTAAAAATGTGGCTACATTTAAAATGTAAAGTTACCAGACTTCTCTTCTGGTCCAGCGGTGAAGAACCCACCTGCCAATGCCGGGGACACAGGTGTGATCCCTGGTCAGGGAAGATTCCACATGCCCCAGGGTGACTAAGCCCAGCACCGTGACTGCTGAGCCCGAGCTCTGGGGCCGAGAGCCGCTACTACTGAAGCCTCCACACAGCTGTGAAGACCTGGCAGGGCCAAAAATAAGTAAATTTTCTGTGAATAGTTACTTATGTAGCTCATGTTACATTTCTAGTGCTGGGCGAGACGGCTGTAAATGAATCTACATGATGAAAGCTTATATGCCTTGTGAAGTCTGCCTTTATTTTGAAAGTAATATAGAGCTACTGACAGGTCCCGAGAAGGGAAGTGACATAATCAGATGTGTATTTTGGAAAGCTCACCCTGGCAGAAGCCTGGGGCATGGATGATCAGAGGAGGACCTAGTTAGGAGATGGCTGTGCTGGTGATGATAAGGAAAGCGCACGGCCTGAAGGAGGCAGAGCGGGGAAGGTGGTCTCAGGAATGATAATGGCATTGTGGTTACATAGGGGAAGAGCATCATGGTTCTTAGGAGCTGTTTTGTTGTTTATTCACTTGGTCGTGTCCAACTCCCTTGTATCCCCTGGTGGACTGTAGCCCACCAGGCTCCTCTGTCCATTGGATTTTCCAGGCAAGAATACCAGAGTGGCTTGCCATTTCCCACTTCAGGGTTCGACCCAGGGATCAAACCTGCATCTCATATATTACAGGTGGATTCCTTACCACTGAGCCCCTGGGAAAGCTAAACATTTTAGGAAACAGATGCAGAACTCTTTAGGGATGAAGTGTCATAATATCTGAAACTTTCTTTCTTTATCATCTATCAATAAATTTTATTTATTTTTAATGTTTATTTTGGAGTCTAGTTGATTTACAATGTTGTGTTAGTTTCAGGTATGCAACGAAGAATATACCCACATACACCCACTCTTTTTCAGATTCTTTCCCTGTAACTTACTTTCAAATCCACTGTATTTACATAGAAACTTCAAACACACACACACATACACACACTGTATATCTGTGAGAGAATGGCAAATAGCATCTGAATATTACTACGAAAAGACATAAACCTAAGGGAAGAGAAGCAGGGAGAGAAAGCAAATGCGACACGAAATATCAGCAACTGTGAACCTAGAAGTAATCCAGTCAATAGGGGATCGTTCTACTGGTCTTTTAACTCTTGCTATATTTTGACATTTTTCAAAACAAAAGATGGGAAAAACAATGAGAAAACAAATAGCCTTAACATGGTGGTTGGATATGAGAGAAAGGGGAAAAGGCAGCGATAAATGGTTTTCTGTTTCTTGTAGGACAATGGAATGGACACTGTCATTCTTGAGACGGAAACACAGGAGGAGAAACGAGCTCGTGGGCTGAGGATGAGTTCAGCCCAGATCTGTGGACTCTGAGGTGCCTTTGGCTCCAACAGAGAGTGTAAGATGGGCTTCGTCAGTGACTCAGCGGGTTAAGAGTCAGCCTGCAATGCAGGAGGCGCAGGAGACGCGGGTGCGATCCCTGGGTCAGGAAGATCCCCTGGAGAAGGGAATGGCAGCCCACTCCGGTATCCTTGCCTAGAGAATCCCATGGACAGAGGAGCCTGGCGGGTTATCGTCCATGGGGTCGCAGAGTCAGACAAGACTGAGCATGCACACAGGCAGAGAGTGTACAAGCTGAAGGTTCTGAGAGGGAACTTGGCTAGAGACGCAGACTTGGATGACCTTAAAATTTAGATGTAGCTGAAGGGGAGTTCCATGCTGTCAAGGGTGTGTGTGGAGATTGAGAGGAGGCGGGTGTCGGGATGGAACTCTGGGGAGCACTGACTTTTCAGGGTCAGCCAAGAAGGCTGCCATGGTAGCCAGCATCCAGGCTGGCCCCCAGTGCTGTCTCTGATCTTCATACTGGTGTGTGGTCCTCCCTGACATTGTACCAGGGTCGGGCAGTGTGACAAGGGCGGAAGTGATGGGACAGCACCCCTGAGATCTCCTGGGGAAGCCGCCTCCCAGTCACCAGCAGTCCTGTGCAGAGGCCCACATGTGCAGAACTGAGGCCTCCTGCCCAGAGCCATGCAAGGGGGCTTGAAGAGCTGAAGAGAATCTTCATGAATGAATAATGAGTGAGACTGCATATCAAGAGAAAGCCCAAGTCAAAACAGCTCAGTTAAACTGCTCCCAAATTCCTAACCCTCAGAAACGATGCTGTTCTAAGCTGCTAAATTTGGGGGTAATTTATTATGCAGCAACAAATAATAAGGATGCCTCAAATGGAGACTTAAAAGGATGGTCAAGCAGACATGCAAATGTCAAGGCTGACACTGCCCACTCTAGCTGGTAACCCTTTGCATAAATTATTTTATGACAGGAGGCCCTGGGGTCATAAGGAACCAGGGAAGAGATTATTTCATGGAGAAAGTTCTGTTATTCAGTGTCAAATGCCACCAAGCAATGGAGAAGTGGGATTTTCAACAAAGGGGTGATCGGTAACCTCAGTGAAAGCAATCAGTGGGGTGTGGGAGGGCAGAAACCAGATTAGAGTAGACTGAAGAGTAAGTAAGGATAAAAGCTAGAATGTTTCCATTATCACACTTAATTGAGGGGAAAAAACCCTTATGATAAGTAACAAACCCCCATTTTAGGGATGAGAAATCCAGGGTCACATTGCTACTATGTGGTAAAATCTGGACACCTCTGCCCCAGAAGCTTGTTAAAGAATTCTAACTGCATTCGTGACTCTTTCTGGGAAAAGAGCAGATAAATTCTGTAGCCTCATCCCATTTCCAGTGATGTTCTTGAATCAGAACAATTTTGGTGCTCCTGCCAGCTGCCCAGCTGGGATGGATGCTCCTTTGTCTGTTTCTGCCTAACTCCTGCCTTGGGAAGAGAACTGACAAATTAAAGAGAGTGAAGAGCCTTTCTTTCATTCATTCCATAGCTATTTATTGAGCTCTTTATAAGAGCCGCAGCTACCGGCCAGCCTTCACAGATGAGAAGGGGCTCCCAAAGTGATGTTTTACATATGAAGCCAGAACTCCATAAGCAGAAGAAAACCTTCTTTATCTTCCTGGAGAAGAGGCCCTACCCAAGGTTGAATAAAGCACAGCAGATTCAGCAACTGCAGCATCAACAAAATTGAAGCAATCAGAGTAATCATTCAGCAGTGATTAATAGCAACAACTCTTGGGTCTCATACATGAAGCTATAGATATGTAGCTATTTCTAGCTCTAAATCTGTTTTAATGGCTTGGGTCTTCAGTCAATCAATTCACCTTCCTATGACCCACATTGCCTTCCTCACAGAAAGATTTCCTGAGAAAGTTTTACCATAGAAGTAGAACCACCTCAGACCAGCTTGAGCTGCATTAAGTGACCACACGGTGTCGTGATCTGCCTCCCTGGCTTTGGAATCAGACAGGCCCGCCCTGGGAGTCCAGCTCTGAATGAGCTGTGTGACTTTGAGTGGGTCACTTTTTTTTTTTTAACATCTTTCACTTCCAGATTCCTCATCTGGAAAAAAATGGAGATAATATTATCTACCTCCTACCATGATTGTTAGGGGAAACACTGACACCACCCACTCTGGCCCGTAACCATTTATTTGCATGAGTTATTTTGACAGCAGGTCCCGGAAAGGAACATGGTATTACCTAACAAGCCACCACCAACCGGAAGAATTTGGGAAAGGTCAAAAGGAGACGACAGTCCATATGTCCTACCAGTCTCCCAGAATCCTCTTTGCTGGAGTCCATCTTGGCTGAGCCATGTACACACCACTAGGAAGGGCCGAGTCAGAATGATTAGCCAGAGGCAACCTGGAAACTAACCCCACAACCATAAAACCCAAGACTGTGAGCCACGTGGCGGAGCGGTCCTCCTGGGTCCCTCACCTCCCACTCTCCGCCCCGGCTCCCCTTCCCAGTAGCGTCTCTTGCTTTGTCAGCATGTGTCTCGGACAGTCTGTCTCTGAGTGTTAGAAGCCCACTCTCGGGTCCTAGAAGGGGTTCCCCTTCCTGCAACATGACCACAAGTATAACAGGAAGAAAAAAATACGCAGAAATAGGACTGCCATATTTCTTCACTCTAAGTGGGGCAGGAGTCATCTCAGAGGCCATCTCAGGCCATCTCATCTCAGTGGCTCATTTGTTGAGGAGGACACTCCGGTAAACTTTCGTGGCGGAGACAAGCAGCTGAGCCGCTCTATACCCCGCCATCTCCTTAGCTCCTCTGACCCAGGACTGAGAACAGCCTGGACTGGAGACCTTTGTTCAAAGAGCTAAATGTATTTGTGTGATTAAGTAACAGGAAGCTGATGTTTTCAGGGCAAGGTGGAGAACAGTAGAGACATGGAGGAGAAGGCTCTGAGGAAGGAAAAATGGCTGCAGCAGGGCTCTGGGTAGCAAAATAGCCAGGGGAGAAGGCACAGGGGCGAGGGGGGTGCGGAGCTTTACTGTGGTGAATTGCAGCTTCTGCTTGCTCTAGGTGGTGCTACAACTTCCTGTCTTGCCTCTTGACCTTCAGTAAAAGTCTTCCACTCAAAATGGCCCTGTGCTCTGGGGGCTTTCCGGACGGAAGGAAGGGAAGAGTTCGACTTGCTCTGAGACTAAGAGGATGCAGGGAAATAACCTTGAATTCAGCTTGAGCAGGAATTCATAAGAAACCAGGATCATGAAAATGTCAGCCCATCCCCTAAGAATCCTTGGAAATCTTGGGGAGGACATGGACTGCCCACAAAATTTGGTCCGGGGGCTGGGGCTGTTTAAGGAAAACATGTTCTAAGAAGGCTGGCAAAAATCACATTACGTCAGGATTAAATGAGAGAATGTACAGAAACCAATTAGCTCAGAGCCCAACCCGTGATCAGCACTCACTACAGGTAGCTTCTTATTATGATTTAATGGGCAGTTTCCTCTTTTCTTCACCCTTTTGACCTTCAAGGACTCACAATCTACTTGAAAATTATGATGTAGTCATTCATTTATTCTACAAACATTTATCAACTCCCTTCTATGTAGCAGTCAATTTAGATAACTTCAGACAGTAGTGATGGTCATAGCTCATCTGCTTGGGCTTAGTATGTGCTAAGTGCTTTACTTGGCTTGTTTCACTTAATTCTCATGACAATCCTAGGGAAAGTTGGAACTGTTAGTCGCTCAGTCGTGTCTGACTCTTTTTGACCCCATGAACAGTAACCTGCCAGGCTCCTCTGTCCATGGAATTTTCCAGGCAAAAATACTAGAGTGGATAGCCATTTCCTTCTCCAGATAATCTTCCCGACCCAGGGATCAAACCCAGGTATCCTGCAATTGTAGGTGGATACTTTACCATCTGAGCCACTAAAGATGCCCAGTCCTAGGGAGGAACCTAGGATTATATTCTTACTTTATAAACGAGCAGGCTGAGGCACAGTGAGGTTAAGGGACTTGCCCAGACCACATAGCTAGTCAGTGGGAGGGGCAAGGTTTGAACTCAGGCAGTTGGATTTCAGTGCATTCTTTAAAACTCCACACTGCGCCGGTTTTGAATGCCCCCGACGCGTGTGAGTGATGGCCTACGAGGGGGAGGGATCATGAGTGAAGGGTCTTGGGGAGATAAGCTTACAATTATGGCTAGGATTTTCTTGCCATCTTTTCCCTCCTACCTCCCCTCCCCCTTCTAACTGTCGCTGTCAAGACGCGGGTAGCAGCAGCACTCTGATCCTTGCTTCTGCTCATCCCCTGGTTTAAGGTTTCCCATCCTGCCTGTGCCCACCGTTAGCAAACGGACACATGAAGAGGGAGAGAAGGAAAAGACCCACGGAACCAACCAAAAGATAATGAGAAGCTGACTATTTTGCCATAATGCAGCACAAGAACAATAAATCAATCAATCACTTGGGGGGGGTGGGGAACGACTTTCCTATAATCAGCCATTAAAGGCTTGTACCACTTAATTAGTCTATTAATTAAAACTGTTCTCCTCCTTCCACATGTTATCAGCCTGCCAAGGCAGAGAAAACTCAAACCCCGGGGGCAGAAGATAAGAGAAGTAAGAAAGACTGGAGTGCGCAGCAGATTCAAACAGCTGGGCCTGCGTGTGTGTTAAAAGCACAGCGCTTAGTGCCCAGGGCAAATCCACCTGCTAGCATGAAGGGAACGTTTATCAAAAACCAAAAGGCTGTTGTCTTTGTTGAACAGAAAGGGGAAAAAAAAATGATTTCATCTTGAAAGAGAAAAACCACCATCACCACACACAGGGATCTGTGAAGGGCAGATCCACTGGGTGTTCCCTGGGGCACCGGACACAGTGAGAAACAAACATGCTTAGGGCAAAGGCAGGCAGCGTTATCAGAAGGCTCCGGAGCAGGGGCTCTGCCCTGACGCTGACGCGTGAGCTTCTTAGGGAACTCACACACGCCGAGTTCCTACTACGCGCCAGGCACCACCTCTGTTCTCTATGTCTGTAACCATGTTTCGATGACTTCGGCGGCATTCTTAGAGTGCCCTAGAGTTGCTTTTGTGTAGTCAGCTGCTCAGTCATGTCCGACTCTTTGTGACCCTCTGTCCACGGGGCTTCTCCAGACAAAAATACTGGAGGGGCTTGCCATTCCCTCTTCCAGGGGATCTTCCCCACCCAGGGATTGAACCCACATCTCTTGTGTCTCCTGCATCGGCAGGCGGATTCTTTACCGCTGCGCCACCAGGGGAGCCCAGCGGATTTCTGGAAGTCCCCAGAAAGGCGCCTCCTATAAGCCCTTACAGCTGTGGGCACCACAGCAGCCACTCAGCGCTTCCCCTTCTGTTCTGGCTCTCAGTGGTCCATGCCCCCTGCCCACCAAGAGCTAAGAGAAGCCTCTCATCGCTGCAGTGGCTGACCGTGTCAAGCAAACTCAAAGGGCACAAGAACTTACAAGTCATCCTTGAGCAGCTCAGATAGACTCTGCGTCCCGCAGCCCTCTCCATGCTCCTGGGAGCACGGCGGCCTTCGGACTCCTTTCCTGTCCTTTCCAGCCCCTCCGCCGCCCTCTGCCCTCCCCTGGTTACCGAACACACACGCCCATGCACTGGAATGGAGGTGAGCAGACACAGAGAGGGGGCTGGAGGCAGGGGTCTCCATCAGCAACAGCCCACCAGCAGGGGTGAGGACACCGTCTTATTGTAACCCTCAAATCAGGCATGTGACAGACCATTGGTACCGCTAAGTCACTTCAGTCGTGTCCCACTCTGTGCGACCCCATAGACGGCAGCCCACCAGGCTCCCCAGTCCCTGGGATTCTCCAGGAAGAACACTGGAGTGGGTTGCCATTTCCTTCTCCAATGCATGAGAGTAAAAAGTGAAAGTGAAGTCACTCAGTCGTGTATGACCCTCAGCGACCCCATGGACTGCAGCCTACCAGGCTCCTCCATCCATGGGATTTTCCAGGCAAGAGTACTGGAGTGGGGTGCCATTGCCTTCTCCTGACAGACGATTAGCCATCCTATTTTGAAAAATGGGGAAACTGTCGCTTGGAGAGGGTTAGTCGTTTGTCCAGGACTCCACAGGCAGTGACAAAGCACTCAGATGAGCTCAGTAAATAGTTGCTAACATACAAAATTGAAAATATGGAGGCAGGAGAAGCTCACCAGCTTCTGGGAACTTTAGGTCCTGCAGGGGGGCCCAACTATGTAATAAAAGGGAATGGTCAGTTGAGGCTACCCCTCGAGGGCGGGAGAAAGGGCAGAGATAGGGAGTCTAGGGTCAGCTCCAAGGTCAACTCCTCCTGAACCCAATTCTGCTGGATACCTGTAGTTATATAATCCATGTTTGGCCAACAACTCATCACACCTCCCCCCAACCTGGGCCCCACCCCCCAAAAAACCCCTTCTGGAAACGGTTAAGTGGCCATACGTTAGCTGTAGGACACTCAGAATGTCAGCATGTTAGAAGGGAGGGGCAGTGGTAAGGTGGTGGAGACAGCCTGGACTTGGAACCCAGGGACAGGTTTCTGTTCCTGGTAACCAGCTGGTGCCCTCAGGCAAGTTATTTCCATTGTCCACCGTCAGCTTCCTCATATGCAAAATGGGAAATGTCAGTCGCCTCTGTCAAAATGGTACTGAGAGGATTAAGCAAAGTAATCTAGTATTACTATTACATAGAGAACTTTAAAATTACAAAGGGCTTCTACATAGATACCTGGCAACCCTCAGAGCAACCCAGAGCATTATTATCTCCATTTTTCAATTGAGAAAAAAATCCAAGACTCAAAAAGATTGAAACTCATTGGTAAACAGTGAGTGGTGTGATTATTCAAAAGCAGCGGGCCTGGCCCCACCACGCCTGACTCTTAGGCCCTGCAGCCCCAAGGTGTCCGTCCCAGAGTCCCCCGTCTGGGCTGGGTGTCCCGTTCCCAGCTTTCATTCACCAGGTAAGCAGTAAACATCTGTGCTCCTATCTGGCACCAGGTACCGTGCCCAGCATTGAGTACTCTACTGCAGCGCTCCCGGCGTGGCAGAGAGAGTGGGTGTCGGCTAAGTGAGGAACAGTCTCTGTGACGAATGTTTCCAGGTGCGGAGGACAAGGTGACATAGGTGGAGACAGACACAGAAGGGAAACTTGGAAGAATGAGGAGGACACGCGTGCGTGCTCAAGTGCTTCACTCGTGCCCGACTCTCTGCAACCCGTGGACTGTAGTCCACCAGGCTCCTCTGTCCATGGGATTCTCCAGGCAAGAATACTGGAGTGGGTTGCCATCTCCTCCTCCAGGGAACCTTCCCCACCCAGGGACCAAACCCGCGTCTCTTACACCTCCTGCATTGGCAGACAGGTTCTTTAGCACTGGCGCCGCCTGGGACGCCCTAATGAGTAGGACGTAGCCTCACAAACCAGGGGAGGGGGTTCTCACCTCAATGTGGGAAAGAGCTTGATATCTGGTACAAGTGAAGCACAAAGCGGGAGAGAGAAGCAGAGAGAAAGGAGGCCAGAGGGTTAGCAAGGGCCAGAGCCTGGAGGCTGAGAGAGCTGGGTGAAGGAAGGACTTTGGACCTCGTCCTTAATAAATGCAGAGCTGCCTGAGTGCTTTCAGCAGGGAAGTAGATGATATTTTTGGAAGATCTTCTGGCTGGGATGTGGAGACTGGATCTGAACCTGGTGAGACTGGAGGCAGGTAGGCCAGCTAGGATGGAGACAGACGCAGGAACTGAAGCAAGAAATAATGGTGGTCTGAGCTTGAGACGGGGCCATGGACATGGAGAGAAGGGCAATCTCTGAAATGGACCGCGGGCATGGTGACTGATGGGGGACGTGAATGCAGGGAGGGAAGGTAGGGGAAGGAGTCAAGCATGATGCCAGCTTGTATCTGGCCTGTGCAACTGGTGAGTGAAGATTTCCCTTATTTGACAAGGGGGCATTTGGGGCAGAATATCTGCTATTTGTCAGGTGTATCCTGCATGAGCCTGGACCCCAAATTCACCCAGGGACCTGTAAATTATGTCTGTCTTGCCCAGAGGAGAAGCAGTGGATGAAAAGATCCTGCTAACTTGAGAACGCCTGAAGAACTATGGATGGAGGTTCATAACATTGTACAGGAGGCAGTGATCAAAACCATCCCCAAGAAAAAGGAATAAAAGGCACAATGGATCAATATCAATAACCTCAGATATGCAGATGACACCACCCATATGGAAGAAAGCAAAGAGGAACTAAAGAGCCTCTTGACGAAGGTGAAAGAGGAGAGTAAAAAAGCTGGCTTAAAACTCAACATTCAGAAAATGAAAATCATGGCATCCAGTCCCATCACTTCATGGCAAATAGATGATGAAACAATGGAAACAGTGACAGACTTTATTTTGGGGGCTCCAAAATCACTGTGAATGGTGACTGCTGACATGAAATTAAAAGATGCTTGCTCCTTGGAAGAAAAGCTATGACCAACCTAAACAGCATATTAAAAAGCAGAGACATTATTTCGCCAACAAAGGTCCATAGTAGTGAAAACTATGGTTCCAGTTATGTACGGATGTGACGGTTGGACCATAGAGAAGGCTGAGCACTTAAGAACTGATGCTTTTGAACTGTGTTGCTGGAGAAGACTCCTGAGAGTCCCTTGGACTGCAAGGAAATCAAACCAGTTAATCTTAAGGAAATCAACCCTGAATATTCATTGGAAGGAATGATGCTAAAGCTGAAGCTCCAATACTTTGGCCACCAGATGCCAAGAACCAACTCATTAGAAGAGACCCTGATGCTGGGAAAGATTGAAGGCAGGAGGAGAAGGGGATGACAGAGGATGAGACAGTTGGATGGCATCACTGACTCAATGGACATAAGTTTGAGCAAGCTCTGGGAGATGGTGAAAGACAGGGAAGCCTGGCGTGCTGCAGTCCACAGGGTTTCGAAGAGTCAGACACGACTGAGTGACTGAACAACAACAAACTTGAGAATTCTACTTGCCAGCAGCCAAGGTGTGGACGTGTGTTCGTGGTGAAGCATCTGGTATGAGGGGCATCTGGTTCTTCTGGAGCAAAGGCATTGGTTTCCCTGGGTCTCCAGCAGACCTCCTGTTCCCTCAACCCCGCTTCCCTTTGATTAATGCTTCCCTGGTGGTTCAGAGGTTAAACTTGTCTGCCTGCAATGCGGGAGACCTTGGTTTGATCCCTGGGTTGGGAAGCTTCCCCTGGAGAAGGAAATGGAAACCCACTCCAGTATTCTTGCCTGGAGAATCCCATGGACAGAGGAGCCTGGTGGGCTACAGTCCACGGGGCCGCAAAGAGTCGAACATGACTGAGCGACTTTACTTTCACTTTTCACTGTCAAGGGCATACCGTATAAAGCACCTTCATAGATGCAGAGGGAGAAACCATAAGAGTTTATAACCTAGAAGATGTGAAAAGACAACTAATCACAAAAGTAACTACAGGTCCACATGAATAGGATTAATAGTCATAAACGGCATAGAGAACATGTTGCCAGGAGGCCGTGGTCGTAGACACTTCTGAATGGGAAAACCAGGGAGGAAGTGGTATTCAAGCCGGTTGTAAAGGAGAGGTGGAATGTCTACAGGCATAAATGTGGGATTGCAGTAGGCAGGTATTCCTGAGGGAAGAAAAAGCATTAGCAAAGATGGCAGCAGGCACAGGCAGTCACCAGCCCCATCTCCTGCTGTCTTAGGGTACCTTAAGCTGGGGTACAGGGAGCTCTGACAAGTCTGAGAATTCCCTGATGGTGCAAAAATTACGTTTAGGGATGAGTGTGCACTTTTCTGGAGAGAGGGTCCACAGCCCTCCTTCAATTCTCTGAAGGGTCTAGAGTAGAGAAAAGGTTTTATTTCACAGGTGGGTCTGAGGCATCTAAAGGAAATCAGTCCTGAATATTCACTGGAAGGACGGACGCTGAAGCTGAAGCTCCAATACTTTGGCCACCTGATGCGAAGAACCGACTCATTGGGAAAGATTCTGATGCTGGGAAAGATTGAGGGCAGGAGGAGAAGGGGACGACAGAGGATGAGGTGGTTGGATGGCTCGATGGACATGAGTTTGAGTAAGCTCCGAGAGTTGATGATGGACAGGGAGGCCTGGCGTGCGGCAGTCCATGGGGTCGCAAAGAGTCAGACACGACTGAGCGACTGAACTGAACTGAACCGAAGCATCTACATATGTCTGTTGTTTTCAAAAAAGAAACCTCCTTCAAGAACTGTCCAGTGCACCCTTTGGATCTCTAGACAGGCCCAAGAAGGCCCTGGAAAAAAGGTAGCTCACACGGGCTTCTCTCCCTTTGCCCACCCTTGCCCCCGGCCCCACCTCCATTCTACGAGTGGTCCCCACGCTCACCGGCCTCCACCGCCTTGAGGTCAATAAGGGAGGCAAGGTCAGAGCGCCAGACGGGAGAATCGGGGACTCACGCAGAGGCTCTGGGACCTCCTTGGGAGACGCGGTGGGCAGGAGCCGCTCTGCGCTGAAGCTGGAGCCGGAGAGGTCGGCCTGCGGGGTCCCCCAGCCCCGTGTGAACCCACAGCCGCGTTCTGGGCCGGCGGCCCGCCGGGCTGCGCAGCCCCCTCGGGCCGCGGGGTTGTGGTGCCGGCGGCGGCCGCTGGGCGGCGCGGAGCGGCGCGCGGAGCGTGGGAAGCGCGGGCGCGCGGGCGGGCCGGGCTCGCTCACGCCCGGGCAGCGGCGGCCGCCGCCGGGCCCGAATGCGGAGCCGCTGCGCAGCTCGCGCCTGCCGCGGGGTGCACGGGGCGCGGCGAGGCGGCTGTGCAGACCCTGGCGGGGAGGGGGCGGCCGCTGGAGGTAAGAGCCGGGCCGCCGATCGGGTGGGAGCGGCGCGGCGGCCAGGCCTGCGGCCAGTCTCCAAAGCCCCGGGCAAGGCTGGGGGGCTCCCCTCCCGGCCCTGAGGGGGCGATGCTCCGGGCCTACCGCGATCGGGTCGCCCCCACCCCCGCTGCGGCGCCGGCCTCCAGCCGCAGCTGCCCTGGCCGCGTGGGTGGGAGCAGACTGGGGCCGGCTTCTGCCCTGGCCGGCACCCCCCCACCCCGGGCTCCGGGGTCCCGGGGCCAGCAGGGCGGGGGAGGCAAATGATCAGCCCCCGCACCCACCCAGGGGCCCGGCCCGGGAGCCCCTGCCCACTTCTCACCTTCCGCTTCTGGGCTCCGCAGTGGGCGTGGTGCCCCCCTCTGCTGCAGAGGGGGGGCGCCCCGGAGTTGAGGAAGGCCGTGGGGGAGGAGAGCGCAGAGACAGGTGGTTGAGGGGGCGAGCGATGGTGCGGGAAGGCTTGTGATCTTAATGCGTATTTCTTTCTCGCCCCTTCTTCGCGGTGTGGGCGGGGGGCGCGGAGGTGCGTGTGGAGGAGGAGGTGGGAAGGCTTTAGGCTCGGGAGAGGCAGGCGCAGCCAGAGATGCCACTGGGCAAATGTCCCTGTTCGGTGCCCGCCGCCCCCCAAATTAATGAAGTGGGTGTGGCGGTGCAGGTAGAGGAGTTGGATGAAGACCTGGCCCCGAACTGCCCGGAACTGGCTGCGGCAGCGGCCGGGCTCCCCGCTGCATGTCTGGGAGCCGCATGCACTGAGCGCTCTGCAGCGGCTGGGGGTGGGGGTGGCGGGTGGCCATGCCCTCTCATCCTCCTGGAAGCTTCAGCCACGGGGACAGCTCCGGAGATGGGGGCTGGGAGAAGGACGTGGGGGTGGGGGTGGTGTCCGGAGGGGAACGGCAGTCTCCAGGCCTGCAGACTAAGTTCCTAGGTGGTGGATGGGCCAGGAGATGGTGGGAGGTGGGAGCTGCAGGGAAAGCAGGTAATGTCCTTAGAACCGACCCCCACCCACCCCCTTCCAGCTTTGTCTGTAGCCGTAGACCAAAATTTGGGATTCGGCATTTGCCAAATATGCTTAATTTTTTTTTCTTCTTTCCTCTTTCCCTTTCGGTTTGTTTTGTTTTTTAGAGGAACGGCAAATGACAAGGCAGAGGGAAGGCTGGCCCAGCCAATCCCGGAGCCGCTGCAGCGCCGGTTCCCCACATACATTGTGGTGCAGGGACAGAGAGGAGGGGGCGGCTGGCCCCCGCGCCTCCCCTGCCCGGGGCCCCCTGGCCGCTCCCCGGGGAGAAGGGCAGCTGGACAGAGGCTGCCTGGGGCCAGGGTGCAAGGGTGCAGCCGCACCTCCCTGCTGCCCGGCGTGGGAAGAAGAACGCGGAGCCAGGCAAGTCTCCCTCTGTGTCCTCTGGGGTGGAAGGAGCATGTAGAGACAGGGCTGCGGCGGCCAGCGCCCGGCCTTGCTCTGGCATCGGCGGCCAGAGGGCTGTGCCTCCAGCCCCTTGGGTTTGGTTCTGCTCTCGGCCCGTCCCTGGCACTTGACAGCTGCAGCGTCGCCGTGCTGATTGGTGCCACCATGTTATATAACGCTTATATAATCTCCCGGGGCGAGCGCTGCGTCTCCGCTCTCGGGTCACACAGCCGCTGTGTCCGTGTGGGAGTCCGCATCTGTGGAAGCTCGTGGGCGGACTGACACCCTCATGCTCACCCTGGCTCCCTCTGCTCATCCCGGCTGTAGGAAGCGACCCGGGAGAGCCCATTCCAACTGTCTGGAGCTGACCCAGCGGGGTTGGCCGGATGGCCTTCCTCCCGTTCTTGTCCCTTCCATGTCCCCCTTGCCCCGTGGACCTTCTGGTGGAGTGGGTTCCATTCTTGCGCCCTGAGGCCACTTTTTTGTTCCTGGGATCCCTTGGCATGGCAGATGGGTATGGTGAGATGACCCCCCAGAATGTTGCAGTGGAAGAATATACAGTACATAGGGTTGGATAAAGAGAGCGAAAAATTGAGGTTTTGAGCAAGAGTGACTGGAAGGATGGGATGATGGTGGCCTTCTAAGAAATGTGGAGCCGGCCTTGGGGCTAGAGGATGGTCAGGGAAGGGTGTACAGGGAAGTGGATCAGACGGCAAAGATAAACATGGTGTTCTTTCACCGTACTCTCCACTGGGCTGTCCCTGGTTACCAGGGCAACAGAAGCAGTGATGAAAATCATGCCTTTCGTTCAGTGGAAAAATCTGGCTCCTCCTCCCGCCTCTTCCTTCTCTAATCGCGTGCAACCTATCGGAAGAGTGATGGCTCCAGGGATCAGAGACCCCAGTGTGTTCATATCAGGCCCCCTCCTTCCCCATTTTTGGTCATCTTTCCCTTTCCTGTGTTCCCCATCTCCCCCAGAGCTCAATAATTGGCAGTTGCGGAGGAGTTGGACTGGATGGAGGGGGAAGGGCATGGACGTCATTGCAGGGCAGGGTGAGCAGAGCGCGTGGGCAGAGATGTGGATGCAGGAATGACTGGCACACGAGGAGGGTCAGGCATTGATTAGCTGGATGGAGCTCGTGCCTGGGATGGTAGGAGCTGGGGGCAGGAGGATGGGGGCAATGATGGAAGGCCTGGAGAGTGTGGCGGTCTGGGTGCGCAGTGGTGGTAGGAAATGGGAAGGCCCTGAGGTTTCTGGTGTGGCCGTGGCTCCCGAGGAAAGCTCGGACTCATTCATTCAGGGCTTTTTTGGGCCTCCCGTGTGAGGTAAGGTTCTGGGAACTCGGAAGACACAGGTAGGATTGGACCTTGAAGACATCATGGTAGATGAGGGTGGGATACGCATACGGGGGGGATCAGCTGGCGTGCTTACAAGCCTGGACTCTGGGGCTCCAGGCAGGAGACTGGCAATATTCCAGACTGGAAGTGATAGATTAAGGTGGAGCCTGCGAGAAAGTGGAGGAAGAGGTAGTTCGCAGAGCCCTCTTGGCTTGGGCACAGGACACGGGCAAGAGAAGATGCTGATGTTTTGAGCCTTCGTGGTTGACAGAAGTAGCAAAATCAAGGTTCAGACTTGCTTGGGGGAGTCATGTTTGATTTGCCTTTGGACACACTGCCCAAGACAACAGCAGGGTGTCTGAGCAGAAATATTTATGGTCAGGCAGAGAGAATTTGCGGTGGAAATCCGTTCTGGGAAGAGAGTTGGAGGAAACCATATTATTACGGAGCTTTGAAGGCGTGAGGCTGCTGAGAAGGTGTGGAGAGAGAGATCCCAGGGCCCGGGACATGGGCCTCGGGCTGGGTGAGGCTCTGAGCCTGGCACTTGTTTCTTACTAGGGCCCGCCCAGACTGCTGGACCAGATTTCTGCTAATGAACGCCCACGTCTCCTACCAGACCACACCCTTTTTTGAAGTTCAGGTTTCTGTTTGAGTTTTCCTCTCCCTGGTAACTATGTCCAGAAGGATATGTCCTGGAAAGATAGACACGTATGCTCACCTCTCCGAGCTCTCTCCTTGACCTTTGCTCTACCATCCGCTTATAAATTCCTGAGAGGCCCTGCCCTGTACTACAGAGATGCGCCATATGCCTTCGGCCCCCACCAGCAAGGCTGTTCTTTCTGGCTCATTTCCAGTCACCACTGCAGGAATAAGAGGGCTCGACGGAGGCCTTTGCTGGCAGCATGATCATGAGCACATCACTTCCTTTTGCAGGCTATAGGCCTAGTCTAAGGGTCTAGTTTCTTCCAGCTCTGAAGACTTCAGATAGGACGTCCAGTTTTTTCCCTGCGTTTGCCCAGGTTTCTGTTGAAGACCAGGTGTTTGAAACCAGCAGCCCAGATTTCTTTGGTGCCCTGTGGGAGGGGGCATGGGAGAAATGGAGCCTTGGTCCCTAGAGCAGGTCCCTGTCTCCAGGGTGGGTAGGAGCCCTGCAAGTAGCGGGTTGCCCCTGTTCTTCTTGGGAGCGTGGAAATACTAGAAGGATAGTTTTTCCCCAGTGACCAGGACTGGGCCAGCTGTGGCCCGTGGGCTGATGCCTGCTTTTGTAAATAAAGTTTGATTGGCACATAGGCCCACTGTCTGTCTATGGCTGTTTCCACGCTGCGTTGGTACAGCCGAGTTGTCGCAACAGAGGCTGTATGACCTGCAAGCCTAAGTCTTTACTGCCTTGCCCTGCAAGAAAAAAAAGTGTTCACCCCTGTCCTAGAACACCAGAAAAGTGCCTGGGTCACCACTGAGGGTGCTTATAATGGCCAGATTCCTGGGGTTCTTGAAGATTGTGCCTTGGGCCTTCCTTGGTGATCCCATGAGAGGATGAGGCAGCAGTTGATGTGGTAGGTTCTTACAGTCAGCCCCAAGATAGTGCTCCCGTGTCTGGAAGCCCCTTCTGTTTGGATCCCTTTTCCTGAAGCCTTTCTTTCCCCAGCCCCCAGCATCCCCCAGCACATACACTTCTTTGAGCCCAGAGGCCTGAATTCCTTGTCAGGGATGGCTTGAGGCCCTGGCGTGACAAGCTACCTCCCCACTCATTTCTCAGGCCCCTGCAGAGGACAGTGGACCAACTGGTGTCTGGGAGGAGAAGAAGAGGCTCGTAGGTTCTGACGCGTCCCGCGGCGTGTTTCTCTTGATACCTTTGCCTTGCCGCTTCTGGCCTCACTGTGCCCTTTTGGCCGGAGGCCCTGGAGATGCGTCTGCAGAGAGGGTCTGCAGCCCAGCGGGGTCTGTCTGCCGGAGCCTGGCCCCGCCGCCTGGGGTTGGTGGAGTGTGAGCCTGGGTGGCTTGAGGCTGGAATCCCAGCACTCGGGATTCTTGCTGCCAACCGTACTGGGTCCTCTCAGGTCCCGGTTTCCACCTTTTTTTGACTCAGTCCTCAAACTGGAGTCTCAGGGGAACTCCTGGCGAGGAACAGGATGAATTTCAAATTCTTCCTTTTACAAAACAGCAGCCGCAGGGCAGTCGGGTCGCTTCTTCTCAGGGCTGAGGTAGAAGTGAGACACTTTGGTGGCGAGAGGAAACGGTGTGTGCAGAGCCGTGCAGGAGCGGGGCAGGCGGGTGGTGACTGAGGTTTATTCCCGTTGCAGCTGGAAGGGAGGAGGCTGGCCAGGGGAGGCAGGAGCCGACGACCCAGAATAGCAAAGAAGACAGAAGCTAAGCACACCCAGAGCTGCTTTTAGCCGGCAATGGTAAGCCTGGCTCTAGAAGTCTTACTTCTCACCTCCTCTACACACATTTCCCCCAGAGGCCCCAGGAACATTTTCTTCTCATTGAAGAAAAAAGAGAAAAGGTCTTTATCAAAAATTCTTTTTAAATACCTTTCAGTCCAGGGTGAACCCATACTACGCGGGTTTCCACAAATGTTCAGACAAGTGCACTGACTTGGAGGAACATTCATTTGCTACAGATTTATTAAGGATCTGTTCTGGGTTGGGCATTGTGCAAAGCTTGGTGGGGATACAGATATCTAGAGGATTCACAGAATAGTTTGGAAGGTATGTGGGCAGTTGAACCAATTTTAATAGGACCTGCCCCAGATCATTTGAAAAGACCCTGATGCTGGGAAAGATCAAAGGCGGGAGGAGAAGGGGACGACAGAGGATGAGATGGTTGGATGGCATCACTGACTCAATGGACATGAGTTTGAGTAAACTCCCGGACTTGGTGATGGGAGGCCTGGCGTGTTGCAGTCCAGGGGGTCACAAAGAGTCAGACACTACTGAGTGACTGAACTGAACTGCCCCAGATCATAAGCTTTAGGCGAGCGCATTTGTGTCTGTTGCGTTCACTGCAGTGGCCCAGTGTGGGGCACTGCGCTCGGCACTTGGCGGCCGTGCACACCCCTGAAACTGGCTGACCCATCTGCGCAGGCTCCCACGGCCCTGTAACTGACTCACCCAGCCCTGTTGGTGTCCGTCCTGGAAAGCAGGAGGGACCTGAGGAGGTAAGTGGAGCAACACAGGAGCTCACAGCAGCCAGTGTGACAAACCTGGGCAAAGATGGAGTCTTTAATGATAACCGGACAGACTGGTTGTGTGGGTGCCATTAAGGAGAAAGGACACAGACGGGTTGACCCTGTTGGGAAGGAGGGACCTTTGACCTTTGGACTGTGAGAAAGGAGGAAAATGACCTGGGACAAAGAGGTGGGTCACCATCCCCATGTGACCGGGTAAAGCCGGGGGGCTAAGGAAGAAAAAAGAACCAGCCGGTGGCAGGGAAGGTAGGATGGAGTCAGGAGAGGAGAAACCAGAATGGGAGGGAGCCTGGAGGCATCGCAGACCCAGGGCGGACACGGAGCCGAAGCAGGTAAGTCCCAGGGGAAGATGCTGGCAGTGGCCGTCCGATCTGACCGGCGGGCCTCCTCCCAATGATACGACCATAACCAGATATGACCCAGAATACCACGTTTCTCTGCACTGGGCAGGCACAGGGAAAGTAAGTGCAGTTTGAGGTTATAGTTACTATGGAAGTTTTCATGTATCTGCGAAGGTAAGGAGAGCATAAGTGATTTTGGTGTTCTGTCACTCCATTTTATCCTGTAATCAACACATGGCCCTGTCTGCTTCATTTGTACGTTCATCAACCTTATCCCTCACTCCCCTTTTGGAAGATTTTACAGCAGATCCAAGATACCACATTTCATCCATAAGTACTGCATGATGAATCTTTTAAAAAGTATTATTTTAAAAAACATAACTCCCGTAGTATCACTCCCAGCAAAAGCAGTCATTCTTAACGTCACCGATTATCCATTCAGTTACATTTCCCTTGCTTGTCTCAGTTTTGGTTTTTTTTTTTTAAACACAGTTGGTATTTTGTCTGAATCAAGCTGCACACAAGGTCCCCATGTTTCATGTCGTTCACGATCGATCTCAGCGTCTCTGTTAGGAAAGAGGATGCTCTTTCGGGAAAGCTCAATGCTGTGCAATTCTGCGGTTCAGATTTACTTAGCTGCCCTGCCCCATCTCCAGTCGGCTACCGTTAACAGCTCTCCTGAGTTTTGTGAACCGTTTGGTGATTTTTGAGCATCCTTCATTATTCCTCTTGTCTTTGTGGTGTAATGTAACTAGTCGTTTTTTCCTTTCTTTGATAAGTATTTCTCGCGAGTCTGCTCGGTGCCAGACACCGTAGCCGGCACGCTGCGGTGAACAGACAGGCCGGCTTTGCTCTCGAGGAGCTTGTAGTCTGACCACGTGGGTGCTGTTGAGGGCCTGCTGGCTGTCCCCGACCCCGTCCAGCCGGCTGAACTGGGTGGCCGCAGGCGTCCCTGCTGGTCGGAGGGATCCACCGCGTCCCCGGGCTTGGTGTTGGTGCTCTCGTGTGGTCCTCACACGTGGTTGATCAGTGGTGTCCCCAGGTGTGGCGGCTGCATCAGGTCCCTGTTCCGTGGCCGTGCCTGGGGATTCCGACAGTGTCACCAACTGACTCTGCATGCGTCCTCAAGACGCTGTTGGGCCTGAGCCTTTGTCGCTGAGCCAGTGAATGCGGAGCGCTGGCTTGGCTGGTGGCTTGTAGAGGGGTGAGTGGAAACATGTGGAAGGTGCTCGGAGCGGTCAGGGGGCTCAGCACACACTGTGGTGCGGGCCTGTTCCTGGAGCAGGTTGGATGTTTCTGTGCCTCTGGATTTCTGGGGACCTTGCGGCTCTGGCCCTTAACAATTAGGCCACCTGCCTAATCAGCCCTACTTTCTCGACCTCCTGTTCTCTGTCGAGCAGCCCAGCACTGAGTGGCTATGTTGTCTCAGTAGCACTGTTCAGGCCTGTCTTGCTAATAAGACCTTTCACTGATTTGCAATTCTCTGTGGACAAATAATCAGATTTTTTGGGACACTGTGACTTTTGATTTTGAGAATGGCCCATGATTCATGATTTAGGCTTCCCTGTTGGCTCAGAGGCTAAAGCGTCTGCCTGCAGTGTGGGAGACCTGGATTCAATCCCTGGGTCAGGAAGACCCCCTGGAGAAGGAAATGGCAACCCACTCCTGCACTCTTGCCTGGAAAATCCCATGGACATAGAAGCCTGGTGGGCTATAGTCCATGGGATCGCAAAGAGCTGGACACGATTGAACGACTTCACTTTCACTTTCATGATTCTTGTTGCAGTTTTCAAGTTCAAATACAGGTATATTGCAGTTCCTGAATTATAGCATCTGAGCCTTTAAAAAAAAATCTTAGTTCATAAAATTAATGTATTCTCAGATACAAAGACTTTCACCTTCTCTAGATCTTTTATTGTACGCTTAAGATAATACCGATTATATGAATATGCCAAGATATGTATTTCTGAAGGCTATCTAGTGTAGCCTTTGGTGATACGGTTTTATTTCCTTCTAGTTAATCTTTATTTTGATTGTCCCCTGGTATTGGTTAAAACTTTTAAGCAAATTTCCTTATGTGTTGTGTGTGTGTGCATGTTTATATACAGCAAGGCTGTGCTAATAATACATCATAAACCTTATAAAATAAAAAGTGAAAATGATTGGGTGCCTTGTGTTCCCGCGTGAACTACTTACAGTTCTATCTGAGGGCAGCCGCTCTTCTTTGCTCTGAATTTCATCCTGAGACGTATTCAGGACGCTCTTTCAGCACCTCCGTCTCCTCCTGGCATCACTGTTTCTCCTCTCTTAACGGGATCGTTTTGATATGCTGCTATTTTTCCCATCTTAAAAAAAAAAAAAAATGCTTCTTTGACCCCGTCCATCTCTTCCAGCTACTGCCCCAAACAGTTTCAGTCCTTGCTTCCTTCTCTCCCCTTCTCTCATCTCCCCGGTCAGGCTTGTCCGAACCACTCTGGGCCACAGTGCTCTGGCCTCGGCCAGCGGCGACCTCCGTGCTACTACGTGCGGTGGTCCCTTCTCGGTCTTCATCCTGGCATCAGCAGCTCCAGCAGTGTTGGCCCAGCTGCTCGTACCCTTTTCCCTGGAGCTCTTTTTTCGCTTGGCTTCCAGGGACCGTGTTTCTGGTTTTCCACCTGTCTTATCTGCCGTCCCTTTCAGCATCTCTGCTCCTTGACTTCTCAGTGTTAGAAGGCCCGGGGCTTCTCCTCTCCGCCTTCTGATTCTCTTTGTGGCCCTCTCCTGACTTGTGGCATTATATACCCGCTGTATGGATGCTGCCTGGAATTCGCTCCAGAGGAATTCTGTGAGATAAACAAGACTAACCATGAGGTGATAATGGTTGAAGGTGGCTGGTAGGTACCTGGAGATTTATCACACGATTATCTCTAGTTTTGTCTACGTTGGAATTTGCCGTAATGAAAAGAACAATCTACGTGCTGATGAGCGCCCCCGCCCAGTTCTTTGTCTCAAGCCCAGCCTCCCTCCTGAAGTTCTGTTCTGTCTGTCTGCCCACAAAACGTTTCAACTTGAATGTTAATAGACATTTCATACTTAACACGCCCAGCAGTGAGCTCCCGATTTTTCCACATAAATGTGCTCCTCCCCGTCTCCTGTCTTGGTTTTACTCATCCGTAATGCCTGTGGTCTTGCTTCCCTTCTCTCTTTCACGTCCTTCATCCAGTCCACCAGTGAATCTCCATCACTCTGCCTGTAACATATATTCAGACGTAGGATATGACTAGTCAGAGCTGCCTCCACTGCCATCACCCCGGTCCAGGCCAGCATCATCGCTCACCTGCTTCTCCTCTGCCCCGTACAGGCTGTAGTTCTCACCGTGGTTGGGAGGATCCCTGCCGTGCTCAAAAACCTGCTGTGGCTTCTTTTGCTTTCAGTGAAACCCATGGTCCCCAGAGTGGCCTACAAGACTCCGTAACTTATGAACAGAGTCCAGTAGAAACACAGCGAGTTACACAGAAGTGCCACATTCGTAATTTAACACTTTTCTGGTAGCTAAATTTAAGAGGGAAAAGGTGGAATTAATTTTGATAATTTAACCCAGTATGTCAACACCGTTTTCATCTCTGATGTCTTTTTTGACGTTCTTTTTTTGTGCTGCATCACCCCCATGGCACACGCAGTTTGGACCAGCTACGTTTCATGCGCTCGGTGTCCTGACGTGCCTGGCGGCCGCCACAGTCCATCTGCAGGCCTCCGTGGTCTTTGCTTCTGTGTTGTTCCCTCCTACCGCTCTTCTCTTCTCTCACTTTGCTCCAGCTGCACCGGCCTCCTCGCTGTTCCTCGAATAAACCGGGCATTTCCAGTTTCAGGGCCTTTGCACCTCCTGCTCCATCTATCTGGAATGCTTTTCCCCAGATGGCCACACAGCTGGCTCTCCCTTCTTTTGGGTCTGTGCTCGTATCTGCTCTACCTTCCAGCGCCCCGCCTGCCCCCGGACCCTTGCTAGCATTCCCTGCATCTCTTCCCTACAGTGGTTTTCCTCCATCGTGCGTGCGTGCGTCCTAAGTTGCTTGTGTCGTGTCCGACTCTTTGTGACCCCATGGACTGTAGCCCACCAGGCTCCTCCGTCCATGGGATTCTCCAGGCAAGAGTACTGGAGTGGGTGGCCATTCTCTCCTCCAGGGGATCTTCCCGACCCAGGGATTGAACCTGCATCTTTTACATCTCCTGCCTTGGCAGGCTGGTTCTTTACCACTAGCACCATTGGGGAAGCCCTTTCTCCATAGCATTATTACCATTTAACATACTTCTGTTAGATTTTCTCTCTCTCCTCACTGGAATCCGAGCTGTATGAGGGCAGAGATTTTTGTCTGTATATTCCCTGCTATATTTCACACATATAAGAAGTAGATGGATGTTGCTGAGGAATTAAATGTATTAAGAATGATTCTTTTTTTTTTTTTTAGTAAGAACCATGGAATTGAGTAGTATTGTTTCAGAATATCTTGGTGTCATATTTTGCATGACAGTTGAACCAGACCTTCAAACAGTTTGAAGGTCTGGTTCAAGTCACAATATTTTGAAAGAGTCTTCTCTATAATGATGTTATTATGGGTTCAACTTATAATTTAACTGGATTCAAGACCCCTGAGACACTGTATTTCATTCACTTCACTGAGAGATTTAAAAACAAGTTGGGATATTCTGTTTTATGGGTGTGCATAGGTCCTTGGTTTCAGAGACAACTTCCTTCCATCGAATTTGGTAACATCATCATGTAATGGTGGAAGAGATTTCCAAATGCTGGTTTTTGAAACAGTTTTTCTGTGACATAAGTCTCAAAAAGGAAATGCTTTCTTAGCCACTTTTAAGATATCACTGTACCTTAAAGGGACAGATTAAATGTTTGTTGGTTTGAACAATATCCGTCAATCGACATTCTCCTGACTCATTACTGAAGAGGTCAGCAAGTCCCTTGTTTTCCAGTTTAAAAAGAAGCATCACTTCTGCTTCGGGCGAGCTGCTTTTCAGGTCCTCCGCCGTGAGACAGTCATGGCAGTGCGGTCTTGGGCCTTGAGGGTCCCAGCCGCTCATTACAAAGAACTGCCATTTACCGAATTGAGGAGGATATCTTTACATTTACTTAACCGGGCACAGGTATACTATATACTCAAGTGTGGCTCAGACAGTGAAGCATCTGCCTGCAATGCAGGAGACCCAGGTTGGATGCCTGAGTTGGGAAGATCCCCTGGAGAAGGAAATGGCTACCCATTCCTCTATTCTTGCCTGGAGAATTCCCATGGACAGAGGAGCCTGGCGGACTACAGTCCATGGGATCACAAAGAGCAGGACCCGACTGAGAGACTAACGTTTTCACACCAATGACTGGTCTGTCTTGTCCATCCATCCTTTGATGTCTTGTGTCTCCTGCCCAGACCCAGGATGCAGGCATGGTGGCTGCTTGAGGCACCAGCATATTTTGAGTTAGGAGGTGAGCATGGCTGGGATTGCTGGAAGAGATGGCCAAGCTGGCTAGAGTAACCAGCTGCCTTCTTTTTTATTTTATTGAGATATAATTGGTTTACCATGCTGTGTTAATTTCTATCCTACAGCACAGTGATTCAGTTATGGTGTGCATACACTCTTTTTATATTCTTTTCCATTATGGTTTATCTCGGGATATTGAATAGAGTTCCTTGTGCTCTACAGTAGGACCCTGTTTATTCATACTGTGTGTAAGAGTTTGTATCTACTAACACCAAACTCCCAGCCCATTCCTCTCCTACCTACCCCCGCTTGACAACTACAAGTCTCTTTATGTCTGAGACTGTTTCATAGATAGGTTCATTTGCATCATATTTTAGACCCTGCATCTTTCTCTTTCTGACTTACTTTAGTCTGTACGACAGCCTGTAGTTGCACCCATGTCACTGCAAATGACATTGTTTCGTTCCTTTTTCTGGTTGAGAAATAGCCCACCGCGTGTGTGCTGCCTCTTCTTTATCGTTCGTCTGTTGACGGACGTTCAGCTGTTTCGGTGCCTTCGCTGTTGTGAACAGTGCCCACTGTCTTCTTAGGGAGAGAGGTGGTATGTCTTTGCAGCACGGTGCCATATCTTCCATCCATCCGCTCACCTATTCGTGGAAAATGCTCGTGCAAGTTTGCTTTCCATCCGTTTTGACAGTGTAGGAGGTATGTCAACTGGACACGTGTGCTTGGAGCTGTTTTTCCAGCTGCTGTGACCAGAATCACAGTTGAAAAGATCCGCATCTGGACGGAGAACTGCAGCTCCAGCTGGGCACAGACGCCCTGGTTACTTTCTGCTGCGGTAGAGACCGTCTCCCACGTGCCCTGGGCCCGCATCAATGAGCAGGGCTCATCCCTAGCGGGCTAGTCTTTGGTACTTAGACCATCAGCCAACCCGTCAGCTTCTGGGTTTGACATACGTTTGTACAAGGCCTCCTGTGGGAAAGGCTCTGCGTCTCCGGATGGAGTGGGGTGGGCATGGGAAAGGAAGGAGCGTGCCAACGTGAATGTGAGCTGGGCTCCGTCCTCAGGGGGCTGCTGCTTACTGAGGGGGGCAGACACCCACGCTGAAAACAAAACAAAGCGTCAGAGTGATGTGCATGGAGTGTAAGAAAGTGTTCTGTTAATCAGAAGGGGTTGGGATTTGAAGGAGAGGTGAGGAACCGGAGCAGGGGGTCTCATCCATCTTGTTCATGGCTGAGTCCTCAGAGCCTAGCTCTGCACTGCATCCCCATCCAGTGCTCAGTAAATGTGCATTTGTTAGAGGTTGGGATGGGCTTCCCTGATGGCTCAGAGAGTAAAGAATCTGCCTGCAGTGTGGGAGACCTGGGTTTGCAGTACGGGAGACCCAGGTTTAATCCCTGGGTCAGGAAGATTCCCCTGGAGAAGGAATGGCAACCCATTCCAGTATTCTTGCCTGGAGAATCCCATGGACAGAGGAGCCTGGTGGGCTACAGTCCACAGGGTCACACAGAGCTGGACACGACTGAAACAACTTAGCATGCACGGGTGTTGAAGGAGTGGGCTTCACCACCAGAGACGAAGGAGGAGATGTCCTGTTGAGAGGAGGTGGCTGGTGCGGCAGGAGCAGGACCGTGTACCGGGAAGGGAGCCTTGTAGCAGGAAGGGGGCCGTGTAGCGGGAGGGGGGCTGTGTACCGGGAGCGGGGCCAGGTGCCAGGTGAGGGGCCGTGTACCAGGTGGGCCAGCCATGGGAGAGCCTGGACCAGCTTTCCAGGAATTTGGTTTTGGTGGTTCGGAGAAGGCAATAGCACCCCATTCCAGTACTCTTGCCTGGAAAATCCCATGGACGGAGGAGCCTGGTAGGCTGCGGTTCATGAGGTCGCTGGGAGTCGGACACGACTGAGCGACTTCACTTTCACTTTTCATTTTCATGCATTGGAGAAGGAAATGGCAACCCACTCCAGTGTTCTTGCCTGGAGAATCCCAGGGACAGGGGAGCCTGGTGGTCTGCCGTCTATGGGGTCGCACAGAGTCGGACACGACTGAAGTGACGCAGCAGCAGCAGCAGCAGCAGCAGCAGCAGCAGCAGCAACCTCTTTATATTCCAGTTCTCATTAGGAATTGCCTGGAAACCATAGTTTCTTTCTCCAGGAGGAAAGAAGAGTCACAGCAGCACATGATTTGACATGAACCATCAGAGGACTCACAGACCCCAAGTTATAAACTCCTGCCATAGGCTGGGGAGCCGTCAGTCCTTATTGAGCTCTTTAAAGGGATAAGACCCCCTTTTTTTTGCCCCCTGGAGTCTTTGGGAGTTGACTTGGTTGAGTGTGTACCATGTAGGTGTTCTGGGTTTTGAAGGTGCTGTTAAGTGACAGGCTTAACAGTGGTCCTGATGAGCTTGAGGAAGCAATGGAGAGCTGAGGGGCGGGGGCTCTGTGTACTCACGTGGAGAGATTCAGTGTTTCCGTGTTTGCTCCATGGAGCAGGGGGCAAAAAAGTTTACCTGAGAGAAGATAGAAAAAAAAAAAAAATTAACTGTTACAACTTACTCATTCAGGGACTTCCCTGACGGACCAGTGTTAAGACTCCAGACTTCCAGTACCGGGGGTGTGGGTTTGATCTCTGGTCAGGAAACTAAGATCCCACATGCCCTATGGTGTGGCCAAAAAACAAAAAAAATTTTTTTAATTACTAATTCAGAATATGGAATGCTTATGCTAGTTATTTTTTTTCTGTGACATGGTTTCCAGCCCAGATACCCAGCTAAGCAGTAATTACAGACATAGAGAGGCAATGTTTTGCAATTCTTGGGTCTGTGAGTGTGGAAGGGAGTCATTAGAGTTTATCACCCAGGTATCGGGTTGAGAGAACTCCTTAGCAATCCTGACCCATCATGGAAGGCTGCCTGGAGGAAGAATGTGGCAAGAGTTCATAGGCCATCTTGGGAAAATTTGTTCCTGTTGTCATAAAAGTTCTTATCTAGAGTATCTGTGTACCTTCAATTAAAAAATAAGCTAAAAAAACAAATTTCTTGTCCTCTAGAAGTTTGTAGTGGATCTGCTGTACAGATAGGCAGTCTGGAGAGTTAAAAAAAAACCCAGTATGGGCAGCACAGCGCTAACCTTTGTGTGTCGTGGGTAAGCTCACTCATGGAGGGGCGAGGTGCAGGGGCGGTGTGGCCACGCTTTTTCTCAGGGAACAGTGTTGATTGAACATTGGCCCTGCCGCAGGCTGGGTTAGAGACTGGCCAGCGCCAGCAGGCACTGCTGGATGGAAGAGGAAGCCCTCGGTCTGCCCCTTGAGCACAGCCAGGGACAGGCGCGGGGGTCTTTCGAGAAGCTCTTGCCCAAAGCGTACGGCAGGAAAGGGGCTTAACGAAGTCGGCTCTTCCTCCTCTCTGCTCACATCCCCCACCTGTGGGATTTTGCTTGCAGGGAGGTTGGTCTGGACGGAGTTTTAAAAGTTCTTTCAAAAGGAAGAGCCCCTCCTGTTTTCCCATGAGTGGTCTTCAGACTGCAAATCCAGACACCTTAATGAGTGGTGAAATCAATTTGGTGGGTTGGGACCGATTTGAAAAAAAAAAAAAGAATGTAGTAGGAAGTATTAGATGGCATAGTATGTAGTAAAGATGAGTATGGTTTCATGATAGGTATTTCAGTGGTGTATGTAGATGTAGATGTCTATCTATGTCTGTATCTATGGATGTGTGTATCTGTATGCACACAAGTGCGACAAGGGGGCGGCAGAGGATGAGGTGGTTGGATGGCATCGCTGACTCCATGGACATGAGTTGGAGCAAGCTCAGGGAGATAGTGAAGGACAGGGAAGCCTGGCGTGCTGCAGTCCGTGGGGTCGCAAAGTGCCGGACATGACTTAGCAGCTGAACAGCAACACACAATTGCACATACATGCGTCTGTGTGCGTGCACCAGGCCACCGTGTCAGCTTTCCTACGGCAGCTCAGGGCCACCAAGTTTGAGAAACAAGTGCAGGAAGGATTTCTTTGCTCTTAGGGGAGACAGCAGGTTCTGGCCGCTTCCCCAGAGGCCATCGCTATGGAGACAGATGTGGCGAGAGGGCTGTTTTCTTTTTTAAGAGCCGCAGAGTCAGGCTCTCACAGCGTGATCTGAGGTCCGTCTGTGGCTGCTCACCCACTCCTGCCCCCACTTCCCAGTGCCCGGTGTTTCCTGCTGCAGCCAGCTGGGCAGAGAGGCCGGCAGAGCTCTCCAGGGGTGGGAGCAGAGGCCGCCTCCCCCTCTGTCACAGGTGTGACCCCCTGAGGAGCAGCGTCTTCAGCCCTGCGCCCTCTTCTCTGGCTTCCTAACTTGATTAGCTGTTTCCATACCAAGGTCAGGGCTGGGAGAGGAAGGCCATCCCGACCCATTACTTTGCCCTGTGGTTCTCCTTTTCACAGGTGGACTGGGAGGGGAGTTTCGAGTTCTGGCTGTCTGGGGAGGGGATTCCTGGGAGATTGGGTTGAGCCAGCTCCCCGCCTCAGAACGACCACTTAGCTCGGTAATTCTCTGGCTCCATCTTTCCTGCAAAGGCCAGGAGCCTTTCTCGGATCTTGCTTCTCCTTCCATCAGCTGTGCTGACCGGCCTGCAGGGCGCTGACCCACTTGTGGTACCTCAAATAGAGGTTTAAATTAGGACCTTTAATCTGTAAGAGGCTTACAGCCTGTTGGCTGGCCAGCTGCTCTGGACTGCCTTGTGGGCAGAGCTGGGCTTCGCCTGGCCCTTGTTGGGTCGAGGGAACCTTGGGGATGGGAGTCACGGTGGCTTCCTTGCAGGAGTGACTGGACTTGTAGCCTCATTCACGAAGGCCTGGGAGCAGCCAGAGGCCAGGGCGGCAGAGTTGCTTGCCCAGCACTCCTTCTGCCATCTGCGCTTACACACACGTCCCTGGGAGCAGGCGGGCGCCGTCTCTGGAGATGGGACAGGGTGGCGGTCTGTCCTCGTAATGATGGAGTGGCTGCTGGTGCGCCTTCTTCTGGGAGCCGAACCCGGCTCCTCTGGATCCACAGTTAGCTCTGTTTGCGTTTCCATCTCCCAGATGCCTGTTAACCAAGAGCTGGCCGTCCAGGGCGTGCTGGGCGCCGCAGGGCACAAAGGAGCATGAGACTGGGGGCCTCCCCCGAATTTCTCGTCTTTGAGGAGACCTGACCAGCACGTGTCCCTCTTCCCACGGACTCACATTTGTGTGGGTGGTAGCTGTTTACCGCAGCAAATTATAAAGTTGCAAAGTCACAGGCGTAGTGGTGGTGGTGGCGGGGGGAGGTTCTGTGGGAGGCCTGGGAAGGGAGAGGGCTCTGGGCTGGTGAGAGCTGGCTGTGAGTGGCGGGGCTCAGCAGGATGTGGAGTGGGGAGATGGGGAGGGAGGGAGGAACCCCGGGAACAGAGGCTGGGAGAGAGGGTGGTCCCCCAACTAAGTGCAGTCACCGGAGGGTCTACCTCCCCAACCATGTCTTGAAATCGCCCCAGTTTCGGTCCTACAGACTCTTACCCCTTGATAACACAGAGACAGACCTCAGGTTCCCACCGTTTTCTCCTGTTTATCATTTATAATAACAATACTGATTCTTGGTCTTATTGGGCGCTGACTACACACCAGTGTTATTGTGCTTTCCGTAGATGGCCTCACTGAGTCTTCCCAGCAGTATCCTGAGGTCATTGTTATTTTGTGCATGTTGCCGAAACTGAGGCAGAGGAAGGTGAAGTGATTTGCCGGAAGTCCACCTGAGACAACCCGAAAGCAGAGGCCATGCTCTTAACCCACTCGTTCCCAAACTTATCTGAACAGTGAAATCACCAGGGGCTCTCTTAAACTTTCCAAAGCCCGGGCCAGTTATGCTACATGAGGACCAACTGCATCACAGTCCCTGGAGAGTGGGACTCCGGCATGAGTAGTTTTTGAAGTTTCCCAGGTGGTTTCAATGTGCCAGGTTTAGAAACCACTATCTGAACCCTCTGCGTTTTAGGGCCTGTGAGTATTTGATTAAATACATTTTCATCTTCCCCCAGGCCCCTGTCACCCACCGTCCCCTAGTGATTCACTCCAGCTTCCCGTCTGAGGGAACAGGACCGATGTCACCACCACAGCTGGGACTCCCCAGAGGGAAGCCTGGGTGGGCTGGAGTGGGCAGAAGGTGGGCTGGCCGCTTGGCATCAGTGCCCGCTTCCCCCCTCTGAGCACCACCCTGGGGCAGAGGCTGCTTGCAGAGCCCTGAAGACCTTCAACCGTGGCTTCTCACGTCTTCTGCTCCCCTGGGCCCCTGACTTCATCGGGGAAGGGAGAGGGTCACATGAGGGCACATCGCTTCTAGACAAGTCTTGCTCCTCTCCTGTCTGTCCCCGGGTGAACCTGAAATGGACACGAAGCGCGGAGTCCTCTGGGTGCTGGGAACAGCACTAAATTTAGCAAAACTGTAGCTGGTGGGGGGCCGGCCTGTAGTGAGCCAACCCAGCCCCGAGCGGGCTAGATTCACAGTCAGCAGCGCAGCGAGTGCCACCTGCGCTTGGGCAAGCCTGTGGTCACTCGGGGTCTCTCCCTGTCTCGCGTCCTGCAGGCTCCCGGCTCTGCCCTGTGACGCTTGGCTCGACCGCCACCACCCTTGGGGGTTGGCCTTCCGTCCGTCCCTGCCTCGTGTGTCTGGACTTCCCCCTCCAGCGCCTTTGCCTTGGCCTGCAGTCTTCCTAGGCCTCTTGGCCAGTGTTGCCAGCCTTCATTGCCAAGGCCCTGGAGAGCAGGACCTGTTTGTTGTTGTTCAGTCGCTCCGTTACGTCCGACTCTTTGTGATCCCACGGACTGCAGCACGCCAGGCCTCCCTGTCCTTCACCATCTCCTGGAGTTTGCTCAGACTCGTGTCCATTGAGTCGGTGATGCCATCCAACCGTCTCATCCTCTGTCGTCCCCTTCTCCTCCTGCCTTCAATCTTTCCCAGCATCAGGGTCTTTTCCAGTGAGTCAGCTCTTTGCATCATGTGGCCAAGGGATTGGAGCTTCAGCTTCAGCATCAGTCCTTCCAGTGAGTATTCAGGGTTGATTTCCTTTAGGATTGACAGGTTGGATCTCCTTGCGGTCCAAGGGACTCTCAAGAGTCTTCTCCAGCACCACGGTTCGAAAGCATCGATTCTTTGGCACTCAGCCTTTGGTCAATTTTTCACAGGGCATCTGGCCATCTTAGGACACTTTTTGGTTCAGATTGTTGAGTGGAGGTAAGGGAAGAGCCGGGATGATTGGTCGAACAAGGCTGTGAGGGACCAAGATGGTCTGTTCCTACCAGGAGCTCAGCCAGGTACATGGCACCAGAGTGAACTACCATGTGGGGTGGCCGTGGGTGGGCTTTGAGACTCTTTGGTCCTTGGGGCTGTCTTGGGTTAGCTCGGTCTTCGGCCCTGATGTGGACCTTCTCTGAGAGGAAGTGGGTTTTGTGGAATTGAAGGTGGAGGCCTGCTGGTGGCAACGCCCTCTGGTCCTGGGCCACCTCCTCCGTCCCCCGCTCAGATCTGACACTGGTGGCTTCTCTGGCAGAGACTCTGCTGTCTTAATGCCCTAAGATAGAATGACCAGGCTCCATCTCTCGGCCTTCTCCAAGGCGGACGGTTACACTTTGAGCAGGCCTGGGGTCTTGCCTTGGTGACGTGATTTGTCAGTACGAGGCAGTGGTTCTCAACTAGGGGCAGCTTTGCCTCCAGGGGCCACTTGTTCGGAGACAGTTTGATTGTCACAGCTGAGGAGCAGAGGGGTATTTATTACTGGTGTCCAGTGGGTAGAGACCAGGGATACAGCAAAGTACTGTACGCTGAGCCTGGCAGCCCGCCCCACAACAGAGAGTTATCCAGTCCAAAACGACGGTAGTGCTGAGGCTGAGGAGCCCTGGTCTAGGAGGACGGTCTTGTAGAAACGGCCCTGCCAGGTAATTTCACCCAGATCCCTGCTTCTTGAGAAGGAGGAGCCATATAGCCATTGCCTTTGCCCTTTGTACTCTGACTTCTCAGCTTCTCAGCACGTACAGTGCCCTCTCATCATTGTGTTTAGGAAGTTGTTTCCAGGGAGTTGCTTCAACCTCATATGGCCCTGTTTCCCGTAGAATCCCCCCATCAAGCACCTGTGGGTGCCAGGTGGTCATCTGGAGCGGCTTGGTGCAGCCTGGTGTGCTTGTGCAAGCTCCAAGATAAACGTGAAGCATGTCGGGGAAGCCGGTCCATGCAGACATCACATGGGAATGAGCTGTTTTCCCTCATTCTCTGGTGGCTGAGGGGCTTGCTCTGCCTTGCAGAACTGAGTTCCGCTTGCTAAAGTTCTCTTAGACCAGGAAACACAGACACATTGCCCTGGAGAACACGATGTTGCTTCCCAGATGAGACGTCCAACCCGTTGCCCTACCTCAGCAGCCCCGAGATGGCTTGTCTGCCGACACCATGCTCCTGCAGCCGGCACGACTGCCTGAAGGCTAGAACGGGGAAATAAAAGACGTCCTCCGCAAAGTTGAGGACCTTAGCTCGCTCTGCGTGGTGTGGGGAATCCACGGGCTTTTTACAATCCACCAAGCCTCAAGATTCTTCCTGTGTAACTTCACTGCTTTGACTCTTCATTTGTGATGCCAGAGAGTGAAGGTGTGATACGGATGCGGGGAGGAAGGGGTGGAGTGGGGAAGGGCTGACGTGGTGAGAAGGCCAGGCTGCCATGGAGATGCTCAGAAGCTCTCCTGTGCGCCTTCGACATTCTCGCCCCAGGTCACTTCTCAGTGTTATTCCCCTGCCCCTGATACAGTCACTCAATTTCCACCAGTTTAAGGGAGACCAGCATATTTTGGGATGGGCCCAAGCCAGACCGGGAGGAACGTAATGCTGCGTAGTCAGCACCAGTGAGTTACCTGGTTTTGGCCATGGTTTTGTTTGTTTGTTTGTTTGTTTGTTTTGAGCTTTCTGTCTCCTTTTGTTGATAGAAGTCACCTGGGGAATGGATTATCTGACAAGCCCTGGTATTCCTGGAATTCAGATTTGCTGAACTTATCCTTATCCTCATGTGAAGGACTAAGATGATGACTTGGGGCTCGAAAACCAGGTTCTAGATCCGTCTAAGCCAGCAACCCTGACAGTCGAAACCAAAAGCCTCCGGAGTCCTGTTCAGCGGTAGTTAACATCTGAATGGATCCAAGGGATGGCTGGGTGTATATTTAGAGAGTCACACCCAGCGGAGAAAGAACCCCTGGGTAAGCCTGGCTTGCTCATCCCAGCCGCAGGTCTGAGCACACCCAGGGTCACATCCTCTTATTCCATAGTCAGCTGAGGTCACTTCCTTGTGTACCCAGGGCTGCCCACACCCAACCACTATTTCCTGTCCTGGGTCAGGGCGTGTTGCTCATTCTCCACAGAACCTCTTTGGCAGCTTATCGTCATCTACCAGCATTCTTTGGCCTCGGGCCCTAAGCCTCCTTCCCGCTTAGCTCCTATCTTGCTCCAGGTCCTGAACAGGCCTTTGAGTCTCTGCCTTCTGCATGGACTTCCTGGCTTCTGGGCCCACAGCTACTTCAATGCCCTGCCGGCCACTGGATGTGGAAGCCCTGGGTTGCTGGTTTGGAGCTGGGTCATCTCCTCAGTCATCTTGGTCTTTACTCTCTTCAGCCCCTGATCTCTACCACTTCTGTCTCGTTAAAAAAAAAAAAAAAAAAATCTTGTTTCTCATAAAAATTACTCCATAGTTCACCATGCATCTCAAAAACCCAAATGCATTTTCCAACTGTGTCTCAGAACAAGCTTGGCAAACTAATTGGGAGTTTTTAAAACACATGTTTATTTAATATAGCTTTGAAGTGTTGTAGAGTAATATTTCTGCCATTTATTAAAAGGCAATAGGAAAGCAATCAGAAACGTGTATGTCTCTTTACGTCTTGTGAGCAGAGATGGTAGGCCCTGAAATCTGTTGATGTTGAGGCAACAACCCGTCTGGATAGAAGTCCATTGTTCTTCATTTTTTTCTTATTAGCTATTTTTTTTTTAAGGAAACTTTGTAACTGACATATAATACACATACAGAAAACTAAGCAAATCGTAAGTATTGGGCACAAAGTGCCCACAGCCTGTAACCAGCACCCACGTCAAGCCAAGGAACAGAACATACCAGACCTCGTTCCAGAACATGCCTTGGGCTTTTTTCCAGCTCCTGACCGCCCTTCCAAGGGTAACCACTATTTTGACTGCTAAAATGACAGATTAGTTTTGCCTGCTTTTCAGCTTTATATAAAGGTAATCACGCATTTTGGCCACCTGATGCAAAGAGTTGACTCATTGGAAAAGACCCTGATGCCGGGAAAGACTGAAGGCAGGAGGAGAAGGGGGAGACAGAGGATGAGACGGTTGGATGGCATCACCGACTCGATGGACGTGAGTCTGAGCGAGCTCAGGAGGTAATGAAGGACAGAGAAGACTGCCGTGCTTCAGCCCACAGGGTCGCAAAGAATCGGACACGGCTTAGCGACTGAACAGCAGTCACTCGGTGTGTTCTTTCTTGTGCTCAGCCGCTTTCATTCATCCTTTTGTCTGTGACGTTCATCCATGCTGTGTGCTGTTGTAACTACACACAACCTGCTCTTTCGGCTGTGTACTATTCCATTTATTAATAGAACACAGTTTATTTGTTCTACGGTTGATGAGTATTCTGGCTGTGTGTAGAGTTTGACTGTGTGAGACAGTGTTCCTATGAATATGTTTGAATGTGTCTTTTGGTGAATGAATGTATGCGTGTACACATGTCTCTGTGCGCGTGTGCATAATTTACGTGTGTGTTTCTGTTGGGTATGTACCTAGGTAGGAATGGAAATGCTGGATCATAGTCTTAGTTCTTGTTGTTCAGTTGCCAAGTTGTGTCTGGCTCTTTGCAACCCCATGCACGCCAGGCTTTCCTGTCCTTCACTATCTCCTGGACTTTGCTCAAACTCATGTTCATTGACGGTGATGCCATCCAACTATCTCCCTTCTCCTCCTGTCCTCAATCTTTGATGGTACCAGGGTCTTTTCCAATAAGTCGGTTCTTATCACATCAGGTGGTCAAAGTATTGGAGCTTCAGCTTTGGCCTCAGTCCTTCCAATAAATATTCCTGGTGGATTTCCTTTAGGATTGACTGTTTTGATCTTGCTGTTCAAGGGACTCTCAAGAGTCTTCTCCAGCACCACAGTTTGAAAACATCAGTTCTTTGGTGCTCAGCCTTCTTTATGGTCCAACTCTCACATCCGCACATGACTACTGGAAAAATCATGGTAGAAATTGCCAAACGGTGGTACAGTTTCCACTAGCAAGTAGGAAAGTTCTGGTTGTTCCTCTTTCTTCATTTTACTCTTTCTAGTGGGTCTGAAGCAATTCTGGACTGTGGTCTGAATTTGCCTTTCCGTGATTGGCCATTTTAGTATCCTCACTTTTGTGAAGTGCCTGTTAGGATAGTTTTCTCTTTTGTCTATTGAATTCCCTGTCTTTTTCATATTGGTTTCTTGAAAGCTCTGCATCTGTTGTTGAATATATGCATTGCACATATTTCCTCCTTTGCCTAGCTTTTGATATCCATTCCTTTAGGGTTATTCCTGAGGTTAACCCTTAGGAAACCTTTGGATTATATATAGTACTTTGCATGGGGATCTTTTATTCTTTGTTAGTGATGTTGACATTGGGGCTACATTCTGCCAGTAACTTGTCTACAGAGGTGGTATCGTGGTATTGGTTGTATAGGGTGGGACAGGGACTCTCGAAGTTCTTGGTATATGGAGGTGTTGGCACCTTTGAGGTCATATTAAAGTAAAAACTGTTCACATCCAAGTGCTTGCTGTGTGCCATATCTTCTTCTAAGCTTTTACATGGACTCATTTATTCCTCATACATGCTTGTTATTACCCCCACGAGTCACTATTATTAGTGTCTAATGGTGTGTGTGCATGCTCACTTGTGTCCTACTCTTTGCAACTGCGTGGATTGTAGCCTACCAGTCTCCTCCGTCCATGGGATTCTCCAGGCCGGAATACTGGAGTGGGCAGCCATTTCCTTCTCTAGGAAGGAGATCTGTCCCACCCAGGGATCGAACCCATGTCTCCTGCATTGGCAGGCAGGTTATCCATCACTCTTACCCCCATTTTCAAGTGAGGAAACTGAGGATCCATGAGGTCTTATAATTACTGAAGGTCACATAACTTGGAGTTTGGATGCAGAGCTCATGCCCAGTAATCAATTGTACTGCATAGGAAACTGCAGTTCCTAAAATCGATAATTTATTAGGATGCCTGGCACATAATAAGTGCTCATTAAATACCTGCTGAGTGACAGGGTTTGACAGTGGTGAGTTGGACGACGGCTTTGTCCGGTAGGGAGGTTGGCTGGCAGTAGGATATGTCATGTTTCATCCTGATGTACCCCTTGCCTAGGGCAGTGCCCATCATGTGTAGACATTGTGGTGGACATTTGTGGAGTGAATGACTCGGTTACAGACAGGCTGTAAATCCTGCTTCGCAGAAGGGGTGCATTCAGAGGATGCTATAGGGAGGGCCCCGGGGCCCAGATGGGCACATCAGGGCCCCGGGAGAATTCAGAGTCCAGCTCACAGCCTCCTGGTGTCCAGCCGCAGGGCAGCCCAGCTCGCGGAGGCAGGCCGGGGGCCAGTGTCAGCAGGCAGGCCTGTCCCAGTTACAGGCTGTTGGGTCAGAAGACGTCCCGGCAGCAGTGCGGGGCCGGCAGGCTCCAAGGTCAGGTAATCCAGAGTCACAAGGTGGCAGGCAGTAAAAGTTCAGGCAAGCAGGAAAGCGAGCCAAGGAGCACTTGCAGGGAGCTGTTTCCCCGGGTCGGCCGGCCGGCCTCCCTCCTGAATGAGGCCTTTCTTCTCAGGCTTCTGAAGGCCTGCGAGGAATACAGCAGACCTCGGGCTGGGCTGGGCCGGGCGACCCAGAGACCAGCCTGCGCTGGAGCCAGAAGAAGCCATCGTGAGTGTCTGCTCAGACTCTTCACTTAGCTGGCGAGGAAATGAAGGCATCAGAGTGACGTTACTCAGAGCCAGGGAAGAGCCGGCCTGGGGACCATGGACTGCAGTGTTTCCTGCTTCCTCGTGTTTTCCATCAAAAGTTAAGAGGCGGCAGGGACTGCGATCCTGGAAGGAGGACGGACTAGGTTGAACGCCCTAGAGAAGAACCATGGAGAGTCCTCGGATGTGGGGGAGAAGGAGGAGACATGTGACTGCAGCACAGAGCCTGGGAGGAGGGCGGCTCCAGGGATGGAGAGTGGGTCGGAAGCTGCCAGGTGATGAACGCAGCCATGAGCGGAGAATATAAAAGTTCCATGAAGACAGAGCCTTTTTCATTGTTATTGAAGCTCCAGTACTTTGGCCACCTGATGCGAAGAGTTGACTCATTTGAAAAGACCCTGATGCTGGGAAAGATTGAGGGCAGGAGAAGGGGAGGACAGAGGATGAGAAGGTTGGATGGCATCACGGACTCAATGGACATGGGTTTGGGTGGACTCCGGCAGTTGGTGACGGACAGGGAGGCCTGGCATGCTGCAGTCCATGGGATTGCAAAGAGTCCGACATGACTGAGTCACTGAACTGAACTAAAACTGAAGCATAACATACAGAAAAGTACATGGAGAGTGAGGACCTTTTTTTTCTTTTTTTTTTTTTTACTGTGGTAAACATGATGGCACCCCACTCCAGTACTCTTGCCTGGAAAATCCCATGGATGGAGGAGCCTGGTAGGCTGCAGTCCATGGGGTTGCGAAGAGTTGTACACGACTGAGCAACTTCACTTTGACTTTTCACTTTCATGCATTGGAGAAGGAAATGGCAGCCCACTCCAGTGTTCTTGCCTGGAGAATCCCAGGGACAGGGGAGCCTGGTGGGCTGCCATCTATGGGGTCGCACAGAGTCGGACACGACTGAAGCGACTTAGCAGCAGCAGCAGCAAACACATAAAATGTACCATCATAACCATTTTGAGTATACAGTTCACTGATATTCTGTACATTCATATTCTTGTACAACCATCACCACCATCAATCTCCAGAATTCTTTTCACCTTTCAGAATTGAAATAGTACCCATTAAATACTTGGGCTTCCCTGGTGGCTCAGATGGTCAAGAATCTGCCTGCAGTGTGGGAGACCTGGGTTTGATCCCTGGGTGGGGAAGATCCCCTGGAGGAAAGAATGGCCACCCATTCTAGTGTTCTTGCCTGGAGAATCCCTATGGGCAGAGGAGCCTGGTGGGCTACAGTCCATGGGGTCACAGAGAGTCGGGCATGACTGAGCAACTAAGCACACAGCACACATTAAATACTAACTCCCCATCCCCTCTCCACTGCTGCTAAGTCACTTCAGTCATATCCGACTCTTAGCGACCCCATGGACTGCAGCCTACCAGGCTCCTCCGTCCATGGGATTTTCCAGGCAAAAGTACTGGGGTGGGGTGCCATTGCCTTCTCTGCATCCCCTGACAAACACACCCACCTACTTTCTACTACTCTAGGCACTTTATATGGAGAAGGCGATGGCACCCCACTCCAGTACTCTTGCCTGGAAAATCCCATGGACGGAGGAGCCTGGTGGGCTGCAGTCCATGGGGTCGCTAAGAGTCGGACACGACTGAGCGACTTCACTTTCACTTTTCACTTTCATGCATTGGAGAAGGAAATGGCGACCCATGCCAGTGTTCTTACCTGGAGAATCCCAGGGATGGGGGAGCCTGGTGGGCTGCCGGCTATGGGGTCGCACAAAGTTGGACACAACTGAAGTGACTTAGCAGCAGCAGCAGCAGCAGGCACTTTATAAAAGTAGAATCATACATTATTTGCCGTTTTGAGGGGACTGGCTTATTTCACTTAACATCATGTCTTTAAGTTTATCTGTTCTATAGCATGTGTCAGAATTTCCTTCCTTTTAAAGCTGAATAATATCCCTTTGTATGGATATACTGCATTTCATTTACCCATTCATTTGTGGATGGACACTCGGGGCAAGAACTTTTATATGGTTTGCTTGCCAGTGAATAGAGTAGGTCCTGGCCTTAGTATGTGTTCATCAAGTAATTGTTGAATGAATTTTAGCTATATTGAACATGAACTGACGGTAGGCTACCTAGGTGGGCTGTCCAACAGGTGTTCCCAGATGGCTGAGGACTGAAGGTGAGGTAGGGATGAGGCCAGCCATGAGAAGGTGCTCTCAGGGTGCCGGGGGCCAAGATGGGAGCCGGGCCTGGGCTCAGCACAGGCGACAGCAGAGCCATGAAGGATGCAGAGAAGGTGGTCTCAGGGAAGTGCCATGTGCTTCACACTAAGAGAGGTTTTTAGAAGGGGGTGCTGAGTACCATCCAAGTCAGGAGGGATGAGGTCTGAGGACAGAACACGAGTTGGTAAACAGTGGTAGACCCAAGGTGAACTTGACTCTGTCTGACGTCATTGTTGATCTCGGAAAGAAATTCGTGGTGGAGGTACAGGCCAGAACCTGCGATCAGGGGAAATTCACCAAAACAGCCGGAGCCGTTAAATGCTGAGTGCTGGAAGGCGCCAGGCCCCGCCGCAGGAGACACAGCAGCAGAGATGAATGATGCTCAGACCATTCAAGCTTCATGCAAGTCTCGAACTTGAGTGTGGCCTTGGAATACTGTTGGGCTCTGCGCAGTATAGAGGGGAGAGATGGCAGCCCCAGGTACATAAGCAGCGAGAAAAAGAGCTTGGTGGAGGGAGTGGGGGCCTGCCTGGAGACCACAGGAAAGCCAGATCCGTGAGGCAGAGGATACGTGGGGGAAAGTGGGAAATATCTTGGCCTTTCTGTTCTTTGCTTTTAATGTTGATTAGGAGATGACGATTGGGAAGCTTGAGTGATCTACATCGAAACGCTGCATCTAGCATAACTTAGCAGTCCCACTTACAATTCCTGGACACTAATCCCCAGGACAACCCGGTTTACCCTGTAAGTACAATAGAATATTTTACCATGGACGCTGGTAGCTGTCAAGACGTGGGTGCTTGTGACAGACAGACCTGGCTCAAAGGTGAGTGTGGCTGTTTCTGGGCTGCGTGCTGGAGAATCCGAGCCCCCATTCAGTGTAACTGCTATGCAGCGAGCTCCCGCCGAGCGCCAGGCCTGGTGCTAGATGCTCGGAGGTCAAGGCGAAATGGCTGAGAGATAAAAAGTCAGACTTGAACTGGGACTGTGGCGAGACTCACCTGCGTCTTCAAGGCTTTCTGCAGGGGAGATGTTGGGCTGGAGACTGAGAAAGCTGATGCCCCACCTGCCGCCACCTCACTCTTCAGCAGCTTCCATACAAGTGCTCACTGCCGCCACTGTATCCTGGGGCCCGGCAGAAGCCTGGCCTCCAATAATGAAAGTGACGACCCCATGGACTATACCGTTCATGGAATTCTCCAGGCTAGAATACTGGAGTGGGGAGCCTTTCCCGTCTCCAGGGGTTCTTCCCAACCCAAGGATCGAGCCCAGGTCTCCCACATTGCAGGCAGATTCTCTACCAGCTGAGCCACAAGGGGAGCCACAAGTGAAGCCCAAGAATACTGGAGTGGGTAGCCTATCCCTTCTCCAGCAGGTCTTCCCTACCCAGGAATCGAACCAGGGTCTCCTGCATTGCAGGCAGATTCTTTACCAACTGAGTTATCAGGAAAGACCACTCTCATACATAGCCCCCACTGAGAGAGCAGTTTGGTGAATTCCTATGTGCACCCACAAGGTTCGCCCCAGATCTCAAAGAAATATTTAGAAATGGTTTTTAAAGATAATATCCAGTTAACTTTCCCAGACCCAGGATACCTGCAAGCTATCCATCTCAAGGAAAAGGCCTAGAGCATTCCCACAGGACATAAACGAGGGATCCAAGTATGCGAGAATGTAGATACTGTCTATGGGGTACCAGTCAGATGACTCCCCCAGGGCATGAACCAAGGCAGAGGGTGTGAGGCAGGAGAGGCCAGAGTCCTTAGGTACCTGTTTCTGAGTACCAGGGTTTACCTGGCAGAGCTGAGAAGTGCAAAGCCTCACACAGCCTGCCTCTAGCTCTGAGATGCTAAAAGGGAAGCTAAGACGCTACCAGGAGGCTTTGAATCTCTGCAGGCTCAGACTGAGTTAGCTCTTGACACCACTGTTCACTCCACAGTAGATTCCCTTAGCATCCAGCCTCGTCTGCTTGGCATAGGTTTTAGGGAGCCTTATACATTGATACTGGAGAAGGCAATGGCACCCCACTCCAGTACTCTTGCCTGGAAAATCCCATGGACGCAGAAGCCTGGTGGGCTGCAGTCCATGGGGTGGTAGAGAGTCAGACACGACTGAGCAACTTCACGACTGAGCGACTTCACTTTCACACACTGATACAGAGAGTAAAATAACGACAGCCAAATTTATCAAGCATTTGTTGTGTCCAGATGCCCGCTTCTTGTTTCTGTGTTATTAGCTCGTTTAAACCTTACGGTGACTCCACAGGATAATTGCTGTTTGACAGATGAGGAAACCGAGTCACCAAGAGGCATGGTCTCTTTCCTGAAATCACTCAGCTAGTGACAGGTGGAGTTGGGAACTGAAGCCGTCTGCCCGCAGAGCCAGTACTCTTCAGGGAAATTGGCCCCCGTGGGGTGTGTAGGATCCACCCAAGGAGGGAGCAGAGAGGTCAGCTGCTGAGCGGTCAGGCGCAGAGATCCGGTTTCTCCCCGTCGGAGCGGCTGCCCCCGCTGCTTCCGGGAAGGGCCGGCCGCCCTGCTGTATTACCCGTGTTTGCCGGGCGGATTAGCCTCTCTCTTCTTCGTGTCAAAATAAGCCAAGCAGGGAAAAAAAAAAAAAAAAAAATCAACAAATAACACATGATTTCCAGCAGGAAAAGCTCTGCAGGCTCTCGGGTAAGAGGGAGATCTCTGCTGTGGAGGCTGAAACGCCCCGGTCGCGTCCCAGCTGTAGGTGTGTGCTGGGGGGACCCGAGACCTCGGGCTTGATGGGTTGTTGCCCTGAGACCCCGGCCCCACTGGGCGCTCACTGCCCGCCAGCTGCCTTCCTCCTCTGCTTCCCATTATGCCGTGTGAGATTTGCTGGTGTCTCGTCCTGCCAGGAGCTAGCTCTGGGTCGTGGCAATCTCAGTTTCCATCTGCAGTCTGACGAGACTGGGTTTGAGCAGTGATTTCTTTTTTTTAATTGCAAAAGAACATGTTCCTCCAATAAAACAACTTTGAATAGGTGCAGACGATGAAGCAGTTTAAAGCAGAGGTGTAAATTTTCAAAAAATAAACAGGCAGGGAAAACAGCTTAGGCCACGAATTCTCTGCGGATTGTTCCCTGAGCCTGACTGGTTCTATGTCCAGACTGTTCTGCACACCATTCTTTGCCCCTTGGCCTTTGCTCCTTCCGTTGTTATTGGAAGGTTTGGATTCCTCAGAGCCCCCTTCAGCTCCCACCTCCCCCGTGAAGCCTCTGCCTCCCGTGAATCCTGCCCTCTCCAGGTTCCCACTGCATTTTTAGCTGTTTTAATCTTTGGGCTCCCCCATACTGCCTAGTAGTGGCTTCAAAGAATTTATGTGTATCATAAATTTGCATATTTTATATATGCAAACAATTTAGTTCAATACATATTTTTATATATATGTATATGCATACATGCATGTACATATATACGCATATTAAATATATACGTGGCTCAGATGGTAAGGAATCTGCCTGCAATGCGGGAGACCTGGGTCCAACCCCTGGGATCAAGAAGATCCTCTGGAGTAGGAAATGGCAACCCACTCCAGTATTCTTGCCTGGAGAATCCCATGGACAGAGGAGTCTGGTGGGCTACAGTCCTTGGGGTCACAAAAGGTTGGATGGGACCGAGCGACTGAGGCTTCCACTTCATATACGCATATCCGTGTGTGTTTGCACACACGAGGCCTGGAAAGAAAGGTCACGCCTTCACGCCTCTCGGCACCTGGTGAATGATGAGCCAACGGTATAGTTTCTGTTGTCGGAATCATTTCTGTGTCCTCTGGAGCCTCCAGCTGATGTCACGGGCTCAGTAAATCCTAGTGTCTGAAACAATTGCATGACCTGCTGAGTCGCACCTGGCTGTGAGTCTTGCTTCTGCCGTAGACCAGCTGAGTAACCTTTGGAAATACTCAGACTTCCTGTTTGTAAGATGGGGGATGGGAACGCTTGCCTTCCACAAGCATTTACTGAGTGCTTACTGTTTTCCAGGCACTCTTCTCGACTCCGGGTGTTTAGCACTTTACAAAGCAGACAGAAGCCCCCGTCCTCATAGAGCTGGTTTCAGGAGGTTTCAGGAGGCACGCCCACCCCACCCCTCCAGAGTTGCTGGGAGAAGAGGAGGAAACAGTCCCTTCTGATTGCTTGCACCCCAGCCTAGGTGGGACTGGGTGGCAGGACAGAGGCAGCCCCGGTGGCCTGCACGGAGCGCCGAGACTGCCAGGGTGGGGTTTCCATTGTGAGAGAAGAGGAGGAGAAGGAAAGACCCCCTGGAGAGTCCTGGAGGGCCAGCGTGTCTCTCTCCTCCCAGGCATCATCTGTGCCTAACCCTGAGGCTGCATGCCCCGCAACACACACAGCCCCTGTGGGGAGGAGAGCAGCACCAGGTGGAGGTACCCCGGTCTGAGGGCTGTGCCCCAGAGCCCCGTGCCTACCTGTGCCTCAGAGTTGTGCCAGCTTCCCCGCCCCAGCCCTACCGCTGCTGGGGAAGGCTGGCACCAGTGCAGAAGCAGCCTGGCTGGCAGGGGCACATGGAGTCTTCCTGGCCACACAGGGCCCCTGAAAGAAGAGACCATTTGATAGACCCCAGAGATCCACCCCCCAGCTTGTGCCAGAGGCAGGACTCTGGCGTCACTGAGCCCCCAACAGATCCGGGGTCAAGTTCCCCCACTGGTGGCCCAGTGGTAAATGGAGATGCGGAGTGGATTTGCTGTGGATGTGGCCTCCTCCTTGCCTCGTGCTGTGACCGTGGGCTATTGCTCGTACATGCATCCTTTCCTGCTTTCTACTTTCTGTCTAGAATCAGGGAGGGCAGCCTTGGGTGATGGTTTACCTGCCTTGTCCCCGCATCTCTTTTCTGTGTGGAGAGTGCCCATCTCCAGCGTTACCTCTGTGGAGAGCAGAGAGGGGGCCATGGCTGTGGGCCTCCCCGCCTCTGGCTGCCCTGCTGGGCCTCAGAGCCTCCCTTCAGCCTCTCTGCTGGCCGCAGGGTGACGCCGAGTAAGTTTATTTGGCCTTTGCTAGGCTTTCGTTTCGTCATCTGTAAAATGGGACTTGTGATATTAACCACTGCCCTTGGGCTTCCCTGGTGGCTCAACTGGGAAAGAATTCGCCTGTAATACAGGAGACCTGGGTTCAAACCCTGGGTTGGGAAGATCCCCTGGAGAAGGGAAAGGCTACCCACTCCAGTATGCTGGCCTGGAGAATTCCATGGACTGTATAGTCCGTGGGGTTGCAAAGAGTTGGACATGACTGAGTGACTTTCACTTCACTCACTTTAGCTCACGGACTTATTTAAAGGATTCAGTGAGCTTGTAACGTGCTTGAAACAGCATCTGGCTCGTAGTAAGGACTCTGTCTGTTGATCCTGGATCGGTGACCACATCGTGTAGTGGTGGTGGGCTTGTTTGCTCGGCCCTGTGACCATGGGCTCACCGTGGGCAGGACGTGTCTTGTGTGGCCTTGTGGTATCGATACCTGGCGCACCCAGGGCCTGGCATGTGGTAGGCACTCAGCAGATCTGTGTCAGGAGAACAGCGACCTCTCAATTTGGGCCAGGGGGTGGGGCAGACCCTGCACCCACCTCCCTAGGAGGGAGGTGCGTGGAGGGGCGGTTCAGCAGCATCAGAGTGGGTGCCGCGTGGGAGAATGGGGACACATGGTCACCCTGGGGTCAGTGTGACCTGACCTCGGGGTGGATCAAGCTCTGGGGGTGATCAGGACCATGCGTGAGGGCGCCTGGAACAGCTGGGAGAAAGCCTGTGGGAGGCAGGCACCGGCAAATGGTAGAAGGTTTTAGAGAAAGAGCAGGACAGGCAGGTCCAGGACTTCAGGGAAGATCCTGGTCGAAGACTCGGGACTGCCCTGGAGAAGAGAGGGCCTGGAGCTCACAGAGCGACCTGCTGGCAGGTGCTGGGGCCACACTGCTGAGAGTCACAAGCCATGCGCCCTGCTCACCGCCCCGCCCCCTCGGGCCCCGGTGCCACCAGGAACCAGGAACCAGGCCAGCCCGCGGTGACCTTCCCCGTCCGGGCCTGGCGCCTCCGGCCCTGGCGCCTGTGTGTTTGCAGCCTCCTGGCTCTGACGCACCTTGCCCAGGTTGCCCGGTTAGGGCAGCCCGCGCCGCGCAAGTCCTAGCGCCCCGGCTCCTCCGAGGCCGCTTGATTTCCCCCTCCCTCTCCAGCCTCTGGGTGTCGGTGTTTATTATTTTCATCTTAAAGTGAGAGACAGCAAGGTTGCTGGAAAACAGGCCACGCACTGTTATCGGCTCTTCTCGCCCAGGACAGGCCTGTTTCCCAAGCCCAGGAGCAGGACCTGGGGCACAGGGCGGGGCGTCAGCAGAGCACAGGGGCCTTGCCTTGGGGGGCTGGGGGTGCGGGGCAGGGGCCTTGGACCGTTCGGCCATGTGGCCCTGCGATGGGAGCCTGCACCTCCTTGATGCCTGGTCCTCTGGGCAGACACTGCTGCTCAGAGCCACTGTGGTGGACTGGCAGGAGGGCACAGGGCCCCGCCGTTGAGGACACTGGCTTCTCCTTGTTGCCCACGCCCTTGAATCTGGGCCCCAGACTCTCGGGAGGTGCCTGGCTGGTGGAAGAAGGCACTCACAGCCCACCTGTTAATAAGCACCCGCAGCGTACACTGTGATACCTGGTCTGCCCCGTGGGCCTGCCGGGACATGGGGTGCGGGGGCAGTCCCCACCGTTTCATGAGTGTGGGCTACTGCTGAGCATACAGTATCTCATTTAATCCTCAGGGTAACCACATGTCACGGTTGTCGTTAGCACTGTTTTATGGACGAAGAAGCTGAGACAGGAAGAGTTTAGTTAACTTGCCCTGGGTCGTACAGCCAGTAACTTGAGAGTCTCCCTGACTCAGAGCCCCCGGAGTCAGTCCTGATGCCCGTGCAGGGGGCACCCAGAGCTCAGGGCTTATCTCCAGGAAGACCTGGGGATGGTTTATTGCTCGGTTGTTCCTTTACTGGCTGGATGGTCTCGGCCAGCTTCCCTTGCTTTTCTCATCTGTTCATCTGTAAAATGTGAATAACTTCGTATACTTCACAAGGCTTCGAGCCGTGGGATGGGGCTGGTGAAATGGGATAATGTGTCATAAAACTTCTTTGTGCACTAGAAAGAGTTTTACATACATGATACCTCACTTAAATGAGTCAGTAGTAAAAACTTATCCTAAAAAATTACAAAAATGGCACATGGAGATGTTCCCTTTTTTTTTTCCTAAAAAAAGGAAATGTGGTTGGTCCCACCTTTGTCTCTGCATTTGTCAGGCATGAAAATGGGGAGGAGTTCATCAGGGACGGACGGGGTTCGGAGGAGGTCTCCTAAGACCGGGATGTTGCTAGCTTGCCTAGCACAGGGGTTGAGAGTCTAGTCCTAGCTGCACGTCCCCGCACAGGCTCCTCGGCTCCTAACCTGTGGATGGAGGTGGTGAGCTTCTGAGCCCTGTCGTGAGGACCGAGCTGGGATACACGCATGGGGCCGGCACCAGGCTCAGTGGATGTTGAGGTCCACATTCGTGAAGAGGAGAAGACTGGGCAAGTAGGAGGGAAGCGGCATCCTGATCTGGAGGCTCATCCTCATTTGAAGTTTTTCTCAAAGGGGGACCAGAAATATCCGTGTCTTTTGGGAATGAGGGCCTCGGCCACAGGGCAACCTTGGGAGAAGGCCAGACCCTCATTAAGGACCCGAAGCCAAATGGAGGCTCTGTTTCCAAATCGGGGCAGGGGTGTCGGTGGGGGTCAGGGCTGCAAGTCCTCCTGCAGGCGGCAGGGAGATGGCTGTGTCTCAAGAGGTCAGTGTGCCAGGTTCCAACTTGGGCCAGAGCAAATGGGGAGGTAAGATGTGGTGGGGGAGGGGGAGACTAATGTTGGCAGTAGCTCATGGGGTCCCCTTTCTCTCTTTCTTGTATGAAGGTGATGCAAAAACTCTGGGTGTAGCCTAGAGGTACTCAGCCGTCAGTCAGTATCTGGGCCTTTTATGATTTCAAAAGTGAAAGGTAAATGTTGATATTTAGGATATTTAGAAAAGTGAAAGTGTTAGTCGCTCAGTCGTGTTTGACTCTCTACGACCCCATGGACTGTAGCCCGTCAGGCTCCTCTGTCCATGGGATTCTCCAGGCAAGAATGCTGGAGTGGGTGGCCATGTCCTTCTCCAGGGGAATCTTCCTGACCCAGGGAGTGAACCCAGGTCCCCTGCAATGCAGGCAGACTCTTTACTGTCTTAGAAGTAGACCCCAAAGAAGTCGTACTGTGTTTCCACTCCTGTGTTCACGTGTTCGTCCGGCCAGCAGGCAGTCGCCGGAAACGGGCGCACCATCCGTGGTGGCGTGACGGCCTGCGAGACGCAGTCCAGGGCCACAGGAAGCTTCCTTGCAGGCAGGCTGTTTTATAACTGTTCCCAAATCATGTTAGCTCTGGAATCTATTTTAGGAACTCCTTTGGTTATGAACCGTATCTTATATTTAATTTTGATTCTCTTTCTCCTCCTGCCCTGGATTCAGTAGCCTCGTCCACAAACGCTGTGTGCCTGGCGTTATCTTAGGTGTTAGAAATATTTAGAAGAATCAGAGCTCCTTGGTAGGAACATGTTAATGAACTAGAGCCTGTGCCTAGAACAGTCTCCCGAGGACTTCGGTTCTTTGTGCAGCCACCACTTCCATGTCTCAGAGGAACCCTGAGCTGCTATCTGGAGCCCATCAGTATTTGTGAGCTGCCTAGAACTGGAGGTCAAGGCAGAGAGGCTTTGCCCCCCTTTTCCTTGGTTGGTGAGTGTTTGTAACAGTAAGAATTGCAGCCCACCCCCGGGGCCACCTGAAGGTAGGTGAGGCTCTGTGTTTCCGCCTACCCCCGGGGTCTGCGACAGCGCTTCTTTGCCCCTTTCTCTTCATCTGCTCCTGTATCTGGTGAGGATGCCGTTGGGCTCTTTGCTTGGCTCATATCTACAGTCAGTAGCCGTGGGGAGCTAGTAAGGTCTCTGGTCTTTCTCTGGGAGAGTGTGGGTTTGACAGAGGGTGCCTGCCCACCTCTAAGATAAGCTGTCTTCTCCGTCCTCAGCCTTGCGCTGGGCCACGCCAGAAAGAAAACCTCATGACTGATCCCAAGGTCTAGAGTTGACGATGCACTGTGTTCAGCTCAGAGCAAACCACCCTTCGCATCCTCTGGCCAGGAGGTGTCAGTGACAATGTTCTGTGTTCAGCCCAGAGCAAGCTACCCTTCTCATCCTCTGGCCAGGGGGTGTTAGTAAAAGCACAGGTTGGGTGTCCCTTTGACATATGCTTGGGGATCCTTTCTAGAAGCTGGAGTAACGAGGATTAACTTCATGTTTGATGAGTCTAGATCAGGAAGGAGAAAGCAGGGGTCTCAGAACCAAGTAAGCCCGTTTCGTGTCTGCCAGGGACTTGAGGTGGTGATGTTAACAGAGAGGCCAAATCTAGCCTCATGAGCCAATCATCAATCAACAAGTAGAGACTGGGGTGCCTCTGGGAGCTTCACATTAGAGGGAATGAGAGTTCTAAACCTGGCCCGGGCCTTGTCTTTGAAAAGTTCAGGCTCTAGTTGGAGGCTCTGTACTGTAACAGAGGGCTCCACGTGCTGCTGGCACTTGGAGAAGGGAGGGCAGCCGTGGCCATCTCTCCTGCCTGGGAAAGGCTGGAGAACAAAGGTCGATCTCTTGCCTCGTCTGGGAGAGACAGTGGGTCTCTGGTCCTCGTGCCCATCAGCAGTGTCAGCCTGCCTTTTCCCTGCAGGAGCTTGGCCAGTGGAAAGGACCCATCCAGGGAGCTGCTCAGGGCACTGAGCTCTAGGTGAGAGAACAGGCTTCAGTTCCCAGCTCAGGGGAGTTAAGTAGATTCGTGGACATAGTATATGTGAAAGCCTCTGGTTGAGTGTTTTTCAATGGAGCAATAACTCAGCAGAACTTGGTTGATACGTTCCTAGGATCATGACTGAGAGTTTCCCAAGGAAGATACCATGGCAAGGTTTAATCAGGTTGTTGGGGGGCAGGGCGAGGATGGGCATGGGGGGACGGTAGCCACCCTGCTGGAGAAGGCAAGCGAGAGGGAGTGAGAGATTCTGCTGGAAGAAGGCTCTGCTGGAGACGGGTCTGCTGGCCCTCGTGCTTCTGGAGCGTTTGTTCAGGTCTTGAGCCCAGCGAGGAGAGATGTCAAAGCAGAAGAAGGGCAGAGCAGGGCTGCTGGCTGGTAAGGAGTGGTTAGAGCGTGGACATGTTTACCCCAGAAAGGGGGAGAGGCACGCAGAACGGGTTTGCTGGGCGCAGTTGTGTGCATGGACAGGACCGTCCCGTGATGTGGGTGCTGGGCTCACTTACTCTGGGGTGCTCCAGAGGACAGGCTGGGGCCGCTGGGTGACAGTGGCTGGGGCGGGGGGCCACTGCTGATGCAGGGGACTGGGTTAGTGTCCGTCCCGTGGAGCTGGGAAGGATGTGAGCGAGGGAAGACGGGTGACTGAGGCAGTGAGCTCCTTCAGCGGGGCGCGGGTGGCAGTGGGGGGCAGGTTCTGGCGTTTGCAGGTAAGTTGAATGGCCACCACGGGAGGATGCTAAGAATAAAGCAGTCACCCCAGCTGCCACTTCCTGCACCTTGCTCTGTACCAAGCAGTGCTGCCAAGCGTTTCACACCTATGGACCCTACAGCACTGGGCAGTGGAGAAGGAGACGGCAGCCCACTCCAGCATTCTTGCCTGGTGAATCCCAGGGACAGAGGAGCCTGGCAGGCTACAGTCCATGGGGTCGCACAGAGTCGGACACGACTGACGCGGCCGCCAAGCAGTGCTACAAGTGTCTACTGCATGGACTCATTTCAACTCATTTAATCGCCACAACACTGTGGGCAGGGCTGTGAGTTTTCATTAGCCCTACTTTAAGATGAGAAACTTAGCCTGAGCTCTGAAGTAACCCACCAAGGTCCCACACCCTGGCCTCCAGCCCAAGACCAGTCTTCACGTATTGGTGAAAGGTGAGGCTGCATGACTCACAGGATGCCTCATACACCGGGTTTCTAAGTCTTCTAAGCCGGGTGGGTCATCCCCGCCATTGGGATGGGGTCAGGCAGCTCTCTTGGGTCTAGGGCAGAAGTGATGATTCCTGCTCTCCCCGTGACTTCACAGGGACTGGGTCAGCAGGCGTGTGCCATTGGCTGTGAGGAACCGGCCTTGCCGGGGAAGTGGCTGGGGCGGGCCCAGGCTTATCTCGGCATCTCCACTCCTCCCGTCCACGTCCTCTAGCCCTCTGGTGACACTAGTCTCTCGGAAGCACCGGTGGTCCTTTTGTGGGTCGGCTTCCCCAGAAGCTTCCTGAGCGCATCACCAGCGCACTCGGCCTGAAGGCATCCCACCACCCAAGTGAGCTCTGTCCCTCCCATGAGCTCCAGCGACTCCCAGGGCCTCGACCCGCCGTACCTGCGGGTGGGGTTACGAAGCCAGCTGTCCTCTTACTGTCCCGATGTCCTTGTTCTCCAGCCTCTGGCAGCCAGCAGGGACCCTGCTTCCGTGGGCAGGGTTACCTGCAGAGGGCCCAGCACCAAGCCTGACCCATGGTCGGTCCCAGACACTTTTCGGGGGGATAGAAAAGATGTAGGACTCCCTGCCTTCTCAGTGTCCACGCTGGGCCCCGGGGGTGTTGGAGATGTTAGAGGGAGGGTGGTGGACCGCTCCTCTTGCTCCACGTTACATGGCAGTACGGGGAGAGAGCTCTCAGAGTCATCCTTTGTGTTTTAAAGCTGTCACTGCTGCTCTGTTTTGTGGAGGAAAACCCTGATCTTCTTACCTGAGTGAATCCTACCCTGAGAATAACGGCCTCCCGCCAGTCCCAGAGGCCTTCAAGGAGCAGAACTCTCAGCATTGTTCCAATACCATCCCTGTGCAAGTAAGACACCCACAGGGCCTCCTTGCACCTAACAGCTCTGGTCATCAGCCCCTCCCGACTCTTGAGCTCTGTATGCAGAAGACGTACTCAGACATTTCGTAGGAGCTTACTTTGGTTAAGGCTTAATACTATGAAAATCATATAAAATGCATCCTCAGTATGGCCCCGAATATGACATTCAAGATTATGTTTTAGCCTCCCCCATCAGACGAGAGCCTTGGCCCTGCTCCAGCTCCTGACAAGGCCAGCGTTTTGCTGAAAGTCAGGAGTCACGCCCTGGTGTGCGCAATGTGGTGTGGGGTCTTTCCTCTCCTACTGAGGCTGTGGCCGAGGGCAAGGGCATGCCCCTGGATGGGGGAGAAGGCAGTATGGAAACTAAAGCTCAAATCTGAGCTGTTTGGGGAACTCCCATCCTACTGGTAATTTGTGACAACTTCTGTCTGGTTCTGACTCAGCTAAGCGCAGCAATAGGTAGTTCCGGGGCAAGAAACTCCACTTTTGAGACACATAGTGCTAAGCTCATGTGGTCACGCAGAGGTCAGTCCAGCCTCATGAATCATCAGTTGCCCAGATTCTCTGTACCCTGGAGATGTCTCCTCCTGCTCAAAGCCTCCCTCTTCAATCAAGAACCCCAAGAGTGGCAGTAACATCTAAGGGTCCCAGCCTATGTGTGGAGGGCACCTGGCCAGGACACCCTCGTTTCCCAGCCACACCTGGTCCATGGCACAGACCACTGGTTCCGCCGTGAAGCGAGGTGGTAGAGCTTCCTTCAGTCCAGCTCACGTGGACCGGCCACACTCCATCTCTGGAAATTATTTCCATCCGGTGACAGGGCCAGGGTTTCAAGAGCAGCCAGCCAAGAGTCGAGTTAGGTTACTCTCTGAGTCCCAGAAAAGACTTTGCCCCCTGCATTTTGGGCAGCCCTAGAAGCCCCTGGTCCGGAGCTTCTGACTAGTGGAATGACCGTGTTTACTGAGCCCCTAGCCCATCGTCAGAATAGCAGGCGCCCATCGCATCGCCAGCCTGGGTTTTGCTTGAGGTTGAGCCGTGAGCCTTCTGGGGACAGTAGCTTGGAAAGATCGGTGGCCTAGGGGAAGACAGACATTTTGGCCTCTTTCATTTTCCCAGGAGGTGATGGGAGCCAGCTTGGGCAGGACACTTTGGAGCCTGGAGTTTGGGCCCGAGAGGCAGACTGACTCAGTCTGCCCAGGAGAAAGCATCTACTTACAAACAGGGCATACTGGTCATAGTACCTGCCACCCTAGGCCTGACTGACCACCTAAACAGATGTGGCCCATTGCTCTCCTGCCCCTGGTGTATTTCACGCGGACGTCTCTGTTGGTGCTGGGACTCATTTCTGTCTGTTAAGGCCCTGATTTGGCCGACACTCCTCTCCTTTCACCCTGCAGTCGGGGGAGTCCTGTGTTCCCGGGTCTGGCGTCTGCCAGGCCACCGACCGTCTGCTGCCTGGCTCCAGCTGCCCGCCCGCGGTGGCATCTGAGTCTGCATCTTCACGTCACCTCTGTCAGGACCTGCCCTCCAGCACAGGCTGTCCCTGGCCCTTGTCTCTCAGATTCTCACTTGGCACGTGGTGTGGCGTTGTGTCCTTGGAAGTGTTTGTGGTCACTGCTGGGGCCTTGTTTTGCTTCAGCTCAGCAGTCTGGGCAGAAGTGCCATGGTTCCCCCGGGTGGGGAATTTGATGGGAAAAACCCCGCCATGGTTCTGGGGTCCTTGTTCCTGGAGACTGATGAGATTCGGTCTTTAAGGCTGTGACGCTGACCACATCATGGTATTATTAATCGAAACTGTTCATGGCACTGTTCTTTCAGGAACCTTCTTCCCTTGGCTACCATCAGACTTCTGATCTACAACTACCATTTCTGACACACATAACCCACCTTCCCCCATTCAATTCAGCACATTTTCAGGCTTTTTCCAATTATATATATTCATAGACTCTGTGTTTTTATTTGTTCTTAAAGTTCCTTGAGATTTTCCTTAGAATTTCCTTACCAGGTATTTAACTGTCCCAGCATGTTTGGCCTTTACATGGCATCTCAGCCTTTTTCCTCCAAGCCCCTCCTCTGTCTTAAGCCTACCACCCGCACGCACTCAATCTTGTCTACTCGGTCTTGTCTTGTGGCTATGCCTGGTTAGTACTTGGTTGGAAGACCCTGATTGCCTGGTGCTATAGGTCTTTTGAGGTGTTACTAGGCCTTTTCTTCCAGTGCTTGGCATGGTACCAACCAAAACATCATCATTGTCCGTCATCATCGTCATCAACATAGCAATACTGGTATCTGTTGAACATTAACTTTGTGTTGGGCATTGTGCTAAATGTCTCATACCATCCTCACCAAGAAAATCCATAGGAAGTACAGATGAAGCTCAAACTAGGAACTTAGGGAGATCAAACAAGTTATTCAAGTCTCTATAACTAGTAGAGACCGTACAAAGATACACATTCAATCCTGTCTCATTTTAGAGTCTGAATTTTTTTTTAACCACAATCTGATTTATCTTTGTTTAGTTATACACACTCGGGAAAGGTTTGTTGAATGGCAAGATTGCTCCCACAGTCGGGCTCGTCTCTGAGATACCACTCCTTATGATGAAAGTCCCCAATATTTTTTAATACTTAAGATTCCTAGGCTCTGTGATGATGAGATGTAAGTCATACACACCAGATTAAGCTACATAATCTGCACAGCTCATTGAGGAAGCTTTCCCCCATCTGCAGATCAGGAAACTGAGGCTCAGAAAGACTGAGTTAACTTGCTCAAGATCACACAGCAGAAAGTATGTAGTTGGGATTTCGATGCCAGTTATCTCTTGAACAGTATAAGTCTCTTCTCTTGATCACTGTATTAACTGTTTATGAAAACAGGACTAATTTCTTCCTCTGTCCCTTTCTTCTTGCTGCTGCCTTCCTTAGCTTGGGGAGTTTTTTCTGTGTCTGTTCCTTTTCATCCTATTCTTTCTGAGAGTCCCAGGCTGGGCTCAGACTGTGTCTGTCCACATTGAACTTTGCAAAGTCAGTTCCTGGATTGATATTTTCTTAAACTTTACTTGCAAACCTATCTTAATGTTAAAAATCACCTGATTTAAGATTAGTGCTCCATACTATAATAGTAGAACTATTTGTCTATCTTATATCTGACTGAAGGAATGGAACAGAGAGCCTGGTGGCAAGCCCCTGTACATCTGGACACCTGATTGATGACGGAGCGGGCACTGCTGAGCAGTAGGGAATGGACGGTCATTTTAATAATAAACAGCGCTGGGTCAGTTGGATGTCCACAGGGAAAGAAATGAATCTTGACTGCTACCTCACGTCATACACAAAAATAAACTCCAGAGAGGTCATCAATCTCAATGTGAAAGTTAAGACAAAATAAAACTTCATCGACAAAATCACTTAGCATATTTTCATAACCTTGAGGTGGCTATACATTTTCTTAAAGAAGATACCGAGAATGCAAAAAAAATAAAGGACAGGATTGATAAGCTGGATGACATTAAAATGAGGAACTTCTCATTATCAAAAGACATCAATGAAAGAGAGAAAAGGCAAGCAGAGTGGAGAGGATACATGTAATACCCACCACTGGCACGTGGATTTGTACCCAGGATGCGTAACTAACCAACAAATACATAAGAAAAAGAACCCCCTCCCCCCAAAAAAGGGCAAAAGGATATTCCATGCTTATAAACGGAGTTGTACGTTTTCTTCTCCCAAGCTCAGGTTGTAGCCCGCTTGTCCCGGGTCATCGGCACAGCCTGGTGGCTGGCCTTGAGAACTGTCTAAGCCCCTGGCCCATCTTGTATCTTCTCTGTCTGGACTGTGGACTCTTCCTTCCGTGTGTCCTGCGTCACTCAGCTGGTTTTCTGCCACTAGCGCCCCCTTTCTCATGAATACATAACATAGGTCTCTTCCTCTTTTCCGTTGGCTTGTTAACTTTTGACCAGCTATTTTAAGAGTATTTCTCTCTGGCTTCTTCTCCCCCACCATCCCTCCCGCCCCCCCCCTCCCCCACCCCTTTTTCATTTCCCTTTTTGTACCTCCTTGTTTAGCCTAAAGACTTGTAAAAGTTATCCTAAAATATCTGAAGGCCTTTGAAGGAGGAGGCTTGTTCTATGGGCTCCAGAGGCAGAGAGAAAACGAAAAACTGGTCATTAGTTACCTCGAGAGAGACGTCATCTTAAGTGATGTTCCACTGTCTGAGTTCCCCAAAAGTGGGCTGGGGGTTATGGAGTGAAGCAGAGGCTGGACAGTGCCTTGGTCATAGTGTTGTTTACGGAGGGCCCTATGCCTTGGGTGGGCAGCTGGATTAGGATAATCCCTTCCTGTCTGATCAACACAGCCCCGAACAGAGCCTCTGAGGATGCCTTGAGCAGCGACTCTCATCTGGGAGAGAGGGCCCATAAACTGAAATGATTCTTTTGTCCTTCTGGGATTGGGAGGGGGCACAAATACTAGCACTTTCAGGGTATCATGTGTCAAGTTAAAAATAACCCTGAAGCACCCCTCCGCCCGCAGCCCTCAACGTGGGGCTGTTGGACAACCATTGACCCGAAAGGCAGGATTTCCCTTATTTTCTTCTGCGCCATTCTTTCCCTCTAGTAACAGCATCTATGTGGTGAATCTTTTCAGTCTTATCTTCTTTCTTTCTTTAAATCCTCACTTGGGCAGCGCAGCTTCCTATAGCATATTGGATATATCACCACAAAGAAAACACAATAGAGGCTCTGCAGGTATATTCTGGCTTTTAAAAAGTCTGGACGATGTTTAAAAATCAAAAGCTTAATGTAATACATTTAGATTTGTAACTTCTCCTGAAATACTGGACCATCTGGGCCCTTGGGGGTTTCCACCCCCAGACCTGGGGAAGGGCTTGCTCCTTCCCCTCACACTTCCCCCAGCCTTTACCTGCTGAGCCCCACAAGGCATTGAACCTCCTGACTTCCTCAAGTAGTAAAATAGGCTTTCGTGGGCTAGCCTGGGATCCCAACCAGTACATTTAGTATTGTGAGAAAATGAATTCAGCTTTTAAAGAGCATTTTAGAAATATAAAAAATGCCAATTTGGGAATGCTTGTAGGGTCCTCAGTTAGAACCCCTCCCTGCGGTGAGGGGCTGTGTCCTGGACTTCTCCTATGCCGAATGTGGCCTCAGCAGCTAGTAGAGGGCGTCCTAATGAGGGGGGCATCCCTAGTGGCTCAGTGGTAAAGAATCCACCTGCAATACAGGAGACCTGGGTTCAGTCCCTGGGTCAGGAAGATCCCCTGGAGAAGGAAATGGCAACCCACTCTCCATTATTCTTGCCTGGGAAGCCCTATAGACAGAGGAGCCTGGAAGGCTGCAGTCCATGGGCTGGCAAAGAGTCGGACACGACTTAGCGACTCAACAATCACAACAAAGGTACCTGATGAATGATTTACCTCCTGGGATCACTGAGTGCCCTCTGCCTGCCCCTCTCCAGGCGGTGAGCAGAAACTCCTTCTCCCTGAGGACCTGAACCTGTCAGTTCCGCCCAAGACCAGACTGCTGCCTGGTCTGTTATCTAGAACACCCACTCGAGCCCTCGATGCTCGTGCAGAGTTGGGATGGGTCCCCTGCACAGCTGCCTGCATTGAGAGAAGTGACTTCTTTCTTGGTGAAAGAGCCTGCCCCATTCAGGAGGTGTCCAGAAGGGGATGGGAGCACAGAGAGGCCTGCGTCAGGCCTCTGCTCTCAGCTGGTGCCTGCCGACCTGGAGTTTGTGGCAATTACAGACGGCTTACGTTCCGAACCCAGGGCAAGGGCTGGGTAAAAGTTCAGCTCATTCCCTTTAAAGAAAAAAAAAAAAAATTCTTCCTCTTTGACATTTCAGAGTTTTGACCCAGATCAGTCAGAGGCCACGAGAGCTCGCGATGTCTGGAGAGAGCGTTTAGTTCCCAAGGCCTGAAGCTGCAGAGAAGCTGGAGCGAGCTAGTGACCTGCTGGGCTTGAGTTGAAGCCCTGTCTTTTCAAGTGTGCCCTGTCCCAGCCTCCCCAGACCTCACGGGGCAGACAGAAGGAGTGTGCCACCTTCCCCTCCCTCCAAAAGTTATCTTTACCCCCTGAAATCAAACACTGAGTACAGCCCTGTAAACTGCTTCCTGGTAGGCTCGGGTGTCCTTGCTAAGTAAACATCCTCCCATGTTTTTGGAACTGAATCCCCTTTCTGATTCCTGGTCATCCCATTTGCGTTTTTCTGTTCTGGATGCCATGTACAATCAGGTTAATAGACGGAAGACCTAGAATGGGGCAGAGGCACCTGAAATGACTGTTTCAATCTTAGTCAAACTGTAAGGAGAGTAACGGGGTCGTGGGAAGAAAAAGAGAAGACTTAGATGAAAAGTGAAATGAAACAAAACCTCCCAAACATTGTGCGATCATAAGGTTTTGCAAGTCAGAGCTGATTCCCGCCAAGCGCCCGATGCGGGGACCTTCCTTTGCATGGGCTTGAGCTGTGTTGTTCTGTGGTTGAACCACAGTCGGCCTCCGTCTATAGGCTCTGTGGCCGCGCAGGGCCCCCCTGACCCCAAGTTGCTCTTGCGCCATCTCTCGTGACTTATTTGCCTCTCCTCTCTCATGTCCACCCACCCATGACATCTCCATCGCCATGGCAGTGAGCAGCCACGTCATTCACCAGCTCATGGGGTGATGGGCCAACTCTGTGCTGAGCCCTACTTCCTCCTAGTTCTCCCTCCTGAAGCAGGAGGCTCCCTGGCAGAGCTCAAAGCCCTTTGTTTATTTGATCCTGGGCTCTTGGATAAATCAGGAATGTCCTGACATGAACTTAGGCATGTTTTTCTTCCATGGAAAAGGAAACTATGGCAAATGGTATTTAAGTAGGCAGAGGACCATTCCGGGGGACTTGCTTTGGTGCCATCAAGGCCACATTCCTTTGGTCATCAGACCAGTAGGTGACTTCTTTATTGGCATGCTCTACCCTGGAGCCCAGAAGGTGTGAATTTGAAGCACTTTCTCCCCTGCTGAGAGCTTGGCACAGATGCTCTGGACTTCTTTTAAAGCTGTGGAGTGCCATGGTTGTCTTCCAAGTGGTCTTCTTTCTGCTGGGTGAAACCCTGGCCCAGAGCAGTTGCTTGAAGAAGCCTGCTTAGGAGTCGAGGTACGGGATAAGGTGTCTGCCTGGCGCCTCATTCTCTAGCTGTCTGGAAGTTGCAAGGATCTCCATATGATATACTTTGAGGCAGCTGCCCCTGAACCTGAATGAGCCTGAATACATCTCTCACTTCCCATCAGGACTAGGCTCTTGTGCTACAACTGGTCGTCAGGAACCTTGGCGGGTCTGCCTTTGGATGTGGCCATGTGGGAACCCAAGACACCCGGAGACTGTCTAGGTGTGTGTGGTTCAGTGAGTTAGCATCTGAGCTGTTCGGGAACTATTTCTGGGTCGGAGAGCAGGAAAATGTTCGGAGTTGGAGCTGTGTGCTCTGCCGCAATGGAGACCTGTCAGTATCCAAAAACAAGTCCGGTCAGTCTCCAGAGCATTGGTGGGAAACCCCCTCCTTATAAGTGGTTCCAGGTGTGAATGCCCATGTATTACCGTGGCAGGGGCAGTGGGGGGTGGGCTGGTGGATGCTTGTCTCATTAAAGCCAGTCATTGGCCGCCCAGGGTTCAGGCTTGGCTGCCACTCTGGTTTGCTCCTTTTCATGTTGTCAGAGGATCTTCTTGGGAACAAATGACTCAGCAACCTGAATCTCTGGGACTGAGTAGCCTAACTGCCTTGAGAGTGATTGGACGCATCCACCTAGGCCCTAAAATTCTGAACCCTGGAAGAGTGGAGATCCTCTAGATTCGTCAAGCTGCCATTCAGTTCAGTTTCTCTCACTCCTGCCCCAATAGAAGACTCGCAACTCATGGGGTAAGCAGGCAATGTTCTAATTATGCATTTTCGTCCTTAAGAAATTCCAGGGAGAAAAAAGGTCCTGGTTTATGGCCAAAAAAAGCAGAATATAACAAAAATCAGCTCCGGCTGTAATACTAGACTTGTCTGTGGCAGAAAGAGTTAATAGAACAGTGGTCTCAGGGTGGGGACCATTATTTTGGGGCATCCAGGAGAAGCACCTACGGTTCAAGAAATGATGACGCCACATTCAGTGTGGGACAGCCCTGTATGGGCTCTGGGCACTGTCACTCAAAGAGTTAAGCTAGACTGATGGCAGGGGAGCCCTCGGAGAAGGCGTGAGCCTGCGGGCACTAGGCCCTCTATGCCCCAGAGCAGTGAGGTCTAGGGTAAAAGGGGCCGGAGAAGTGCGGCCAGAGAAGCGAAGTGTAGGCCCAACTTTTTTTTTGCCTTGTTTGACCAGCCTTGGCACTGCCCTCCGGCTCTCCAGGGGAAAAGCTGCAGTTCTGCTCTTGCAACACAAGGAGCAGACTGGAGAATTTAGATCTGCGTCACAGAGCTCTGAGAGAGAGAGAGAGAGAGGAGAGAGGAGAGAGAGAGAGCGAGCGCTCCGTGGATAGGTCTGCTAGCAACAGCCGTGCTGCAGCAGAGAGAGAGAGAGAAATCAAGAAACAAGTCATAGCAACACCGGGCACCAGGTTCTGCCAGCTCACTTGCCAAGCGTTCAGAAATCTGTCGGGGGCCGGAGGCCTCTGGGTGGCCTAGGCTAGGGAGGTGACACGCAAGGTGGCACGGGCGGCTCCGCGGGGAGGAGGTGGGGTGGCGGTGGGGGCAGGGTCGGGAGCAAGAGGTTTCGGGGCGATGGCGGAAGGTTTGCTGGGACCAGTTTCTGGAACATTCGGGACTGCGGCACCTTACGGCCGGCCGAGATTTGGGTCTGCGCAGGCGACGATGGGTGGTCCGACGGGCTTCAGGACTTGATGGCGTAACCCCCTTTTTCCCCCACGTACGTATTTGCTGGGATCGGGGGCGATGTCTCTGCGTATGTGGGTGCTCTGTCTTTCTCACCTTCTTTCTCGCTTTTTGCTTTTTTTTTTTTTTTCTCTGAGGGAGGGTTTTTTTTCCACTTTAATTTCTTTTCCCTTAGTATCAGCTGCTCAAGCCTGACCAGGGTAAAGGAAAAAGTAGCAAGCCGTCCCCGGAGTCCCACCTGACCTCCCAGCCTTTACCCCCATTTCTTTCTATCTGGCAGACAGACAGACTGGTTTTCCAAGTTGTTTGGGTGTCAGTGTCTGTCCGTCCGTCCATACGGTTCTCAGGTGAAAGGTAAGGAGTGAGGAGGAAGAACACTGTGAGGAAGGCGAGAGGGGCAGCCTTTCCAGGGCTTGCCTGGTTTGAAATGTTCATCCCTGGGAACCCGGGGCTGGTGGGGGAGCAGGTGGGCAGGACGGGGCGCGGGCTGGGAGAAGTGGGGTAAAGCCGGTTCGTTTGTCACTGCGTAGTTGGGGAAAGTGGGGAATGGTGACGCAGTCACTGTTGGGTCTTGTTGTGGGCTCCGGGGGGACAGGTAGTGAGGCTCCCGAGATCTGTAGGGCCAGCTGAGAGAGGTTGAGGATGAGCTGGGAAGGGAAGCTAGCATTTAGAGATTAAATGTCATCCTTTTGGCGTTGGAAAGTTGTTTACCTTGCGCTCTCTGTGTCTCCATGTTGGCACCCTTCCAGTTCACATGTGATGGCCTTCCTTGTACTGCTGCATCATTAACTAAGTGACTGAGCTGGCCTTCCATTGGCCAGGGGAGGGCTCTCACTCCAGACACTTCCTCTGATTGGTGGGTGGGCCAATGGCAGGTGAAAACCTTTTTTTGATTGGCCGAGGGCAGGGTATCAAATCTGAATTTGCATTTCACTTGCTTAAAGGGGAGGGGGGAGAAGCCCAGCAGCTTTCTAAAATCTGTTTAGGGGTGTGCGTATGCTCCTGTGTCTCTGCCTGATTTTGACTGACCAGTTGAAGCCTCTTCCTGTGCCTCTTTAATTTCATGCACTATAAGGAAGAGGAGCTAAGGGCTCCCCCAAACTTTTTTTTGGAGGAGCAAGGGTTGGGGAGGTGGGTGCGCAGAGGGTTGACCAAATTGGAAGAGAATATTTGTTCTTTAGTGGGAATTTTCCGATCAGCCACACCTCAGCGTTGCGGCAAAATAATTCTTGGCTCCCCTGGAAACGCACGGGCAAGGTAGGGCACAGCTGCTACTGCTGCTCTTGCTACCACCCTGGGCTTCCTGCTGACTCTGGGCTACTCCCCGGGGACGAGAGATTTGCATTGACGTCCCGGGCTGTCCAGAGATGAGCCCATTATGGGAAGGACCTGCCTTCTGGAAGCTGCTGCTCCCTGGTGCTTGGAAAGGTGAGGATGGGGACTGAGCCTGGGACACGGCTCAGAAACTGCGTATTTATTTAGTGGGGTTTCAGGGAAAGCCCCGGGGCCACAAGAGACTTGGAGGTCCCAGGTCAGAAGGGTTTGTCATCCTGGGGAGTGAGGCGAGTGAGCAAAACTAGGGCAGCCGGCTGCTCGCCTCTGGTTGGGGGAGGAGGGCTTGGGAAAATCAGGGTCCCAGCTCCCCACCCAGCCCTCGTTGCAACCCCTACGTCCGTGGGGAGGGGGTTTCCGATCCCCACATCTTGCGCAGTGGCCCCCGCCCATGACTGCGCATCCAGGAGCGCAATGCGCTCCGGGTCTCTGGCCTAGGACAGCACCGCCCTTCTTATTACATAACGGAGGGCACGGCTGTGCTTTCTCGGCCCTTCCTTGCAACCCCACCTCCTGGCTCCCCAGGGCCCACAGAACTGGGGAGGGTCTGGTGGGAGACAAGTGATAAGACTTGACTCCCTTGGAGGGCTCGCTCTTGTCCAGTCAGTGAGAGGGGCTGGGTTTGCAGACGGAAATGGACTGCCCACCCCTGTCTCGGGGTATGAAATGCAGAACGTCCTTCTGAATGCCCTATGTCACCTATGGGCCCCCAGGACCTCTCGGGGGCGAAGGGGGGGACGGTGTGGGGGGGAGCAGTGCCCTTTTTTCTCTCATACTTTCTGAGAGGAAGTTTCTGAAGGGAAAGATGTGACCATTGGGAGAGTAAGGAAGACTTTGGGGGGCCAGTTGGGAGGTGGTTGACAGTTCCCCTCCCCCTGTCTCTAGCTTCCCTTTCCCTGGGTGGGTTGATGGCATTTGGAGACTCCTTTTGATCATAAGGCTGCCATTTTGGAGGCATTTCTGCTAGTCTCGGACATGGTGGCGTTGGTTTTTCTGGTCCTGCTGTGCCAGTTCCGCAGAGTGGGCGGGGGGCGGGGGCTGTGACGGAGGAGGGGAGGGGGGGCAAAAGCGCAGCAGAGGCGGGCACAGTGGTGGCTGCCGCAGTGACGATGGCCCCACGGGCAGGACTGCCCAGTGCCACTCTCGGACACAGCCCTGGGTGGGGGTTCCACCAGCTGGGGCCCTGGCTTTGCCCAATCGTGGGCACTGCTCACTGAAGGTCTCGGTCTCCCATGCCTTCGTCAGCCTGAGGCTTAGAGCAGTCCAGGGGGAGGGAAAACCAGGTTTTTGATGGGGAGGGTAAAAGCAGAGATATGGCAGCTCATCTCCGACGAGTTGGACCTGTGGTTTGTGCTCCCCAAATAGGTTCTGTCTCTGGCAGTCTCTCCATGGGGACAGGGGGTGGGGTCCGTGGCAGCTTTGACGATCTGTTTGGATGGCCCTGCCCTTTCCCCATTTTTTTCCCTCTGTGTTCCTCCGTACGTCCCCTGCCAGGGCCGTGGTTCCAGCTGTAGTTCTCCAGTGAGGCTCCCTGCCTCCCGTCCCTCTCCTTTCCAGGCCCTTCTGCGTGCAGCGGCCATCTTGTCTTTCTTGCTCAGAAATTTAAAATGGTTTCTCTTCGTCTCCAGAGTGAGATCCCTTCGCTTTAGCAGGATGCTGGAGGTTGTCTATGACTAGTCTCGTCTTAGCTCTCCTAGACAGTCTCACCTTTCCGAGTTTGCCTAAGTGGACCAAGTATTCCGGGAAAACCAGGCAACTTACTTTTTCTTGCCTTTTCTCTCTGTTCTCACTGCTGATATTTCCCATGCCTCCTCCACTGCTCCCACCTGCGGCAGTCCCACCATCTCCCAAGGACCTTTCCTGATTACTTTCACGAGAAGCAATGCTCCCACCACCCCTGCTCACGTCAACCAAACTCCCATATCTTCATGCGTCTCTTATGCTACTTTAGATGTGCTGGGGTTCTTTGAGTTTAAGTCTTATGTCACCTATGAGATTGTGAGCCCCAGGAAGCCAGGGCAAAGAAAGGAAACATGTACCTATATGACATTTTCTGTTTGGCAGGTACCACATCCAGCTCATTGACGGTGGTTATTTCATTTATTCCTCACTGCAACCCTGCAAGGAGTGGCTGGTAAGTGTTCTGCTCATGATTAGAACCTTGGTGTCTCACAGCCTTTGCATTTTTCTTCTCTCACTCTTCAGTGTCTATAAAATGCCTCTTAGGAGGTAGATCCCCAAAACACGTCTATGTAAGGAGTTCTGTGAGTCCCTGATGCTTTGTGGGAGTTTGGGTGGCTCATCTTCCTGAACCCAGGGTCTGGGTCACTTAGCTCTTCTGTGCCACCCTCCCTGCGGCCTCGTTAACTTTCTCCTCTTGCTTTGAGGATAGGTTCATGCAAGAGGATGAGTTTGTTTTATTTTTGTAGCTGAAATTAATGGACTGCCAAACCTCAGTTTTCCCCTTGGAAGAGGAGGTGGAGGTGGAGGGGTTGCATTACCTTCAGGGCAGACAGAATAACCCCCAGAATCCAGAGATCCGTAGAGAGCAAAGAAGCAGAGATGTGGCACTTGGGCAGAGCTGGGTCTACATCTTGACTCTGCCTCACTCATCTGGGTGGTTTGAGACGTGTTACTTGATTTCCCTAAGTCTTACTGTCCCCTGTCAGTGAAATGAAGCCATTATACCTACTACACAGAAATGCCTAATATATTGTCAAACAGGTAGGATCCTAAGAGAAAGCGATGCAGCTTCGTTCCCCTTGCCCAGTTGTCTGCTGCGGACTTAAGAAAGGAATATACGAGGTAGCTCGAGAAGAAATAAGGAAGAAGGAAGCTTATGTGTCTTAAGTGGTATCATAGGCAGGGGCAGCGAGGAGGTAACCGGCCAGTAGGCACCTGAAGCCTGCCAGGTCGTGCCTTTCCCCCCCGGGCTAAATACCCGTTCTTGCATTAGAACCTTCTGAATCAGGAAAGCACCATGGAAACGTAGATGAGCCATGTGGTGGCAGAGTGAGGGTTAACCAGTGAGCCTCCCTGGGATCCTTTTGATGCCAGGTTACTTTCCCTTCTTTCCGAATGCAGCGGTGGCTGCCCGCTTCCTGACGCTATCGCATCCCGTGGGAGGGGAGTTGGACACCCTGAAGCCCCTCGTCACCAGTTCCGGGGCTGCAGAGCAGGGAGTGACGACAGCTCATGAGTCGTCAGCCGACGGCAGCGGGGACCCTGGTGACGGCTGCTTTGTTGTTTTTTTCCTCTTCGGATGATGACTCAGTGTGTCGGGAGCCGGGAGATGGAGCACTCACCGAGTGGCCAGGACGTTCTGTCAACATGAAAACAGCAAAAACAGCTCGTCGGAGCTCAGAGCTGACCCTGGGCTGGGGTCATTTTCAGGAAGGGCTTGGCAAAGAAAAGGCGACCGCCACGTATTGGGTTGGCAGGGGTGATACCGGGTAACTTAACAGGGCTCTGTAGACCCTTGAATTTTAGAACCTGAAAAGAAAACGCAGCCGTTTGTGTTACTAGATGAGCTTGGCAACCAGGATGGCTTCTTGGGCTCCTCGCACTCGTCCCCGACAAAGAGACATCTTTCCGGGTCCAGAAAACCCCCTTGGGGATTTCTCAGTGTGGCTCATTGCCTTGGATGGAGGGCAAGTCTCTTTTTGTGGGGGAGCAAGGGTGGGGCCTGGCAGCCCTAGTGCCCGTTGTGGGGATGTAGTGTCTTGGGGGTCTCCTCTGCCGGCATCATGCGAAGATGGTGGCTCCCGCGTCACCGGCCTCAAGCCGAAGACCAGCTCTCTCGGGCAGCCATTCTTCAGCCTTCCCTTTCCTCATCCCAAATTACAAGCTTTTCTTCTTCTTCACCATCTTCCTCACTTCCTCCTCAGGTGCCATGGCGGGCCTTGACCTCCGCGTCTGTGTGTGTGTGTGTGTGTGTGTGGTGTCATCATGGCGGCTCGGGGTTCTAGGCTTTTCTCCCGTCTGCAGCAATGCGCTTTGTGCGCGTGACGCCCCCGTGGCCCCGCCCCGCCGACCAGGCCCCGCCCTGCCGCCAGGCCCCGCCCCGCCGCCAGGCCTGTCCCTGAGACCCAGCGAGGAGACAGGCCCTTCGTTCTTTCGCCGCAGAATCTCGGCCAAACCACCATCATCCCCAGCATCCGGCTTCCCTTCTCTCCTCCCGCTCTGTCGGCCAGCGTCTGGGGCAGAGGAGCAAACAACTTGTGGGAGGGGATGATGGAGGGACAGATAGCCTGGCCGAGCTCTCTGGTCTCCTCAGCCCGGGTGCCATTTTTCTCAGCCTCCCACGCTCCTGTGGACGATGCCTGCTCTGACTTTTGTCGCCGCGCACCTCCTCTTCCCCTGAGGACCTCCCCGCGTGACTCGTTGGGATCTGGGGTCTCGGGCGCCCAGAAGGAGCAGGGGGACCCGGCCCAGGTCACAGGGGAGAGCTGAAGAGACAGGCGAGGGGGTGGGAGCTGGCCGACCCCACCCAAGAGCAAAGGCAGCCCCATCCCCACCCCCCACCCTTTTTTGCAGTCATGTCTTTTCGAGCCTAAGCAGAGAGCAACTTGACCTGAAAAAATTCGTGTCTCTATGTGGGTGTTGGAACGTCTGCGGATCTTTGTCCGGAAGCTGCGTGGTGCCCAGAGCCCAGGTTCTGTGCTTAAGGGAGCTGTTGTCCTTTGGGTTTTTGCAGCTGTTTTTGCAGCAGTGTGATGGATGGGTCCTCCTCAAGGACCCCTGTGCCCGCTGTGACTGGCCTTTCTCCAGGACGCTGGGCCCGGCGGTGGCCCTGCTTCGTGTTGGTGGACGGGGCGCCGCAGCGGAGGGCGGTGTCCCGGGGCTCAGAAGAGACCCCGATGACTGGGGCCTGCGCGTGGTGCCTCACCTGGTGGTCCCTGGGAACTGAGCCCACCTTTCACTTCTTCCCCACAGAGAACTCAGGGGAGTTCAGCTCCAGAAGTAGGTGACAGCCTGCTGGAGACTCCGCTGCTGACGGTGCTGGCGTTCAGAAGACACTCGTCATCCTTTGGGGTAAACGTGTTGCCTGTTTGCGTGTCTTATTTGGAACACACAGAAAAAGGAGCTGCCTGGCAGCCTGGCTCTCCGCGGTAAGTATCTGTCTGCATTCTTTTATCCCTTCGAATGTCGAAAGTGGACGGACGCGGTGCTGAACTCAGCTGGCTCTTGTGCCTTCTTGGTTCTTTGCTGCACAGCCCCGCCCTTGGTCCTCCCGAAGCGGGCGCTGGATCCGTTTCCCCATGCTGCTGGAGAGCTGCAGAGAGCCTAGCAGTCAGTGTGCCGCCCCCGTGCATCCCCCTCGGGTTCAGGAGAAGTCGATTCTCCCTAAAATGGAGCCAAGAAGCCGGGTCCCCCCAGAACTGAGTGTTCACGGGCTGAATGGAAGGGCCCTGCCTGTGCTCACTGCCCCCAGCAGGGAGGTGACTCTCAGTTGCCTGGGTGGGGGAGTGGCGAGGGCGGGGATGTGCCTTGCCAGCATCTAGCATGGTTCTCTGCCAAGTTCTAGCTCCAGATCGCTAGGCCGCTAGGAACCTAGACTATATATAGCGTTGTGCTAAGCAATTCTTATCGGACCTGTCTGTCCCGTCACCCCCACGGGGAGGAGAGCTTCTATCAGAAAACCAGAACCTGGAGAGAGTAAGCCACCTCCATGGGGCCTTTTATTCTGGGAAGGGGTGTGGGGGTGTGTGTGGGGGTGTGTGTGGGGGTGTGTGTGCGCGCACATGCATGCACATGCATCTATGTGTCTGTGTACACGCATCTGCATCTGGTTGTCTGGTTGAGAGCTGCCAAGCTTTCTTTCCTTCCCCCTGTTTCAGATGCTAGGAGATTCAGGACCTTGCGGGTGCCGGCGATGTAGGCTGAGGGGCGGGAGGGGCTGGTGGTTCTCGAAGGATCCTGGGTTTGTTTGGAGGAGAGGCTGGCACCCAATGTGGCTGAGAGCACTGCGTGGCCTCCTCTGTGTCTTAACAGCTTCCGGTTTGCCCTGCTTTGCCCAAGCATGTCTTTTGACCTCTCCCTTCCTTCTTTGGAACCTTCTGCCTTCCCTGCCTTCCTCCAGCCCTGCCTCGTCCTTCCTCTGAGTCTCTTTGGGATCGATGAGGCAGCCCCAGCTCTGGGCATCCGGGAGCTTGTCTGTACCCCGCCCTCACCCTTGTTTGGGATTTCTGGAAGTCTGGCTTGACCGGCAGAAGGGGTCAGTTGTCTGCAGAGTAGCTGGGTGGTGAACGAGTGCGTCTTGCTGGGACGAACAGAGCAGCATGATCTGGGTTCCTCTCAGAGATGCTGTTGAGCCCACAGTTTGTGTGGTTCTGGGACTGTAAGTGCTGATGGACATGACGTGACCCTGGGCTTGTCAGCGAGCCACCGCCAGGCTGCTTATTGGAAACCAGATGCAGGAAGGGAGATAGGATCCCGCCACCTCCCTGCCTCCCAGGTAAGTCAGGTGTGGGCTGTGCGGTCCGGCCCTCCCCCAGCCCCTCTCTGCCCACGGAGGGCGTTCTCCTTAGTGGAGAAGCCTCAGACTTCTCCATTCAGAATCTCCCAGACAATTGCTCTCTTCTTTCCATCTTCCTCCTCCTGGCTTTTCTGTGAATGGGGTTAGTAACCAGTGAAGGCTTGGGGGCCGGGTGGCCAGCCTAAGTGAGCGGACGCCAGCGACAGTGGGAGTGGCCCCTGGCAGAACAACCGTCGGGCCTCCCGCGGTAACTGCCCTCCCCAGGCCCCTGCATCCAGCGCTAGGTTCTGGGTGCTGAGCCCTCAGAGGGGCTGGGAGCCTGCCTGGGAGCTGGGCCTTCCTTTCCCCATACCCTCTCTTACCTGGACACCAGGGCATCTTTAGCCTCACTGGGCCTTAGTCTAGGCCCATGGCCTGGACTTTATGGGCTGTGGGCTGGGCAGTGAACTTCGGGGTTCTTTCCTTACCTTGTTTTTTTTTTTGTTTTGAGTGAGTTACTTTCTTCCTCTAGGCCCTCATTGCCTTTACTTAAAAAAAATAATCCTGGCCCAGTGAGCCATTGCAAAGCATCTCCAGGCAGTTGACGTAGGAATGTTTTTCTCGCTGCTGCACTAGATACTGGTCACAATAATAGCGATGATGATTAAAAAGGATGAGGCCTACGGAACTGGGAGGTCTGTCACTTGATGGAGATGGTGCAGACTGAGGCTCTGTGCACATTCTCAGGAGATCTCTCTCCTGTCGAGTCGATTCCTGCCCTGTTTGGGCCAGTAGGGCCGGATGGAGTGAGCTGACAGCCGATCGTCTGGGGTCTCAAGACCAAAGGGATGGTGCTGGGGAATTTTATGATGTTCTCGGATGATATCACGAGGCCCCTGTGGGATCCCAGTTCTTCTCTTGTGCCTCATGGACACGGGTGGTGTTTCTGCCCCCACTCCCCCGCCCACCCCTTTCCCCGGGAAGTCTGCTGCCTGCTGCCTCCCAGCGTTTCATCTTCGCCTCTTCCCATCTGAGAAGAGACTCTGAGTTGGCCACGAGCAGCCTGGAATCCTTGCTGAGCGGATTTGGAAGAGTCCGCTGTGTCTTCCTTCAAGGAATCTGAAGCCTCAGCCCCTCTGGCAGGAATGGAGTGAGGGATGGCTAGGGGTGTTGGACCTGGAACAGGAATAAAGCAGACAGAGCAGCTCTGGTGCAGCTGGGGAGATGAAGCGGGAGCCGGCCAAGTCCCTCAAGATGTGCCGGCTAGAGTCTGGCCAGCGCTGGCTGCCGGGCTGGAGCCAGATGGAGCTGCTGGCCGTGCTAGGGAGCCGCGGCTCCCTGTGCTCAGCGGGTCCCCAGGCCTGGCTCCAGCTGCCTACTGCCCACGCTCACAGCCCTGCCCCTGGCTCGTCGTTGGGGGGTCACCAGGGTGCAGAGGCTGGTGTTGCTCCCTGAGACCCCGTTGTCTCTGGGGCCTCTGGTATCCACCCAGATTGGGGCTTGGTGCTCCCCTGCCGACTTGCCCAGTTTTCTCCCTCATCTCATGCGTTCCTTCCTTCCTGCTCCTCGGCCTGGCTGCTCCAGACGTGCAGTGGAGCATTGTGTCAGGAGCCAGGCTGGCAGAGCTCTGGCATCCCCCGCTGAGAGGGGGGCCAGGCAGATCCAGCGCTTCTCTGTTGACATTTGAGTCCCCACAGTCTGGGACCCGGGAGGCAGCTCAGGGGCCTCTCTCCGGCTGGGGTCCGACCGAGGTTAACAGGGCTGGTGGCCCTGGAGCCGCATTGGTGCAGCTTGGCCGGGAGGTGTGCAGGAGGGGCCCTGCCAGGGGGCTTGGTTGGTCAGCGCCTTCCTGTCCATCGACTCCTGTTCTGCTCAGGACCGCGCACTGTCTAATGCACAGCTTGGCTCTGTTCCCTGGCACAAGCGCCCCCAGGGCTGCAGCGGGGCTTCAGTGAGCATCTGTACTCCGTGCTGGTCACTTTATTGGGCATGTTGTTGCCACCCCCCCCCACCTCCGAAATATGCTAGAGCGCCTTTTCCACTTGCCGGCTGTCTGTGGGAGGCCCTCTTCATCATGTGTTTCTTTTCTGGGACTCGGAGTGTCTGTCAGGGAAGCGTAGACACGGTTTGGTTCCTTGCTAGCTCCCTCCACGGGAGCTGCTCGTAGGCAGATGAGGCTAGAGAACGCCTCCAGCAGCCCCCCTGGGCTGGTGCAGGCTCGTGGAGACCGGGCAGGGGAGGAGCAGGGGGGCAGGGATGGAGAGAGCCACTCGGGGCGGGGGGAACGGGGGTTGGGGAAGAGTTGTGCAGCATCTTACCGCAGGATCAGATGAGCGGACATGTGTGCGTGGAGCCCGGATTGGGGTCTGTAACGAGGCTGGAAAGCCTGAGACGGGCCTTGGAGTCCTTGTTCTTAGCATGCAGTCCAGGGAAGCCGGCCTTTGTTAGGTCCCCTTTTGCTTATCTGATTTCATGCTCAGAACAATCCTTTTATGATTGAAGACACAGTGATTTGGTTAAGTGACTTAAGCAAGGTCACAAGCCTGGTGGGTGGCACTCCTGAGATTTAAACTCGGGCATCTCTGAGTCCGAAGCCTGCATGTTTTCTTCGCGTTGTTAGGCTGAAGCCCGAGCTGAGACCCTCAGAGGACTGGCAGCCGACATGACCCAGAGGGCAAGGCCAGATACTCTGTGATCCCTGTGCACGGGCAGGCAGATACATTCCTTCCACACGGTGTCTTCAGCCTCTGCGGTATATGTGCCAAGGACAGTGCTCAGCATGGGGTTGCTGGGCTCAACAAAATCAAGTTTCTGTCCCTGAAGGGGTGTATATCCTCACGTGGGGAAGATACTGTTAATGCTAGTAAATGGGATTTAAAGATAGACATAGAAGGAAAAGAAGGACCCTCTTCCTTCTGCAGAAGCGGGATCCAGATGTTTTTTTGGGGAGGGAACTGGGGAGACTGAAGGACCTCGGCCCCCAGGGAAGCCATGTTGATTGAACTTCCAGAGAAAACTAACACGCGTTCTAACCCTTCTCGTTTCCCACCAGCTGGGAAAATCCATCCGCAGCCCACAGACGCTCACAGAAGCTTGCAGTGGGTCAGGAATCAGGGTGTCTGTAGCTGTCAAAACTTTGGTCACTGGCAGACTAGGGTTCCCCTTCCCCCACTAGCCACGGCTACTCCTGACCTCTCGTCTCTCCCACCCTTACCAGGCGCCAGCTGGCATCTTCCCCAGGGCCTGGTCACTGTCTTGTCCATGCAGCGCCGGGGGACACTCGGGGTCAGTGTTTGCCGAGTCACTGGTAGAACCTGTGCCCATAGGAGGCAGAGCTCCGAGGAGCTGCTCCTCTGCCAGCACGCGTGGTTCCAAGATCCTCACAATAGGGAAGGGAAGAGAAGGGAGTCCCTTGGTATCAGATGTTTGGAGGAGCTTTGTGTCCCGAGAGGTTGAGGCAGGTCGGTAGCTGGGGATGGGGGAGGGCGTGTTTCCTGTGTGCAGCGCCAGGACCCGGGGCCTGTTGACACGGTGGGAGTGCCGCGGCTGCCGGGCCCAGGGTGAGGCAGGCCACGTGACTCGCCGCTCTGGCACCACAGTCCCGCCGGCCGGCCCACCCTGGCCATGGAGGCTGCCACCTGCTGCCAGGCAGCCGGGGTTGCAGTGGGACCAAGTGTGGGCCTTGGTGGTGCGTGCCTGTGGGGGCTCACAGAACCCGGAGACGAGTCAGCGAGCCTGGGGTTCTGGCTGCGTTGGTAAAAACATGCTCCCTCGCCTTACCTCTGTGGGCCTCGGTTTCATTGTCTATAAAAACGAGAGGGATTGAACTAGAATTTTTTTGGAGGTTCCCGTCAGCTCTGATACGGGGGCTCCCTGGATGTTTGTGGAGGTATTTCTTTTTTTTTTTTAATTATGTATTTCTTTTTGGCTGTGCTGGGTCTTCGTGGCTGCGTGCAGGCTGTCTGCAGTGGCAGAGAGTGGGGGCTACTTGTCACTGCCCTGCTTGGGCTTCTCATTGCGGTGGCTTGTCCTGCCACGGGGCACAGGCTCTGGGGCACTGGGCTTCAGGAGCTGCAGCACATGCGTGCAGCTGCACCGGGGGGGTGGGGGGTGAGAGCCTCCTGGACCAGAGATCGAACCTGTGTCCCCCCCGCCGCATTGGCCGGCAGATTCTTAACCACTGGACCACCAGGGAAGCCCCATGGAGGTATTTCTTAGCCAGAAACTCGGGACCTGCGTTACGAGGAGAGGGGAGGGACACCAGAGACGTGTCTTGAGTGCAGCGGTAACCATGTTTCCTGAAGGGACACGGTTGGAGTGAATTAGGGTGGGCGGGTGGAGGCACTTTTCGAAATACCCCAGAGGTAAATGCGAAAGGTGAAGACCGTGAAAGTGTCTGCTGAGGACCCTCCAGGTGACCAAGGACATGGACTCCAGCTCCTGCTAGGAGCTCGTCTAGAACTCCTAGACGGCCGTGTGGGAACTGCTGCAGGGCTGCAGGGGGGTGACCTGACACGCCATGCTCCCAGAGAGATATGCCCTCCCCTTTTGGCCCTAAATCCTGGAGAAGAAATAGGTCTGCAGGGTCCTTGTGTCCTCTGCCTTCTCTGAAACTTCTCAGGGTCTGTGCCCCTGTTGCTGTCAGAAAGTTTCCCTTTATATTTAGCCTTCTTTTCTCATGTGATTGTTTAAGCCCTTCCATTAAAAAAAAAAAAAGGAGCAAAGCAAACAGAAATATCTCAGAGCCACCAGTTCCATTTTGGCTTTTTAGTCTTGAGCCCCTCCTTAAAAGACAGTAAAAATGAAATACGTGTACGGCAAAGCGCAGGGTCCCCAGCCCTTCTGGACTTGTGTGCAGAGCCGGGCTGCGACAAGGCGTGGCGGGGCCCCAGCCTCCCTGCTCCATGGTGGCCTTGGTCTCTGACGTCCACTGCGTCTCCAGGGGTGTGTGGGCAGGAGCCCCGAGGCAGAGGCGCACGCTGTGCAACCTGCTAGACAGAATGCAGAGCTTTAAAAATAGCTGCGTTTCTCCCAAGATGCTATCTGCTCGCCAGTCTTCAGGACACTTTACCTGGGGTTCGTCACTATGAATCCGGCCTCCTGGACTCCCCGAATGGTGGTGGGAATGGGGATTGGGGCTCGGATACAGGCAGGAGAGGAATTGCTTGGTAACCGTGGTCTCACCTGCACCCCATGATGTTTCACGGTTCTGTTCACGTTTGCTAGCTCTCCTGACCTCCACATCCTGTGAGGGCGGGTGGGTGGTATGAGCCCCATGGCTGATGACCCTGAACTGGAGAGAATCCTGCTTGTACCTGCGTAATTCGGGCCACCGTGCATCCAGGTCCCCTGACTCTGAGTGTTCTAGCTAGGGGACCCAGGGGTGGGGTGGGGACGGGGGTGGGTCTTGGGCAGTTGACTTGGCCATTCCAGGTCTCAGGTCTTTTCTCTATATATTGAAGGGACAGGAAACCTCAGAATATCTGGGTTCTCTGTTTTTTCAACTCTCTCGGAGCTCTCGTAAAGACTGGCATGTGTTCTGTCTCTGGGAAGCCAGCCATGCACCATGCGTTTCTGGTGAGGTTTCTTGCATTTGGAAGCTTCTGGAATATGCTGTGCTTCCGACCATTCTGACACGTCTGTACAGCACTTCATGCTTGTGCATATGGTCTGCTTCTGCCAAGTAGCGCTCTCAGAAATGAGGCCTCACGGTGGGGTCTCTGAGACTGTTTTCCCATCGGACTTGCAAGCGTTGCTTATGGAGCTCTGCCTAGCTGCTCGTTACCTGTTTGCTCGCTGCTTAATGTGCAGCACCTGCTGGAAGAGCCGGCTGATGTGCGATGGGAACATGTGCTTCAGCTCTGGTTGTTTGCATGATGACTGATTGGAAGAAGTAGGCCTTTCCTGTGGAGAAGAAGGTGCTCAGAGAATCCTTGGGCAGCCGTGTGTTCTGAGTACTGAGCCCAGCCCCCACCCTCCACAAGGGCTTCTGAAGCAGAGCGTGGGCTGCACGACTCCTCGGCCATGTGGCCCTCTGTGTGATCTGTATTTGGTTAGGAAGGGGGAAGGAGTGTTTGTTTATAGCATATTTAACCAGGGTGACTTAAGCTTTATCTGGGTGGTGTTTGGGGAAGGATTGGGGTTGGCTGGGGGGGGGGGGGCAGCACACTTCACACATCTGTACCTCGTATCCCCTGAATGCAGCCCCAGCTTGTAGAGAAACCCTGTGATGGGCAAGCCACCTGGGAGCTGTTTTGGTGGCCGCAGACTTCAGGGACTTGACGTGTGAGCGTTTGTTGTTCTGGAGTCTGGCTGTCTGGAGGATGGAGCGGAGGAGGTCTGCACCAGCACAGGGAGGGGGTTTAGGCTACACCCCGGGAAGGACCACCATGGTGTCCCGACGGCTCCCGAGGAGAGACGAGGCTTCTTTGAGAGGCGGAGCCAGGCGGTCCTCGGGAGGGTCCTTCGGGCCTGTGTTTGTGGACGCCGGGAGCAGCAGGAGGTGTGGGTGCTAGGATCCCCGGCGGGCTCTGCTAGTCCTTTCTGCCTCTGAGGCACGCCTAAGCTCGGGATGGGGGACACGCGAACGTTGTTTCCCTTTGCAGAGAGGACTTCTGGCACCGACCCTGTAGGACTGATTGTATTTGCGAATAAAAAGGGAGAAAGGCACGTTCGCCCCTCATCCCTGCCGGGAGAGCTCTGAGCTCTCTGATCCTGATTTGTATCAACACCGCCGCCATCCTGCTGACTGGCTTCTCTGCACTCTAGGGATCGCGGACAGGGATCAGAGATGCGTTGTGTGAGGGAGTGTGTGTGTGTGAGTGAGTGTGAACTGTGTGTGTGGGAGAGAGAGTATGTATATGTGAATTTTGTGCGTGTGGGAGAGAGAGAGACTGTGTGTGTGTGTGAGTGTATATGTGAATTGTGTGTATGTGTGACTCTGAACTATGTGTGTGGGAGAGTGTGTATATGTGAATTTTGTGTGTGTGTGGGGCAGAGAGAGACTGTGTGTGTGTGTGTTAATGTGGCACGTGAGGCAGGGCCATACATCTGTTGGCTGGAGAAAGGCAGGAGAGGGAAGAGGAGCTCTCGGGGCAGGTGCACAGCTCTGGGACCACCGGCATTGCTGGCTCTTTTAAAGGCATGGGGGTGTGTTGAAGCACACCTAATGTACTATTTAGAAAGGGCTAAAGTCCAAAAATCAACCAGTTAATGTCTAAATGAGGGTTGTGTTAAATACAGAGAATCATATATCCTTTAGTATTACAACCGCCTGCATGTTTAACATAGAAAGACCCGACAAGTCAGGAGCCTTCCGCTGCCAAGCCCCTGCCTGCGGCCACCACGTCTGTAAGCTCCTGCTGCTTTTGTGTCAGTTTTCGGCCTCCCTTCTTGCCTGTTTCCCACCCTCGCTCACTCCTTAGGCATACAGGAATATCTGTCCGCACGCCCGTGGTATCGTTTCCTTGGGGACCTGTTCTTCCAGCGTCTCTGACATCGTAAATGGTGTTCCCTTCGTTTCACGTGTGAACACAGCGTAGGCTTGCTGCAGAGGTGAACCATTTCTGAGATGGGGCGGCTTCCCGCCTGGTCCTGGAGGAGGTCGTCTAGACCCCTGAGGAGAGGGGATCAAGGGTACCCACGTGGGGGCCAGCTCGGGGGCCCCCCGCGCCAAGCTTCCTGTCTGGGGCGGGCGTTGCTCAGGCGTGAATCCCCCAGCCATCCTAGCTGTTGCTGCTTCTCAGCTTGAGCCCTGAGTAGCGGCCTGAAAGTCTGAGACCCCGTCCACCTGCTAGGTTGACAGTGCCAGCAGAGAGGGTCAGAGAGGAAGTGAACATGGGCTCCCGGCCACGGGGCTCCCTCCAAGCCAGGTGAGCTCTGTTCAGAAAGGAACGCGTCTAATCTTTTGGCCCTGACGGCCCTATTTGTGTTTGTCTCCTTCTCTCTCTCTTCCCTCCTCTCTCTCCCTCATCTCCCTCCCCCGCCTCCAGAAGAATTTAATCTGCTGGACAACAAACAATACTGTTATAAAACTTGGAAAACAAGAGGGCGAGGCCTCCCTGACAAGGGAAGGGCACGCCGGGTAACTGCCAGGGAGCCTGCCAGGCCCGAGATGGAGCCGGGCGAGGGCCCAGTTGGCTGGGCACCTGGGCGCCCGCCCGGGCCTGGCCCACCAGCCGTGCCATCCCCGGTCCAGAGGGGGAGGAACCGAAACGCAAGTGGGGGCCCAGAAGCGCTTGAAAAGGGGAAGTAGCCTGTGTTCCCCTCTCCGATCTGATGGGAATGCACTAGACTGTGAAACTCTCCTCCCGCCCTCCTCCCCGCCCTCCTCCTCTCCCTCTGCCCTCCTCCCCCTCTCCCCTCCCACTAGTCTCTGTTGCAGGTCCCGGACTGGCAGACCCAGGTCCCGAGGCTGGCATAAGCAGTTCAGGCGCAGCTACCTGCTGGGCCAGCTGCAGGCGAGTCAGGAGAGGAGGGTGCTCCAGGCCGCCCGGCACTGCAGACCTACCCCCTGCCTGCCCTCCCCGACCTAGGAAGTGGAACCAGGTCAGGGGTGTGCCCCGGTCCACATGCTCTGCCAGGTGTGGGCCCAGGTACCAGGTAGAACTGCCACTGGGAGGTCTGTGGATGCTCCCCGGGCCTCCTGGTGCCCACAGGGGCCGCGCTCCCGGGAGGATGTCCACCTCCGGGAGAGGCCCCACTCTCCTTCCAGGAGGAGTCCGGCAGCGCCGCAGAGGCCGGGCACGCCTCTGGGCCTGTTCCTGCTGACAGACACAGTGCTCCTCCCCACAGGCAGGCCTGCGCCTCCTGTTCACTCCCCGTGGCAGAGACGCTGGGCTCTGGGTGTCTCTTCCCGCAGCTTCCAGGGTTAGATTTAACCTGAGCCTGAAGTTTCACCTCCGAGTGCCTCCTCACCGGGTCAGTAAATGATGTTGGGGGGACACGCGGGGAGTGTTGGTGAAAGCTTCTCCTGGGGACCTGCTCTGGCGCGGAGCCGCGTACTGTGGTGGGCATCGTGCGTGTGACGGACGGTCCGCACACTCCCTTTCCTGCTTGTGGAAAGTGCCAGCTTCCGTGAAGGCAGTCCAGGACTGTGCCCGCCCGTACCCAGGCGGAGCCGCGCTCTGGGCAACAGGGAGTCATCCTTGACCCCATCTTCATGCCCCCCACCCCACCGTCTCTTGCTGCCCCCCCAGGCCCCGCAGCATCCCCGGGCAGGGTAACCTTGTGCGTCCTCCCGGCCCAGGGCCTCCATGCCCTGTCCTGAGTCCAGGCCGTGGGGAGATTTCCAGACCCAAGTCTTTGGTGGTGGTGTCGAGGAAGGGACGGAAGCCTCAGAACGTAGGTCCCCCGTACCCCAGCCCCAGGAGAAACCAGAAGTGCAGGTGCTGGGCCCATCCCAGTTGAGAAGGCAGTGATTCCTGGCGTCATTATCTCAAGGGCGATGTGCGTGCGCAGTGGGGAGGGGTGATGGTTAGTGGGTCCGCGCCACCCCCACTTTGGGATCCAGGGCTGGTGAAGTGTGGTGGTTCCCGACGCTGAGCCCTCCATGCCCTCGTGCTCCCGGCCCCCTGTCCCTATACCTGTCATTTTATTTCCCTTTCCTGATTCATTAACCACAAGCTAGTTGGCCACAGGCCCCACCCTGATCACTTGGAGACAAAATGTTCAGGACACTGGGCCGGGGCTGGAGCTGAGGGTGGCAGGAAGCTGGGCCGGGCCTCTGTGTTCACAGGGACAGTGGTCCAGGAGCGCCTCGAGGGCAGACCGCTCCCCGTTCTCCAGGAGGGCCTTCTCGGGGCCCTTGTCTTCCCAAGATGACTCTTCCTCACTACCCGAAGCCCCGAAACCAGCATTCCCAGCGGCAGGAAGATGGATGAGCTGGCCTCCACTTCCGGCTCTCCTCCCCCGCTCCGGCTGGAACTTGCGTCAGTCGTGTAAGTAGCTGTGACTCAGCACCCAGCGGGTCGGAGGGAGGGGGAGGCTGCCGCCTCCCAGGAACCTTCCCGGCTCTGGATCTGAACACGCCGTGGTGGCGCAGGACATGGCCGGTAGCCCTGGTTCCTGTGTGTTCTGTGTCTCTGCTTACAGATCTCATAAATAAGGGTTCTTCTCCTTCCTGTTTTCCTCCTTTATTATTTTTTTTGTAGGGGGTCACCATACTGGGCATAGGATTCTTAGGGCTTTAAATGACGCAGACAGCATCATTTACAGAATGCAGTAGACACTCTCTTTGCCATCTCTGGACTGTTCTGGAAGCAGAGGCCCATGAATTGTATTTAACCCTCAGATGTTTGGTTTTGGCCTGCGCAGTTTTTGTGTCTTATTTCTTGTTTAACTGCATCTGACTCTGCGTGCCTTTAGACTGAGCGGGGCCACTGGACTTTTGCTGCACACTGTCCCCACTTCGCTTGTCTTATTTCCGCCTGGCCCTCCTTACATTTGAAGGTGCAGTGACCAGTCTGCCCCTGCCCCTCTCTTTTCGGATGAGCACCCTGAGGCCTGTTCCAGAAAAGTCCAGGCCCCCCGTTCTCAGAACCTGGGCTGAGCAGAAATTAAAGCTGCCGCTGTGTTCTGATGCGCTGTGTGGTGACCTTTCCTCCGCCCTTGGGTCCCTGCCCAGGCAGAGGAGTTTTCGTAGGCATGAGGGGGGTGGGGAAAAATCCTCCAAATAGAACGTGGACACGGAAGTGGCCTGGAGCAGCCCTGAGGCCCCCAAAGCCTCCTGCGAGGTGGCACCTCCAGGGCCAATGTCCCCACTCGTCCAGGGCTGGCTCTCCCTCCTGGGCAGCCCGCTAAGCCCCTGTCCACTGATTGGCTTGCCCAGGGCTGCTCGGTTGCGGTGGGAAGACCTGGAGGCTTCAGCACGCTGGGGCTTTCCCAGGCCGCCTTCCTCCAGATCCTGGAGGCCTCCGGGCTGGGTGCCAGGGAGAGCGTGCCGCTTCCAGCCACCTTGGATCACCTGGCTGGGTGCAACTTGGGGACAGAACCAGCGGCTGGGTTCAGGTAAGAGAGTCGCTCCCTGCCCGACTGACTTGGAGAAAGAAGCTTGGTTCTGTCGGGAGGTCTGAGACTTCAACAGACCCTTTTATCTGGTGGGCTTGGGAGCGCAAAAGCTTTGGACCCTAAGGTGACTCCCCTTGCCCTTTTAGAGTGTGCCACAGCAGTGCGCTGCTGATGACCTCTTGTCTCTCTCCAGGGCACTGAGTCTTTCACAGCTCTGGAGCTGGGAGCACACACTTGGGTTCGTGCCCCCGAGCTCCCTCAGTGACAGTTGCCTGTCCACCATGCATGGCCCGTGCTCTGCACTAAGAGCTGACACTTCCCGGGGAGCTGGGGATTAGTCACCCTTGTGACCTGATGACCCGAGTGTGTTCTGAAGGACCAGAGCAAGGTGGAGTGTGAGGGGAGCTTAACCAAATGCTGGACTAGACTGGGGTGCTTTCCTGAGGATGGGGTAGCCCCGCTGAGACCTGAAGGAGGGCTTGAGACCACCAGGCTTACTGTGCGGGAGGACTGGGGTGGTTCAGGGCTGGGAGTTTTGGGACAGTAGATGCAGAATATTCCAGCAAGAGGGAGCGGCATGTGCAGAGAGGCCTTCTGGAAGGGGGGGAGACATTCTGGGTCACCAAAAGACTCCTGTAATACCTTCGGAAAGGGGGTGGATAGTGGCAGCTGGACGTCACTAAGGAAGAAGAGTTCGGCTGCAGCAGAAAGCAGCAAAGCTGAGAATTGCCAAATGCAGATCTCCTTCAGCCCCTCCTTTTATATTTTATTCGTATCCTGTAGTCATGACTCACTCTCAGTCTTGACCTTAAGCCTCAGTGATGACCTGATTCACACCCCAACCCCACTGACCCCACCTCTGCTGTTGACCGCAGGTGCCCATACTTAGAGCCCTTCCCCGCAGGCAGTGCCGACCCCTGCCTGGCCCAGACTCCCCGTCTGTGACTGAGGCCCTGCAGAGCCTCACAGGTTGCAGAGGCGTCCACCAAGGTGCTGCAGGGCCTTCCTCCCCAGCGTCTTCCTCACCGCCGCAGCCACGCAGTGGAGACCACGCAGGCACGGCTTGAGGGAGAACGAAACCAGTGTCAAAGCACCGGGTGTGCTCCCATCTCCACCCAAGTTTAACACGCTGGACAGTCAGCAACACCCCGCCATCTATGCAGAAGCACTGCCTAGGATTCCCACCTGCCCTCAGTCTTGCTCATAATCAGGGGCAAGGGCAGAGGGAGACAGTCGCAAACCACAAAGCAGGCGCGGTGGGCAGAGGGGCAGGAGCGCAGACGCTGGGGTCAGACCCAGCTTGGACCCGGCTCACCAGTCATGTGACTGTGGACAGGTTTCTAAACCACACTGAGGATCAGTTTCTTCTGCAAAAACAGGAATAATCTCTGGTTCGTGGTGAGAATTGAAGAGCACAGCTCGGTGTTCGCATTTTATTTCCTTCTCTTCCCTAGAGCAGCACGTCACGTTATTTCCAGGAGGCAGAAAAAACAACGTTTTTATCTGGAGTCTTGAAGAGTTGGTAGGGAACCTGAGAGGTAAAGATTTTGTCTCTTCTTTCTCTCGGTTATGGTATCAGGAAATACAGACATACTTTCTTAGCTTCACCCATAGGAGATGGAAGTCTGATTTGAACCCTGTGCGCACATCTTATTTTCAAGCTGAATTTGAACACAAAAGTCCATTCTTGTATTAGAGAGTTGTCTACTTAATACAATTTTAGGACCCAGTAGAGAATAAGATTGGTGGCTTACGGGGTCATACTTGAACGTCCTGACCGCTCATCTGTGATGGGGAAGGGCGAGCCCGTGGTCTTCCTCACCAGGGTCTGTGGGCGAGTCGCCCTGGTCCAGGTGAAACCCACCTGTGTGTAGTCGTCAGCGCCTCCCAGGCAGAAAGGGTGCTTGTTTCCTGATGCAGGGAGATAAGATCAGAAAATGCTTTGCAGACTGTGAAATAGTTTACGAAACAGGGCAAAACTAATGTAAATGTTCACACAGTTCAATGATAACTTTCACTATTTTATTTCATCATATATATAATAATGTGAAGGAACTGGTTGTGGAATTGAATAAACTAGCCTAGAATTCATGACTTTTGTAATGCGATTGTCTATGTGACTTACCAGCTTTGACTTTCATGTTCTTTGAGCATCACTTTGTAACTCTTCTCTGTGCCTTTTGAAGGGACCCTTATGTCCCGTGGCAAGTATAACTGCAGTAAGACATCTTTTTGCTCAGGCAAAGGCTGGGTCTTCTGATCGCATCTCCCTCCTTTCTTCAGTGAGATCCTCTTCTTCTGGAAGCTGGTTTCACATGGTGGCTTAGATTTTTCCATCTTTGTATCTAGCACCATTTGAAATCAGTGTTTTAGGAGTAAGAATTGCAGCACAGCCAAAGGCCACCTTCAGAGGAGCTGCTGCCCTGGGACTAGCTCCCCTCTCCTGCCAACTGAGCTGGTTCAAGAAAAGAAGAATTTGAGAAGAAAAGTATATTCTTGAACATGTTGGGTTGGGAAAGGGGGACAGTGCAGGGATGGGGCTGTGTTCAGTAGAAACTCAGAGGCTTGAGCAGAGCCAGGGTTTGTGATGGTCTTCCTATGGACAGGTAGCAGCAGCCACCAGCAGGAACCTGTTGGTGGGGCCTTTCAGTGTGTGACTGGGCAGCACTGGGTTGGGTACGTGATCGCAGTCGGCAGTGGGAGGGCCGTGGACCGGAAGGACTCTCTCATCACACCAGCACTGTCCACCTGCTCCTACGCGCCGTGGAACATTCAGCTGCAGTTGCTGAGTAGGTGAAATCAGACTTGCCACCTGTACCATCAAGGTGTGGACCCCACTGAGCACCACCGGACCCATCTCTTACACAGGCTGACCGATTTCTCCTGGTGTTCAGAGTCTGTTTTTGTCTAGCACCATTTGAAATCGGTTATGATGTAGGGGGAAAAGCAGCAGCCTCAAGGTCTCGTGCCAAGTCTGGTCAGCAGCAGCCTGTGGCTTCCTGGAAGATGGATGGGCAGAGAGAGGGGGAGGGAGGTTACACCTTTTCCTACTGACTTCCTTAACTACATCTACAATACTTTATGCACAGGTAATAGATCATTTAGTGGATTTTTAGAAACAAATCACCATAGTGTACCTAATGTCCTCAGTTTGCTAAAATGTGATAGTGCTGTAAACTCCAAATTGATTTCTGTTAAATTATCTTTCTGTTCATGCATCCTGACCTTAATAAATATTTACTGTATTAAACTTACCATGTGTTTGTTTTTCATAGATTATTTTCCATTCATAATTTTATGATGATAAGTGGGGCCCTGAAAAATTAATTTGCTATATGCAAATGTTACCTATTTCATAAAGAGTTCAAAGTCGGTTAAAGCAAACAGATATTAAAAATGTAGCCCGTTAAGAATGAAATTCTGTGAGCCAAGAAATAAAGTGAGAAAAACAATGATAGAGAAGTGTTGCAGACCTGAGTTGAAGGGGAAACTGACCTCAGTCGCAAATAGGCTGCAGCCCTGGAGCCTTTGCGGTCAGCATTCCCGCAGAAATGTTTGCTTAACTGAGCCAGTACTCACGTGGCCTCTAGAGGGAGGTGCACTGATGAATTCAGCGATGTTAGGAGAGATGCAGACGTTCTCTACTTTTGTTCTTCCTTTCTATCAACCCTTGAGGACAGAGTGAACCAGTTCTGTAAAGGTTCTCAAGAGATGAGCCAGATTTGACTTCACAGGGGGTTTCACTTGAGGAGTCTTCAGGTTGGAGAGCTGTGTCCCCTTGATTGACCTTTTTGAGCAGAAAGTGCAAGGCCAGCCCTAATCTACCTGCAGGACTTTGATTTCACATCTATTCTCCATACATGGTGGCACCTCAACCACTTGGGAAGCTTTTTAAGGTCCAGTTCCTGCCAGTCTCCCCCCAGCTGGCTGCCCTGCCCGGTGGGGTGGGGTGAGGTGGGTGAAGCCTCTGTTGGGAGAACTTCCCTGGGAATGGGGGGCACCTCCCACTGTAGCTGTAGGGCTGTTTGGGGCTGTTGACTGGAGAATTCAGGTTCTGGTTCCCAGGATGTGGTGGGAACAGTTAAGACCCTGGATTGTTTTCTTCACTTCTCTGCTGAGGTAGCTACAACAGACCTATGGGCATAAAAGCTTTGGGTCAACTGTAAGAAACTGAACAGCTTCTGATTCACCTACTGTGTCCCTGGCTCCAGGCTGCTGCTGCCAAGTCACTTCAGTCGTGTCTGACTGTGCGACCCCATAGACTGCAGCTCACCAGGCTCCCCTGTCCCTGGGATTCTCCAGGCAAGAACACTGGAGTGGGCTAGGTATTGCCAATAAAGCAAGTCACCCGTGGATTCTGCCAGCAGGTTGCTATGATTCCAGTCCCCAAATGAGAAAGTGCCAGAAGATCTGGGTTTAACACGAAAGCATAAAAACAATGACTTGGGACATCGTTTCCATGAAAGTAGTTTCTGGAGTTCTCATGAATGCTTAATTTTAAACAAGTGCTCATGGCTGTGTCATGAGAAGCAAACTGAAAGCCCCTTGGTTGTAACTGAAGGGCCACTCATGGAGGATTATTTTTCTTTATTCATCTGAAGGTTGACAGCTTTTTAGCTAAAATTAGCATCCCAAGGTGGTTTGTGCTAATAGATTGCTGAGCAGTGTTTATTTTGAAGACATCTTGAGTCTGCTTTTGTGACCATGCTTTCAACTTAGAAAATGCTCTGCCAGGCATGGGTCTACCTAAGTTTTACCACGTTTATGGCTTTCTGGGTGGCTTAGTCAGTAAAGAATTTGCTGGCAACGCAGGAGACCTGGGTTTGACCCCTGGGTTGAGAAGTTCTCTGGAGAAGGAAAGGGCAATCCCGTGGGCAGAGGAGCCTGGCGGGATGTAGTCCATAGGGTTGCGAGAGTCCGACACGACTTGACTACGCCACAACCACTTGTTTATCACCCCGTACAGGTCTTCTCGAACCATCAGGTGAAGAATCGGGGTGGGGAACTTTCTCAGTGTCATCCAGACGTGGATCGATGTGGTCACCTTCTGGTGGTATGTACACCAGAGGAAAGGAAGATAAGTTTATTGACCACAGACCCCTATATTACGCTTCCCCCATATGTAAGCCATAAGGGACTGAGGTTAGCCATTTTTAAAGGTAATTCTTTAGAAGGTAAGTAGAAAAGAGCTAGTTAATTAAAGTTGAAAATGACTTCTATGTATCTCAGCAGTGACTAAAACCTCTGAGTTTAAACTACGCAGAGAACGTGTCAGATGCCCTCGCAGTCCACAGGAGGGCAGCAGTGTGGTGGTTTTAAAGTTTGTCCGCACTATGCCAGGGTAAGGTTTTCTAGATGAGCCTGGAAGTGATGAAAGCAATGCAGACTGGGAAAAGCAAACAACATCCCCTCCCCACCCCATCCACAAATGTGTGTGAAGATCAAATGGTAACTCACTCCAGCATTCTTGCCTGGAAAATTCCACGGAGAGACATCTGGTAGGGTATACAGTCCATGGACTCGCAGAGTCGGACAGGAATAAACGACTAACACTTTTCAGTTTTGTATCATTTCTGGAAGACGAAGACTTTTCATTATCACCGTAAAAGCTCTCCCGGTATATCTTACGAAAAAGAAAAAAAAAAATAAAAATACAGCAACTGGAGGACCACTGGTTAAAAATCTGCCCGCCAGTGCAGGGTTCGGTTCCTGGTCTGATTAAGAGTCCACGTCGCAGGGCAACTACCAAGATCACGTGGCAGAAGCTATGCTGCCCGTGCACCGTGGAGCCCATGCCCCCACAGAAGCAGCCTGCCACCGCAACCAGAGAGGAGCCCTGCTTCCTCCAACTAGAGAGCCCGGTGCAGCAAGAAGACCCGGCCCAGCCAAAAATACTACAGTAGTCTCAGGTTCCGTTCGGTTCAGTCGCTCAGTCGTGTCCGACTCTTTGTGACCCCATGGACCGCAGCATGCCAGGCCTCCCCGTCCATCACCAACTCCCGGAGTCCACCCAAACCCATGTCTATTGAGTCGGTGATGCCATCCAACCATCTCATCCTCTGTCGTCCCCTTCTCCTCCTGCCTCAATCTTTCTCAGCATCAGGGTCTTTTCAAATGAGTCAGCTCTTCGCATCAGGTGGCCAAAATATCGGAGTGTCAGCTTCAACATCAGTCCTTTCAGTGAACATTCAGGGCTGATTTCCTTTAGGATGGACTGGTTGGATCTCAGGTTACAGGTAAATAAAATTTGGCAAAATGTTTTCTTTATAGCCAAGCTAATTCTCAGCGTTGGCATTATAAAGATTGTTTCCTTTCTTTTTAACCAGATAGCTTCTTTGGATTAGCTGGGTGACAAGATCTTAATTCAAGTCTTGGTCATTTTCTGACTTAACAGGCTGAATTACAAAAACACATTTTTTTCTTGCAGATATAAACACCTCTGTCGTTACAAGTTTGTATGTGCAAGTTCACATGCAGACGTGGACTCTGAGGCTGAAGAACCACTAACGCAGAGGTTCTCCCTTAGCTGTATATTATAGTCACTTGGGAAGCTTTACAGATACCTAATGCCCAGGCACACCCCAGGTCAACAGCATGACGGGGAGGGGGTGGGGGCACCCAGGCATTAGTAAAAATCCCCAGGGGATTCCAGAGTGCAGCCGTGCTTCAGAAACATGCTGTGCTTTCATGGTTGGGACCCGGGTTTTTACTCAGCTACACCCGTGCATAAAAGTGATGTGGAAGACACGTCTTCCACCACACACATAGACGTGTGTGTTCCCTCAAGGCCAGGAAATCATGAAGGCTGAGACCAGGCGGGAATCAGGAGGGGCTGCACACGACGGGCTCTGTGAACTGGGCCTGAGTGATGCCCAGGATCAGACAGGACCAGAGGCCTTCAGGCAACAGTGAGCCAGGAGTACAGCAGTGAGCACAGGATGGGTGGCCTGGCTGGCTGAGAGCAGGCTATGTGAAGTGCTGCAGGTGGAGAAAAGCTGGGCATTAAGTGCAGCAAGTTTTCAAGCTTCATGAAATGGACGTTATGCTGAGGATAACGTTATGCTGCGGCTAACTGTGGGACTGAACGCCGTGAGCAGGGGAGGCGCGAGGCAGGCTGGGAGGGGGGAAGCCTGGACAGACTTCAGGCTCTGAGACTGGAGGGCTAGAAGGGGTGACTGTGGGAGGGGAACGCTTCCAGAAGGTGGGCCCGATTAGAGGCGCACTCTCATCTGAGATAAAACACTCCGGAAATAAATGCACCATCACAAATGAAACTTCTCCATAATGACATATTATTTTTTAAACAGACTCAAAGGTTCAATTCTCAGAAAACAATACAGACATGAGACGTCTCATTCCACTGGGGATTCACTCTTGCAGTTTTAAGTTTAAATTCAAATACACTTTTCCCTCTCATTCAGACAGACATTTCTAGAAAAAAATGGTTTCTCCATATATTTAAGTGATTGACAAGTTATTTGCAGACAGAACATTATTTATATGTACACATATTTCAGTCTTACATATAACTATGTTACACTGGAAAACCAAATCTGAAGTGGAAACTATTGTGAAAGCCTATTTTGGTAAGCACAATAAACTTTGGTTGAAAACATTTCCTTGAGGTTTTAAGAAATACATACTACAGCCACCCCCATGCTTCTGAGAAACTGTTAGATTCTTAAAGAGCATGTGATAAAAAGGGTGCGGCAAAACTTCACCTCTGGATTTGTCTCAGAATTCCTGAATTTATTCTGCTCAAACTCATCTTCCACGTGCCTTACCCAAGATTACAAAGGGAAGGACCACTTACAGAGGGCCTTACAAACATGTCCTCAGGGAGAAAAACAGCATCTACTCTTGTTCACCCTCGAGTCCTCATTCATACCTTTCTAAGGCAGCTTTTCTTTGGCCCAGTGTGTGCCACTAACTATGAAGTGTGACGACTTCCACTTCTTGGTGGTCCAGTGGTTGGGTTTCTGTGCTTCCACTGTGGGGGGCACAGGTCTGATCTCAGCTTGGATAGCTCTGCGTGTCAAGGTATGGCCAAAAAATTTAAAAAAAAAGAAAAACAATTTTTTTAAGGTGTAAAACAAAACCTGTAAAAATCTGAGTCAGAGCAGAGTCCCTCCTCTGTGGCCGTTGGCGTGAGGACAGAGAAGCGGGCTGGGGTCTGTTCCACCTGAGTGTCCAGACCCCCCCTGAGCTGTCTCCTTTTTCCTTCCCTTTCTGTGACCTACAGTTAATCCACGGAGTTGAGTTTGCTTTTCTAAAATACAGGGCTTCATTTTTACTCTGCCCTTTACAGATGAGGTGAGGAGCCCACAAAGACTTAAGATTCTGATACAACCTGAGGTTATCTGCTGAATTTATTCCCTACAAAACTGCTTACATTCTGATGACATGTGTAAAGACAGACATATCTTTATCCAAGTGGGCAGAGAAAAGCCCCTAGAGCCAGACTTTAGAGTGGATTCTAATTCTCTTAGAGAGTAGAATTCTTCAGCACAAACAGATACAACATTGTTAAGAAAAAAAAAAAAAAAACTATAGTACAATAATAATAATAACAAAGTGGAATTCTTCTTAAGAAAACTATAAGGCCACAGCATTCACTTTGTCCTGAGCTGGCATTATTGCCATGGGTGCTAACAGTACTCTAACTTTGTATAGAAGCCTGAAACTGATGCTGAATTCTTGGTTTCTCAGACTGGCTTATTATAAATAAAAGGGGTGAAGAACAAATGCCAGATAAAAACTTAATAGCATCTCTAAATTACCACGAGGTTACACATTTTTAAAAATAGCATTTTAATCTATTCAATGTAAGAGTATTTTCCAGTAATATTCTTAGTTAGGAAACTCAAAGAATGAACCTTAAGAATTGGTAATCACCTCTGAACAAAAAAAGATTTCAAAATCACTTTCTTTGCAAATGAAATGTAATGTCATTTTTCAATATATTTCTCTGAGTTTGGAGATCTTATAGAAGAAAAAACAAACACATTTCCCTACCTTAGAATGCCATGTTGACCTACCCCATAAATCAAGTGCTATTTAAGGAAAAACAGGCAAGGTGTTTAAACCTAAATTCATACATGTTTCAAAGAAGCATTACAGAATAGTGACTATACTTCTGCCACATTAAAATGTTTTAATGTTCCTATGGCTATCGCTTAGCAGTTTTATTTCTGACAGTGTAAGAAAGTGGCAAATAATCTTTATACTTTTTTTCCTTCAGTATTGAGACAAAATTGAGAGAGGGCATTGCGTTAAGTTTAAGGTGTACAGCATGATTTGATAATGTCAATACTACAAAAAGCTTTTTTCTTCCATGTGATTAGAACTTTTTAAGATCCACTCTCTTAGCAACTTGCCAACATAAATACAGTATGAGTAACTCATGGTAGCCACTGTGCTGTAATTATACCCCAGTACTTTCTCACCCTATAACTGAAGGTTTGTATTTTCTGACCACCTTTACTCAAACCCACCCCCACCAGTCCCCCACCGCTGACATCGACAAATCTCATTTTTCTTCTGTGAAAGCTTGTTTTTTTCGATTCCATGTGTAAGTGAGATCAGACAGTACACGTCTTTCTTTACATGACTTATTACCCAGCAAAGTCCCCTCAGGTCTGTCTGTATTGTGGCAAATGGCAAGGTTTCCTTCATTTTCATGGCTGAATGGTACATGCGTTCCTGGAAACGGTTCAGTTCATCTGTTCTGTTGCAGTGGTTGCTTTATCCTGATAAGTGGTGTACGTAGCGCTACATTCTGCTTTCCTATAAGGGAATAGAACAGTATGTACTGTGACATTCTGGTTTCCTAAGAAGCAAGGTTAAGAAGACAGCATCAGAGATGAACATAATTAATAATTAAGTACATACATTAATTCCAGAAGCCCATTTAGAATAGGGAAGATTAAAAAAAAAAAAGCTACATACTAGTAAGAGTCACTGAACTAGGAAATACATGATTTTTTAAAGTTATTCCAATGTTCAACCAGGCTCACTCTACAAACTCTTTTTTCTAATTCTGTAGTGTAGCTTGGATTTCCTCCAAGACAAGAAACAGGGCAGTCACATATACTTAGTAAATATCCTCCTATCTTAATTTAGGAACAACGGGAGAGAATAGAGAGAAGCACATTTTCATAATATTCAATTTAAAATCCAGCTCTGAGATGATTATACAAAGGTAATGATTCTGAGTGTTCACATTCAATAATGCTTCATTTACACCTCACTGTCAAGGAAATCACATATTCTGGTTAGAGCCTCCTAAGTAACTAAAACTCACATCACACAGTTTTGGTGTTTGTTTTTTTTTTGGTAACAAGGAACATCTTTCTAAACCCTGTCCAAAGAAATATAATGCAAGTCACACAGGGAATTCTGAATTTTCTAGAAGCCATGTTAAAAAAGGGAAAAGAAAATTAACTTTCATATAGTTTACGTAACCCAACATCCATGGTTGTACATTTTTTCCCCATGAAGTCTTTGACTCTGATGTGTAACTGTGCACGCGAGCTCACTTTACGTAGGAGGAGCCAGTTTTGACATTCGCAGCAGCCACTCAGGACCACCGCCTCTAGAGCTGGGAAACGCAGTTCCACTCCTGCTTCGGAACCGGACTACAGCAGACAGACTACAACCGAACGCGGACGCGCCGGTTACTGACAGTGTGCCCGCCCAGCGAACCCTCGGGTGCCTGCCTCATGAAGAGCTGACCGTGTGAACGCCGGAAACTTCATTATTCCCCTGGAGGGGAGGCTTCACTATGAGCCGGCGCTGCCACGCGCGGTACTTGTTACATGGCCGTGTCCTCAGGTCTGCTGTGGAGAGCGATTCAACAGTCAGGCCTCTCACTGAATCCTCCAACACCACTGTATTCTGCTATTTGTTGAAGTGAATACACTTTTTTTTTTTTCTCTCTAATAGTAGTGGAACACTTATTTTCTTAAATAGAATTTTAAACAGAAATCCAATATATGAGAAGGATAAATAAGCATTTACATAAAGTTAAAGAAACAACTCATTGGATATAACATCAAGCTATTTAAAGATGATTAAAATGTGAAAGTGAGTTAGTACTTACAGTTATAAGTCATATTACCTTTAGCATTCACTAAGGTAACTTCAAGTGTTTACAGACAATTTGAAGCTCACGGATTGTCTGAAAACCGCTTTCCTGGTTGGTTGGAGCCTCAAAGGACTCCTTAGAGAACTGAGCAGATACATAGGGCGGGGTAGCTGGTATATTTTTGTCTTCCCCTCTGCCCCTGTGATCAAAGACATGGCTCTGCTTTTACTAAGGAACTGCCCATCTTACTGGTCTTTGTGGAATCTGCTCTCAACTTCATGACTGTCACCTAGGGTAGTGCCTTGCACGTGAGTGTGGAAGTCTATCTCCTCTCTTCCTAGCTATGCAGAGACACTCAGGCAGAAAAAGAACTTCCAGTTCATTTCATTCAGAGCCAGAGATAGAGGGGATTAAATGGCTAAAGGGAATGCATTTCACATCAAATTTGAGGATTTTTGTTGGTGCTGGTTTATTTTTTATATGCTAAAAATATAGTGGCTGAGGGAAACAGTTAAATGCCTTTATAGAACTAATATTTACAAGCTGAAACTGAAATTCTTTACCAAAATTACATAAAATGTAGTTTGGTTTCTGTCAATAAAAAACCTAAAAGTGAACTTCAAGTGGACCGACTATCTGATTATTTCCCATTAGACTAAAAAAATTCCCCCAGATTTGGATTTACAGCTGCTAGAAGGTAGAGCTGAGTTGTTTCTTTAGGTTTATATAAATGCTTATTTATCCTTCTCATATAATGCATTTCTATTTAAGAAAATAAGTATTCCACTACTACTAGGGGGAAAAAAAAGTGTATTTATTCACTTCAAATAGAAGAATATAGTGATCTTCAAGGATTCATTGACAGGCCTAACTATTGAATTGCTCACCACAACAGTCCTGAAGAAATGGCTATATAAAACACTTGTCACAGTCTGACCAAAGGTCAAGGGGTCATTACTCTCTGTTGGTGCCTATGTCAAAGCAAAAGCCTGTCAGTGCATATTATTTTACATTAAAACAGGGAAGGAGAAAATATAAATATCAATAATCTCACAAAGGGGAACCAGAATCCAAATGTCCTCCTTGCTGTCTACTGTCTACTTAGCTCAGCTCAGGATATCGATATCTAAATGTTCATCAAATATTTTACAGAAGAAAGGACATCTCTGAAAAGAAATGCAACAGAAAGCAGATACCTTTTAATGATAAAAGCAAACGTTTCTCTCATCTCTTCTCAGAGAGAAATAAAATGTCTTGTCTGTGGCTCTCACCAGTTACGTATATGCTGAACAGAGGAAGGGGAAAGTGTTGAATAAAATAGTGAGGTCACACCAAAAGGAAGCAAGAGTGGCATAAAAATGGGATAAAATCAATGAGGGGGGAGAAGGGAAGTAAAGCTGACAATTAGGCCCATACACTATGTCTCTCCTGATTCTCATTGGGAAGTTGAACCAAGAATTTGGTCCAAGAAGCAACTTTACCCTTGCGGTCTTATAGATCATACAGCAGGTAAACAGACTCTAAATTTGCATATAATCTGTTTACTTCTGAAACCGCCTAGTCTCAAGTGAATAATGTACACTCGTTTTCTCAGAATGATAGTGTATGGGGAGACACGGTCCTGGTCTCCAGCAGCACAGCCTTTGAGGCGATACATGGGGCCTGTATTAATCCCATGTAACACTGTCTCAGAAACTGATGTCATGACATCCTCCATTTTCAGATGCATCTTTTGCATCAAGGACAGTTTCTTCTTGTGCACAACTGTTTCCACCTGAGGGAAGACCTCTATAAAGCATTACATGACTTCCCATTTTTCTAGGATGGATCTAAATTTTGTAAATATGCTCTCTCAACTAATTACAAAATCTTTTTTATTTACTAGTTCTTGCTTAAAAATTTTAAGGCCTTTGTTGAATGGTTAAGAATTTGAGAACCAGGCAGAAAAATGTTCAAGTTAATTTGACCATTCAAGTTTTGGACCGTGTCGTTACACTTCACCACCTGAACTGGATTTACCATTTACAGTATATCCAAAAAAAGCTTCAGTAAGATGCATTTAAGCAGACAACTTAAAAGTTACAACATTTCTCGATCAATCTTTATTAAGATAACATAGTTTACAATTGCACAAGTAATAAATATACTTAATGGAAAAAAAGAAAAAAGGTATTTAGTTACTATTACTAAAATACATAAATTATTTCAATAATTCTACTGAACTTAGCAAACTCTCATTTATCCCGTGATGATTTAACCCAAGCAGAGAAAAATGATCCATTTATGAAAAAAAAATATTCACCACAAATAATTGAAAACATTCATGTTAACAAAAGACATCTGGAACCACATAGTCAGGACATGCAAACAGGACTTGGGCAGGAGCAAAGGAGAGAGCGAAGGGCTGTGGATCCAAGTCTGGAAAGTGTGGCAGAAGAGCTGGTTAGGAAAGGAAGCTGTGCGGGAAAAGGAAGGCGTGTGCACATGGAGCCTGTCAGCTCACCTGGGACCCTATCCTCTTCTTCATTGAGAGCTAAGAAACAGAAAACTATAGCAAAATGCTTTAACCTTGTGGCCATTTTTCATAATTTAATGATCTTTAAAAGAACAAAACAAAACACTACTTAGGGGATTTCCCCGGTGGTTAAGCTCTGCTCTTTCTATGCAGGGAGCTTGAGTCTGATCCTTGGTCAAGGACCTAAGATCCCCTCCACAAAAAAAACTACTTATTTTCATGCTTTGGTATAAATCCTGTAGGAGGGTAACTGTGTTCCCAAATTATCGAAAATACAAGTTCATATCGAATCCATTTTGTATCAAGTTTTAACAGCAAATTTGTGTTTTTGATTTGTTTTGAGGCTTGTAGGATCTTAGCTCCCCAACCAGGAACTGCACTCCTGCCCAAGGCAGTGAAAGCCTGAGCTCTAACCACTGGACTACCAGGGAACTCCCATTAACAGCAATTCTTGCGCCTGGTATCCTGCTTCCAGATTTATCCCTACAAATAGAGAAGGAACTGCATATAGTTTACAGTCTTGTAAGGGAGTTTCCAAAGCAATGAAAGCAATTTGGGGTGGGGGAGAATGGACATTCAATAGTGCAAAAAATGTATCAATAATAAAAATAATTACCTCTTTAAAAGAAAAGCAAACTAAAGCTAGGTATTATTTCACATTCTTTTAAAAAGGCATGCAACAAAAATGTGGAGTCTTTAAACAATCCACTTGATTGTCTTGAACAGGTGAACCATTTCCCAATAAGCTTGATGGTGCTTCTTCAAAGCTAAAGAGCATGGGCACATCGTTAACAGTCTACACCCTGCTTTCTCTAAGTGTCCTCCAGGCCTAGCAGCAGCAGCCTCACTGGGGAACTCTTTAGAAATGGGATCTCAGAACTCTAATGCCCCTGGTACCTTAACCTGGGGGTGTGATGCTCAGATACTTGTTTAGCTTTAAAAGACTCATTCACTGGTAGACAGAGTTTGGCTAATATTTGTTAGGAAACTGTATTTTTCTGTAATGATGTTTTACAAAGGCCAGTAAGGAGCAGAAAGCTATTTTGTTCTGCTTTCTTTAGAGGTTACTTCTAGTTAACAAATTTTAGACTTGTCAAATATTTCACTGATGGTGTTTCCATGTTATACCGCCTGTGTATATGCAGTTTTAAAAATACACTACTGATAGAGAAATCAAACGTGCATATTATATGTTCTATAAATATAAGATTCAAGGTTCAAATGAAGGCACTGTGGATATTTTTAAAAGATTACCAAGAAATTTAAAAAATATATATTTAGCTCTTTATGAGTGAAGAATGTACTTTTATTACATAGTCCAAATGCAGTGATTAAAATAAAAGGAATATAAATATCATAAAGCCATTAATACCATTCATTTTTAATTATTAGTTTGATTTACAAAGCAATAGGGAAAAAAATCACGAAAAATGAGAAATATCAAAGCACTAATCTTGGTCTATGTTCCAGTTTTATTCTAAGTCATTAGATTTTAAATTACTTCATTAAAATTTAAGATGACGTTTAAAAGGTACAAATTATATATTTGTACCTTTTTGCAATTTTAACTCTCTCCCTTATTTCATTTTTATAGATAAAAAGACAAAGTTCATGAGGTTCCTTGTAAATCTTACCCTCTCAGCAACTTTTAGTTTAACCCCATCAGTTTTACTTCAACCTAGTAAATTAAGAGAACATAAGAGGGAAATCAAATGATGTTGCTTTAAATTCTCCAGTTTAACTGTATAACAAATCTAAAAGAAAAAAAACAGATTTGGTATCTGAAGGAGACATCTATGTAGCTTCTTACAACTACCTATCTAAATTATACAGACAACTGAAAACTTTCACCATCAAAATTGCAGTGACTACAGCTATCAAAGTCTCCACAGGGAATCATTTTATATGTAATCTTGGTCATTAGTCCAATCTAGGAAGTTGGGTATGCCTACAGTAGAGAAGACCCCAAAGCGGTCCATGATTCATTTCAGCACTTATACCTCAAATCCCACAGAAATTTTTCTTACATCATAATTAGTTGACACGACCTGCACAGATTATTCGTATGGCAGTGATATTAAAAACAGGTGAAAACATTTTTAGTGAAGATGTGTAATTCACACAGCACACTCAAGCAGGAGCAATTTTTAAAAAACACGTAATACAGAGTACAAACGAAAACTGCACGAAAGAGTGTCAACAGTGAGAAGGAGCAACAGGTGAAAAGCATGCTGTACTTTACCCTTTCTTCCTCTGTCTGCAAAAACAGCAGTACAGGCAGAGCAATAATCCAACGCCAATAACTACGAGAAATCAGGAGACAAACGTCACATGACCAGGAAAAATCGCTGCCAAGACTCAAAATCTAGCAGAAGAAAATGAATGCTGATCAGAGGTTCCCTGGAGGCTCAGATGCTAAAGAATCTGCCTGCAATGCAGGAGACCTGGGATCAATCCCTGGGTTGGGAACATCCCCTGGAGAAGGGAATGGCAATCCACTCCAGTATTCTTGCCTGGACTAGAACAGACAGTGGAGCCTGGTGGGGTTGCAAAGAATCAGACATGACTGAGTGACTAACGCTTTCATTTTTGGCTTTCAGATACCCATGGCCAGAAAATGGTATCTAATTTAAGCACATATACATTTCTATTCCATTTGGACTCTTCAGTATATTGTATTCTTTGGATTAAACAGTATACAGTAAGTCAGAGAAATTCTTGATTAATTTATAAAATTACCCAAAGCATATTTGGGATGAAAACTCATATGAAAAAAACTCACCTTTGAAACAACATATATTATTTAGAGTTTGTTAGTATGTGGACAGGCAGAATAGACAGGAATAGAGTAATACTAATACAAGGTAGTGTATTATGTAAAAAGTCAGGTTTTCCTGTTTTACTTAATTTCAAGCTATAAAGCTATAAATACTGAAAAACCCTAAAAAAAAACACAAAACTACACTTCTTCAGAGCAATGTTTTGATTCCATTGGTATCAAACTTGTTGACACTTACGTACAGCAACAATGACGAGCACGATGTATCCTGCACCTGTGAAAAATGAAAACAGTTTGGGAGATAAGTGAGTATCTGGGATCTCCTAGGAGCGGCTGCACCTTAATTTCACCAGACCATCCGTAACTACAGAGAAACAAACCTGCCAATCTAGTTTAAGCACAACTGCTCGTGCTTCCAGGTTATCTGCACCACAGAACCCTTCTGATCAGATTCCAGAGTCAGGACACTAACTCTGTGACACTCTTAATAAGGAATCTCACTTTTCACTGCTGTTTGCTCTGGCTACCATGTCAGGTTATTTAGTGAAGGTTAACAATTAGAATTCACTAGTTTGGAGGCAAACCATTTTTAAAATGTGAGTATCCAACTATGGATGGTTTAGTTCGACATTCAGTTCTTTCATTACTTATGACTTTAAGTTAGACATTTAACGTCTATTTTTCCCTGAAGTCTGTGGGATAAATCTGAACCCATCAAGAGTCTTCATCATATCACCACAGCTCCTACCCCACTTTCTCCCCAGATGAAGACGTGGCCCTAACTCCCTAGGGAGACTCGCTGAAAGTAATGCAAATTAAGACTGTAAAGGGAACACCAGGGCACATGATAACACTAGGCACAGAAGCGTAAACATGCATTTTTGACTCTCCGGAGGGCACTGAATATACCACCAAATCTTAATTCTTAGAAACGCTGGTCACTGGCACCTCTGCTTCTAAACTGCCATTACTTTTATTATCTATAACGTACAGCAGGTAACACAGCATACAATGTCATGTACAGCTCTGCTTTTTATTCCATAAACATTATCGAATGTAAACATCCTGAGATGGCACTGGATTCTCTTGGCAGAGTGCTAGTGTGACCACAGTTTTCACAGGGAAAATATAACAAGCCCAAAGTGCATTTTATAAAAGGACTAACTAAATAGTATAACTAAACTAGTCTAAAAATAATAAACTATTTTTCTTCATTTCCTTATCAGTAAGTCTTTATACTTCATGTAACTGCCACAACTATACTTCCATCAAGTTCTCTAACACATACTGTGTGAACTACGTGTGCAAACATTAAGTGTGCTACCCCACCCTTGTATAGAAAAACTAATCCAACATTAGTACTTCAAGCCTTTTGTTCACAAGGTACCAACAGAAAGAAAATTCATCTACAAATTGCCATTATAAAGTAAAACTATTACATGGAAAATAACTTAAATGTTAGATGTGTTAGACTACGTATAGCCATATTATTATTTTAAAAAGTAAACTTATTATTAGGTATCCTAAGTTGAGCACCCTCCTAAAATCTGTATTATCTACATGTGTCTAAAAGTACCCCTTAAATATGTCATAGGATCTGCACCTTTAAAATTCCTTAAAACGTGCAATTTTACAACTACAAACTGAACAATTATCACCAATTTTTAACATGTTGTTTCTTCTCTAATTATAGACAATGGTAATATTTCCACATAGAAAACTAGGGCCTTATGACACAGAGTTATAATCAGTAACAAAATAATACCTAAACCCTCAGCACCGTTAGGGGGTGATGCATCAGTAGGACGGGGGGGATGTCCTAGAAAAAAGGAAAAAAATGCAAGTTAAAAAAAAAAAAGAAAAAACAATAGAGCTTAATGTCCTCTAAGTTCACAGGTTTTGATTTTTTTCACTTTGTACAAAAACTCTTATAATTTCATTCTCCTTATATAAACTACATTAATGTTTGTCATTAAAAGTAGTATCAAAATATTATAAATTTATATTCAATACCAAAGCATTCTACTTCTTGTCCAGTAACATTTCCTAGGACAATATTCTGTGGTACAGCAAGCAAATTTATCATTAGTGTGGTGTCAGAATAACCCTATGGATTCGATGTGATTATACTTAAAACTAAAACAGAAAAGCACATTTGTGGAGGCTAAACAATATGCTACTAAACAAGAATGGATCACTGATTGAATCAAGGAAGAAAGTTTTTAAATATCTGGAGAAAACGAAAACAAGAAAACAAATCCAAAATCTATGGGATGCAGCAAAAAGCAGTTTTAAGAGGGAAGTTTACAGCCACATAGCCACACTCATCAAGAAAAAGTCGGCCCCAATTAACAAAATCAGAATGAAAAAAGAAGGTACAACCCACAAACACTGAAGAAATTTCAGAAGCTATGTAGAACAATTTAAAGAAGGACATGAATAAATAAGTGTAGATGGAAAAAAAGCTCAGCCACTGAACCTGGATGACTTAGTCCTGAAGTCATGGTTGGAGAAGTGGGCTTGGAATCTGGAATGGAAAATTAGATTCAATTCTCCAGCCTTATCCATACAAAATTATGGATTTAAATCTGGTATTTGATTTTTTATAAAGATTCTCAAAATGAATTATTTCTCAAAATGAAAAATACATGTACTCCCTAAATTTTGCAATTCTACTTCTGTAAAGCTAACCTAAACACATGTTTACCGAAGTGCACAAGAATGTTGCACGGGAATGTTCCCTGTGCCTTTGTATACAGTGGAAATCCTAGAAGTTAACTAATGACAAACCATAAAAAAAACGTGCTCAGAATAAACATATGGTTCTTTAAAAAAATACTGTCCATATAGTTTCCTATTGCATAACTTGTATCCTTCTCCAGTTAGTATTTTGCCTACAGTTTTTCATATTTGCAATATCAGATCTACTTGACCACCGTTATATGTTGCTTAATGATGTTTTTCATACTAACTGATGACAGAAAATGATTGACAGTCTCATGAGGAATTTTGATTTTTGATATTTTAAAATAATCCATAGTTTTATCTTCACTGTACATCTGTCCTCAGAACTCTTCTTTTAAACTGTATCAGTGCTTTATAAATCCTTTATGAAATGCTTATGTCAACTCTTCCCTGGGGCGCAGAGGTTAAAGCGTCTGCCTGCAGTGCAGGAGACCTGGGTTCGATCCCTGGGTCGGGAAGATCTCCTGGAGAAGGAAATGGCAACCCACTCCAGTATTCTTGCCTGGAGAATCCCATGGACGGAGGAGCCTGGTGGGCTACAGTCTACGGGGTCGCAAAGAGTCGGACACGACTGAGCGACTTGACTTTCACTTTCCTTTATGTCAACTCTTTAAAAGTCTGCCCAGACTGATGCTCTTTCCACCCTTCCTCTAGTCTCTAGCTTCTGCGGCAACTAAATACAAGCCAGAGATAGCAGCCCTGAACTTAGGAAAACAATTCCCTCCAACATATCAAAATACTCATTCAAGTCTCAGGCAGAGGAGCTGATCAGCAGCCCCTGCTAGAATTCCTCCATTTCATTCCAATAAACAAGGGCTTTTTCTGCCTTTTAGTTGTTATACCACTTACTTTCTGTTGCCAATTCCCCCTTTCCCCCTCAAAAAACAAAAACAAAAACATCCAAAACAAACAAAAAATCCTCAGTAAAGAGAAAAACAATAATTGTTAGGAGTGGGGGAGTGACGGAGGTGGTAGAAATACTAGTCTCATTCTAGAGACAATGGTAGTCTCCCAGTTTATAAAAAAGAACCAAGCTGGTCAACCTGGGAAAGGAAACAGTCCTGGACCCAGAAGACACCCTGTACAGGTGTCGAGAGATCACTTTTAAAATGAATAAATCATCCGTGTTGATGACACAGAAAACATACATGCTAAAAAACAGAACCTGTGGACCTTCCTCTACACTAATATTAATCTGAGTGTAACTGGTACAAGCTGCCTTTTAAGAGCTTTATAGATACCAGGGGCTATGCTAAGTGCTTTAAATGAATCCCACTTTAAATTTACTGTCACTAAGTAAGGAAGCCGAAGAATTGATGCTTTTGAACTGTGGTGTTGGAGAAGGCTCTTGAGAGTCCTTGGACTGCAAGGACCTCCAACCAGTCCATCCTAAAGGAGATCAGTCCTGGGTATTCATTGGAAGGACTGATGCTAAAGCTGAAACTCCAATACTTTGGCCACCTCATGCAAAGAGTTGACTCACTGGAAAAGACACTGATGCTGGGAGGGATTGGGGGCAGGAGGAGAAGGGGACGACAGAGGATGAGATGGCTGGATGGCATCACCGACTCAATGGACATGAGTTTGAGTAAACTCCGGAAGTTGGTGATGGACAGGGAGACCTGGCGTGCTACAGTCCATGGGGTCGCAAAAAGTCGGACACAACTGAGCAACTGAACTGAACTCAAGTAAGGAAGGTTTGAAATCATTTTACACATAAGTAAACATATTAAAGTTTACTTAACTTGCTATCTGCTTGTATCTGCAGACTGCACATAATTTTAGAATCACTCAATCTAAGAACTAAAAAGGCTGTGAATATTTTATTACTAAAATTGATAAATGAGTATAAATCATTGGAATTTAAAAGACTTTGAAAAAAAGATCAAAAGAATGTAAAGGATTTTGAAATATATAAGCAGGAAGTTACTAAACCTGAGACATTGGGAATTGGATGTTGGGTGCTGCGAGTCGACACTGGGGGGAAAAAAAAAAACGCAGATAGGATCAAACATTTGGGAGTTACTACTGGCATTTTCACCAGGAATTTAAAAGATTTTTGAAAAAATATATGTAGGAAGTTACTAAACCTGAGACACTGGGAACTGGATGTTGGGTGCTGCGAGTCGACACTGGAAAAAAAAAAAAAAAACGCAGACAGGATCAAACATTTGGGAGTTACTACTGGCATTTTCACCAGGAATTTAAAAGATTTTTGAAAAAAATATATGTAGGAAGTTACTAAACCTGAGACACTGGGAACTGGAGGTTGGGTACTGGGAATTGGAGACTGGGTGCTGGGAGGAATCGACACTAGAAAACAAAATAATGGAGACTGAATCAAAAATCTGGGCATTAATACTGTCTTTTCATTCACATGAATTATGCCTTTCATTCTTGACTTATTTAGGTAAAACTCCCTACGCTTCAGTTTACCCTGAAAAATGACTGCTATCCATTTTTACATTTAAGAATGCCTAGCAAGAGACATTTATATACCTGTGTTATGTACGTGAAATGCTAAGACCCTACAAAGACAGAAAATCGCTGCAGCGGATTTCTTGTGAATTTGAAGTCATACAACTATCAGAGAAATGAATATAACACAGTTAAATATGAACATTGTTTCTCTTCAGTTTTTCTTGCATCATTGATATTTAATGTGAAAGACATAAAGAACAAAAACAAAAGGAAGATAGTACTTTTACCTTTAATACACTTTGGTAGCTCGGGCTCCCAAGTACTGTTCTCACCACAGACAACTACACTGTTGCCATAAAGGTTAAAACCCTCATTGCATTTAAGTACAACCGTCGCTTTGTAGTAATATTTTGGTCCAAATCCTGAGACTATCGTTCCATGTTCAATGGCTGGATATACACATTTGACCACTGAAAAATTGAGAAATTCCAGAATTAATGGAAAGCCGCTTCTACACGGGACCAGAAAGACTAGTGTGAAGTAATCCCAGGGAAGAAGCAGGAGAGAAATGAAAGATGCTAATTGCGGAAAAAAGAAAAAAGAAACCTTTGAGCATCTGAACTCCAGGTAAAGAGATCTAGAGAAATCTAGCAATGTTTTTTTTTTTTTTTTTTTTAAAAAACCTAGAACAGACTGTCATAGTTCATTTGCTTTTCTACATTTTCTTTCCATTACTGACAAGTTTTGAGAACCGTCTGATACCAGATACAAACTCAGGGTAAGGTCAAAAGTAATTTTCTTCAGTTTGAGGATTTTTTTTAAGATCATTCTGACACTGATTACATACCTTGCTCTTTTAGAAAGGTAGCAAAAGCTTTTCTGAGAAGGTAACGTTTGAGCTCAAATTTAAGTTGCAGAGAAGCTAGCCATGCCAAGATACGAAAAAGAAAGTTTTCAGGAGGCAACAACACACAGAAGCTAGAAGTTCAAGAAGTAAAGGCAGTGGGGTTAGGGCAGTGTTTTCCAAACGCTCTGGGCTACATCAGAGATCAAGAAACACATTTTATGCTGTCAACCAGTATATAAACCAACAGGCCTGAGATAATCTTAGTAATGGTATGTCCCATTCTGCTGCTGCTGCTGCTGCTGCTAAGTCGCTTCAGCCGTGTCCGACTCTGTGCGACCCCAGAGACGGCAGCCCACCAGGCTCCGCCGTCCCTGGGATTCTCCAGGCAAGAACACTGGAGTGGGTTGCCATTTCCTTCTCCAATGCATGAAAGTGAAAAGTGAAAGTGAAGTCGCTCGGTTGTGTCCGACTCTAGCGACCCCATGGACTGTAGCCCACCAGGCTCCTCCGTCCATGGGATTTTCCAGGCAAAAGTACTAGAGTGGGGTGCCATTGCCTTCTCCTGTCCCATTCTACTCCACTCATAAAAAGTACTCATCCTGACGGTCTCAGTTGACTTTAGTATCCATTAATGGGTTTGGCAGAATTGGGGGAAAAAAAATCAAGAAAACACTTGCCTGAGTAGTGAGTTCAAGAGAACATCTTATGAGATTAAATCCGAATGACAGATAAGGGGCAGATAATATACAGCCTTTTAAACCAGAAGAGTGTTCTTTCTCTTTCTTTGGGTCTGGATTTCCGTCAGGTATCATTTCTCTTCAGCCAGAAGAACTTCCTTATCAATTCTTATAATCCAGGTTGTTAAAGTTGCTCAGTTGAGTATGACCCCATGGTCTATACAGTCCATGGAATTCTCCAGGCCAGAATACTGGAGTGAGTAGCCTTTCCCTTCTCCAGGATAATCCAAGTTGACCAATGACAAATTCACACAACATTCTACATTAAGTGTTGTTTTTTGGGGTTTTGTTTTTCCTTCAGCATATTAGCAGAAATTGTCTTTTACTTTCAATAGTTCCATGAAAGTCAGCTGTCACTCTCACCTTGGGGTGAGCAGAAAAAGGAGACAAGCTTTCCCGTCTGTTTCTCCCTCTCATTGGCTGCTGCCTCTTTTGTCTCCAGGAGTTCAAACATGCTGTGCTTAGCTTAATTGGGGGTTTCTTGGTAAATTTTTAAAATTTATTCTGCTAAGGGCAGTGAATTTCCCAGACATGTGGGGTTGTTGTTTGTGATCAAATTTACATAATTTTCGGCCAGTATTTCTGAAATGATTTCCTGCGTTGTTCTCTCTTCTGAAACTCCAATTAGATGTATGTTTGGCTGTTTGCTCTTTCTCCCAAAGGTTTCTCTCTCTCTTGTTTTAATCTTTCTTTTCAAACCATGCTCGATTTCTATTGCCCTGTCTTCAGGTTCCCTGATTTTTTTTTCACTGTTGGGCCAATATGCTCCTAATTGTACCTAATGATTTTCTTGTCAGTTGGGTTTAGTAGATACAAAGTGCAGACAGTAAATCTCACCCTTTTCTAAGGTGTACAACTGTATTAGTTTTCATAAACCAAAATAATCATGTAATTACCAACACAGTAACAAAAATTCCATTATCTCCACATACTTCATGTCACTTTGTATCAACCCTCCAGTTCTCAAAGCACCTTCCCCACCCAGCCCAGCACTCATCTGTTTCCTGCCTGATAGTGCTGCTCTCCCAGGATGCCCGAAGAGAATCACAGCCTCTGAGTATGGGTATTTTACTTAGTGTAATGCACTGGAGATTCCTTTGCTGCATGATTCAAGAACTCATTTCTTTTTATCACGGAGTATTATTCCATTGCATGGATACAGATTAGGCTGTTCATCCATTACCAGCTGAAGGACATGTGAGTTAATTCCAATGTGGAATGATTATGACTAACGCTGCTTTGAATATTCTCATGCAGGTTTCTATATAAACATACGTCTTTTTACTTACATTGCTGAGTTGTATGGTAAGTGTATATTTAACCTTATAAGGGATTGCCAAACTATCTTCCATAATATTCGTATCACTCTGTATTCTTACCAGGAATGCCTTAAGAGTTCCAACTGCTGTATATTCTTGCCTATTAATCGTATTGTTAGTCTTTAGTTTTGGGGTTATTTGTTCAGCTATTCTAATAGCTGTTTACTGACATCTCATTGTAGTTTTAAATTCCATTCTGTAATTTACTATGACACTGAGCAACTTTCCATGTATTTGGGGATCCATATATTTTCTTTGGTGCAATAGGTCTATTCATGTTGCCCATTTTAAAAAACTGGGTTGTTTTCTGATTGTGTTTTGAAAGTTATTTATATTGTAGATACAAGTCCATTAGCAGATATGTACTTTGTAAATGTTTCTTCCCAATTTATGGCTCATTTTATTCCTTCTTTTAATAATGTATTTGAAGTAGAAGTTTTGAGTTTTAATAAGTCCAGTATATTAACCGGAGAAGGCAATGGCACCCCACTCCGGTACTCTTGCCTGGAAAATCCCATGGATGGAGGAGCCTGGTGGGCTGTAGTCCATGGGGTCGCTAAGAGTCAGACACGACTGAGAGACTTCACTTTCACGCATTGGAGAAGGACATGGCAACCCACTCCAGTGTTCTTGCCTGGAGAATCCCAGGGACGGGGAGCCTGGTGGGCTGCCGTCCATGGGGTCGCACGGAGTCGGACACAACTGAAGCGACTTAGCAGCAGCAGCAGTATATTAACATTTCTTCTTTAAAGAATCATGGTTTTAGAGTTGTATTTAAGAGTTGTATTTGTGCCTTTGACTAAGGCACAAATATTTCCTATGTGCTAAAGCAAAAATCTTTTGGTTTTAGATTTCACATTTAAGTTTTTGGTTCACTGTGAGTAAGTACTTGCAAATGGTGCTAACATAGTGTTGAGGGTTTGTTTGGGTTTTTTTTTGAAAGGTTGTAGTTCTGGACACTGCTGTTCCACGCTCTACATGGCCGACCTCTCACCAACACTGCACTGTCTTGATTACAGTCCTCACAGCAGTGTTTATCAGAAGTCTTGACAGCAGGTAGAACGAGATGACTTTTTTCTTTCTTCCAAATTTCTATTGACAATTCTAGTTGTTTTATTTTTCTAAATAAATTTTACAATCTTTTTGTCAAGTTCTGCTGGGATTTTATGGGATTGTCCTGAATTTATAGATCAATCATAGAGGACTGACATCCTTATTATATTGTATTTTCTAACCCATAATCACTGACTTTTCTCTATTTATTAAAGTCTTGTTTAATTTCTTAGGTTTAGTTATTTTTACCATTTAAATATTTCACATTGTTGCTAGATTTACATACAAGTATTTTGGGTTTTCAAGTTGGTGTAAATAGTACTTGAAAATTTTCAATTTCTATTGGTGTTTTACTAGTGTATAGATGTACAGTTGATATCTGTGCTGATCCTGATAAAACTTCAGTCTTTCAAGTTTTCTACAAAAACAATCTTGTGTAATAAAGTCTATATTACTCCTTTACTCTTCAATATGTATGGCTTGTTCTACTATCTGCTGCTGCTGCTGCTAAGTCGCTTCAGTCGTGTCCGACTCTGTGTGACCCCATAGACGGCAGCCCACCAGACTCCCCCGTCCCTCGGATTCTCCAGGCAAGAACACTGGAGTGGGTTGCCATTTCCTTCTCCAGTACATGAAAGTGAAAAGTGAAAGTGAAGTCGCTCAGTTGTGTCCGACTCTTAGCGGCCCCATGGACTGCAGCCCACCAGGCTCCTCCGTCCATGGGATTTTCCAGGCAGGAGTGCTGGAGTGGGTGCCATCGCCTTCTCCAGTTCTACGATCTAAGAACTCCAAATACAAGGCTGAGTAGTGTTTTAACAGAAGACATTTTTTCTTGTTCCTACCTTAAACATAACCAGTCTTTTACTATTAATTATAATATTAGCTGGGGAACTTTTATAGCTGCCTTTTGTCAGCTTCAGGCAGTTCCCTTATATTCCTCATTTGCTGAGTTTTATAATGAAAAGATGATGAATTTTGTCATGTTTTTTCTCTGTGTCTATTAAGGTCGTCTTTTTTTTTCTCCTTCAAAGTTTCTTGATATGGCAAATTACACTGATTTTTAAATTTGAATCATTCATGCATTCATAGAATAAACTTCACTTGATTATGATGCACTCTTGTTTTTTGTAAGAAAGGATTTGATTTATTAATATTTTGTTTAAAAGTTTTAGTTCTAAGCCCACTTTGGATACTGTATAACACTTGTCTTGCAGTGTTTCTGTCTGGTTTTGGTATCAGAGCAACACTGTTCTCATGAAATAAGTTAAGAAGTATTCCCATCTCTTTAATTTTCTTGACGACTTTGTATAGGGCTGCTGCTATGTATTCCTTCCTTAAATGTTCGGTATAATAATACCCTAGTGAGGACCTGGGGCCTCTACTACACTTCATGAGGTTTTGGAAAAATATTTATTGAATATAGTGGATCTGCTATCCTGTGTTAAGTTTCAGGTGTGCAGCACAGCGATTTGTTTACTTGTTTTTTTCCCAGATTATATTCCATTACAGATTATGACAAGATATTGGATATCATTCCCTGTGTGTGCACGCTCAGCTGCTCAGTCGGGTGTGACTCTTTGCCCACCAGTGTCCTTCTCCCATGGGATTATCCCAGGCAAGCGTACTGGAGGAGGCTGCCATGTCCTCCTTCAGGGGGTCTTCCCAACCCGTGTCTCCTGTGTCTCCAGCACTGGCAGATGGGTTCTTTACCACTGAGCCACCAGGGAAACACCAGATAATTCCCTGTACTATGTGGCAGAATCCTTGCTGCTTATTTTAGGTGTAGTAATTTGTATCTGCTACTCCTATACTCCTCATTGTTGTCCCTAACCAACCCCTTTGGTAACTATGTATTCATCTACTTCACCTGAGTCTGTTTCTGTTTTGTAGCATCACTCGTATTTTTTTTATTCCACATTCAAGTGACATCACATAGTATTTGTCTTTCTATGTCTGACTTAATTCACTAAGCACAGTATGCACTAACTCCGTCCATGTTGCTTATTTATTTCAGGTATAGCAGTTTGTATCGGTTAACCATCCCGTGCTTCTAACTCGCTGCTCCCTCCCCTCTTCCCACTGGTAACTGTAAGTCTGTCTTCTACATCTGAGTCTGAAATCATCTGTATTATTTTTTTGATCCCACATATAATATTGTGTGTGTGTGTTGTCTCACTTATTACACTGAGTATAATATTCTCTAAGTCCATCCATGTTGCTGAAATGTATTTTATTCTTTTTAAAAAACCAAGTAATATGCCAATATACACACACAAACACAAAACCTGTTAATCCAATCACCTGCTGATGGGCACTTGAGTTATTTGTCTTGGCTATTGTAAACAGCGATGTTATGAACACTGGGGTACTTGCACCTTTTTGAATTAGAGACTGCTTTTTCACATGTATACTCAGGACTGTGTCTGCAGATCATAGTTCTATTCTTCGTTTTTTAAGGAACCTCCAGACTGCTTTCTTTACTAGCTGTACCACTTTCCATTCCCACCAACAGTTTAGGAGGGTTCCCTTTTCTCCACACCCGCTATAGCATTTATTATTTATAGACTTTTTGATGATAGCTGCTCTGAAGCCTGGTGACACGTCACTGTGCTTTTGATTTGCATTTCTCTAATAATTTATGATGCTGAGCATCTTTTCATGTACACGTAGGCCATCTGTATGTCTCTTTTGGAGAAATGTTGATTCGGGTCTGCCCATTTTTTAATTGTGTTGTTTGTTTTTCCAATACTGACTTACACGAGGTGTTTGTGGATTCTGGATATTAACCTCTTGTCATTTGCATCATTTGCAAGTACTTTCTCTCATTCCATAGGTTGTCTTTTGGTTTTGTTGATTGTTTCCCATGCTGTGTTAAAGCTTTTAAATTTGATTATGTGCCATTTATTCCCCCCCGCCTCCTTTTTTTTTTGCCTTGGCAAACTGACTTAAAGAAAATATTGCTACAATTCTGTCAGAGTTTTATGTGTCATGTTTTACACTTAGGTTGTTACACCATTTGAGTTTGTTTTATACGTGCAACTTATTTTTGTATATGGTTCTATCTAATTTCACTGTATTATATGTGGCTGTCCAGCTTCTGAAGCACCACTTGTTGAAGAGACTGTCTCTTCTCCATTGTCTCTTCTTGCCTTTTTTGTCATAGGCTAATTGATCGCAGGTGTATGGATTTATTTCTGGGCTCTCTCTTCTGTTCGTTGATCTATGGTTTTTGTGCCAAGTATCACCCTGCTTTCATTACTGTAGCTCTGCAGTACAACCTGAAGTTAAGGAAAGGACATACCTAGAGCTTTGCTCCTTTTTCTCAGGATTGCTTTGGCAATTCTGGATCTTTTCCATATACATTTTAGGATTATTTGTTTTAGTTCTATGAAAAATGTCATAGGTATTTTGAAAGCAATTGCATTAAATCTGTAGATTGCTTTGGGTAATATGGTCATTTTAGCAATATTAATTCTTCCAATCCAAGATCTAACAACACAGTGTATTTCTCCATTTCTTTAAAAATTGTTCAGATTCCTTTACTGATGTTTTACAGTTTTCAGTATATAGGTCTTCCACTTCCTTGGTTAAGTCAATTTTAGGTGCTTTTTATTTATTTTGGATACAATTTTAAATGGAATTCTTTTTTTTTTAACTTGGTGTGGCATTTTATTATTTGGGTAAAGAAACACAACAGATTTCTCCATGTTCATCTTATATCCTCCTACCTTGCTGAATTCATATATTAAGTTCTTCCAGTAGCTTTTATGACTAACCTAGACAGCGTATGAAAAAGCAGAGACATTGTTGCCGACAAAGGTCCATCTAGTCAAAGTTACAGTTTTTCCAGTAGTCATGTATGGATTTGAGAGCTAGACTATAAAGAAAGCTGAGTGCTGAAGAATTGATGCTTTTGAACTGTGGTATTGGAGAAGATTCTTGAGAGTCCCATGGACTGCAAGATCAAACCAGTCAATCCTAAAGGAAATCAGTCCTGAATATTCATTGCAAGGACTGATGCTGAAGCTGAAACTCTATACTTTGGCCACCTGATGCAAAGAACTGACTCACTGGAAAAGACCCTGATGCTGGGCAAGACTGAAGGCAGGAGGAGAAGGGGATGACAGAGGATGAGATGGTTGGAAGGCATCACGAACTTAATGGACATGAGCTTGAGCAAGCTCCAGGAGATGGTGACGGACAGGGAAGACTGGCATGCTGCAGTCCTTGGGGTTGCTAAGAGTTGAACATAACCGAGTGACTGAACTAGAGCTTTTATGAAGACTTTAGCATTCTCTATATAGAGTATGATGCCATCTGTAAATAGTGACAGTTTTACTTATTACTTCCTATTTTGGATAAATTTATTTCTTTTTCTTTTCTGACTGCTGTGGCTGGGACTTCCAATACTATGTTGAATAGAAATGGTGAGTGGGCATCCTTGTCTTGTTCCTGAATTTCAGGAAGGCTTTCAGCTTTTTACCTTTGAGTATTATGTTGTTTGTGGGCTTGTTGTAAATGACCTTTATTATGTTGAGATATGTTCCTGCTGTACTCAACATGGTGAGTTTTTATCATGAATGGACGTTGACTCATTTGACAAAATTTCTGTACAAAGATGGTTCAACATAAGCAAATCAGTCCACGTGATATACCATAATAACAAAAGACAAAATCTTCATGAGAGAAAGGTTTAACCTGTTATATTTACAGGCATAAAGTTGTTTGTTTTATTCCTTTATTGTCATTTAAATGTCTACAGTATATTTCTTGACATCTTTTTCACTTGTGATACTGGTAATCTGTATCTTCTGTTTTCCGTCAAACTGCATACAGGTTTATCAATTCTACTGATCTTCTACAAGAAGCAGGTGTTGATTTCTTGACTGTCTCTATATTATTTCTCTTTTCAATTTCATTGCTTTTTCTCTGTCTTCATTATTTCCTATTTTTGTTTTATTTGCTCTTTTTCAGTTTCTTAATGTGGAAGTTCAGGTTATTGATTTGAGACCTTTCTCATTTTCCAATATAAGTAACTTCACGCTTTAAACATCCTTTGAAGCAATGTTTCTGTTGTACCCAACAGGTTCTGATATTTTGTAGCTTATTTTTACTATGCTTAAAGAAATTCTGATTTCCTTTGTTATTTTGTCTTTGATTTATTAATTTTAAGTGTCTTGCATAATTTTCAAATATTTGGGGATATACTAGATTATGTTTTGATTTATACATTCACCCCATTTTTGATCAGATAATGTACTCCAAATGATTTCAATTCTTCAAGATTTGTAAAAATTTTCTTATTGTCTAGAATATGGTAATAAGAATAGTCTCTCTTCACTTGAGAAAATATTTTGCTATTATTCAGTGGATCCTTTCTTTCAAGAGGAAAAATCCCTCCAGTGTCTCCCTGCTTTTTGATCAAGCTCTAACACCTCAAATATTCTTTACAAAAAAGATTTTCCCAAGCATTTATCAATCATATCTATGAGACAGTTTACATCTCTTACAATTTATACTACCATTTCCTGCAGCCACATTGTCATACTTCTTGTAATACAAGACAACACCTAAGAAAGTGTGTTGAATTTTGATGCTTTCATGGAAAACAGTCCTAACTCATGCAGACGCACAGCAGTTAGCCATGGATCAGCTGGAACGCCAAGAGCCTGCCGGGTGAGAGGCTGGAAACTCCACAACTAGTTTTTATCTGGTTTGACTGATATTAAATCAAATTAGAAACCAACTTAACAGGAGACTCCAGCATATATGACTGCTTTTACTTATAGGTAAAACTATTTACACAGTTTCTACAGTACTTACAAATTAAGAAGGAAATAAATAGAAATATCATTACCTTTACACTGAGGGGGTTGACTACTCCATTCACCATTTCCAATACAAGTAAGCTTGCTCTCTCCAACAAGGGAATATTCATCTGGCCCATTTGAAGGATCACAACTATAAGTTACTACTTCATTGTATTCAAATACATCCTTGTGGTTATTGGTGTATTTTCCATTTTGAATTTCTGGAGGCGGTTGACACAAAATCTCTTAAAAAGAAAAAAAAAAAAAAGAGAGAACATGAAAGGCTAAAGGGAAGGGTAAAGGGTTAAACAGGATTAGTAAAGTCCTATGAATTGCCTTCAATAAATTCATTACCATATGATTGCTATATGCTAGTTGTGAATCCACTATCCATTTGGAAGAAGCTTTTTATGAGAAAATATATTATCCTAAACTCAAGCTATTAATCTACAAATGAATTTCTAGAATAAAACTCATTTTCTTAAAGTCATGAAATATCTACATGAGATACATACATTTACCTGTAAGGCCAAACTAAGTTTTGTTCTCATCATAAGAGATGCTGACA